>NC_134587.1:41962500-43212500 GCF_037038515.1 Microtus pennsylvanicus
TTATATTGTTATTGATCCTTACGCCCATCAAATATCCGTGTTGCATCTGTGGGTCCCAACATGGCAATGGTTCACATTGTGATTCTTGTAATGTGGCAAGAGAGCACAGTGTTCCCAACTGATGCTTGAGACCCCCTGGGAAAAAATGGCTTCTTACAGTCATGGTAAGATGGATCACTCAGCATGGATGAACAGACCTGCAGGGATAAATCGAGTCTAACGTTCCAATCCACTGAGCCCCTGCACACTCTCCTCTGTGTCTTACTTAGAGTTTCTATAAGTGTGAAGAGACACCATGACCACGGCAGCTCTTGTAAGGGAAAACATTTAATTGGGTGGCTTATGGTTTCAGAGATTTAGTTCATCATTCATGGCAGGACATGGTGACATGCAAGCAGACATGGTGCTGGGGGAGGAGCTGAGTGTGGAAAAGGAGCTACATTTTGATCCTGCAGGCAACAGGAAGTGATCTGGGATGTTGGGCATGGCTTGTTTGTGTGAGATCTCAAAGCTCACCTCCACAGTCCACACTTCCTCCAACAAGGCCATACCTACTCCAGCAAAGCCACACCTCCCAATAATGCCATTCCTTATGAGCTTTTGGAGACCAATTACATTAAAACTACTACAATCTCACACCAAAGCAGTTCTGGGCTTCAATTTTAGTGTTGCTCACCTTCTGGGCTGTGTTTTGACAAACTAGTCAAACAGTTGGATCCCTTCAACCAATCTGAGCCACAAAACTGAGTCTAGAATCTCTGGCTAATTTTATCAACCAAGAAATCCAACCTATCCAGTTTGATTCCTCTGACAATTATCCCACATATTTATAGTTCATTGGGTTCAAACTATAGATGGAATGTCTTAGGGTTTCTCTTGCTGTGAAGAGACACCATGACCATGGCAACTCTTTTTTTTTTTGGTTTTGTTTTGTTTTTTTGAGGCAGGGTTTCTCTGTAGCTTTGGAGCCTGTCCTGAAACTAGCTCTTGTAGACCAGGCTGGCCTCAAACTCACAGAGATCCACCTGCCTCTGCCTCCCGAGTGCTGGGATTAAAGGTGTGCGCCACCACTGCCCAGCACGGCAACTCTTATAAAAGAAAACATTTAATTGGGGTGAATTACAGTTTTAGAGGTTTAGTCCATTATTATTATGGCAGGACATGGTAGTATACAACAGACATGGTACTGGAGAAGGAGCTGAGAGTTCTACCTCTTGATCCACAGGCAACAGGAAATGAACTGAGTGCCACACTCTGTGCAGCTTGAGCATAGGAGACCTCAAAGTCCACCCCCACAGTGACCTACTTCCTCCAACAAGGCCACACCCATTTCAACAAAGCCACATCTCCTTATAGTGCCATTCCCCTTGGGGACCATTTTCTTTTGAACCAGCACATGGGGCCTGTATCATTCAGATGAGAAAGCTCTTTTAGCCTCTTTACAATACTTACCTCCATACTTTGGGAAGTCTGAATTTCCCGGATCTCAGATGCAATTTCTGCTCTTGATCTGGAGAAAGGTTTATGAATCAGGACTCAGGTAACTGGAGGGAAGTTGGAGACCAATATGGGCCTGGAGGGAGGTAGTTGAGGCCATCCTACAGATGGCCTAGGTGTACCTGTTCCTCTTAACTTGAAGCTCTGTGCACCCACCTACCAAGGAGGCTGGGGTCCAAAGCTGGAGCATTGGAGTCATCCTGCTCAAGTAGAGGCTGCTGGTGAGGCTAATCTTGGGGGATTTCTCTGGGAGACTAGATTCCTGGCAATGTCTATGGGCTGCATAGGTGAGGGCCCAACCTCCACCTCACAGCACTGTGCCACCAACCAGTCTCAGGACACCCCAGAACTCCTGAGAGGTTCAGAGTCAGGGTAACGTGAGACAGACCCTAAGGACCCACTCATTGCCTCTTCAAATAGAAGGCTTTGATTACCTGAGTCCTTCCTTGAACTGTCACAAGCCTTTCAGGATGACCACTGGAGTCGTGGGTCAGCTTCAAGGCCACTGCAAGGCTGTCACACTGAGCAGTGACTTTTAGAATCTGGTCACCTCTGACTGGTGGTGGCTGGTTGCCTGCCCTACCCCTCTATTGGTGGAGACAGTCAGACTTCCTAGGACTTCTAACCCATATATTCCACCAGTCTCCACTTGGGGGCGGGCTTGCACCACTCAGGGTGCAGAGGCTTTGGAAAAACCAACCTAGTCCTGGGTCCTGCCTGGGTCCTGGGCAAAGGGACTTTTGCTTCCAACCTCAGAGCCTCAGGCCTTGGGCATGGCTGCGTTTGGTGACTCCCTCTATTCTCTGGCTGGGACAAGTTGCCTACCCAGATTGTGCTTTAGTTCTTTTCCAGAGGGACTTGATCAGAGAGCTACCTAACGTGGCTTGTTTCTAGGGTAGCCTCAGGCTCAGGACGGCCAGCTACGGCTGTCCTATTTTCTCGATGGAGAAACCAAGGCTTGACATGCTCACAGGGTGGTGGAAAGCAACACGAATCACTTTTGGAGGCTTCTGATCCTGTTCTAGCACCTCTGCTGATGCGCAGGACCCAAACGGGTCTACAGTCTCAGAGGTCCCTGGGATGCCCTGGGCCTGTGGTTTGGGTCCCCAGTAAGTGCTGCCTTGAATCAGCCACGTCCTATTGCACCTGTGTTGTGCATACGTGCAATTCCCATGTGTGATGACCACTGTTGACTGTCAACTTGACAGCATCTAGTGTTACCTATGAGACAAACCTCTGGACAGGTCTGTGAGGAATTTTCTAGATTGTGTTAATTTAGGTAGGAAGATCCACCTTGAAAGTGGTCAGTGCCATTTCATGGTCTGGGCTCTCAGGCTGAATAAAAAGGAGAAAGCGAGCTGGGCGGTGGTGGCGCACGCCTTTAATCCCAGCACTCTTGAGGCAGAGGCAGGTGGATCTCTGTGAGTTGGAGACCAGCCTGGTCTACAAGAGCTAGTTCCAGGACAGGCTTCAAAGCTGCAGAGAAACCCTGTCTCGAAACAAACAAACAAACAAACAAACAAACAAACAAAAAACCAAAAAAAAAAAGGAGAAAGCGAGAAGAGCTCCAGCATCCTTCTCTTTCTGCTTCCTCAGTATAGATGCCCCAGCTGCCTCACGCTCCCGTTGCCAAGTCTTCCCCACTATGATGGATTGTATCCTCAAACCGTGAGCCCCCAAACACTGCCTTCCTTAAATTGCTTTTGTCAGATGTTTTGTTATATAGCAACAAAGAAAATAACAAACCAGTCTTGTGTTTTTCATGCCACCCAGGAGACAGATGGAAACCAAAGAGATGTGAACCGAAAAGCCCATTGCAGTCGCCGGATTTTCTGAGGGACACGGCTTGTGTTTCTGTAAACCGGATCATCTTGTGAGCAGCTTCTTGTGAGTAGCCCTGGGAAGATATAACTGACTAGTGGCTTTGAAGGCTCAGCTGAGTCCCTGCAGGGGACAAAGGGCTGGACTAGAGATTCTTTTGTGCATGATTGGTTCAGGTGGCTAAACAGGACCCTGTCTATAGACACCTCTGACCACACCAGTGTCCTGCGGACAGGCCATCGCCTGGGCTTTGCTGACTACGTGTTGTTATGTGACTATCCAGGCAATGCGTTGCTTTCTCGTGTCTCAGTGAGACTGGTGTTGCTTTGGACTAGCTGCTGTCTGAGGGAGCCAGATATCTGGCAAATTAGCTTTTTATTTCTCACACCAGAGGACGACTGAGATCAAGCTCTCTCTGGGAGATGCCCCCCCTCCGCAGAGCAACTGAGGCTGTGCTCCCTCCAGGGGATGCCCCCGTGTCTCTGGTCCAGCCTGCCCTGGATGCTTTTCCGCTTCTACAGGGAGGTGAATGACCATGCAGTGGGGTGAAGCTTCTCCTTGGGGTCCTCTATTAATAAAACAACCACTGACCCCCGGACGTGCAGGCAAATGAGGGGACACAGCATTCCCAGGGTCGGCGTTTGTCCAGAGACCTTTCGTGCCTGACCCAGCCGCCTCTGGAGTGCTCCCATCCTGCTCTGGCCCCTTGGCTGAAGGACCGGAAGTTCTGCATGGACCAAGCTGGGGCTGCCCTTCCTCCAATATATAAATATCCCACTACCAGCTCCCTGGGAGAGTCCTAAGGGCCTGAAGGAGGGAGGGACAGGGCCCCAGGCCCTTGAGACCAGGCATGACTCAGATACAAGTCATCTGCCCTCCAGGCTGTTCCGGAATCTTCTTGGGCTACTCTGGTAGTTGTGTTAGTGGAACCAGAGGCAGTCTGGATGAGCTCGCTTGCTCTGTTTTTCTCGCATTGAGTTGTTTTTGTTGAGTTGGTGGCTGTGGGCTGGGGACAGACAGGGAGACAACTTCCTTTTAGCTTTGGAGGCCTAGCTGTACTGGAGAAGCAGGAAGACTGAGACCCAGGCGAGGGACCAAATTTCTATCATCTATCTAGAGCAGCGGTTCTCAACCTTAATGCCTCAGCCCTTAGAGTTCCTTATGTTGTGATGCTCCCCACCATGAAATGATTTTCGTTGCTACTTCATAACTACCATTTTGCTACTGTTATGAATTGCAATACAAATATCCATGTTTTCTGATGGTCTTAGGAGACCCCTGTGGAAGGGTTGGGGAACCTCCAAAGGGGTCGTGACTCACATGTTGAGAACCACTGCTCTGGGGTCGCATGGGGTTATCTCCTGAAGCCAGCCTATTCCTTTTGTGCCCCAATTCCGACTCAGTGACAGTGACCTTCTCCTGCGGTCCTTGGTAGCCTCTGCTATTTCCCATTCTGTCGAACTGGGGCCTGCCTGTTTATGCCTGCTCCCTGTCAGCCCCACACTCACTGAGCCACAGGGGAAGTGCCAACGCCAGACTGAACATGCTGTGGGATCCGTGGGGTTCCAGGACACCTACTGGAACAGCTGGACCCTGGCGTGCTCAGAAACCTGAAGTGAAGGCAAAATGGGCCTGGCTCTGCTCACCTAAACTTCCCATTTGGGTGAGGTCTGGAGCTTGGGGCACAGGCCCCATGTCCAGGACACCACATTTAGGCTGGGATTTTGTTTTTCCTGAAGCAGATAAAGATTTCTGAGCACCCTGAGACCACATCATCAAAGGCCCACAAGCTAGAACTGAGTGGTTCACAGCAAATGCAGTCTCTCGTGTTCTGAAGGTTAGAGTTCAGCATCAAGGCTTGGGGATTGGGGGGGCTGACTCTTCCCAAGACTTCTGGAGAGATGGTCTTTCCGGTCTCTCCCAGGTACTCCTAGGGTTGAGAATGTGCCAATAAATTCCTTTTTCTTCCTCTTAAAGCCTCTCCTTGCTTCCCTGTGTGTTGTGTGTCTCCTATAATGGTACTTGTCGTTTGATTTAGGGCCTTCAATCCACACTGATCTCTCTTCATGATCCTGTACCCATTCACATTTGCAAAGTCCCTTTTCCCAAGCACGGGCAGATGCCAGTTTCCAAGGATGTATCTTTGGGAGGGGGCGACATTCACCACCACTCTCTATGTCTCCTTTTTCACATATGTCCTCTGTAAAGTGGGGTGTCGTGAGACCACAGGTGACGACATGCAGTCCATGATGTGTCTCTTCTCGAGGTCTGCCCCTCCAAGTGAAGCAGCTACTTCCCACGCGTCAGAACCCATTGCTAGCTCTTCTCTGTGGCCAGCTCCTGTGTGTGAGATACAGGAGATACTTGCTCGGGACTGCTTTTTCCAGTCTGGGGGAAGTCCGCATTCCTGGAAGAATACAGCGGTGACCATACGTGACTCCAAGGGCTTTGGGACATAATAACCTGGGTTCATTCCATGTTTCAGATGTACTGTAAGTTGAGCGTTGACCAAAGTGGAACATTGAGGTAGCCAGCCTGGCAGGCTGTGAGCCCTGCACAACCCATTCTTGTCCCCGCCTTCCTTCCCTGCTAGAATGTTCGACTTTCCCCACCTCAGGGTCTCTTTGTCAGGATGCCCTCTGAGCTGGTCTCCCAGCCACCCCATGGCTAGTTATGTCCCTGTCCATTGTGCCTCTGGTAGGCACTGCCGAGCCTTTTGGCAAATACAGGATCCAGGGGACATCAGGACCACAGCTGGAGCAGGTGTGGCAGCAGTTGGGAACCAATGTAACAGATGGAGGGGGGGCTAGGCTTGCCTGGGGGCTGCCCGTGAACTGCAGGGCTGCCCCATGAGGAGTTATGCCCACTAGAGCAAGGCCTGAAGGTGCAGACAGGGTCTGTATTGGTGTCCGTGTAGGAATGTCCATTTTGAGCTGTTAAAAAACAAACAAAAGGACTGGAGAGATGGCTCAGAGGTTAAGAGCATTGCCTGCTCTTCCAAAGGTCCTGAGTTCAATTCCCAGCAACCACATGGTAGCTCACAACCATCTGTGATGAGGTCTGGTGCCCTCTTCTGGCATGCAGGCATACACACAGACAGAATATTGTATACATACTAAATAAAAAAAAAACAAAAAACCAAATATGTGATCTTACCACAGCCAGGGTCTGTACTGGTGTCCGTGGCCCCTGTTACCTCCAATAGGATATCCAAGAGGAAGCCCAGTGAGGGCCCACTGTCGATGGTGTAGCAGAAGCCGGAGGCCTCGAGCCAGTCGGCTCATGGGAATGAACACTTGCGAGTAAGGGCATATGACCTAAAGGGTGAACTGTGTGACTCAGAGGGACACACTACAGCTTCCATGATGAGACTCTTCTCCATTTTGTTTGTTGTTGTTGCTTTTGTTGTGTTTTGTTTGTTTGCTTTGTTTTATTTTGGTTTTTCTTTTAAATTTTGTTTTGTTTTAGAAGAAGGGTGGAGGGCAGGTGGGGGGGTAGAACCACAATGGGGACATGGATAAGATGGGGATGCATGATGTGAAATCTGCAAAGATGCAATAAAAGTTAAACCAATTGGGGCTGGAGAGATGGCTCGGAGGTTAAGAGCATTACCTGCTCTTCCAAAGGTCCTGAGTTCAATTCCCAGCAACCACATAGTGGCTCACAACCATCTGTAATGAGGTCTGGTGCCCTCTTCTGGCCTTCAGGCATACACACAGACAGAATATTGTATACATAACAACAAAAAAACGTTAAACCGACTAACCAATCAAAACCAGAACTCATTTTTCAAAAATTTAATTTAAGGCTGCAGGGCACTTGTTGCTCCTGCAAAGAACCAAGTTGGATTCCTAGCACCCACATGGTTCCCCACACCTATCTAATCCTGGGAATCTGATGCCCTCTTCTGACCCCCATGGGCACCAGGCATGTACATAGTGCACATGCATGCATGAAGGTAAAACACTCAAACCCATAAGACAAAAAAAAGTAAGTTGGGCTGCAGATACAGCTCAGTGGCTAAGAGCACTGATTGCTCTTGCAGAGGAACTGGGTTTGATTCCTAGCACGGACAATATGGCTCGTCATCATTTGTAAGTCCACTGTACGCTCTAACTCCAGTTCCAGAAAATACGATGCCTTACTTTGGCCTCCATAGGCACCAGATATGTATGCACAGACATGCATGTAGGCAAAATGCTTATACATATTCTTAAAAAATTTAAAATTTTTATTTGAGTTCTTAGTTAAGAATTTCTTGAGTATCAGAAGAAACTGCACTTTTGAACAAGTGGTGCCGTCAAAGACTATAGGGACTTTTGACGTTGCTTTTGTTTTCACTGTGCTGCTGAGACTGGGCTCAAACTCTCCGTCCTCCCTCCTCAGCCTCCCGAGTGCTGGGACTGTGGGCATGCGCTCACGCCCGCTCCCGGTCTCCACAGCGTTAGCCTCTCAGTTTTTACATTTTGCGTTTTGAGATGTTAAAACTATTGCAAACACGCTGCGGTCAACTATGCCTGTGACAGGCTTTCCCTCTAGCAGAAGAGCCTCCTTCTGTGTGCGTTTGTTGGAATTTCGGGTATGTCAATAAAATCTCTTTCCGTTGTTTCTTGTGAAAACTTTGTTTTTCTTTCCTCCAGTTTGCCTTTCCTTTGTTGGCTGAGCCTCTTGATTTACATATTTTTCTTTTCCATGTCGATTTTTTTATGTGTGTATGTGCAAGGGAGTGTGCGCATGTGTGTGTGTGTGTGTGTGTGTGTGTGATGGGAAAGTCGGGGTCAATCTCAGGGTCATTCTCCAGCAATTCCCACCTTGATCTCCAAGTCTTTGTCACAGGGTTTCTCACTGGGGCCTGGGAGGGCTCACTCATTGGGCTGGGCTTGCTGGCCACCAAGCTCCAAGTGTCCTTCTCTTTCCTGCTCCCTGGCACCAGGCCTGCAGTGTGCACCGTTGGTTCTTTACGGGCACTGCGGGTCACACATAGCTCCCTATGCTTGCACAGCAGGTGCATCTACACCTCAATTATTATCGTCCCAGCCCGTGACAACTTTTATTAAAAATTTTATTTTGCATTTTAAGATTTATTTTCTTTTAAATTCCGTGTCTACTTGTGAGTAGGTACACATGCCTGCAGGTGCCCTTGGAGGACAGAAAAGGGTGGTGAATCCCCCAGGGCAGGAGCTGCAGGAGGTTGTCAACTATCTGACACGGGTGCTAGAAACCAAACTCGGGTCCTCTTGACAACTGAAACCCATATTAAAATAAAAAAGATTTATCGTATTTCACATGTTCGAGTGTTTTGTTTGTATGTGTGTGTACCATGTGTAGACCAAGCTAACCTTGAACACACAGGGATATGCCTGCCTCTGCCTCCCAAGCTCACTGATTAAAGGCGTGTGCCATCACTGCCCAGTTAAGTTTTCTTTTTAAGATTTGTTTTCAATTATGTGTATACTGTGTGTGTATGTGTCCTAAGTGCAGGTGCCTGTGGAACCCATAAGAGTGTGTTGGGTCCCCTAGAGTTATAGACAGTAGTGAAGCCTCCTAGTGTCTATAACCTGGGAACTTAACTTGGATCTTCTCCAAGAGCATTCCTCATTCTTTTGTTTGTTTCTGTCTTTTGAAACAAGGCGTCACTATGTATGTATGTATGTATATATGTATGTATGTATGTATTTATTTATTTATTTATTTATTTATTTAAGATTTCTGCCTCCTCCCCGCCACCGCCTCCCATTTCCCTCCCCCTCCCCCTCCCCCATCAAGTCCCCCTCCCTCGTCAGCCCGAAGACCAATCAGAGTTCCCTGCCCTGTGGGAAGTCCAAGGACCACCCACCTCCATCCAGGTCTAGTAAGGTGAGCATCCAAACTGCCTAGGCTCCCACAAAGCCAGTACGTGCAGTAGGATCAAAAACCCATTGCCATTGTTCTTGAGTTCTCAGTAGTCCTCATTGTCCGCTATGTTCAGCGAGTCCGGATTTATCCCATGCTTTTTCAGACCCACGCCAGCTGGCCTTGGTGAAATCCCGATAGAACATCCCCATTGTCTCAGTGTGTGGGTGCACCCCTTGCGGTCCTGAGTTCCTTGCTCGTGCTCTCCTTCTGCTCCTGATTTGGACCTTGAGATTTCAGTCCGGTGCTCCAATGTGGGTTTCTGTCTCTTTCCCCTTTCATCGCCTGATGAAGGTTAATATTCAGGAGGATGCCTATATGTTTTTCTTTGGGTTCACCTTCTTATTTAGCTTCTCTAGGATCACGAATTATAGGCTCAATGTCCTTTATTTATGGCTAGAAACCAAATATGAGTGAGTACATCCCATGTTCCTCTTTTTGGGTCTGGCTTACCTCACTCAGGATAGTGTTTTCTATTTCTGTCCATTTGCATGCAAAATTCAAGAAGTCATTGATTTTTACTGCTGAGTAGTACTCTAATATGTATATATTCCATACTTTCTTCATCCATTCTTTCATTGAAGGGCATCTAGGTTGTTTTCAGGTTCTGGCTATTACAAACAATGCTGCTATGAACATAGTTGAGCACATACTTTTGTTGTATGATAGGGTATCTCTTGGGTATATTCCCAAGAGTGGTATTGCTGGGTCCAGGTTGATCCCGAATTTCCTGAGAAATTGCCACACTGCTTTCCAAAGTGGTTGTACAAGTTTGCATTCCCACCAGCAATGGATGAGTGTACTCCTTTCTCCACCAATGATAGCCTTTGCTGGAGAGGTTGTGGAGAAAGGCGTCACTATATTGTAGTCCTGGCTGTCTTGGAACTCACTATGTAGATGAGACTGGCCCGGAACTCACTTGTCTTTGCCTTCTGCCTGTCAGGATTAAAGGTGTGTCCTCCCACAACCTGCACGAGCAGTGCTCACTCCCTACTCAGCCCATCTTTCCAGCTCCACACGGCAATCTTTATATTTACACAGTCAAGGCTTCTTTCTTGCCCGGTGGTTGTGCTGTGTGTGGCTTAGGCTGGAGGCGGAGACCTGGGCAAGGCACAGCGATTGCACTGCAGGCCATGCCGCTGGCCTTTGAGACAGGCTCTGTGCTCTGGGGCTCCCGCTGGGTCTAGTGAACTCTTCCTGGATGTGAGTCCTGTGGTGGATGGTTCAGGGTCACCCCTTTGGCTCCTGCGGACCTAAACAGGACATTCTGTTACAGAACCAGAAATCGTGTTTGTTTGCTGGAAAATCAACAAGATATGACCATGTGTATATGTGTGTGTGTGAGGAAATGGGGCAAAAGTCACCCAATTAGTAGGCTCAATGTAGCCTTTGACCATTCCCAAGAATCTATTTCCTCTCGTATCTGCTGAGTGGCGGAGTGCCTTTGCTGAGTGCTCAGCCCACAGGCGTCCTGAGGGGCCGACGGGAAGGGCCCACAGTGTGAGGGATTGGCTTAGGCAGCTAGCAGGTATCCAAGTTCCTACTTCATCTGTACATGTAGGTTTTTTTTAAATATTTATTTATTTATTATGTATACAATATTCTTTCTGCTTGTGTGCCTGAAGGCCAGTAGAGGGCACCAAACCTCATTACAGATGGTTGTGAGCCACCATGTGGTTGCTGGGAATTGAACTCAGGACCTTTGGAAGAGCAAGCAATGTTCTTAACCACTGAGCCATCTCTCCAGCCCTGTACATGTAGGTTTTTGTTTTTCACTGGGGTCTATGCCCAGGTTGGTCTCAAACTCCCAGAGCCCAAGTGATCCTCTGCTTTAGCATTCTGGGTAGAGTAGCAAGGCAGACTGGAGCTAATCACCCAAGATCACCCTGCCAGTGCCTTTCCGGGCCCAGAGTGCCTCACAGTCAGACAACAGAGTTCTAGGGCAGCTGTCAGAGCTCTAGCCACAGGGTCCTAAAGAGGGTGTCCCTCCTGTGGACCTAGCTTCCCACAGAGGAGACATGGCCATTCTGGTGTCCAGCTTTTGCCCTGTAAGATGGGACGTGGCTCCTGAACATGGTCCTTGCTTCCTATATTATATTAGCTACTGAGAACTCAGTCCCTGGCACACAGGAGGTGTGTAGTCAACGAAGACCAGGATTACGGTGGACATGAGCCCCATTTGTATGCTGTGATTGTCACAGTGTCCTGGGGCTGGGGAGGTGAAACAGATGTCCTAGCTAGGGGAGGACTTCTTGTAAACTCTGGAAACTGGTCTCCCTCCAACCTCCACAAGGCGTAATTCTCTGGCTGTCTGAGAAGTGGTCAGACTGCTGGCCTGTTTACCTGCTCAGTGTCCAGGCACCAACCCAGTGTTAGGAAACAAACGTGTTGGCCCTGGGCTCTAAGCCCTAGGTTTAGGCCCTGAATCTGCCCTTCTGCAGGTGAGTGGTCACCTATGGGAACTCAGGGCTCCTCTCCCTAACACGGATCAAGGGAGCACAGTGGGGTCCTCTCATAAGCCAGGGGACATCATGAAGTATAGCTAGATTTTGTGGTCACTCATAGCTTATCCCTCCCTCCCCATTTCAGAGTATTTGGCATGGGTGCACAGTCTGGCCTTTCTGGGCCACAGTCACCTCTCTTTGTCCCCCTTCTCTTCCCTTTGTTTTTCCCAGGACCCAGGAAGGAGTCATTAAAATCTCCCACTGCTAACCCTGGAGTCCCTGTCTGGGCCTCCTGCTGCAAGGGACCAGGTCTCTGGGTTTGCTGCTAGTGCAGAGATGACCAGCTGGCTTCATTGCCTGCGTGCCACCCCCACTTCCAGCTGAGCCAGCAGATAGTCTGCTCCAGGCCAGTGCCCAGGGACTTTCCCTGGTGGAGGAGCCCAACCGAGGCCCGGGAGCTGTTCTGTCCACAGCCCAATCTCCTGCTGTCTGGGTGCAGAGTTCTTTCAGAACTTTTAGCTCTGGAACCTGGGGAGCCAAAGAGCCACCCGGGTGGACAGTGGGAGGATTATGACACACGGTAGGGATGTCCCCAGGCCTCCTGGATGGGAAACAGGTGACATAGAGACCTACCTTTGGAGCCAGGAGTCCCATCAGCCAGCCTGCCCTAACTTTCGATGAGGAGACACTACGGGGCTCCCGGAGTGTGGCAGAACTCCAGAGTGCTCTGACCTAGTTCTCTAGCGTTCAGGCTCCGGGAGCGTCGATTTCTCCCCTTCCCTCCCTACTTGAGCTCCAATCAATCAAGAGAGGAAATCTTTCGTGTGGCACCTCTCCGAGCCCTGCAGGCTCCTACAAGATTGATTAACGCAAACATCAATTTCTTGGGCTGCACGCCTCTGAAAACACGGTGCTTTTTTCAGATTGAATTGCTACTGTGCGCCCGGTGTAAATAAAGGAGAGGGAATAACATGGAAGATTTGTGACTGTGTGCTGTGGCTGCCCTCTCAGCTGGTGCCAATAGCCAGGCAAGAGGGAGACAGAGGGCAGAGGAAGAGAGGGGAGCATCTGTGGCATCCCTGTACCCCCTGCCAAGGCGGACAGAGAGGTGGACAAGAGCCAGGGGGTGTGAGAAGTCAGAACTACACACACAGCTGATCTATAGCAGGATCTCTGGAAGACGTGTGCTAATTGGCTCTTTATTGTCTCTGGCTGTCTGGAGGGTGTCTGCAGAGCGGCAGGTGTCACCACTGGTCCTGCAGCAGCTGCGGGGTAGCTTGGCTTCCGGCCCTGAGGCTGGATGAGGCTCCTTTGGCTTTGCCCCTCCCTCTCCCTCTCCAGCACAAAGCAAGGCATGACGAAGCAGGCCCTGACCAGGTACCTCGTGGTGGGCCCAGGGCCCAGAAGAATGCAAGGAGAGTTTGTCTAGGTGGAGGTTCACACAGGACTGACCATGGTCCTGAGGACAGTGAGTGAGGCCTTCCCTGAGGCCACATCCTGCCCTGCTTGATTTTGTGCCTTCAGATATGTCCCTGAGCATTGCTCTCTGTCTCCTTATGCTGAGGTCCAGATACCTCCATACCCCTAAACTTCTCAGCTGGGCCTTAAAAAAATATTTTTTTTTCCCGTTACTGTATTAAAACTCTCTGACAAAAGCCACTTAAGGGAGAATGTGTGTAATTCAGATCACAGTTCAAGGTCCGGTCCATTGGGTGGGGAAGGCAAAGCTGTAGGAACTTACTGCAGCTGGTCGTGTTGAATTCACAATCAGAAAGCAGACAGTGATGAATGCATGCTGCCTCTCCGGGCCCTTTTTTCTGAACCCTGGCCTAGGGAATGGCACCACCTATGGTTAAAAAAAGTCCTTCCCATATGGATTAATGTAATCAAGATAATCCCCCAAAGCGTACTCAGAGGCCCATCTCCTGGGTGATTCTAGATTCCTACAAACTGAGAGATAACAGTGATCCTCACAGACCCAGCCTAGGGCATGGGAACCGCTGAGAAGTCTCACAAGAAACAAAAGAGAAATGGGTGAGACCGGGGTCACTAATAAAGTCCAAGCCGCTAGAATTCCCTGCTGTGGCCACCCTAGCCCGCGACAGAGAGGGACCACCTTCTGCAGGGTGTTCCTGTCAAGTCTGACACTACAGCTTCTACACATGGCTGGTCCCTGTTGGTGCCTGAGGCTGAATGGCACGTGGCATGGCTCTGCTACCAGGCTCCGTATGGGTGGTCAAGGCCCAGGCCTCGCCAGGCTCAGCATTTGTTCAGTTTTGATGGCACATCTGCCACACCAGTTTTTGGCTTTTTTTTTAAAGATCCATTTATTTATTATGTATACAGCGTTCTGCTTGCATGTGCACCTGCATGCCAGAGGAAGGCACCAAATCTCATTACAGATGGCTGTGAGCCACCATGCGGTTGCTGGGAATTGAACTCAGGACCTCTGGTAGAGCTGCCAGTGCTCTTAACCTCTGAGCCATCTCTTCAGCCCCCAGTTTTTGGCTTTTCAAGACAGGGTGTCTCTATGTAACAGTCCCGGCTGTCCTGGAACTTGCTCTGTAGAGCAGGCTGGCCTTGAACTCACAGAGATCCACCTGCCTGCCTCCCGGTGCTAGACTAAAGGTGTGTGCCACTGTAGCCGGGCTGGAAAAGGTTCTTACTTATTTCAGGTGCTGGCGCAGTTGGGACTGCCGGCGACTCCAAGAAGAGGAAGAATCCACAATGCTAATGAGTTTTAAGCTTCATATTTTTTTATCCTGTACTTCAACTAGAGAGGTCAGCAGACTCCAACTTTGGACTCAGGCAACCAGGCAATGAGAAATTATCATCATCTTCATCACCACCTCAGCTCTGGGCAGAATCCTGGGTCCCTTTGTGGACTCGTATTGGGCAGTCCGAGTGGAGCTGAGTTCTGGAGGGACAGGCTGGTTTTAAACGTGGCGTGGGCTTGCGCAGTTCTGAGAGTGTCTAGAATCAGAGCCATTGCTGACCCTGAAACCGCCTGCTGGATCAGCTAGACCTGGACTATCTGGGTAAGGGTGCCTCTGTACTGACGATGATGGTGGTGAGAAGTGGGTTTGCAGAAGCTGTCTGGCTTGACCTTTACCCCACCCCCATCCCCCGTGCCAAGCCTTCCATTGCTCCCCAGCACCCCCAGACTCAAGCTACCAGGGCTTGTCCTGGGCTCCCTGAAACTTGCATCATGCTCCCTTCATGACCTTGCATCTGAGCCTTGGTGATGCCTTCAAGGCTTCTCTGGTTCCCTCCCCAAGGCTGACTCCAGTCCCTCCGGATGTGGTGTCTAACAGGGCAAGTGCTTGCCAAGGACTTAGTGTGTGTTGGGTGCCAGGCATGGCCAGCAGGGTCATGTCTCCCAAGCTTGCAGTCCAGGGTCCTGCCTTCCTTCTAGAGGCAGGGCCTTTGCTGAGCTCAGGGATGTGCAAGCCTGGCATTCAGCAGGAGAGGCTCCTCATCGTGGAGTACCCTTCAGAGCATATGGCTAAGCCCTGGCTCGCTCCCAGCTTGCTTCCTGCGTCCCAGATGCTTCCACATCTTTAGCAGGGCTCTTTAGCAGGGCTGTCCAAGATGTGGGGAGCTGCACTGTAATACACTCACTGACCAGCCATGTCCTGAGCCAAGGGGATAAGTACGTCCCCTGCCAGAGAGATGAGAAAACCTAGCAAGGTGTGAGTGAGTGAGAGAGGCCTGGCAGAACTGACGAAGTATACTTAGGGGCCTCTTGGTGTCAGGCATCCAGATTTGCTTCCGAGGGAGGTAGCCCTGCGGATGGAGAGAGTACAGATGCCAGCCCAGAGACTCAAAGATTCCCGGGAGTAGCAGGAACCAGAGAGTTCTGCTCAGACAGATTTTAGAGAGATTCCCATGGTGGCCAGATTCTCTGGGTGGGAAGTCTCGCAGGCCAGAGCCTGAATGATCTAGAGGTGGAAGACAGGTGAGCTACGGAGATACTTGGAGGCAAAGGGATGGCCAGTGGAAGCAGTGAGGCTGGTGCTCTCCTTTCCTGGACATCCCTGGAGAAAGCCCCCTTGTCCTTCCCCTTTCGCATGTTACCATGTCACCAAAACCAAGTTTCTGACAAAGTGAGCTACAGAGGCCAGGGTTGCCCCTCCCTAGGGAAGGCTCTTCTCCCTTCTTTCTCCTTGCTTGCAGCCCTGCTCTCAACGACAGTCTGAGTGCTTGCCTACCCCTTCCTTGGGGATCCTGTGTCTTTTTTGTTGGTACTGGGTTATCTGGCATTTAAGAGACCAGAGCTGGAGATCCCAGAGCCCTGCTGATGTGTTTAGACTCCTTTATTCTTAGATGCTGCCCCTGTGAGACACTGCAGAGCTTGGAGCTGGGGCTGATGGGCCAGGGATGGGCCAGGGCAGAGCCGAGACTAGATGCTGCTGTTGGCTGGGGTTTCAAGTGGAATCAAGTGATTCAGCTTCTGCAGTGCGCTCAGGCGTGCCCAGACTCGCAGAAGCTGCCGGCGGCAGGCACTTGAGTTAAGTGTGGCTAATTTGGTACAAGAACACGATGCCACCAGTAATTTTGCATTTTGGAGACAATAAGCGACAGCACAAGGCCTCTTTCTTGTAGCGGGAAGAGGGGCAGGAGAGAGTAGTGGACAGAGGGCTTGGTGTGGGCATGGAAGGGATGGGGATCTGCCAGGCACTTCCTGAACTGGACCCTGGCATGGGACCTGCAGCCCACAGCGGTTAATGGGAAAGGAAAACTCAGTCCTAGCTTAATGAGAGCAATGGGCCTGGGTAGAGGTCAAGTGCTGGGACTGTGTCCAGCCATGGTCCTCATGAGCTCTAAGTCCGCCATGTTTGCTTGTCCCTTGGCATTTACACCCCTTGCACTGGGAAGAGCAGGAGGCCCTGGGAGCAGAAAGACAGAGGCATTCCCCTTGGCCAGGCCACAGCAGCAGAGAGTCAGGACTCGACATTCCCCTTTAAAAGCATCCCTGCATTTGGTTCAGTAGCATAAACCCCACCTTCATCCTAGGTGAAAGGAACTGGGCAGGGAATCTGCAGGGAGGTGGTTCTGAGCTATGCCCCAGAGCCGCAGCTCACCCCACCCCTAGGTACCCCTGCCCCCAGTTTCCCTTCCTCCTTCAACAAGCATTCCCTAAGCTCTGGGCACCTCTGTGAGTCAACCAGGCACACAACCCCTGCACATCCACTCTCACCCATGACCTCTTTGTCTGAGTGATCTCGGCTAATGTGGGCTGGGGGTAACTGGAAGTCCTAGCCCATGGTCACAGATAGACATTCAAAGCTTCCTACCATGGTCACTATTTTGGGGGTGGGGCCAGTAGACACAAACACAAAAATGAAAAGTTCCTTTCTGTGGGCTCTTGTTAACTAAGAGGTGTTCAGAAACAGCAAGGTTGGGGTCCTACTGTCACACTTGGTAAGGTGTTTTGAGAAGGACTGAGCTGAAGAGGACATCAGGGTGGCCTGATGAAGTGGCATTCGGCTTTCCTCTGAGCTGACTGGTTCAGGGCTGTGTGCACTTTCAGTCAGAATCCTGGGCTTGAAGCTTCACAATCCCAGATGCCCCTCCAGAAGCAACTTCCTCCATCCTATCTGCCTAAGACCACACAGCTGGTACAGGGAAATGGTGAAGACCAAGAAACTTGACAAAACACTCCACACTCAGAAAAATGTGTGATGTTTTGGTGCCACAAAAAAAATAAATGAAGGAAAGTTCATAGGAGAAAATTATTGTATGAAAAAGAGACCAACAATCTTAATGGCCACCGGAAGAAGGGAGGAAGAGGGTGTTAATTGAGTTGGGGCTGTAGCTAAGTGGACAGAGCAGCAACTGTGCACACACAAAGCCCCCCGTTCTTTCTCCAGCATCTTGTAAATTGGTCCAGTGGTGCAGGCCTGTAATTCCAGCACCTGAGAGGTGAAGGTAGGAGAGTCAGACGTTCAAGGATGGGCCAGCGATATGGCTGAGCACACTGAGGTTTAATCCCCAGAGGCCTCTGTGGAAGAAGACCCTATCCCTGACGGATGTCCTCTGACCTTCACAGATACACAGTGATGTCCATACCTCCCCTCACCTCATACTAAAGTAAAGAAGTTCAAGGTCGTCCTCAGTCACATAGTGATTTTTGAGGCCACCTTGGGCTACATAAGTCCTTGTCTCAAAAATAAATAAATACATGAAAAAGGCAGGAGAGATGGCTCAGGAATTAAAAGCACTGGCTGCTCTTCCAAAGGACCTGGGTTTGATTCTCAGCACCCACACGGTGGCTCATGATTGTAACTCCAGTTCCAGGAGATCTGATGCCCTCTCTGTTGGCCTTCTTGGGCACCTGGCATGCACATCATGCACAGACATACATGCAGGCAAAACAACTATACACATGAAATAATAATAAAGAAGAAAACCTTACAAAAATAAAAATAAACCATGTACGTGGTGTTTAACTTCTTGCACTCTGACTATGATACATGTTCCCCATTTACTCACAGGTTCATTGGCATTGGTCACTAAAGTTGCATGCAGTTTCCTAAGTCTTCAATCAGATTTATTTCTAGGAAGCTGAGATATATTGATATTGTAGTAAGTATATATGTATTTATGTCGAGGATCAAATCCAGCGATCCAAGTCTGCTAATAATCAATTCCCTCACTGACATCCCTAGCCCGGTGCTTGAAAAAAATCTATTTGTTTAGTTCTATATTTTATTTTATTTTTTTTGTTTTTTTTGAAGTTTTATAATTATATTTATGTACAGAAAACTCAGCAGTACATTTAACCCAGTTTAGTGGCGAGTTCTTTGGCCTTTGCCTTTTCCAGCTTGGCAATTCGAGCCACAGATTTAGGACCCAGGACGTTGCCTCCCCAGTGGCGGCGGATCTCGTCATATCTGTCGTTGTAATTGGTCCTAATAGCTTCCACCAGCTTGGCCAGAGCACCCTTGTCTTCCGAGTTAACCTGTGTGAAGGCAACAGTGGTGCACGTCTTCCTAAGGACCAGCCGCCCCAGCCTGGCCTTTCCCTTGATGATGCAGTAGGGGTCCCCCATCTTGCGACACAGAGCAGGCAGGAAGACTACCAGCTCAATGGGGTCTACGTCGTGGGCAATCACCACCAGCTGAGCCTTCTTATTCTCTACCAAAGTGGTGACTGTACTGACGCCCGCTCGAAGGACAGGTGGTCTCTTAGTCGGGACATCCCCTTTGCCGGCAGCTTTCTTCTCAGCACGGGCCAGCAGCCTCTGCTTCTTTTCCTGCTTGGTCTCTGGCCTGTACTTGTGGGCAAGTTTAATCAACTGGGTAGCTGTTTGCCGGTCCAGGGCCTGGGTGAACTGGTTAATGGCAAGAGGAACTTTGAGCCGCTTATAGAGGATGGCCCTCTGCTGCTGCAGCCTAATGTAGCGGGGCCATTTGATGAAGCGCGTGAGATCTCTCTTGGGCTGGATGTCCTGCCCAATGCCGAAGTTCTTAGGCCTCTTCTCAAACAAAGGATTCACCACCTTCTTCGCCTCCTGCTTCTTCACAACGGCAGGGGCCGGGGCCACCTTCTTCCCCTTGGGCATCTTGCCAGGCTGGAGGAGAGAGGATTTTTTTTTTTGTTTTTTGAGACAGGGTTTCTCTGTAGCTTTGGAGACTGTCCTGGAACTAGCTCTGTAGACCAGACTGGCCTCGAACTCACAGAGATCCACCTGCCTCTGCCTCCCGAGTGCTGGGATTAAAGGCGTGCGTTACCACCGCGCGGCTAGTTCTATATTTTAAAGACTTATTTTATTATTTATTTATATCAATGTTTGTCTGTGTGAGTGTATGTTGCCTGCGTGTAAGCACTCTTGGAGGCCAGAATGGGGCATCAGATCCCATGGAGCTGGCGTTACAGGTGGCTGTGAGCCACCCGACATGGTGTGGTGCCGAGGACCAAATGTCAGCCCTCTGAAAGAGCAGCAGTACTCTTGGCTGCCCAGTCTTCTCTCTGCCCTGGGTTTAGTCCTATTGTGTGAAAATACGGCAGTGACTGTGTGTTGATTCGTATTCAACATTCTGTTCTACTCAGTATTTCCGGCAACCGGTCAGTAGGTCATTTCAGGTCTTTGTGTACAATCCTGTCACCTGTGAAAAATGACAGTTTTGTCCCTGCCTTTCTGGGAGTCTTTCCACCTTTTGTTTGTTTTTCTTATCATATTGCATTGGCCACAGCTGTTTCTGTGGTGCTGAAGAGACATGGTGTGAGGTGAAATACTTCCCTTCTGGGCTCAAAGGGGAAGCATTCGAATCCTTCCACCCAAGACTGCTTCTTCAGATTTCTTTCCTTTTAAGTAGAGCATCTTTTTTTTTTTTAAAGATTTATTATTTATTAATTACGTATACAACATTCTACGTCCATGTATGCCCGCATGCCAGAAGAGGGCGCCAGATCTTATTACAGATGGTTGTGAGCCACCATGTGGTTGCTGGGAATTGAACTCAGGACCTCTGGAAGAGCAGTCAGTGCTTTTAACCACTGAGCCATCTCTCCAGTCCCAATAGACCATCTTTTATTTATTCTTTAAAAATATAAAAATATTGTTTATGTGCATCTTTTGCCTGCATGTATGTAAGTGTACTGCGTGAGTGCCTGGTCCCAGCTGAGTAACCAGGTACTAGAGTTAGGTATGGTTGTCAGCTGCCCTGAGGGTGCTGAAAACAGAACCCAGGTCCTCTGAAAGAGTAGCAAGTCAGGTAGTGGTGGTACATGCTTTTAATCCTAGCACTTGGGAGGCAGAGGCAGGCGGATCTTTGTGAGTTTGAGACCAGCCTGGTCTACAGAGCTAGTTCCAGAACAGGCTCCAAAGCTACAGAGAAACCCTGTCTTGGAAAACCAGAAAAAAGAAAGAGCAGTGTAAGTGCTCTTACCACTCAGCTGTTCCTCAGCCCTGAGAAGTTTACACATGGAAACAGTGGGCATTAATTGGTCCCTCCCCTTACTCCTCCTAAACATCTGGACCCTCCATGTCTCCCTCCTCTCTTCATGTCCTCTTCTTGTTTTTGTTTTTCCCCACAGAGTCCAATTAGTGCTGCCTGTTGAAATGTTGACTGATCCTATTGGCTTCATCTTGTGTAGGTTTAAACACAACCGCAGGGAGTTCTGCACTTCATGTCATTCTTCCCCATCCTCTAAATCTTAACTTAAAAACATCATCATTATCACCCTCCTCCTCCTCCTCCTCATCATCATCATCATCATCAACAACAACAACAGCAACAACAGGGTCTCACTCTGTAGACCAGGTTGGCATTGAACTCACAGAGATCTGCCTATTTCTGCTTCCTGAGTGCTAGAATCAAAGGCATGCACCACGGGGCCTTTGAAATAAGATTTTTGCTCTTTACGCTGATCTCTTCCTTAATAATAATAAAATCTGTGCCTTGGGCTGGAGAGATGGCTCAGTAGTTAAGAGCACTTGACTGTTCTTCCAGAGGTCCTGAGTTCAAGTCCCAGCAACCATATGATGGCTCACAACCATCTGTGGTATCATACTCCTTCTTTTGGTATGCATGAAGACAGAAGACTCATACACATAAAATACATAAATAAACAAATCTTTAAAAATATCTGTGCCTCTAATATAAAACCAGTTCTCTATGGCTGTCCTTTTCACAGCTGAATTCCACTCTAGTCTTTTTTTTTTTTTTTTTTTTTTTTTTTTGGTTTTTCGAGACAGGGTTTCTCTGTGGTTTTGGAGCCTGTCCTGGAACTAGCTCTTGTAGACCAGGCTGGTCTCGAACTCACAGAGATCCGCCTGCCTCTGCCTCCCGAGTGCTGGGATTAAAGGCGTGCGCCACCACCGCCGGCCTAGTCTTTTTTTTTTTTTTAGAATATTTATTTATTTATTATGTATAGAACTGTCTGTGTGTATGCCTGCAGGCCAGAAGAGGGCACCAGACCGCATTACAGATGGTTGTGAGCCACCATGTGGTTGCTGGGAATTGAACTCAGGACCTTTGGAAGAGCAGGCAATGCTCTTAACCTCTGAGCCATCTCTCCAGCCCCCACTCTAGTCTTTTGACATATAAGTTCACATCTCTGTATGTGAGGTACTCCTTTTCTAGGGCTGGGAATATGAAGTCTCTGGGGCACAAAGTGTATGTTGTCTCTGCTCTGTTCCTGACCCCATCCCTAAATGCTGAGTCGCTGACTCCTTGTTTACCTTCTGGCTTTAACTTTCTCATTTATTTTTAGATTGATTTTAACATCATGTCATTCTCAATACAGTCAATGAGCATGTCTGTTCTGTTTTCTGGAAAAGTCAGGGCAGGATTAGAATAATGGCCAGCCTTCCACAAGCAGAGTTTATATGTGAGTGCTATGGCCCTCAGGTCCTGTGTTAAGGATTCTTTCTCTCTCTCTCTCTCTGTGTTGTTTTGCTTGCATGTCTATGTATGCACCACACATGTGTAGTGTCTTAGGAGGTCAGAAGAGGGTGTCTGAGTCCCTTGAACTGGAGTTACAGATGATTGCAAGCTGCCTTGTGGGTGCTGGGAATTGAACTTGAGTCCTCTGGAAGAATAGCCAGTGCTCTCAACTACTGAGCCATCTTTCTAGCCCCCTTAATTTATTTTTTAGAAAAGATTTATTTTTAGAAATGTTATGTGTATATGTGTGCGCCATGTGTGTGCCGTTGCTCACCGAGGCCAGAAGATGATATTAGATCTCGTGGAACTGGAGATAAGGTGGTTGCGACCTTCCATGTGGGAAGTGAACCCAGGTCCTTTGTAAAAGAGCAGTCAGTGCCCTTAACTGCTGAGCTCTTTCTGAATCTTTCTACCTTATTTTTTAAGAGCTCGTCACTTTGGCGAGGCTGGTTGGTCAATGAGCGCCAGGCATCTGCCTATCCCTATGCCCCAGAACTGGATCTAGAGATCCGCCATGGCCGACTTTCACATGCTACAGGGGCTCCAAGCTCAGGCCCTCAAGCTCTGTGGCGGTCGCTTTCACAAGCGAGCCATCTGCCCAGCTCTTGGTGTTTCTTCTTGAGTTTTAAAACCTTTCTTTCTCTTTCTGGCTTGGAGGATGTTGGGGCTGGCTCCACCGGCTTTATTTGTCCTGCCCTGCTTAGCCCTAGCTAGGTTGGCGTTCCCTGATTGCTATTAATTGACTTTCAGGTCATGTGACCTAAACCCCTGTTAGAAACAACCAAAGGGGCGAGGGTTTATTTGGACTGACAGTTTTGGGGGTTTAGTCTCTGGTCACTTGGAACATTCAGTTCCACTGCCAGAAAGCTGAGAGACAGGGAGGGGCCAGGGACAGGATACCTGCTAGTGACCTTCTGTCCCCAGCAAGGCCCCACCTTTGCTGGAGAAAGTTCCCCAAACAGTGCCACCATCTGGGGACCCAAGATGTTCCACACACAGGCCTGTGGGGAACACTTCATGTTTGGTAGCATCAGCCTAGCTCCTGGGCCCCTCATCTGGCATCAGCAACCGCTGTGTTGTGCAGGGCTGTGATTCTGGGCACAGAGAAGACCTGTCCCGTGGGCGGAGGCCTCTCGCTTGGAGAGGGCGTCAGTCTTCTGCCTCTGTGTGGCTACCCACTCATGCTGTAGTGCCCCCCAGATGTCACATGTAGAGCCAGAGCTGCTGGCCTTTCTGTTCTCTTCTTTCCCAAGTTTTGGCTGTGTGTCACTGGTTACAGGCCCCACTGATGGTAGGGCATGTCCTAAGTCCAGCCTCACCTGCTCCTTAACCTGGAGCCTGTAGGCTGATGTCCCTACCCGTCGTGGGAGGTCTTCTGCTCCTGGTCTGTGGGGAGGATGGCACGGGTGTCACTCTCTGTGTGTGCACTGTGACTTGTGCAGCACGGGTAGCAGACCCCTTTCCGTCCTCTGTCGCTCCAGTATTGACAAATGCGCCCTCAACCTGGGAGCTGAGGGCCTTAGTGTGTTTTGTAGAGAGACAGTACCTTCCCTAATGACCTCCACACAGCAACCCTGGGACGCCTCAGGCTTGTGGTAGAGTTTGCAAACTCTGTACGTCAGGACACCTGGTCACTGTCCTCCCCGGATGGAGACCTCATTCCTCTAGCCCTCTCCTGCTCTTTATCCACCCTCATCCTTGTTACAGCTTAAGCAGGGTCCCTCAGAGAGGCCTGTATCCTTGCCTTCGAGGTATCCTTTTGCCCAGGCCTCTAGGCCAGCCCTGAAGGTGGCTTCAGGGACAGGCCTATGGGAAGAAACCTAATGACTCCATGCTTTTCACTAAACTACCATGTTCAGACACTATTGCTGTGTCACAAGGGGAGCAAGGTTAACTTTATTGTCTCCTCACCAGGGCCCCGGCTGATGTCCCTACCCCCTCTCCTCTGTCCCCTCTGAAGGGATCAGCGTTCAGACTTGGAATGTGCGTGCTTCTCTTAGAGGTCCAGTGTGACTTCCTGTTTGAAGATCTTCTAAGTTTATGGAATTTCAGAAACGCTCTGTTAATAAAGGCAGGGTGACCTTTGACCTTTCCCCCCCAACATCCTGTAACAGGAAGCCAGAGATTCGCTTCTGCCCCACCTACCCGAGGGGAGCAAGGAAACATCCCTGGGAGGAAGGCCATTGCCTTTTGCCCTCCACCCTCATTCTGGAAAGTTCCATGCCCTCCCCTGGGGGTGACTGAGATACCCTTGCGGGATAGCTGAGGATAGTTAATGAGGACCAGAGCTCTGCACGGACAGCGGAGGCGGCGGTTTTCCTCTCATGGGGAGGTGGTACAGAGAGTGGGGAAGGGAGCGTTACCTCCCGCTAAACAGTGAGGACCCTTGGGGACCCTCGGGGCCTAGTTCTCCCACCCAGGGAGGGGTGGCGGCAAGGCCATCAATTTAAGAGTTTTATTTACCTTGAACTACTCAGCCAAGCAGACGCATTATTTAGGGACTAGAATAAAAAGCCATTCACTTTACTTCAATTGACCATTTAGTTCAATTTGCGTGTTAGTGCAGGTAATTACTGCAGCAATGACACGTGGTAATCGGGCTGATTGGGAGCCTGCCGGCTCTGTATTAATACCTCCCGTCATATACACTAATTACCCATGTGTTGCCATGGTTATCTGCATGGACGCCGTGTTAACGACACCCTGGAAACACAGAGCAATCGCGGGCGCTGAATTAAATCTTTGTGTTCTCTTAGAGCTAAAAGCGCGTTTCACATAAAATAATCATGAATAAAATGAGATCATTCTGGCGGAGTTGCCAGGAAGCTGATTAACTGAGCTGTGTAAATGTGACTTTACCCCACTCAAGAATCAGAGGCTCCCAAACGTTGTTGGGGTTGCTAGGCAACGCCCCGAGATGACATCACTCACACAAGCCGAGCTGCCCGCAATGTCATCTCTGCATGGTTACAGCACTTCTGTGGAGAGGGTGAGTGTTATAGAAATGGCATTATTTCCCCCTGAGTGATGGGTACAAATGGCTGGCGAGCCTCTGAGGGCCAAAGAGGAAGGGTTTGGAAATACCTGCGTGACGCACTGGGGGTGCCACGGGTGCTCCCCTTGGTGATACCAATGTGTGCACTTGGGAGGGTTGTGCCTAGATGAGGGGGTCTGGAAACCTGCTCAGGGGAGCCCACCCTCTCCCTACCCACGAATGGGCCACTGGCAAAGGAACTATGAGCTGTGGAAAGTCCCCTGTCCTGTACCACTAGGGTCTGACTCTTGTTTCACCTGGAACGTGACCCATCAAAGCACAGGACCAGCAGTGGTGCCGAGTTATGTTACAGGAGGCAACCAAAGGGAAGCTGTGTGGCCAGAGCAGAGAGGAAAGGAGGGTGGGAGGTCGGAGGTTTGCCTGACTCACCTGTCTTTGGTAGACTCTCATCTGCCGCTTCTTTAGCCCCTCCCTCTCCACTTGACCCTGCTGATCCTGTGATACCATCCTGGGTACTGTGTGAAACTCCTCTCTGGGGTTCTATCTGCCTGACCAGGTAGCTCACTCCCACCCCACAGTTTTTGCACTCACCACCCCCTGAATCCTCCTTAGATGCTCTCCGGCTCTCCAGCCCACTCTCTGACATGCAGGGCTCTCAGGTCCCAGTATCCATCCTGAGGGTCAGGCCTGCACCAGCTCCATCCACCCCTATCTTGATTCACTGTGTGACACAGACACAGACGTCAGAAACCTCTGCTTATGAGTTTGCTGAGTTCCGTCACTAACTTGGAGCCCAGGAAAGCAGTGGAAAGTTCCGTCTCCTTGTCCATGTTCAGCATGGAGTTGTCAGTTTAGTAACACACATTGGCGCCGACAACAGGTAGACACTCAGATGGCTTCAGGAATGAGGGGAATGGACGTCTCCCCAGCACTGTCCTCAGCTCTAAGCAGGACAATGGCCCTCTGTCTCCAGTTCCTGAGAGGTAGCCCAGGGCCATGTGTGACTCAATGGTTCTCTTTCCTTGGTGTGGTGTCTGTCTGTGGCATCACAAGGGAACAGGAGAGGGAAGAACACAGGCATACTAGGCCTGGCTCTTATCTCTAGAAACTTGTGATGTTGGTCACTGTCTATAAAACTTGCTGAGCATAGCTGGAAGGGGAGAGTCACCACAAGGCTGCCTGAGGGTCCCCAAGACTACAGATTTGGGGGTGTCCTTCAGGGAAAAGAATACTACAGCTTTGGGCCGAGAGTTCAGCATGGAGATTGAGGATTGTCTGAGTGTATATGCTTTCTTTGGGGTGGGATGTATGGTTGGCTTATGGGGCTGGGGCTGGTGCAAGGCTGCAGGCTTGGGATGGGGAGTAGAGGGCTTCTAGGATCTTTCAGAAAGTGACCCTGAAGAGGTGAGTTTTGAGGCAGATAATAGAGGGACCTCTGGGCCACACTAATGGAAGTTCTGTCCCCCTCTGACTGATTTGCCTACCTTGCACAAGTACCCAGGGCTCTTTGTCATAATTTAGGACCACACTTATATTTGGTTGTTTCTTCAGGGCTAAGCATGCAGTCCAGGTCCCAACTTCTGAGAGAGAGAGAGAGAGAGAGAGAGAGAGAGAGAGAGAGAGAGAGAGAGGCAGGCTTAGGGTCATACCTTCAGATAAAGTGCTTTACATAGTAAAGACAAAGTTGGGACAAGGCAGAAGGAGTGGGAATACCCTGGCCTGGAGTGTGTGTGTGTGTGTGTGTGTGTGTGTGTGTGTGTGTGTGTGTATACTATGCAGTGAGCTTTAGATGGTAGCCACTACTGACTCTAAGGCTGTAGACTCATGGGTACCACAGGTGGAGAGAGTGCTCTGTCTCCCCACTGTCTTGGTGAGTCTAAGTTTCCAACAGTCCAAGTGAGTTCTCAGCACTCAGGCCAGAGAGAGTGGAGAGGGCCATGGGGCTGACATGAGCTGCACACTTCTTATACACGAAGTCAACTGCCATCTACTGCTACCAGGATCTCACCAGACATGACATTCATATGCTAAGAATGACAACAATGGGAACTCAACTAAAGTCCCATCACCCTCAGTCAGGGGATGGGGGCCCGTGAGGTCCTGGCAGGAACTCTGGGAGATAATAGGTCCCAGGCTGACCCCAGACAAGGGCCTGAGGGCTGGGCATGGCCAGTTTCATATTTCCCACGGCCCTGTGTGATAATGACATTCTGCCAGCTCTCCTTTCTGCGAGATCTAGCATACCTGCTAGATTTGGAAACTGAGGCCCAGCTTCATCATGTTAGCCACGAGTGCTTTCCAATTCCATTCGCGGGGCAGGGATGCTCTACAGGGGTCGAGAGCAAAGCCCGGGAATGCTGACTCTCCACTTGCCTTCCTCTCCCTCTTGTGGAGCCTGAATGGTGCCAGCTTGCTCCCAGAACCTGCTTGTGAAATGCTCTGGCAGGGAGAACTTGGCACACGCTGGCTGGAAGCAGGGCAAAGATCCTCCCGGCCTCAACTCCCAGATTTGCAGCCACTGCCAACGCGCCTCAGCCCAGACCCTCTGACACACAAGCTTTTGTTTCTAGCAGCTAGGGGTCCCTGCCAAGTCCATACTCACCACATCTGAGCCAATTCATGCTAATTTTTTTTTTTGGAGGATTCCAGGTCCATCCTGTGACCTGGACCCTCCTCCTTTCTGCCACAAGCCAACTCAACCACGTAGCCAATATGTGGCCAAGTAGGTCATAGCCCATGGAGGCTGGCTTCGAGTGTGCATGCTCCTCAGTATACTGGGTCTTTGGGGCCCCGTAGTTGAATGAAAATGACTTGCTGGAGCTGATGCTTAGCAGGCCTTCAGGGCCAAGGGAGGTATTGAAACTCAAGTTGGAAGACAAGAGAGAAACCTGGAAAATTCTGGAATGCTAACAGGGCATGGTAGCAACAGACCTATAATCCCAACGCTCAAGAAATGGAGGTGAGAAGATCAGGAGTTCAAGTCGGCTTTGAATACATAGTGAATTTGAGGCTAACCTGGACTACAGGAGATTTTGTCTAAAAAAAACCAAAAGTTTTAATGGGGTTGGGAAAACAACTCGGTGGAGAAGAGTGCTTATCTGTAAGCATAGGGACCTGCATTGAATCCTTGGCACCTGTGTAAAAAGCTGGGCAAGGTTGTGCATGCTTCTAATCCGGGTATTGAGAAGAAGGAGACTGGCAGACCCCCAGAGTTCAGTGGTCGGTCAGTCTAGCAGAGGAGGTGAACTTCCAGTTCCATGAGAGATCCTGACTCAAGACAACGAGGCAGCAAGCAATGAAGGATGACAGCCCGTGTCCTGCTCTGTTGTCCACATGTGTACACACGCACTCACACGCATGCATCACACACAAACCTCTGCTACACATGCTTGTTCAGAAAGAGTCCTCCATGCTCTGTGCCCAGAGGTGGTAGCTGGTCAGGGTTGAGGCCCTGAGTGGGCATGGCTACCGGCACATGTTAACTAGCCACAGCTCCTCTTGGGGCGCCTCCTGCCCGACTCTGAGCTTCTTGCTCTGCTGTCCCTCCTCACAAAAGACACAGCGTGCCCTGCGGCACAGGCAGATGCTGTAGAGATGAAGATGCTGCGGCTTGGATAGACATCATCACCCGAGAGCCGGCCTCTGGGTCCACTCCTCACGTAGGGATACAGAAATCAGGAAGTGAACCAGAGACAGGGTTCCTGCCCTTGTCTTCTGCTCACAAATGGGGGAACTACTGCCTCACATAGACTCACTCTTCCTTGCTCAGCCCTCTTTGGTTTCCTACCCATGAGCCGCTGGTAGGTGGTTTTGGGGTAGGCGACTAGTGCCTGGGGACAGCTGTCCTATCCAGCAGAAACAGCTTGGCTTTTCTTTTTCTCCTGAAGTCCTCAGCCCCACTACTCCCAGGCCCTGATGTGGCTCAAGTTTCCCCAGGAAGGGTGTGACATCTCATCCCGTAAAGGTGATGGCTGCATCTGTGATGTCCGTGGATGCCCAGTGGCAAGAAGCAGGGCGGCTGATTCATCTGAGACCCAGCACAGCCCAGTGATGCTGCCAACATCCCCAGTTGTTGTGGAGGGAAACATGGACATCAAGGACCCATTGTATAAAGAATGCCCGAGATGCTCAGTAATACAAAGTTATTAAAAACCCCAGTGGGCTTCAAGTCTCCATCTGTAGTAATGAGTGAGAAGGTCCTGGTAGATTGGTGGAAAACATGACCTTGGGCAGCGAGAGCAGTCTAAATTGCTTGGGGTGTTTGCTAAGCCCCTATTTTATATATACTGGAGCCAGGGTAGGGTAGTGTCAAGACCCACATTCAAATTCAGCTTTGTCTGTGCTCAAATGGGACCTTGTCCTAATAATGGTACCTAGGAGTCTTGCTTTTCTGATCTGTGAACGGGAACCGTGTGACACACAGATGACCGTATGTTGAGAGCAGAGCCAAGGGCGCATGCTGATGCCTTGTCTCCCCAGTTCTTCTCCTCCAGGCCCTGCTAAACTGTGTGCACCAGGTTGCTTCTTCAGTGTAGGGATGGTCTTGCTGTGACTCCAGAAGGGATCTGGCAGGAGCATTTTAAAGCCACATGCAGAATGCTGTGCTCTATGCGCTGGGAGTGTGAGATGGGAGAGAAACGAAGACAATGGCTCCTGGCTGCCCTCTTGGAGGCAGAGGCAGAATCCTTCCGGCCTTTGTGTGGAAGTGGGAGCCACATCCATCTGGCTAAGATCTCTGCAGGGACGTGAGATGCAAGGAGTAGGTGTGCAGGGGAAGTTCTCGGACATGGCTCCCCTGCCTCAGTATCCCCAGTGGGAGAAGGGGACTTCTCATAGTTTTCTAAAAGGAGTGGGGGTTCTAGGAAACCAGGACGTGGCAGCTGTTCCATCATCTGGATTCGGTTATGTACGGATTCTGGGTTGGCATCTGGACTCTACTTGCTGGTAGCTGTGTGCCTTTGGGAAAGTTATCCACTTCTCTGTGCCTCCGTGATCTACTGTGGGAAATGGGCATGACAACAGGCCCCGCATCCTGGGCTGTGGTGAAGATCACACTGTCAGCACACTCTTCTTGAGCTCCAAGAAAGGCAAGGAGGAGGGAGCAGAGGACAAAGCAGTGACCAGCCGTTTGAGGTTGTTTCTTATGGGAAGCTCACTTGGGCACCAGCCACTCAGGAGGAGGGCTCCACTGGGGAGGAGGACCTCCAGGGAGGAGCCTCAACTCAGGGAAGCTGGATGGGAACTGGGGGGGGGTAGGATTCCAGAGACCCCACGGCTCACCCTCCCTATCCTAACCCCTGGCCCTCATTTCACCAGTGATGCCTGCCACACCCTGCGGAGGGTGGGAGGTTGGAGGAGGCCTTGCCCCAGGCCTGTTGTGGTGTGTATCTGATTTGCACCCGCCAGGTTGCAGTGGGGCAGTGAGGACCAGGTGCCTGGTTGAAGGCTGAGGTCAGGCTAGGGCTGCTGACTTTGCATGCATGCAAGGGAGGTCTGCATGGCCAGGCTTTCACCAGTCACAGAACCCCTACTTGACCTTCCTATCAGGCCCCAGGAATGAAGGAAGACAGGGCCCCAGCAGAGAGATGTACTTGCCCTTGATTTTGGTTTGTGATGGACGGGCTTCTTCTCCGTCCATCAGAGCTGCCTGCCTCTGGGTTTGTGCTGCAGGTCTCGGCGGGGGGCAGGGCAGGAGCTGGTGTAATATCAGTGTCCCACATGGGAACACAGAAACAAAGTGACAGTATCTTGTCAAGCAAAATCTTTCTGCCAAAGAGGTGGTCCAGAGCCCAAGCTGGGCAGCAGTACCCGGGGCCAACACGGCTTCAGTCTTCCATCCCTGATGCAGGTGGTGATTGGTGATTGTGTCTTCTCCATTGGTCTGACCTCACAGTCTGATGTGATTGGTTAATAGGCACAAGAGGGAAGAGAAAGGAAAAAGGAAGTTTCAGGAAGGAGTCTCTGCTTGGCTGGGCAGAGGAGTTCAGCAAGGGCCCAGGTTTAGAACCTCGTGCCTCCACCTCCGGCTATCCCAGCCCCTGGCAAATAGGCCCTGTGTGTGACACAGGGGCCATCGAGAAAACTGTCAAATGAGGATCAGGAGCCCAGAGTCACCAGCTTGTCCTCTGCTCTGATTCATCAAACCCTCAGCTCCTGCCCTGGCAGGTGAGGGTCACCGTGGGGGACACGGGTGTGTACCATCACACATACCTGGACAAAGTCTTGACAGAGTGCTTGTGACCCTGGAGGCTTGGGAGATGGTATGCCAGGGCCAGGAAGAGGCCTTCCTTCTGCACAGCCTGGGCCTATGGCTTTAGCCCTCTGCAAACGGCCCAGATGTCCATGTTGAGGATAAGTGGTGTAAAGTCAGTGCTCCATTGATGTCCTCAGTTCCTCCTGGGGGAGGCCAAGGATGGGAAACTGAGGCCCATGAAGGGGTGGCCAAGCTGGCCTTTACCTAGGAATGCAGCCACTCACTCTGACCTCAACAGAGCTTTGGTACCGTGTCCTTTTTTCCTTCCCATAAGCCTCCGTCCCCACAGTTGTTACCTTTATCTCTTTTCCTCTGATGCCCTCTCCGAGGTCTTTCGCCTCCTCTCAATACAGTTTGGAGCTGGGAGTGTCTCCTCAGGGGTCTCCAGGCCCGGCTGCAAGGGGCCTGTGGTGGGGCAAATGGTCTGTAGCCAATGTTGATAGAGAGGGGGATGCAGGGCTTTCAGCACCTCGGGCAGCCAGCCCTACCCTCTTCCACGGGGGCCATTTCCCTGACTCCTGATTTTTCATTACAGCAGCACACAGACTCCGAGCTGCCCAAGGTCACAGAGCTGCAAGGGGAGCAGAATGAGGCCATTACACCAGCCTCTAATGTCCCCGCAGCCTCAGCTCGCTAGCTGCCTCGATCAAGCACCCGGGACACTCCAATTTCCGCCTGTCCTGAGGTGATCGTATCAGGGCCTGAGTGATCTCCTTGCCGCCGGGCAGTGGAGATGCTGTGGCAGCAGGCTGGCTGTCCCCTTACTCGGCCACCTTCGGAGTCCACCCATCCTCTCTCCCTTGGGAACAAAGGGAGGCACCAGCTGAGACCATTGGCTGAGAAATGGCTGGCGGGCTGTCTCCCCGCGCTTCACCCTTGCCCTGTAAGAGTTCAGGCTCAGTTCAGCTGCAGGCCGTCCAGCAGCACCAGCCTATCAGTCTGGATGGCTGGAAGGGCTGGGATGCTAGGCTCTCACTGGGCTAGCCGCATGGGATGTGTGGGTGAGGAGTTACACTGGCCGCGTAGGGAGGGGGACAGAAGCTACCCTCAGGGACTCTCAGGGCCCCAGACCTCTGTCACCCTTCATTCCTGCACGGAAGGCCTGCTGTGGTCCTGGGGTATTGACTACCGCTGAGCCCTATGCTGACACCCCACTGCTAAGGGCAGGATCTGGGTTGAGATGGCTCAGGGCAGAGAGTGAGTTGATAACTCTGAGTCTCTGATCCTTACCCCTTAGAAGTTTTAGTGACGGTCCACATGCCACATATGGCCCAGGGATGTGGCGGCTGCGAAACTGGCTCTGGGCCGGGAAACATTTTACTGGAATCTGTCTCAACAAAAATGGCAAAAATGTCTCTACTGGGGGAAGGAAGAGACAGGCAGTGGCCCATCCCTGGACAAGGAGTCCTCAGCAAGCCACGGGGGAGAATGTAGTAGGGGGACCCTTAGCTGCCCTGTGCCGATTTGAAAGCAACTATGGCTACGCTCAGGTCCATAGTGCTGGAATAGAGCCTAGACAGACAGACAGTGCTCACGGGGTGCTGGCATCGGAAGCAATAGGGGTAGGTAGGAGGGCGTGGGCAGAGTGGGCCTACTTATCTGGAGTGTATGTTTACAAACTCTGATCTGTACATGGAAAAGGAAAGCTCTGCCTGGGACAGTGCCACAGGGCTGCTTCATGGGCAGTGGGCACAGATTCCCACCACTGGCTGAGATTCTGCCGTAAGCCAGAATAGGACCTCAAGCCATGTGTCCCTTTGCTAGGCCTGGACTTGCTCCTGGTCCTGAAGCCCAGGCAGGGACCTTGGGGCAGAAATCCACGGGTTTGGCTGCCAGTGTGCAACATGGGGGTCCTCATTGCGCGAGGCCACCTTCCAGTTTTCTCTGGCTCTGGAGAGCAGCCTGTGGGCCTTGGCTTTCTGCTCCAGCTGGAAGGCAGGGCTCTGTTAGGAGAGCGCTGCCCTCACCACATGGTCCCCTGGGACTTCCCATTACACTGTAAACAAACCAACACCGGGGATTACACCATAGGGGATAGTGGTGGGGGACACTGGCTTGGGCTGGAGCGGGGACTGCGGAGCCATGCAGCATGGCTTTCTTTCTTATGGGCAGCGGGTGCTCAGAGGAGAAGGGGCCGATGAAGACCAGGGTCTCTAGGGGCAGGGTCCCAAGCCCCAGCACGGCAGTACTGGAGTCTTTGGGAGAGCTGGGAGGCAGGGACCTCCCCCACGTTTCCCACTGCCTCACTGCTGGAAGCTCTCTGTAGTGATATGCGTGCAGTGAGACTTCTTCCTTCCTTCCTTCCTTCCTTCCTTCCTTCCTTCCTTCCTTCCTTCCTTCCTTCCTTCCTTCCTTATGCGTAGCTCTCCCCTTTACCAATGAACCCTGAGCCTTTCCATGACTATAAGATATACAACAGCATAGACCATGTCTTCGAAGTGTCTCATCCGATCACCTAAGCTAGACTAGCTGCCTCTAATTGCAACGTTTTCCCCAAAGGGGATGGGCTCTCCAAGGGAATGTTCTTGCTTTCCTGCTGAGGAAACCGAGGAATGGCGTCATTTCTACAACCAAACCAATCAGGTTTGACATGTCCTGTTAGAAGCTTTTGACCATGCACTTGACCCACCCCACTCAGCAACCTGGATCAGGCATACCAGCACCCTAGGCATAGCTTGGTACTGGAATTCTGTGACCTTGTGGTGATTTTGGGGTCTTTCTGGCTGACTTGAGGTTCTCATCCCTCAGGCTCGGTGCTTCCTCTGTGTCTGGAATGGAAACTATAGTCCATCCTCTGAGCTCACAAGACCCTGAAGAAAGTCAGTAGGGCATCCTGACTTTAACAGGAAGGAGGAATTAAAGAGGATTCCTGGTGATAAACTCACATGGATTTCTATGTGCAAATGCCTGGCCTGCTTCCTGCAGGAGCCCAGAACCTTCGTAGATGAGTCTGAAAGAAGCTTGCAGGGCATGGATTGCTGGAGAGATGAGATGGCGTTTAAAGGTATTTACTACTTGTTTAGAGGCTCTGAATTCTGTTCTAGGACCCTTGCTGGGTGTCCACAACAGTCTGCAATCCAACTCCTTGAGATATGGCTCCCTCTTCAGGCCTCCAAAGGCATTGCGCTTATGTGCACATACCCCCAACATACACACACACACACACACACACACACACACACGAGTTAAAAGATTAAAAAATATATTAAAAAATAAAAAAGAAGCCATGGTTGTTTTGTAAAGTCTTAGCTCAAGAAGTCAGAGCATCTTACTGCTCACTTAGATAGGGCTGGTGCTGTTGTCTATGGGGACTGCTTCATCATCATAAAAACCCAGAACTACCTTTGCTGATTTCCAAAAATGTCCCTTGGAGTGAAGACATTAAGGGCAGAACCATCCTAGTGTTTCTTGGTGATAGGTAATAATCCATACTCTAGGGGACACACAGAGCCCGCAGGGAGACTGTTTGGGGGCCTGGGCGGGACATCGTGTAAAGTTTAAGGCTAGCCGTGCTTCAAGGCTTGGGGGATGGGTAGGGTTGAGGGTACATCCATTAAGATCTCCTACTGGACCGAGATGTCCCAGATCCAAACGGGTCCATAGTCAAGAGAGATGATTTTCGAGTTACTTGTATATGGACCTTTTACAAAGCGGAGTGAAAATGACTGCAAATTAGGAGGCTTCCTCATAATTCTCAGGCTCTGTGGGTCGGGTGGGGCCTCTCTGAAGTCCCTGTCTGATGGCCATTTTTGTCAACTTGACTACATCTGGAAATAACTAAACTCCAAGCGGCTGGGTACATCTGTGAGGGATTTTTTTAAAAAAGTAAATCATCCAAGTGGGAAGACCCACCTTAGTCTGGATCTTTTGAGGTGGAAAGCAACCTTTAGTCTGGGCCACAATGCTGGTAGCAGCATATATAAGGACTTGAAAGAAGAAAGCTTTTGCTCTTTGTTGCCTTCTCTGGCTAGCCATTCCAATCTTTCACTGGACTTCGGCACATGCTGAAGACCAGCTAAGATAACCAGCCTCACGAACCAAACAACTGCTGGATTCTTCTGGCTGAAGGATGCCGAGCGTCAGACACTCCAAGACTGTCATGACCCCCTTACCCTGGTTAAGGGGTGGCCCTTCCAGGTTACCTGTGGTATCAGTGTCTGGCAGACCCAGAGCCCAGAAGCCTTGTCGAGGGTGGTGTTAGTTGCAGAAGGACTAACCTGACCTCATTCACACAGGGAGATGTGTGTGTGTGTGTCTCAGCAGGGGCGGTCATGACTCCTTGGAAACAACTGTCCAGTTCTGGCTTTGGGACCCTCTTGAGGTACTGGTGGCTGATTTTCCTGGCCCCTTTGTAGATTCAAGTCCTCTCCAAGGGGTCCAGGAAGTTAGGAGCCCAGCTGGGATGCATGATAAGACATAAGCATCAGGTGTCTCAGAGATGGGTCTTAGCCCAGTTCAGAGTCCCTGGTCCAAGTTCCATGTAGACTGGGAAGCCCAAGTGTCTGGGGGCAGGTGAGCCCGGTACCCTGAAGCTTTCTTTGACTCTTCTGTGCAGCAGGATCGGGAGCCACTGGGGCTGGCCCTGTGCACCTCTGGGTTCATGCGATGTCACCTTTGAGATCCCTATGCTCCTATTCCATACACCATGCCTTCCTCACCTCCATGAGTCTCCCCCAAGGCTGACATTCAAGAGCGGCAGACAAATGTGTGTTGCAGGAAACAAGGGGCCACGTGGATGGTTCTGCCTGTACCTTTTGCCAGGCTTCGTGGATCCCTGGCTTCACAGACCCCAGACCAAGGGACTTGCTTGGTGACTGACAGGGTAAGCCCTTCCCAGTGTCCTTTCCTAGTCACGCAGGGCCACTGAAGCCGGCCTAATCTATCTGGCTGAAACCGGCAGTCCCAGCCTTGGTTATTGTGTTTCGTGCCGAGATGCTTGGATTTACTGGGTTATTGGGTCATTTTTCACTCTGCATCTCTGGTAACCAGACTTGGAAATGAAAAGTCGCGTAGTGCCTAACCGTGATGGAAGAGGGTTGGGGGGACATGGGTGCCTGCCAACCTTCAGGGCCTAAGAGACTGGGCCGGAGGAGAGCAGGGCTTGTGGTCCCATGGCAAGAACGCCGTTGCAGGAGACCACGACCAAAGCCCTGCTGCTGGGAGAGGGAGCCTGACTTGCAGAATTCTCCGCGCCTCAGAGCCGTCCCACGCCTGCGTCATCTAGCTACAACATGCTATGATGATAATATCTATGGGACAGAAAATAATAGACCTATTTTATTTTGGGGACCTCTTAGAATATAAAAAGGAGGGAGAAGGATGAAATGACCGTCTTGAGGAAAGCTCCCTCTGGCCCTCTGCCATCTCCTCTCTCTCTCCTCGGCTTCCCCCTCTCCTCCTCTGAAATTGGATTATTTCAGGGCCTACAACGCACTTGTGCAACACCCGAGCCTCCCCCAAGAGAGCCCAGGGGCATCCGAGGCCTCGCTGCCTAGTGGGCGAGTAGTGAGAACTAGGGTGGAGGTGGGAGAGAGCACTTGGGTTAGCCTGCAGGGTCACAAGCAACTCAGCAGCAGGATTGAGACTCACACTCAGATCTGAGTTTATGATCCAACATCTGGTCACCATCCATAGACACTTGTGGCACAGAGATCTAGTGGGCAACAAGAAGTTGGAGCCTGGAGCAGAGCTCTGGTGGAGAGAGACCAAAAGAGAAAGAAATAAAAAAAAATCGAAGAACACACTACTTAAATGCTACCAAGGGCTTTGAGGAAAGAGGTTTGGGGACCCTGCTGTGGGTAGTTGGTGGCATTGAGGAGGATGGTGAGGGACCTATGTAGGTGGAAATAAGCTTAACCATTGGAACCTAAAGTTTTCCCAAGGACAGAACAGCTTGGGTGGAGGCAGAGGGGTGGATAGACTCACTTTCATATTCTGGTATTCTAAAGGCATACCTAAATTCTGTTTTGGTGGAAGGGTTTGATTCCCAGTTTAACAACACACACACACACACACACACACACACACACACACACACACACACACACCACAGAGTATGGGTAATGCTTAGTTTGTTCTGAATTAATCCTTCCTGTCCAGATACCCCGGAGGAGTTCAAGGTTGGTTGATAACAGCCCACGCCTTTAATCCCAGAACTGAAGAGGCACAGGCAAGCCAACTCTGTAAATTTGAAGCCAGTCTACTCTACATAGTGAGTTCCTAGCAGTCTTTGTCTATCTAGTGCATTCCTGGCCAATCTGAGTTACACAGTGAGACCCTGCCTCAAAACAAACAGTGAGACAAAACAAACAAACAACAACAACAACAACAACAACGAAATAAGCAGTACTAGTGCCTAGATAACCACAAGATAAGGAGGGGGGGTGATAAGGAGAGAAGCAAAGCCGTCAGGGTCCACAGCAATACTGAAACGTGACTGGCCACCAGATCAGAGGGGCTAGGGTGAACCCTGGAACAATAGACTGGACCCACATCCCCTTTGCCTACTGCCTAAAGATGGAAGACAGATTTTAAAAAAAAAACATTTCCTTGATTGATTGACTGTGAGTGGCTGCATCTGCCACAGTGTGTCTGTGTAGAGACCAGAAGACAACCAGTGGAAGTCAGTTCTCTCCTTCTGCCGCACCAGTCCCACGCACTGAAGTCAGGTGATCAAGCTGGGTGGCAAGCTCTTACCTGCTGAGCCATCTAGCTGTCTGCTCAGATCACTCGCTCTCAGAATAAAGAACAGTTTAAAGAGTTGATTTCCGTCTCTGCTCATTGGCTTCTGAAATGACAGGCAGCAGGAAACAAATGCCTGTTTCAGGCTTTGAGCTGTGGTTTGGCACTGACTGCCAGGAGCTGGATGGCGTGTGGCTCCTATGGCCCTACTGCGGTGAAGTGGCCTTTATTTAGCACCTGCCCTTCACCCTCAGGAAGGCTGGCCCCTCGCAGCACATGGGTGTCTCAGTACCTCCCTCTCAGTGTTGCTGTGGACCCAACAGATCAAAACAAAACAAAAACCTCCCTATGCTTTCTCTGGGGAAATGGGAGGAGGGCACCCGGCAGACCCCTTCTTCTAGTGTGAGCGCAGTGGGGTGGCAGCATCCCTGCTGGGATGTGTGTCTTCACATTTCTGCGTTGGCTGCACTACGGTCTGAAGCTCAGACTCCAGGGATGCGTGCTTCCTGCGAGCCATGTGTGGGTTCTAACCTCTGCAGGTCCCAAAGACATGGGAGTTCTGAGACATGGGCACGGGAGCCCAGCATGGTGCGGCTCCTCTGAGCCTAGGACCCCTGATAAGTCGGTGCCCCATTGTCTGACTAACTGGCTTCTCTCTTGTTTTGCTCCCTGGTATCTGAGGCTGATGTTGGCATTCAGCCTCACTTTGCAGGCACGGGTGTGTCCGTGTAGTAGGAGACGAAGGTTCTGCGGCTTTTAAAACAATCTTTTCCCCTGATGGACAAAAGCCCAGGAAGCTAGGCCGGCATACAACTGGTCAGGGGAACTTGGGAGTGGGCATGAGAGATGCCGAGAAAGGAAACTAGAAGCCGATCTCGTGTGTGACAGTCATCTCTGTGGTGTCAACTCGCTGTGCAGGTCTTCCGTTCTCTGGGTGGGGACGAGGGATTGGAAGTCCAGGGGTGTCTAGGAAAGGCAGGGGAGTGGCTGGAGGGGAGGGGGTTCCTCTGCTGTACCCTCCCCTCATGGGTTGGATTACCTGGAGAAGTTACTGTCTGATACCCACAGCCAGCATGCCTGAGAGCTTAAACTCCAAGCTGACCGTAGCTCTTTAGAACTTGTCCCCCTACAAATGAATGACCTTAATTTGACTGAATTTAACCCATAGCCTAGGAGGGAGGAAGCACCAGCCACTTCCCAGAGTACCAAGCTGCCACCCTCCATCCCCCACTCACACCTGCTGTACCCACTTACTCTGGAGCCTCAGGTTCAGAACCAATCATGCCGTGGCCATGGAAGGTAAGAAGGCCAGGGTCTGTGGAGTTCTAGATCCATGTTTGAATGTACTTTCTTCATTAAAGTCTGCTCTGATGGAATCTGTGCCACCCAAAATGAGTTGTCATTAAGTGTGCAGTTTAGTGGGAATCGGTAGAACACAGTAGGTGTAGTTCAGTGGGAATCAGTAGCACACAGTAGGTGTAGTTCAGTGGGAATCAGCAGCACACAGTAGGTGTAGTTCAGTGGGAATCAGCAGCACACAGTAGGTGCAGTTCAGTGGGAATCAGTAGCAGACAGTAGGTGCAGTTCAGTGGGAATCAGTAGCAGACAGTAGGTGTAGTTCAGTGGGAATCAGTAGCACACAGTAGGTGCAGTTCAGTGGGAATCAGTAGCACACAGTAGGTACAGTTCAGTGGGAATCAGTAGCACACAGTAGGTGCAGTTCAGTGGGAATCAGTAGCACACAGTAGGTACAGTTCAGTGGGACTCAGTAGCACACAGTAGGTGTAGTTCAGTGGGAATCAGTAGCACACAGTAGGTGCACAGGGTGGTGTGGCCAGCACCTCTGTCTAGTTCCAGTGCATTTTCAACACTCTGAAAGAAAGTCGTATCTGGCGCAGGGATGTGGCTCAGTTAGCAGATGGTTTCCTAGCATCCACAAAACCCGGGTTCCTTACCCAATATCATATCAGTTGGGTACGTAGTTGTAATCCCAGCACTCCAGACACAGAGGTAGGAGGATCAGGGGAGGTCATTTTAGACTATACATGAAGTTTGAGGCTATCCTGGGCTACAAGACACCCTATCGAAAAAGGAACAAGGGCAAAAACCAAAGCAAAAGAAAGAATGAAAGAAAGCCATGCTCACGAATCCAGTCACTGTTGTGTGTCTTCTCTCAGGGCCTGGAGTCCCTCACCGTGCTGTCTGTGTGGATTAGCTTATTCTGTTTTTCCCATGTAAAACACAGGGTGGCCTCTTGTGTCTGGATCATATCACTAAACACTGCAGTTTGAAGGTTTACCCCCATGCTGTGGTAGATATTAGAGCGTCCCTACTTGTCTTAGTGTTCTATTGCTGTGAAGAGACGCCATGGCCATGGCAGCTCTTATAAAATAAAGCATTTAATTGGGCTTGCTTACGTTTTCAGAGGTTTAGTCCATTACCATCATGGTGGGGAGGAGATGGTGGCCTGCAGGCAGACATGGTGCTGGAGAAGGAACTGAGAGTTCTATATCTGGACCAGCAGGGAGCAGGAAGAGAGAGAGAGCCATTGTGCCTGATTTGGACTTTAACCTCAAAACCCACTCCCAGGGGCACACTTTCTCCAACAAGGCCACACCTCCTGATCCTTTCAAATGGTACCACTCTCTGGTGACCAAGCATTCAAATCTATGAATGAATCTATGGGGGTTATTATTATTCAAACCACCACATAACCTTTTGTGGCTGGGTAATATTCCACTTTGGTGGCTGAGGGTAGACCATACTGCTTTTCATCTGCTGATGGATGCTTTAATACATTTTACCCACACACTGACCAGTAATGCTGATGTTGACGTGGTGGTTTCTGTTGAAGAAACTGAGGCTTCTGAGGCCAGGTAAGAAGCTGATGACTGTTCCCACCAGGACATAGGCTCTTCTACCCTTTCATCTTACACTAAGCTTGTCTGTTCCTGAAGCCCTAAGACCTGTTCCATTCCTTCCAAAAGCCTTCAGAAGGGCCGTTTTCTGGACACAGAACTCTAACCTGGTGTGCCAACTCTTTGAAGACCCTGGGCTTAGGCCAGGTGTAGTGAAATATTTCCGGAATCCCAGCATTTTGAGGCTGGAATTGAACTCACAGAGATCTGCCTGCCTCTGCCTCTCCAGTGTGCAGCCATCAAAGGCGTGGACTGCTATACTTACCTTTTAAACATAAACAAAACCACATCATGTACACATCTGAAAATGTGACAGAGTTGGAGCAATGTCTCAGTGGGTAAGAGAACTTATTGCAGAGGCCTTAGGTTCAGTTTCCAGCACCCACGTGATGACACACAGACATCCCTAATGCCAGTTCCAGCCCTCTTCCGGCCTCCCCGGGCACCAGACACATGCAAAATGCTCATGCATGTAAAAATAAATATTTTTTAAAAAGGAAAATGCTGTAATAAAACCCATTATTACGTTTTTGTTGTTGCTGCTGCTGTTGTTTGAGACAGTATCTCACTCTGTAGCCCTGGCTGTCCTAGAACTCACTATGTCGACCAGACTGGCCTCCAACTTCCAGAGGGCCGCCTGCCTTTGCTTTATGAGGCCTGGGATTAGAGACATGCCCCACCACATATGGCTGAAACCCTGTATTATGTATAATTAATGTATACTAATAAAACATTAAATAAAAAACACCTTGCTTGGCATGTGTCCTCATTCCCTGTGGCCCCAACAGGGTACACAGTAGGATGTATGGATGATCACTCTTGATGTATGTGGCATTCACCAGGTTCTAGTGGATCCCAAGTTTGGGCGGTGACTCGGAGGGAACAGGGTCCGCAGCTGGGGGGTGGGCAGTGGTGCCTACGGTACAGCTCAGTGAGCTACACAAAGGAACATGCGTGCGGAGGGGAGGGCACGGTCGGACACCCCTTCAGGAAAGAGGAATCATTTCTCTTTTTTGTTGCCCCATGCCGAGAAAATGTGTACTTTTCAATAAATGGGGTGGGGTGTTGGGGGAGGGGATAGCCACGGCACAGGCCAGTTATCACTGGTTTTAGCTGGGACTATAAAATTTTATGAGCTATTAAATGGTCCTAAACCTCCTTTAACATATAAACCGGAGTGTCTGTGATTACCCATTAAGAAAAGTAGGTTCCGTGGGAGAAGGCTCATATTCCACCCCCGACGTGTTCAGTCAGTGAAACTTTGAACTTGCTTTGGTGGCCGATGGGGAGGCACTGTCTTGGCCATAGCCTGGCTTTGCCTGTGGCTGAACAGTGGCTCACCTCTGAACCTTGCAGAAGCATCTGCTTCCCGTCATGGTTTCACGGCAGCAAGGTGAAAGTAGAGCCCAGGCCAGCGCTGCCCACCAGCACCATGGCGAGAGGTCCACATGCCCCCAAGGGGCAAAGGAGAAGGGAGAAATCAGGACTGGCTCTGAGAGGCAGGCTGGGGAGACTCCTAGAAGGAGTTGCGATCTTCTTCATATCTGAGCTTGGCTGCCCATGAAGGGGGGTGAAATCCTCACCAGTGTAACAGGCACAAACTTGAGAGGAGCTTGGTCAACCAGGGTCAGCTGTCATGTCCCATCTGGGCCAGGTGGGTGTTTGGCTAACTTGATCTGTTCTGAGTTGAAGTGTTTTGAGACGTGGGGCCAAGGGATCCCAGGGTGGGAGACAGCAGAGAATGGTCTATCGGGGGTCCTTAGGAGTGGGGGGGTCCCTCTCTGAGGCAGACTCTAGCCAGAGGACTGCTGAGAGAGAGTCCTCCTTTGGAAGGTAGTTTCTCGACATTTTGACAGTCTCAGTTTTCCAAGGGTCTCCTGTTCTGAAGAGGCTGGGGAGGTCCAGGTAGCTGGACCTAGGACTCCAGGGCTGGTCCCATGGGAGCTGGGCAGCTTGGGCTGGGCAGGTCAGGATACATTTGAGGTAGTAGACGATACCCTACTGGATTGTGGGGAACATGGGGGAAGAGTTTGGCTCTTGTCCAGACCAAGGGGGATGGACATGAGAGGGAGCACATCTGAGATTTGGGGTGTGGTCCTGGCTGGGCCTCTGCATACTCACCGTGAGTTTTCTCTCGTGTAAAATGAGTGACAGGACCCATTTCTAGGCAGGATCCAGGACAGAGGTGTGCTGAGGCTCTTCTGGAAGTTTGTATTCAACAAGAAGTGTGTGATGGGGAAATATAAATCACAGAAAACCCTTAGTGGGGAGGTGTGGCAATTGACACATGGCTTGCGGTGGTGGCTTTTCCTTCTGGGGCAGAAGAAAGCACCAAGAGGGGCCAGGACATCCAAGGCCAATCAGGCTTGGTGCAGAGACAGAGGAAAGGTCCTTAGATTAGATCTGCATGTGAGGGACAGGTTAGACCCTCCTGCCCAGGACTGGCTTCCAGGTAACAAAAGTGAGGAGTCCAACTGCCCACAGGACCCTGGGAGTGAAGAGCAGTGTGAGTTTGGGGCTCCCCCTTTCCTTGGGACAGGCCAGTGACACCCTGGTACTGTCCTGAAGGGATGACAGATTCAGTTTGGAGCCGATCCTGACTACCAATCTCCCTCCTATCACAGCCTGTTCCACGACCATTCTAGGCCCAAACCCGAGGAGTTCTCTCTGGCTTGCACATGGAGCAGCCAGGGTGGCGGGGGCCTGGGAGGCCAGGATCTGACAGCCATGTGTCTGCAGGCCTGGCGCCGGAATTTAAAACCATTGCAACAGATCCATTGGGCAATTCCTGTGGGGACGCTGTCTGCGGGGAGCACGGCAGTGGGGACACTTCCTGGTCATGTTTATGTGGCTGGCTTTAATCTCCCAAGCTCCTGGAGCGTGTGTGTCCCCCTGGCTGGCTTCCCCATAACACTGGGCCCTCTTTCCCCTGGGCGTGTGGCTCCAGGCTGCCTAGTGCCTAACAGGGTAGGGACAGGTCAGTTTGGATTTGGGGGGCACTTGGGGTGTCATCCTGCTGTGTGGAGCCTGGTGTGTCCGACGCCAGTTAGCCTGTGTGACACAAGCCTCTGTCTGCCTGGCTGTAGGCTGTGTGATCCACCCTCCAGGCCCCTCTTTACTCCAGAGTCGGATAACCCAGGGGGCACTTCAGGGTGTTGGTGGTCCTTTCTCAACCTTAGCCTTTGGGAAGCGGCAGGGATGGCCTTCATTCTAGATCCCTGGCTCTCATCCCAGCCCTGTCTCCGGTCACCCATGTCCCCTTCTGAGAAGGGAGGGGGAGACAGTATCCTAATTGGCTTTCACTGTCCACTTGACACAGCCCTGATCCACCTGAGAAGGGAGTCCCAATTGAAGGATTGGCCTTTGGACTTGTTTGTGGGGGAATTGTCTTGATTGTTAACTGATGTAGGAGGGCCTGGTCTGCTATGGGCAGCACTATCCCTAGACAGATGGACTTAGGTGGTATAAGAAAGCTAGCCGAACATGGGTCTCTCTGAACAACTCACGCTTTCTGCTTCACGGACCTACCCTGCTTTCCTCAATGATGCTCTATAACCTGTAAGTGTAAACAAACACTTTCCTCCCCTAGGCTGTTTTTGGTCGTGTCATTTGTCACAGTAACAGAGAGGAAATTGGAATATGGAGTTAAGAACTGAATTCCAAGGCTGAGTTTAACACAGTACCCTCTGCAGGGTGTTTATGCTCTAATATACACAGGGTCACACCTCTGACTGCAGGAGCTGCGTCTAAGCTCTGTTTAAGTCGGGGTACGAGTCCAGAGAAAAACCACCCAGGCTTTCTTGTATATGCAGTGTGGAGGAGCAGAGCTGGGATGAGCTGATTATGGGTACAGGGGCTGCATAGCTGGGATCCCCGGGAAGGTGTGCCAGGAGGAGGAGGTGTGACCTCAATTTGGTGAGCCATGTTGGGAAAAGGTGGCAGAGTGGGTGATGGAATCTGTGAAGAAGAATGATGAAGGCAGCCTCAGAACCTCCATTCCTGGATAACGGGGACTTCAGCAACCTTCCAGAGATCCTGGGTGATAGCTCGGTGGGATGCTGACCCTCAGAGGTTCCTGTGGAACATACTGGGAGCCAAGTTCTACCATCTTTACTAAGGGACCTCTCAACTCGGCCTGTTCCCACTGTCCCTCAAACCTGCTGAATGAATGAAGTTCTTTCTGGAGAGGAGGATGACCCAGGATTCTACTGTGAGTAGAACCTCATGTAGACTTCCGTGGGGTGGCCCACCTATGCTTGCAAACTGGGCAGCAGAGATGTGGCTACCACCATCATCCCTGGATTTTAGAAGGGATGCTAGTTGGTTGATCCCTTTAGGCTGAATGCCCACATGTATTCGCATGGTGGTCTTGTGAGGTGGGCCAGGAGCTTGCTTATCCCACAGATGGTGGTGCTCAGGCTCAGAGTGTGCCCCTGGCCCAAAGCAGCCAGTCTCTTCTAGACCGCTGTAGCCCCTTCTATATCTGTCTTCTCTCTAGACTTTATGCTTTTGTGGCCTAGGAATCCCTGCGCACTTCTGCTCTAGAGGGAAGGGAGGACCCTTCTGATGTCACTGCCACCTCTCTGTCACCCCCTTCGGTGGCTTTCTTCCTTTCTCTCTCCCATAAACCCTTGGAGGGTCCCCATGCACTGTATTGTCATAGGTCCTGGTATCTGAGCACCTTCTACCCTGCAGGTCCATCCCAGTATATAGCCGGAGACAAGGGACTTCTCTGGTGATATTATGGGAACTGAGGTCCTCTCTTGTTTTTAGTCTCATTAATAAAGGAATTCAAGAATGGACTCAAACAGAAGCTCCAGGATAATTTTATTAGAGTTTATAAGAAAAACCCCAGGGTGGACCAGAGTGAATTACGCTGGCACAGAGGTAAGCCAGCCACATGACAGACAAGCAACCACGTGGCAGGGAGGGGCGCTTTAGGAAAAGAGCAGGGAAGCCTAAAGTATAAGATGAGTCATGCTTAGAACAAAGACATTCAAAAAGGAAATTTTACGTTTTTCTGAGCGATTCAGAAAAGTGGGTAGGCTTAGGATTTGTGGCTGTGTCCCTGCAAGCCACCACACTCCAGGGTGGGACCCTGAGAAAGAAGTACAGTCTCTCATTAAAGGGATAATTATTCCACCCATTTCTGTAGCATGGCTAATGGGAGCCTGACTTTCTCGAGGTGACTTCCTAGCCAGATCAATCTGGCTCCACCCAGGTCAGAGATCCCATCATCCTCTTGACCACATGAAATAGTTTTTCTTTAATATGCCTTTACTGTGGCTGTGTCCCTAGGTGGGAGATTCCGATCTAATCTCATGGGGGACATTCCTGTCTTTCTGGTCCTGGGAGGCAGAAGATTCCCCCATATCTGGACCTTTGGAGAGTAGAGCATGGTTCTCTCTGCTTTGCTGAAGGACTGACTTACCCAGACTTCCCCTCTCTCCCTGCCCTTGCATCTCGGGGCCTGGACTTGTAGAAGGAACTGGGGGCAGATCTGGGTACCTTTTCTCTCCCTCCTCCAGTCCTGGGCCAGCGCCACTGGTTCCCACACTGTGGCCCACTGGGAGGAAGGGCCCCGCCTCCTTAGACAGTCTCTCGGCCCACCTCCCCGGGTCCACCCTCCAGACTGGACTCCTGTCCCTGTCCTCCCTCAGTCTATCTTCACCCCCTATATTCAGAAGTGGATTCTGGGCTGAAGGCCTTTTCTTTCTTTGACCATGTGACCTTGGGCTCTTCTGTCTGACCTCCTTTGACATGGTGGCACATTTACACAGGTCCCAGCACTACCTGGACACTAGACCATGGGGGATATACAGGCCTGGCCTCAAATGGCCACAGCTGTTGTAGTGGCCTCCTATGCTCCTTCCCTTACTCCTGCAGGCCTTAGGGCCTCTCTACTTGACTGGGAAGGGCATCATCCATAAGCTGGCCTTACAGGACCAGGGCCATCCATCACAGGGCACACAAGAAGCATCCACACCATGTGTCTGCCTGGCTGAGGATTTGGGGGGCAGCTTAAGACATATCGTCCCTACTTCCTGCCGACGGCCTTCTCATGCTTTTTGCTGGTGGGGGGCTGTTGGATCTCCACCTTCCTCCCTCTCATGGGATACTTCGGGAGGATTCATAGTCGCTGTGTTTTGAGTGGCTTTGCTTCACAGGTAGCCAGAGACTCAGCCCTGTCAGGAGACCCCACCTCTACCCTTACTGTGAAAGCTGAAGGGGTGGACACCATGGCTGTCCTGGCATTGGCTGGCTCTGCTGCAAGCTCTAATAATACGCATTTCCCAAATGGTTCTCCTGGCTATGCTGCCTCCTGCAGTAGCCAAGAGGTGGATGTACCTCCCAAGACCGCCCCCAGTGGGCTGGGCAGGTGGCCAGGGACTCGACTATTCCATTCCACCTGGCTCTCCAGCCATTCTAAGGACAGAGTCCACCCCTGGCTCTGGGAAATATCAGCATTGTGTGGGAAGGAGTGGGTCCTTGTGAACACCAACCTACCAACCTTCTCTCTGCCAGGGCCAAGTGGAGTCGAGCTCAGGTCAGGTTGGCACCAGGATGGCAGGGCTCTGCCACTTTTACGTCCTCTCTGCATTTTAGGGTTCTGTCTCACTGGGTTCAGCCACACGCTGGACAAGCATTGATTAACCACTATAGACCCAGTCCTGTTCTGGTCTCACTTCTGACGGGCCCAGCCTTCTTCCTTCAGACCTTTCTCAAGCGTCCTCTCTATAGAGCCTCCCCTGTCTTTACGCCCTAGACTGGGTCTATACCTCGCTGTGCTCCTACTGCTCTGTGTCTCTCTCCCAGACTGGCACACAGGGAGGTCCTCCTTTTTTGCTTGTCCTAGGGCAAAGGCTGTCCTGTGTTGATATTCCCAGTGCCTCACCCTCTCCCTAAGGTTTTGCATAGAGGATCTTGAGGGGTGTCTGCAGGCTCCATGTGGGATGACTCAGAGGAAACTCTGCCTCCTCTGTAGAATGGCTACAGCCAGAGGACAAGCTGTGGACCTGGCCAGCTCCCGTCACTGACACAGATGTGGGCCATGAGGGCTGATTCCTAGTGCCAGGCACCTTGTTTGGCTCTAATCCAATTGCATACTGCTATCTGCCCATTCCACATAGCAAGGCGGCCTTGGAGGGCATGCTCTGACATGCCTAGGATTGACATGGTCCACGTAGCCAAGCTGGTGTGAGGACGTAGTTAAGGCCAGCCTCTGGTATCTGCTAGCCCTAGGCAAGCTCCCAATGGGGTGTCAGAGCCCTTGGCACCATCATTACAACCAAGATCAGTCCCGGATGAGCTGAGCCTGGCCCTCTGACAAGTTCTTGCCCCTGAGGGCTGCTCACCTGGTTTCTTTGGCTTCGTGGCTCTTCAGACTCCTTGCCTTCACTCGCCAGGTCGCCATGCTCCTGACCCTAATTAGCTGTCAGGGGAGCAAGGCTCCTGGCATTCTTCCCATCCTAGGCGAGGGACCCTGAAGCCCAGGCAAAGGACAACCGTAGCCCTTGCTCCGTAGGGCTGGTATCCTGCGTAGTCTTTTTCTTTCTTTCTCCTTGGTTTTTCAAGACAAGGTTTCTCTGTGTAACTCCGGCTGTCCTGGAACTCATTCTGTAGACTCAGAGATCCATCTTCTCTTCTGGCTGGTCTTACGTCAACTTGACACAAGCTAGAGTCATCTGAATGCAGAGAACCTCAACTAAGGAAATGCCTCCATAAGATCCAGCTGTAAGGCATTTTCTTAATTAGTGATTGATGTGGGAGGGCCCAGCCCATTGCGGGTGGCGCCATCCCTGGGCTGGTGGGCCTGGGTTCTAGAAGAAAGCAGGATGAGCAAGCCATGGGGAGCAAGCCAGTGAGTAGTGCCCCTCTATGGTTACTACATCAGCTCCTGCCTCTAGTTCCTGTCCTGCTTGAGTTCCTGTCCTGTCTTCCTTCAGTGATGAACAGTTCTGTGGAAGCCAGCTAAACCCTTTCCTCCCCAACTTGCTTTGCTCATGGTGTTTCATCCCAGCAATAGTAACCCTAACGAAGACATCTGGGCTCCAGGGGAAGCTGTGTGGAGCTGTTCTTACACATATGAGCTCGTGTTTACATGTTCCCAACCACTCCGTGCTCATATACAGCCATAGCTTTTCACCTACTGTGTGTGTGCGAACCCAAGGGGGATTGTACGCGTGCCTCGCCAGCTGACATTTCCACGTGTACACATACCCCTCCCTCCACCCACACAGGTAGATCCAACAGTGGTACACAGGTGTGCGCACACCCCTCCTCAACACAGGCAGAGGCTACAGCTGTCTGGCATGTGCATACATGCACACCCAGGGCAGTCCTGTTGCGGCGCAGCCCCCTTCTGCAGCCCAGAAGTCTTCTTTTGCAACTCTTGCATTCCCAGCGCAGTCCTTTGTATAGGCAGAAGCTTTCCAAACACTCCAGGCTTGTTTACCAAGCTGTGCAAGAACATTTTGTCTCTTCTCCAGCTAAGCCTTCCACAAGGAGCAGGAACGTGCCCGGCCCAGCGCTGGGCCAGCTGTGCAGTTGCCAACAGTGCCCCTGGCCTCTTAAAGGGCCAGCTGGGCGCACCTCAGAGAAGGACAGTGGGGCTTGGACAGAGACCAGCTGGCCAGCTCTTGCCATCTCAATGGCTACTGGCTCCTCACGCCAGGTCCCTTGTGATGAAGCTTTAAAGGGCCAGAGCCTAGGAACCAGCCCGGGAGTGGTTCATGGGGGTGGACTGTGGAGGCGATCATTGTCAGGTTATTGTGGCACAAGGCAAGAGTCATGCTCCTGCTGGTGTGAGGAATGGACTGTGCCAGAGACGTATGCCAGTTATGCCTTACAGGCTCTGGAGATGGTGGGAGATGGAGTATCACAGAGGATGGCCTGGCCATGCCAACCTGGCAGTGGGGGCCAGGCATTTGCTGGGAAGCCTGGCCACCCTGTGAAGTGTTTCTGGGCAATGATCTTTGCCTTGTTTCCCTTATGAACTCTTTCCAAGCCTCACCCTCTGCCCAGCCGCCCCTCCAGGTTCGAGCCATGATAGGCACTGCTCTTAGCTATACAATGCTCCCCGTGGTAAGGTTCATGAAAGACTCCAACCCTTTCTGTCCCCTCCACTCTCTTTTCTTGCCTAGTCAGCCATTTGCCTAGCTCATGACCTCAGCCTCTTTGGATACAGGACATGAAGCAAGCAAAGCCTTTTCAGCTCGGGGTATGCCGGGGACATAGCTGGGGGACAGGGAAGCAGAGCCAGCTCCAGGGAGGTCGAGGTCGAGTGGGGAAGCATGTAGAGTGACTCTAGGCTGGGCCCCACTGTGAGGCTGAGTGGCCTGGTAGCCAGAACAATAAGGGAAATGCAACGAAGGTGAGATTCTTCCTGTCTTTGATGTTATGTGCGAGAGGGTTCTTGCAGGGTAAAAAGCAGCTGAGACTCCTGCCAGAAGAACACTTGCCTAAAGCATGCACGTGAGCGACCTGCTGAGGACCTGCTGTTCTGAGGAGGAGGCTGTGGGGCACCACTGAGGCAGAGGGAGGGTTGGAGACTGTGACCGATTTCAGGCAGATGGCCCTACGGTCCCTGAAGCCTCAGAGCCTGGGAGTGTGCTGTGGGTGCGCTCAGAGGCTTGGACCTGGATATGTGAGCAGCTTGAAGGCGTTCCTGTGGCTTTGTGGGGCACTACAGGAACCCTGAATACTCATCCCCCCAAGGTGCGCTCTCTGAAGGTGGGTAGGGCCTGCTCATGGGCCATGGAGTCTGTGTCAGAGTCCTGCAACTCAGCCTCTGGGAAGAGGACAGTCTTGCCTTCATTCTAGAACCCTGGGTCCTACCCAGCCCTGCTTCCAGGTTATGGAAATGCTTCTAAGTCTGGCCCCTCTGAGAAGGAAGAAGAGAAAAGTGTGAGCTTTTGAGTTATGCAGTGAGTTAGGAGGTAGAGACTGGCTCACAGTTTCTAAAAGTCAGTTGGGACTGGAAGTGGTGTCTGGGCTTTACAGCTTCATGTCTGTGGTTGTGGGAGATGCTTTGGTGCTCCACTTACATAGGAGCACATTGGACTTGAGATGGGGGCCTAGCCTGTCCAAGGGCCTCCTCTCCCAAAGCTCCTCCTCTACACAGGCTGACTGACCTGATGGGTTATAGAGAGACTTGGTTCTGTGACAGAAACACAAGGCAACTGGTGGGAGCTGGTGTCCTAACTGCCTCCTGCTCAGTTTCTACCTGGATGCAAGGCCTAGATGCTGGACTAGGATTGTTTGGATTGTGGCCAAACTTGGGAGCGGGGAGGCCATGCTCATTATATAGGAACCTCAGTGAGGTGAAAGAAGGTTCCAGAAGCATCAAGACTGATAAAGTCTAGAAAAGGTCAGTGGTCAGTGGGCTAAAAAACAGGAGACACCTCACTGTGTTTTTCTCTTTGGGGCTTGCCACCCAGCTCCCAAATAAATACACAGAGAGTTATTCTTATTTATGAATGCCCGGCCTTAGCTTGGCTTGTTTCTAGCCAGCTTTTATAACTAAATTATCTCCTTTCTCTTTAACTATGTTTTGCCTCTGGGCTTTTTACCTTTCTTTATTCTATTTTTCTTCCCTTCTTATTGCATGGCTGGCCCTTGGTGTCCTCTCCTCCTTTTCTCGTTCTCCTCCTATTTATTCTCTCTGCCTGGCAGCCCTGCCTATTTCTCTCTCCTGCCTAGCTATTGGCCATTCTGTTCTTTATTAGCCCAATCAGGTGGTTTAGACAGGCACAGTAACACAGCTTCCCAGAGTTAAACAAATGCAACATGAAAGAATGCAACACATCTTGCATTATTAAACAAATACCCCACAGTATAAACAAAAGCAACACATCTTAAACTAATATTCCAAACCACCTCACCAAGGCTGCATGTGATAGACAGAAGATGTTCAAGAATGGCCCACACTCTCTAATCCTGGAGGAGGTGGGTGTCACGGAAGACACCCGTGGTCAGGACCTTTTGAACCTCAGACTTTATCCAGCTCTTCAGCTCACTTTTATTCTCAAGAACACCTTTCTCTTGTGTAATAAACTGTCTGTTTCTGCCACTATCCACATATCCCTGGTCCAATCCTTTGTTCTGGGACAAAACGTCCTGGAAATCTCAGTGGAGGTCCAGCAGGTGCCCTCTGAACTCTAATCCATGCCTGTAACACAGCAGCTCACCCTGGCAGTTGAATCATGGCCTCTGCCCTGGTGAGTCCTGCCTACAGCCATCAGCCTGGTAGACTCCCTGTGTCATAGAGATGCTGGCCATGGCCTTAGGGACAAAGACCCTACTCTTTCCATGCAGGACCTCAGAAAGGGGCTCTAAAAAGCAGTGTTTCTTGCCCCCTTCGTCCTAGCACTTCCAGCCCCAATGTTCTGAGCCTCTCACATGGCCAGCAGGCCTTGGTTCCTATATCATCTGCCCTCCCTTCACACACAGAGCTTGGGTATGTTTTCCCTTTATTCCATGGCCCTGTGGCTCCTCCAAGGATATCTGTCTGCAGCAGTCGGGTATCATATAGGCTAGACAAGCTCAGGACATCCAAACCCTTCTTATCACCCCAGGTTCAGGCCAAGGTCTGGGCTGAATTGATCCTCTAGCTTCCTCTGGTTTTAGGCAATCCTGCCAAGGCTCTATCTACATTCACTGACCTAGCCCCGACCTCCAGCATGGGCCAGTTCTCTCTGGCCTCCATGCCTTGCCTGTCCAGCCTGAGACCCTTATCTTGGAGCCTTCAATGTTCGTTCTTCAGGGTAGAAGCTGGGGATGTGGTAGGAGGTAGGGTGCTTACCTAGCTCAAAACTCTGGACTTTGATGTCCAGCACCACATACAACCGAGTGGCGGTGAGCTGGGCTGTGGTGGTGCATGCCTTTAATCCCAGCATTGGGAAGGCAGAGGCAGGTGTATCTCTGTGAGTTCGAGGGAAGCCTGGTTTACAAAGCAAGTTCCAGGATAGGCTCTAAAACTACAGAGAAACCCTGTCTCGAAAAACCAAAAACCAAAACATAACAAAAACAAAACAAACAAACAAACCTGGGTGGCTGCAAGTGTCTGTAATCAGTTCCAGCACAGGAGGTGGAAACAGAGGCTAGGAAGTTCAAGGTCATTCCTGGTTACGTAGCAAATCTGAGAACAGCTTGGGCTTCGTGAGACCTTGTCTCAAAACAAAACAAAACAAAACAGAAAAATCAAATTTGGCTTCATGGTGGAATTCTGGCATGAGGGGCCAAGGTCTTTGGGGACTGACCTGGATACTCTCCTCTCCCGTGGATACCCTCCTCTCCTGTGGATACCCTCCTCTCCTGTTCCTATGCGCCTGCCAATGATGGGGCTGCTGATCTATCTGGCTTTGGCCATGGGCATAGCACAGCGTGGACACAGATGAGCCACTAGCTATGAGTCAGTGACTGTGTGAAGTTAGACTTATGATCTCTTTCTTATCCTATGAAAATGGAGGCAGAGGCTCCCAGGGCGATGGTCATACATAAATGCTAGGGCACCCTTGATAACTGCCATCACGGTTCTTATTTGTGGATAGAGGAACCGGTGACTATCTCTGTCCACAGGAGGGGGAGAGAGATGGACAGGCACCTGAGAGGGAAGTGTCTACCTCTGTTTCCCCAAGGGAACAGTCTGACTCCTGGCATCCTGGGAGGGACAGGAGCTGCTGTACCAGGGGGCCCCTGATGGGACAATGCTAACCCACACAGATCACTTCTCCTCAACGGTCTTCACTCCTACACTGTTTAGAAGCCCTTTTGCTGCCCCCTGCCCAGGGCTTGTCTCTAGCGCTATCCAAGCACCTTCCTAGGACACAGGGTCCTGAATAGAGGCCAAGCTTCAGAGCTGGCAAGTGAAGCTCTTGTGGATCCTGGAGGGAAGCAGAGGAGGAAGAAGAGGCTCCCATTCTGCTCTATGGTCCCTGTGAGAAATGGGGTAATGTCCAAGGCAAGGGCTGTTTAGAGTCTTGCCTGGTTTGGCTTGGCCCTATGAGAGTGCCCAGGGGCCATGGGGCAAGGTGCTGGTTCCCCGGAGGATGGACTGGGAGGCAGTGGTAGGATACTGACCGCTTCAGACCGCTTCACAGAGCCACCTCCCTGTCCTTCTTGGCTTCCTTGGATTACCCACCCCTGGCTGTCCCTTTTCTAGTCTCCTTACTCTACTGATCTCATAGCATCGAGAGACAGATGCTGGGCAGTCTTCCTCACCTCCCCACACTCCTAGATAATGTGAGACTCCTGAACTAACTATGCAGGCCTCTTCCTCACCCCTCTACCCTGGTACCTGGCACGCTTGCTCCAAATGGGCCCTGGAAGCTTGGTTACCAAGGCCTTGAGCCCTGTAACTAATGCCTGCCCTGCCCGTGTTCCTGTTTCCTTCCTGCTCAGCCTACTCTGCCTTCACCACCAGCTCAGGTATCATGGCCCCAGAATCCCCCAGTCCTATCCTCAGAGGGGTGGCCGTCCTTCCTCTAGGCACGGGCTTGGGATCCAGCTTTTGTCCCTCCTTTGTGCTGTGACCTCTTAAGTCTGGGCCTTAGCAGGTCTGCGGTCACACGACTCTTGGGACTGGTCGTCATGCCTGGCACTGTGACCACGCTGTGGCCAGGATGGATGCCCGTCTTTCCAGTGTCTGGGGATTACCCAGGGCCTGCTCAATGGCCTTTTCAGGCCTGTTTGTTTCTGTTCCTATGGCAGTGCCATGGGTGGGGTGCTCCCTGGCAGCCTTGGCTCCCCACTCCTGAGTTGTAACTTTCCTCTCTGGGGCATTGCCCCACCCCCCTCGTTTGTACATAGGCTTGGGCCGGAGTCAGGGGCTGCCCAAATTTCCCAAGGAAACACTGCAAGCACTGTTCTTTCTCTATCTCCACCACCTGGCTGACAGCCTGAGTCTCCCTAACATCATGCTGTCCCTGCGTGGTTTCTGAAAGCCCCCTTCAAGTGTTTGACTATAACTCTGAGCTCCCCCCATCACAGCTCTAGAACTTGCCCCATTCCCAGCACTTGTCTGGGGTGTTGGAAGCACTCCCTCCTCAGGAGAGTTCTGTCAACTTGACACAATCTAGAATCAACTGGGAAGCAAGTCCTAGTGAGGGATTTTCCAGATCAGATTGGCCTGTTGCTCTGTTGGGGAATATCTTAAGTTAACTGAAGTTGGAAGAGCTGGCTACAGTGGGCGGCAACATTCCCTAGGTCAACTGTTTAAATGTGGAGGGAGGGAGCTGAGTACAGCATGCATGCTCGAATCCCAGCTTGTGGCTCTTGACCAATCTGGATATGATGGGAGCAACCAGTTCTCTCCAGCTCCTGAGCCTGTGACTTCCCTGCTGTGTAACCTGGAATGTGTGCTATAACAATCCCTCCCGCCCAAGATGCTCTTGTCAGGGAATTTCTATCCCAGCTGTAGAAATGAATGCAGCTAACCTCAGCCCCCCACCCCAAAACACTGCCTAGAGCTCTGGAACCTCCTATGAAGTCTGCCCACCAGTGTAGTGGGACTAACCCTGACAAGAGCTGGGCAGTAGTCTTAGCCAGTCTCAAGGAGGCTGTGAGCCTTCTCTCTGGCTTTGGTTCTCCCCAGGGGTACAGTAGTGTGAGAGCAGATGTCTGAAGGTCTGAGGGGTATCTTTGTGATGACAGCAGAGACAGCTTCCAGCTTATTTGGCCTCTGAGGCACCAGGTCTCTGTGATAGGACAGTTTGGTGATTGGGTTGAGGCCATCAAGGACAAAGGACCCTTGTGACTTTACTAACATTCTGATGCATCCCCACCTTAAGGCTGGCTTCATGTTTCGACCTTGGGTAAGAAGGTTTTAGGGGCCATTGGATAGGTAGGTAAACCAAGACCAGGAAGGCAGGACAGAGGGAAGATCAGAGGCCCCAACAGACCCAGGAGAGGGCGCAGGCTCTGGAGCTGAGTCACTTTCCAGCACCTTCGGCCAACTTGGCTGCACACTTCCTGGCTGTGGCTCTGCCTGGAGGCTGTCAGATATCCAGAACACATTCAGGGCCTGGGGGTCCCCTCGGAGCTCTGTCTGGGAACTGGAGTTGGCGCCTATGTTTCTTTCCCTCAGCACATTTCCTCTGAATTTCCATATTCTGAGAGAAGGCAGCAGGCAGTGTTTCTCCCCTCCCCTTCCCTTTTCCCCCCTCCTCTCCTTTTCCCTCCCCTCCCCTGTCTTTTTCTCTCTTCTATTTTCCCTTCCTCCCCTTCCCCTCTCTCCTCCCCTCCCTCCTTTCTTCTCCTCCCCTCCATTCCCCTCTTCTTTCCTTGCCTCCCTTCTTTTCTCTCTTCTCTTTGAGACAGAGTCTGGGGTATTTCAGGCTGTGAGCTGTGTAGCTAAAGATGACCTGGGACCTGTGATCCCCTTATCTCCACATCCCAAGTGCTGGGGTCACAGACCTACATCCCTACACCCAGTGAATGAGGTGCTGGAGGTGGAACCTAGGTTTTGTGCACATCGGGTGAGCACTCTCCCAACTGAGCCACATCCCCAGCCTTCTTCAATACTTTTCTAATTGATCACAAAAGTCAGTGATGGGCTTGGTCCAGGCCCGATGAGCCTCTCAAGTCTTTCCAAAAGACAGGAAGCTGAACATCAAGCCAGAGGAAGCCAAGGGAACCTCCCAGCCCTTAGATTCCCACTCTAGCCACCACAAGGCCACCCGAGCTTGGGACTGGAAGGCACCGGGAACTCACACAACAAGCTCTCCTGTTGTGCATTTCTAAGACGGTAAGTAGGAATCCCACTCTGACTTCTTGTTGTCTCAAATCAGGAGGAAATGGTTGAGAGAAGCTATTGCTAGGGACACACAGCCAGCAGAGCAGCCTAGGGCAGGCCAGGACACTCTTGTCCAGGCCTCATGCTCCAGCCCCAGGGTGTGTGTGTGGGAGGGGGCGCAGCTTTCTCTGGAACTGCAAATGGTGAGCTGTCCTCCCTCCCTCCAGGACTTGGAGGCTGCTCTGTGGCTTTGACCCTCAGGTGTGAAGCCGAAGCTATGCCGGCACTTCCTGCCCCCTTCTCTGGAGGTGGAGGTGAATCAAAGGGACCAGAAGAGAAAGGACCCTGCCTTTTCCTAGTTTGGGGGACCCAAGGCAAGGCAGAGAAGGCAGTCCTCTCCCTTTCTTCCCTAAAACAGTGGTTCTCGGCCCTCCTAATACTATGACCCTTTAATACAGTTCCTCATGCAATGGTGGTCCCCAACCATAAAAGTATTTTTGTTGCTACTTCATAACTGTAATTTGGCCACTGTTATGAATCGTCATGTAAAGGTCTGATAGGGGACCCCCCCAAACGAGTTGTGACCCACAGATTGAGAATCACTGTCTTAAAACAAGGCAGGGAGAAAACAGAGCCTGTGTGGGTGTGGAGGAGGGGGCATCTATGAGGCAGGATACTTCCTCTTCAGGATAACCCAGGTGTTGGTAGCCAGCCTGAGTCAGGCTGTGAGGCCATGAATGGCTCCCCGGCCCTGTCTGCCCTTCACTGTCAGTGGCCCACCTGACCCAAGGGTGTTTTCTCAGCTTGGGCTTTGTGCCTTCCTCTGTCACCTCAGGGTATGATAGGTTACCTCTTATAATGGGGGTGTGGATAGTCATTCATGCTTGTGTGGGGGGTGGAGCCTTAGAGGAACATCTGTCTCCGTGGACATACCTGGTTTTAAGACACTGTCTATCCAAGTGTCTATGGATTTTCCTGCACTGTGGTTCCGACATTTGTGTTGGTGGAAGCAGAGTGTTTGGTGAGGCAATAGAGATCCCTTTGCTGGGGAAGTCATTGGTGGAGATTTGTTCGGGTTCCCATGTGCTCCCTCAGGGTTGGCAGAAGCTGGAGTCAGTGGACAGGGAGGGAATTCCCCAGGGAAATTCAGCTTCTGATTGAGGCATGCCGCAGGGTCTGAATTCCACAGTATCCTCTGGTTAACACAGAGAGGTTAACCAGGCCCTACAGTGTGGAGAACATGGATTAGGCATCCGCTGTGCATTCAGCTTGAACTGACTTGGTGTTTCTGAAGTGCCCAGGTCCTAGGCTTCCCTGGGGACCCGATAGAAGGGGAGCAGAGAGAGGAGGCATTCACCACGAAAGCTCCTGGCTAGCACAGAGGTCAGCCACCCATGACGCGCACCCCTGATGTGACAGGACAAGAAGGAGGTGTCTCCTCTTTGGTCTTCTTCCCAAGAGCCCATCACTCTGGGTTAGCCAGAGACGTGGCAGATGAAGAGAGAATGTTCTACAAAGCACCTGGCTCAAATAGCCAAGGTCATCCCAGAAATGGAAAGTTTGAGAAACTTCACAGCCAAGCGGGGAGCCCACAGGATCAGACAGACAGCTGTGCCAAGGCAAGACACCGACACTGGTAAAAACCAATGCCATCGGAATCCAGGGCAGACTTCAGCTCCTGGCCACACGGATGGGTCACTGTGATAAGTGAGCAATGAGACTGTCTGGACGGAGGCTGCTGGGAAGGGGGGTTGTGTGTCCATCTGTCAGTACTATTTTGATATCATCTTAAACAATTAGATAATATTAAGTTTATGAGCAAAAAAGGGGTTCTGGGATGTGGTGATTAATTTCCATCACCAACTAGATGGGATTAAAAAGCACCTACGGCACTAACAGGGCACACATCTGGGCATCTAGATCGGGTTAGCGGAGGAAGGAAGGCCCTCCCTGAATGTGGACAAGACCTCCCCAGCCCCTGCAATCCTGGGATGAATAATGCGGAAAAAGACGAAATCTAGAGGGCTGGAGAGAGATGGCTCAGTGGTAAGAGAGCTTCCCGCTCCTGCAGAGGAACACAGTTCAGCTCCCAGCACCCACATGACAGCTCAAAGCTCTCTGCTACTCCAGTTCCAGATTCACTCGCACATCCATGTACAAAGACACATAATAGAGTTAAACAACCCCTAAGAAAAGGGAGGGAACTGAAAGGTTTGGTGTGGGGTTTGGTACCCGAGACAGATCCTGAGATAGATTACTGGAGATGAAGGAATTTTTAAAAAAGAGGTCTCAGTGCCGTGGACAGACAGGCACCGGGGCAACAGCATGGTGGGGACTCCTAGGCGAGTCAGGCCCCAGCGCTGGAGACAGACACAATGGTGGGGGCTCTGAGGAGAGGAATCGGAGCCCACAGGGCAGAGTAGAGTCTCTTCTTCCACCTCTCTGAGGATGGGGAGGTTCCCTGTCTGCAGCCAGGCTCTCTGATTCCCTGGCAGGAGTGGGATATGTAGCCACTAATAACCCCTTAGGTGCAAACTCACTTCCTAGGTGAGAGACCCTGGCACCAGGGAGTCTGTGAGCTGGGGACTCACAGAGGCTTTCTCAGGGTGGGAGGAGAATGGCTGCTGCTGGCGTTGTTGCCCCAGCAGCTGGATTCTGACATTGTATCATTACAAAAGCCAGCTAAAAGCCACAGTTCCTTTCTCTGCCTTCTGATCTGCCCAGATGTGAGCTGCCATACTACTCCTGCTATGGTGGAGTCAAATAAACCCTTCCACCCTGCACTTGCTTCTTGTGTGTTTTATCACCGTGATGGGAAAGTCAATTAGCTCACGTGCCCAGGTACAGTTTTGGGTCTTGATTTCACACTTTTCCTCTAAGCTGGGTGGTGGTGGTGCATGCCTTTAATTCCAGCACTCGGGAGGCAGAGGCAGGCAGATATCTGTGAGTTCGAGGCCAGCCTGGTCTAAGAGAGCTAGTTCCAGGACAGGCTCCAAAGCTACAGTGAAACCCTGTCTTGAAAAACAAAACAAAACAAAAACCAAAACCACACTTTTCCTCTATCATCAGAAAGGGCCTGCCATAGGAAGAGAAAGGAAGGCCTGTGTTGGCCCAAGGTAGTGGAGGAGACAGAGCCCTTGGGGATCCCACGGAGATGCCCCCCCCCTCCCCGTGCTCAAAAATGTCATGACCTGTTTCCTGGAAGTTCTGTCCAGAAGGGCATCCTTGTCCTCCTGGTGTGTGCCTAAGAGGGTGTTTGGGAATGGGGGGCAGGAGAAGTTCCGTCCTTAACGTCCACTCAGTGGGACAACTGCACTAATTCTGTGAGTTTGCTCTCCCAGAAGCTGGCCATTCAGAACTGTCCTGCCCCAGGAATCTTCAATTTTCACCAGACGGCCCACTGATACCAGGAAGCTGCTTTGGTGTCCTTACTCAGGGGTCCAGCCAGAGCTAGACCCAGACATCGGACTGGTCAGCAAGCATCCTTGGCTTGAATCTCTAGCTCGTTGTAAACTCAGTGGGAACACTCGAGAGAATGACAGTGTCCAGGGACTTAGGGATGGTCTATTCATCAGAGGATGCAGAAGGGACATCAAAGCTTGTGCTGGGTGTTCAGCTGACAGGCTCTGTGCTGGTGGCAGGTGCCAGAGATGATGGGAGAGTAGGAAGGCCAGGAAAGAGTCTGAGGGAAATTACAGCTCAGGGTGTACTGTACTCTGGGAAGAAGTGCCACCTGCCAGAGTGGAATCGGAGAAGAAGCCCACAGCAGAGAGGAACTGGGGAAAAACCTGCTTCCTCCCTCCTCCCACCTTTCCCCCAGGCCTTGTGACAGAGTGTAACCAGGACCTGGAAGTGGGGACCCCATGACACCAAAGCAGAGTGGGAAAAGGGTGCAAACAGATACGACATCTTACAGGCATGCTCAGCCACCAGGGTCCCCGTAGGACACAGTGGACATTGAGGCTAAGAGCAGGAAAGAAAAATCAAAGTCACATGGCCCATTAGAGATAGACCTGAGATTTTAGCCCAGTGACCATGCCTTCTCTAGCCTAAAGAATCTGACTTTGTTATTCTTGTTCTTGGTCACAGACCCCTTTGAGAATCTAATGAAAGCCACAGGTCTTCCTGCAAAAATAAGCAGACACACGAACGAAGCCATTTCTCTGCACTGGTAGATTCTTGCTGAGGACCGAAGTGACCACCGATCGGATAGATTTGAAAAAAAACTGCATGTGTGCTGGACATGCAGAGACTTGGTCTCATGTTGTCATTCCCTAAACAGTGCAGCCTGGCAATTATTCACACTGCACTCAGCTGCTTTGATGTTATGTGTAATCTAGAGTTGATTTAAAGTACGTGTGTGTGGGTGGGGGCTGGAGAGACGGCTCAGCTGTTGAAAGTGCATACCGGTCTTGCAGAGGACCTGGTTTTGATTCCCAGCACCCATGTGACCGTTCACAGTTGTCTTTAACTCCTATTTAAGGGGATTGGATGCCCTCTTTTGGCCTCTGTGGGTACTAGGTATGTATGTGGTATAGATAGATACATTCAGGCAAATATTTACACATATAAAAATAATTCTGGGCAGTGGCGGCACACACCTTTAATCCTGTCAGGAGGATCCCTGAATTCTGAGGTCTACAGAGAGAGACTTCCAGGACAGCCAGGGCCACTCAGAGAAACCCTGTCTCAAAAACAAAAACCAAACCCCCAAATAAATAAATAAATAAATAAATAAATAAATAAATAAATAAATAAACAAATCCTTAAAACTATAGGCCAAGCCAGGCGGTGGTGGCACATGCCTTTAATCCCAGCACTTGGGAGGCAGAGGCAGGCGGATCTCTGTGAGTTCGAGACCAGCCTGGTCTACAAGAGCTAGTTCCAGGACAGGCTCCAAAACCACAGAGAAACCCTGTCTCGAAAAACCAAAAACAAACAAACAAACAAACAAAAACTCTATAAGCCAACAAGAATAAATAAAAGATATTGTAGATAAAATACAGCACCAGTTGGTGACTACTGCTTGATGTGATGATGGGGAAGCTTTCAGACTCAGACAGGAAGCTGCAGATCAATGCTAGAGATGCTAGAGATAGAGAGGTCTGAAAGATGTCACCTGGCTAGATGTGGTGGCCCACATCTTTAATCCCATCCCTCAGGAGGCAGAGGCAAGCAGATCTCTGTGAGTTCGAGGCCAGCTGGAGCTACATAACCCTGTCTCATACAAACAGACAAGATGTCACAAGGGTTGAATTTCATGGCACTGTGTCATGGCTAGACTGTGAACTGGCCCCCAGATGGCTGTATGTTTGGACACTTGGCCCTCGGTTGGTGGTGTTGTTTGGAAAGGAAGTAGAACCTTTGGGAGGTGAAGCCTTGCTTGAAGGAGTGAGTCACTGGGGACTGGCCTTGATGTTTGATAGCGGGGCCTCACTCCCCATTTAGTCTCTGCTTTCTGACTGCTGAGACCATGTATTCAGTCTCCCGATTCTGGGATGGTATCTTCCTGGGTTGCTACTGTGCCTTCCATGTCGGGACAGAACTGTTACTGGAAATTTAGGGGAGCCCCATGTTGGGCACCATGAATTTCTAGGGAAATTGGGGTCCCTCATTTGGGCTCCTGGCCTTAAAAGAATGTAGGCCCAGACTCCAAGAGAAGCAGCAGAACAGTCTAGTAGAGTTTAAAAGAAAAAGCACAGCAAGGCAGATAATCTGTAAACCTTGTTGCTGCTCGGAGGAGGACGGTGGAGAAGAGGAGGAGAAAAGAAAGCCACGCTGAACAAGGTTACTGTAACAGTATGATACCCAAGTGTAAATCAGGATGAAAGTTTCTTTCCTTAACTTGCTTTGGTCAGGTATTTTGTTGAAGCAACAAGGAGAGTAACCAATGCAGGTTAAAACCGAGCTTTAGATCCATGGGGGTGGCCCAAATGGAACATCAGAAATTCTGGCAAGAAGGAAAGTGAACATTTCCCTTGAGCAGGAAGCTAGGTCAGGGCTTGCTGTGTTCTGTGCTGGAGCGCCTGAGGGGATTCATCAGAAAGTGGGAACAGGTATAACCAGACCTCAAAACTATTGCAAGATATACCAAGGGGAGGATCAGGACGGCAGCGAACAGACCTGCCAGCTGTGCAGCTGTGGCAGCTACCACAGAGGGACCCGTAAAGGAACCACGTCAGTGAACACGTGATGCAGCAGAGAATTCCAGGGGATGCCTGGAATCTACAAGGAGAAAGTTTGCAATTGATAAATATGAGTCCCGAAATGAACATCTGAACAAGCTGACTAGCAGGCCGGAGAACATTCTAGTAGAGTGGAAATGTGGGAGGTGTGCTGGGGGCAACAGAACCGCACGGGCTGTGTGCAGCAGCAGCAGCAGCGCTGGATGGGATGTGGAGAGAGGAGAGGATTCAGGGAACTAACAAGCATGGCTAGCATGGGCAGTCGAGATGAGGGAAGAGGAGGTGAGATGATGGGCAAGAGGCACGAGTGTGCACATGCACACATGCGAGCACACATTTTTAAAAAAATTTAACTTATTTACTGATTCTTTGGGAGTTTCACATCATGCACCCCATTTCCACTCACCTCCTGGGCCCCGATATCTTCCCCTCACCCCTACAGTGCCCTCCACAAAAAAATTAAAATATCAAACCAAACCAAACAAAGCAAGCAAACAAAACAAGAAGAAAACAAAAACAAACAAACAAACCTGCCCTCTCACCTCTTTGCTTCTCACGCTTTCCCTGCCTCTCCAACGCCCCCTCACTCGACCTGGTGGCACTGGGAGCCTCCATGTCACACCGAATACCCTTCTGTCCTATCAGCTTCCCTAGCCAACACTCACTGCCGTGAGTCACTGGTCTGACTCAAGACCTCTGGCTTCTGGCACACCATCCTCACTGGATCCTCACCGGAACTCCTCTGGGATATCCCAGGGCCACCCTGAGTCACGGAGATCCTGCAGGTATCGCTCTACAGGACCAGTCCCTTTGCGCACTCCAGCAGGTCCTAGATGGGGGTAGATGTTAGGTTGGGCCAACACAAGGCCCGGCTTGTGGGCCTGGGTGGTAGCTGAGCTGGTCAGTCTGGGTCCCTGCGGCCACAGGTTTCAGCCAAGAGGGTGGGGTCAGCTCCCCTACACCCATGCCCTCAGGGTCGGTTCATTCTCATCTGTAGTGAGGGGTGGCTTTCTTTTTTTAATGATTTATTTTTATTTTATGTGTATTGTTGTTCTGCTTACATATATGTCTGTGTTAGGGTTTCAGAACTCTTGGAACTGGAGTTACTGAGGAGGAGGAGGAATTGTCTTAGATCTAAGGCAAACCATATGAGAGCTGCCATGTAGGTGCTGGGAATTGAACCTGGGTCCTCGAAGAGAGCTCTTAACCATTGAGCCATCTTTCTAGTTTCCACACATTTTCTTTTTTCTTTTTTTGTACAATCATTTTTTATTTCTTCTTCTTCTTCTTCTTCTTCTTCTTCTTCTTCTTCTTCTTCTTCTTCTTCTTCTTCTTCTTCTTCTTCTTCCTCTTCTCTTCTTCTTCTTCTTCTTCTTATTATTATTATTATCATTATTATTAAAAATTTCCACCTCCTCCCCTCTTCCCATTTTCCTCCCCCTCCCCCAGGCCCTCCCCTCCCTCTCTTTTTTCTTTTCTTTCTTTCTTGTTTTTTTTTTTTGATTTTTTTCGAGACAGGGTTTCTCTGTGTAGCAGCCTTAGTCGTCCTGGAACTAGCTCTTGTAGACCAGACTGGCCTTGAACTCACAGAGATCCACCTGCCTCTGCCTCCCGAGTGCTGGCTTTAAAGGTGTGCGCCACCACTGCCCAGCCACACATTTTCTTTTAGGTAGGTTTTCACTATGTAGCTCTGACTGACCTAGAATGTGCTACTTAGACAAGGATAGCCTTGAATTTGCAGGGTTCAACCTATCTCTGTCTCCTGGGTGCTGGGTTCTCTACAAGAGCAGCAAGTGCTCTTCACCACTAAGTCATCTAGCTCTCCAACCCCAAGAATATCATTTCTTTATTATTATTTAAATTTTAGTGCCTGAGTGTTTTGCCTGTATGTATGCATGCGTACCACACACCGTTGGAAGCGACTAGCAGTGGGTACAATTGCTTGTGTATTTTAGAGTTTGTGTAGAATAAGTGGACGGCTGCTGCCACTGTCATCAGAGGATGGGAGACCAGTTATGAAAGCCCAAGAGTGATTAACTCAATAGACCTACTCGGGACACACTGTAATCAGATTGAAGCAAGCATAGGATATACTTCAAATAGTTATTTGTGTGTGTGTGGGTGGGCAGCTGCCCATGGAAGCCAGAAGTGAGCATTGGTCCCTTGAAGTTACACCCAGTATGGGTACTGTGATCTGAACTCTGGTCCACTGATGAAGCAAACAGTAAGTGCTTTTTAACTTCTAAGCCCCAAGGCAAGGAATCTTGAAAATGACAGGGGCAGTGGTGGTATACACTTTTAATCCCAGCACTTGGGAGGCAGAGGCAGCCTGGTCTACAGAGTGAGTTCTAGGACAGCCAGGACTATATAAAGAAACCTTGTCTTGAGAAACCAAAACCAAACCAAACCAAAAAAAACAAAACAAAACAAAAATTCTTGAAGGTGGTTAAAGAGAGGTGGCAAAATAGCTCGGGAGGTAAAGATGCTTGCTGTCAAGCCTCACAGCCTGAGTTCGATTCCTGGGACCTACAGGGTAGGAGAGAACCGCCCTCCATCAATTGTTCTCTGACCTCCAGATACATTCACGGACTTATGCCCCTCTCAATATAAAACGTAACAGAATTGTTCTAATTTAATTTATTTGTGTGTTGCTGTGTGTGTGTGTGTGTGTGTGTTTGGGTGCCTGTGGAGAACAGAAAAGGGCTGATTGCCTGGAGTTGGAGTTATAGGCCATTCTGAGCTTCCCCATCTGGCTTTTTAGGAACCAAGTTGGGTCCTGTGGAAGAGCAGGAAGTACTCTTAACCACTGAGCCGTTTTTCTAGCTCAAAAAAAATTTTTTTCAAGTAGTGAGAGAAACAACAAGACATATATGTTGCTGGAGACCCTCAGCATAACCACAGACAGCTTCTCAGTAGAAACCATGGGTGTCTGCAGGCAGATGATATTGTCAAAGGGTAAAAGCAAGTCCCGCCGAGCAAGAACATCTAACAAAAACCATACTTCAAAAATGAAGAATTTAGCTGGGTGGTGGTGGCACACACCTTTAATACCTGTACTTAGGAGGCAGAGGCAGGCAGATCTCCTTGAGTTCAAGGCTAGCCTGGTCTACAAGAGCTAGTTTCAGGACAGCTAGGACTGCTGTACAGAGAAACCCTGTCTCAAAAAACAAAACAAAACAAAATGAAGAATTTAAAGCCAGGTTGTTGTGGGTCTCTATGAGTTTCTGGCCAGCTTGGGCTACACAGTGAGACCCAGTCTCAAACAGAAGCAAACAAACAAAAAATACAAAGCAAAACAAAAATGAAGAATTTAAGATTTTTTTCTTTTTTTTTCTTTTTTTGGTTTTTCGAGACAGGGTTTCTCTGTGGTTTTGGAGCCTGTCCTGGAACTAGCTCTTGTAGACCAGGCTGGTCTCGAACTCACAGAGATCCGCCTGCCTCTGCCTCCCAAGTGCTGGGATTAAAGGCGTGCGCCACCACCGCCCGGCAAGATTTTTTCTTTGATAAGATATAGAGGTTGGAGAGATGGATCAGCAGGTAGCAAAGTTCAAACCCCCAGAACCCAAGTAAGAAGTTGGCTGTGACTGTGTATGCCAGGAGCCTCAGATCTGTGGAGGAGGAGACACAGCGAGGTCCCCTGGGCTTGCTGGGCTGTCTAAGTCCAGTTTCAGTGTCCAGCTTCAGTGTCTTGTCCAGCAAGGGGACAAGAGGAGAGTGATGGAACAGGACATCCTGCTCCTCCTTCAGCCTGCACATGTCCACATGCATCTGCACCTCTCCCTCTGTCTGTCTGTTTCTCTCTCTCTCTCTCTCTCTCTCTCTCGCACACACACATAGCATTAAGAAAAATGATGGAGATCATTTGCCGTTTCCAGACCTGTTCTGAGAACAAAAATTTCAGAAAGTAAAAACCTGAGGCTGAAAGTCAGCGCTAGTGAGGAGGTAAGGAATTCAGGAAACGGTCCCAACACGGGGAAGTAGACGAGACAGCACGGATGCCTCTCAGTTGGGAATCTCTCTCTCATGTGTCTTATTGAAAAGACATTTTTAAAATTACAAGTTGTATAAAGATGTGATTCGGGAGGTCCAGGAGCAGAGACTGCGGATACTGCTTAAATTAGGTTGGTGTTAATTGCGCCTGCGTGGTTACAGAATGTGAAGTGTGACCCCCAAAGCAGCCCAAGAAAGAACCAAAACACTTATAGGAGAGATTACAGTGAAACTCAAATGGTACATGAGAAGCACCTACTTTGTGCAAAGTGTGAAATAGTGAAGGATCCCAGGAGCAACAAAGGTCTGTAGACAACAAGTAGTAAAAACGCGATAGGAGTTTGTTCTTTTTTTTATGAGGAACTACATTAATGTAAACAGATTAAACCTTCAATTAAAAGGCTGGGACTAGCAGACCGATGGAAACAACATGGCACAATTATAAGCTGCCTGCGAGGCTGACTCATTTTACAGCCATAGGCTTAAATAGGTTGAAGGTAACCGAACAGAAAAACATACTCCTGCCAGGTGTGGTGGTGCGCACCTGAAATCCCAGCACTTGGGAGTCTGAGTAAGATGCTTGCCCATTTCAGGCCAGCCTGGGCTACCTAACCTGTCTGAAGCCTACCTGGCAACAAAATGGGGGGGGGCATGGATATTTCTGGGGCTGGAGAGATGCGTCAGTGGTTAAGAGGACTCTTACTGCTCTTGTAGAGGAGCTGGGTTTGGTTGCTGGCTCTCATCTGTTGACTCACAACCATCTGTAATTCAAGTTCAGGGGCTCTGACAGATCTCTGGTTCCTACATGCTCGTGATCCACATGCATATACTCGGGCGCTCATGCATCATACATATAAAGCACAATAAATAAATAAATAAATAAATATTTACAAAAAGACAGTGCGAACATCCTCCAATAGAGAGATGGTGTGGGAACACTAAATGGTCAAAATAGACTTTCGTAGAAAAGTTATAACTATAGATAAGGAAGGGGAATACATAATGATAAGAGGATCGATCCCCTGTGAATGAAAACTTAGCATAAACACGTGTGCACCTGATAACAGAGCCCTATAATAATGAGTCAAAACCAGAGAAGAAACAGATAACTCTATTAGAGCAGGAGGAAACTTACATTCCCCACTTTCAATAGCAAAACAGCTGTAACAACTGGAAAGAAAACTGGCGAGGAAATAAAAATCTCTCTCCACCGTCTTTCAAATTCCACAGAATGCTCATCCCAGCTTTTTCTCTGCTGCTGTGATAACACTGGCCAAAAGCCTAGAGAGGATAGGGGTTGTTGGGTTTATACTTCCACGTTACGGTCCATCATCAGGGAGATCAGGGCAGGAAGTGCATCAGAGGCCATAGACAAACACTGCTTACTGCATAGGAGGCCATGGACAAACCCTGCTTACTGGCTTGCTCAGCTTGCTTTCTTGTAGCACTCAGGACCACCAGCCCAGGAATGGCACAGCCCACAGTGGGCTGGGTCCTCTTACATCATTGAATTAAGAAAATGGCCCATAGATTTGCCCAAAGGCCGTGCTAGTGGGGGTATTTTCTCTTACGGTTTCCTCTTCAGGTAACTCCAGCTTGTGTCAAGTCAACAAATTAAGCAGCCCATTGCTGTACCCACAGGAGAGCTCACGTTCTTTTTTTTTTTTTTTTTTTTTTTTTTTGGTTTTTCGAGACAGGGTTTCTCTGTGGTTTTGGAGCCTGTCCTGGAACTAGCTCTTGTAGACCAGGCTGGTCTCGAACTCACAGAGATCCGCCTGCCTCTGCCTCCCGAGTGCTGGGATTAAAGGCGTGCGCCACCACCGCCCGGCTGAGAGCTCACGTTCTTTTCCTGCACATGGAACAGTTTTAGGACAGACAGACGTTTGGGCATAGACCAAGTCTCAGTGCTTCCAAAAAGACTGGAATCGTAAAGGTCTCTTCTCTGATCATAGTGAGATATACTTACGGCTATGTCAGGATCTAATAGCCCCGAGTTACTTTGGAAAATTCGTAGATCTGCAGTAGATCTGCGGAAATGAAATGCCCCCTTAAGAAACCGGGGGGCAATAAGAAAATGATTTGAGGAGAACGGAGACAAAGATGCGCAACCCAAACCTCCAAGGATGCAGAAAAGGCAGTGCTCTGATGCACGGTCTGCCTTGAGAAGGAAAGATGGAGCCAGGGCACTGGCTCCCGGGTGGAAAGGTCCCCAACCATGGGGACCTCAATTTAAATCTCCAGCACTCAGGTCAAAGCCCGTAGTGGTGGCACAGTGGTATAACCAGTGCTATGGAGTTGGGGTGGAGACAGGAGGATCTCTGGGACTTGCTGGCCACTCAGCCTGGCTCCAGGTTCAGTGAGAGACCCTGTGCCAAGGGCATAAGGTGGACAGTGATACAGCAGGATGGCTTATGTTCACCTCTGCACATGTGTGCGTGGGTACATGAGCCTGCACACGCATGTGCGCACACATCAGACGCATAGAACATACCCATCTCCTAACTACTCATCGTAATGAACTAGAAAAAGAAAAGGAACCTGTAACAAAGACACTGTTAGTGGGTATGTCACATGCATGCCCGGCAGCTTCAGGTTTTGCAAGGGAGAGACAGCCAAGCAGAGGAGGCCCAGCTACTGGCCACAGTGGCAATGTTGCTTAAAGCTGGACCATCTTCCCTAGGACAGTGTGAGGAGATGCTGTTCCCTGTGGGCAGTCCTCAGCACAGAAGCCGAGGTGGAAATGGGCATTTGTATTTTATTCTTCACAGCTCCTGGCTCAGTGGTCCAGGCACCATGTCACCACAGGGAATCTTGTTCTTCAGGGGACAGCACAAGAGTCCCACTGAATGTCAGCCCATGTAGCCATCCTGGGAGGGACCCTCAGCCAAAGACATCAGGTGGTTGATGTCACCCTGCTTGGTAGAAAAAATAGCTTTAGTACCAGGTGGCCCGTGGAGGCATCGCTTGCTGTGTACCCGTCCAGCTGTGATGTCGGCAATGACATTATTTTCCTTGTCCCTGGGACAGCGTACCCAACCAAAGGAGCTTAAGAAGGAACAGTTTGTTTTGGCTCACAGATTGAGAGTATAGTTCACCACAGTGGCAGGAAGGTAAAGTAGTTCGTCACACCGTTGCTGGGGTTCAAATCTATCTCTCTTCTTACTCATTTCAGGATCCCAGACCCCTGAATGATGTCACTCAGGCCTAGGGTGGATCTTCCCTCCTCAGCTCAGGCTCTCTAGAAACACCCTAAAGACACCCCCGGAGGTGTGTGACGCCTAGATGATTCCAAGTCCTGTCCAGGTGACAATCACTGTAGGTAAAACAGCAGCCACGGCCAGAGGAGTCCACAGCAACTCAGGGCTCCCAACCTAAGGCAGGCAATGGCCCGGCCATCAGGAAGCTGATTGGGCCAGTGGAAAGAGCTAGGTTAGGAGAGGAGTCCAGACGGGGGATGGCTGGAGGAGGGCACGGGGAATCAGTGCTACTGGCCTGGACACCTACCATCAGCGCAAAACCTTGAAAGGACCGCATGAAGCATGAACATTCTGTGTAGGTCAGATTGTGGGGAAATAGTTGGCAGCCGTGCACCAGGTTTCATGAAATATTTATCCCAGCTCGGAGGTGTCAGAAGAGATGAAGTCCTCAGGATGTCGTTGGTGTCTGGACATCTGCCATGGTGATATATCTGTAAGGGCCCTCTGCAAGCTGATAACAGCTAACCGGCAGGAAGTGAACAGACACCTCACCTGGGGACTTTACAAATAAGATATTAAAGTAAGTATTGGGATCTTTGTTCTGTCGAGGGAGCTGTGAGGGTATGGCCACTTGAGCCCCAGGGGCACATCATGGCTTCTCTGGGAAGGCTTTAGACTCTGGCAGGGCTTGGCATTCTGAGGAGACAGGGCAACCTTGTTTCTTGGATGCTGAGAACACTCACCTGACTGGTTGCCTTGAAAAACTGGTTAGCATTGTTTATAAAGCTGGAAATGTATATTCCCAGAGGTCTGGCCTCCCGCTGTCCATCGATGTGAAGACACGACGGAACTGTGGCCTAGATCGGCTAGGGGAGACCCGAGGGTCTCCTTCTCTGTGGCGGGAACTAGGAGCTCTGCCTTCCAACTCTGGTGGCACAGATGTGGGACTGCATGCGTCTGCCTGAGCCCTGCTAGACTGCTGGAGTGGCTGGCAGTGTGGGTTCACCTCACGCCAGATGACTGCAGAGCAGTGCAACCCCAGCAAGCACACACATGATAACCCCATGTATTGATCCTTAGACCCAGTCTCATCTAAGGGGGGACCTGATGGAGGACAGTGGCCCTGGGACTGGGCTTGTCTATTGATCTGGGTTGGCGAAGGCTGGCTGAGTCAGTGGGCTTTGGGGTGCACTGCCCTGTGTGGTGAGAGGCAGTGAGCAGTGATCTGGTTGGAGGTTGAGGCTGGTGCTTGTTTCGCCTTCCACCTCTCAGTCTGTTGTGGAATCTAGGGAGAGAATAAAAGAGAGTTCTGGGAAGAAGGGAGCAGGGCCAGGCAGAACCCTTCCTGCCCTCTTGGACTGTGACTGTGGAATCATTAGTATGTCTGTCTCTAAGTCAGGCGTGATCCCTTGGCATCTTTCTTGATTGCTCTTATTGGTACACGCCTTTAGTCCCAACACTCGGGAAGCAGAGGCAGATGGATCTCTGGGTTTCAGGACAGCCAGGGCTGTTACACAGGGAAATTCTATTTTGAAAAACTAAAACAATAAAAAAAATCTTCATTTTAGGTTTATTTTTCTGTGCACAAATGTGTGTGCATGTGTGTCTGTGCACTATTTGTATGCCTGGTGCCTATGGAGGTCGGAAGAAGGCATCGTATTTCCTGGGGTTATGGATGGTTGTGAGCTTCTGTGCGGGTGACTGGGAACTGAACCCAGGTCCTCTGTAAGAACATGTGCTCATAACCACTGAGCCATCTCCTCAGTCCCTGGCATCCTTACTTTCAAATAAATTAATCGATTAAAGTAGAAGATTCTAGCTCCTTAGGGACACAAGTGTGTCCTTTATCTGAGTGTGGCTGGACACCACCTCCAGCCCCACCCAGCCCAGAGTGTCACCTGCTGGGGAGATGAAGGGGGCTTCTGTTAGCGCTAGCATTGCATGGGACTGTCCCAATACCTCACTCTGGCTTCTGACTCCAGGGACCCCTGTGTTGGAGGCTCATTCTTCTTCACTTCTCCGTAGTCACAGAGCTGGGTTGGGGACGGCCACCAGGGTTCTTGTAGGCCCGTTCCATGTCTGCTGTGTCACACTGACGGTGGGGCTGGGGGCCTCCGCTTCATTCCGTGGCAGATAATAAATCAGTTAGAGTGCAGAGCTCAGGGACATTGCCGTGGATTGTGTTTGTGCATGGGGTGGAAGGGAATTCTCTAGCTTTAATTAAAATCTAAGAGTAAAGCCCGCCTCTTCGGCTGCTGTGTAATTACTCCTCAGCAGTCCCCCAGCCACCCCCTTACCCTGCCTTCCGCCTGCTGTGAACAATTAATTTGTAGGCTGGTAATTGGCTAAAACAATATTTAAAGTAATTTGGCCCAATGTCACTTTTAAGGGGAGCTCTAGGATGTAACTCTGGGAAGACCCGTTCCACAGCCTGCCGGCACTCCCAGTTCCTGGGCCCTTTACTTGTTGCCAGATGCACTGGACTTTTTCTAGTGGCTCTCGGGCAGTGGAGACAAGGGACACACCAGTCTTGCCCGTAGGAGGCAGAGGGAAGCTCAGTGGTTCCTTACTGCACCAGAGCAGTGTGAAGCCGGATACTCGGAAGGCTGAGGGACCAGAGGGCGGGAGCTGCTGGGCTGAGATCATCATTATATCATCCTCATCATCTTCTCCTTCTCTCTTATCCTAAGGCTAATACTGGACACGTTCATTAAGTGGAATCCAGGAGGGTGGGTGCGGAAGAGGGAATTGACTGTGTGTACTCAAAAGTGCGTATATGTGCCTATTCGTGTGTATTGTGTATATGTGCCTATTCGTGTGTATAAATACGTGTGGAAGCCAGAGGACCTGGGGTGTCATTCCTCAGGTGCTGTCTACTTAAAAAAAATATACATTTTAGTGTGTGTATGTATATACATGTGTGCCACCATCCTTGAGGACACCCTGTGGGAGTTACTTATCTCCCTTTACCATGCGGGTCCCAGGGATCAAACTCAGGCCACCAGGTTCTGTAGCAACTACCTTTATCCACGGAGCCATCTCACCAGCCCCCCACCTTGTTTTCTGAGACAAGGTCTGTCCCTCGCCTGGAACTTGCAGATTAGCCTAGGCTGGGTGGCCAGTGAGCTCCACCAATCCTCCTGCCTCTGCCTCCCCACTACTAGGAGTATAAATGCTCACCGCCATTCCTGGCTTTTTAAAATGTGGTTTCTAAAGGTCAAATTCAAGGTCTTGTGCCTGCATGGGGAGTAGGTTACTGACTGGGCTGTCAGTGGCCCCAGTTAGCTTAGAATGAGTACAAGTCCCAGAGATCGGAGCTGTATCGAACCTAGGGCTCTAGAGCCAGGGTGAGGATACAGGGGCATGCAGAGGAGTTAAGGAGAAGCAGCAGAGATCTGAGAGCCGGAGTGAGGCCTGTCGTTCTGGGCCCAGCAGCCTGTTCTGTACTGGAGCCATTGGAGGGAGGCTGTTGAGGCTTGCGGTGAACCAGGACCTCCCCAGTGCTTGACCTGAGTCAGAGAGGTTTGTTTTGCAGTGTCCATCCTTCTGGGCTGCTCCTGGCCCACATGTCCCCTGGGGTGAGTTTGGCAACTCTGACTGTATGCAGGCAGCTTCTAGACTCTGTGCCCATTGTGTCTTCTGCAGAGAGCCTGATAAAAGGGCCTGGACTGAAAATCAATTTCCTAAAGCTGAAATCAATAGCAATAACTAATATTAATACTGATGACCCTGCTACATTGCTCTATGCTGCTGGGCAGGGATTGTTTCTGAGACTAGTGGGGGGGGGTTGGGGGGAAGAAGGAGGACAGGGGCAGCCCTGAAGCCTCACAGGGCTGGGGGTGCACACTGGCAGTTTTGCCTGCCTACACCTGGCTACATGGCTTTCTCCTCCCACTTGGGTGAGCTTTTTCTTTTCTTTTCTTTTCTTTTGATTCCAAGGTCTGGTTTCCCACCTCGATCCCCAGATGCACAAGTGCTGGAGACCTGGCATTGGGCTGTAGCTCTGTGTTTGCAACCTCAGCTTCCCAAGAGCAGGTATGGGGAAGGAGGTTGTGATGCCCTTGGGCCAGCAAAGTCTAGGTGTTGGGTTTGGCCAGGGGCAAATGTGGGCAGTGAGCTAGGGCAGGAACAGGGACTGGGCCAGGGAGACTATCCATCAGGAAGTGGGCACCCAGTTCTGCCCAGCACTCTGTGTCTGGCTTGGTATTTGGGGGGCTGGAGAGATGGCTCAGAGGTTAAGAGCACTGGCTGCTCTTCCAAAGGTCCTGAGTTCAATTCCCAGCAACCACATGGTGGCTCACAATCATCTGTAATGGGGTCTGGTGCCCTCTTCTGGCCTGCAGGCAAACACACAGACAGAATATTGTATACATAATAAATAAATTAAAAATAAAATAAAATAAAAAGAAAAGAAAAGAAAAAAGAAAAAAAATAAGAGAGTCTTCTGTTGGGTGTTTTCCTCACGGGCCCTCGGCTGAAGCTCACAAGGCGGCTGGCTGAGTTCAGAGTTGGCTGAGCAGACACAAACCCTTCTGACAGTGAATCCTGGGTGGAGTCCCCCCACTGAGCAGGCTCTATGGGGTGGGACCCGTCACCTTGCTTTCCATAACACCCTCAAGCCAACCTAGCGACCAGAGCATCAGGTACCCTGACTGCCCCCGTCACGTGAATTCATGCATCCGAGAATGTGGGTTGTCCCCTGACTTTTCTAGCAATCACAGGGGTGAGGGTAGGGGCCGCAACCCCACTGGGGGTGCTCTAGGGTGGGGATCAGGATGACTAAGAGCAGGGCTATGTCCCCAGGCAGGTTCTTAGCCAAGGTTGGAAGGCGGAGCTCCTGCCAGGCAGGGAGTAGGACTGTGTAGAGCAGAGACAGTAAGCAACTATGCCCAGCTGAGGTGACAGGTGGGCCGCAGACCTATGGTTACAGCTCTGATCCTGTTATAAACACTGTCTGGCAGGCAGGTGGACTTGGGCTCTTCTGGCTCTCCCCCCCTCACACATGGTGGCTCACACTGACTAGAGTTCCATTTCGAGCAGGTGGGCCATGGAGAGGATTATGGGTGTGCTGCGGGAGGAAGCCGGGGCTCCTAGCACTGGAGTTGCCTTTGAACCCCGACCACAAGCCATATCCATGTCCTTTGAGAGAGCCATTTGTGAGCCATGTCTCTCCTACTCTGACACTCATGCACCGCAGTGACCAGAGGGTCCGTCCTAGGAGTTTTCTCAGAAATTTCTGGAGGCTTGGTAGAGAGAAAAATTCACAGCCAACAGGCTATGGAACTGAACCATATCCTCAAACACAGCTTGTCTCTGAGCTGCGTGGCTGAGACAGGTTGGTGGGGCACAGAGGACAGCAGGGCACTCTACTTTCCAGGACCTCCTCATGCCTTGGGACCACCTGAACACATGCTGGAATCCTGAGGGTAGGAGACTTGAAGCCAGGCCATGACTCTGCTCCTGACTGGTTGGATGAGGTGTCACATGATCTACAAGGGAGTGTCTCTGTTTCTGGGTCTCAGTGTTACATCTGTGGTATGATTACTGGGGACTGTGGTTTAGCCTGGGACAGTGGGGCTAGCCTGGGAGTATGTGTAACTCCTTGGTTGTAGCCGCAGTCAGCTCAGTGTGACTGTGCCTTAGACTCCCTCTGATCCAGGCTCTGACCTGGCTTCTGCTAAGGCTGTCTCCTGACTGTGTCCCTTTGGCCGGCTCCCCATTGGGGCCCTGTTTACTCTGATGTCCATCTGTCCCCACCTAAGCAAATAGACAGAGGACAGGACAAGCAGAGAGAGAGCAGATAAGACTCAGCTAATGGATGCCAAAGGTGAAGGGGCTCTCACCTCACCTACCCTGTGGCTTTATTTACTGTCCTCAAATGATTATCTGTCTCCCCCTGCCACACCCAGGCCCGAACCACCAAGTGGCTGGAGATCTGACACCTGGTTTCTGGAATTCGTGGGTTCAGGGGGGCCAGGCTTCCCATTGAAGGGATATCTTTTGTGGAACTGTGGGGTTAGGATTTTGGTTTCCACCATCAGCTCTGGGGTCTAAGCTCTTCAGAGCAAGCCCCGGTTGGCCTCAGAATCTAAGAAGAGATTCACAGTTGACAGGGCCTGGAAGTGTTTAACACTGGAGACAACCCCTGGGTGGAGAACCTGCTCTAGGTGGGTTTGGGGCAAATGGGAGGAGTTTGCTCATGGTATGGTGAGAACAGAGGAGAGGCTACCTGTCATCAGGGAATTGCCACCTCACACAGGACAGAAAATTTAAATACCCATGAGGCTTGGTGTCCAGCCCAAGCTTCCTCCTTCCTGCAACTCCCCACACACTCAGTCCATCTCACCGCTGCCTTCACTGCAGGTGTAGACAGAAACTGTGCCAAGCTGGAGGCTCAGAGGATGCTCTCGGAGTGTTAGGTAGTCGAAGGGCCCTTGCCCTTCTGCCCCATCTTTCTTTTTTGTAAACTGTCTAGGGGGCAAGTTAGGTGCTGAGTTGGAGAAAGATTTGGAGTGAGGTCTGGATCCAGGGTGAAGTCTGAAGCAGTCCCCTGAGTGAGTGTTAACCGTTAGTGCTGGGGACAGGAAACCCAAAACACCATGAAGAAGCTTCCAGAGGTGTGTGTGTGTGTGTGTGTGTGTGTGTGTGTGTGTATCATGATCCACATGCTCATGTCTCATGATGCTCCTTTAGGGGTGAGAACACCCCCAAGCCCTGTCCTTGGCTCCCTGTCTTTGGGAGGGGAGTCAATACCTCAAGAATAACCCTCAACAAGGGCCTAGTTGGTCTGCCCTGCCCCATGACGGTGCAAGAGGGCAGCCATCCCTGCTGTAGCAGAAGCCCACTGGGGAGAGCACTGGCTGTCTTCCCCTTCCAGCCTTCCCCTACACCAACAACGTGTTTCCGGGTATTGCCTCAGCACCTACTCCTTGTCCAGCATAAGACAGTTTATGGTTTATTTCCTAGGCCCACAGGAGTACACAGAAGACAGGAAAGCCAGCCGTGGCCCAGCTCTGACTGAGCTCAGCAGAGGAGATGGCAGGGGCAGTTTTTTTAATAGACTTGAACACAGGGAGGAAGTTGGTCCTGAGAACCCCACTGTATACCCCGATAGCCCCACTGCAGCCCCTAATCCCCCATTGCATTCTCTGTGGCCCTCCCCACTGCATTCCTTATGAGTCTCACTGTATTCCCTGAGGCCCCCACTGCATCTGAGACCTCTACTGCATGATGTAGTAAACCAAGACCCCTGTTCCCAGTCCTGGCTTGAGGAATTCAAAGGCTAGAGGGGGTAGTGTTTGGTCTATGCCCTGTGGACTGGGGTTGGCTCCTCTGAACCGTCTTATTTGTGCAGAGTTAATGTCATGTCATTAGCAGTTGGAAGCCCCACAGGAGGTTAAACATTAAGCACTATGTGCTGGGAAATTGTGTTCTCTTGTGCCAGGGCTGATGGTCAAGGCTGTGGCCCTCGGCCTTGGCTGGGGCTTCTCTAGGACACAGACTTTCTAAGTGACTATCATGAAAAGACAAAAAAAAAAAAGTAAAACAAAACAAAAAACCAAAACAAAAAAACACAAAAAACCCACCACCACCACCACCACCAACAAAAATCCGGAAACTCCAGAAATGGGCCAGTCTTGTAGAAACTCTGAAGCACTCTTGGTTGTGGAGCAGGATTGGGTGCTCAGGGGCCTGGAGGCAGAGTGGAAAGCCTTCTTTCCCAAGGATTCAACTCATCTAGGTGCAGGGACCCAGTGGGCCTAGGACAGCATGACTTAGTAATCATCCACAAGCAGGTACCAGGCCTCCCACCAGAGAGGACCAGGAGGACCCTGGCAGCAATCCTGAAGAGTCTTTGGTCATTCCTTTCATATTCTAAACACAAACTTTAGTCCCAGGGAATTCTGGGAAGGCTCAATAAGAAGCCCCAGATGAGATGACACCATGACAGTGCATTGACCGATGACCATGACAATGTCCGGATGTTCCTGGACATGTTTTACATGTTTTCCTTTGGGCCCATGTCTGTCCTCAAGGGCAGTAACCAGGGAATGAATTTGGGAGTTCTGAGACTGGCCAAGGCTAAGAACAGTGATAGGTGCTGAGTGTATCCTATGGGGTGATGGGAGATAGGTGAATGGATGGGTGGATAGGTAACAGCTGGATAGATGGGTGGAGGACAGGTGGATGGATGGGAGGAAGGAAGGAAAGGTAGATGGAGGGATAGATGAGAAGTGGATAGATGGATGAATGGATAGATGACAGGTGGGGAGGTGGATGGATGGGTAGACAGATGGATGAAAGGTGGATGGTAGATGCATGGATGGCAGTATAGAAGGGTGGATGGATGTATGTGTGGATGTGTAGTAGGTTAGGTGAATGGACCTCAGATAGCTTGCTGGATGAGTGTGTCCATGGGTAGATGGACTGGTGGGTAATGGATGGATGGATGGATGGATGGAGGAGAGGGAGACTGGATGGTAGAGCAGGTGATTGAAGAGAGGGTGGAGAGCCAAATGAATGAGTGAGTTTAGCTTAGATCTGGCATTTTAGACTTTCATAGGAGTCACTGAACCTCTCCGAGGGTGGAGATGCTCTGCCTGATCTGAAGCAAATATTAAAGTCTCTGGTGGTGTTAGGCGTGGTGCTGCGGTCCACAGGTCCTCCTCACTGGAAGGAGGGACCACTTCTAAGAGTGTAGCTGGGTTTTTCTGTTTGTTTTGTGGTTTTTTTTTGTTTTGTTTTGTTTTTTTTTTGGTTTTTTTTTTTTTTTTTTTGTTATTCGAGAGAGGGTTTCTCTATGTATCCCTGGCTGTCCTGGAACTCAGGCTGTAAACCAGGCTGGCCTTGAACTCACACAGATCACAGATCCACCTGCTTCTGCCTCCCGAGGGTTGGGATTAAAAGCATGCGCCACCACTGCCTGGCCAGAATGCAGTTTTTTGAAAGCAGGTGTGAAGGAGGACATGGAGGCGCTCTAAGAATCCTTTTTTGAGGAGTTTAATGATGGAGAGCGCGCGCGCACACACACACACACACACACACACACACACACACACACACAGAGAGAGAGAGAGAGAGAGAGAGAGAGAGAGAGAGAGAGAGAGAGAGAGAAGAGGGAGAGAGAGAAAGAGAGAGATACAAAGCTGGCCTTAACCATCCCTCAGGTTTCAGGCTAGTGGGAGCAACTCCCTGGTGTGCCCGCCTTCTATACTGTCTTAGTCAGGGTTTCTGTTGCTGTGATGAAACACCATGACCAAAAAGCAAGCTGGAAAGGAAAGGGTTTATCTGGCTTATACTTCCACAGCACTGTTCATCACCAAAGGAAGTTAGGACAGCAGCTCAAGCAGGTCAGGAACTGGAGGCAGAAGTTGATGAAGAGTCCATGGAGAGGCACTGCTCATTGGCTTGCTCAGCCCACCTTCCTTCCTTCCTTTCTTCCTTCCTTCCTTCCTTCCTTCCTTCCTTCCTTTTTTCTTTCTTTTGTTTTTGTTTTTTGAAACAGGGTTTCTCTGTAGCTTTGGAGCCTGTCCTGGAACTAGCTCTTGTAGACCAGGTTGGCCTCAAACTTAGAGATCCACCTGCCTCTGCCTTCCGAGTGCTGGGATTAAAGGTGTGTGCCACCACTGACTGGCTCTCTAACCTTCTTATAGAACCCAGGACCAGCAACCCAGGGAAGGCACTGCCCACCATGGCTGGGATCTCCCCGTTGACCACTAAACGAGAAAATGCCTTTATACCTGGATCTCATGGAGGTATTTCCTCAACTGAGGCTCATTCCTCTCTGATGACTCTAGCTGGTCTCAAGTTGACACAAAACCAGCCAGCATGGGGCTAAGAGATGGCTCGGTGGTTAAGAGCATTGACTGCTCATCCAGAGGATCTGGGTTTGATTCCTAGCACCCACCAGTCAGCTCATAACTGTCTGTAACTCCAAGACTCGATATCCTCACACATATATACCTGTGGGCCAAACAAATACATAATAAAAAAAAGCAAAACAGCAGAAAGAGAAAACAGCCAACACACATACTTAGCACAGCATCCATGTTTTTGTTGGTAGAACTTTGGAGAGCCAAAAGAAGGCCGCCTCCCAGAAGTGGAGACCATCAAGGAGGACGGTGTGTGGTCCAGGGAGGGGTCCTGACCTTGGGTAGCAGGTGCTGTGTGGAGGCCTGGCAAGGTTCTTCCTGGATGTGAGCCATCCTGCTCTGTCTTACAGGACAGCATCTCCTCTGCCCCAGGATCTTCCTCTCCCTCGGTGGCCATCCCTCTGAGGCAGGTATCTTTCAGGCTCCTGGGGTGCTCACCAACTGACATCAGGCCAGACAACTTCTAAGGGCTTCCCTGCCATTCACTGTCCCTATGAAGACAGTTGGCGTCCACAGCTTCATCCAAAAAGCAGAGATGGCGGAGCCTCCTTAGGCAGGTTTGCTGGGTGTCTGGTGTTATGTGCATGTTTATGTATGTAGACACACATGTAGAGGTCAGAAGACATCTTACGAGAGGCAGTTCTCTCCCTCCCCCACATGGGTCTCTAGGATGGATGCAACTCAGGTGGTCAGGCTTGGTAGTAGACACCTGTTTTGAGTCAGGGTCTCATTGTGTAACTTTGTCTGGGCTTGAACTGGACACATAGGGCAGACTAATCTCAAACTCCGAAATCCTCCTGCCTCTGCTGGGATTAAAGGTGTGCTTTATTTGCTCCTAGTTCAGTTTTTATGTCATGTGACATGCAGGGTAGATGGGTGGGTGCCAAGAAGTTGGCACACATTTGAGATGCTCCACTGACCACCCAGTACCATGCTGCTAGGTAGCTCCTTTGGCTCTGACATGGTGATGGTTATTAGCAGAAGGTTCTGGCTTGGAATACTGACTGGCTGTGTGACCCTAGGCAGGTTACCAGCATCTCAGAGCTTTAATTTCTCAACTGTGAAGAGGAAATTCCTAAGTCAGCTGAATTGGATTCTGGCTCGGGGTGAGGGTGAGTTGAGGGGGCGTGGCTGGGTTGCAAGTTTCCACAAAGTCAGAGGCTTAAAAGAACTCATCACCGGGTGTGGTGGTTCATCCCCTCCCTAGAGTTTGAGAGACCCAGGCAGGAGACTGTTGAAAGTTAGAGGCCAGCCTGGGCTACAAAGTGAGTTCCAGGCCAGTTTAGGCTACAGAATGAGACCCTGTTTCTACAAAAAAATAAAAAATAAAAAAAAATAAAAATAAATAAATAAAATAAAATAAATAAATAAATAAAAAATAAAACCAAAAATAAACAAAGCAACAATACCACCTCAGTCCTGGAGGTCTCTGGTTCAGGAGGTGTCTCAGCAGGTGACTTCAGGGTGTTGACTGGGCTGGGTTCTCACCTGGATGCTCAGGTTGGGAGGGAGCTGCTTCCTGGCAGAAGGTGACAAGATGACATCTTTGCTCTGTGACTCAGTGGGGCCCCTCCTTGCGGGCCTCCTGCCCAGGACCGCTTCTGCCTTGCCAGTGTTCTCTTGGTTTGCCCGTGCCTTCCTCCAGCACATCATGTGGAGCTCAGCTACCTTACGCTCTCAGTGCCAGTTGCTTAGGGCCCTCTGTCCCGTCCACTGCCCTCTGTGTGTCTGTGAGGCCTGGCTGGCTTCTGGCAGACTCCCCACATCTGGGAACAGAGTCAGGTGTTCCTTTGGAACTCTGCCTTCTGTGTGGCAGCCACAGAACTTGAGTGACAACGGACAGGAAAGTCTTTCTGGACACAGATCACATAGCCCTCTTGTATGGCTTGGTGTGGAAGATCGCAGGGTAAAAGGGATCCATGCATGTAAAATGAAGAGCAGAGTGCTTGGAGCTGTGGCAGTGGGGTGGGGACAGTCCTCACGTGGTCTGCCAGGCCTGTCATAACCAGGAGAGTGACATTCAAGATGAGTCCCGAGAGTTGAGAAAGTAAGGTTGTGCAGAAACGATTGAGGGTGTGTTCTAAAAGACAAGACCAACTTGTGCAAAGGCCCTGAGGCAGAAACAGTGTCAAGTATGGGAGGAATACAAAGACTCTCCCTGGGACCGGAAGAGTGGCTTGGGGAGGGTGACCAGCCTGAGCAGTTACACGGGACTCTTGGGCCCCTAGCTTTGCCATAAAAGAAATGTATTAAACTTCATAAACCCGCCAGCACACAAGGGGCTGTGCAAGCAAGATTTGGTGGCAGACTCTAAGGCAACCCCTCACTCCCGTAACCTACACAATAAGGTAACATCTCTTCCAGTGTTAGCAAATCTGTGATTAACAGATAGTTTCTAGTCTACTGAATTTAAATGATCAAAAGGGAGATTTCAGGAGGGCTTGCTCTAATTTGGCAAGCTTTTTTAAAGAGTCTGGAAATCAGAGATTTAAAGTAGTAACAGACTCCCCCACCTCCTCCCTGTTCTTCTCTTCTTCTTCCTCCTCCTTTTCCTCCCTCTCCCCAACCTCATCCTTCTATTCTCCCCACAACTTTCTCCTTGTCATGCCCCCCATTCTTCCCTCCCTCCTCTTTCCCATTGACTTTAATGAAGCAAGCATCCTTCAGTTCTATAAATACAAGAAAATGAATGTTCTCCCTCCCCTCCTGAGGGAGCCTGCTGTGGATGTGGCTAATCACTCTGCCTTTGCCCATCTGATGGGTGGTGGGAGACACAGAACCCAGACCCAACCAAACCATACCTGGGCTCCTGGCCTGCAGGAGGGGGAAATCAAGCATGGGGCTTTTAAGTTTCAGGTTCTGAGCTTATACTTTTATACCATGTATATCCAGACCTCCTGAAGGCTGTGGCTGCCTGGATTGTATACTGCTTCTTTCAGGTAGAACTGGACAGCTGTGGGCAAAGGCCTAACACGAGCCCACCTGCATCAATCCAGCTCTAAACCATCTGTTACAGCAGTGAGTTTGCGAATCAGCAAACGTCAGAGCGGGAGCCCCAGGTGGAAGCAGCATGGTGCGGCTCTCTACTCCCCAGTCCAGCTTGGGGTGGGGGTGCAGCTCTGTGGATTTCCTGCTGAACTGGGCTGTGCATCAGGATAAGCCTCAACAATGTTCCCAGCCAGCTGCCCACTGGAGCCTCAGTACAAAGTGGCCGCCTTTGCCAGCCTGATTACCATGAAGTAGTGCCTGTATTGGGCACTGTAGGCAGCTGGACCAAAAGGATGGGCCCTGGGCTAGTGAGTCCCGGAAACTTGGATGGCAGCAGGAAGTGCACAGCATGGGACCCAGAGGTTATAGAGCAAGCCAATTGCAGGGCGACTAAAAAGGGATGTTGCTGGGTAGGCTCCTCGGAGGAAGAGGTGCCAGCTCTCAGCATATGGAAGAGAGGGCTCCGAGGATAGGAAGGCACTTCCAACCACTGTTGGGGGAGCCAAAGCAGTGGGCAGGGATATTGAGGGGGTCATCCTTAAGTGGGCACAGAAGCTGGAGAGAGCATAGATGTCCCCATCCTCCCTGGGGAGGCTTCCAGTTGCCCTGGAACTGCTGGGAACTTCTTTATGCAGATTGGATTGCAGGCGAGACCAAAGAGGGTGAAGGCTGCTTGGACCCAGAGTCACTAAGGGTGACTCTCAGTAGGTTGGAGCCACATGTTGCACTTGGCCATGTGGCTCCAATCTACTGCAGGGGAGGTGGGGGGGTGGGACACTAGTGAGCACCAAGGGCTCGTCTGCTTCCATAAAGGAAGGTCTTTGTGGTGGAATGCACTGCTTCTAATCCAGGCCTAGAGTCCAGATAGCCCTGTGCTCAATCCCTACTTGGGCTCTGTTTTCTCTGTGTGCTCCTGGGCAGTTGAGCAGGGCTCATGAGGATCCTCAGAGCACTCTTGGAGGAGGAAGCTCTCAGCATGGGGGGAACCTGTGCAATCTCTCTCAGGGGTGTCAGGTCACAGGCAAAGGGCCACAGAGTGACTTTAGAGTCCTCAGTCATAGTGTTGACCCTCTGGTCTCAAAGACTGCCTGCCCCTAAGCTCAAAAGGCCCTCCCAGGTTGTGCCCTGCTGCCCCGACACAGGCCCTGCCTCTCAGAAATCTGACCCCAGGTAGTAGGGAGGCCGAGGAACTTGGCTTGATGACTAGAAGAAGTGGCTTTTTATCAGTGTGCCCTCTGGGAGTCTGGGACCAACCAATGAAATTATGGCTGTTGACTCAAGGAGGCCCACAAAGTGGGACTGATGGCTAATTGAGATTTATGGCTTCCCCCGAGCCTGGCCACCTCTGATCTTCAACAGCTGGGCTAAGTGGTGCTAAGGAGACAAGTCTGCTACAGAAGATGGCCTCTACCACCCCCTGTCCCCCACCCCTCTCACTCTCAGTCCCTTTTCCTCTCCCTGTCTCTCCATCTCCCCACATCACCCCAGGGTGTGGGGTGTGGGCAGGTGACTGCTCCGGCTCAAGGCTGTAACCAGCTGTGGGAGTGGCCCCCTGCTATTGACAAGGGAAGTGGGGTAGGCAGGGCCACCAAGGCCCCATGCAGTCTTCAGCTCTTGCCTGAGCTCCTCCGAGCTCTTAGGGTTGGGGAATTGGGCAGTTATCTGCGAGATGTGGTGGACTATCGGCCACATATGGAATCCAGCAGGTACTTAAGAAATGTGCCCGACTGTGCTTTGGTTTGCTGAGGATCTGCCCTGTGGAGGCAGAAGTAGGACCCCAGGTTCTGCGCAGGTCAAATGAGGAGCTCACTACCCACGGCCACAGCAGAAGTGAGATGCCCATCTCTGGAGGTGTGGAGGTGCTGCTGCTTGACCTCTGGCTTGGAGGAAGGCGGGGCTTTTGACCAAGGCTGATCCAAACTACAGAGCCTCCGATTGCCCTTAGGTGATCACCCTAACCTCTCTTTTGCTCCTGCTGCAGAGAGGGGAGTTAAAGGGTCAGCCTGACTGTTCCTGGGTTGTTTGCCAGCTCAGACCTGAGGAGGAACTCAAGCCACCAAGTAGGTCTCCAACATTGGAGGATTGAGGGCCTACAGGTAGAAGGTGGGGCTGTCTGGTCCCTAGGCTCACAACATTCAAGGTCATGACTCTTGGAGCCAGTTGGAGATGCTGGTGGACCAGGGTGGGAAGGGAGAAAGACAGAAGGAAGGGACAGAGTAAGAGAGGGAGGGAGGGATGAAGGAAGGAGGGTAGGAAGATGGGCAGACCATTCTGCACTGGCCATGAGTCAGAAGGATTGTAAGTGTGAGGAGCACATGTGCACCCTAGCACACACCAAATCAATATATGTACAGGGAAAAAAAGGCTTGGGATGCAAGGTGAGCCGAGTGTGCCTGCATTGGGCTTCTTGTGCTTGTGTGTGTGTGTGGAGAGAGAGAGAGAGAGAGAGAGAGAGAGAGAGAGAGAGAGAGAGAGAGAGAGAGAACGTGCACAGCCTCGCACACCAGTGCACGTGTGTGTGCACGTGTGTGTCCCTGCCCAACTCTCACAATGCATGCAATTGCCTCTGCAGAAATGAGGATGTTCTTTAGAGAAAGGACGTGCTTTAGAAAAGGGATGCGCTTTTGAATCTCAATCGGCTGTTTCAACAATGTCCGTTTAATTAGCGTGTTTTGAAGGGGAAATGAAGGAAAATTATAACTCATCTGAGAAAATAGCTGGTACGTGCTCAGCTCTCCGGTGGCTTCCAGAGGAGCCGCCCCAGGTCCAGCCACCAGGCCAGAGGAGAGAGGGAGAGACACGGCAGCTGTGTCCTCCCCACCCAAGCCCGCAGCAGGACACAGGGATGGTGGGCAAGTGGGTGCCATGTCCTGTCCCAGTGCAGGGCAGCGGGGCACGGGAACACAGAGAGGGCAACTACCCTTCCCTCTCAGAAGGCAGGGACAAAGTGATTCACTGAGAGATAATAACCAGCCTGGGACTGTGTTTGAATTCTGAATCTGCCATTGTGTAGAGGCTCCGTTTCTAATTTATAAAATGATAGTGATAGGTTTGGCGAGATAGTTCGGCCAGCAAAGACACCTGCTGCTAAGCCTGACGAACTGAGTTCAGTCTCTTGGATCTACACAGTGGGAGGAGGGATCTGACTCCAACAGTTGCTCCCTCACCCCCACTTGCACACCCGTGCACGCACACACACACGCACATGCACGCTAAATAGAACGTATATAAAAATCAAAATGTTAATGATAGTTATGAGCTAACTAAAATGATAGCAAGAATAGCCTTTGTAAAGCGTTGGTCTTGAACATGCCTGGGTATTCCTTGAAGGATCCAGGAAAGACCAGCATTAGGGTTGAGCCCCAGCTATGTCTGAGGTTCAAGTGCATAGCTCTTGCCTGGGTTCCCTAGGATCTACGGATCTCCTAACAATTCTGGAGGCTCTCCTTTGGCTTCCCAAAGTTCCTGTTCCTCCCACGTGCCTGCTCCTCTAGGGCCAAGGCGACTGCAGCAGCCCCAGTGGGGAAGGCTGGAGCAGAGACATGGCTATTCCTCAGTCTGACCACATGACTGCTGTAGTCCCAATCCTGTCTGCACCTTTAGATTCCTGACTGTGCCTCGGCTAGGGGAGTCCTCATGGGGTTAGTCAGGTCCTGTGGTGTCGAGGTCTGGGCTCTGACCAGTGCTGGGGTTGGGGAAGCATGGGCCCCCTCCCTCCCATCCACTGCTTCTCTGCTGATGGAGGTCCAGTCTGGGGAATATGCTATAGGTCTGCAGACTCAGCCTTGGGTGACTATGAGCATCTCTGTGTGTGGGTGAATGAGGAGTAAGTACTGACGTTATGTGGGTCCACAAGAGCCCCGTCTCTGGCAAGTTCTATCCAAAGAAGAAGCAGCTGTCCCTTATGGAAGATCCAGGAGCCATCCTCCCATTCTCATGCTACGAGGAGCTATGGCCACCCAATTTGAAGCGGAGGAAACTGAGGCATAGCAAGGAGAAGGCAGGGGAATGACACTTTTGGTAATGACAGGCTGGACTGGTCCTCATCTACCAGATACTAAAGTCCCTTCCCTAGACCGTAAGGAGGGCAGCAAGTCTTAGGGTCTCAGCCAGGGGCACAGGACAGCCAAAGCACTGTCCCCCACACCATGTGTGCTCACCCAGACCCTCTACAGTGTGCCTTCACCTCCGCCCAGCCTACCAACTCCACCCTCATGCAGATTCTGCCAAACGCTTTGTGCCCACAGGGTCCGTGCAGCTGCCTCTGTGGCCGCTGGTTCCCCACACCCCATGCGCTATTGTTGGGCGCCTGGGTGCTTTCCAGTCCCTCACAGCATGAACTGGGTTGTTATAACCATCTTGGCACAAGCTGCCTCTTCCCTCTCCCCAGCGAGTTCCTTCCCTCTTGCGAGGCTTTGAGTCCTTTCCTGACTCGTTCGTTCATTTGTAGACAGGAGCGGGCAGGATGACTCCTCGGAGGTGCTGGAAGCCTCCCAGGGTATCAGTTTCAACCTCTTACTACGGGGAGTCTGTTCAGGACAGGGACTCTGACCTCTTGCCCAGTGCTGTGTCCCACCCAGGGCCTTCTTGCTTCCACAAAGTGAGGATGATTGATTCCCTATTTCTCAAACGAGGAAGCTGAGGCCTAGAGGTGGTTAGCAGTGGCCCTGAGGTGGCAGGAGGGAGGTGAGCTTGACCTAGGCCAGGCTGATTGGAGACCAGAGTTCTGGAACAAGACCATCCCCAAGGCCCTTCTCCACACACACTGGTTCTGAGTACCTTCTATATATACTCCTCCTCTCTGCTGTCCTCCCCAAAAAGGGTTTCCTCCAGGAAGAAGACTCTTCCCTGCTGAAGCTCCTACACAGGACTCAGGATCCTCAGAGAACCAAGTCCTGACTGGTCATCTGGGACCATCTGAGGATTTAGCCCATCCCACCAGCTCTAGGGTGTTGCTTTCAGCCACGGACTTGAACATCCCTAAGAGCAGGGCACACCTGGAGGCCGCTGGTCGCCTTCTAGCCCCTTTGCCCTGTAGATCTCTCCTAGAGCTTCCTAAATGACCCAGCCAGCTGATGAAGGGACAGATGGATGGCCAGACATGAGGTGGACATCAGGCCAACAGGTGTGTGGCTGGCTTAGGGGTGCCGGGCTGAGTCATAGGGGCCTCAGGGGGAGATATAGACACTTCTAATGGGAGAGGAGGGCTGCTTTGAGCCCACATGCCAGAATGTAGGAAGAATCAATGTTGGGATATAGTTAGTCTTCTACATGGCAAGCCAGTTCTCCAGCTGTCGGGCCCTTTTCTGCACCTGTGGCAGACATGACTAATCAACCAGGGCCATTCTCCCACAGACTGAACTGGTTTCCAACTTTCCCAGTAAGCCAAGAGCAATAGATTTCTGGTGGCCCATGAGAGTCACGCTCTGTCACTACCGCGACTGTTACTAATGGAGACCCAAGTTTCCCTGATCTCCTTCAAGGGTCCCCTCCATAGTTGCCTGCTTTACTGACAGGACAGATCTCTAGGGGCCAGGTTTAAAGCACTAGGCTTGTATAGGAGTTCACCTGCACCTGGACCTCACGCTGGGGTTATATGCACCAGAAGAGGGACTCGGATTTGCCTGGGTTATGCTAGTGGCCAAGACAGGCCTGGAATTGCATTTTTCCTAGCAGGGTCTGGGGCACAGCTCTGAGTATGCTGGTCTGTATGGCTGGCTGGTTGCTTTTGCCCTTCAAAGGCTCAGCTCATGGAGAGATGATCTGGCCACAGATTCATAGCCCAGAATCCTCCCTGTCTCCTCCAGCTTATGGTGGGTGTCCCTACCTGATGGTCAGAGCTTCATTGGTTTTCAGATACGTTTCAGGGAGGGCATGTCATGGCCTCTGGGCAGTTGCCTGTCCAGTGACTGGACTTTTTTTTTTTTTTTTTTGGTTTTTCGAGACAGGGTTTCTTGTGTCTCTTTGTTGCCTTCCCTGAACCAGCTCTTGTAGACCAGGCTGACCTTGAACTCACAGAAATCCGCCTGCCTCTGCCTCCCGCGTGCTGGGATTAAAGGCGTGCACCACCACCACCTGGCTCAGTGACTGGATTTTAATAACCCCTTCTGGAAGCCCCATCCTCCTGAGGGTTCCACCTGCTTCTGTCCTTTTAAGAATTTGCACCTGTCTGCATGTGCTTGGACCTTATGCTGTGGTGTGTGTGTGTGTGCATATGTATGTGTGTGTGTGTGTGTGTACATACTCATTCGTGCACATCCCAGTCCCATCTCAGAATCTTCTTAAGGCGGAAGTAGGTAAAATGCTTGTAGATACTGATCTCTCCCTGGCTAGGAAGCTCTGATAGCAACACCCTAAACACCTGCACGTTTTGCCTTTTATTGCCTGTTTTAAAAAATGTCACCTGTGGGGCTGGGGAAGTAACTCGATAAGAAGCATACCGGAAGCTTTGGCGTCCATCTGTAGCACCAAATAGACCAGGTATGGCGGCCGCATGTGCTTATTATCACAGCATCACAGTGTGCGGGAGGTGGAGGCAGGACAGGAGGGAGGATCAACTCAAAGTTGTCCTTGGTTATGTAGTGAGTTTGAGGCCAGCCTGGGGGCACATGAGAACCTGTCTCAAAAAAAAGAAAAAAAATATGTGGGTGAAGGAAAGTCACGAGCAGTCTCCGCGGCCTTTCATGACTCCGAATATGAATTTTCCCTCTGTTTCTTCAGAAGTGGTGTAGCTCCAGCATCCATGACCCATCACATGCTGGGGTTTGACCTGGCCCAGCCAGAAGCCCCCTAGTTAGCTAGAAGATCTCTCTGACTTGTACACTGTGTCTGAGTCCCAGTGCTTAGCCCTTGGAATTGTGTGACTTTAGAAACTTCCCACAACCCTTGGGACCTCTTTCCCTCAGAGTCTGGGAAGAGTCCTAGGCTCTTCGTCCGTGTGCCTCACCATGTAGAGACACTCTGACTTGGAGAAGTGAGAGCTTGGGTTGGCAGCAGGCCACACCCGCACAGTTCAGGTCTGGGATGGGTCCCAGTGGTGCCCTCTGCCATCAGCTCCTCCCTGCATGTGTGAGAGCAAGGCCCAGAGCAGGCTTGCCTACAGGGGAGACTGGGCTCACTGCCTCGGGCTGCCCACTCACCACCCTTGCCTGCCAAGCTGGCCACACACAGCCTGCACCTCCCACCCCTGAAGAGTCAACAGACCCGTTTTAGCACACGGAGAAGCCACAGAAGCAGGAAGGTGTAAACAAGCTGCTGTTCCCACCTCTGCTCCTTCCAGATCGTTCCTTCCCACCAGGGCGGCTCACAGTCAATGAGAGTGAGTGCCGCGCAGAGCCAGCTTTGTGCCAGACACACCAGGACCTCTGTCCTCAGACAACCTATAACAATGACAGTCACTTCATAGGTGAGGAAACTGAGGACCCAGGCAGGTGACCAGCCGAGGGGTGCAGATACTATACCATGGCCTCTGATCCCAGCTATCCAGGCACGCAAGAGGAAACCAAAGTGCTAGACCAGTGACAGTGTGAATGACTGGGGGAGGGGGCGCCTTAGATTTTCTGCAGGGGTCTCCATGTTAAGAAACCACATAGTCCCTTGTGTTTGTGCTCTGGGGTGTCTGTGAGACCACAAGGAAAAGTCAAGTGTGGTCTGGATCGCAGTCTTGCCGCTTACAAAGTGAGGACAGCAGGCAGGTCTTCCTCAAGGGTCCTTGCGGGATCTGGGAGTAAATGTTGTCAGGAGCCTCAAGTGAGACTTTCCAAGGTGGTTCCCTAGGTTCTCACAGTTCCCAAAGACGGCATTCCACTCCCACAGGCTCTTTTCTCATGGCAGTGCCGCTGGCCACTGCTGCATCAGGCCGAGGGGGGTGTGGAGGCAGAGGCTCCTGCATAAGTCACCCCCTGTGCCGCAGGGAAAGCTTGCAGCCCCCACCTACCTTGCTCACCTTGGCCTCTGTGCTCACCCTTCTTTCCCCGGCTCTTTTCTCCCTTGGGCCTGCCTTCCCAGCTCGATTAGCCAGACGAGGCTGTCTTCCAGGTTACTGTTCCTCAGAAAAATGACTTCATTATCACCTTCAGGGCCTGGCACTGGGGGAGGGACACGTGTGTGGCTGGGAGGAGCAAGCGGGTGGACATCACCTCCAGGGGCTCCTCCAGCAGCTGGGCCCAAGCTAACAGGCAGGGACCCCCCACCTGGAAGGCCTGACGGAGACTGATCTGTGGGAGTTAGGGGCTGGAGGGAAATATTACATTATGATAACAAATCACTCAGCTGATTGGAATTTAATTACGTCTCTTTTATCTTGGTGACAGTCTCACACCTGGGATCGAGGCCCTGGCTGCCAGAGATAGGCTGAGCTTAGGCAGAGCTCACCCCAGGGGATTTATAAAGTAGAGACCTCTCCTGCCCCTGCCCAGAGCAAGACCCAAGCTGTTCCCTCCCCTCTGCCAGGTTGGGGTACAAAGGCGCCTCTCTACAGGAGGATGGATTCATCAGAATGGGGCAGTGGTCACACAGGTCCATACAGGCTGACCTAGGAAACTCAGGAGCAGCAAGCTGGCTTTGGCCAGACTCCCAGAGACAGACCTTCTCTTCCCCGTAACAGAGTACCTCCTGTCATGGTCAGCCATGGAGCAATAGTGTCTGGCTTAGGGGCTGGAGTTTGGAACCTCGATGACCTTTTGGTCTGTGGAATGGAGCCAAGTACGAAGTGGGGGTGAGTGGGCTCCACCCCCAGAGCACAGCAGATCCATCAGAGAAGAAAGATCTAAAATCACCTCTCTTTCTTTTACTGCTCCCCCCCTCCCTGCCAGACAGGGTTTCTCTGTGTGGCTCTGGCTGTCCTGGAACTCACTCTGTAGACCAGTCTGACCTTGAACTCACAGAGATCCACCTGTCTCTCTCTGCCTCTCAAGTGCTGGGATTAAAGGCATGCACCACCACCACTGCCCAGCTACTACTACTACTTCTTCTTCTTCTTCTTCTTCTTCTTCTTCTTCTTCTTCTTCTTCTTCTTCTTCTTCTTCTTCTTCTTCTTCTTCTTCTTCTTCTTCTTCTTCAAGATTTATTTGTTTTATTTTCTGTGTATGGATAGTTTGCCTGCATATATCTGTGTACCATGTGAAAGTCAGAAGAAGGCATCAGATACTCCAGAACTGTAGTGACAGACAGATGTGAGCTGTCACGTGCATGACGGGAATTGAACCCTGGTCCTCTGGAAGAGGAGCCACTACTTCTAACTACTGAGTCATCTCTCCAACCTGTCTGCTCTTTTCTGAAATGTGCCACCTCTGCCTGTCTTGAAATGATTTTCTTTGCTCCTCTCCTCTATGTAATATTCTAGTGTGGCTCTACAGCTGGTGGAGCAGTGGTGGTGGCTTCCTATCCTCCAATAACATGACCCATGAGTGCTTTAGTGAGTGCTTTGGCTGGGGTCCTTGGTGAGCGATGTGACCCTCATGATTCCAGGTGGCGTCAGGCCCATGGACTCTCCTGATCTTTGCTGGGCCCTCTCTTGGCACAGATCTTCTCTGCCTGGGTCCTTCACTGTGGTAGAGAATGTGGGACTTGGAGGGGCTTTGACACAGGGTCTTGGTCCTCCTGCCTGGTCCTGGCTAGTGACTCAGGATCTACAGTGGAGTCAGTTTGGGCATCCCCTTCTCCCTCTGTCAAAGGCTGGGGAGTGGCCACAGCTGCCAGTGTTTAATGGACTGTGCTGGGGCCACCCTGCAGCCCTGGCAGGATGACTGTGATTTCATAGGCTGGCCAGGGACTGCTGAATCATCACAGGGGTCAATCCATCAGCCTCAGATAATGGAAGGAGAGGGCGATGTCATTGCTTTGGGGACAGGGAGGGAATGGATGGGTCTCTTCTTCTACCCATTCCGGGTAGGGGTTGGACAGTTGTTATGTGGGGGTGGAGCAATACTGTGATTCAGCCCTAAGGTACGTGGGGTTCATGCATGGATTTGTAGGCACGCTGGCCTGTGCTACAGCCTTCCCTCCATAGATGTGAGGTGCGTTCTGTGTCCTGTGCCTACACACTCAGGCCTCCAGGAAGTTCCAGGCTCCCTGGGTTAGAGGCTTTGCATGTGTGGCATAGACTTGGAGAATGGGGGACAGGAACAGATGGAGTTGTACAGGGGACCCACTTCCACCCTTTACTGCTGGCTGGGTGAGCTTCTACTCATCTGAAGGCCTAGAAGAAGGCAGAGCGATGCCACATGCGTGTTGAGAGGGAGCTGAGCCCTGCAGTAGAAAGTTATACATAGAGTTCCCCGTGCTCCAAGCCTGTGTGGTCACTGTGTGACTGTCTGAAGAGTGTTGTTGCTTGGGAGCTGTTTGCTGGGATAGCATCTCGACCTGAGTTCTCCAGGGAGATGGGGCCAATAGGACTTTATGTACAACCTGGCTCACATGACGATGGAGCGCCCGAGTCTCGGCTTCTTCTCTGGCTTCCAGGGGACTCTGGAGGACAGTTGAGTTGGGAGCTGGAGACCCTAGACCCAGGGTAGCCATTGCCTCCAAGAAGACCATATCCCCGTTCCATCAGGCAGGCAGAGAGAGAGGGTCCATTTTCTCTGGTCTTTTGTTCTATCCCCCAACACCCATGGTTTCATGAGACCAACTTCTCTGTAGCTTTCATGTAGTCTACAGAGCCAATTTGTGTTTCCTCAGAATCTATCCTCACTCACAAAGAAAGGGTCCTTAACCTGCTGTCCAGGCATCCCATGCCTTGTGCACAAATCTGATCTGCTTGTGTGGTCTTACTCTTTGTAGGACAGAATGAATTTCTCAGTTTCCCTGGGGGATGGATGCATATTCTACTACATGGTCTGCATGCTGATGCTTATGTGTTTGTACATGTTTATGAGAGTCTGTGATCTGCTCTGGGGGGACATGTTTGCATATTGTGCTTGTAGGCCCATGCCTGCGTGCAGGGCTATGTATGCAAGGCCTGCTCACATGTGGGCCCCAATGCAGACATGCCAAGTCTCTACTGACCTCTGGATGTCACTATGAGTGATACCTGCTCTGTATTGTGAAGGTTTGCTTGTGGCCTGACCTCTTTGTGGTCGGTGATGCTGCATAGACCCTAGAGTTGAGCTCAGGGGTCATGGCTTCAACGGGGTGCTAATGGCTACTCCATTCACTTCTGTCACATCTAACCAAGGCAGCCTTGTCCTTTCGGGAGGGTGGGGACTCCTGTGGTGGACCATCTTGAAGGTCACTTTTGTTATCATCACCACGTCACCTAGCTCAGGAGGTGGCATAGCAAGAGAGCAGGCTATGGAACAGGTAGTTCAAAGCTGTGTAACCCCAGGTCTTGCTCAGCCTGGAGCATGCAAGCCCCGTTGCCACTCGTCCTATGAGCACTGGCCAGTGTCGTTTCTGGAGCAGAAATAATCGAGTTAGGATTGGAAGACTGGGGCACTCATGGCCAGGATATGGTAGACCCTGAATGCAGGGGGCTCACTCCTGGGTAGGGGTGTACAGGGCAAAGGCACAGAGAGTCTAGTGGTCTTCAAGGTCACAGGAAGGGGTAGAGGTTCTTGGGACCCAGACTTTGCACAGCTGTCTGACAGAGAGCCCTGACTTGGGCTCTGCTGGCTGGCTCATTTCCCATCTCCACTTGGGATCAGATTGAAGCCCATACTCCCGTTCCGACCCAGATCCCAAGTGGGAACAGCTGTGCGAGTTCCTCTGTGCCCCAGCTACTGTGAGCTGCCATCAAGTCCACATCCTGCTTCCAGAGAGAAAAAGATGAGGGACAATAAGAGTAAGCGGAGGGGAATTTCCATTTCAAACGAGCGAAGTCGTTGGCACTCCAGTGAGCCCTGGGGAGTTTTGCAGCTGGGAGAGAAGCAAGCCAGGGAGGGGACAGAGGGCTGTTCCTTGGTGGAGTATGGGAGGGGACAGAGGAATCTTTCCTTGGTGATGCGGCAGGGGAGCAGGGGGACTTTTTCCTTTCTTCTGTCCACATGTGGTGTATGTGTCTGTCTATGTTCACGAGTGTGTTCGGGCCAGAGGTTGATGTTGGCATTTTCCTCAATCTCTCTCTATCTTATTTTTGGAGACAGGGTCTCTCACTGAACCTGGAGCTCACTGATTGGCTGGCTAGACAGGCTGGCCAATAAACCCCAGAGATCCACTCCTCTCGGCCCCCAGCTCTGGGCTTACAAGCATGTTGCCACACTGATTTTTATGCAGTGCTGAGGATCTGAAGCTAAGCTCTCAGGCTTGCCCAGTAAGCATTTCACCCACCACCCATCCATGGCTCCAGTTCTGGAAGGTTCTTTTCTTGATAGTGTATCCTGTGGCCTGGGTGTGGGGCGTGGGTGCTATTTCTGGCACAAGCTGTAAAAAAGTAGACTGTCCATTTTTCAATATGAGGTATACTTGGAGTGAGCCAGAGTTACAGAGAAGCTGAAGGCGCCAGGCCCCTCTCTCCCCTAGCTGGCAGCTGGCCTCTGTTTGTCTCAGAACTCTTGAGAGTTGGAAAGGTATAGGCAGTCTGCCATGGGACTGAGCCCACGAGCAGAAAAACCCCAGCAATCTCAAGACCCAATTTATTCATTAGATAAGACTCTGTCCTTGGATAATGAGATAAGGAATTTGGGAAGGGGGACAAGTCCTGGCCTAGGGGGAGCGAGAACAGGGATTTCTCAAGATGTGAGGAATTTAAAATCTGTCTCGGCTTGGAGAGATGCTCAGTGGTTAAGAGCATTTGCTGCTTTTGCACAGCACCCACATGGTGGCTCATACTGTCCTGTAATTCCAGTTCCGGGGGAACAGACCTCCAAAGGCACCAGCCACATAAGCACACACAGGCAAAAACATTCATACATATACAATAAATGTGTCTAAAAGCAAGAGCTAAACAAAACAAAAATAAACACTTGTCTTGCACCGAATTAGCACCTCCACCGTCTGCGCCTTTTCTCCATGTTGGTGTCCCGCTCTGCAGAGTTAGCTGTACATTCAAAACTCCTCCATGTTCACGATTCTCTTGAATTTGTTATGATCGTCTTATTTCCAACAGGGGCAGAGGCTGTCTCTGCCCAGGATCCAGTGGAAGCTCAGATTCCTCGCTGGTTTCCCCTGCCCAGTGAGCTGACTCCCACGTTAGCAGATGCGAAGGCAATGGGTATGGAGGACTCCCGGCCAAGGCCCCTCTGTCAGGGGATGTGGGCTGGGAGCTGGAAGTATATTGATGTAGACATACGCCTTATGGGGCCCGGGTGGCTGCTGTGTGTTGAAATAAAAGCAGCGGGGCGGTGTCCCGCCACCCACCCGCCCGCACGGCTAGCTTTATACCCGAAATAATTACACGGAAACTGTATTCTTTTAAACACTGCCTGGCCCATTAGTTTTAGCCTCTTATTGGCTAGCTCTTACATATCGATCTAACCCATTTCTAATATCCCTGTAACACCACGAGGTGTCTTACCAGGGAAGATCTTAACCTGTGTCTGTGTCCGGTAGGAGAATCATGGCGACTCCTGATTCAGCTTCTTTCTCCCAGCATTCCATTCTGTTTTCTCCGCCTACCTAAGGGTTGGCCTATCAAATGGGCCTAAGCAGTTTCTTTATTAATAAGAAATCACTCCCACATCAGCTGTGTGCCTTGGATCTCACCTGAGCTGATGGGCACAGGTGACAGGTAAGGCCTGACACTGATATCTCTCTATTGCTATTCTAATTGCCCTGGTGACTTCATCCCAGACCTGGTCCCAGGACTGTGACACCATCACAAACGTGAGAGGCAGCCAGGACTGCTTCCTGGTAGATTCCGCAAAAGTGGACGGCTTGTCTCATTATCTCTGTTGCCACAACTTAAGCTCATTCCCCTGAGCTCACCATGGGAATCAGCTGAGTAGACAAGCAGACCCCACAGAGAACCCTGACCCCTCAGAGGTGAGGTAGGAGGGATAGGGGTTTATTCGATACGTGGTATTGATAACAAACTTGGGTCAACCTCAGGAACCCTACCCTGCTAAACATGGAATTTCTAGATGATTCTCAGGGATAGCTTTCATAGACACCTGATCCCTGAGGGCCTGACCTTCACAGATGGGTGCAGCTGAGATGCTCAGCTTTTCAGGCTTTGGTGTGCACAGCTACAAACCATGCCAACTCCAAGCCAGAGTAAAAGCTTTGCAGACACAGACAACGGAATAGAGAAGGGGCTCCGTTGGTGCCTTATGAGGCAGTGTGGGTTGTCACTGTGGCCTTTATGCTGTAGCAAACCTCGGTCTCCAAATTGTGTGATTATATCTTCAGAGCAGGAGGGCCAACAAACTTGACATAGTGCTAATCAGACAGTTGCTTTATGTAAGGAGGGACTCATCATCTCAAATCTTTGTCTCTGCCTCCTGCTCCCCAGCTGGTCCCGCCCAGAGGTTGAGACTGTTGGCAGCTTATAGTCCTGAACCAGCAAGTGAAAGTTGGCTTTTTCTGGAGGAGCAACATATGGAAGGCCTTACAGTACCCACCTAGCCACCAACCCCAAGCTGACTACACAAAGGCTGGCCAGCGTAGGAGTGGGAGAGTCAACTTGTGCATTCTTTGCAAGCTCCAGTGGGTCACTCTTGCATTGAGCCTTAACCCGTCCTGCTATGTGAAAACCTCTTACCACTGCCATACTCAGGGCATGGGAATGAGTCAGGGTCACCTTTCCTCCTCCTGAGTGAGAGTCCCCATATGCCTGTGCACCTGAACCCCTCTGATCTCTGCAGAGTAGCTCAGGGTGGGCAAACCCTGACTTGCCAGAACCAGCCTTGGAGGTCCTGGGATCCTCAGGGTTCTAGGTTCTGGGTACATGGGTTTATCATGTTGCCAACAAGGTCCAAAAGCCAGGCATCCTAAAACAGCAGATACAGGACTGAGGAGATGGATCAGTCAGTAAGGCCCTTGCAGAACAGATGTGAAGACCAGAGTTCAAACCTTGGAGCCTATATAAGAGAGCCAAGCATAGTGCTGTATGCTTATAATCCCAGCACCTAACAGGCAGAGACAGGAAAATCCCTAATGCTTGCTGGATAGATGCATTTAAACCACCACACTGTGGGTGACTCTCTCTCTCTCTCTCATGCACATGTGCACACATGTACACACCCCCTATAGCTGAACATACATGCACACACGCAGACACATAACCAACAACAAAACAGCAGAAACATCCCATCTCCCAGTTCCAGAGACCAGAAGGCAGGTCAGAAGCCAGGTAGCACAGGGTGCTCTGTGTCTAGACACTGAAGGAGGGCTCTTCCCGTTCCTCCCAGCTTCCGGTGGGATTGATAATCCTTGGACTGTTGGTTTATGGTTGCCTCTCTCCAGCCTCTAACTCTATGTGTGCATGTCCTCCTTTCCCCTCTCTCTCTTCATACACACATTCTTCTTATAAGATCACTGGTCAGCCGGGCGGTGGTGGCGCACGCCTTTAATCCCAGCACTCGGGAGGCAGAGGCAGGCGGATCTCTGGGAGTTCGAGGCCAGCCTGGTCTACAAGAGCTAGTTCCAGGACAGGAACCAAAAGCTACAGAGAAACCCTGTCTCGAAAAATCAAAAAAAAAAAAAAAAAAGATCACTGGTCAGGGCTGGAGAGATGGCTCAGTGGTTAAGAGCACCGGCTGCTCTTCCAGAGGTCATGAGTTCAATTCCCAGCAACCACATGGTGGCTCACAACCATCTGTAATGAGATCTGGTACCCTCTTCTAGTGTGTGGGCATACATGGAGGCAGAATGTTGTATACACAATAAATAAATAAATTTAAAAAAAGATCACTAGTCATTCTGGATTGGGAATCCACTCATTTTTTTAAAATGTGTATGTATGTGTGCTGCATTTGTGGGGGTGCTTGTGTGCACACACATATGGGGGGGCCTGAGGTTGACAATCCCTCTCCATTTTATTTATTGAGGCACAGTCTCTTGCTGAAGCTAGGGCTTACTAATTCTAATCTAGCTTGCTAACTTGTCCTAGGCATACCCTGTCTGTGCCTGCTAATGCTTGGGTTATAGACAGGTACCATAACTGCCTGGCTTCTAGTGGGTGCTAGGTATCCAAACTCTGGACTCTGATGCTCATGCTTGCATGGCAAGTGCCTTATCCGTGGAGTAGTCTCTCTAGTCTGAGTCGACCCAGCTTAGCCATTATCATCTCATCTCAATCGATTATGCCTGCAATTACCCCTGTGCTAAATAATGTCACAGCCTGGAATCTTAGGTTTGGGACTTGGGTGTCTCACTTGGAGATATAATGATAATTTTGAGGTGCCCAGAAGAAATGCTTATTACAAGCAGGAGCTGAGGGTGGGGGTGGGGGACCTGGGTCTGTCAGGGGACTTGACTTTCCCACAGGTCATGTGTCACAACTCCTGGGCATCGTGGGCAGTGCCATGGGTGTCTCGGAACCCTCATCTTTAGGGCTGTTGGTTACTTTTGTCACCTCTGACCGAAGGACTTAAAGGCGGCTTGTTTTGTTTTGGTTTCAGAGGGTGTTCATCCTCCATGGCCTGGAAGGCATGACACAGCAACTTAGTGGGTTGGGCCTGCGGCAGGCTCACTTCACAGTAGGTAAGAAGTGAACTGTGGAGGACCTTCAAAGGTCCGCCCTTAGTAACCTACTTCCTCCAGTTAAACACCCACCCCACCTCCTGGAGCTACCACCCTGTGGCAGGATGTACAGGCGGGTGAATGTCACCCATAGGCTCTTCATGGTCCACAGTGGGAGCTGGAATGGAACCCCTGGGGGCAGGAGGAACATTTTTTACAAAACCTTTTTTTTTTTTTTTTTTTTTTTTTTTAGCAAACCAGTGTGTAGTTTCCATGCCCTACGGAGGCTGTCAGAGCTTGTGGCTTGCCCTGGGTCTTCGGAATGACTGGCTTGAGGCTACACAGCTGCTTCTGTGGAGGGACGGAGCAAGTCCTCATCTGGGGATCCAGGCAGCTGTGTGTGCGAGGCTGCTGGTGGTGGGGCTGGCCCAGGCAGAAGCAGCCTGTGCCCCCCCCCCCACCGGGAGCTTCTTTTCCCCACAGGGTCAGCCCAGAGCTCCACCTCCCTGCCCAGATTGCAGCAGCCTAGGGCCCCTTCTCTCCTCCTCTCCTCCCTGCACGAGGTCTTGGGGGGAAGGGACAAACAAAGGCCCAGAAGCCACATCATTTTTCTCCCCTTCACCCTCTGGCCCAGCCTTTTCTTCCTTTTATTATGTATTTTAATAGGAACCGACCAAGATAGATGGCCTATGCTGGGATGGGAAAGGCCTTGCCTCTACCCAGCTCTGTTTTGGAGCTCTGGTGTGCTCTGCAGAGCCGAATGGATGAGGTCCATAAGGACTGACAGCAGGGTGCCTGCTGACTGGTCTCCTGGGTACTCCTTCCCCAGGACCTGGCCTATCGTTCTCTAGTTATTCCAAGTCCCTCTGTTTTCTGCTTCCTCCTGCTCCAACAGAAGGGCATTTGTGGAGGGAGGGGCCCATCCTGTGCATGCCTAGCTTTTGTGTATGGGGGAGGAGGAGGAGGTAGGACAGAGATGACACCCATCCAACCCCCACCTGGGTGGAATGCACCCAGTGAGGCTTTCGTTCCTCCTCCTTCATCGTATCACTTGGGGCTGGGATCAGCAGCATGCACAAGTCCTTAGGTTCAGTCCCCAGCACCCCGTACTTGGCAGGTTGTACCAGACTCCTTGTGGGCCCTTTGTTCATATCTGTGTTGGAGACATAAAGCTGAAGCTACCTTGTATCGCACACAGACCAGGCAGCAGAGACAAACTGGGAAAAGTTGGAGCCTGAATCACAGCCCTGAGCCTCTGCCTAGCAGAAGCAGGGATGTACCCTGCCTGGTCCCTGGGGCTCTGGGGCTCAGTGACTGGGTCAAGTGCTGGGGTCAAGAGAAGCTTTGTCTTGGCAAGGGCCCTTCCTGACCCCTGACCTCTTGGTGTCACTCCATCCCAAGCTAACAGGGGTATTTAACATCAAGAAACAGACTCAAGCCTCTGAACCCATTCTGTCTTACTCAATAAGCCAGAGCCTTTAAAACGCCCACAGGGCGCACCTCCCCTCCCCAGCCACAGCTCTCAGATTAAACTCGATTGAAATAGAAATTTACGTCCATAATATCTTGACTGGATGGTGGTTCTGCAGCTTCTCTAGCCCCGGGGGTGGGACACCTCTGGTAACAACAACCAATGGCCAACATGTGGCGTGGCGAGCTGTGTTCAGCTGTAAAAAGGGCACAAACTTCAAGCCTGTTCACAATGGTGCTCTGTTCTGAGGAAGCATTCAGGGCAAGCAGATCCGCAGAGTGGAGGAACGATTCTCAGAGATGGGGAACTGGTAGGATGGGAGCAGTGGCCAAATATAGGGGGCTCCTTTTTTGGGGGTGGTAAAGCTGTTCTTGAATTCGGTAGCGAAGACGGTTGCACAATTCTGTGAATATTCTGGACACCCCTGCCCCAAGTTGCTTTTTGAACGATGGACTCTGTAGTGTGTGTGTGTGTGTGTGTGTGTTTGTCTGTGTGTGTTTGTGTGTGTGTGCACGTGTGTGTGTGTGTATGATATCTCCATTTCTTTAAAATGCCCTAACTGGGATGCCATGACCATTTTTATGTGTCTGTTCAGCTGGGTTGTCCGGTAACCCAGTAAAATATCATTTCTGGATGAGACTAACATTTGAATGGATAAGCCACTGTCTAATAAATACACCAGTGTCCACCCACATGGGGTGACATCATGCAATGCCAGGGCCTGAACAGAACAAAGAAGTGAAGGAAGGGTAATGTGGTTTGGATGTTCCCCACCCAAAGGCTTGTATGTTGGATGTGTGGTCCATTAGGAAGTGGGACCATAACCAAGTGGGCTCAAGTGAAAGCTGATTTCAGATCCTTGGGGTTCCAGCCTCAGAAGGAACTGATGATATCTCTCTGGATGGAAAGAGGTCTACAGGTCTAAACTAGTTCTCTCAAGAATGGATCCTCATAAAGGATGGATCTCAACTCCTGTGGAGAGTTGGAAATTTCTCACATTCTCACATTCAGTTGAGTTTATTCTCAGGGATTGAATCATAGAAGCTTCATGGGCAGCCCCTGAGTTGGGATGTGCTTCTAATGGGTTTGCCTTAATACCCAGAATCTGGATGTTAACCCTTGGTCTCAAGCTGCACCGTTAAGCCTTACGGTAGCTATCTATTATGGTATAGAAATAATTCCTTTCCACACAGTGCCTCCAACAGCAGGGGCTCTTCATTCTCTCCAAGTCTCCATGGGTCAGGAGTCTGGGGACAGTGTAACTGCATAGGTCTAATTTAGCCACTAAGGAACAGTTAGTAAGATGCCAGCTGGATTCCCATGGCTTGACAGATGGAAGGCCCTCATTTCAGGGCTCACCCACATGGCTGGGTGGCTGGAGTGGGCTGTGGATGAGAGACCTATGTTCCTCCATGCCGTCACCTCCCCATGGAACTCCAGTGTCCTCGTGCCATGACACCCTGTGTTCTGTAGAGCAAATGCTGAAAGAGAGAGAGCAGTAGCCCTGGACCTATTCATCAAAAACATGTGCCCAGTGAGCCACTCCTTCCAGATAGGGCCTTCATCCTACAGTTTCCCATTGGTCCATTCAGTTAGAAACCCATCTGTGGATGAAGTCAGAGCATCCAGTCACCTCTGAACACTGCTGCAATCAGTACCAAACTTTCGACACTTGAATCTTTGGGGTAACATTATTGATGTAAACTGTACTAGGGACGACCTGGCATTTGCAGTTTCGCAGGCAGAAACTCTTGACGTTGACACCGAAAGCCAGACTTTTCAGAGTTGATGTGTGATGCCCCTTCAAGCCCTTGACACCGTGGTCTCTAGAACTTTGGGATAGATTGATGGTAATTCGCCATGATTACCCATGCTGCGCTGAACTCAGGAGCGTCCCCGTGCCAGAGGAAATGTTTTTAAAGCTGCCTAATACTGTCTGCTCAGTGGGCCAGAAGGCTGACAAACTTGAGTGCTGGTGGTGGAAAAGCCCCTGTGCACGGCTCACGTGGGACACTGGCAATGAGAGTGAACGTGCAGAAGGCTCAGGGTTTTCAGAGGCTGGTCCTGAGAGCAGAGCTGACGGTTCCCTGCCCTCCAGTACCAGAAGTTAGCAAAGTGTGGTCAAGGGCTGATTTCCCCAGCTCCACTCTGCAATCACTGTGGCCTCTTTTAGGGCTCATCTTTAAGGTCATGGCATGCTGACAACCCCTAGCGTGCCCATGACAGCCCCTAGCGTGCCCATGACAACCCCTAGCATGCCCATGCACAACACTTTACAGCAGTGGTTTTCAACCTTCTAACACTTCAATATAGTTCTTCAGGTTGTGGTGACCCCAACCATAAAATTACTTTCATTGCTACTTGTAGAAGGAGCTGCGGGCTGCGTTCCCGCCTGGCTCCCGGGTGCCTAGCTAGCTTATGCCCCGAAATAACAACACACAAATTGTATTCATTTAAACACTGCTTGGCCCATTAGCTCTAGCCTCTTACTGGCTAGCTTTCACATCTTGATTAACCCATTTCTATTAATATGTGTAGCACCACAAGGTGGTGACTTACCAGGAAGATTCTAGCCTATGTCCATCTTGGGTCGGAGCTTCATCGCGTCTCTGACCCAGAGAGAAGAGGCATGGCGATTCCCTCACTTCCTCCCAGCATTTTGTTCTGTTTACTCCACCCACCTAAGGGCTGACCTATCAAATGGGCCAAGGCAGTTTCTTTATTAACCAATGAAAGTAACTCCTCCATAAGCTACTTTACAACTGTAGTTTTGCTGTTAGGAATTGTGATGTAAATATCTGTTTTTTGATGGTCTTAGTAACCCCTTTGATAAGATCATTTGACCCACTTCCCAAGAGGTCACTACCCACAGGATGAAAAACACTGCTTTACAGCTTATAAAGGTGTCTTGGTGGGAAATGTGGAAACAGGTTCGAGACAGTTGGGCATCTGTTCCTGCCTCAGGGTTACTCTGAACCTGGACAACCCCCTTCCTTCACCTGGGTCAGGTTTTCCCCTCACAAGTGTCAGACGCCTCTTCAAGGCTCAGCCTCCCCCAACTGTTCTCTTGAGTTCTAGCTCTGCAAGGGACATTCACGCGAGGTCAAGGAGAGTGTATCACCTTAAAGGCCCTGGGCTCTTCTAAGCAGAGTGGCAGCTGGGGAGACAATAGAACCCTCTCAGGTCACCAAGAAATGTTGATTCTTGGGCACCTGGAGTCAGGATGAAACAAGCAAACACCAAACCTGGAAAGAAAAAGAAGCTGGATCAAAATGGAGAGATCAAGATGAGGCCAAAGACTGGGGTTGGTGGATAAAGGGGGGGGGGGTGTCTCAGTTGATGAAGTGTTCCCAATGTAGGCAGAAGGACCCAAGCTAGGTTCCCAGCATCCCTGTGAAAAAGCAGAGTGCTGATGGATCAGTAGTTCAGTTCTGGCATGGGAAGATAAGCGGATCCCTGGGGTTTGCTGCCCAGCCAGCCAGGCCCAGTGTATGAATCCCAGGCCCCAGAGAGAGACCCTGCCTCAAGAAATAAAGTGGAGAGTGTTGAGGATTGACAACTGAGGTTGACCTCCAAGTGTACATGTGCTCATACGTGCACATGCACACCTGTACACACACACACACACACACACACACACACACACACACACACATTCTTACACTTGCAATGAAGTCAACAAGGAAAAGCTAGATGTTCTGATGTCAGGGTCAAGGATGGTAAAATGATTTCTCGTGATTGTGATCCAGAGGTGTGTGAGGGCAAGAACGTCAGAGAGATTTGATGAGGAGCTGAGGGTGCGAGCAAGGGGAGGGGCTGCCATGTGTTGAGAAAGTCATGTATCATTGTAGCAGTCAAGTCCACACAGAATCCCTCAGTCCCTGCTTCCCTCCTGCCTCAGAATGAGCCTGAAGAAAGCCGCATTCATCTTCTGCCTTCCTAGACTCTCTGGGCTCCCACCCTTCATATCTGTGGCTCTCTTCAGTGGCAACCTCTCCTTCTTTCCTTGGCCCTCCAGGGGCTCATGGTGCCTCCTCCCTCTGGAGGCCTCTTCTGACTGCCTAGTCCAGACTTGATTCCTCTCTTGTCACTCTCCGACCCCAAAAGTCAGGACCTTTTCTCGAAGGAAAAAGGGATCTGAAATTGAAGTAGACACTTATCAGTCACGACTCACCTACTGCTCCAGGGCAGGAAGAAGTCTGTTTTGGACACCCGGGGAAGGGAGAATAACCCCCACATACATTGTAGACTGAGGTTGTCCTTGGAAATATACTAAGAGCACAGGAAGGTGCACAGCCTGGAGTCATCCTTCCGTTTACCAGGGAACCTAGATCCTTCCTGCTTTCTTCCTTCCTTTTGTGGATGTCCTGGTTCACCCCCCCCCACTTTTTTAATTGTTTTGTGTATGGATGTTTTGTGTGTATGCATGGCTGTGCACCACATGAATGCGGTGTGCCCTGGAGGCCAGAAGATGTTGGATCCCTTGGAACTGGAATTATGGGCAGTTGTGAGCCACCACATGGATGCTGGGAATTGAATCTGGGTCTTCTGTGTGAACAAGTACACACACCATAACTTAACTATTGTACCATCTCTCCAGACCCTCTGGGGCCTCTTCTGTTCACTGGGAACAGCCATTTGGGACCTGCCTGGAGGTGTTGGCCACCCCAGCTAGGCAGGGGGTGTCTACTGGCTTCAGCCTAAGCTTTCTCCTCATTGTTCCTAGCCCATGAGATCATGTCCCTCCCCTTACTGTCAACTCACCCCCTGCCCCCAGCCCAGCCAATCGGCTTTGTCACTCCACTTCTGACTCGTCACTGTTGATGATATCCTATTAAGAGTTGAAAATGTATTTTCCTCCTGCCGATCTTTTTCCTTTTCATTTAGCAAACATTGATTTTTTTCCCCCTCCTGTAGATAGAATAGAAATGAAATCACATTGGTCTCTTTGGGGGTGATTTACTTGTCAGAGCCTAAGGCAGTGGGCAGTCACCTGGCTCCTGTGTCACCTCATCCACGGGTCATTTGGTGACCCGGGAGGGTCATTTAGCCTTTCTCTGCTACTACATGTCCCTCAGTTAGAAAAGGAGACTTTGGGGCCCCTGGCTTTGGGGAGCAGGAAGCTCATTTTACCAATCAGAGCTGCTTCCTCTAGAGGCTTGGATAAAAGCTTCTGAAAGAAAGCCAAGTTCAAGGTTGTGTTAACACCAAACACCATGAAGTGGCAATTATCCAATTAATGTGATTAGTGTAGACTGCACTAACAATGTCTGCTCTGCATCCCCTGCCTCCCACATCGTGTGCTCTATCAGCTGCTCGGCAGAGAGGACACTGGAAGGGAGAGGCTGGGCCTTCAGAGACTCCAGCCTGCCCCTCTCAGCGCCTGACTGCTCTGACTTTTGTTTGGAGATAACCTGTGCCCATGATAAGTCAGTCTATTACGATTCATAGGCTAACCCAGGTGGGAGCCTCTGAGGAGACCAGAGGAGCAGGCACATGAATGAAAAGCACTTGAGGAAGCACATGATACAGACAAACCTGCAGCCAGGAGCTTCTCCTAGGGCAGCATGTGTGTACAAAATACAGCAAGTTTGTGCCTCTGTTTTCATGATCCCAGAGTACAAAAAACCAGGCTGGTATTGCACAAGGAGAATGGCCACCACGATAGCCATGGGAGTTATTGCTGATGGTGGAAATAATGACGATGATGATGGCTATGTTTTGGTGGTGGTCGTATTATTATTGATGTTGCTTGTGTTCTTTGTTGGTGGTCATGATATTGATGGTGATGATATGATGGAGTTGATGGTGATGATTATGGTAGTGTTAGTGGTGATGACAATGATGATGATAGTGTTGATGGCTATGATAATAATGATGGTAATGGTTTGGATAGTGTCGGTGGTGATGATGGTGAGTGATGGCTATGTGATGTTGATGGTGATACTTACTGGTGATGATGATAATGATGGTGATACTGATGCTAAAGAAGAGGATGCTGGAGGTGGTAGTGGTGAAGATGCTGATGGTGATTATTGGTAATGCTATGGAGTAGCTAGTGATTTAATTGTGATGTTGATGGTGGTGGTGCTGCTGACAGTGTGAATGGTAATGGCTGGAACTGATGAGATGCGGGTGATAATGCAATACCGATGTTGAGAACAGTGAGGATGCTAATAGTGTTGATGACACAGATGGTGCTGATGATGCTGACGGTGATGATGCTGACACTGTGGTGGTGGTGGTACGGCTGAAGTGTGGATGGTAACGTGATAGTGATGCTGACAGCTTTGAGGATGCGAATAGTGATGGTGCTAATGATGCAGACAATGGTGGTGTTTGATGGCGCTGAGGGTATTGACAATAGTGGTGGTGATACTGCCTAGGTGTAGATGGTCTTGTGATGATGATGCTGATGGTACCAATGATGGTAGGGAAACTGCTGAAGAAAATGATGATTTTGGTGGTAACAAGTTAAAACACCTCTCTTTTGGTTCACCTGTACAGCCAATGAAGGAAATGGCCTTGCACGGAGCCCTTTCACAGACATTCCTCTGCTTCAGAGTTGGGGTCTAAACTTTTCCATTAATTCTGAGTGGCTCTTCGGCTTGCTGAACCAATAATCTACAATAGAAATGAAGTCACCAGACTTCCAAGGCTAGGTGAGAGGAAGCCTTGAAGCTCCCTGCGTGAGCCTTTCAAGACATTCTGTGAGCCCCGAGCTGAGACCTCAGAAGTCCACTTTCCCTGAGAAGGTACTGACCAGGCTGTGCCAGGGGATGGTACTCACTGAGCTGGGTCGTCTGATCATGCTGCAAAGAAAGCCACGGTCGACTGTCCAGAGCAGCTCGCTGCTATCTGAATGCCCATGAACATCCCGAACACTATATTAGCTGGAGGCCTGTATCACTCCTGACCCCCACAGTCTTGGAATATAGTTGACTGTCTTTGATCCCCCAGGTGTAGGGGCCCCATGGTACACTGCAACCGACATTGAGGCAATATGTTTGCCTGCTTCAGGTTCTGAGGCATGTTCTGGATGGGCATGGCATCTGTGGGTGGCGGTTCAGCTCAGTATCTCAGGCCTAAGCCCGGCCTAGCCTTGTCTTGCCATGGGGGCTCTTTTGTAAAGAATGCTTTGAGACTTGGTTCCTCCATGTGAGAAGGTAATACACTTTGAGGCCAGCACTAACAGAACTATAAAACATCCCCGTAGAAAAAGCCAGTGTGAGCAAGGAGATTTAACCAGGGCACCTTAGTGGCACCAAGCAGGGCATTCACAAGGAAGGGACAGGAATGAGGGTGTCTCCCATACAGTTCTAGGGTCCTGATGTTGACTAGAGTTTTGCCCTGCTGATCCTTGAGGATAAGGAGCCCTTGGAGGCTCTGGCTTGTTGCCCACAGCTACCCTGAGGGGGTAGGGGAGCAGCACCTGCTCCCTTTTGTACCAGTCAGAGGGGAAGTGTGTCAGCACTGGCTTACCATCCTGATTTCTCAGAGCCCTCAGAACTTACCTGGGAGAAGGGGCGTGACACAAATGAGAACTTGGAGTCTTTAAGCTTCAGGGACTGGACCAAAGGGTCAGTGCTAGGGCTGGAATTTGATATGAGATCTGCAGGACCCCTGAGACTGTCTTCTTGTCATCTCATGGGACCACACTGTAGAAATCGAGTGAGTTTTAGTTAAGGATAAGGGGCATCTTTCTGAGAAGCTTCCTTTCCTTAGAGGAACGTATGTTTTCCTTGGAGCAGGTTCCTCCCCTGAAGAGGGTAACCCCTCCCAACAGGGCAAAGCTCAAAGTCTCCTCCAATTGAACACACCCAGTGCAATAGATCTTATGTTTTATTTGGGGGCTTGAAGGAGAATGCAGTAAAATGCTAAGCTGTGGAAGTGGGGACCAGGAGAAAGCTCTTTGCTCGTTGTATCCTGCAAGGTTAGGACCATCTTTTATATGCCCTTGTGCCGAGGGTTTCAGATACTGTGGGGTAAAATATGGAGCCAGGGCTCAGGGGACATCAAGGACCTGCAGACACTGGGTCTGGGATAAGCAGCCAGATAGAGGGACAGGGTAGCTCCACAGTCACACCCAGGAGGGTAAGGATGTGTGTCACACTTCTTTTTCTTTTCTTTTTTTTTCTTTTTCTTTTCTTTTTTTTTTTTTTTGTGTGTGTGGGGGGGAACAGGGTTTTTCTGTAGCTTCGGAGCCTGTCCTGGAACTAGCTCTTGTAGCTCTTTTTCCTTTTGCTTTTGAGACAGGGTTTTGAACCTGTCTCAAGAGTTCAGCCTGGCTTTGAACTCACTGTGTAGCAGGGCAGGATCCTGAAGTCCTCCACATTCTCTCACACCCACCTCCTGGCTGCTGGGATTACAGGCGTGGGCCACCATACCTGGTCTGTGTGATGTTAGAAATTGAACTCGGGGTCTCATGCACACCTAGGCATGCACTTTATCAACTGAGTTACAAACCTAGGCCCCAAGTGGCTTCGACACAAGGCTCCTTCACCACCAAGGGATGCCTACCACAGCATTCTAAGCTCTGGGTATCTACTTTTTTTTTTAGGCTTGTTTTATTTTAATGACTGATCCACCTGAGGCCACAGGCAGCCCACTATGTACAGACACAAGGGAAGCTCTAAAAAATAATATGGAACGCTTCACAGATTTGCGTGTCATCCTTGCACAGGGACCATGCTAATCTTCTCTGTGTCGTTTCAATTTTAGTATATGCACTGCTGAAGTGAGCACGGTATCTACTATTTCTGCCCCAGACGTCCCAATCGGACAGCTCTTTCTGCAGTCACTGTATCCTCTGAGGTTTGAGATCTGATACACATCCTTTCCCTCCTGGGTGTCCCTGTCCCTCTGTCTGGCTGCTGATCATTGACCCTGTTTTCACCTCCTATGTATTCCAATGGTACCCACAAAATAGACACCACACTATGGGCAGGTACACTGTGAGCCCATGCCCACACTTAGGTATGCATGCCGTGGACACACAGGGCTCACACTTGCCATGGATGGACATTATGACCATAAGGATCTGCAGTGTGTACCCACTGAGACCCCGCTCTCCCACATGGAGCCTGCTGCTCATGGAGGTGAAGCTGTTGTACCCCCTGTGACAGCTCTTCTCTTCTCTCCCTCTTGTTGCTGAGGAAGTAGTAGGTTGAGGGACTGAAGTCATGTAGCTAGCGCATAGCAGGAGCGGGTTTGGATCACCAGGGCCTCCAAAGCTACCTTCTGTCTCCTACCTCACTGTGACAACCTGAATGCCTCTCTTTACACACACACACACACACACACACACACGCACACGCACACGCACACGCACACATACACACGCGCATACACACATCTTTGTGATCTGTGCATTGCACATATTCTCTATCAATATATGTCTTGGATTTTAATGACATGTTTTGCAGAATGAAGGCTTTTAATTTTGGTAAAGTCCAATTTACCTTTAAAAAAGATTTCAAGATTTTTGTGTGCCATTGTTACTATAAGTTTTCAAAGATTTCATCAATTTTTTTTTCAGGGCCCTTTTAATGTTTGTTAATTTAGTTTAGTTAATTGAGTTAATTCCCTTTAGTTCTCTGTGATCTAGTTCAAGTTAACATCTGTGTTTGATGTTGGGGTTGATGTTTAATTTTTTATATGGTATCTAGTGGATACAGCTCTTGAGAGCCTTTTTGTAACAAGTTCTCTACTGCATTGTCTAGGCTCCTGTGTCAATTATCATGAGGTCTTATTGCAGGTTCTAAAATATACATAGCATCTTTCACTTGTCCAGTATTTCATTTTAAAGTTGTGTGTGTGTTCACGCACATGTGTGTGAGTGTGCACATACACACGAGAGTGCAGGTGCCGCAGACTCAAAGGCTGATGTGGGTGTTGGAAACTGAACCCAGGTCCTCTGCAAGAGCAGTGTGCTCTTAACTGCTGAGCCACCTTTCTGGCCTCCACTCATTTCTTTTAAATGAACATCAAACCACTTTGTGTTAGTTTTTGTAGACACACTTAAAATCAAGAAAATTATTCAATTTCATTTTTCTTTCAAAAATTGCTTTGACTGTTCTAGGTAATTTACTGGCATTTCTACAGATGAGTTGTCAACTTCTGTCCAAAAATCGTATAGGGATTTTCAATGGGACTGTGTAGCATCAGTTTAGGAAACCCAAAGTCTCACATCAAGAGCTCTAATCCATGAATATGACATTTTATTTATTTATTTATTTATTTATTGAGACTGGGTTCTCTGTAACTTTGGAGCCTGTTCCGGAACTAGCTCTTGTAGACCAGGCTGGCCTCAAACTCACAGAGATCCGCCTGCCTCTGCCTCCCGAGTGCTGGGATTAAAGGCGTGCGCCACCACGGCCCAGCTTGGTATATCATTTATATACAGCCTTTTTTACTCCCTCAGTGATTTTTCTTTTTTTTCTTTTTTTTTTTTGAAACAGAGTCTTACTGTGTAGACCAGGCTGACCTTGAACAGAAGAGGGCACTGAATCTCCAAGTGCTGGAGTTACAGTGGCTGTGAGCCACCTGACACAGGGGTTGGGAACAGAGCTCAGGTCCTCTGCAAGAGCGTCACAGGCTCTTAACCACCAAGCCGTCTCTTTAGTGCCTTCTGCAGCCACATGGTATCTCCCCTACTCCGTCTTCTTTCTCCCTGCATTCAGTTTAGTTTCCCGCCTCTATTCTGCCTTGCCATAGGCCAAAGCAGCTTTTTTTATTAGCCAGTGGTAATAAAACATATTTACAGCATACAGAGGGGAATTCCACATCACCAACTTCTGACTGCCATAGATGCAGATACAGCCTGATGCTCTCTTGCTCCAGCTGGGGAGGGGCCACACCCTCTACTGTCAAAGGGGGCATCTCCTTTTCATGAGATCCTAAAGCTGGAGGCCAGGGAGGCTGCCCATCAGGATGGGGTGTGTCACCTCCTTCCTTTGCCATGCACAAGGAATTAACTGAGTTTTTTTTTTGAGTGTTTCTTCTCACAATCAAATTCTATTTTGTTTTTAAATTAAGTATGTTTTTGTTTGGGGATGTATGTGGCTCAGCAGTAGAGGCTTGGCTGGCAAACACGAGACACTCACTAGGTTCAATGCCTTGCCTGACATGCAGAAACAAAACAAAATATGACAAAAGCTGGGTATTATTTGCTCTTAATGGACATTGTGCTATGTGTCTTGTCTACTATTAAATTCTACTGCACAAGAGAGGAAACTGAGGCTGTGTCCTAGGGCATTCAGGCAAGAGTGGTGGAGTCCTGGTCTGTCAGTCCTCACAGGTTAAAGCCACAGACCCCTCACTTGTGTGAGTGCTAACTTATCTTGAGGTGGTGATCCAGATACAGGGGCTGGTAGGAGCCAGCCAGAAAGCCCCTGAGATAGTCACAACCTAGAATTTCTCAGTAGCCGCAGATGAACCCTGGGGACAGTTATAGCACAATGGATACCTCTTACGAGGGGACCAAGGAAAGCTAGTGCCATTGTCCATGAGGAGTCCACTTATATAAGATGTCGGGCTCAGTTACTCTCCGTAGTACCTTCCATCTTGGAGTGTGCCCTGAGGGTTCTTCACACTCTCAGCACCCATGACCTCTGGAACTACCTTTCCTGATGGATGACAGCCTTCACAGAGCGCTTTCATAATCTGCTGATGGCATAGAGAAGGGTCTGAGAACCAAGATGCTGGCCTTGGCCTTGCAGCCATAGGACTTGCGATTTTAACCACAGAGCATCAGGAAAGCCCAGTTATCTCTGCCCCTGCCAGGCTAGACCTCCTGATAATAGGGCAGAGGGCTGGGAACTCACAGGAGAACCACCAACCAGCTAGAGTCTTTGCCTAACTGCTGGGTGTGCAGCTTAGCCTGGAGAAAGGGTGACTAAGATAGAAAAACGCCTGTGGAGTGGTGTAGGGGGCTGGGGTCTGTGCTAATTCCTCTTCATTCTCAGAAAAGCACAGAAATGGCTGAGCCACAAATCCTGTTAGTGCTCTGCTTGTGTCTCTGCAGGGCATGTGTCCAGTGGTCCCAGACAAAGCACAAAGGCTTCCTGGAGGCAGCAACAACACAGGGTACCCAAAGGAGGGGCCACAGCTGGGGCTGCTGGGTCCTAGTCGGGGGGGCCCTACTCCCTGGATAGCCTTGGGAAAGCCCCTTATCCTTTGGGCCTCAGTCCCAATGTGTAAAACTGGAGGGTGAGGGAGAGCAGACCGCCAAAGGGCTTGGGTGCTTGTGGGATATCCTAAGTCTTGCTCGGGCAGGGGGCCTCAGATTCCCCCTTGGGTGTCACTTCCACTTCATCTCCTTGTACTTTGGGTTCCTTCTCTGTCCTAGATAGACCTGGCCCACAGAACATGTGTCCAGTACCAGTGTGTCAGCTGGGATGTGGCTTACAGTGGCCGCTCCTTGCTGCGTTCACCTGTGACCCTCCACTTTCTCCTGAGATTTGTTTGCGGAGTGCTGGCATGGGGGCGGTACTGAGTTCAGGATGCTGGCATCTGAGGTACTGGAGTTCATACTGCTGGAGTCTAGGACTGTGGATTTTAATGTCTAGGGTGCTGTGGTAAGAGTTGCTGGGATCTGGGTTAATGGCATTGAGGGTGCTGGTATCTGGTGATCTTGGATCCAGCATGTTGGGGTTTGGGGTACCAGAGCCTAGATTGTTTAGATTTGGGGTGTTAGGATATGGCATCCTTGTATCCAACATGCTGGTGTTGAGGGTATTGGGCTTCAGTGCTAGAGTCTGGAGCACTGGGGTCCAGAGTACCCTCCTCCTGGAGGAGCGAGCCATTCACTTGTGTTGGCACGAGACAACTGTGAACCAAGCCAAACCATGTCTGCGTCAGCTTTTAAAACCACTGAAATGAGCTCACTTGTCGTGCTGTGGTCCAAATATTTTGGCCATTTAGATGCAACCTTCTGTGCTTAGGAAATTAAGAGCATTATTAATCTTGCCTGGCCCAGTGACAGGGTAGGCAGATCAGATAAATCTCCTGGCAGCACAGAGAGGGAAGGATGAATGCCTTCTTATCGTAGAAGGAAGATGCTGGTGTTTCTGCAGGCTCTTGGAGGGGAGCTGACCCTTGGGGAGGGCTGACCAGGGCTGAGGAAGGCCTGTGGCGCTGGGGCTTATCAAGAGGAGAATATCCTTGGGGTTTGAACCCTGTTTCTGGATGTTACATGGATGACTTGGGGCAAAGGGCAATGTAGCTGAGGTGGGGCAGGGTACTATCCTGCTGGATCTCATTTGTGGAGGGCGGGGGTCCGAGACTATATCTGATCATGAAGGTAATAAAATTCATTGGGAAAGATGATGAAAAGCACAGGGGAGGCTGTGCAAGCCCAGGCTCTCTGTAGAGCCTCACTATCATCAGTGAGTAAGGTAAGATGCATTTCTTTCCAAACTTTACCATACATATTGGGGATTGGGCTCCCACCATCTATGCATCAAGCTGCTTCTCGCTTCCCCTTGCATTGCAACGTAGCAATTCTAGCACAGGCTCGTATGGGGATACTCAGGGCCCCGTGGCTGGCCAGCTCCTCTGCACTGCTGACCACAGGGGCAGTCTACATGGTGCAGCAATAGGTAGTCAGCTATCCCGGGTATGTACACTCATTCCAAGCTGAGCTGTGAAGCTGTATATGATTGGCAAGGCAGAGTTCACCTCTCTGCTTTTGTCCTGTGGCTGCCTGACAGCAGGGACCTGTGTCCTTCCTAGCCATTCAGCATCTCTGAGTGGTTCCCAGATCTGCTGAGAGGCTCTTGGTTCTCCCTTGGTTTTCCAAGTATGGAAATTCTTGAAAGTTGAGACCAGAGGCCAGACAGGCTATGGGGAGGCCTCCTAGCACGGCTCGAACCTTAACGGTTACATCCTTGGTCAGACTCAGCTCACATGACCTGCATTGTCTGGCAGCCTTGGTGCCATGAAGTTTGGGGCAAGGGTACCATCACTGGAGCCATCTTGAAGCTTCCAGCCAAATGATTTAGTTGTGGCCTGCCCCCAACCAGTTTGTCTGTCACCAAACTGCCAGCCCTTGCACCATAGAGAATTCCCTGATGCTGAACTCGGGATCCTGCTGCTCATACCATGTGTAGAGAGAGAATTTTCTCAGACCAGGCTCAGAGACATTGTGTCATTTGATGGAGAGAATTCTACATGGTCAGTCCTCTCCGACATGGACACTGATACCTGAAACCTGACCAGTCAGCAGAGAGGGCTACATGCTCAGATAGATCTGACCCTGAACCCTATATGATTAACTCGGTGTGGTGGTTTGGATAAGAGCGGCCCCTAGAGGGTCATATATTTGAATGCTTAGCCATCAGGGAGTGGCACTGTTTGAGAAGGATTAGAAGGTGTGTTCTTGTTGGAGGAAGTGTGTCGTTGGAGGTTGGCTTTAAGGTGTCAGAAGCTGATTCCAGACCCAGGCCCCTACCCCCTCTTGGCATCTCTGCAGATCAGGAGGTAACTCTCAACTACTGCTCTAGTGCCGTAAGTGGCACCATGCTTCTGCCATGCCTCCACCATGATGATAATGGACTAACCCTATGAAACTGTAAGCAATCCCCCAATTAAATGTTTTCTCTGGTCATGTTGTCTCTTGGCAGCAACAGAACAGTGACTAAGACACTCCGAAAACAACAACAACAACAACAACAACAACAAAATAGCATCCACACTGTCTCAAAAGCTCACCATCCCCGCAATAACAACAAAATTCCAAACACCACTAACAGTGCGTGGCCAGGTGAGGAGGACTTCCGGGATGACAGAACTGGCAGAGCCAGGCTCTTTCTCTGCCCTGCTGCTATGGAAGGGGGACGGGAGCCTTGGCTTCCATTCCTAAACGTCCATAGCCTTCCAGTTGTTAAAGCCATAGGACAAGAAGCTGAGGCGTCAGGATTCCTTCTAGATCTGCTACTACAGGGGAGTCCATCAGGTGACTCAGTGACAAGTACAGACTAACCAAGGTCTGGGGTCCCTAGGCGGCTTCAAGCAGGATGTGACTCTCTACCTGACTGCTGCCTTCCATACCAAGGACAGTCATAGTGTTGATTGCTGAGCCCCTGCACAGCCCACCGGCCTAAGGCAGTTTCCCTTCTAAGTCTATCTTTGCCTTTTCTGGGATTCCATCACTCTGGGTAAGGGCTCCAATAGGTTGTGAAGGAAGCAGAGAGCTCCTGCAGCCTAGGGGTGTTCTGCCCAAGGGAAGCTCCAGTTTAGGGCAGTAGGAAACTTCCAAGTTGTGAGGACATATTGAGAGCAGGTACCTTATAAGAGCCCCACATGTGAATGCTTCAAAGTAGGAGGCTGGGCATACGAGAAGCAGGTGTCCTAGGAGGACAGACTTAACCAGGTAGGGTATAGTGAGGGGCCACATGTGTGGCATAGGATAATACTCGGGGCTTCCCCTCAGCTTCTTAGTGAGGCTCTAGGCAGTACAGACCTGTCTTGGGGTATTTCCCTTGTTTCAGGGAGGCTCTGAGGCCTGGGTCTATGCTCTCAGGCCTGCTGACTGCAGGCATCTGTCTGGCCTCCTCCGGGTGACCTCATTTCCAGGACAGCCCCTTCTTGTGTCTCAGTTCAGAAGAGGCTCTTTTGGGGGGAGGGGACCCTTATTAGAGGGACAAACAAAGGCCAATTGTCACCATGAGCTGGTAATTCATCAGCTTAGGGACTGGGCTCCCCCGGGTATTGTGACTGTCTTGTCTTCTGGGACTCAAGATGGGGGGCTTGATTAGGGGCCCAGGATGAGGCAGGGTGGGGGATAAACCCACCCCTGTCAGAGATTGACTCAGTGATGGACATTGGCTGCTCTCCAAAGCAAACCCTTAAAGTCTTTATTAGTAAATGAGCCTTTTCCTCAGAGGGACCTAAATCTTGAGGCAGGGGTTGGGGTAGGGGGCACGACTACACTGATAAATAAGTTGAGGCCCTAGGGTGGAAGGTTTTGGGGGGGTGCTGTATAAGTGGAAAAGGACTCTGATGTTGGGATTGGAAATGCCTCCCTCAGGCCCCTTCAAAACAAGGTCCCTGTGTCCCTCCATTAGCTTTTGTGGTTTGCTTTGTTATTTGAGACTGGGTTTCTCTGTAGCTTTGGAGCCTGTCCAAGCCTGTCCTGGAACTAGCTCTTGTTGACCAGGCTGGCTTCGAACTCACAGAGATCCACCTGCCTCTGCCTCCCAAGTGTTGAGATTAAGGGCATGTGCTACCACCACCGGGTCCCTTCATTAGCACTTAAAAGTGCTGGGACGTTGTCCAGTGGGGACATGGAGAGCTATGGATTGCAAGTCTGCCTACAGTGAGTGAAAGAAGATGCGTGTGTGTGTGTGTACATGTGCGTGTGCAAAGGCATGTGTATATTGGTAAGTGTGGGTATCACATGGAAGCTGGGTCTTCAGGTAAAATGTGGAGTGGCCAGTGTAGACGAGGCACGGGGCAGCCATTCCTCCTCAGCTAGCCTGAGGAGGGGTGGCTGTGGGTAGGGCTGGTGTACAGGAGGAAGATGACTCAGGGAGGGAGGGAGAGTGCAGGCCTCGTGAGTTTTGCTAGGAGTCTGGACTTCATCCCCAGGGCAAAGGGAGCTGGAAAAGGGGTTAGAGCTGGGCAAACTGGGTGGGGGTAGAAGTACTGCCTGCTCTGGGTTGGGCGGCTGTTGGCAACAGCCTGACCAGTAGGAAGTAAAGTGTGGGCCTTTGGGGGGGGTCTTCATTCCCAAGGCCTGCAGTCGGCTCCAGACCTCCAGAGGTAGGATGGCAGCCTCCCTAGGCTGAGCTGCAGCCTGGAGCCTAGCCAGGACTCCTCTCATGGGCCACGTGAGCCAACGCTGGCTGGATGATGTGTGCCAGGGTGTGCCTCTGCCTCTTTCGTTGACTGGAGGGCTGGGCAAGGGAGAGCAGCACTTTAAGTACAGTTTCTCTTGCTGCAAGCCCCGAGGAGAAGCACTCGGCAAACTCCAGGGTTACTTTACCCATTCTTCAATGCAAAAATGACGCCTCTTTATGGCGCTATCAATAACCGCTCGCCTCTCCTGCTGCCGCAGTGGCCACATACATAATATTTAAACCACATTGGTGGATGACAGAGACAGACGGATATTTTTAATCCCAACAGACTATTACGGTTCATATCATGTCTGTCAAATAAATATTATGAATCATTTCCCGTTATCTTTATGGGGGCAAGTTGGTGACATCAGGGGATTGGGCAGGGAGTCTTTTCTCTGAATATTTATTCAGTTCGTATGTATATGTATGTGAACAGGAAATTTATGGAGCAATTGTCGATAATAAATGCCCCGATAAAACACATTATCTCTTCGCTTGATGGGCTACGTGTGGAGAGGGGCAGGGTGCAGGAGGCGGCAAGAGTTATGCTGCCTGAACTCAGGTGAGGTTGGGATCCTGTCCTAGGCTGGGAGATTCCCTTAGTGTTCTTAGCTCCTGTGATGTGTTAGTATCTACTTTCCACGGTCATCTTGTTTTAAGCCCAACAGCCCTCTGTGATTCATTGATCATGTCCTCTTATCTTACAGAGGAAGAGACTGATGTCCGCGGAGGGCCTTTGTCCGAGGGGTAGAGTTGGCCGTTTTGGCCTCTTCCTCCTGGTACCTCCCACAACACCCCTTTCTCCAAAGCCATCAGCTTTCCTTTCTCTCCAGTCTCCAGACTTCCCGGCCATCTCCTGCCCTGTGAGGAGGCAGGTGCAGTGGCTCGCTGGATGGAGGCGTGTGAGATTGGCAGTCTTCTGGGGGCTTTTTGGGAAATCTGGCCACTGGCTGGTGCCCATGGTGCTGGGTCTACTGTGGGACCCAGAGTCAATCTCAGCTGCACCAGCCTCAATCAGTGTCTCTATCTATGGAATAGGGAGTAGGGTCTTCCTGGCTGGGAAGGCACTGGTGGAGGCCTGAAGTATGCTGCAGACCTGGCACCTGCGATACACAAACATCCTTCTCTTGGGAACCATCTCTCCTGTCCCTCCACTTTCCCCGGCACCCCTGGAACTGCTAGGGCCCTCTGAAACGCACAGGTTCTTGCACAGAGTTGCTCCCTAATCCTGTTCCCTCTCTCATAGAGGTCCTAATTGTAAGCACATCTGTCCCACCCCATCCCATGCTTCTCCACTGCTGGTGACAGACAGAAGGATCTCTTGGGATTGAAGACCCCCAAGGTCCTGATCCATAGGCACTACTGTCCTTTGTGGCTACCAATTGGGACAGACAGGAGTACAAACAACTTTTCCTCTTACCCTCTGGAAAGACAGGCATGGAGAAGGGGGCTGAGTCTGGACAGTTGGGCTAGTCACAGCTCCACGCGGCCTTGCCTCTCTGAGCTTCGCCTTCCATCATCCAGCTTGGCTCACGGTTACTCCAGACTGAGCCACTGGGGGGGGGGGGTGACCAAGGGACTCTGTGGGTTAGGTGCTGGAGTTCTGAAGAGAGCCTTGTCGAGGGTTAGACATTCCAGCTCCCTGTTATCTACACTAGTTCAGGATTTGAATTTCCTGGTCAAGAATATTCCACTAGAAATGAATTGGGAACAGCTCAGTCCCCCTGGAGTCCCAGGAACTGCTGGGCCCCAGATGTCTGTCTGATGTAGCCTCAGGGTGCCCAGCAACACTGGCCTTTAAAAACTCCATTCACTAGTCAATCCCTAGACTGTTTACAAGGCTGAGTTGGAGCAGTGTGAGAAAAGAGCCAAGGTACCTTAAAAAGCATCCTTCACGGAGTTAAAAAAAAAAAAAAACCAAACCCAAACAAACAAACCAAATGGCTCTCAGACTGTAGGCATAAGCAGAGAGATATTATCACAGAAGCTTTTAGCTGCCGAAGTACATGGTACAGGGAGGTTTTCCCCATGGTCAGCTTGGTCCTGGGACAGCTACTGTCTCTGGCAGTTTCACATGGGTTCACTCCCACCAAAGAGCCCGAAGTTGAGGGGCAGGTGGAACATGGTGGCTGCAGAAATAATAGGCAGTCTGCTATATTTTCCATCCCAGAGCTGGAGGGCTTGAGGTAAGGCCTCCTTCTGGTACCCTATCTGCCCTTTGTCCTGGGTACCTGTCTGTGTCCCTGTCCTGTGTTAGAAAGACAAGGTGATTGCTGAGGCTGGACTTGAGACTGGATTGGGTTAGTAGGGTCTGGACCCCTTATGTCCCCCACTATCCATCTATATCCTAGAGTGGCCAGGCTGTCCCTGTCCCCAACTAAAGGCTTTCCTAGGCCTCTCTGCCTCCCAACAGTTACAGCTTTCCATACAAGTGACAAGGCTGGAGGAGAGTTGGGATGGGGAGGGTGCTGGACACCAGAACGTCGGGCTGTCCGTCCATCATCAGGAGGTGACCTCAGATTCCACTGCCAGCCCTGGGGACCTTTGGGCTGAGCTTTCCCACAGTAGACCCAAGTGTTGTGGTCTGACGGCCAGGCTGGCTTTCAGCTTCTTCCTACCTCTAGGCCACTGCCATGCCAACCCTTCTACCTGGGTGTGGCATCCTGACTCAACCGGACAAACATGTCCGTTCTTCATGGCACAGCTCAAGGACCAGCCATCAGGAAGTCACCAGAGCCCCTGCCTGGGCCTTGTCCTCCTGTCTCTGGTCATGGTGCTTTGGTTCCGCCTGCACGACTTCATCCTGAACCATGGCTTCTGTAGTCGTGGTGTGGCCACTCTTGCTTGTGTCTTCCCTATCTTGTGAGAAAATAACCGCCACCTGCCAAGCCCTCCTCCTGGCCTAACAGTCTCTATATTGCCTGGTTAGTCATTCCAATGACCCAGTAATGAGGGTGGGATTATCTGCACTTTACAGATCAGGGAGCCAAGGGCAAGAGTGGGGAGGCTCTGCTAGGTCACTAGACAGCTGAGAGGCAGAGCTGGGGTCTGCCCTTTCCTCGCCTGTCTTGACCACATCTTCCCTGAGCACCTAGGGTTGAGTCTTCACTATGGACTGCTGATTGGAGAATAGAGATCATTGAAGTTTCTCTGTTCATCGCCCCTCCCCCCAACCTTCCTCATCCTCTCTGTTCTGAGACTTGTTGTGGGCAGGCTGTCTGCAGCCCACAGATTGCATTGTATTGGCCATGCACTGGGAGGGGGGCCTGGAGGTTCTAAGAACACCTCTCTGGCCTTGCTGTGGACACAGGGAGTTCGTTCTACCCACTCAAGGCCTGCCAGAGGATTCTCAAAATGGCCCTGTCAAGGAAGGGAGTCTGGGTGCTTTTCCCTTTGACTAGGTGCACCAGCAGAAGCACTGTAAATTGGGTGCCACACTAAGGGAACCATCCAGGTGATGGGACAGGCCTGGGAAAGGGGGCCTGGTTTGTAGCACAACCCAGGGCGTTTAGTACCCCTGTTTTGCTCTTTCTTTTCTCCTGCCCTGTATGGACAGGCCATAGGAGCACCAGGGATGACCTTCCTCTGGGACAGGTTTGTGGGCCTTCTGGGATGCTGCGAAGAAGCACCTTAAGGAGGGTTCCATAACTTTCCTCTACAGAGAAGAAAAAGTGCAGTTCTGAAAGGTGGCAGTAGTGCACCCAGGCAGGGCTTTTCTTTATGTCTGGAGGGGAGGTGCTCTCTTTGGGCAGCACCCACTCTGTGTGGCCTGTGGACTTTGGTAAGCCCCTCTGCCAGGGCCTCCACGCTGGATGTTGGTCTGGCAGGCACCAGCTGGGAGTGGAGGGAGGCGGGACTGCCGGTTGCCTAGCTTGGCTCAGGGACACAGTGCGCTTAGGGAGCTGGCTTGGCTCTGCTCAGGTAGCTCACACCCAAATCCGAATTCCAGCCGCCCAAGACGGCGAGCTGTGAGCGCGTTGCGGAGGAGGCCCAGGCTCTCCCTGGGTAGGAGTGCTTCCTTTCGTTTTTAAACAAACAAATCATGAATTTAAAAGTCAGGGCAGAGAGCTGCCCAAGGTATAAAAATAGCCTGGGGCCACTGGGCAATGTCCGAAGCCGGCACAGTGCCTCTCGAACCCCGCACCTCAGAGGAGGGTAGGAGCCGTCGGGGTAACACCGGTACTCGAAGCGCCCCCCACCCCTACCAGTCTGGCCTTCGGTCAGATACCGTGGCCCTTTTGGGGCCTCCCGCGTGTGAGTGGGAGGGACTGGGGCATCGGAAGGGCAGCATCCCCCTGCTCAACTGTTTGCCTCTGTCTCACCGCCCATCCCCGGCCTCAGTTTCCCCATGTGTCCGTCTGGGTATACAGGGGCCTTGGCTCTCTTATAGGGAACCCTGCCGGACCAGGGTCCCCGAGCGGCCACGGCCGGCCTCTTTGTGTGTCCGCGCAGACAATGGCCCGGCCGCTGAGCTCTCCTCCCGGCCCCGCTCTCCTCCTCCACCACCGCGGGCCGCGGGGATTTTGGGCAGCTGGGGAGGGAAGGCTTCTTCAATCCGCCGCCCCGCCCTCCTCCCACGCCGCCGCCCCACGGGCTCCCGGGATCCCCTGGCAGACGCAAACTTGCAAGTTTGCAGGACGCTCAGAACTCGGGGTCTGGAGGCGAGCGCGGGGCGGCGGCGGCGGCGGCGGCAGCGGCGGGCGGGGCGCGCACCGGCTGCGGGCGGGGCGAGTGTCGGCGGCGGCGCTGCGCCGAGTCCGCGCCCGTCGCGGGCCCCCCGCCGCTCCCCCCGCTGCAGGCCGGGCCGGAGCGGGTCGCGGGCGCGCGGCGGAGGCGCGGGTGGCGGGCGCGCGCGCGAGGCGCGCGCAGGCACAAGTAGTTTACATTGTTGGGCGACTTTTGCAACAACTCGCCGCGCCGCGGCCTCCGCGCGCCGCCGCCGCCGCTGCCGCCGCCGGCTCCCCGCCGCCCGGGCCCGGGCCGGCCGCGCCGGGGGCCGCCGCGCTGCCGCCCCGCTGCTCTGCCGCCGGCCGGGCATGAGTTAGTCGCAGACATGGACACCAAACATTTCCTGCCGCTCGGTAAGTGCCGGCCGCGGCGGCGCGGGCGAGGGAGGGGGCCGGGGCCGGCGGGGCGGGGGCGCGTGCGCAGCGCGCGTGGGGGGTCCGGCCGGGCCCGCTGGGCCCCGCGCCGTGGCTGTACCGAGAGTTGGCGCACCGGGCCCGGGGGAGGCGAGTGGGCACAGGGCAACTTTTCCCGGGCCCGAGCGCGCGGCGGGAGAGGGCGAAGGCGCCGGGCCTCTTGACTTGTCGGGGAGCAGGAGTGGGCGGCGGGGCTGGGGCGAGCGGCAGGTTCGCTCGGGACGTGGAGAGGGTCCTTCACGGTGCGCCTAGCGCGTCCGCAGAACCCCGGGGCGCCGAGCCCCAGCCGCCTAGGAACCGGGCCACGCCAGAGGAGCAACTTCTGCGCTCGCTGGAGGGCTCCAGGCCTCCCTGGCACTGGGATGGGGGCGACGCGCTGTGCTCCAGAGGCCACTGCTCCTCCGGGCTCGTCGGGATGCTATTTGGAGCAGGCCGCTGGCCCCTGGGTGTCTGTTCGCCCAGGACGGAGTCTGCGATCTTGCCATTCCCCGACAGCAGCCCAAACCTAGGTGGGCATGGTCACTCAGGGGCCTGTGATCAGGAACATCAAACCCAGAACCGGGACCCCACACTCTGGGACCCCTAGTTGTTCTCCCTGGTATTTAGGGGGAGGATAGCCCATCGGCAGAAAAGTCCGTTTTCTTGTCCTGTTGCCCTCCCGCCAGCAGTTCTCAGCCGCAGACAGCCTGCCAACTCCGGGAGTAGAACCAAGCAGGGTCGGAACCCCCCAACCATTACTCTTGCTGGGGTTTTGGGAACCAGAGGGAAGCAGTGTAGAGAGACTTTATAAATGAGCTCTGGGAAGGATATTAATTTGGTGGTGAGGACAGCAGCCAGGCTGTCAGGCTGGTGAAGAATTTGTGCTGAATGGCAATCAGGACAGCTGATTATGGACGAGGCTCCATGATGATCATTGCCTCTTTGCTTACCCATCCCCTATGAAGCTTGGGGTGCAGTTTGGCTACCCTGGGATGATCAGAACCTAGCATGGCTTTTAAGACTTTTGGTGATTTGGGGAGGTGGCCTCCCTTTGGCCCCAACCTTCTTACAGTCAGTCTGCTGCAGAGTGACTTGGGTAGAGTGTTCCAAGTTTGTCAAAGCTTCAGACACTCCGTCCTTAGGAGTAGCGATGGAGCCCATGGGAGCTCAGCTGAGCTTGTGGGTCTGCCTCCCAGGCTGTAAACTCCTGTCCATGTTGCAGTTGAGTAACTGGCTGGTAGAGGCCACACTTAGAGACTAAGTGGTGGATTTGGCATTGAAGCCCCCTGCCAAAATCCGCAAACAAGAAAGCTGTGTTGCTGTGGCTTGTTGCTGCAGGGCCTGATGTCGGGTTGGTTGGGCTCCTGAGATACCTCTTTCTCTTCCAGCCAAGCCTTCATGTGCACAGAGCTGGGTCCTTAGGGCAGGAATGCTTTGCCCAGTCAGAGACCCGGAACATGGCTAGGGTCTTGGGATGGTAAGCAACACCACAGGAGGGACAGAGCCTATTCTAGAAGCTGGTACACACAGAACTGGGAATGAGATTGCAGGGTGGGTGGACTGGAGACTCCAAGAAGAGGAGTCGTGTCTCGGAGCTGCTGTCCCTCCCCACTAGGAGACCCAGAGTGGCTCTCAGGACCAGCTTGTGGCCTCTCAGGCAGCCCATGCCCCAGGGCTGAGTCCTGGGCTCTGATTACATTTTATTTTTTCCTAAGCTTGTGACCAGCTCTGAAGTCCAGTGCAGTTGAAGGTCCATTTAAGTGGCTACTTGCCTAAGCCCTTCTGTCAACACAGCCTAATCCCTCCTGGGGGCTGAGTGTCAGAGGAGCCTGCTCATCCAGGGTCTCCACTGGCTGCTTGGGTCTGACTTGAATTGGCTAGGAAGGTTTGGCTATCCCTTCTTCACTACCCTGCTACTTTTGGGGTCTGGGACTAAGGGCTCTTCCCAGCCTGCACCGTGTGGTATTTGGCAGTTCAGGTAGCCTCTGAGCCTCTGTCCACTGAGTTGATCCGTATGGGACAGAAAGGGAGGCTGGGGAATTTGCCCCAGGCAGCCCCTGTTTCCTGGCCTTGCTGCCCAGGGCTGGCCTTCCTCCATGCCTGTCGGGGAGTGGGGTAAGGGCTGGCCTCAGCCTAGATGGTGGGACTGGAAGGCTGAGCCTGCAGAGTCCAAAGGTCCCAAGACTGCACTGACCCTCTTAGTTGTTAGTGGCCCGTTTGTTTGCGAGGGTAACAGGTTCCCAGAAGCAGGGTTCCAGGCCTCCAACCACTCTCTTGTGGGGTACTTGGGGACCTAGTGAACTTGGGGCCTGCATGAGGGGGCTTTTTAGTAGCATCAGAGCCCTTGTGACCCAAAATAGAGCACATTCCGGGCGTCCCGAAATAACAGGGTCACATGACTCAGGAGGCTGGGCTTGGAGTCCAGCTTGGGCCTGACGAGGCAGTTCAGTTCACGGTTAGGCCCCCAGCTGCCTACTCATTTGGGCATTTGTTTTGGGAAACTCTGGAGGGGACTCTGTTGTTGACTGAGGAGGTGTTAGGGCGAGAAAGTGACCCCCTGGTGGTGGTCTGACTGTGGCAGTGGCCTTGCCTGCCTGTATTCTTCTTTGGGCTGGCACTGACTGTTGTGTTGGGCACAAGCATCTGCTCAGATGTGGGCTCAGAGAGCTAGGCCCACAGGAAGGACTGGCTGAGGGTGGGGAGCCCTCTACACAGCACAGGTCTGCCCTGCTCAGAGTCTGTGGGATGTGTGGGGTGCAGAGCTGAGTCCACAGCTTGGTCACGTGGGGCAACTGCCGTGGGCTGGCTCCCAGGGCTAGGTCTGCCAGTGCCCAGGCAGCTCTTCCAGCTGTGCATGTCCTTCAGGGCCTGGGCTAGGTGCACCTCCTCCGGGAGGTCCCTCTGATTGCCAGGCTAGTGTCCTGTTCATCCGCGCCACGACTGTCCTGGAGGCTGAGCATAAGAGTAGGACCCTGCCCCACCCTCATGCCTTCCTTTAGGAAAGGAAGAGGCTCAGAGGGTTTGCCGCTCTGTGGTCGCTGTAGGGGTGCTCCGGCCTGCGGCCTGCGTCCCTCCACCCAAGGGCTAGCTGTGCATATCAAAGGGGCTCTAATATCCACATGTGTGAACAGACCCAACCTGCACAGAATGTGCTATGAGAGAGTGTTGACCCACTGGTCAGTGAGGTTGCCCCTGGCTTCCTATCTTTAGTGATACGGGGTTTCACTACGTTAGAACATGTTAGGGCCAGGGTCTCTGCGGTGAGTGAGGCCTGGCTCTGCGGAGAATTGGCTGGTGGACCTGGCTCAGCTGTCTCAAGACGTAGGCCTTGTGCATGGCCTAGGGCCAGGACAAGCCAAGACCTGCTTTCCTTCCGTGCTCCTTATTCCTAAAGCTTGTGGGCCCGGGAAGGCCTTGAGGTATCAGATTGGCTGCTGAATTTTCATGGGAACTGGCCATCAGCTGGGCCAGAGATGAGGTCTGGAGTCCTAGCTCTCCAGAGTGTAGGTGTCCGGTTTGTGGCTTGGAGTGTGTCCGTTTGCAGGCTCACCTTCCAACCCTTTGTCCCAATGCTCTTTTAAAGAATGTTTAAAATTACTTTTACTTGTGTGTGTGTGTATATATGCGTGTGTGTTGTGTGTGTGTATATATATGTGTGTGTGTTGTGTGTGTGTGTATATATGCGTGTGTGTTGTGTGTGTGTACTTGCAGATACACATGCATTTGTGTGGAGGTCAGAGGACAGCTTTTGGGGGTTTCTTCTCCTTCCACCACCGTGTGGGTCTTAGGGATCTAACTCAGACCATGGTAAGCAAGTACCTTACCTACTAAGTCATCTCACCAGCCCCCAGTGCTTTTGAAATGGGCTAGTTTTGGTGCTGGGGAAGGGTTGGGGGAGATAGTCTGTCCACCTGCTCATGGGCCTGCAGTCTGTCCTAAGGTGTACTTGTTCCTTCCCTGTCCTTTCTCCCTTCCATTCAGACTCTCTTCCATGGCTACAGAGGGCCCCGAAGGACAAACACATTTGGACAATTGATTTCAGCCACCTGCATCTGTAAAATGGACGCATTCCTTGTTTTTCAAGGCTGTTGGGCCTGTAGCCTGTTTTGGCTGGTTGGAAGTTCACAGAGCTCTTTGTGGGGTGTGCCTCTTTCTTTCCCAAGGTGAGATCTGTAACCAGGTCCTCTCTGGTCCTCTGCCTTGTGTCCGGACAGGGCCAGGTCACCAGTGTTGAGCCCAAACCATCCTGAGACTCCCCCGTGCGGTTGGGTATGGGAGCAGAGGTGGAAAGTGGGTATCAAGAGAACACAGCTGCAACCCCCTGGCCCCTTGGCTGCGTGTCCCCTGCCTAGGTTTCCAGTCCCTTGCTGGGCTCCCTTGACAGACCCCAGCTGCTGCATGCCTCTCCCCAAGGCTCAGCGAGTCTGGTGGAGCAAAGAACTGCGCGTGAGCACTCCCACCCGAGTCTGGTGCGAGATGTTCTGAGCAGTCGTGCCCCAGCGCCTCACAGACAGGGAAATTGCACCCTAGAGTTACAAAGCAATTGTCTAGCTCAGCAGCTGAATGAGCGTGAAACGGAGCAGAAAGCAGCTAAATAAAATTGGCCCAGGACGTGTGGGGAGCGGCCTGGGTGTGCACAGACACACCCCCCCCCCCACTTACCTGGTGCTGCCTTCCACCCCACCATGAGGCAGCAGGCCAGTGCTGCAGGCCTCTCAGGATCTCCTAGACTTCACATGGATCTGTGGGCTTGGCTGCTTCTCGCAGCCCTGTTCTTTGAAATCTCTCCTATCCTGCTCAGGACCCGCCCACCTGGAGAGGGTGCTGATGTGTATCCATTGGGTGTCCGCTATGTACTGGGACTTAATTCAGGACCTCATGTGTGACCCAGGAGCAACCTCACTTAGTGCTGGAAGCTCCATGGTAGGGTTTGTTTGCCTTGGTACTTCACTGTCATGTCTCCGTGAGGTTCTCTGCTCTGCAAATTGATTTCCCAGACAGGCCCAGTCCTGATCTTCAGCTGAGCCAAAACTTGTTCTTGAACTCGTTTGGGTCCTGTTCCGTCAGCATCTCAAGAAGCTGCCTCTAAGAGTGGGGTCCGTGCCCAGTCTGGTTTCCCAGGACCACTGCTGCTATCTCTGCTTCCACCCCTAGGCTGAATGCACACATATATGAATGCACATGTGCATGCACACATCATGTGCACTGTGACCTGTCCTTTAGGAATCCAGCAACATTGTGCCAAGTCCTTCCTAAGGAGGCCCTGGGCCTGCTGGTGACCTCTGTCCCCATGTATGTGGGGAGTACCTGCTGGGCTCAGCCTCTTTCAGCCCATGGAGAGACTGGCAGAGGAGGGGGTGCATGGCAAGGGTAGCCAGACCAAAGGCAGGCCTGGACGCAGCAGTCATGGGGTGAGAGGTGGCACTGTATGAGGCTAGGCTGGAGCAAGCATGGTGACAGGTGGAGTCAGCTCAGGACCCCTGCGATTGCAGGGGTGGGCTGGAGGCTGCGGACGGGGGCTAAGGTGGAAGTATCTCTTCCTCAGTGTCTCTACTGGGGACGGGGCTCCCAGGGGCTTCCTCTTAGGCTGGCCCCTGCCTGACCTGTACGGTCTTCACCTTTCCTGGCCAGTGGTCCTGCTTGTGAGATTGAGGAGAGGACCCTATCTTGCCCATCCTTTGTAGTTTATCCACTTCCTCCATTTATGCCTTTGGCCTGTTCTTGGGAAAATCTCTTAACCCATTGACTTATATATCCCAAGCCCTGGGGCTTATGATGTCAGGGAGTGTCTTCAGGGTTTCCCAGATAGGTGAGTATGGTGGCCATAAATTTATGCCCTGGCCTGGAAGGACAGGGAGGCCCGGTGTACTGGATGGTGCTAGGGACCAGGTTGGCTTTGGGGGAACCTGCTCTGTGGGCTCAGAGTAGGTACCCTGAGGGCCGTGGTGAAGAAAAGGCTTTGGGGCTTGGCACTGGGACCCTGGATTTCTTCAGGGAGAGGTCAGCACTGAGGCTCAAGTTCAAGTCTCCTTCATGATGAGCAGTCCTGTTTCAGAGGCAAGTTCTGTCAGTTGGTCTTGAAACTCAGGGGAGCTATGTCTATTTTTCCATGGAGATCAGATCCTGTCTTAGCCTCCCTGTGTCTCTGCTGGCCCATTGGCCATCTCCCCAGACAGCATCCCGGAGCTCAGGGCTATTAGTGGAAGCTATAGCATCCTGAGTAGGAGGGGATGGGAGCATGCTAGGCTGGGTGTAGGCTAGGCTCTGTGTGTGTGTGTGTGTGTGTGTGTGTGTGTGTGTGTGTAAATCCTGCAGCGCCTGTGGATAAGCCCTGAGGAGTTCAAAGCCACTGGGTGTGCGCAGGCTGTAATGAGGTTACTGATTCAACTGGCTTCCTGGTGCTGCGGCCCAGAGTGCAGGGAGGCTGGGAAGCCCCATGAGGGATCTAAGTATCCCATAATTGACCAATTTAGCTTAAGTGTCCGTGCTGGCCCCGGGCAGAGGTCAGGCGGTGACAATCCAGGTGGCTGGAGTAGCTGCTTGCAGGCTCAGAAGGTGCTTCATTTGTCCAGGACCTCTGGAATGGAGCCCTAGGAGACTGACCTGGCCTTCAGGAGCTTGGTGGCCTCCCCTCCCCATTGTCTACAGGCTAGCTGGCTTTCCACATGGGCTATCCCTCTGTGCTTTTGCCTTGGACCATGCAAAAGGTAGCATCAGGCTGTCTGGGTTTCAATTTTGTCTTCAAACCAGTTGGTTCTCTGCCTACTGTCACTCTGCTTCCTTATGGGGCTTATGAGATTGGATTCCAGGCCTGGCTGGTAGAGGGCATGCTTAGCCGGAGTGAGTCCCGAGTGGCCGGCTTTGATCCCGTGTCTCTTTCCGAGACTTCCCGAGGGCAGGGCCAAGCATGTATTGCCCAACTTGAGCTGATGGAATCGGCCTCTGGCTTTGCTGGAGCTGGAAGAAGCCCAGTGCTCTGGAAAGGGCTGGCAGGGCCATGTAACCTCATTCTTTGGAAAGCCAAGGCCTGGTGTCTAGACACTTTACCAGACAGGTGCCCCTCAGACAGCACTGGGCACCATGCAGCCTGTGTTAGCGACAGCATAAGCCATTCCTTCAGCTCAGGGACCCTGGTAGATGTCCCTCCTTCAGACTTCTGATGTCTGGACATGCCTTTTGTCAGCTCGCTCTGCAGAATGGGCTTTTAGAGATGTTGTTACAGCTACTCTTAGTTTGGAGGAGAGGGGTCCACCTGAGCCTCTGATTCTGCCCTGCCCAGGTTCTCTCTCCCTAGATGTCTATGTGTCCCTAAGTAACTCTTCTTCTCCCTCTGGGCCTTGGCCTCCCTAGGGCCCCTGGCAGCTGGAGGCCTCTGTATTTCCTTTCTGGCATCTTAGCTTTGTTGTGGGTTGGTGGCCATTCAGTCTTGTGACACATCTGGGGACCAGCTCCTTAAGAATGACTGTGTTCTATTCCCTGGCTTAGGGGGACAAGAATCAGACTGGAGTGCCCCTGAGACCCAGGATGCCATGGGCTCTTAGCCAGCCATTGGTGGTAGAACCGGACGTGGCTCTGGATTTCAACTGGGAGTATTAGAGAAGACCCTTTGAGGGCAAGGGACATGTATTGCAAATACTGTGGTTTTTAAGAAAGGGGTGGGGAGGGACAGGGGCATGGGGCCTACAGATGAGTGGGTCAACCCCTTGCCAGCCACCACCTAAGTTTAAGGTGCCTGGGAAATGGAGGACACTTCATGGAAGTGTGACAGTTAGGTTTTGAATCATGAGTACAAGTTTGCTAGGTAGGCTGTGTAGTTAAAGCAGACCTTCTCCAGAGAGCAGTGGCCCCAGGGAGACTCTAGGGATGGGATGCCCAAGCCAGGCTTCTCTGGCCTTCTTCTTGCTAGCTGGGTCACAGGTGTGTGCTGTGGGAACCATGTGAGTGTGTGCGTGTGTGTGTGATGTGGGGGCATGTGGCTGGCTTATGTGGGAATGATTAACTCTGTGTGGAGCTGAGGCTGAGCCCAGACCTGGTGGGGATGTGGTGGCCACAGATCCCCTCTTAGCTGCTCCCCTGATGACCCGATTTCCAGTCTCTCCTTTGGTTCTCAAGGTGTGGAATGTGACCCCGCTGGCCCCTTATGGGTCATTGCCCACTGGAGATGCTCTCTTTAGCATAGGTGGCCCTATTCAGGCCCATTTTGGATGGAACAATAGGCTTCTCCGCATAGTCAGTCAATCTTCACGTTTTGGGTCCATCCCCATTTCTATTCCTAAGGTCATTTTTGGTATTATCTGCCACAGAGACTACAAGAAGTACTGGCCCTGTCCCTCTTTGCTGGCTGTGGGACAGCTCTGATTGGGACCAGAGTCCAGGGGAGGTGGCAGAGCCACCCCCACTTACCTGCTCTGGACTTTCCGCCTAGGATCAAGGTTGAGGAGGGTTGGGGAGGTGGGGACCTTAGTCATTGGATACCAGGGCCAAGATGGGCAGAGCTTCTTTCCCTCTTGGACTCCCTGGGTATGATGACAGGGCATCTGCCACCACTTGGTGTTGGGACCCTGGAGACCTGGCCTAAAAAGGCTGGGTGATGTGGTCTCCAGGCCCAGCAGCTTCTTAGGAACTGCTATCCCTCACTCCCTGCTGCATGCACTTGCTGACTCAAGCTGTATAAATCTTCCTCTCTTGTTTTCCTTGATGGCAAGCAGAAAGGATGGACACCCGACTTTGGAGGTGGGGGGTGTATGTTTGTGTTGCCCTCCAGATCCTTGGCAGTTTATGGCAGAATTGGCTTCAGTCTTTTCCCCCAGGGCCCAGTACCTGAGTCTCTCTGGATAGGCTGGCTCTGAGTATCCTGTCCTTCAGGGTAGGTGACACCTGGGCCTTTTGCTGTGGAATCCCCTGTGCTGTGTGTTAAAACCCTGTAGGGTGTTTATGGAAAATGCCCTCTGCAGAGCCCCTACCTCAGAATCAGCAGGTGTCTTCCCTGGCTTCTGGGGCAGATTTCTTTGATGTTGTCGTCCCTGAGCTTGACAGCCATGCTCTTTCCGCTGTTGTGATCTGCTTTAAGACTTCTGGGTGTCCCTTGGCTGTGGCCTCCAGCAGTTATTTTCCTGACCACAGCACGAGTGGGTGCAGTTTCAGAACTTCAACCCCAAAGAGAAGTCAGATGTGCTGGTTTCTTGTTGCTCTGCCTGCTGAGTGCCAGTCTTGCAAGGGACGAGGGAGCTGAGGCAGGGCCGTGAGTACCTTGCCCACAGAGGAGCTCCCTAGGGTGCACAGGCAAGACCTCCCTCTAGCTATGACTATGGGGAGATATGCAGGGGCAGGCATGGCATCCTGAGGAAGGCTGGGATTCCATAGGATGCAGAGATGCAGAGTGGGAGAATATATGCTCAGGAGGAGCTTTGGAGAGGCCAGTGGCAAGCGGCATGGTCACAGACCTGTCTAGGGGCATTGGCCAGAGAAAGCATGGGTTAGGTCTTAGTGAGGGCAGATGGCCAGAGGTAGGTCAGAGGAACTGGGGTCTGGATGTTCGGCTTCTCTTGGAGAATAGAGCCTGTGGAGGTGATGCGTGGTGAAGGCTCTGCTGCTGTACAGGGGGTGTAGTAGCAAAAGTCAAGGCAGGAAGTAGCAGATGGATGGTGGTTCCTAGGCAAGAAGTCGGGAGGTCCAGGGAAGGTCTGAGGAGGGATGAGGTCCTTCCCAGATGTCTAGAGGATGCTGCTATGGCCCAGATTCTGGATGGACTCTAGCCCATCTGTATCCTAGGCCTACACTCCCTTCTGGGCGTCATGGACTCTGTCTTGATGGTGCTGTATAGCTCAAGGCAGTGCTTGGACCAAGGCTAAGCCACCACTAGTAGGGTGGGCCCCAGGTCTGGCGTGAGTAAGAGGGGAGGTGGTCCCGGCTTTGTCTTGGGATGGGTGCCTGGACCCCTGTGGTTCTGGCTCCTTCACCCACACAGGACTACCTGTGATCTTTGGAGAAGTTTGACTGACCTGGGTGGGGCGTGCACATGACATTACCATCTACAGACAGCTTTTTGACTCAGGATGTCCTCTTTAATTGCATATTCTTCCTGCCCCTGACGGCCCAGGTGAGGAGGACTGGCCTGCTCCATGCGTCATGAGGCCTCTTTGGTCTGGGAGGCAGAGCTGTGGGCACTGGCAACTTCCTTGGCCGTCCTGGCCAGTGCTCTCTGCAAGGCCTTTCTGGGCAGATGTTTGGGGTGTAGCTACAGCCAGGCAGCTGACCCGGTTGGCTCGTTCTAGCTCCCATGACTGATGTGTTGTGGTTTATAAGTTAGAATTTTGTAGTGTTGCAGGGCCTTCTTGTGTCAGACATACTCTCTGTCCACCTGGCTGCAGGACATGAAAACCACTTCTGGCTCCTGGTCATAGGGTCATGGGACAGGTCACTGAGCCACCCTTGGATAGCCCACTGGTGGGTGGTGTGTACCCTTTGGGCAGCTGGCTCTTGAAGCTGCGGCTGGCCAGCTGGTATTGCTTTGCTGATGTCATGGCCTCCCTGCCTGCAGTGGCTTGGGAACTTATCTACTTGTGGATAGTTATTGTGTCTCCCGTGCCAGGCGACTGGACACACAGTCACTCATGGGGCAGAGGAGAGGACGGCTGCTGGGCCCACGTGGCCCTGGACATGCCTGATAAGCTGTGAAGTCATTATCAGAGGGGGCTGTGCTGCTCTTACCCTTGGCCATGATTCCAGCCTTGCATGGTGGAGACTCTGGGGGGCTCTGCACCTTCTGGGACTTGTGGGTGAAGTGGTGTGGGAGCAGGTTTGGGGGGGTCCTTCTCCCCTCCAGGGCTCAGGTTCTACCAGGACTCTTGAAGGGGCCTCTCTCTGAGACCCCTCCACCCCTCCTGGCGGCAGGCCTGCAGGTCACCCTCTCCCTCCCTCAGGTTTCCCTGGCTGCCTTTCTGAGAACAACACTGTGACTGTTGTCACTTTTACCATCCGCCTCCTGCTGTGGCCTCCTCACTTGGTGTGGGAACCTGGGGACTGAGGGACCTGCGTTGTTGACCAGTGGGCTTCTGAACAGGGTTGGCAGTAAGCATATGGGGCTAGTCCTTTATGCCTGGAGGACTAGAGGGCTGAAGGTCCTTTTGTTCTTTTGTCCTCAGTCCCCACTTGTTATCTCACCTATGGGGACCTGGACCTACCAGTCTCCTGGTTAGCTTATAGGGTCTACAGCCTGCAGCCCACTTGGCAGAAAGCCTGGACCTGGTTTGTAATGTGTGATCCTCTCTTCTAGGCTTCCTGCTTGGATCTAGGCCATGCTGGCCACCTCAGACTTTCCCTGGACTTTTAGAGTCCAAACACTATGAGCACGGGGCCCTCCTGCTTGTTTGTGCAACTGGGTGCGAGGCAAAGTGTGAGTGAGGAAGTCTTTGTTCTTTGTGTACGTACCTGTGTAGGTGGATGGACTTGTGCCTATGTCTGACCCTCTGTGTGTGCATCATTTTTGTGTGTGAGGTGCTGCATATCGTCCACATATGAGTATGACCATGTGTAGGTATGCCTGTGTTCATATGTATTAGCTACGTTGAGTATATGTGGCTATGCACGTGTGTCTCTGTGTGTGTGCTTGTGTCTATTAATGGAGTTCTGTGTATCATTCACATGTGAGTGTGCATGGCTATGTATGTATATCTGTATGTACACTTGTATTCATGTATGAGGTTCTGTGTATTATACACATGCAAGTTGTGCATAGCCTCATGTGTATCATGTCTGCATATGTGTGTCCACGTAGGAGGTTCTGAGTATTGTTCACATAAAGTGTTCGCAGCTATGTGTGAGCATGTATCTTTGTGCACTTTGTGTCTGTGCATGAAATTCTGTGTATTGTTTACCTGTGAATGAGCATGCTTATGTGCACATGTCTGCATACTGTGTCTGTGCATGAGCTTCGTGTGCTAGCTACCTGTAACAAGTGTGCACACTTGTTCAAGTAGGAGACCTTGTGTATTGTCCACGTGTGGAGTATGCATGGCCATATGTAAGCTTATGTCTATGTGCATACCTGTGTTATACAAGAGGTTTGCTCTGTTGGCCATGTGTGAGTCTGGATGGTTATGTGTCCATACATGAAGTTCATGTATTGCCTGTATACATGGCCCTATGTGAGCATGTCTAAGTGCACACCCACATCCGTGTTTGAGATTCTGTGTAGTGCCCACGTGAGTGTGCATGACTATACTTGAGTGTTTGTGTATTCATGTGTAACAAACTGTTCATGCATGAGGTTTGTGCATTGTCTGTGTGTATCTGTATGTCTGTATGCACACCTGTGTCCATGCACAGGGGCTTGTCGTGTGTTATATTCCAGTTTCTCCAGGCCTAGACTACAACAGGTATTGCTAGTTGTCTACAGCACCTCAACTTCCTTTCTGAGGCACCCTCGCCACTCCCTACTAGCCTGAGTATTGACCCAGAAGGTGCCTGGTGCTGTCAGGGAGAGGGCAGTGTGCCAGCTAAGGTCCAGTGGCCTGTCCCTGCTTTCTAACTGTGGCTCCAAGGGAGGTCTATGCCCCAGGGGATGTAGTTAGTAGGGCCCAAAGCCAGGGTCAGTTGCTCACACTTTAGTGTAAAGGAGCCTGGCGTGAATGCTGGCAAGGCTCAGCAGGGAAGGGTAGGAAGGAAGGCTTCCTCTCATTGTGTGATGAGGAAATCAGGTCTGAGAGCTGCAGGCAGGCTGTGCGGGTGGGGGAGCCAAGGGCTAGGCTGCCTGTGGAAGACTGCTCTCTAATGCCTTGTTTTCTACTGTCCACTTCAGGCAAAGTGAGCGGATTTGCAGATGGTGGTGGTGGTGGGGGGACAGAGCAGGGCTCACTGGACACTGCAGCTCCTGTCACAGGGGGCTTCAGCAGGGTGGGATACAGTGTGGTATAGCTCCCCTCTTTTCCCTCCCCGTGCCTGAAGCCACAGGGAGATACAGAGAAGTCATGTGGCTGGTTAGCTGCTGAGCTAGAATTTGAATCCAGGACCTCAGGACTCCCCTCTTCAACACTTCCTGCTGGGGCTCAGGCGCCTGGTTAGCCTTATGGTGTCAGCAGGGGTGGGGACGCCTTGCATCTGGGAGGTACTGGAGCCAGCCTGCCTTGCTAGGCAAGGAGATACCCTGTTTCCTTCACAAACAACTGGGGCCGGTCAGAGCAATTTTATTTTTATTTCCTATTTTTACTTCCTCGTGGGCTCTTTTCAGCAACTCTGGGTTAGATGGGCCCCACCCTCCAGTCTCCACCCGGCTTCCTGGCCCAAGCCTCAAACTCTGGACAGGAGCTCACATGGATGTCTGTGTGGCCTGGGAACAGGACCCTGTTTCTGGCTTGTCCACTCCTTGCGCTGGTGTGGAGGGGTGACTCCTTCCCTTCTCACTCTGGGAGCAGCCCTGGGGCAGTGGGTGGTGGCAGGTGTATACCTTAGTGTCTGACTCAGTTTCCCTGCTCATCTCTCTGGTTCTTGGTAGAGGTGTGTGCTCTTGGCAGGGTGGGGCATAGACTTTGGGTAAATCTATTGGCAGTGTGCCCAGCTGAGACCCGGCAGGACAGGGTGTAGTGAGGGCAGTACCGAGCTGCGCTGTGGCTTGTGTGGATTTGTTTCCTGGCCCTGTCCCAGCACACAGTGTGTATGCTATGTTAGGGGTGTTAGGGGTCTGCAGAGCTCATCCTGGGTTGGGGGTTCTTACCTGTTGGCTGCCATTTCAGCATAGCCAGGACTTGTACTGGTGACTGGTGGACGTGGGATCCTAAACTCAGCTCAGGCTGCCGTGACCTCCAGGCCTGGGCAGGGCTGTGTTTTCATGGACATCTGGGTTCACTGAGTTCTCTCAATGTCAGCCTGTTAAGCCTTTCCACCTTTTAAGAGTACTGGGAGAGAGTTGCACCATTCACAGGAGGACCAGGCTCAGAGAGGTGTCATCGACCCTGAAACAGGGTGGTGGCCTCCATGAAGAGGTGGCTGGAGCCGTCTGTCTCTGTGCACTAGGCCACCCATCAGGTTTGGGGGATTTGGCTGGCAGGAACAGGACTCCTCTGACTTCCCTCCTAGTCCTTCTTGCCCTGGCTGGCTTGGTGCTGGCCCAGGTGGTTGTAGTGGCTTCTCTTCGGTGTGAACCTCATGGGAGATAAGGCAGAGGTAGTGCTCACGGAACCTGCATGTGTGCATGCTGGGGTTTTCAGGTAATCCTTTGATTAGAGACCATGAAAGACAACCTCACAGTGTGTGTGTGTGTGTGTGTGTGTGTGTGTGTGTGTGTATGTGTGTGTGTGTGTGTGTGTGTGGTCTTTCTTGGAGAAGTCCATCACCTTACAGATTTTCATGTGGCTGCCCATTGGAGGTACCCTGGGCTCAGGCATTTGGCCTGTGGGAAATGAGGGCACTCCTGTCTCAGAGCTATGTAAGTCATCAGTGGGCTGCAGGGCTGGGCAACTTTATCCTTAGGCAGTGTGTGTGTCCTGGTTGGTGTGTGAACGCTGGACATCGTGGGAGCCATCAGCAGCATGGGAACCCTGGGCAGCAGATGTGTCTAGCACGTTTCCGTCTTTGAGTCTTTGCTCTCTCATCTCTGTGTGTGTGGGGCCATAGCTCTCACCTCTAGAGTGGTCATAAGAGGTACTGAAGTAGGGCTTATTGCTTGGTTCTGGTCCTGAAGTAGGGAGTGATGGCTGAGGGTCTCTCAGAACTGCAGAGTCCTAGTCCCAGGGGCAGGGGGAAGAGTTGCTCATGGGCCTGCAGCCTGGGATGGGAACATTCACTATGGGGAGGGTGATCAGGTGCGCAGATCTGCCACTGGGGGAGAAGTATTTCTCTGGAAGGGGCATCTGGGATGGCTACTTCTAGAACCATCCGGTAGTGCAGGAGTTTCCAGGGCCAGAAAGGGAGGCTGTTATTGGTTGTACCCCAACAGGGACTTGGGAATAGATCCATTGTCCCAGCTCCACTGGTCTTTCTAGTGACCAGAGGAGACACTTGTCCAGCAGGGTCCCCATGCCTCAGGACCCATCCTCACTAGTACTGTAGTGAGTGCAGCCTTGAGCCTGTGTGTTCGATGCTGGGTTTCTTTCTCCTCTGTGCAAGGTTTTTGTAACTGTGGAAAAGAGTGCTTCCTCCCTCGGAGCAGCCAGGAGTGTGCCCAGCAGATGTGTCTGGTGCCTCAAGCTGTCTGGCCGTTGTGTCTTACCAATGTATGACATACAGACATCGGACTGCCTTTGTGCTGTGGTCTGCTGAGCCCACGGTACCCAATGTCTGTGCTCTGTGCTTTCCCATCTCTGGGCCTATGATCATGTCTTCCCTCTGGTTGGTGGTCTCCTTGTCCCTTGTGCTTCTTGCTCTTATCCCTGGGTGCTTAGATTCAGTATCTTTAGTAGTTGCCCTGGCCTGAGCCCCATCTCTACCCTCATAAGTTTATCAGATGTGGGTTAGTGGGGACCTACCTGTCTGGAATCTGCAACATAAACACGGACAAACCCACTCCCCTACCCACCTCCAGGCCTCAGTTTTCCTATCCCTTTCTGTGTGTGAGTGTCTGTCCTGCGTGTGTGGGGGAGGGGAGCTAGCTTTTACAGACTGTGTGGACTGGTACCAACTAGACTTCATGCTCTCTCTTAGGGTTCAGCTTCCTGCCTCAACGTCCGCCACCCTCCGGAAGGGGCTGTGATTGGGGTCCGCCCCATGTGCCTGACTCAGCAGCCACAGGGTGGGGGAAACCGGAGGTTTCTTGTCTAACCCCAACCCAGGCACCCTCCCACAGCTCAGATTCCTCTTGTGAAGGTGGGTGTGGAGTCCTCAGTTCCTAGAAGAACAGGGTAGGGCTAAATCCCAGGTTTTAGACTCCTCCTGGGTCCCTGTGGATGCCTGCCAGACTCTGCCACTGTCCTTGATGCCCTCCAGCCTCTGTCTCTGACAGGTGTCCACGTGTACACCACCTCCACCAAGCAGCCCTGCTGGGTTAGGCTCCTCCCACCGTCCCCATGACTCCTGTGCTTTCAGGGACTCAGTGCTGGGCCACGCACCCGACTATAAGAGGGAGGGGACGTGGAGGTGGAGGCGGAGGAAAAGACACTCCTACTTGTGGTCTTTGCTTCCTGGGAGTCTGGGCTTTGTGGTTACATCTTGACTGGACAGAGGTGCCTAGAGAGAGTTGAAGTTGGTGTTCTGGGCTGTAGCTGCCTGGATGGCTTGTTCTCGAACTGCTTCCTGGTGAGCTCTAGACCAGTGGTGCTTGAGAAGACAGTGAGTGTGCCCAGTGGCTGTAACCTTAGTGGGGCTTTAGTGTCCTCGGCTGGCAGATGCTGGCACAGTCTGACATCTTCTGGAGACAGGTCGCTAGTGAGGTGACAGTGGCTTGGGAGGACAGTTCTCCAGTGATCCTGAGCATTGCTGGGAGGAGGCCAGTAACTGAAAGTCCAGCTGTGTAGGGTTTATGCTCCCTTGGTGGCTGGCAGCAATGGGTCTGACCGGCTGCCTTCACTTTGCACCCAGCTCTGGGCCTGCATGGAGCTGGACAAGGGTTTGCTGGGTTGGTTCCACTGACCTGGCAGCTGCCTAGCCTCTCTCCCTTTTGTTCGTTCAGTAGTGGGCAACGTTCATCCTTAGGCGCTTGTGGAACCTGCCTGGGGAGGGTTCTCATTGAGTCCTTAGGAGTCTGGGGAGGCAGGGGAGGGGGCAGCTGGGCCTAGCTAAGACCTTTCTGCCGGCCCCTTCCTGTTTGCCTGATTTTAGCCTAGTGGTCAGAAGGGCAGCTGAGGTGTTATGAGAACGGACTGTGTGGCCCAGGCTGCACTCATGGCCTCCAGGGGGGCCACACACCACTGTGGAACTGCCAGGTGGATGCTGGGGATCTTTAGCCTACACCCACAACAGTGCGCGTCAGTAGCATGGGGAATGGGCATAGGAAGGGTTAAGAAGCTCAGGCAAGTAATAATGTCTCTAATTTCCCCATGTGATTTAATAAAAATGTAAATCGCTGGGTGGACGGCCGCACCGCCACAGTGTTGACCGAGATGGATTGCATGTGCTCCGTGGTCAGCCTGCCTTTGTCTCTGCACTCCCAGCAGACTGGTGCTTCCTGCTGTCCAGGAGGCTGGACACTGAGGGTCAGACGCTCTCCTCCCTCCACCTCCCTGGCCGAATGGGCAGCTGGAACACCTGGGCATCTGTTGAGGAGGGCTGCAGAAGGGCTCTGGACAGCCTGGCTAGACAGACCAGCCTTTGTATCACCTGTCCTTCACCTCCCGGAAGAGCGGTGACTGATCTAGGATGCATTGAGCTTGGTCAAGTCCTGGTATGTAGAGGGGTCCCTGGCCACTGGGGCCAGAAAGTCTTTCTCAGGGTGACATTTGAACAGAAGGTACAGAATGAGAAGTAGGCACGTGGAGATGGAGAGGAAATGCCTTCCGGGTTGAGTTGCATGAGTGTCTGCAAAGGCCCTGAGGTGGGGGCTCACTGCTCCTGGGGAAAGAATGAGGGGAGGGGAGGCACCAGATCGGGTGATGCAGTGTGTCAAATAGGTTCTGTCTGTAGAATCTGGTGGGGCCTGGTGAGAAAGGGCCCAGTGCAGGAGTGAATCCAGAGGCTGTGGGGGCGTGGCAGCTATGTGTTCTGGGCTGGTGGATCGCAGTGATGTCTGAGGTCTTGGACTTGGGCTGTAGACTTGGAGTGACCACACTGTTGGGGTCTGATGGTGCCTTTGTGGGGACATGGATGGGAAGATGCTGAGGGTGTGTGCTGGAGCATGGCTGCTCTGAGCAGAAGGATGCAGTTTTGACAGGTTTAGGGAGACTTTGAAGTTTCCTAGGAGGCAGAACTAGGGTGTCTGTGGTCAGGTGGGACATTTTGACGACCTTACTGGGAGATTAAAGTGGGCACTGGTGTTGTACTATGATGTGTCTTGGATATGGGGCTGTGAATGCTAGGTGCCTGTTCCCAGCGAGCACAGGGCAGTTGCCTGCAAAGGTTCCTGGGGACTGTGACACTGATCACTTGTGCCGGTTGCAAATCTGAGGACCGTGTTACTTAGAAGGCCAGTGTGGTGACTGACACACAGGTGAGGTTTTAGCTGTGTTCAGCTGTGCCCAAGTGGCCACCTCCTGTCTACTGAGGTGGCTCTCTAGCTCCTGCCTGACTTATCTATCTACATCTGCTCATCCTATCAGAGGCATGGGATGTCGCCAGGTACCCCTGTGCTGGGTGCATGCTGGGCCTGGTGGCACATGCTAATTAATTAATTAATTCCAGCACTCAGGAGGCAGAGGCAGGAGGATCTCTGAGTTCAAGGACAGCCTGTTCTACAGAGCGAGTTCCAGGACAGCCAGGGCTACACAGAGAAACCCTGTCTCAGGGTGAAAGAAAAGATGCTGGATGTTGAGACTTGGGCTGTGGGGCCTGGGTGAGAGTCCCAATGAGACCTGAGTTTCATGCATAGATGGACCCTGCCCAGCCTCCCAGCCCTGGAATCCTGCCCAGCCTGTAGTCAGTAGGCTTCCATGGAACCCTAGCTGTCCATTGTTTTTATGTGAAGCTCTGGAAGGAGCAGATGCCACTTAGTTGTGTCCCCTAACAGAGAAGGCAGGCTTTGCTGAGGATATTGGCTGGGTGGAGCTGCTTATCATTGCCCAGGAAGGGACTTAGGCCACCCTGTTCCACTCAACACACTTTTAGCCCCTTCCAGGAGAAGATCTGACTGGTCATGAAAATACCAGTTCCCCAGCTGATCTAGAACTACTGTCTCCAGCTGCCCTTGCCTTTGCCTTGACTCTTGTATGTTGCTAATGCTAACGGTTCAGCCTTGGGTAGCTTTGGGGAAGAATACTTTGATCCGGATGGAAGGCTTGGCTGGAGTTGTTAAAAGGGAAACTAGCATCCAAAGGGACCTGGAGGAGTAGATAGGCAGATGCTGGGTGTTGGGAAGCCTGAGTAGAGGTTGGGAAGGAAGAGGGCCCAGCTGCTGATCCTGGTCAGCACCTTTGGCAAGGCTGATAGTCCCTTCCTGTGGGATACAGTGACCTGCACCCTTGGTTAAGACCTCAGTGGCTTCAGTGGTGACAGGGAAGGTTGATGACTGAGTTGCTCACTATTGTGTGGATATGGGCCCATCATCTTGGGGTTAGGGAGCAGGGCTGCCTTGGCATGGTGACTTCCCTCGGTGGCTCCCCTGTGTAGTGACATCTAGTTTTGGTCTGGGCGTTCTAGGTATCTGCCAACTTGTCTCATAGTGTTTGAGATCTTGAGTCTTACATGCATGCTTCCTTTCCTCAGAATTGCAGCTCTGTGTCTCCATCCCCTAGTGCTGAGTCTGCAATGTTATGTCCCTCTGGGAGAGTGCACAGAGGAGGCACAGCCTGGCTGGTTGGGGAGGTGGGTAGAGCATATGCAGGTCCTTCTGGAGTGGAAGCAGCATGGGCAGTGAGTGCTACTCATTGTGCCTTCAGTACCTCCTGACCCCAGCTGGGTCCTGTTCTTTCTTCCCTGGACCCCAGACTCATTGCTTCTGTTCACAGCTTGATCAGCTCTGGGGTCAGAGAAAGCTGGTCTACCAGATGGCTGGGCCGGCACATTGGGCCAGCAGCATTAGGCTGCATCATTTAGAGAGTGTTTGATTAACTGGCCTGTCTGGAGCTGGCTGGGCAGCTGGGCAACATCAGCCCCCACTCTACACTGGGTGCGGAAACCACAGAGGAGGGAAGATCCGGCCTCAGGGAGCCCTTAGGCTGGTGCAGCAGAGCAATGTACCTAGTATAGCATTGGCTTTACTCCCTGCCCCCCCCCCAGCTGTGTCTTTTAGCCGACCCCTTGACCTCCTTGAGCCTCAGTTTCCCCTGCAAGGGGAGAATGACTATTTTTTTGGAGGTGGTAGCCTCGAGTCTGACACAGTGTATGGCAGCAGCCCTGAAAGTGTTTTAATGACTAGGTCCTGTGGGGATGCCAGAGTTCTTCCTATGGTTTATCATAGTGTTTTCCCCTGAGTGGACCTAGTGGTCCGGCCAGTGCCGCGTGGAGGGTGGGGTGTAGCCTGTGTGCTCCACCTGAGCTCACTAGTAAACCTGCGTGGGGGTGAAGGCACCTGCTGAGTGGGGCTCCCTGGCCAGGTGATCCCTTTTTCTGAAGTCTTCTCGTCAGAACGTTTTCATTCTTGGTTGAGAGGCAGAAGTGGGGGCAGTTACGAGTAGGCTCTGCTTTTCTAGCCGTGCGCTACATGAGGAGATGCAGTGGCGAGGCTGAGGAATAAGCTGGGACCTGTCCCTGTCCTGGTGAGAGCCTTGGCCCTCTCTGTACTTTGACTCTGGGGACTCTCTGAGTCTGTGTCCAGCCAAGCTGACAATGGCCTTGGGCTGGATTTGGCTTGGCTGGCACTGCTGGGGACCGCATGCTGTGCACATGTGTCTAATCAGGCCCCCGAATCTAGCAAGACAGACAGAACTTCCTCTGCTCTGCAGCACCCACCTTGCCGGACTTTGTGCAGGCTTGTGTAGCCTTAAGTGTTAAGTGTAAAGTGACCGGCTGTTAAGCAGGGTTGGCACTGGTGCGCCAGGCCCTGAGCCCTCAGCTCTTTGCTTGGGAAATTAGCATGCTAGGGGCCTGATTGTTGCCTGTAGGTCTTAACATATGTAGCTCAGACCGGCACCAAGATGGGCCAATAGACCTGGTGAGTATCACTGGGGCCTTGGACAGACACTTAGTCCCTCTGGCTGAAGTATTCTACTTGCACAAAGTGGGTGTTGTTGGGGGACACAGGAAGAGCTGAGCTAGCAGTGGGACAGCATCATGGGGCTGGGGACGCGTGTGTAGTGGTAGCTGAGCAGGCCAGTTTCTAGCTCCTATGCATGTGGGCTCACTATCTTCCAGTTTGCCCTGACCCATCACCCTGACTTGGTATCTTACTGACATGGGGAGCCTGGAGAGGGCAATGATCCCATGCCTTGGAGAAATGCAATCCTTTCGTGGCCCCTGAATATTTCATCAGCAGATTAAAAATTGAAGCTATGCCGTCCCTCTCTCCTCGGGGAGGGCGGGGGAGGGGCTTGTACTCTGTCTCGGGCGGGTTTGCGTATTTTTCTTGGTAATGGAGCCATGTCAATTAGAAAATGACATTGCTGTTTAAAATGTCGTTCTGGGGCCCTCTTTAATTAAGGCCGAGATGGAATAACCAATCTGTTGCCGTGAATGAAATTTTAAACATCAGAATGAGAGGTGATGACGTGGAGTGGGTGCAGAGCCCTGGGTGATGGATAGAGGCCGTGGCCTGGTGCGGGCTGCACTAGTGTGCATGTGTGTGTGACCCTGTTAGTTTGCAGCCTGTGGGGTGCACAGTCCTGATCGGCTGCAGCCCTGTGGGAAGGGCCGATGCTGCCAAGGCTAGAGGGTTCCAGATGATGAGCAGGGCTGGGGCACAGTAGGGGAAGGTGTTCTGGGTCTGAGGGGGTGGACAGGACAATATGGCTGCCTTGGGGCTGCCTGGGGTTGTAAGAAGTGCTGTTGAGACAGAGACTGATAAGTCCAGTGGGGAGGGCAAGATGACTCTGGCTCTCAGAAGCTTCAGTTTACATAGGTGTGTGGAAAACCTTGGGGGAAGGTGTGTAGGAGATCACAGAGGGGGCCAGAGAGGTGTGGGTCTCTAGGTGACTGGTTAGGCTCTGAAGAATAAGAATGGGGAAGGGCTGCATTGGCTTCCTGGGGGTTTGTAAAGCGCCGTGAAGGGGAGGGGCTCCTCTCCAGGCCCCCAGATGGCGGCACAGGACCTGGCTGGACTGCCTTGTCTTCCTTGCTTAGCCCTGTCCAGCAGCAGGCAGAGTGGCCACCTGCCAAGGCAGCAGGCAGTGCGAGGGGAAGTGTCTGGGCCTCCAGGTCTCCTGCAGCTCTGTGCTCAGCACTGCTGTGTGCTGGCCACTGCTTGTTTTGCTTTGGCGGGGCCAGGCGCACCCTGGCTGCATCCTGCAGCTCCCAGGACTTGGGGCTTGACTCTAGAGTCAGCTTCCCTGGTGATACTGTAGATGGTTGCCAGGACTGACTGAGAGGGAGAGTATGTGGGCTAGACCCGACAGCGCACAATGTGGCCTTGGCCTTGTGGCTGCTGGCTAGCCCTTTTTGTCCCCATGTTGCTGTGTGGTCAGCTGGGAACTCACAAGCCTGGCTCCCTTCAGGGACAGGAAGGACTCTAAGCTTCTCTCTGGGTGGAGGTGGGTTGGCTTTGATACCTTGGCTCTGCCTTCCACCTTCCTCGGCAAGAAGAGGTCAGCCCTCAGTCATGCTTTCCCTTTGGGGATGTTCAGCCCCTCTGATGTCTGCTCAGGGTGGCAAGCCGTTGACGCCTGTTTAGGTTCTCTATCCGACTGGCTCCTGCAGTACAGGTGGAGGACCGACGAGCAGCTTAGATCTTCTCTGTGTCTGGAGAGTTGGGGCACGGGGTCCTCATGTGACTGGGAGGGGCAGGCCCATGGCTGAGGTTTCTGGCTTGAAGAAAAAGACAGCATTTAAGTCTTGTGAGAACAGACACAACATTGAACAGCGAGGCTGGGGAGGATGTGGAGAACTGCCGAGTCCTGCTCAGAGCTCTTCCCAAAGTACAACTTGAATTTCTGATGGCTCTTAGGGGTGTGGAAGCCCCGTGGGCAGGTGAGAAGGAGAGATAAGATCTAGGTGACAGACTGTGTGTGTGTGTGTGTGTGTGTGTGTGTGTGTGTATACCACACTCTGTGTACCGTAAGCTCTTGCCTTGGGTGGCCCTGTCACAGGTGCTCCTCACTCCAGACCCTTAGTTGCTTCTAAAAGGTGCTTGGGACATGTGTACATGTGCCCAGCAGGACCACAGAGATTGTTCTGAATGTGGTAGTCTGTGTAACCTTCTTTTTCCAGCTATAGAAGAGTGTAATAAGACTTGTTTGTACCTTTCTGTTCTGCCCCAGGACAGGAGGACTGAAATGTTTCAGCATAGGGTTGCTAGGTATCTCTCTCCTCTCCTCTCCTCTCCTCTCCTCTCCTCTCCTCTCCTCTCCTCTCCTCTCCTCTCCTCTCCTCTCCTCTCCTCTCCTCTCCTCTCCTCTCCTCTCCTCTCCTCTCCCCTGTGTGTGTGTGTGTGTGTGTGTGTGTGTGTGTGTGTGTGTGTGTATACACCACCCATTGGTACCTTTGAGATGTGATTTATTCTTGTCTGAAGCCACATCTATGTGGGAAGCCAAGAGACTCAAGACAGCTCAGAATACCTATGTGAGCCTCCCTGGGAGCAAACTTGGAAAGTGTCTCGGAGATGCTATAGATTGGGACCTGGGCGTGTGAGAGGTGCTGCTCCTGAGAACTGTGGACCAGCCTGCAGGAGATCTGTTCACTGGGCTCAGCAGTGGTCGCGGAAGGCTGCATCGGTTTGTCGACTGTGGAAGAGCTGCTCAAGCAGGGGCCCAGGCTGCAGTCTGTTTCAGTGGCTCTCCCAGTGTCTTCCACTTCAGGGACGACAACTTTCTTCACCCCGTTTGCAGCTCTCGGGGATGTCTGTTCATAGGCCACTATGCTATTGAGTAGTTAAGCAGTGTTGAGTAGATGATGGCCATGCCTCAAGGGCTGTGGCTTCTGGCACCCAGGTCACTGTTTAGCCTATCTGGGCAGTAGTCTTGGAGCAGGGCCTGGCACCAAGCCTTTTCCCCTTAATAGTGCTTCTGCTGTGTAGTGAGGGGTAACCCTGGACTGAGATCAGCCATAAGCACACCTTGCTCCATTGCTGCTCATGGGGTCCAAATCTGGGTCAAGTCTCCCCTCACAATGCTCAGACCACAGTGGTTGCCATTCCACATGCCTAGGTACCCCTAGGCTTCCAGCTCAAGATGAATGTAGGGGACAGAGGAGCCGAGAGGCTGTCAGAAGCCTTTATTGGAGTCAGGGGTCTTGCCTTGGAATTCTGGAATTCAAAGGACTCTGCTCTGGTTCTCAGGGCTGAGATTACAGACAGACATTGGGATGCAGAGCAGGTGGGCCACTCTGTGCCTGCAGGCGGGACCCCAGCATCCCTCTACATCTCATGGGCACCATGTGGGTGCACAGAGCAGGGCGTACTGGAAGGCAGGAAAGAGGGACTGTGTTGTGAGAGATTTGTCTCTGTCTCCATCTTTCCCCCACAGGTCCCTAGCCACTTGGGGAGATGCAGGCCCAAGTGTATAGAATCTGTATTATGGGTCGTCCATCCACCAGTACTGCCCTGTGTTCCAGGGCCAGCTTCAAGCAGCCTTGTGTGTTCGAACTCACTCACTGGCTGGTCCCCCACAGCGGGTCTGCTGGTAGAATGGTTTTTGAGGGAAGTCGGGAAGTCGGGAAGTCGAGCTCCAGCTGCGTCTTGGTCAATCATAGCAGACCAGGGAGGTATGGCCTCCCAGCCCCAGGTTCTTGATATGCTGTGCCCTCTGGAGAGCTGGGAGGTGAATTTAAAGCCACATGATGTTCACTGGGAGATTGCCCAGCTTGGCCTCTCCGCTATTATTTTTGTTCAATTTTTTTTCTCCTTTGGGCTCCACTTTGCAGAACTGAGGTGGGAAGGATAAGGCTGGCTTGGTTCAAAATACAGGGGCAGCAGGGACCAAATTGATGACATGGTGGTTGCTCAAAGGTTCCCAAGGCTCAAAGACTGTGGAGCTGAGGAACTGTGGGACCCCACTGAAGGTGAGGAGCTCCTCTCCCTAAGTATTCCCCAGCCTAGCAGGACTGGAGAGGGAGGCAGCCTGCCCCCTCGTTGTGCAACCTGCTGCTGGGCAGGGGAGCTCCTCCCAGGCTAGGCTCACCCTGCCCTGGAGTCTGCGTTCTTTGGAAACCATCCTGGCAACACCTTCCAGTGGAGCAGAGGCTTAGAGGAGGCTGGGGGCTGCTCGCGGGCAAGGGTGGGGTAGCTCTTGCCCTTGGATGATGCTGGGGCCCCAACCTCTTCTGTAGAATCCAAAGCTGCACTGTAGGGCTGCCCATATGGGAACCTGGGTCAGCTCTGCCTCCTTGCCCTGGTGACCTGGAAAAGCAGGAAGCCTAAGCCTTGCTTCCTCTGGCCCCACCTCCTTGGCATCCTAGTCCCCACCCTGCAGGGAGGGGTCAGTGTCAGGCTCTTAGGTGGTGGAGGGAGCTTCACCACTTGAGCCATCTCTCAATAGTGAGCTGGTAGGCAGAGCGTTCTCACCCAGTTGGGTTTTGTAAGAAGGGCCTTACTGACTAGTTCACATCTTAAATGTATGGGACCATGGCTGTGATTGGGTGGGAGCTGGCTTGCTAGCCAGGTCCTGGAGCTGCATTGTGTGGGCCTCTGGGCAACACAGCCAGAGCCACCACTGCTAATTGACGCTGGAGGATGTGAGAACCGTGACTTAATCAGACTGTGCCTTCACCGGGGTGGTCTTGCTTAGTGGGCTCTGATGGTGTGTTAGCCATGTCATATGGGGAGGGTGGGAATCTGACTGGCCTGGTTGGTGGCCCTTGAGGTTGGGAAAGGGTGGTTTTCCCAGGTAGGGGCAGCCCTGCCCAGTCTCACCCTGTCTGGGGTCCTACCTAGCCACCACCATCCTTGATGACTCTGATAGGCTATCTCCTCAGGGCCTTCTCACCCTGCCTCCTTCTCTGCCCTGAGCACAGCACCCTCGGGAAGCTTGAGGCACCAAGTGGGCAGAGAAGTATGAAGGCACAGCCAGAGTAGAAACAAAGCAAAGCTGAGCTAGCCACACCCGAGCACACCCCCACCCCCAGCCCACACCAGCCCCTGCTGCTCCTTATCTGCCGTCTGCAGGCCTGTGGCAATAGCCTGCTCTGGTTGAGAAATGCGATGAGCAGATAGCCGCTGGGTGTCAGGGTGGTTGGACAGGTTTGGTACCTGCCTGCGGTGAGAGCCATTCCAGAGCCAGGGAGAAACCTGGCCAGAGTTCACTGTGCAGTGTGCAGGCGGCCGCAGCCTGAGGCGGCCACAGCCTCTACCTGCTGCCCAGACCCTGGATCCTGGGAAAGGTAGCTTTGGAGTCTAGGACTGGGTCAATCAGTCCCTTCCTGGGCCTCAGTTTCCTCATCTGCCCCACATGGACATCAGTAATGTTTGATGTGTTAACAGAGCCTTGTGTGTTCACAAGGACTGACCCTAATGTAGTGTCCCTAAGGAAGTGAGCTGTAGGGTTGTGTTAGGGTGGGGTCCCAGGTAGTAGCCTGTCTGTGCTATTTCTGACCAGGAAGGTCAGCTTTGAGGTTGGGAATGCATGCCCTCCCTAACCAAAAGTCAGATTCTGTTAGCCAGAATCATCCAGAACAACAGTGGACCCCAGAAGTGGGCCCTTTAGGACAGAAAGAGCCCCTTAGGGTAGAGCCTATGTTGTTGTATGCATCATGGCTTCTTAAAGGGCCTGTTTATCCCTTTACCCATAGCAGCCTATAACCTGACTTGTTCTTGGAGTAGATGGAAAGTTTGTGGCTGATCCTGGCAGAGGGAGAAGTCATGGTGAGGAGGTGCAGAGTTCGGCTTGTGGTCTGGAGTACAGGGCTGAGGACACACAGCTAGCTACCTATAGTGTCCCCAAGAACACAGGGAAGTGGCTGGGATTGAGTTCTGGGTGGAGACAGTTCTTTTGGGGTGTGGCAGCTCAGGTCACAGACAGGTCCTAATGGTTTTCCTATTTGACACCAGTTCCTTCGGTGTGAGAGGGCTACCAGTGGGCATGTCCCCAGCTGGGGAAGGGCCAGGAGCAACTGCCTGCTTAGGTCACAGCATCCTCACCTGTAGAGTGAATGTCATGGCTGGTGGGTGTGAGCTGGACACTGGACTGGTCAGCTGTTACCAGCCCCTGAAACAGTTGGTGGATGGGGACCCCAGTGATAGAGCTGGGATGAGGAGAGGGTGTTGTAGTTGCTGTCCAGGGCATAGGGCCTCCCTTAAGCTGGAATGGAATGGGGCTGGAAGGAGGGCTTCTTGGAGGAAATGACACCATGCAGGTCCAGACCAGAGAACAGATGGGAACAGCTTGTACATAGGTCCCAACGTGTAAGAGAAGCCATGGAAATATAGCCCAGAGGCTGAGAAGTTCCCAGAGATACTATGTGAGTCTAACCTTGGCTTTGTGGTGTTGGGGAGCTGTGGGGGCAACAGGGATCAGTTCTGGAATCTCCAGACATTTGGGTGACCTGTTTCCCAGACTGCTATTTGGATGCTATTCCAGTAGGGTGGTATTTAACCCTCCACTTCAGATGTGCACGTGTGTGTGTGTGTGTGTGTGTACATGTGTGTGTGTACATGTGTGTGTGTGTACATGTGTGATACCTCAGAGTTCACTCTGGTAATAAGTAATCTGTTAATAAGTAATCGATCGTTACAGGTGTGAGGGCCTGAGCTTCTTCCTCCTCCTATGCAGGCCTTTTCTCCCTGCTCCCTCCCACAAGGTCTCATGTAGCTCAGACTGGTCTCAGACATGTTATGCAGTGCAGGATGGCTCTAAACTCCCGATCCTTCTGCCTCCATCTCCCAAGTGTGGGATTGGAGGGCTGCACCGCGTGTCTGGCTTCTCAGTCTTCATCGCCCAGCAAATGTAGCCCTGTGCTGCTAAACCCCACGGGAAATAGATCCTACAAATTCTCCAGGATCCTGGCCTCTCAGGGGATGTTGACTGTGGCATTGTCTCTCCAGGAGTTGAGATGCTGGCCTACAGAGGCCCTGACGGCTGTCTGCCTCCATTAGTGGTCTAGGGTACTGTCGCTTTACTCAGTAAGTAAAACAAGCCTTGGCATCATGGAGGCCTTGCAGTTAGAGCAGGGACCCATGATCCTGAGGACCAGAGTGAAACCACACTCTGGCTAGGGCATGTGTGGGCTGTGTCAGGTCTTGGGCTACCCTGACCCTGTCCAGTCTGCCAGATCCTGAAAGCGATACCCCTGTCTACCTCGCTGTGGGCTGGGCTCTCAATGTTAACCTCTCTGTTCTTGTGGCCATGGTGGGTGTGGTGAGGCCTGGCCACTAGGACTTCACTGGGAGTCATTGGAAGGTTCTGGAGCTGAGTGGTAGCCTCGAAGTGGCATGTTGTCTCAGGAGTACCCAAGTCCTTATACGAGGCTCTGCGTTTGCGTTGTCTTAGCTAGGGTGACCCAGAGTCCCTGAGTGGGACATTAGAGCTGTCAGCTGTTTTGGTGTACTCCAGGTGGAGGCCGGGGGGTGACAGGTGACAGGCTGCAGATGACTGCTTGTTGGGAGACTGAGGGAATGGCTGCCGTATTTCTCTCCCCTGTCCATCCCCCCCATATCCCGCTCTTCCTAGCACTGGCTCAGGCTGCCAGAGACTGATAGGTGGTGGAGATGTAGGTTCATATTCTCTCTCTACCACAGAAGCAGTCTAGCCCTGCTCCACCCTGAGCCCCAGTTCTCCTTTCTGAGAGGCTGGTGTTGGAGAATGGTGGGCAGCTAGTCCTGGCCGTGTGGGCTCTTCATCTGGCACCCATCCCATCACTGTTCCTGCTGTGATTACTGGCTGTCCTCAGCTCAGGGTGTTTTTGTCAAGGCAGAGGTGCTGTCCCAGACTTTGAGGCCTTGATGTGAGCCTGTCATGGGGGACACTGCCATGAAAATTCCCTGGCTCAGAGGTCAGTTTAGGATCTGACGTTATAGAGGAACAGTGGCTGGAACATAAGAATCCTAACAGCTTATTCTAAGTCTGCAATTTGTGTGTGTGTATGTATGTGTGTCCCCCTGTGTTAGGGGGGTGTGGGTGTGGGAGGAGTATATGTGTATTTGTGGTGTGGTATGTGTGTGTGGTATGCTATGTGTATATGTGTGTGGTGTGTACGTTTATATGTGTGTGTGTATCATGTGTGGGTGTGTATGTGTATATGTGTGTGTGTCTCACGTGTGCGGTGTATATGTGTATATGGTGTGTGTGAGTGTGGTGTGGGTGTGTGTGTCCCTCAGGTAGCTAAGACTGGAGTTCTATGTGGACTGGAGGGTGGTTGTAGGCTGTAGTCAGGCTGGACCTGCAGGTGCTGGGCTCTGGAGCAGGCAGAGCCCTTGAGGCTTGCCAGCAGGGTTGGAAAGCCTAACGAGGGCAGGAGTCCCATTTTCCCCTGAAGTTTGGGTCTGGGGTTCCTGGGTAGTCAGGAAGCCCACAAGGGGCAGCGCCCTGTGCTTGTCTGACTGCCTCACCAACCCTGCCTTGCCTTCAGATTGGACTTTTTCATGAGCCCTACCACCTGACGCCTAATTAAAATGGTGGCTATATTGCTAATTTATTCATCAGCTAGTATGTTGATGCTAGGCCTGAGACCCGGAAGGAAGTTTGCGAAGATCCCACCCCCACCCCCAGTTATGGAGCTGGAACACAGGGCCTGGCACACTCTAAGCAAGTTGTCTACCTCTGGGCCATACCCTACCCCTTGGAGGTATTTTATTGTTCTTGTTTTGTTTTCTGAGGTAGTATCTTATTTTAACTCACTTTGTCCCTGAACTTAGTGATCCTCTTGACTTAGCCTCTGGAATACTAGGATTACAGGTGTGCGCCCCATGCCTGGATTAAGATTTTGTGTGTATGATGAATTGTCTGTATATATGTGTACCATGTGCTCATGGAGGCCAAAAGAGAGGGTGTTACAGATAGTTGTGAACTGCCATGTAGATGCTGGGAATTGAACCTGGGTTGTCTGGAAGAGCAGCCAGTGCTCTTAACTGCTGAGCTGTCTCTCTGGACCCTAGAGATGTACTTTAGTCTTCTCATGTCACAGATGGGTAAACTGAGGCCTCCCATATGGTTGGACCTGCCATTCTCCTCCTGTGTGCCCCCACCCACCATACTGGGAGCATCTTGCCTTGTGAGGTCTGCATAGAGGACCTGCCCATCTCTCTCCGAGATACACCTCTTCCTTCCAGGGTCCAGCCTGACCAGTGTCCTGACCAGCAAGAGCAGTGGCAGGGAGATAACAGGTGACACAGGAGGCCGTGGGCTGTCGCCCAAGTGTGATTCTAGAGACCAGATGCTTCCAGTCTTAGGGATTCGTCAGGGCCTGTGAAGTCCTCCTCTGTGTGGCTGTCGCCCATCATTTGTTGGTAATGAGCTTTTTCACACTGTAATTTGTGTCTCCTAATTACCGAACAAGTGCCTAATGGTTCTGATTAAAATCAAAGGGACTCCTTATTTGGGAACAGGATGTGGATTCCAAGGCTGCATACTGCCTGCCCAAGTGACCAGGCACAGGTGGAAGTTTCCAGAATGGTGACCTAGCGTGAATGCTTCGGTTTTCCATTTGTGCTTGTCCTCAGTGTCCTGTCTGTAGAACAAGGGCGGCGGCGGGGTTGGGGGCGTTGTCCCCTTCAGAGCCTGAGCTCTCTGCTTCTTGTCTTGCGAGCTTGGCTCTCTGTCTTTCTGCACTCACCCTCTGGCTTGGCACTGCCACCTGGCTCAGTCTGTGCTGCCCGCTGATGTAGCGGAGCCCCTTTGTGTATACTCCCTCCCACTTCCACTTGCCATGCCTGGCTCCTGGCTTGCTTCTAGCTGCTGCGAGTGCAGGGCAGGTTTTTAGGTGGAGGCCTCACATCTGAACCTGTGGCAGCCTCCCTCCCTCCCGAAGTACCCAGTGAGAGCAGTCATCCCGACTCCACTGTGTGCCGTGCAGTCTGCCCCGTGCAGATCCTTCTGTACATTAGAGAATGCGGAAGGTCTGCAAAGCTGCCTTCCCATCTTGCTCATCCTTCTAGAAAGGCTCAGAGCTAAGTCTAGAGCTGTAGGCTCAGCCTAGGAGCTGGGGCTGGGGAGGTGAGCCCTCTGCCTTTCACTGTCCTCCCTGAACAATGGGGACCTTTCTGGGGCCACTGTGACCCAAAAAATGACTGTAGCCTAAGTAATGGTCATAGACCAGGTTGGCAGGAAATGTCACTCTCTGTTCCTTCCCAGCCTGTTGGACTACAGGGCTGCTTGGGGCTTCTAAGATACACTCCCTTCTGAGGGAGCTGCCCACCCGCTCATCCCCCTCTGATGGGAGGTGTCTATGTGGATAGTCAACTTCACCCCTGGCTGATTCTTGTCTGAGTACCAGCCCTCCTTGGCCTCATTGGACCCTAAGCTCTTCCCATGGGCCAGGTAGTGCCTCTCCAACACTGTCCTTCAGGGAGTCCCCCTCTGGTGCCTATGGAGGGCTGCGATCATGGTGGTGGTAAGGATGACCTGGTACCCTCGTCCCTGTGCTATGCTAGGGACCAAGTGCAGGTTTTGCCATGACTGGTTCAGTATCAGCTGCTGTCTACCCAGGCACAGCCTGTGGCCTAAGCGTCCAGGGATACCCAACATCCTCAGGTAGCGGTCATCAGAAGGACTCCTTCACAGTCCTGAAGCTTGGGGCCCTGAAGACTGTCTAGGATGTGAGTGCCTGATGGACCTCCTAATGAGAGCCTGGGGCGCTTATATTTTGTGAACTTGTGTTTTTAGGATTTTTCAGGGAATCCTCACTTATGACCTTCACAACTGGCAAAGGAGAAAGAAAGAAAAGGGGACTGTGGAGGGCATGGGGGCTAGGAGCTTACCTTGCACATCCACGTGGATTTTCCAGTTCTGTCCATTTTTCTAGATTTTTCCATAGTGGTGACGACAGTTCTTGTACGTTTCTAGGGAAATTATAGTAGCTCACCTTTCAGCCAAGCAGTCAAGGCCTCACTGTTTTGACTGTAAGTGTGCTGTAGGGAAAACGGCTGAGAACATGACTGGTGTTTGCGACGAAGGGCAGCCACACAGACGATTGGCCTTGTGGAAAGTGGATGTTGGCATCTGAAGGGAGCGCTGTTGCTGGATGGGCTGGGTAGCCTTGTGAAACAGACTTCAGGCAGGGCCTGGCTCGTGTCTTCAGTGAGATAATTTCAGTAGCCCCTTCTTGGCCATCTACTTTACTGGATGTAAGAGCAGCTCCTTGAAGCTCAGCCCTGGGACTTTTGTAGCTACAGAAACTGAGGCCCAGACTGCCAGACTGAGCCCTCACTGGAGCTCTGTTTGCCTGCCTGGACTAGTCCTTCTTCCTGCAGATTCTCTGGACTTCCCGTTAGAGGTATGGGCACAGGTGGAACAGTTCTAGCCCCTCACTCACTCCTAGGACAGGGCCAGTACGTGACAGCTATGGCTTGGAGCAAGCAGCATAGGCCCCCAGAGCCTTGGTGGTTGTGGAAGAGAGACCCACTGGCCACTCTGGCTGGCCAGACCCTGCCTTGGCTTTGTGATCACTATACATGATTTCTGAGGCTGGGGAAGATTATCCACTGTCCAAGGCCGCCTGGAACAGGCCCACCGGAGCAGGGTGAAGTGTGAACCTAAAAGGCAGGCCAGCCCTGCTGCGTGTTCTCTTGGGTCAGGGATCAAAGGGCATGACCCTTGGTGCTTGTCTTTCAGAACTGTGCAGGTTGGGTGTTAATCTGCCAGTCACTTTCACCCCTTTCTTCTTGGGGGTCAGGACCAGCATTTGATTAGCATCTCTCAGGCCAGTGCAGTACGTGGACCCTGGGAGACACAGTTCCCGGGATTAGGCTTCAGGGCCCCTCCAGGCTTGTTTGCTGTGTCTGGACGTAGTATTGCTGAGGAGAAGACGGGGAGGGAGACACCTTTTCCTCTGTTGCTGCTGGCTGCCCTACCTCTTCCCCTCACCCCCTCCAGGTCTATCAAACCTTGGCATGGACCCAGGAATCGCATGTGATTGTCTGTTCCCAGCTTCCTCAGCAGGGCGCCTGTTGCTCCTGTTTCTTCCCCCCACCCCCCACGTCTGGAATGAGTTATGTAGGGTGTCAGCTGTAGAGTGGTCCCTTCATGGCATGCATGGACCTCCCTATTGGCTCTGCCCCTAATCAGCACCACTAGAAGCATCCTCCCTAGTGAGCAGCTAGCAGGAATAGCCTGGCAGGGCACAGAGGGGTGGGGCAGAGGGAACTCTGGGGCTCCTCTGGGTGGGGCTGGAGAAGCCATCCCCCTTAGTTGGCTTCCTGCTTCCAGAGCTAGTCCTACAAAGGCAGTAAGGGGTAAGAAGGGCCCCACAGGCTGCCCACAGAATCCTTTCCTCTTCTATCTGCTGGAGTTATTGGAAGGAACCTCCAAAACGCCGCTCAGAGTACAGACATTGGGGGATAGGAGGCTTTGTGGATGGTCATTCAGAGGTCATCAGCTCAACAGGCGGTGTGGAGGCACCTTTTGGTTTTGGGCTTTCCCTTAGAGGGAGCTGTGGGCAGTGCCTCAGTGGGCCCTCTTGCATGAAGACTTGGCTTAATTAGTAGCGTTTACTGACCTTGTAGATGCTGTACCAGCTCTCAGAGCTCCAGGTCTTGGCCTATGGTGCTGGCCTTGCTGTAGATACATACAGCTGATGAGGACAGGCTCCTGTCTGGAGGGGTCAGCTTGCACAAGAGTCAGCTGGCATGAGCTGCAAAGGGTACCTGGCTCCCAGGTCCATAGCGTTCACCTGTGAGTGGCATCGTGGCTCTCACTAGCTACCCCCAGAATGACTTCTGATGGGATAAGGTTTCCCCAGTGGGTGAGAAGGGTACCTGTTATGCTTATATTCGCTGTAGTATCGAGTGTCATGTCCTCTGTCCTGCTCTCCCTGCAGTGGTCCTGCAGTGAGGAAAGTTAGGTCCTGCCTAGTCCCCTATGAGATTCCTTGGTGGGTATCATCAGGTACCTATGAGGAGTGCTAGCTGTCTGGACCCACAGTCCCTTCCAGGTACAAGTGTGACTGCTGTTGTTCTGGTTGTCTGATTGCTCTAGTGATACCAGACTTCTCCACCAACCAAGGTTCCCTCCTAGACCAGCCAGCTATGGCGAAGGTGATGACGTGTGGGCTGAGGGTTTCTGGAGAGCTTGGTGTCCTGCTCTTTGTGAGAAACCAAGCATGTGACTTTGTGTGAGGATGGGCGTATGTGCCTGTGTGGTAGCGTATGATAGTTAATGTATATATGTATGTATGTGTCTGTTTGTAGTATGTTTATATTGAAAGTGTGTGTGTAACTACATGTACACATTGGTCCCTGTGCTTGTGAAGGTCTCTTATGTGCCACATCCAGAACCAGGTGAGTTCCCCAGGACCTTGGACCTCCTGTCTCCTCCATATCTATGGACCTAGATCTTGTGATCTCCTTGGATTCAGGCCAGTGCCAGGGTGGCTGGTTCTTCTCTGGCCAAGAAACTAGGATACAGACAGTCCCTACCTTTGTAGATGTCTCAGGACATCTACCCCAATGTTTTCTGGGTTCCCCTTCCTTCAACACCATGTTTTGGAGGTGTGAGAGGAGCAGTTGGGTGGGGGACTTAGCTGTCTAGTTGAAGGCCTGATTTACCGAAAGCTTAAAAGGGATGTCCTTTACCCATTTTGACATGTGGATGTTTGAACATGTGTGAACTTGGCCAGATTGCAGGATTCTGTATACCAAAACATGAGGCTGTATTCTTCCCCATCGCGGGGATCCCTGGGGTGGCTGAACAAGACCCAGGGCATGGAGAGAGTACCAGATTGCATGATTCCTTGGGACACAGTAGGAAACCATGGAAAGAGGTTCTGGAGGCACCCAGAGGGGCATGTAGGGTGGCAGCCACAATCTCCCACAGCAGTCCAGGCTTTGGTGTTTTCCTGAGATGAGCCCTGTTCCACCTCCAACTGGCTATGTGACTTTGGGTAACAGTGGGTGGGACAGGCTCTCTATTTGCTGGGGATTCTTGTCTTCATGCAGCTAGCAGAAAATCAGCAGTGGTTTACTCTCCTGGTCTCTGCCAGGTCTTTCCTGGCTTCAGGGTCCAGATTGAACCTCCTTCTCTGATCCTTATGTCCCCGGCTCTCTTCTTAAATGCTGGTCCCTCTGTATCTTTCTGGGTGGTACTTCCTCCCCACAGTCTCCACAGGGCAAGAACTGAGCCTTCTCAGATCTCTTCCATGTCTCCAGACAGATCCACTTGAGATGGAGAGCTGGTCATATCCTTGTGTGATATTCTGTGCTTCTCGATATAGTCTGGTTGTGCAGAGGCCTTCAGAGAGCTGATAAGAAGTGACCACCTCATTACCTCCTGAGAATTCTCCCTGTGCTTGTTGGATTCTGGAATTGAGACACCTGGATAGAAGTGCTTGCACGTGGAGCTTGTGGCAGTGCAGGACTGTAGCATGCTGCCACCAAGCCATAAACACCTTTGGGCCTCAAAGACTGGGTGGGTGGTAGTGTGGGACATAGTGGAGCTGGATGCCCCGTTACAGAGTGCTGTTGCCTTCTGGGATGGGGGTTTGACAGTAGAGGAGACACCACTTCTGATATCTTGGAAGGTGGCAGGCCTGAAAACTTGTCAGGTCTTAATGCTGAGATGTCACTTCTGGAGCTGAAGATGGAACATGGGTGAGGTTGGCTGCCACAGGGTGTCAGTTGTTGGTGGGGCCCTGTCCCTGCTCTTGGGAACTCAACACTGTAGAGTTCTCCAGTAAGAGACTTCGGTCCAAAGTCAATCATCTAACTCCCATCCCGTTATAAGTCTTCCGTCCCTCTGGGTGTCAGGCTTGGTTCCTACTAGGTCTGTGTCCTGGGAAAAGTTCCTCCAACTCACTAGGCCTTAGTTTCCCTTCTTGTCTGCTGTGGTAGTCATGTGGACCCAAGGGGTGGCCTTGAGTGGCTCCTGCTGTCTTGAGGGTGCCGTGCCTTTGTTCAGAATTCAGCTAAGGCCTTCAGGCTGCCCAGAGCCCATAGTATCTCTGGCTGTGAGCTGGGTGTGGGCAGGGCCATTTCATACAGGGAGATAACCTAGGGAGGGAGCTCTCTGGCCTTGGTACTGGGTGCTCTTGGTGTTCAAGTTGGGGGCCACAGGGTTGCTTTTTGTAGATTGTGGTCTTCTGAAGCCTCAGTCTTGGCAGATTGCAGTCTCCTGTTTCTGGGCAGGTCACCTGAGACTTAGGGTAGAGCAGAGTGGCTGGGGTCTGTGTGTAGCTTGGTGCTGGGGAATGGACTGTGGGGGACACAGCTTTGCCTCTTGGGCATGGCCCTCTTGTGACTCTGCCTGTCCCGGTGTTGTGGGGAGCAAAGGCAGTCATGGGGAGCACAATCTTCCGTGTATATCGGGCAGGCCAACAGCGCAAGATGGCCACCGTTCTTCCTGGGTGCTGTGCGTGTTGAAACCCATCTCTGACGTGACCAAGATGTTGAAATAAGTTCTTGTAAGTTTCCCAATATCCTGCCAGCTCGTCACAGGACTGGGTGTCAGGTGCCTGGTGCCAGGCCTGGCCTGTGTCTCCCTCCTGGGGTGCCTAGGCCTCACTCATTTTCCTCCTGAGAGGAGAGGCCACTCGCCCCCCTCTTCTGCAGAGGATACCAGCTGAGGTTGTGCTGTCAGGGCAGGGTGGCAATACTCAAGGCTCAAGAAATCCTGATAATTTCCCCATTTTATGAGGGGGGGAAACTGAGGAAAAGCAGAGCTTTGGGATTTGATGTCAGGCTTCTGAACCCGCGCCTGACCAGAGCGGCCTAGGCGAGTAGATGGCAGAGTGAGGCGGGGTGCCTTAGTAGCACGGTGGGCGTGTGTGTGTGAAAACCTCAGCACACCGCTAGGGCCCTCCTGAGAGAAGGCTGGACTGACTTCGTGGCCTGCTTTCTATGTTGATGGACACAGGAGGTTGTGGGCTGCAGGAACCTATGCAGCACCCAGTGGTGTCCTTCTGTCCAGCACTGCTCTGCAGTACCCTGCGGCCAGGCAGGCTGACTAACCCCATGACCATCACTGTGGTGGAGGCACTGGGTCTGGAAGGTTTCCCCACCTCCCAGGAGGTTCCTGTGTTTATGTTTAGAGAGCAGACGGGCTCAGGGAGCCTCCATGGCCATCCTGGTTCACATACTGCCCTGTGAGCAGATCATCAGATGGCCAGGGACTGGGGCATGAAGATCTAGTCATTAATTTGGGGGTGATTCACACACCCTTGGGGCAGTTGCTGGCTCTGACCTGGTGGGCTCAGTGGCCCCAGGCAGATGGCTCTTTATCTGATCTGGCCAGGGTTGAGGACCAGCACTCTGGCTCTGTGAGTGAAGTGGCGGGGAGCAAGAGTGCTTGAGACCATCCTCCCAGGTGTGTGTGTGTGTGAGAGAGAGACCCGCCCTGTACTCATCAGTAGGGAGGTGCCTTACGGATGAGGAAGCAGGCCCTCAGAGAGGGCAAGGAACCCATGCCTGCCACACAGCATGGTAACTGTATTACCAGGGCTGCAGTAGCGGGGAGTTGGAAGCTTGCTTTCCCGAAAGAGGAATTTGTGATGCCCAGGACTGGGAAGGAAGGTGTGTGTGGTTTTGATGCAGACATGACGCTGGGCAGAGCAGTGAACACAGGGGTTCCACCAGTTGCAGGGCACCTGCTGCATATGGGGATCTGTGCCTTGTGCTATGGCATATCAAGTCTGTCACCTCATGCTCTGTAGCCTTGAGTTCCAGGTTTTTCTGGCTACCCTTTCAGTGAGAATATGACAGCCCAGAGGGTTGACATCACTTTCTGGCCTTGGACCGAGGCCTTCCGTGTCCTGTTTCTGGGACCCCCAGCATCTGTCTGCTGGCCCTGGGACTGTGCTGGGGTCTTCTCATAGTGGTGTGTATGCAGGTTTGTTCTGTCCACCCCGGCAGCTGTGCAGATGGCCCAGGACAGGCTTGGGAGTGTGGGAGTGTCCTGTACTGTAGCTGGAGGGAGATGAGCAATACTTCTGTCAGGAAGCCTTCTGTGATACCCGCTTCCGGCTGCAGCCCTGCTAGGTGAGCTGGGTCTCTGGACAAAGCTTCCGTCTAACTGGATGGGAGTCCCTAACAGGGCCCACCTTGCCATTCTGTCTCTTCCTGACATAGGCAGTTAGGAGTGAAGATGTCCCATTACCAAGTGCTCTGTGGTGCTCATCTGTATATGGGGTGCATATTCCTGGTGGTACTGTTCCTGAGGACCAGGACCTGTGGACACAGAGAACTGAGTCAGATGCCCACAGCTCTTGTTGTCTGTGGGTGGTACAATCAGAACTTGAGCCCAGACTTGTGATGGTAGGTGCCTAGGTAGAACTGAGCCACCAGTTGGTTCTCAGCACTGTGCAAAGCCAGCTCTGCAGTGGCCGCAAGTCCACTTCCCCAGTGAGGCTCCAGGCTGTCTGCATTAGAGTGACAGAGAGCAAGTGACTAGCAGGCTGCCCTCCTGTGGGTGGGCAGGCCCTGGGGTCCTGTCCTGAGGGTGGCAGTGGTGATGGGTGTGCCTCTGCCCCACATATGTAGCCTTCGGAGCAGGTCCAGAGGGGATGGCGCCAGAAGAGCAGCTGCCTCAGAGGCTGTGCAAGTGGGGGCATAGGAGGGAGACATTGCAAGGCCACTTCCTTAGCCTGCAATCTTTGCAGAAGAGGAAATAAGTCCCAGAGGGTTTGGACAGCCTGTGTGGGGTCACATAGCCATCGGTACCTTGGTTTACAGTCTGGGCCTTAGTTGTCTGGTTCCTAAGTTCCTGGTGGGTCTGAAGCTGGCACTGATCAATGTGCCGGGCTCTGTTTTCCCATTCTCCAGCAAACGTCTATTTGGCAGTCTCCGTGGGCCAGGCTTGATGACCTGATCAGAGCAGTGGGAGAGCTGGCTGACCACTGCTGCTCTAGCAAATGCTTTTCAGGGGCGGGGTAGGGGGTTCCTGCAGGGGGCGCTGTGTTGCTATGTAGGAGTCACCCAGGGCCAGTTTCAGGCCCAAGGAACAGCATGTTCAAAGCTAGAGTAGGACTCCAGAGACACTAGAGTAACTGGGCTGAGGAGGTGGCAGGGATGGGGGAGTGTTTGATGATTGATTGATTGTGTGTGTGTGTGTATATGTCAGGGGTGGAACTGTCCTGTGTGGTGGCCAGTGTTGACTGGCCCCTGGGGAAATGGGCTCCAGACCCTCAGTGGGAGACCATGAGCCTTGGAGAGGTTGCTAAGTGCTGAGCCTGTACCCTTTCTTGGAGCTTGGTCCCCCATCCCCAAGGTGGACTAGAAAGGCTGGCTCCAGGCAGATCTTGGCCCAGAGGACAACTTGTTCATCCCAGGGTCATCTCAGTGATGGGCCTAACTTAGAGTTAGGACTGAACCGGACTGGGGGCAGATGGTGGCTGGGATTCCCAGGATGGGTTCTGGGGATAGGACACCAGCCCAGGTCTGTGGGGCCATCAAGCTTTAGAGTAGTTACAGGCAGCCAGGGTCCCTGTGGTATAAGGGTATGCGTCAGATGTCTGTGTTCAATAGAATCAAACAAGTTCCAGCCACCCCAAGACTGTCATCCAAGCCAGAGAGAAAGCAGACCCTCCATCTCCCCTATTTCTCCTGGGCAGAGCTACTTGGTGCCTTTGGCTCTGCCTGTGGACGGTGACTTGCCTGTTATGTCCAGCGTGAGAGCACTAAAAGAACTCAGTGTGGTGTCTAGCAGCGCTGGAAGCTTCAGTGGGAGGCAGCCCCCCACACCAGTGTTGGGAGCAGTGTAAGAGGGGTCCCAGGCCCCAGATGGATGCCTTCTGATTTGGGGGCAGGGTATGTACCTGCATAGTTTTCCACCCAGTGACCCTGCTTTGTGTGGGCTTCTAGAAGCCCTGGATCCCTAGGAGGCCAATGTGTAATGTATCTTCTTATCCCTCTGGGGGGCAGGGCCTGTCCATGCTCCTGCCTTAGCTCAACTGTGTCTCTTCTGACCAGAGATGGCCACCCTTCCTCTGCCTGGTCCCCTTCCACAGCTGCCTGACCATCGGTTTGTCCCTCTCCCACTTCCCCAGCAGAACCTCTCTCTTTTCCTGTGTCCCTCCTGCCCAGTCCTCCTGTAGTTCTGTCCCTACTCCTTCCCTCCTGCCTCCCCCCTCTGACCCCCTGCTCTGTGTACTCAGGTGGCCTTGGGCTCCTGACCAGCTAGCCTCTGGCCAGCAGCATGGCCTTGGGCAGGTTGTACTTTACTTCTGAGCCTCTTTATTCTTCCTGCGAAAAGAGGGCAGACTTGCTGGAGGTGTGAGAGAGCTGGAGAGGTCCCAGTTGTCAGCTGCCCCACACAGAGCACATTGGATAATCAGGTTGTGTGGACAACAGCCTTTCCTGGCCACTCCTGCAGGTAGAAAGCGGATGTTGGGCGTCCCTCCTGGCCCCTTGGAGCTGAGTCCAGTGAGGAATCTAGGCTCTGAAAAACTAGTCTTATGTGGCGCAGGTGAACACAGACAGGGTCTGGGGAAGGAAGCATCCAGTGAGGTGGAAGCATCTACTTCCCTGGGCAGCTGGCCAGGTGGGCAGGCCAGAAGGTCTGGGCAGTGTGTCATCCAGCCTTTGTCCTGGCGCTGTGCCCTCTGTGCAGGCGTGTTCTCTGCTGCTATGACTGACTCCTACCCAGACTGGCCTCAGGACTGCCACTGGGACACAGCGACTCCAGATGGTTGCCCAACCTCTGGAGGCTCAGGTGTTGAGACCTGGGGGTGGGGGTGGGGAGGACAGAGCTCCAGTTTCCCTGCCTCAGAGATAGGCAACCAGGATGAGCCTTGACTTCCCAGAGTCCTCACCCTCTGGTGACTCTGGGCAGTATTGAGGGAAGCTGTGTTGAACCGGCTAAGCTGGGTGCCTCCCGCACATCCCAGTGCACTGTCCCCCAGTTGGAGGAGGGTGATAGTCTTGTCATCCTTCCTGGTAAGGAGTAGGTGATACCAGGGCAGCATGTGTCTGGAGCATGGTTGAATTCTGCAGAGCAAGATGTGGAACCTGAGGGTGGGTCCTGGCTGGGGTTTGGGTTTTGAGAGTGTCCTGGTTGTATAGAGACAAAGCTGATTTGTGCGCAGAAGGAGCCACTGGGTCACATCTTTCCCACATAACTTGGTGATGTTTTCCCCAGTGAGGCTGCTAGAGGGTCCCCTAAGTCCCCCATTGGCTCCCATCGTAGCGCCTTTCCCACAATTCCATTAGAGCTCTTCCCTGCAGTGTGGCTTTAGTCCTTTTGTAACCGGAAGCTGCCTCTGTTTCCTCGGATTTCATTCTTGTTTTATGTTTCTTGTGTGAATGTGCCCAGTTCATTGTCCTTCCAGCTGCTGTGGGCCTTGGGCTGTCAGGACCCATGCCGTGATGCACGCCCTCTGAATACCTGGCTCTGAGTTAGGGTTGCTGGAATGTGTTTGGTGCTGTTTTCCCTGGAGGTGACAAGCCACACCCCTTTGTCGGGATGCTCCTGTGTCCACTGATGAACCCTACACAGTGAGTGCCACCAGTCCTAGTACTAGTACCAAGACCTCGTGCTGACAGCTGAGCACGAGACTTTTGTGACCTGTTGGATTTCAGAGGGTGAGGGAAACCCAGAAGTTCCGTCCTTGTCTGATTCTCACCTCTGCCCTCTGTGTTGTCACTGTTAGACCTGTCCTGCCCTCCCAGACGGAGCAAGGCGGAGGCTGTCAGGGTGGTGCACAAATGTGCCTCACTTTGACAGATTCTCCAGCTGAGAGCCTTCCTGTGCCAGGTTGATTTGAGCTAGAGGTGGCACTGACCACCCAGCTAGGCTGAAGCTCTGGTGTGCAGCTTGGCATTGGTACAAGCTAGGTGTCTGCAGGCTGCTGTCCTCCTGAGGGGTGGCTGCACGGGCCAGGGCGGGGCTGAGGGCAGTAAGCAGGCTTTCAGTGACATTGATGGGATTAGAAGCAAGCCCAGCAGGAAGCTGACAACCTGGTTCAGGGCCAGGCCGGGGAGGGGAGCTTGGGAGGCCCAGAGCTCCTGACCATCCCAGGGAGCACTGGGGACTTGTTTGGGGATGAGTGCTGTCGTCTCAGGGAGAGTGACACATCCTGTTCCGCGAGCCCAGTATCTGAAAGCCCAGACAACTGTGGTGTTGTGGTGCTCCAGGACCCTCCACCCACACTTCCTATGCTCACAAGTGGAGCAGGGAGAAGTGGCCTGGCCCTGTGGCTCCATGGCTTTTAGGGTACATGAATGCTTGCTAGCTTCTTAAGAGCTAAACTCCAATGTCCCGAAGAGCATGGACCTTGGCCCCCATATCCAAGAAGCGGGGCTCTGTCCTTGTGGAACAGTCCTGGAGCAAGAGCCAAGTGAGCAGCCCTTAGCATTCTAGTTTGTCTTCAGATGGTAGGCCACTAGGTCCAGGAGATGGCTGGGGTGGAGAGCAGGTGTTGACTCCATGCAGCATTTGAGAAGTAGGCTTCCACAAGCCACAGGCTCCACGCTGTCTTTTTACACCTTGTTAGCCTGGCCGTGATTTTGTTTGGGTTCCTCAAGTCATCTGTCCATGCCCTGCCCAGAGAGAGGCCCTGCTTTGTCTTTAGGTGAGGGCAGAGTCCCTCGTCTGTCTTTTCTGCATCTGTCCCTGCTTAGCAGATATAACTCAGCCAGGTCACCTGCCTCTGGCTTAGTTCTGTGGCTCACATCCAGATTCCTCAGCCCACCCTGGCCACACCTCTGCACAGCAGGACCCATGTCATGTTGTTCCCTGTTAGGCCTTCTTGGTCTTTGCCTGGCTGTGTCCCTTTTGACTTCTCTTGGATGAGAGTAGCTCTCACATCTCAGGATTCTGTTCCCTGTCCTGGGGACTCCCAGAGAGCAGGAGCCTGAACCTACCCCCTTAACTGTACGTGAGCATGGCTCCGGACAAAAGTACAGTTGCCTTAAGCCTGGTGTTGGAGGATAAAATGTGGCTGTGAGGAATGGTGGAGGTGAGGGGAAGCAGTCAGGCCAGGCCTGAGGTGTTCTCGGGGTACTGTGCGAGGGCCTGTTTCACTCTGCTGTCCATGGGGGGGGGTCTGTGTTTGGGACCTGGGCTGGGAGCAGCCCCCACTGGACATTGAGCTGGTCTGAGCCAGTGTCTGGGTTACAGATGGTATTTCCACAGCTTCTGGCAGCTCCAGGGCCTTGCCGTATGTTCTTAGCCTCCCGCATTCCTGGAATATGTACAGGACACCCTGGTTTCTCAATGAAAAGACACCAGGTCCTGTCTCGTCAGAAGTAGAACTCTGGCTGGGCGCTCCCTGCCTGCAGGCCAGCCTTGCTCTACGGTGGCAATCAATATGAGCTTCCCCAGGCTCAAAACTTGCAGGACTCTTACTGGGGGAGGGCTGGCATCCCCCTTGATGTAATGTCGGAGGTTTCCCTGGGCCCACAGGCCTGCAGAGTAGCCTCCATCTGACTCCAGGGCTGTGTCTCTTGGGGACAAGAAGGTCTGGGTCTCTCATGGACTCTTCAGCTTCAGGGTGAGGACTACAGTTCTGTTGGTGTGTGTGTGTGTGTGTGTGTGTGTGTGTGTGTGTGTGTGTGTGTGTGTGTGTTGTCTGTGTCTCCTCCTTCTCCCCTCACCTGATCATGACCTTCAGGAACCCTTTCCTGAAGACCTTTCTTGACTGTGTGACTGGCTGGCCTGGTGGAGTTCAGGATACCCTGGTTCCCATGGCCTATCTTGCCTCCCAGTGGATCAAACTTGACTTTGGCACTGCTGTTGCCTGCCGGCAGCAAGCCTGGGCAGGTGAGTGTTCATGGATGCCTGCGGTGTGGGCCGGAGGTGGCAGCGTGCTGGCCCTGTGAGTCATTTAGATCCTGGGGAGTGGGGGTGGCAGGGCTGGCTGCAGCTGAGAGGCTGAGGCTGACAGGCTAAGGCTTGTTTATAGTTACCTGATGGAGCCTGGAGGGGACCTGCCTGGGACTAGGTCAGGGCTAGAGTGGTCCTAGGAAGTAAGGAGCCTCCTTTGGGGCACTGTCTACAAGGCCAGACCCTCACTGATGACTGGGCCCAGATTGCCAAATGGCCTTCAGTCTAGAGACCAGCTGGATCTTCCAAGAGGAGCAAGGAGGGCTTCGTAGAAGAGGTACCCTTGGTGGGAAGACTCAGAGAGAATGACCAGGCTGAGCCAGAATGGGGCCTGATTGCTGATGGTCATGGGACCCTCTATATGTGGGGCTTACGGAGACATTGAATCTACCCCTCCCTTAGTCATGGGACTTTCTGTATGTGGGGCCCACGGGGACATTGAATCTGCCCCCTTCCTTAGGTAGGCACTACTCAGGTAGAAGTGACTCTTTCCAGGGAGCCAGGAAATTGTCAGATGTCAGATTTGGTATTTAGCGGGTGCCTCCAAGGGGGTCGTCTGTCTGCCCTGAGACCCAGGCGAGCTAGCTAGCTAGGCCTTTTGATAGCCTTTGGTGTCTGTGCTGAGGAGCCTGTCTGTGTCAGGTGAAGGAAGAGGGACACAGTCTTAGTGACCACACCACCAGGGCTAAATTTAGACCACAGGAGCTAGGTCTGTCTTCTGCCCTCCTACCACTCTGTCTGCTTGTGCTCGGTCTGGCTGCCTTTGGAAGGAAGGAAGCTGAGGTCTGTGTGGGGTTGTTCGTTCTGAGGGGCACAGAGGCTCCTGTCTGGGCCCAGGCTCTGGCTGCCTGTGTCCAGACTAAGAGGGGTGAAGCCGGGGTGGGGGTAGTGGGGCTTCTTACAGGGCCTCTCTGGGGCTACGAGCTGGATACGGGAAGGTCCAACACCCAGGGGTGAGCCTCAGTGTCATCTTGGATTATTGGGCTGAAAGGAAGATGGGAGGCAGGAGTGAGATCAAGTGGACCCCTATGCTTCACTGGGTCTGTCTGAGGGATGAGAGGTAGCCCCTTTTGATCACGTGTCCACCCCAGTGATGGCTGTGTTGCTCTAGTCAGTGTATAGCAGCCTACTTGAATGGTGATGGGTGCTGATCTCGGCTTTTTCTAGTTCTCTTGGTGTGAACACCACCATGGCTGACCCCAAGCCACCTAGGTGATGTTGATGTCATTGTGTTAGGAAGAAGTGACCATGGAAGAACTGGTCCTGCTATTCTGCTTGCTCACAGTGGCAAGTTTAGTGCTCACAAATCTGCCACAGTGTTACACTGCCAGTGTCAGAGGACCTATGGCCTGGCCTAGGCAGCACCTGACAAATAAGACCCCAGCTGAGAGGCATGGTAGGGCTGGGCTGCTGTGGGCCATGTGCCCCCTGGCTGTGCCATGGGTGTAGGTACTGGTTAGATCTCAGGCCATGTATGATCTACACTGACATGCTGTGTGCATCATGGAGGTGAGAATATAACTTAGTAACTATTCCTGTTAGAGACTTCTCCAGCAGTTGACACATTCAGGTGGGCCATAGAAAGGCCTGTGCCTCACGTGAGGACCCTCAGTGAGTGAACAGGGTCTGTGACTAGTCATCTGCCTTGCTCTGCATGGTATTGTCAACAGGCTCCGGCAGTGCAGAAGACAATAAGGTTGTTGTGTGGAGTGTGGATGGGATGCGTTCAGAGCTTAGCATGGAGCCATACTGAGGCTGGAGGCAAGGCTGTTAGCTTTGAGAGGTGCCCTGCAGTCCTAGGCCCCACCTGCTCTGGGGCCTAGGTTGAGCCTTGGGGGACAGGTAGAAAGAATGACATTGAGCGTTGCCATCCTTGGTTGCTAAGATGGCAAGAGACAGTTTTCTCACAGATGGCCAGGATGATTCTATAAAGGGCTCCCCACCTCATCCCTACTCTCTCTTGGGGAGATAGACCTTATTTACCTGCCAGACCCAAGGCAGAAGGATCAAGGGTTTCATAAATGTCCACCAGGCACAGCCAAGGTGACATGGCTCCCCTCTTGGTCAGAGTAGGAGAAGGGTCGGGCAGGCTGGCTATGGTAGTCTCTCCAGACAGGACAACTTGGTCTGTTGACTGTAGCTGATCTAGATGAAGCCTGTCTTGAACCAAATTATCAGGGGGCTTGCTAGCACTCAGGACAGTAGTTTGGGTCTGTCTGTCGGGGGTGTTGTGTCATTTTGAGCCCAAAACCCAAGCCAAAGGAAAGCACAAAAAATAGGCTGTGTTTTCTCTGACTTAGATCCAAGATCCTAGGAACCCTCTACTGCAAAGTGCAACCCCTGGGCTCCTGATCTAGGTAGCTGGGTCTGGGAACAGAGGTCAGCTACCTGTGATGGGAGTCACTTGCAGTGTAGGACGGAGCGGGGATGTTGTGCAGACAGTCCAGTGCATTCCAGAGTGTGGACCTTTATGTGGTGGGGTGGGTAAGCTGCTGTAACCCTGCAGTAGGTGCGGTTCCCAGATAGTATTAGCTTAGTCCAGTTGGGGATAGTGAGTGATGAGGGAGGGTAGGACTGCCTCTGGCTATCAAACCAAGAAGAAGGGAACCCTCTTGCACCCGGGTATCCCAGGAGGTTGTAGTCAGTGGGGTTTGCACATGCTTAGCCAAGCCAGTTCTCCCCTTCTGTCCCGACCAGCCCCTCCTCCAGCCCCAAACCCCAACAGAAGAGTTTTCAGATGGGCGTTTGCACATGGGTGTACCACGGACGACTTTCAGTGCCCCTCTGGCCTTGATGACATCTTGGTAGTCTGTTCCCGGTGCTGCTGTGGTGGACTGTAGCAAGCTGCGTGGAGCCACACCTGATGGCAATGTAGAGAGCTGCGTGGAGCCGCACCTGATGGTACTGGCTCCCGCCCTCCATGATCCCCAAAGCGAGCACCCTCTGTGATAATCAGCTCCGAATATTGGCTAAGACCTGACTTATGCTATTATCACGAAATGATTGTCAGCTGCTTGCATATGCGTGAACCTATGAGCAGTGCCCACCTGGCAATCCGGGGTTGGTAGCCCATGCCTTTTTAAGGGCTGGGAGAGGTTTGCCCAAGGAGAGAGGGGAAGAGAAAGAGAAGGAGAGAGGGAGAGAGACATTCTGTAACAAGGCCCTGAATAAACTGCTAGCAGGAAGAGCTCCGGGTGTCGCCTCATCCTTGCGGGTCAAGGGTGGACATGACAGTGGACATAGTGTGTGTGCCAGCAGCCAGTGCTTGTCACTCAGAGCTGCCCCGGCAGGTTGACTCCATACTGCAGACCCCATGGCTCGAGTAGGGCAGCCCAGTATGACAAAGCCTTAGGTGATGGTGGGGTGGAAGACTGCTGTGTCCCCATGCCCAGCTCCCATCACTGGGCCTGAGTTTGGCCCTTGACTGGAAAGCCACAGAAGGCACCCTGTACCCTGAAGAACAAGCCCTGGTATAGGTAGGAGGCGGTTGGGAGTACAAAATCCTCTTTACTGCCGTCTTTCTTGACGTACCGTCCTCCTCCAGCAGTAGAGGCAGCACCCTCATGGCACTTCCACAGGTCTGGCTGCTCAGGCCTGGTCTCTCCAGCTTTGGCCTTACTGCATTCTTACACCAGTTCCTAGCACCAGCGTTTCCCGGCCTCTGGACCTAGCCTTGCATCTGCTCTGTAGGACTTACCAGGACTTGAAAGCCTGACTTGGTATTGAGTGTGCTGCAGGCTGGGGAGTGGAGGGAGGCATAGTGTAATGTGAGGGTATAGGCAAAGGGCAGGCTCCCCAGGGTCCAGGCTAGGATGAGGATAGGCACATTGTCAGACCACGGAGCACACCTGAGTGCCAGCTGGCGCTGGCTTCTGTTGTCCCACCAGCATACAGATGGGGAGCAGGCCCAGCCAGGTGACCTGATCTGCTTCAAGTCAGGCAGGTGGCTGGACTCGGAGGTGGGTTTGAACTTGGGTCATTGCATCTGGGTCAGGTGGGAGTCTGTTTGCACCAAGTACTGTCTGTTTCAGATTGAGGAAATGAGGCTGCTTCCCAGTCTGCTTCCAAGAAGCCCTTGGTTTCGGCCATCAGGAGCTGCCTGTGGTCACAGGTGTCTGGCTGAGGGTGGAGGGCAGGGCGGGCCCTGGGAAAGGGGAACTGGGCTACAGGGCTAGTGCCAGCACCACTTGTTCCTGAGAGCCCAGCTGCCTCCAGAGGCTCACCCCGCTTGCTGCCTTTCCCTTCCAGGCTCCTGTTCATTGACCAAGCTGCATCGCCTGAGGCTGTGGGACCCCGAGCCAGCTGGCCGGGGACTGATGGGGCCACCACCATGGTGGGACCTATCACCTGCCCTCACCATGAGGCTGCGCCTTCTTGCCTCTCTCTCAGGAGGTGGCCTGGCCTGGCAGGCAGGTGACCACAGGTGGCTGGCAGGTGAGGGTAGGGTTTGGTATGGTATAGAGGATCTTATTGCAGGGTTCAGGAGTTGTGCCAAGGGAGAAGGAGAGGGCCTGGGGACCACAGGGGAAGGGAGTCTGTCAGGGTTCAGGGGCCTGGGTATGGACCTTTTAATGGTATATTCCTGAGTGATGCCTGGTTATGCCAGCCTATCATGGCTGGGCCTATCCAGGCTGCTCAACTCAGCCCACGAAGAGCAAATGAGGCTTATCCCAAGAGTGCCATGCCCCGCATATTTGGGTTTCACCTGGGTATCAGAAACAGGAGATCTCTTCCCCAGGAAGGTTTTAGGGAAAAGGTCCAGGCTTTAGACTCTCACTAAGTCCGGGGTGTTGCTTTCCTTATCTTGAGGCTGTAGGTGGGATCTCCCTCTTCTGGGTCGGGAGAACAGTGGAGTTTGTCTGACTAGAGGAATGTGGAGGGCTGGCCCTCTCTTCCTGGGCCTGGCATTGAGATACCCTTGATGGGGTGGCAGAGTTGGCCTCAACCCTAGCTAACCTGGATCTCTGTCCTGTCTGCCTGTGACTGCCACTTGAGGTGGTGGGAGTTCTGAGGGTCCGTAGGACTGTCTTAAGTCTCCAGAGCTGCTGTCTTGGTGGCTGGTTCACTGGCTTTGAGTCTTTCCTCTTTCCAGCAGCAATGATATCCTTTGTATGGTACGCCCTGGGCTGCATTTAATGTTCACAGGTCTTCGTAGATATCCTGGAGACATACTCTTCTGTCCACATTTGAGGGGAAACTGAGGCTCAGAGAGATGGGGTCACTTTTCCAATGCCAGTGGGAGGCTCCGATATGGACATCAGTGTTCACACTGAACCGTGATGTCTCTCTGGGGTTTGCAGTCTCCTTTGTGTTTGTGATGTGAGGTTGAGACAGCCCAGGAGCATGGTATGGGCTCCACGCAGAGATGAGCCCAGTCCCCTTGTGTTCCTGTGTCTGCTGCCCTGGCCTGCTGGGATTTGCATTTTCATCTTTGCCTCACTTCCTGCTGCCTTTCTTTTTAAAGATTTCTTTTAATTTTATGTGTATGAGTGTTTGCCTTAAAGTATGTAAGTGTTCCATGTGCATGCCCAGTGCCTGCAGAGGCCAGGTGAGGCCGGATCCTCTGGAATTGGATTTGTAGATGGTTATGCCATATGGGTGCCGGGAACCAAACCCGGGTTACCACATGCATGCAGGTGCCCACAGAGGCCAGAAGGCATGGGATCCCCTGGAGCTAAAATAACAGTTGTGAGTCACCTGCTGTGGATGCTGGGAACCAAACCCCAGCTCTCTATAGAACAGTAAGCATCATAACTGCCGAGCTTTCTCTCTAGCTCTCTGTGGATTTCTGGCTTGTTCCTAACCTCTTGTCGGTTGTTTGTTTTCTAGGAAGCTGACCAGTGTGGCACCTTAACATTGTGTATGAAGGGGAGTCGGTAGGCTCTGAGCCGGGGTCTCTCAATTAGGCCCAGTGTGTGCGGTTTCTCCGAGTCTGGCGTTCTGGACTCATTTATGTTGTTCCCCTGCATCTGGCTACCCAGGTGAAGGGCTTGGACTTGTCACCTCTGGCCTAGTGAGATTAAACCTCAGTGTCCTTTGTCACATTCACTAGGTGATGCTGAGGGCTTCCTGGGGAGGAGTGGGCTTGAAACCTTGGAAGGCAGTTTCCAGGACCCTTTCCCTTCCTGCCAGGTGCTAACATGGTGTTCCCTCTTCTGCCCAAGTGGGGCCTGATGGTGCCTCCTGCCTGGCCTTTTGGCTCCCAGGCTGTGGCTGTGGCTTCCTTCTTTATCTTGTAAAGCTGAGTTTTCCTTACCAAGCTCAGCCCTCCAGAGATACTTGGTCATCCAATGTCTTGGTGCCCCATCTTTGGGAGTGCTGTGCCGGTGCCCTGGTCCTATTGTGCTTGGTCCAGCCTGCTCCCCTCCCTTTCCCTCTGGGTACTCTTACCACATGGTATCCATGCTTTGTGGCAGAAATGCCATTTCTTCCAGTCCCCCTCCCCCTGACACTGGCTCCGGCCTCAGTTGCCCTGAGGGCTGCTTGGGGAGCAGACTAGAAAGGGGTAGGCAGGCCCAGCAGAGAAGATGAGGCAGACTCAGGCCCCTTTCTCAGAGGCTTTGGTGTTGGGGGCTTGTGGAGCATCATGGGTTCCTCTGGTGCAGCAGAAGAGACCCCTGCCATCCTGTCTATGGAGGGGTGGCAGAGAAGGCATGCTGAGCTGGGCTTAGCCTAGCAAGGGCTGCATCTGTTGTTTGGTCAATACTGGCTCTCATCTCTACTGAAGGGATAGACAGCTATCCTTGGTGCCATCTGGATGAAGGTTTTGGTCCCCAGAGGGCAGAGAGGCTGTCGTGCAGCCTGTCAATCATTCCATCCCCTGTCCCTGAGACAGAGCTGGTGGCTGACTGCACACCCCTCACAGGTTCTGTGTCATGGGCTACAGCACACAGTGCTGCCAATCTCCTGCCCATTCTTGTGCCATTGCAGCCCTGATAGGTGCAAGTTGGCAAGGTTGGGACACAAGGCTAGTGAGGGTCTCTTTTCTCAGCTTTAAGGAGTTTGTGAATGATGACTGGGTGGGAGATCCTGTCCCCTCACTTGCCTGTCATCCCCTAGACACCGGTCTCTCCCACTTGCTGGGGGCTGAGGAAGAAATACAGACTGCCTGATCTATAGTCTGTGTGCAGAGATCCACTGTGTTGATATTCTTGATAGGGTTCAGGCTTACAGACATCATAGACCCCAGCTAAGTAAGAATAGGGATCTCAGTGGCAAGGGAAGTTTCTGGGGTTTAGCCTGGGGCCCCAGGCTGTGAGTGGCATATCTCAGAGTGTTTACACACTTGGCATGGTGTCAGGCAGTAGGAAGGACATAGAGTTGAGTCCCATGGAGACAGCCCTGTCAAACTGTGGATGGACTTTGTGGAGGGTCTCTGCTGATTTCCATGAGCTGCAGTGCAGGCTCTGTCCATGTGGAGTCAGGGATTGGGAGGGTCCCCGGCTGTGGGTGGTGATTGGGAGGTTCCATTCCCACCCTGTCTCACAGATGAAATCCTGCCCCATTGGCAGAGGCTCCAGCAGCCAGACCTCTGGGTTTGTTGGGTGCTTGCATTGTATACTCTGGCCAGTCACGAGGGCATGGGCAAGCCCCTGCTGAGGGGAAGATAAACGCGCTGTTAGGGTATGCTGAGGAGTCACGAGGGCATGGGTGAGCTGTTGAGGGGAGGGTGTGTGTACTGGTGTGGACTAGGGCTTCTGGAGAGGCTTTGGGGAGCTTGACTTCCGACCCTGGTGCCCCGCGGAGGCTCCACCCTCCAGGCTCAGCTCTGTTTCTATCATGTGGTCCTGGACAGCCACCCACTGTACCACATCGTACTTATGTCTGGAAAATAGTGATGCTCAATGGGCGTGGGAGGATTTGGGGATGTCCCAAGAGAGGCGCTCTTTGTCTTGGAGTATCCCCTTTGTCCTGATCCAGAGTCTCCAGTGTCCCTGTCCCCTAGAGCCCAGTTCCCTTCACGGTAGGTGGCGTGACCTGGGTGGGTATGGCCTAGGTCCCCTCTAAGTGTGGTTTAAGACTTTAATTACATTAAGGAATGTAAATGAAGATGAGGCCTGTGGGGGAGGACAGGAAGCCTAACCGGGGTTCCGTGGGTTCCACGACAGAGCTGCGGGCAGGTGGGTGATGGGACCTCTGAGCCACCAGGGGCGACGTGGCTCAAATTGAAACAATCATTTCTCTTCCTGTTAAATAGAAACTGCCTTCGAGAGTCTGCCGCCTCGGGGCCCCCTTGCCCCCGCCGCTGTGGGGCAGGTGGGGTTTTTCTTGAAGTCCCCCTCCTCCCCGCCCACCTCCCCTCCCGCCTCCCCTCCTCTGAAGTGTGGGCAGGCACCACAGAGTGTTGGAAACAGACAGACAAACAGCTCAAGGGAACAACCGGGAGGGGAGGCTTCAGTGTTCAGAAAGAAGCCCCTGCCTGGTCTTAGCGAGGTAAGCATCCTTCCAGGCTCCCAGGCTGGCATGTCACCTCCGACCCCCAGCCCAGGATGTTATGATGGGTTGTCCAGGGTCAAAGCCGAGGGTAGTTTCTGTGGGGCTGAGTTGTGGCAGGGACGGTTGTGAGAAAACTGAATGCAGACTGGCTGGCAGCTCCTGTTCTGGGCTTGGCAAGCCCTCATCCTCCCAGAGCTGAGGCCTTGCCACAGGACAGAGCAGCAGGTCCTTCATGGCCCGATGTTTCCACTAGCCCACATGGTACCATGCCAGCTTAGAGAGGCTGCAGAATGGGGACCCAAACTGCTGGTGACTGTCGCCAAAAGTGTCTCCATCGCTCTTCAGTCTGCTTCTGAGGTGCTGACAGTTACCTGCCCTGTGTGAATGTGAAGGCACTTCTGTTATCGGTTTCTCACATGGTACAGGGTGGGGAGGGCATCATACAACTGTCAGTCTTCGCTACCAGCTCTTCAGTTGTCCTGTCCCTCTGGTCACACTCTCCTGTGGCTTTTCTCTCATTCAAGCAGCCTAGGGACGAGTGGGTGTGACTTCCTCCCTTTGTCTAGTCCTGCCCCTGGCAGCACCTCTCAGGCTACAGACAGGAGACTTGGCCCGGCTCTTGGGCAGCAGGCTGGGATAGTCTGGCTGCTGTGCTCAGGGATGGACTGGGCATGTCTGGGTCCCTTGTTAGGGCTTGGAAGCCAATTCACAGGCTTTTTTAGGGCCCTGGAGCTGAATGTTACCTGTTCTTCTGTTCTGACTTTCAGCGCTGGCTGGTGCAATCAGGCCACCTGACTATTGCCCCGCAGCTGTCTCTGGGATAGAGAATTAAGGGTGCTTTTCAGTACCATAAGGTGCCTCAGAAAGGACCCAAGTTCCAGTCTGGGGTCCTGGGCCTGGCTGATAGATTCAGTTCATTCTATAGGTATCCTGTGTAATAGCTATGTGACCTGCAGACTGGGGACAAGCATCTATTAAGGCTTCTTCTATCCTGGGTTTGTGAGAGGATAATACCCAGAGCAGGAGCCTGGTGTCAGATAAAGCACCCTGGGATGGTATTCTTCACCCTGGAACAGCCCACCCCAAGCCTCTAAGGACAAGACTGCCAGAAGGCCCTCATTAGAGATCACCTCTACAAGGTCCTTATTTAGCTTTTCCAAAGAAATTGCCTTGCCTTCAACTGAGACACTTTGGGCTCACAAAAGGAGGTGACAGCAAAGGAGCCAGAAATTGGGGATGTCTGTGTAGTACGCTCAGGTTGGAGCCTGGCAAAGATGTCTGAAGCAGGCCCTGGTACCTGAGTCTAAGGCTTGAGCAGCTTAGGATTCTTCTCTCTGCTGCCCCCTAGTTGTACTCAGGCAAAGGGAAAGTCCCATGTAGCAGGGGCTGGAGGGGTCCAGACCGACTCATCCAGCTGCCTGGTCAGAGTGTACCCCACACACCTCTCCACTATCCCATGGAGGGTGGATGAGCACATCCCTGAGCCATTGGGAGTTTGGGAATGGAGACGGACCTGGCTGTTTGGGCAGGACTGCCCTGGGTGATGTGCACCTCAGCAGCTAGGCATCCCAGACAGTGACCACCACAGTTGGCCCAGAGGGCGATGATACTGACTGGCAAGAATTGAGGTGGGAAGCCTTGTGCAACAGCCCTGTGGACTGTGGGCTTCAGGAAGAGTTGGCATGGAGGATAACCTCTTGTCAGCACCTTGGCTCTTATGCCTGAGTGTACTGGCATCTTCACTTCTCAACTCCTAATTGAATGCTGCCTGGCACAGTCATAGGCTGGGCGTCAAGGTGGGAGCTCCTCCTTACCTCCTTTGTCCTCCTGGCTATGCTTCCCATTTCCTTTACTGTGGTTGGCTCTAGCCACACCTGTCACCATCGGGTCCAATCATAGTACCACCCAGGACTGTACGGGAGGTAGCTACTAGCCTAGGCACTATTTTCTGTTCCTCCTGTGCCCCTCCCTAGGAAGCCCCAAGCTGGCTGAGTATGGTCAAGAGAACCCAAAGTACTCTATCTTTGCCATTTGCAGAATTCATCAGCCCCTTTGGGCTCTAGCCTCCATCTGTACAATAGAATAGAGCAAGGTGTGAATTAAGGTGTCTGTTTCCATCAGGTGATAGATGCTGATGGTGATGGTGTAGTGATGATATTGATGGTGGTAATGGTGATTATTTGATGCTGATAGTGATGACGATGGAAGTGTTGGTAGTAATAGTGATGATTATGATGACAGTATTGATGATAATTGATGACATTCATGGCAGTGTTGGTAGTGATGATGGTGATGGTATTGTTGATCATAGTAATGGTGGTGGTGATGTAGTGATGCTGTTAATGTTGGTGGTGATATTGATGGTGATGATGCTGATTGTGATGGTGGTGGTGGTGGTGATGTTTGACTATATTAATGGTGATGAACTGATAGTGATGATGGTGGTGATGGTAATTTTGATGATGGTGATGATACTAAGGTGGCAACCATTGGTGCTTCTTGAGGCCCTCACAGTGGATATTGCTTCCCATGCTTACACCCTTTAGACTTTGGTGATCCCATCTCTGTGAAGACCATTGCAGTGGTACATTGTACACTAAGAGTTGAGAGTTTGGTCAGGATAGTAGGGCCTTGGGCTGACAGACTTTCTGGGTCTGGATCTCTGAGACTATTGGGTTGCTCCTGACAATTGAGTTCTCTACTTGAGAGGCCCCTGCGGTGGCCTGCCTGTACTTGGGCCCTCTGGGATCTCGGAGTTGGGTTGGAGTCAGTCTTGCTTTTTCTGACCACGTAGGAGGCTGAGCTATTGACTGGGGCTTTAGAGGGAAGGGCAGGGTGACCCCAGAACAGGCCCCTAGAGCAGTAAGCTGATGCGAGAGGAGACAGTGAATGAGCCACACCCACAGCTGGAGGGGACCCCCGAGGAGTCCCTCCTCAGGGAGTAGGAGTCAGACTTGTGGTAGAGCTGGGCAAACAGGCCTGCTGGGGGCTGTTCTTTGTGCAGACACAGAGCCTCAGCCCATTTTACAGAGAAGGGAACTGAGACTCAATATTGAGGGGTCCCTTTGGCCTCAAGTGTGGGCAGCAGTCCTTTCTTACCATGGTTAGCATTGGCCAGTGGGTCGTTTATCTTCCTGTCCTCCCAGTGCCTGAATCCGCCCCCTCCCACCCTTGGGGCCTGTGGCCTGTGGCCTGTCTTCTTCCTCTCTCCTCCTCTGACCACCTTTGGCCTCCCTCAAACCCTGGTGCCATGGTCCCTGCCACATTCCCATTGCTTCTCCAGGGCCACCACTTCTCCCTCCCAGGTCTTCAGGGGAAGTGGTACTTCCAGAAGGTGGAGGCTGGAGGTGGGCAGCCCAGGAAACTTTGAGGATCCATGAGCTACCTACTGCAAAGTTTCAGTTCCTGAGGGGGCAGGGGTGTCCCCAGGCGGGGATAAGGGCTTAGAACGTGACAGCCATCCTGGTACTAGTTCACTGTGTGGCTGCATGTTGCCTGCATGCTGACTGCCCCCCTCGGGTCCTGCTTGGTGGCCCTAGAGCATCAACTTCTCATGTGCTGTCCTCTGGATCCATCTGTCCTCCCTCCCTGGCTCTAGATGGAGCAGCCGCACGGTCCACTTCTGTTTACCCAGACACATGACCTGCTTAGACCCTACTGTGCCAAAGGGCTGTGGATGATTGAGTTCCCCCTCTAGGAGCTGGGGTTCGCTGGCTACCTTGGAGGGCTGTGGGGCTTACCCCACCCCAGCTGTAGTGAGTTGCAGTGAGCTGCAGTGCCACTTCCTGCACCCTGCCTGCCAAGCAGAGGCTTGAAGGGAGTTGGTGGGAGTTCCCTGGGCTTCCTGCTGTGGGGTCCTGCTGTTGGCAGGCATCTGTAGACACCATATGGCATAGGAACTCTGGTGGGAGTGGTATTCCTCTCTTGCCTATGACCTCAGTAGAGCCTGGCATCTTGGAGTCACCAGAGCTGTTGCCAGGCATTCAGTATTTCAGCTTTATTAATGTCACCCAGCTTCTCACGCTCTCCCTCTGAGGTCTGGGAACTGCCTTGGGATCTGGGCTGGGGACAATCCATCTCTGCTCTGTGTTTAAACCGCCGAGCATTCATACTGTGGTCAGTTTCGTACCCAGGGAGTGCTGCGTGCTCCTTCTTCCACATCCCCTTCCTGGGCTGCAGTGCCAGCTGCCCATGATGCGTGTGAGATGATGGGCATCTTCCCTGCAGAGATGGGCGTCCTGCTCTGTGTCTGTCCTTCAGGCACATGCGTGCTCTTTGGCCACACTCCTTCCCCGGGGTCCCTGGCTATGTTGGTGGTGGTCCCACAGAGGTATTTGGGATGTGAGATTATGTTTGGGGTCTTTGTGCCTCAGAATTTGAGGTCTTGGGGTTCTGTGGTTCAGTTTCCTCTCAGTCATGTTCCTGATCTTCTCTGTGACTTCTTGGGCAGGGAGTACCATGTGTCTTGTAATCCCCAGGTCTGAAGCTGACACATCGCAACCCTAGGCCCCGCCCTACAAGCTCTGATGCTGGAGGGGTGTGGAGATTTTCCTAAGCAGTGGTGTTGGCTGGTGTTAACACCCCTGCAAAGCCAAAGGGAGGCTGCTGGAATTGTGCCTTATAGGGGACATGGCTTATCAGGGTGGTGACAGCTAAGTGCCCGAGAAAGCAGAGCATGACATAGCATACACGAATATACATACACATACATGGTGTACGTGCACATGGCTTGCACACATACAAGGATGAAAGGGCGTTTCTTGCTCATTCTCTTCCTGGTTAGAAAGTTTCTCCTTCTTGAAGGACCCAGAAAACACACCCAGCCCATTGTCACCCAGGCTCCGGGAAGGTGTCTGCAGTGAATATTCTTTGTAAACAGGAAGGCCTGGGGTGGGGGCCTGGGGCAGTGGGGACTTGCCAAGGTAGGCATTGCTCTGGTGGCAGCCCCTTCTACACTGGAGCTGTAGGGACTTAGAGTCTGCTTGGACGCCTACCATCAGGCTTCAGGCAGGGTGGAGGACTGGGGGAGGGTGCCTAAGGGAACCTTCACAGGGACAGCCACATTCCCAGACTGGAGACTTGGCTCTTGCTGCTGCTGTCTCCCCTTCTTCCTGAAGTCTGTCCATATGCCACCTTGGCCGGTTTTCTCCTCTGTTGGTGTGGCTTCTCTCCTTGGCAGTTTCTGACTTGAGCCAGGTATGGGCGGTATCTTGAAGGATTGGAGAAGCTTGGGGTCCAGCCGGTATCTGGCAGCCTTACAGCCTGCCTCCCTGTTTCCCTCCTTCCTTCATTCCCTTCTTCCTGCTGAAACTTTGTTCTGCCACTCCCACAGCAAAGCCCACAGTGAGGGGAGCAGTGCAGGCCCTGGCATTTTATAGAGACCTGGTTGTAGCCCAAGCCTCCTACCCCAGCTGTTCCCTGTGTCTGCAAGGATCCTTCCTTGACTCTCCTGGGCAGAAACACTCTCATGTAGTGAACATGGCTGGTTTTTCCTGGTGTTTGGGGACAGCCAGCCCATGAGAGCCACGCTTAGGGTAGTGTGACAAGCTGCCTCTAGGCCTTGTGTCTCTCCTATTGCCCAAATCTTCCTGTGGGGGTGCAAAGAGCCTGGGGGAATCTGAGGGATTTCTCTTCTGGTCATGCCCTCATCTTGTTCTCAAAGGCCAGGAAAAGCGGGCCTTCTCTAGGTCCAGTCCAGCTCCCCCCTGGGTGCCCATGGCATTATCCTGTCTTCTTCTGGGATGCCTGCAGAAGGTAGATGTGCTCAAATTCAGCAAGATGTAGCTCTCAAATGGGCTAAAAGGGGAATCCAATGAGGGCTTAGCTGGTATGCTGGGTCTTAGTCTACAGACCTCAGAAGACAAAGCAGGCCACAGGGAAGAAGCTGTCTCACTTTCCTTATCTGGAGGCGGAGAGGAGGGCGGGGTTGTGATTGGTCAGCCCAGTATAGCCTCCAGGTATCCCAGCAGTGTGGAAGTGGTTCTGTTTGCCTGGCCTAGGGGCAGCTGCAGATTGCTAAATTTGCCTTTGGGCAGTTCTTATCCACGAACCTTTTCAGATTCTTCTGTCCTAGGTTGGAGGTGGTAGCTTTTCTGACAGGGTCACAAGAATTCAATTGACGTCAAAGGAACAAAGGCATTCCAGGTTCATGTAAGCAATTGGATTTGTATTTGTTCTTTTTGGACACATTCTCCTGTCTCCCACCTCCTTCCCTGTGGATTCCTTCCCCCAGTTCCATAAGTAGTTTAGTGGCCTATAGAGCTGGTCTGTAGTTCCTGTTTTGGCCAGTAGGTGCTACCACCTCTTGGTTCTAGAATTAACGTTTTTTTCCTTTTGTTTTTATTTATGTGTATTGGATGTTTTACCTGTGTAGTGATATTTCATTTGTATTTTTTTTCTTTTTTTCTTTTTTTTTGGTATTTCGAGACAGGGATTCTCTGTGGCTTTGGAGCCTGTCCTGGAACTAGCTCTGTAGACCAGGCTGGTCTCGAACTCACAGAGATCCGCCTACCTCTGCCTCCTGAGTGCTGGGATTAAAGGCGTGCGCCACCATCGCCCGCCCAGCTTCATTTGTATTTTAATAAATAAAACTTACCTGGAGATCAGAGAGTAAAACAGCTGCACTGATCAGCCTTACAGACCAGGCAGTAGTGACACACACCTTAAATTCCAGAAGCCACATTAGTTTGCAATAGAAACCGGGTGGTAGTGGTGCACACCTTTAATCCCAGCACTAGAGAGGAATATAAAGCGAGAGGAGGCAGGCTTCAGGCTCAGTATCATTCTGAGGATTCCTGGAGGCAGGGTCACCATTTTCGGACGGAGGTAGAGGTAAGAGCCTGTGGCCAGCTGCTTTGCTTTTCTGGTCTTCAGGTTGAACCCCAATTCCTGTCTCTGGGTTTTTATTAATCGTGCTACATACCTGTATGTGTGTAAGTGTACTGTGTGCATGCGGTCCCTGTGGAGGCCAGTAGAACGCATCAGATTCCCTGAAACCGTGTGGGTGCTGGGAAGAGTAGTAGCACTGAGCCGCCTCGTTAGCCCTTTGTTTTTTTTTTGTTTTTTGGTTTTTTCGAGACAGGGTTTCTCTGTGGCTTTGGAGCCTGTCCTGGAACTAGCTCTGTAGACCAGGCTGGTCTCGAACTCACAGAGATCCGCCTGCCTCTGCCTCCTGAGTGCTGGGATTAAAGGCGTGTGCCACCACCGCCCGGCCAGCCCTTTGTTTTAAGACAAACTTTGTAGCCCTTTGTTTTAAGATCTCACTTTGTAGATCATGCTTGTCTTGAGCTCACAGAGATCCTCCTGCCTGTGCCTGCCTAGTCCTGGAATTAAAGACATATTACCACCTTACACAGTTAGTTTTAGATTTTTTTATTTTTGAGACAGGGTTTCTCTGTAGCTTTGGAGCCCGTCCTGGAACTAGCTCTTGTAGACCAGGCTGGCCTCGAACTCATAGAGATCCACCTGCTTCTGCCTCCCGAGTGGTGGGATTAAAGGCCACCACCACCGCCCGGCTAGTTTTAGATTTCTTTTTTTGTTTGTTTGTTTGTTTTTTGAGACAGGGTTTCTCTGTGGTTTTTGGAGCCTGTCCTGGAACTAGCTCTTGTAGACCAGGCTGGTCTCGAACTCACAGAGATCCGCCTGCCTCTGCCTCCCGAGTGCTGGGATTAAAGGCGTGCGCCACCACCGCCCGGCTTAGTTTTAGATTTCTTAAATTGGCTTTTTGTTGTTAATCAGCAGACTGGTTTGTTCTCAGTTTTATGAATGGCCAGGGTTTCTGGCAAATCAAATGAAGCTCATTTGCTGATGGAATTGGTTCTTTCTGTCAGTTGGGGTAGTCATGGTAGCCAGGTTGGCCTCCCCATAGTGGACCTGGTCACAGTGGGGCCTCCTTACTGCATCCTCCTCTTGAGGGGAAACAGGGAGGAAGTTCCCAGAGTCTTTGGGATGGATATTGGTTAGGTTTCTCTCTGAAGATCTGTTCTTGCTGCCATGGCCTCTGTACCACTCCTGGCTTGGAACTGGCATTGGTACAGCTACTGAGATTTCCCTGTACTGTGCTGCTCATCAGGTTCAGAACAGGAGCATGGGCTTTGGCCAGGGTCAAGTCTGGTCTAAGAGTCCCATCCAGAGTACCAGTGTTGTCTTAAGATGTGTGGTGTCCTCCTATGTCTGCTCTGGGCTTCTGCCTGCTAAGCTCACGTGCCAGGACATGACCAGGATGAGGTAGGCTCAGAATGGCGAGGTCTTTCCAGGATGCTGAGTAGTGTAACCAGCCTGTGTCCCCCGCCTGGGGTGTGCTAGTCACTCACTTCCCATCACTTCACATGCCCGTAGTTGTTCTTGTCTTATCAGAAGCAAATGCCATGGCAGCAAGGTGGCAGGAAAGGTCAGGATATTCTCCAGATGAGAGGGAGAGAGGAAAGGATGGAGGGTAGGGGGATGGGGGCTTTCTCAGAGCATCAGCCTTGGAGAGGCAGGCAAGATTCCTCACTGTCTTCTCCATGGCCTTCCGGGTCTGTGGGCAGCAGGTCCAACACCCGGGAACCTCCTCGGCCTCTGGAGCTGGGAAGGCCTGATTAATAAGACTTTTTACATGTTTGAAACCTTGCATGAAAGGTTGACATGTGGGAGGTCCCAGACCCAGCCCTGCTCTGTGGCTTGCCAGTCTCATGCTTGGCACACTCCCAGGCCTTCCTCAAGGTCACCTGGAAGCTCCTCACCGACGGGGGAAGTGCCAGTGCCTTTCTTTCCTCTGGAGTGGGCTGCCTTGCTGTGTACCCAGAAGTTCAGGTCATGTGGTCCAGAGGGCAGGGTCACAGACTTCAGAGCCTTCAGCTTGCAGTACTGGGCCTGGCTCTGCCTGCTCAGCTATGAGAACCCCAGAGAGTGTGTACTGGGGTCCTCCAGAGATGGTCTAGCTCTTGGAGTATGCGAGATGAGTCCTGGCATCCTGGCCTGACCTTGGTCATGAAGGTTTGCCTGTGACTTGAGTGGGTGGGAGTGGGCAGTGGATGGGTCCTAGAGGCTGCTCTGACCCTCCTTGCCAATTCTTGTTTTGCAGACTTCTCCACCCAGGTGAACTCTTCATCCCTCAGCTCTCCAACGGGTCGAGGCTCCATGGCTGCCCCCTCGCTGCACCCCTCCTTGGGTCCAGGAATCGGATCTCCACTGGGCTCCCCCGGGCAACTGCACTCACCTATCAGCACCCTGAGCTCTCCCATCAATGGCATGGGCCCACCCTTCTCTGTCATCAGCTCCCCTATGGGCCCGCACTCCATGTCGGTACCCACCACACCCACACTGGGCTTTGGGACTGGTAGCCCCCAGGTGAGTGCTGGGCTGAGCTTTGGGGGAAATGGAACAGTAAGTGGGAACTTCATCTGTTGGCTGTGGGTCAGAGCTGTCATTTCGACTTTTTCTTTATGAAAGTGGGCTGCACAGCAAACAGTAGCCTCAGAGCGCCATGCTGGTGGCTGACCCAGACTGGCCTCCATAGCTCTGTCACTTGAAATTTCTCACAGTTGGTCTTCAAGTCCCCCTGGAGCCTGGCCTCATGATTGTAGAACTCTGGGGTACCTGCTTTCTCAGGCTTAGGGTCCATCTTCCAGGGATCCCGAGACCTCATAGGTCCTCTTACCCAGGCCACTGGGCTCAATGTCCCTGGGCCCAGGGATGCAGCTTCTTGGGTCCCACTGAGGCCCTGGTGGCTCTGGCTTTTAGTGGCTCTCTGTGAATATTGGCTATCCACAAGACTTGACTTCCTTTTTGTGGGCCTAGCAGGGCCCTCGTCCTGCTGTGGGTACCCTGGGTTCCTTCCTTATTCAGCCTCTTCTTCTCAAGCCCCCGAATGCCTGTTGGATAGAGCTGTGCTCTGCCTCGGTTTCCTCGAGGCTTCTGGTGGGTTTCTACCAGGAGTTTTGACTTTGGTAAACATACAGATCTCTGGAGAGCCTGCCCTTCACGTTTCCTTCAACTGTCCCTGAAACAGGTCAGGGATATCCTTTCTCCTTTGACTTTTCTTAGTTTGGGTTCTGTCTCAGCACAAGTAGCTTTGTTGTGCCATCTCACAGTGGCACACCTGGGACTCCTCCCTAGAACCACAGCTACAGCACCTATGTGCCCCTTCGGTTCCCACAGCCTTGTGCCTTGAACCATGCCATCTCCTGTGCCCCCTTCCTGGTGCTGGGTATGCTGGGGACCTCTCACTGCCTGACCAGGGAGCCTGTTGGGACTGGCTTGAGCCTCTTAAATGTCTGCTCCAGACAATCTGGCTAGTTTTTCTGGGCTGATCCCATCTAAGCCCCTTTGCCCCAGAATACGTGTGTGTGTGTGTGTGCGCGCGCGCGCGCGCGCGCGCGCGCGTTTGTTTCCACAAGTACCTGTATGCATATGTGCATAGAAGAGCTGGGGTTCCTGTTCATGAACAGCCTGTCACCCTGCCCCCGACTCCTCACCTTGCTGTCCAGAAGCAGGCAGAAGGCCTGAGTGAGGGACTGCTGGTGTGAAGCAAGCCTGACCACCCAGCTACCTCCCCAGCCTGGCCATATTATTTTTATCATAGGTGCTCTATACCCTTGCTAGCTCGAAATGCCACGCACAGAGAGGGTAGATGAAGACCTGACCGCCACAGTTCCCTGGCTTCAGTGTTGGCGCCTCTTGGTTCTCAGCTCCATGAGGCACCTTGCTGGGTCTGGATATAACTATCAGGCCATGGCCACCTGTGCCCAAGCCACCCCTGTGTCTTATGTGATCCTAGGACTCTACTAGGACAGGACCCAAGGGGATGTTCACCACTACTTCCCAGTCCTGCCTGTCTGGCCATGCTGACTTCCAGGTGAAGCACTTCTGAGTGCCTCAGTGTGGAGCCAGTGAGGCCTTGAGGCCTCTGATCCTCCTGGTTTACAGGAGGATCTCCCACTGTGGGGGCCTTAGAGACTTTGGTGTTTTGTTTTGTTTTGTTTTGTTTTGTTTTGTCAAGACAGGGTTTCTCTGTAGCTTTGGAGCCTGTCCTGGAACTAGACCAGGCTGGCCTTGAATTCACATTAATCTGCCTGCCTCTGCCTCCAAAGCACTGGGATTAAAGGTGGACGCCACCACCGCCCTGCATAAACAGGATGTTTTATGTTGCCTGCAGCCAGCCAGCCAGGTGGGGAATAGAGCTGTGGGGAGCTTGCAGAGCCTGAGATGGAAGTCCAAGATCTGGATAGCCCATCCAAGGGGGGCTAGTTGAGGGCTGGCCTGGACCTGGGAGGATAGGATGAGGTAGGGGCAGAAGAGAGGATGCCTGAGAGGTAGGCGGGGACCCAGGTGGGGCACCAGTGATGCAGAACCGAAATAAATGCCATGGATATGAAAGGGGAAATGGGATGACCCCACCCAGGGAGGCTGTGGGCTCCAACAGAGGGCTGTCTAGTCCTGGGTCTCTTGAGGGTTGTATAGGGAACACAGAAGTCCCAGGTGGGTGGGGCTTAGGATCCATGGGGGAGGTTGAGCAAGGGGAGACTAGAAACTGCCCTGATTCATCAGCTCAGATCTGGAAAGAGTAAAAAAGCCACGGGATCCCAGGACTGACCACTAGTGGAGCACTGAGGATCCCTGTGAGTGTCCGTGGGTCTGTGGTGAGGTTGGGTGCTGCAGCCCAGCCTTTGCTTTGTGACATCAGGGCTTCACTGGCCCTGAGCTGTTTATGCTACAGAGCTAAGACCTCCACGAATCTCAGGGCTAGGCTTCCCAAATAGTGAGCAGAGCGGGTGTGTGCAGTCTTGCTAGCAAAAGGCAGTGGTGTCACCCACCTTCCCCAGGATTCCCACCTAGGACCTTCAACTCGTTAGCATATGAACTGATCTCTTCTGCTGTAGGAAGCCCTGCCTGCCATCAAGGACTTCCGTGTCCTGACACTCAGGGTTTTATGTGGGCCCAGGCTGACCAGAGTGAGGCATGCTTGCAGACAGCCTCCTTGCCTATCTCACAACCCTGGCCAGCTAGGGCTGCAGAATTCTTAGGAGAGCTAGGTCCCCCATAGAAAGCCTCTCTGGTGCCTCTGTGCTATTCCTGTCCCGTGAGAAAGAGGGGGATGGGGCAGGAGGCCCTGAGGAAGGAGGTGAGGTTCCCCTTGCAGGGGGCAGTAAGGGCTATGCAAGGGCAGTGCAGCTGTACAGCTGGCTTTTTGCCTTTGTCAGGAGTTTTCAGAAGTGGGGGGATTGCCCAGCTGGGCTCTGGCGCCCTGGCAGATAGGCAGGCAGAGGGAAGCGCCTCTAGGCCCTGTGCTTACTGCAGAGCTGGGCTGGAGGCTGCGGAACCAAAACTGCTGTGTCATTGCGACGCCGCAGCTGTTGCCTGGGTGACAGGGTGAGTTTCCCACGCTTGCCCCTGGCGGCCAGAGGGCGGGGCGAGGCAAGGGGTGTGCCGAGGGCAGGATGGCCATGTTGACCCTGTGGCTTGATGTCTGTGGTGTCCACTTGCTCTCCTCTCTTGTCCTGTCCCAGATTCTGCTGCCATGGAAGGTGGTGGGGATCTGTGTGACTCTGGAAGAGCCCAGTCCTATCTCCTCCCCGAGCCTGGGCCTCTGGGCCTCACCTGGGTAGTGGGGGAGCCCAGAGCACCTGTGCTCTCATATGTCCAGAGCCCACGGCAGGTGTTAAGTGACAGGGGCTCCTAGGTGGGTGGCGAAGTGTAAGTGGCCTCCTGTATGGCACTGAGACATGAGATCCCTGCTTATGTGAGGTCTCTGGTACCCTGCAGTGGCCTGAGTTTGCTGGGAGGGGGTCCTCCGAGGGCTGTGTGTAGAGCTGAACCCTGTTCTAAGGATGATGGTCCTGCTGTCCCTTAGCTCTGTGGCCTGAGTGTGAGGCTGTGTAGAGCGGAATCGCGGGAAGCCCACCACTCACTAGTGCCCATCCCCGGCTTCCTAAGGCTGACCTATCCTGACTCGTCCTCTTGCAGCTCAACTCACCCATGAACCCCGTGAGCAGCAGCGAGGACATCAAACCCCCGCTGGGCCTCAATGGCGTCCTCAAGGTTCCTGCCCATCCCTCAGGAAATATGGCATCCTTCACGAAGCACATCTGTGCTATCTGTGGGGACCGCTCCTCAGGTAGGACCGACTGCCTGCTGGGCAGGTGCACGATACCTAGACAGAGCTCACAGAGCCGCCCTAGCATTTTCCACTGGGCTGGGTACAGGGAGACGGGAACCCAGGGGCACCTCCTCTGCCCTAGAGAAGGGTGGTTTGGAGGCGTGCCAAGAGAAGACGCAAGCATTGATGGCTGAGGTGCGGTGATAGCTAGCCTCCTCTTTGGGCCAAGCCTGTTGAAGGGCCCCCCTGCATTGTGCTACTGAACCCCAGTAGCCTGAGAGCCATGAACAGTGACCGTCCTCTTCTAGGGAGCAATAATAGCTCAGGTATAGAGAGCACAATAGTAGCAGAGTTGGTGATGTTGATCCTCAGGGGTAGTGTGACCCGTAGCCCTAGCATATAGAGAGAAGGTGGACCTGGTCTCTGATGACCAGGGAGGACCAGGCAGGGTCTAGCCTGAGCCCAGACAGGGAGTCTGAAACCTGAAGGCAGAGCCCTGGCCAACAAGAAGACACATGGATGCAGGTCTTGTCATTCATCCCTCTGTCTATACCCCACAGGCAAGCACTATGGGGTGTACAGTTGCGAGGGCTGCAAGGGCTTCTTCAAGAGGACAGTACGCAAAGACCTGACCTACACCTGCCGTGACAACAAGGACTGCCTGATCGACAAGAGGCAGAGAAACCGGTGTCAGTATTGCCGCTACCAGAAGTGCCTGGCCATGGGCATGAAGCGGGAAGGTAGGCCTTGAACGCCGTCCTCCTGCCCAGCATCCTCTTGTCATCAGACCCAGGAGGCCTCTGTTGTTCCTTTCCCCCAGCACTTTTAGTGTGGAGAGATTTGAGCAGAGTCCAGGCCTGGATTTTGTAGTTTGCCAGACTTTAGTCTAGCCTGATGGCTTCCTTTTTATGCCTTCAATGACCGGGTACTCCCTCTCTTCAGAGCTCAGTGGAGCCCCTGGTCTGTGCCGTTAAAGCTGCTGTCTGTAGAGCTCGTCTACTGAGGGACTGACTGCCTTCATGCCAGCTCTTCCCCCACCCAGAGTTTTACTGAGTGCTTGCTATATGGCTAGACCTCGGTATTTTACAATAGACAAGACAGACCAGGACCATCCCACTGGCAGCTTGACCCCAAGAACAGGAGCTGAGCAAATCGTCCCCTCTTGAGGTATGGCGGGGCTGAGCCAACACTGCCTGGGCTAGATGGTCTGTGGAGACCAAGCACTGACTGGTAGAGGAGGCTGTAAGGAAGGTGACGAGAGAGAGGGTGTCTCTCCATCTGCCCAGTGAGGGGATGCCCAAAGAGGCCCGTGGTATGAGGCACATTTGGGTTGGAGTGATGGAGGGGGCCACTAGAGACCACCAAAATATCCCCCAGAGCCTGTTGAATGTGAGGGTTATCTTGAGCTTTCCATCTTCTCAAGGCCACTTGACCACTTCCAGTTTCATCTCTGTCTGGCAGGGTCACCTGTTAGCCCACAGACCTCTGAGCAGCAGGACTCTGAGCCTCTTTATTAGAAAGATATGTATGTAAGGGGTAGGGAGGTTATATGACAGGCCAGGAGACTCCCCAGAGGTCCCAGATGTCAGGTGTGTAGTTAGACCCTTAGGTTCACCAGCTACATTGTCTCCTAAACCTGCATTTAGAACAGTTAGTTCTCTCGTTAGAAATGTGTGTGTGTGTGTGTGTGTGTGTGTATGTGCGTGCTTGTACGTGTAGTATATGTCTCTGTATGGGTGCCTGGATGAGTGTGTATGTGTACACACGTGTGTGCATGTGTGGTGCACGCGTGTGTATATGTCTCTCTGTATGGGTGCCTGGGTGAGTGTGTGTGTCTCTGTATGAGTACCTGGGTGAGTGTGCATGTGTGTGTGTGCACATGTGTGTGTGTGTGTGTGCGTGCATGTGTGTGTACGTGCACGTGTGTGTGTGTGTCTGTATGAATGCCTGGGTGACTGTGTGTGTGTCTATATGAATGCCTGGGTGAGTGTGTGTGTGTCTGTATGGGTGCCTGGGTGAGTGTGTGTGTGTCTGTATGAATGCCTGGGTGAGTGTGTGTGTGTCTGTATAGGTGCCTGGGTGAGTGTGTGTGTCTCTGGATGGGTGCCTGGGCGGGGTTCTTCCATCAGTCCTAGGCCTAGGCCTCACAGGGCTGGGCACTTTCTGAGGCAGGATCTACCACTCTGTCTCCAGAACTGCCCCTGGGGCTACCCCAGAGCCAGTTGTGTGTCCTTTCATCTTCTCACGAGCTCTTCATTGTCCCTGTCCGGCACCAGCCTGGCTAGGTCCGGTGCTGGGGTTTGCTCCTCTCTTCACATTGTTCTTCTTTCAGTACATTCTGATCCTCTTCTTCACGAGAACCCCATGCTCCTGTGGGGTCCTTCCGGGCTGTGAGGTCAGCAGGGGTGGAGGGAGTACCTGTACCTCATTCCCAGTGCTGATGTAGGGCAGCATACGAAGAACTGTGTGCTGTGGGCTGGAATGTGTCTGACCTTGACTATGCTGGGAGATTTCCATTGCCATGAGGGGCCAAATCTTAACACATTTGTCTAGCTAAGCTAGACCCCAGCTTCTGTCCCCTCCCCTTTTCTATAATGAGAGGACAGAGGGAGGAAGAGGGAGTGCCCTACCAAGGATGGGGGTACATTGTTTTGGGGTACCACATGCCGTAAGGGAACACTTATTGGGAATAACCAATACAACACATCCTCTAGAGGGCAGGTGCTTGAGTGGATGGATAGACCTGGGTGCGCCATGGCCAGAGGTGGAATTGGGGCTGTGTGAGCCTCTCAAGAGCTGAGCTCAGCCCGAGCCTTCTCTTTCTCAGTGCTATATTGTTCCGGTAATGGACACTGTTTAGGCTTTGGGTATGAGTTCCTAGCCCTTAAAAATGACCACCAGATAAGTAGGTGGCTTTAAGTCCCTGGGTTTGGTCAGCAAGAGCTTGGGAACTGGTACTTGACCCAGACTTGGGAGCTGAGCGTGACTCTGTGCAGGGGTATGCCCAGGCTAACACCTGATTGTGGGCAGATCAGGTGCCGTGTACCAGCTGCAGGGAGTGGTGTCTGTGAAAGCCAAGGCCGGCAGTAGACCTGGCATGTGACAGACACTACAATTCTCACCCTCCAGCTCCCGTGACCTCTTCCTCCACTGCCCGCATAGTTGCCCTTAGGTGCTTGGTGTCTGGACACCAGCTGCCTGGCCTTCCAGAGGTGTGGGCAGTGTGGACGGTGCTCTCGAATCCCAATGTCTTGAGATGGAGAGGCTGGAGTCAGCAGTGTGGGTCTTACTTTGTGCTTCCTATGGGTTAGGGCACAGAGCACCCCCTGTCCAGTCCTTGCACATAGAATGCTCACCCCCCATGCCTGTGCTAATGCTGCCCACCCTGCACAAAGAGGAAGTGGAGTTCAGAGAAGAGGGCTCCAGGCTGTCTGCCTGTGCAGAGCCCTGCGGCCTGCTCTGTTCCTTGGGCCACTCTGGCAGTGTTTTGGGTCCTGAGAAATGCTTTACTCTTTCCTGTGGAGAGATGTACCCCAGCCCCAGCCCATGCCTCTTTGTTCCTGCGGGGTTTATGAGCCCTAAGTGTTTAGTTCAAGCCCCGTGGTGCGTTCTCTTGTTCCAGACATGAACAAACATGGAGTTTGGCCCCTTGGGTTGTACAGGGTATCTGTGTGGCAGCTGTAAGACATCTTGAGGCCTTCAGGCTTGGTGGGCACTGCCACCCATTGGCTGCTCCTGGGCAGGGGAAAGGGACTTTGTCTTGGCCACCGAGACCCATTGCATTTCACAGAGCCTGTGGCCCCTAGTCCAAAGCTTTATTTTCAAGGTGGTGGCCTGGGATCTCACCGTGCAGGGATCTCTGGGAGGATCCCCAAGGGCCTGTCCCCACCTCTACCTGCATTTAGGTAGTGGACACTGCCCCTCTCCCCACTGGGTCTGGACCAGTCCCCAGAGTGAATTCATATTTGATTCCCACTGCTCTCCTGGGCTAACCGCTAGAAAGAGTTCTGTGGGTAGTGGGTGGGGCGGTTGGCTGCGTGAGCTGGATAGCCCGACAGCCTTTGGAGAAGCTGTGAGGCCAGGTTGCCAGCCCAGGGCCTTTGGCCCTGAGAAGGCAGGATGTGCACCACCGACTCCAGTGCTGGCTCAGCCCCCGAAGTACCCAGACCCTGCCACTAACAGTAAGCTTTGGAGTCTGAATCTCATAGTCTCCCTCTTCCAGGCTTCATCCCACATAGCCCTGAAAACACTTGAACAGAAGTGTTGTGAGGAAGGAGCTGACCACAAGAAGACTATGTTTCCCTGTAGGGTGGCCCTGCCTTGGGAGAGGCACCATGGCTTCAGGCTGATGAAGGATACTGCAGGCTGATAGCATCTATGTTGGGCAATAGCAGGGGCCTGCGTGTGCAAGCAGCCACGGGGACTTGTTTGGCAGCATTCCCCAGCCGGGGGATAGGCAGTGCCCTTTATGGGCTGAGCCTGGGCCTGTTGGCTGGTGCAGGTGGTGGTAGGGCTGGGGGCGTGCAGGTGCGTTGATCTGCAGGCTGGAAAGAAAGGCTGCATACTGCACACCCCATCCTCAGCTCCCTTCCCCTGAGGCCTCTTTGCATTTCCTTCCTGACTCTCTTAGCTTCCTGCACCCTGTCCTCTGGCTCTGGAGCACTTGCGTGCGGAAATGGCAATTTCTGCTCTGTGTGTGTGTGTGTGTGTGTGTGTGTGTGTGTGTGGTATGTGCATGTGCTTGCGTGCACGCGTGCATGTATGTACACAGACAAGGATGAGCCCACCATTTCCGCTGTACGGAAATGGCCCTGTCTTAGTTGTTTCTCTAGGTTTATGACTTTGCTTCTCTGAGCCTAGTGTCCCCATCTGAACTATGGGGATTCAGCAAGGGTCCCCTGAGGTTTGTTGGTGGAACAGAGCAGAAGACAGCTCAAGCCCAGCTGATAGTGGGGTTGGAGCATAGTGGCCACAGTGTGTGTTTGTGCTTGTGTCTGTGTTTGTGCATGTATGCATGACTGTCTGTGTTTTCACTTTTCTTGTGACTTGTCCCAGACTTGTTCTTGAGGGAGGGAAGGCCATTCCCCCTAGCTGCAGGGGCCTTGACGTACTATGTGGCCTCTGGGAAGAAGCCACTGGCTCTAGCCCTCCACTGCCTGGGCCTAAAGAAGGGGCAGTTGGACCAGTGCATGTTGGTAGAACCTGGTCCTGCCTACCTCAGGGCCCAGCCCTGGGCTGTGGAGGGGTGGAAGAAGGCTACAGTTTCTGGCAAACCCCTAAACAGGGAAGGCATTAAGATCTGGGAGACTCTTGTACTCTGACACCCTACCTCCTAGGGGCCCCTCAGTTCTGCTTGGGCCCAGTTTCTGATCAGTCCCGACACACTCCACTTTGTATGTCCTACGTGTGGACCCAGGTGTGCAGGAGGAGGGTCATCCCCTGCTCAGCCTGCATCTGGATCCTGGGAGGACTGAACCACAGGCCACAGGCAGATGAGGGAACCTTAGGCTCTGAGGCAACCACCTCCCCCGCAAGGCCTGCGCAGGCTTGGAAGGATAACGAGGCCCTGTATTTACAGACGCCTCCCGCCCGAGGCTTCCCGGCGCCAGTGGAGCATAAGTCAAACATGAGTGCGTCTAAAAGGTGATTGAGCTGGCAAAACATAAATCCCCCGCTCCCTCTGCCCCCTCCACTGTCTATAAATAAAACGATAATATTTATAACGATGCCGCCCTGAGCTGCCGGGGCCCTTGGAGGCTTCAAAGTGCCTCACAAAACATTTGCTAATTAATTCTCGGCTGCCCCCGCACAGGAGGCAGGTGTGAAGAGCCCCTCATCCACCCAGGGACAAGCTCGCAGGGATAGCTGGCTGCTGCCGGGAGGGCCTGCACTCAGGGTTGCCTTCCCCTGGGCTTCGAAAATCCCAAGGCTGTCTCTGAGAGCAAGGAAGTCCCTTCCTGCGGAGTGAAACTGGGCCAACAGGGTGGGGTGGGCCTCTTCAGGTGTTTCCTTTAGGGTCCTCTGGAAGGCAGACTCTGCCTTGACATTTTACAGGAGGTGGGGTACAGAGATGCTAAAGCAATTGCCCGAAGCACCGCAGCTGCTCAAGGGAGACCATCTCCTTCCAGGGCCCATAGTTTACTGTGGCACTTGGCTCTCTGAGTCGTTCTTCCATCTGGGAAGGTGAGGTTGTTGAGTTGACATCGTCCTAGCCTGAGGCTGAAGAGTTCTGTCTTTGGGCCTTGGGATGTAGACTTCCTGACTGTAACTTTGCCTGTGATTGGTCTATTCAGATGTTGGTCAGCGGGGCTGCTTAGTTGCCGGGCTGATTTCTCCAGGCTCTGGGCCACAGTCCTTTGACTTGTGGAGTGACCCTAACCCAGATGCTCAGCAGCCCCATGAAGGGCCCTAGAAGCCCAGCTGGGGAGGGATGGAGCTGGCAACCTTCTGTAGCCTCTGTAGGCTGGGCACCATCTGCCCATAGCACTCAACTCTACACCAGCCCCGACCTGCTGTCAGATTTTCCAAAAGAGCCAAGCTTGCAAAACACCAGCCTTTGCCCAGCTCCTCAGCCCAGCTGGTGTGTTCTGCAGACATCAGAGCAGCCTCCCATTCTTGCCTCTTTCATGGCTAGAAAGTCTCTGCCTCAGCCAGGCCATTGAGTCTCTGGGATCATAGCCCCAACATGGGAGAGCTATGTATTGGTTCAGTCTGACCCTCAACTGAATGGTGTTGGTGGACCCAGCAAGGAGCAGTAGCCGGGGGAATTAAAAAAAATGGTCACTTGCTGGGTTGTGGGGCGGCACGCCTTTAATCCCAGCACCTGGGAGGCAGAGGCAGGCGGATCTCAGTGAGTTCAAGACCAACCTGGTCTACAAAGTAAGTTCCAGAACAGTCAGGACTGTTGGAGAGAGAAACCCTGTCTAAAAACAAAAAACAAACAAAAACAAAAATAAATAAATAAGCTGAATAAAGGTCACTTGGGACTGTCACAAGATGTATGCAGAAAGAAAACCGCTGGGCCGAGTATTACAGTGGGAGCCATGGAGGAGTGAGGGGCGGTGAGCGTGAGAGAAGCCTGCTCCCTGGGTGTTAGGCAGAGAGGCCCCTGCAGTGTGAGAACCCCTTCTCCCTTCATCCCTCCTGTTGACCTTTGTGCTGTATTTCCAAAGCCATTTACGGGGGTTGTGGGTGAGAGCCTGGGGTCAGGAGGTGAGTCTGGCTGGAGAAGAGGAGGCCGCGGACCTGTCCTTGCGATCCTGACGCTGTCACCTAGGGAATGTGAGACAAGGTTTGATTGAGCTCTGACCAAGGTCCTGAGATGGCAGCCTTAGATCTCCCTGGTCACACTCTTGGGCCTCTAGAGAGGCATTACCCTAGGTATCTTTCTAGAGAGAGAATCAGGTCAACACCTAGCCTGCTGCAGGAACACAGCGTGGAGGGAGGGGTTTGAACCTTACTGGTGTCTGAGTGTGGTGGAGACAGAATGGATTCAGGGGAGCCATTAGCGGGAAAAGCACACTCTGGCTCCCGCCCGAGGCTCCTCACTGGACTGCGCTCCAGCGGGGTTGTTGGCCAGGCAGATGTTGAGTGAGCTTGCCCTGCCGCTGTAGTTCTTTCTTGCCATGCTGCCCCCACCATTCCTGAGAGCTGGTCTGCTCACAGCTGTCTGGGAGCTGTTGTCTGGTAGATGGGCAGTCCCAAGGCCTGTGCCATCATGGAGGAAGGGGGCAAAGCTGTGTGGTCTGTGTGAGGCTGGGGTGCCTCTCCTGGCTGCAGAGCTAAGCATGGAGAACACAGGAGCAGTAGATGCATGCTTCACATGTGCCCAGCATGTCCCTTGTTCTGGCGTATATCACTTCAGTGGTCATCGCTTCCTGTCCTGTCAGGAGCATGCCCTGCACTCCTCTGGGGGTGGTTTATATGTTGTTTCTTCTGCTGTATTATCTTCCTCATTTTATTTCCTTCTTCAGGCCCATTCCCACTTCTTTCAGGAAGCCTTCTTAGGTTTCTCTGCACCTTCAGACCATCAAAGTCTTTTACCTGCTTTAGTATTCTTGTGGCCCATCAGCTCCAGGAAAGGCCATCTGCCTTGACCTCAGATGGGCTCCTGGTACAAATACCAGCAGCGTGCGTCCAGGGTATGCAGCCACCCAGTGGCCAGGTACAGGCAGATACAGGCTGGGCTCTGAGTGTGTCTCCCTCAGCAGGCCCTGGAGGGGCCTCCAGGATTGTGGATGCACTGGCTTGGAGCTAGCTCTTCCTGGCTCTGAACATGGGGGAGTGTTCCAGGAACTGTGGACAGCCCGGGTGACTGTCTCCTGTATATAGCCGTGCAGGAGGAGCGGCAGAGAGGCAAGGACCGGAATGAGAATGAGGTGGAGTCCACCAGCAGTGCCAATGAAGACATGCCTGTGGAGAAGATTCTGGAAGCCGAGCTTGCTGTTGAGCCCAAGACTGAGACATACGTGGAGGCAAACATGGGGCTGAACCCCAGCTCAGTGAGTCTCAAGACGTTCATCCGCCTTAGTTTACCCCTGGTTACTAACTCACTTACCCTCCTGCTTGAACAGCCAATGAAACAGAGTCCTGTGGCTGCTATGGTCTCTTATCCCCAACAGTGGGCCCTCTGTTCTGCTGGGTGACCCTGTGAGTGCCCTACTCTGCCTAGGATATACCTGGGGTGCCGTGTCTGCCCTATCCAAATGCTCAGCAGACTCAGGGCCAGGGCCAGCTGTCACTGTGGAGTCTTGGCTCATGTGCATGGTGAGTCTTGATCTCAGGGCAAGAGAATTCTCCAGAGAAGCTACAGGGAACTGAGCCTGGGCAGAAAGCTCGGTGGCAGCTGCTAGGCTCTAAGGCTGTCACGAGTGTGTGGCCTCAGGGTGACTTTGTAGCCTCTGTCCCACTCGCTGCTGTGAGGAGGTGGAAGAGCCAGCAGGGAAGTGCTCGTGGGTGGCAGCTGCCTCTTGTTCCTCTAGTTGGTCACCCTTGAACTGGCCACCTGTAGGAATGGCCTAGACAGCCACTTCCCCAGTCTTCCTATACCATCTGCCACCTCTAACTGCTGCAGCCCCCAGACAAAACCACTGCTGGCTCTCTGCCTGGCTGCCTTCAGGGTCTTGGTTTCAGAACTTTCTGGCTTCCGTGCCTGTTCCTGGACTCTAACCTGTATTCTTCCCCTGACCCTTCCTGCCTCACCCCCTGCCATCACTTCAGAGGCCATTGGCCAAGATGGGCTTGTTTGGGTGGGAGACTCCATTTGCCCAAGGCCCAGTGAGGAGGTGGCTGCAGCCATGTCCCAGATTGGGGCATTTCTTGTGCGGATCCAAGAACAGAACCTTGGACAGACCCGCAGGCTTCATGTTGTCTCAAGCTCTTGGCCCCTCTGCCCACCTGTGCTTTCAGCGTGATGTCCAAACTCCCATTTGTGTTCTGTGTGGGCCTCTGGGCTGGGGTCAGAGCCCTGTGGCTAACCATTGGACACCCAGTCCCCGCAGACCTCAGGGAAGGCCCTATGGTTTATAGTCAGGGTGATGTTTGTCTTCTCTTGCTCCTTGGGGCCTAGCCTCAGCCTTTTGCTGCGAGCTGGACACAGAACACTGGCTCTTTCCCTTCAGCTCTAGGCACAGGGCAGTAGCACAGGCTATCCTAGGAGTCAGTGGGGTGGTGTCTGAGCTATCCCAGGGGCTCAGACATGTCTCTTTCCCCTCTGTAGTCTATGAGTGGAAATCCCCTCTTGCATACTTGCAAGGTGCTGTGACAGAAGCACTGTCCCACACCACCCCCATTACCCACCTCTCCTGTGTCTAAGGCCTGGGGATGCCTTACTGGGGAGAAGGTGCAGAGCCTTATAGGTAGTCTTCTTTTGGGAACCCAATCCTGGCTGTGTTATGACACCTCCCCACCATGGAGACCACAGGACACCTTGCCCACTTGAACCTGCCCATTGCTCTGGCTGGGGTCCTGTCCTCCAACTCCTCTTGCCAATCCTGGGAAGGAGGGGAGGGCAGCATCAGGACTCTACCTTGTGGAATAGGATCCTACGGGGGGTCGCCTGGGCTGTGGAGGCTGACTGAGGTCAAGTAAGGCTGTTGTTGGTAATGTCCTCTGACAGGGCCTTTGCCATCCTCCCGGGAGGGGGGCAGGTCTTCAGAGTTACCCAGTAGCAGGCCATTGTCCTCCTAGCTTCCTGTGACTGGCATTGATCTGAGCTGTACATGGACCGGGTGTTTCTTCCCTCGGCTGCAAGCTAAAGAGGCCAGATAGGCAGCACCTAGCCTCACAGATGGGCTGCTGGTTCCTCTGGGCCCTGCCTGGGTGGTCTTGTGACCACACCTCCCTGGCAGGCAGTAGCTCGTTAAATGTCTGCTGTGGAGCCAGCTCAGAGGAGGGAAGCTGTACAGTCAGATGGAGGAGGTCCCAGAGTGCAGCTGTACAGTCAGATGGAGGAGGTCCCAGAGTACAGCTGTACAGTCAGATGGAGGAGGTCCCAGAGTGCAGCTGTACAGTCAGATGGAGGAGGTCCCAGAGTGCAGCTGTACAGTCAGATGGAGGAGGTCCGAACCAGAGCCCACCCAGCCCCTCCTTCCCAAACAGCCCTCCAGATAGATAGTTCCTGCTGTGCTTGGCCCTCACACCTGTGCGGCGCCTGCCTCCTTCCTTCTCTGGTCCTCTGCTCTAGCCTTCTGCCCAGTCCTGACAGAAGGCACATGTGCACGTGGCCGCAGAGGTCACAGTCAGCCCAGGAATAGCTTTGAGCTCTTTTCCCCAGCCACAGTGGCATTGTGGCAATATAGGATTCAGCAGGGCAGCCAGAGAGAAAACTATTTCGTGTGGCAAGGCAAAGATCACAGAATGTGAGTGCGAGACTTGTCTGGTCCGTGTATTCCCTCAGCTGGATTAGGGCTCACACTCATTGTCTCCCACCTTGGCAGGTGGCAGGCAAGGAAAACAACCGTGGAGTGACCCTGCTTTGGCTAACAGGCAGGGCCAGGCAGCAGACAAGCCTGAACGCTAAGCAGAGTCCCTGGTACTCTGCATGGCTGGGAGACATCAGCACCCCTTTTGACTCTGTCCTGGGGATCTTGTACTGACATCTCCTGCCCTTGCAGCTCTAGGCTTCCCCTGCCTCCAGTCCTGCCAGGCCGTTGGTGTGAAGCCGAGTTGTCAGCTGCCTTTCACTGAACCCTTTCAGGCCCTTCATACTGGCCTGGCTGTTTAGACTGAACGTCACTGCCGACCAGATGGTTTCTGTCAGTTGAAGCCCTTCTAAGGCAGGCGATTCTCTCTTCTGGTGCTCATCCTCTTCTGTTTTCAAAGCCAGGAGTTCTGGGGCACCGTTACCTTCCACACTTTGAGATCAGAGGGCCATGACCATAGCCCACCTGCCAGGCACTGAGATAGGCTTCCAGAAGGACTGGGTGTTCCTCTTCTGGGCAGAACTTTCTGGAAGGCTTCTAATGACATGCCCTCTCTCTCTGTGTGTGACCTGGAATCTGGACCAAGCATAGACTGGCCCCGAGTTTCCAGATCCTTGTCTGTTAGAATGTCTCCCCTGGATGGGCTCCTCTTACTTTCAAGATGGGGTCTTGCCCCAGCTCAGCTCCCTCACCTGCCTCTTACATGGCTTCTCTCCCATATCTGTTCCTCTTCTTCAGGGGTGTGGGCTGCCCCAACAAACTGCCACAAATCCATTGTCTTCCTTGGTACAAAGTCCGCTATCTTCTCTCATTGATCTGTGTGATTCTATGTTGTCTTGTTGGGCACCAGTCAGGACATTGGTAGGACTGAGTCCTCCTGCCTTTCCTGCATTTGGAGGTCTCTAGCTCCCTGGCTTGGGGCTCCTGCCAGCCTCGAGTCAGCCATGTGGCCTAATCTGCTTTTCTTGATACATTCCTTCAGACTCTGAGCCTCCTACTTCTTCTGATGACCTCTGGCATGATCCTAGGCTAGCTCCATTAAACCAGGGTCATTCTCCATCCTCAGTATTATGATTGGGTCTCTTCTTCAAAGTCCTTTCACTGTGTCAGGTCTCAGATGCCGGGGGTTGGTATGTGGGTTCTGGGACTCTGCCCCATGGGTGTTTTAATGTGTGGGGTGGTGTTCTGTCGGGATATCAGCAGTGTGAGGCTTGATTGGTGTCCTTCCTCCACTCCAGCCAAATGACCCTGTTACCAACATCTGCCAAGCAGCAGACAAGCAGCTCTTCACTCTTGTGGAGTGGGCCAAGAGGATCCCGCACTTCTCTGAGCTGCCTCTGGACGACCAGGTCATCCTACTACGGGCAGGTGAGTAGCCAGACTGGGTGAGGCTAGGACGGGAGGCTGCGAGTGTTGCGTGGGCGTTAATCCTTTTTTCTAGAGCTACTTCTCTCTGCCAGCCAAGAGTGTGTCAGTAAAGGGTCTCATCAGGTTGTCCACCAGGTCTCTGTGTCCTCTGCGACCTTGTCCTCTGGGAGCTGCGGGTCCTTTTCTGAGCAGAGGTCTTGGTGCAAGTGTGTGGAGCATAAGCAGTGTCTCTCATACTCAGTGGAGGGGGCTCTGCGTGGTAGGAGAGTAGCCTTGGAACTTGGCATGGGGCTAGCTCTGCAGGTTGTCCCGACTCTTCCCTATTAACGCATAATAAGGAAGAATCCTTAACATTGATTGGATTCCACCAGTGACCAGTAGGGTGCCAAGGTTAGGATCCTTAGCTCAGGTTCCTGCTGTGGAGAGATGGGATGTGTTGGGAATGGCGCCTGCAGCTCTTGCTCACTGTGGAGCTGTGATGACAGTTGACACTCACCTCACTTTCCATGAAGGGCCCTGGAGGCTGTGCTTTCTTGAAGCGCCTGAGCACCTCAACTGCTTTTGTTTTTTCTGCCTGTACCAAGGGCCTCAGCTCAGCCCACCCCAGTAGATAAAATGAGCCATACAGATGGATCCCTGTATATCATGGAATGTTTTGGAAACTGTTTGCTTGGGGTGAGGCTCACATAGACCCCAGTCTTTCTGCCTTCCGCTTGAAACCATCTGTTGGTGGGCATGGGTTGTCGAGATGAGCAAAATGGATCCTGCCATGTTTGCCTCTGCCTGGGTGGACTTGTTCCACGTTGGGATGGTTTGTGGCCCACTTTGTGAGCAGCGATTCATTCGAGGCTCTGGGAAGCATGCTGTCCAGCAGGTATACAACTGTCCAGGTCTTTGCCCTAGCCACTGAGGCATGGAAACCCATGTGAAAGAGACAGCCTTAGGTTGGGGCCTCATGTGACCCGGTCAGTGTAGGGCTCAGTTGCCTAGATACGAGATGGGGCACAGTTTGCCCCATGTGCTTTTGTGGGGTCCCTGAGGTCATGGTTCTGGGAGTGATCTCTAGTATCCAGGTTGCTTCGACCTGTGGCAAGAAGCATAACAGACCCTACCTCTCAAGTGATGGCTGCCTCAATTTCTCCCGTGTAAGATGGATAAGTATGTCCATGTAGGCTGGCAGCCATGAGACACAGGTGCTGAGCAGGCTTATGCACTGCCCTGTTGAGGAGCCCCTGGCTGTTTGTGCAGAGTCCTCTCCTTATCCCCCTCCCCCACATCCCTTCTTAGTGCTTGCACAGCAACCTTGGTTGCTTAGTACTGGACCCTGGGATGCATGGCTCCAAGGTGGCTTTCCTTCTCAGTGCTCCACACGGCCCAGACTATCAGCAGTTATTCCGTAGCCATCCCAAGGGAAGTCTTTGGGAGTCCTCCCAACTCCTCAAGTACAGAAAGAAGCTTCCATTTTGCCCTGAATTTGTTAGGGGTGTGTTGGTGCAGGATCCTCAGGGATGACACATTGCCAGTGTACTTGGTAGAAGGAACAGGCATTGCTCACACTTAGGTGCTCTGGGCGACACTTGCTGGAGTTGCTCTTTGGGACCCTTGACTTGGGTGTGGAAAGAAATGGGTCCGGAACATGCTGCTTCAGAGATGAGGGGAAGGGACAGTGATGGGGGTCACAGGAACAGCGGAGTGACCATATGCTTTTTTCCCTCCCTCCCCCAGGCTGGAACGAGCTGCTTATTGCCTCCTTCTCCCACCGTTCCATAGCTGTGAAAGATGGGATCCTCCTTGCCACTGGCCTGCACGTACACCGGAATAGCGCTCACAGTGCTGGGGTGGGCGCCATCTTTGACAGGTGAGCCGGGTAGCATTGTCTTTGGTAGGCGGGGAAGGTAGGTCTGATCTTTGAGTAGGTAGAATGGATGCCATCTGTATCACATGAGTGGTATAGCATCACCTTTGATTGGGTAGAGGGGTTGGGGACCATTTTTGACCAGTTGTCTAAGTATGCATTGTATTCAGCAGGTAGGTGGGGTAGTTGCCCTCTTCAGTAGGTGGGCCGTCTTCAACAGGTAGGCAGGGTGGGGCTGTCTTTGTGGACTACAGGCCCCTTGGTCTCTTCCTGCCCTGTTGGGCACAGCCTCTACTTAGGAAAGACATTAGTGTGGAAAATGCAGGCCAGACATGAGGAGACTGTCGTCTGTGGAGTCTAGGGGAGTTGAGGCCATAGGCAGCCTTCCTTCTTTGTGATCTGTGTATCTACAAGGACAGCTGCACTTGGTTAACAGAAACAGATTATGTTTCTGGTATGGCTTTGTAAGTGTCAACATTTGGCACGTCCCAGACAGAAGCAGTGATGTTGTAGCCCCAGGGTAACTTGTGCCCTGAACTAGCACCGAGTGGCTGGTGTTTCTGATCTGCTGGGCCTCACACCCACAAGGGGCATGGATGCGTGCCTCTGCACTGCCCAGATGCTTCTCAGAGACATGCTCAAAGGAGCAGGCCGGCTGGAGTGCCGCTGCGTCCAGTGGCCGCCTGGCTCCACCCAGTTCCTCTCCTGAATTGCCTGACTTGCTTATGCCCAACAGGTGAGGTACTGTGGCTGCTTGTCCTTTCGTCTGCCTGGCCAGCACTATGTACAAGCTGAGGGCCCATGCCAGACCTCAGTGTCAGCTGAAGTTGAGAGGCTGGGATGGCACAGGGGTGTAAGGAAATGAGTAGGAATGAACAGGTCCTTAGGAGGGAGCAGGGCTGGGGTGGGGCAGGTGAGTCCCTGCGCTTCAGAGCCTTGAAGCTGGAGGTGGGCAAAGCCACCCACCTGTACTCTATGCCACAGAAGAGACAGTACAGACGGAGCTCTTCCCAGGGAAAGACTGGTTAGAAAACACAGAGTGCATTATTAGTACAGAAAGGTTTGTGGCCACAGATGGGGCAAATGCTACCTCAGTCAGTGCCGGGCTCTGTGCTGCCCAATGGGGGCCTTTAACAAGCTCACATATGCGGCCACTCCACAGGGGCTGGGATGGGGGCTTAGCCCTCTGGAGTCTGGTTTTGGGGAATGTCGCCCTACCCACATGCCTGGTTAGCAGTGAAGTGACAGTGCTGGGGGCCTTATACTTAGATTTTCTGGGGATCCCAAGCACTGCCTGGAGAGGTCCTAGCTTATCCTCACTGCCAAAGAGAGTGGTGTATGGAGTCTGACCCCTGGTGACAGGACTCCTCCTTGCTGCTGAGGTCAGAGAGACTGGCTGACATGGGAGTGGGGTCTAGGATTCTTCCAAGTTGCCTTCATGTTGAGTGGACTAAAGACACTTGCAGGCCCTTGGAGAGGTTCCTGTCTTGCTGAGGAGGCTGTGTGACGTGTGTTGAGAGGCTTGTCCCAGAGGAAGTCTAACCTGGAGCTAAGGGATACAGGCATGAGTGCAGGGCCACCAGGAATGACCAGACAGCCATCTTGTCTCAGCTCTTCTCGACTCAGCAGTCTTGGGGTTCCTCCTGGGCCCAGATTCCCAGACAGCCATGGGGTGGTGGAGGATCCCACCCTGCAAAGAACCATGGGCTCGTGGTGATGCTTTCTTTTTATGGCCCTGACCAGTCCCAGTGCCTCCAGCGACACTCAGTCTACCCTGGCCATCCCAGGAGTCCAGTGGGTCTCCCTTGGTGGCGCTCTAGGAAGGCTGTGTCTAACGTGGACCCTGACACCTGTTTTTTTTCTGCAGGGTGCTAACGGAGCTGGTGTCTAAGATGCGTGATATGCAGATGGACAAGACGGAGCTGGGCTGCCTGCGTGCCATTGTCCTCTTCAACCCTGGTATGGCCCTCCTGCCTCCCGTGCGGCCAAGGGCACTTGTGTCTTCTTAGCTGCTCTGCCTCACGCCTTGACTTTCAGGGCCCGGTGTCCCCATCACAATAGATGGCAATCTTGTGCCTCCACTTGTATGGAGACTTAACCAAGAGGCCCAAGTGGCACTCTGTATGACCACTTGGCACTAGTGGGCTCTGCTGTCCACAGTGGTCTTCTGTCACAGTGAGCTCCCAGGATGGGGTTGGTGATCATGTCGTCCTGTTAGGTATCCCGAGGGCAGCCAATACTGTCTTGAACTTTGGCTTCAAGGGTGTTTGGGGTTGTGGAGAGCAGCTTCCCGAGGATAGCAGGTCCTTCCTGGGACTTTGGAGCCTCCAAGCTGTTGCTGTCACAAAGGCTGGGACCCTGTCTTCTGTGCAGCACTGTGCCATGGGAGCTGCAGTATGAGGAGTGGGCCAGGCCTGTGCTCACAGCTCTGGGTTGGTGACAGATGCCATTAGTGGCCACTCCATGTGATGATGGAAGCATAGTATAGTTGAGAGTGTGGGATCCTTGGGAAGAGAGTCAAGGATTCGGGGGGATGGCCCACAGGGTTGGGGGTGGATCTAACTAGGCCCTAGGGAGCTGCTAAGGCTGGGGCCCTTGGTCCAGCAGAGTATGCAGGGCTTTTGTGTTTGAAAGTTCATCCTTGTCTGCTGGGGAGGGGATTGTATGTAGGTTGGAGGCTTAGCTCATCAACCCTGCCCATGGTGGGTGGAAGGTATAGAGGCGCAGGGGCATAGGCTTCTACCCATGATAGCTCACCAGTTTGTAATTCCTGGGCCAGGTTAGGTCTGTGTGACCTGGCTGGAGGCATGGGGAACCAGGAAGGCCTTGGCCAGGGAGTATGGGGATCAGGAACTAGGTTAGTTGAAAGTCTGACAAAGTCCAGGGAGCCCCCAGACCCTCAGTATTTGCAGGAGACACTGTGCCTTGATGATGTTGGTGATGTGGTTGTGGCATAGACGCATCCTGGATTGTGGCCAACGTCTAGGCTCTGAGGAGGGGCTTCCGGGGCATCTGCTCGTGGTGTGGTTTAGGGAGCTCCTCGGTGATGGGCTTGCAGTTTTCTTCTTGTTGATTGGGGTCCAAGCATTGAAAGCATTGATTATCTCTCATGGGCACCTGGAAAAATATGGGAAAACTAAGTCCTTGAAAGTCAAGGCGTTGGTTGGCGGTCCCTTGGCTTTCAAGTGGCAGAGTGAAGGCATGACTCTGGACATCCCTCCCCCTGGGCTGTGAGCTGTGAGTCTGCAGGGCAGCGACGTATACTCTCTGCTGTGTTTACGTGTGGCTTGGAGACAATCTGGGGACTCTGACCTGAGGCCACTTCTTCCTACAGACTCCAAGGGGCTTTCAAACCCTGCCGAGGTGGAGGCGCTGAGGGAGAAGGTGTATGCATCACTAGAGGCATATTGCAAACACAAGTATCCGGAGCAGCCAGGCAGGTGAGCTGCACCTTCACCCCAGACAGGCCCCTGCCTGTACCCCTGGGCCCAGCCACCCATCTCTGAAGTCCTTTGTGTGCCACAAAGTCAGTGGTGTCCACCACAGGTCCAGTGTGGAATGCTCTGAAGGCTCTGAGCAGGAACTAGGCCACCCTCTGGCTCACAGGCTCTGAGGACAACACACCTTCCTCTATACCCCATTGTGAGCATTGGTCCAGTTCTTGGTGCACAGTAGGCGCTTGCCATTGTTCGTGAATACGAAGCCTTTTGTTCTTCACTTGTAAATTGAACCTGTTAAGAGGGCTGGAAATACCAGCACCATGTAGGTGCTTTACAGCTGTGCAGAGGAGATGGCTGAAGCCGGAACACACATTTTCTCAGTATGCCTAAAGAAGACTGGTGTCTAGGGTCATGTTCAGGTCCACACTGCTGGGTGGACGGTCTGTAGTGCTAGGCACACAGTAGGTGTTCAGAAGGAGAAATGGTGCATTCCCGGGACTCAGTCTGATGTTTCGTTCTGCTCCTCCTCTTGTGGGGCGCCTCCCTCTCAGCCTCTCAGCCTACAGACTGGTGTGAGGGGGTGGGGAGGACTGGGCAGATGGGCACACTAACCCATCTTGTTGCCTGGCATGTACATAGTTAACTGTCCACACTGCTGCTTAGTCCTCATCTGGTTTGGTTTAAAGTGAAACTTCCCGGAGGAGGACAGGAGGGTGGCAACGGCTTGTTTTTCCTGGCTTCCTGCCTTAGCCCATCTCGCCAGCTCAGCAGAAAACAGCCTGTTCTCTGGCGCCTCTCCAGCCTCCAAGTTATGCTTATGCCTTTAAACTGAGGACGGTGGGGCAGCCAGCCACAGGGCTTCCTCCCTGGAAGTGAAAGACATGGTTAATAATTAATGAGGCTCAGAGCCCCCTCCAGTGTATAGGAGGACCCCCATCAGACGCAGAGGTCACATGTGAGACCCAGGTCCTGTCCCCACACCACACTATCCTCGTGTCTGCCGTGGCTGATTGGCTTGGATGTCTGTCTTCCATGAGCCGTTAGACTCCTTTCCCGTACCTATCACTCTTTTGTCCAGGAAATACTCCAGGGATAGAGGGACCCAGGGTCCTTCCCAGCACCTAGTAAGTAGCCCAGCAGAGTCCTTTCTGAGGAGGGGCCTGCACCATGTTGGGGATGCCCGTGAGAGGCTGACATTCCTGCTGGAGCACAGAATTCTCCAGCTCACTGCTGGCTCCACCTCCAATGGGGTCCCCCACCCTGTGGCTTTTCAGTCACCCATTGAGTACTGGGTATGTTACCCTTGAGGCTACCCACAGATCTTTCTGTTGCCTCTTCCTAGGACAGGTCCTCCTGCCTCTAAAAGGTAACTGCTCTTGCAGAGGCCTCTCTCGTGCACAAATCCATTCATGCTCTTACCTGCTTAAATTTTTGCTGTGGCTCCCCGTTGCCCGTGGAGCAAGCCCACACTTGTAACTTCTCTCCCAAATCCTGTTGGGCCTGTCCTGGCTGACAGTAGTCTTCCCGCTTCCATTCCAGGGCCCTATGGATCTTGGTGCACCTCACCCTACCCTAGCCCTACCCTTTGTGCTCTTTCGTCTCTAAGGAGCCTCCGGTTCCTTGCTCCATCTTCCTGACCGTCGGTCAACTCAGGCAGCTTCCTCTGCAGGCCAGACTCAGGTCCCAGGCCACTGGTCTCAGCTGGTCTCTAGGGAAGTGACAGGTCACTAGAGAGGGGAAGCACCGCCTCATCTCCTTGCCAATCCTTATTCTCTACTATCCTGCAGGTTCGCCAAGCTGCTGCTTCGCCTGCCCGCACTGCGCTCCATCGGGCTCAAGTGCCTGGAGCACCTGTTCTTTTTCAAGCTCATCGGGGACACACCCATTGACACCTTCCTTATGGAGATGCTGGAGGCCCCACATCAAACCACCTAGGCCCCTGCCACTTGTGCGCCGGACCTGCGCCCTGCCTGGACACAGCTGCTCAGCTCCAGCCCTGTCCCTGCTCTTTCTGCTGGCCCGTGTGGACCTTTGGGGTGCAGTGTCCCTATGGTATCGAAAGATGCATCACCATCCTTGTCATCTTTATGACTGCTTGCCTTTGGCCCAGGGTCATAGCCAGAGCTGGTTGAGACCCAGCCAGCCCCCTCCCCCACGTCAGGCTCTTGGGCTACCTTGCTGTCACCCTGAGGGGCTTGGGGTGCTTCTGGAGCTGGGAGAAGGGCTTGTTCTAGTCGCTGTTTGCTGTCGCTGGTTTTCGACACGCCCACGTGGCACCTATGTTTGGAGTGGCCTATCTTTGCCTGTTCAGAGTCCTGGTACCCAGCCAGGGTGGGAACCCACCTGGGGTGAAGAGGGAACAGGTCCTATCCCTGTGGGCCATAGCTAACCTGTAAAGCCTGTTTCCAAAGATATCCTGAGATGTCACCACAGCCACCATGCGGGATCCTGGGACCCCCGTGAGGCTGCATGGGCTGGAGGTTCTCTGTCATGTCCTCCCAGTTCCTTTTTGTGTCATTGTCCCCCACCATATGTCTCATCAACCCAGGTTAGCCAGCTGTGGTGACCTGTCTTTTCCCTGGTCCACATCTTCCTTTGTGGTCTGCAAGGTGGTGCCAAGGACCATCCTGGAAGGCTGCCCCTGGCTTTCTAACCCAGTGGTCCTGTGGGCAACACATGGACTGTCATTTTGCTGGCCTCTTGTAGGACACCGGACATCCTGAGGCTCAGGGAAGGAAGAGGGTTGTTGTCTGGTTTCCTGAAAGGGGGCCGGAGGGACTTGGGGATGGACCAGGCAGATATGAAAGGTGACTGTGTCCTGGTGAGGGACTCTCGCATGGACCCCTTACTGGACTGGCCACTTCTGTTAGGAATGCTGATGGGCCTTTCTGGGATTCCTCTTGGTATGATGTTGTTTGTAGACAGTGTCCAGAATCTTACTCAAGCAAGGGCTTTTTCACACCTGCTCAGGTGGTAGGTTGTGGACTCAGGCTTCAGTTTGTCCATGTGGCTTCACCTCAGGCTCTGAGTGTGCCTTTCTGGTTGAACAACATTGGTTGCACTGTAAGGCCTCCCTTGATCCCAGTCTTCATGATCTAGTCCCAGACCGAGGGGCCCAGGTTGATCAGGAGCAGGGGCCTTAGTGGGGATGACCACATTGCTTCCCCAACAGCTGGACTCCCATTGGTGCAAAGGGGTAAGAGAGGAAGACCCTCAGGAAACCAGACATCTAGGGGGTTGGGCCTGGAGGTAGTGGGTAGGAGGAGCCAGTTTCATAGGCTCTATGAGGAAGGACACATTTATTTTCCAACTTTTCAAAGACCCTAACAAGAGCCAGCTGAGGCATCTATAGAAGGTTCCAGAAACATCTTCTCTGTAGCTGCTTTCTCCATGAGGTGGCATGAGAGATGTGTGTGGGAGGCCTCGCAGTTCCCAGGACCAGCCAGCTTCTAGGCTTTCCTGGAAACCCCGTGTAGCCTTTGAGGAACGGTAGCACCAAGCAGAGGGGTACAGATTCCCTGGTTCACACCTAGCGCTGTGCCTTCAGCAGACTACGGCTCCCCTTTTTCATGCTGGCCCCATTATATGCTGTGCCCTGTGTTCTTCTGAGCCACCAAGGATGGTCCTTGGCTCCAGCAGAGAAAGTCCTGGGGCTGACTCTGGGATGCTGCCGTGTCTGGGCTTGGCTGGCTTTCAGGAACTGAGGCCATGGCCCCTAGTGCCGGTGGTCCACATAGCCTTACCTGTCACTGCTTGTTACCACAGACTCCCTCGTGGGCTTCCTGTTCTTTGGCCTCATTGTCACCATTATTGTGTATACAGTGCTGTTATTTGCAGGGGAGTTGTGGGCGTGGTGTCACTAAGGAAAGAATTGGGTTCATTTAACCAGACATTTAGTCGGTTACCAATCTGGTTCAATTAAGGTGATTGTAATTATTATTGTTATTATTATTTTGGTGGGACAATCTTTAATTTTCTAAAGATAGCACTAATGCCAGCTCATTAGCCACCCTGCACCCATCCCAACCTCAGCCTTGTTGGATGACTGCCACCGATGGTCATGTGACATCCACACTGCTGCTTCTGGGCCATATTCTTCATCTGTGTCACCTCCCTGCTTGGAGATTCACTTGGGGCTCCTATGGCTGAGAAGTGATGATGACCACAGAGCCTGTGGCAACTTCTGGCCCATATCACCCTGAAACCACAGTCACTGAGGGAATTTGGCCCCACACCCTCAGTTTTCCAAATGACCGCATCCCTGTGGATACTAGGCAGTTTGACGGTGCCAAGGGACGCCTGCGCCCCCTCCCCTGGGATTCCAGAAGACCTGGCTGGAGCAGGCAACCAATGGTGAATCATTTGCTGTCCCCATCACAGAATCAGGGTGTGTGACCTGGTCCCCGTACACACAGGTGTCTGTGTGTTGTGAACACGTATGTGCTGTCCAGAGACTGCAGAGGCCGCAGTGGCAGGAGATGCGGCACAGTTCCCAATGTTTTGTGTTCTTTTTAATCAAGACTTTCCCATTTTCCTGTACATTTGCTTCTTGTGAGCAAGGACCTGAGGTCCCCTTCTGTGGGGAAGTCAGGCTCTGGTGACTCTGGAGGCAGGGGATGCATCTATTTTCAGATGCTGCAGGGCTGGAGTGCCCTGATCTCTAGCCATGCCTTAGCTGGAATGCGCGGCCACTGTGGGGAGGATGCCGCGGCCGCAGGGAGTAAAGATAGAGGAATGTTTAACGCACCGGGAAGGGTAAATGAATCTATTTTTGTACAAATGTAATTTTATCCCTCATGTAAACTGGATGGCATGGCGGGGCACCTGTTTTGTCTCTGCTTTGGAGTGTTGAGAAGCGTGGGGACACCAGGACGCTGAGATGGCAGAGGAGGGCCCTTCCGAGGAGGCTGAAGACTCGTGAGAACAGCACAGAGAGACACTTCCTTTGATGGGAGGGAGGGCCGCAACCGGCAGGGTTTCCTTCCCCTTCTTGGTGATTTGAACAGCCTTGCTCTGTCCTCGGTGCCTGCCTGCCTGCCGGCCTGGCCGCCACCCGTCTGACTGTGAAATGACTTCCCTGCGTAACTGCTCTCCGGGACATTGTGGCGCAGACGCTGGGGGTTGATGAACAGCAGTCTCAGGATTGTAGAAAAGAAACACAGAAAAACGTGAGAGGAGAGACAAATATGAGCGTTTCAAAATATATCTCCATTCGGTTCTCATCTGTCCTGTCTTGGGAGTTGCAGGCATGTGGGGTGATGGGAGTGGGAGGGCCTGTGGTGCTGTGATGCACTCACTCCCCTGGGACCCCTCTCCAATGGGCACCGGCTTGTGGACACTCGCAAGGACCGTGTGCTGCTATCTGCCCAGCCTGGCCCTCGTGCACCTTTCTGTGCTGGCTGGGGTGGGCAAGAGGTTCACACGGAGGGCCCAGGTACATGCTGTCATCTAACTGCCCCATTAATTACAGGTTAGCAATACCCCATCTGTGCCATCTAATGTGATAAATGCCCTTTGTCTCCATGCTGTCTGCAGCTTGGACTGCATCTGCCCCCAAGTTTGGTGACACTGTCCTGTCATCTCCCAATGCCCCTCTCTCTGAATGAGTTTACTCCTGGGAGGCCCTGCGTACCTATAGGCTGGGAGCGGGACCTAAGGGACCTTGAGGAATTGGACACCTGTCTCTAGCTGCTGGCTAGCAGGCTGCAGAACCAGGCTCCTCGAAGTCGCCGCCTAGAAGCACACCATCAAGTGTACCCTTTCACATACTCGTGCTTCAACACCCCAACTATTTCCCACTTGACTATGGAGGGCAGTGGGAAGCTGGGCCCAGCATGCTGGGATTCAAGACCTTCACAGTGCCGTTCCCACTTCCTCAGGCATGCGAACAAAAGCTGCTGTCCCCAGAGGTAGCCTCCCCCAGGTCCCTAATGAGTCAGCAAGACTTTGCAAGATGCATTTTCCTCTTGACTGGGAGGTGCTGCTGGCTAGAGAGACTTTGTCCTGAGCCAGGTCTTCCCCGTGGTAGAGCCAGTGCCATCCCCAGGAGCAACAAGAACCTTTGGCAGTCTAGAGGTAGGGGACCTGGAGGGTCCCTGAACCACTGAGCTGCCCATACGATGCCTAGGGCCAATACAACCCTTCTGCCAGCCCACTCCTGTCCTCTGATAAATTCATGTGCCCAAGGCTCATGCTGGCCCGTTCTTTGGTCTGGAAAGAGGGTCGCCTCTGAGAAGTGGGAACTTGTCTTAGCTTCATGCTCTCTCTTTACTGACCTCACGATGGATTAGAAGTGGGGTCAGTCTCTGTTGGCCATACCTTTCCCCAGAAGTCTGTCCTCAGAAAGGACAAGGGACCCTGCAAGAGGCTTCAGGTTGGGGCAGGGAGCAAGGTGACAGCTGGTAAAGGCAACACACCTGCAGGAGGGACAGTTCTCGGGACCCTTGGTGACCAGTGGGTGGCGGGATGAGGCGGATGAGTCCAGGTAGTGCAGGATTGGCCCTAGCTCGGGTCTCCCTGGGGTGGTACACGGGACTGACCACCTTCAGGGACAGTACTGAAGAATGGACTGCCACCTGAACAGACCCAGGCTGCCTGCCGGCATCACTTGGCAACCTGGTGTAAGGCCTCCTTCCTGCCTCTGGTTGCCATGGCAATGCCTGCTCAGGGCAGTCCCTCTGGACCAGAGATGCCTGGCTTGATAAGTTTATCAGCAGCAGAATCAGGCAGTGGCAAGCTGAGCCAGCCTCTAGGCCTGTGTAACATGAGAGGCCAGGGTGGGGGCAGGGCCTCAGGTCTGGGGACACATGATGTTTGGTTGGGCTATCACCAAGCCCCTATTCTTTCTCTGCTTCTGTGCATGGTACCAGGAGCCAAGGGACAGGAAAGAACAGACTTTCCCATCAGCAAGCAATAGTGGCAAAAAGAGTGGTGGTAGTGGTGACACATCTTAGAGCAAATGGGGCTAGCCTTGTCTCCAGGCCTGAGGACTTCAGCAGCGCTAAGGTATTGGAAAAGCTGGGCAGGCAGGGATCAGAGCAGCGAGGGAGCCAGAGGACTGTGGAGATTCCCAGAGGGGAGTGTGTCCTGGTGACAGTCCCCTCAGTTTAGAGAGTGAAGGAGTGGGTGGTTATTTAATGGAGAGCCCTAGAGAAACGCCAGGAGAGGCTCTGAGAGGCACAGCTGAGGACTTAGTCTGCCAGTTCCTGAAGAACCCCCGAGGGCAAAGAGGCTGCCTGGAGGCTATGCCAAGGTGGATTAAAAGCCGGAGTTTGCTGAGGATATGCTGGGTGGCCTAGGACTGACAGCTTCGTGACTAGTTCACAAATGTGAGGCAGCACTGCCCCCTGCTGGAAATGTCTGGATAAGGCTGACTCCCTCCAGGGCCCTCTGGTCCTCCTAGGGCCTTGTGCTATGCAATGCACTCTACCCCCACCCCCCCATTATGAGAATTCTCTGGGCGCTAGCTGGTCCTGAGGCAGACAGTTCACCATACAGACAAGAGCAGGGTTTGGCAGGCTTGTAGCATCTGCAGTGTTCAACAGGATGCTGGCGAGCGGGCTGTGTGCTCACCGTGGATCAGTGCTTGATTGGCAGCATGGCCCATCTTGGACCTATTTCCTTAGCTCTGATATGGACAGGGTCCCCATGCCCTGGGTCCTGGTCACCTGGGAGATGGTCTTCAGCTACAACTTGCTCTCCTGCTAGAGAAGGCTCTGAAGCTGGCACTGGAGTTGGGGCAGATTGGACTCAGATACCAGTCTTGAGATCTTGGAGAAGATTAGGGCTGTGGGCCAGGTCTCAGGAGAGGACACCATTGCTCTCCTGCTGGGAGAAGGATCCTGAAGATGAGGCGCCATGGCACCCTCAAAGGTAAACAGCGAGTCTTGGAAATCTAAGAGCTGCCTGGGGTGGTCAAGTGAGGGAAAACTTGGGGACTGTGGAGAAGCTTGACAGCTCCCCTCTCTACCCATCCCTTCCTTCCCCTTTCCCTCCCTTTTCTTCCCCTTCTATCTCTCCCTCTAGCTTTCACTCACCTTTCCCTCCTCATCCTCCCCTCACATCTCTTCCCCGATCTCTTCTTTCTCTCATTCATTTCATGCATCCTTCCCTCTACCTTCCCGTGTGTCTGTCCTCCTGTCTGTACAGCCGCTTACTCACCTTCTGCCCATTTATCCTTCTACTCTCCCATATGTCCACTCACCCATCCACACATCTGTCCATCCATCTTTCCATCTCCCCAGCTATTGGCCATCCATCTGACATTTCATAGGCCCAGGGCCTGTTCTGGGGGCACTTTAGTCTTTCTATCTAAGCCTTTTCAAAACCTGCTTGCTGATAGCTGCAGCAAGTGGGACTATGGGAAACCTCTGGATGGATGCAGCAGCCTCTCTTCTTTCTGAACCCTCAGATGCATCTTGGGAATCTAGAGTGTGTAATACGCGCGCGCGCGCACACACACACACACACACACACACACACACCAGGCCTGCAGCAACTGAAGGAAGGTGAGGCTCCAGGTGCATCTTGGGAATCTGGAGCGTGTACCCCACACACACACCAGGCCTGTAGCAACAGAAGGAAGGTGAGGCCCACCCAAGGGCCTCTCAGCTGGCTCTCCTTCCAGGTTTTTCTCTGAGCAGAGTCAGCTTGAGGCTGCAGGCCCTGATTGTGTAGCTCCACCCCCACAGCTGTGAGGTCCTCTATGGCAGGCCTGAGCCTGCTCTCACCCCAGAGCACCTACCTGGGAGCCGAGGCCTGCTCAGCTGACCCAGAGTAGTGACCTTCTCCCCTGGACAATTAATTTCTAGCCTGAACTGTGGGCTAACCATCCTTGTGAGGATGCTCCCCTACTCTTTGGTCAGAGTTCACGCTGTGTGGCCCTCCTGAGCCTTTAGAACACAGTAACTGTGGCAGTCCTAACACTGCTCACACATGGGAAGCTGAAGCCAGGAAAGAGCATTGCCTGCTTTCCCTGAGATAGACTCGAGCCCCACACCTGACTTCCAGACCCACTGCCCCCAAGACAAGCTGGACCACACACTGACAGCTGCTGACAACAGGAAGACAGAAGGTGATGCTCCAGGCAGCTGACCCAGAGGACAAAGCTCCCTCATCTCTCAGCACCTGGGACGTCGGGAGTTGACTTTATAGTGTGGGTCTCATAGGGCTCACAGTATCAGACCTATCACCCAACAGTCACCATCCAAGGTATGCGCCCTACAGGTCTGAAAACTTGAATCCACCCCAAACCCCGCCAGGGAACATTAATAACACCTTTCCCTAATCACTCCACTCTGGAAGTGACCAAGATGTCCTTTGATTATGCACTCATACCACGGCCTGCTGCTCAGTAATAAGCGGGCGGGGGTGGGGCTGCCTAGCCCTGGACACACGTGGAAACGTCCTAAATGCATCGTGATGGTAAAATCAAGGAGAAGCCCCGATCGAGGAACTCCATTCGTGTGCTTGGGGCTCTGCTGGGAGGAAGGCAGAGTTGGTGAAACTAAGGAGTCTTTTATAGGGTAGTAAAGTTATTCTGGGCCATCCAGGGTCAGAGGACACTTGGCAAACTTCAGAACATTCTACATCGTGAGCAATCTTACTGTCCACAGGACTTCAGGGACTCCCAGTGTGCAGGGTTAGGCTGTGTCATAGAAGGGCAGCACAGAGCTGTGGATGCTGAACCAGTAGAGGGCAGTGGGGCCATGCTGGAGCGGCTCCACCGTGGCTCCATGGTGGCTGGAGCAGGAAGGGTATACCTTTCAAGTTCCGCCCCCAGCAATCTGTCTCCATAATCATCCCCCACAACCTGAATATTCTACCCTTGCCCCAGACAGCACCATCAACTGGAGACCATGTGTTAAAACCCATGGGCTTGTCGGGGACAGTTCCCACTGAAACCGCATCATGGAGGGACAAACAAGGGGAGGTGGAGCCAAGGATGCAGTGCTGGCTCAGCGGAGATGTGACTGGGCACTCACATGACTTACGTGTGGGGATTAGATTTGTGCACACACAGGGTAGGTGACACCCCACATTCTCACTTTCAGCTGAGAGACACCCGTAGCGAATGTCCCGGGAGCAATGGGTCCAAGCACCCAGACGTCTGGTGTTATTTTTGTTCTTCAGGTTTGGGGGTCCTGGGAGAAATAGCTGGGTCTTGGGGTGAAGCAGAGACTGCGCAAACTGAGCCTGGAATATTTTACAGGGATGGCAGATAAAAGTAAAAAAGCATTAAAGACATTAAAGGCTAAAAGATGACCCCCCCAAAAAAAACCCCAGTCCATATCAAAGGGATACAGGAGCCCACCAAGAGTCCCCGGTGTCCAGAGCAGAAGCAGTGCCCATTGGGACAGCATGAATAATGCAGTAATTGGATTGTAGCTAAAAGTTTGAAATCCACAAGGCTGTGCTCATGTAAATAAATGATTGAATAAATAAACCAAGAGTGGGGAAGAGGAAGGGGAATTCCAAACAAACTTTGCCGCCCACAGCAGATATGGAGTGGAAGCTTCCGTTGGCGCCTGAGTGTGGGCTCAGCCCAGTGATTTCCCTGGAGTGCCTGGAGTGCAAGGGAGAGGAAAGTGACGTTGTCACCGAGGGCCACACTGTGGAATCACATCTCCAATTACCTGTGTATTAGCCTTTCTCACGTGACCAATGCCTGAGAGAAGCACATAGAAAGGGAAGAATCACTTGGGCTCACTTTGGCCATTTGCAATCATCCCTTGGCTGTGCTGTTTCTGGGCCCTCTCAGGGTAACACATCACAGGGGTGGACGTGGGGAGGGGGGCAGAAGATGCTGTGTAGCAGAGCCGCATAGCTCATGGCAGGTAGGAAGCAGGTAGAGAGGAAGGGTCCAGTGCAAGCCATGCCCTTCAACTCAGGTCCCCTGTGAGCTATTTGCTCCAGCTGGTTACCAGCTCTTGACTGCCCATCTAGTGAGTCAATCCATTCACAAAGTTAGTGGCCTCAGCATCAATCCACCCCTTGGCAGTGTCACTAGTGGAGAACCAAACCTTTAACATAGGAGCCTTTGGGGGATATACTTTATATATAAGCTAAGGCATTCCACTCAAAGGCTCATGTAAGTCCATCTCTACCAGTCTTGGAAGTCTGAAGAGGTCCAGCATTGCTCAAAAGTCAAATTCCAAGCTGGGCATGGTGGAATACTCCTGTAATTCTAACACTCAGGAGGCTGAGGCAGGAGCATCACGATTTTGAGGCCAGGCTGAGCTGTATATACCATGACCTTTTGCAAGGAGGATGCTGCTTGTTTTTCCCGGCCACCCGGCTAGCTTACACCAGAAATAATCACACAGAAACTGTATTCATCAAATCACTGCTTGGCTCATTAGCTCTACCTTCTTATTGGCTAATTCTTACATCTTAATTTAACCCATTTCTATCAATCTGTGTATCACCACATGGCAGTGGCTTACCAGGTAAAATTCCCAGCCTCTATCTCCCGTGGATCCATGGCATCTCTCTGACTCTGCTTTCTTCCTCCCAGAATTCAGTTCTGTCTTCTCTGCTTACCTAAGTTCTGCCCTATCAGGCCAAGGCAGTTTCTTTATTCATTAACCAATACAAGCAACATACAGAGGGGACTCCCACATCAACAACCCTTAAAAAGGATTCAGCTCAAGGCTCCCTCAGTATGGGCCCCTGTAGAATCCGAAAGGAAACAACATGCTTCCAGCATAGCAGAAACTGACCAAGAGGAGTACACCAGATGAACCCCACATGCAATCCAGACACCTTAAGGCCATCAAAAAGGAGGTCATGAGAAGCCCAAGGAGATACGGTGACTAAATGCAGCTCAGTGACACAATCATGAGCTATCAGTATCATCTCAGCTAAGGCATGTGATGAAGATGGAGGAGAAGGAAGAGACTAGAAGAGGAAAGGAGGGATGGAGAGAGGAGGAAGGGAGGGAGGGAAGGCAGAGGAAACTATGGAGCTGCGGAATCTTTGCTGCCTGTAACCTCAACAAACTTAAAATCATCCTAAAGTTTAAAATGCCTTATGGGGTGTGGTCATTACACAACACCTGCATGCCCTGTTGGAGCCACAGAGAAACTAGGGCGCATGCCAGGCCAGATGGTTTTTATTTAATGGTTTTATTAGCAAATATTAAATCTATATAAAAATGGGTTACAGCCAGGTGTGGTGGCACACACTTTTAATTCCAGAACTCAAGAGACAGACAGGCAGAGATCTATGTGTTGGGGCCAGCCTGGTCTACATGGTGAGTTCCAGAGAAATCGCTGCCTGCAGACTTCCTTGTGAAGAGCAGCCTGTTGACAGGAGGCCACCTGTGAGATACCCTGCCTACTGGAAGTGAGGACATGGCTTTTCTAAAAGTACCTGTGGCTTTGTTCCTATCCAAGAGGGAGATGAGGGAGGAAGGGAGTAGAACATAACACCCTGTGGTGTTGGATAGGAGTGAGTTTCCTGGGATAGCTAATATCTTCTCTCCTTTCTCTTCTGCTCTGTCTCCCCTTCTCAGCTTAGGGTCTAAATGACTCCTTTGCTCAGGTGTACTGGAACAGCAGCTGATTTATTAAGTGATTGGGTGGCTTGCAGGTGGCCATGGGGGCTGTCCCACCACCTGATAACTCGGTCCTTTTTCTGGGTACATAGTTGGCACATGCAGAGCCCATTATGGACCTGAGAGTGTTGAGAATCAAAGTGCTGTGGCAAGGGGCCAGGAGGTGTCCGTGGTGTGGGGCATACAGGACTGCAGAGCAGAGCAGGACAGGGGGGGAGATGGAGTGGGAATTGGCTCTCTGAGGTTCAAGGGTCCTGGGTTGAGCAGGTGGTGACTTCTTAGAGGGTTGCTGGTCAGGATGTAGTGGAGGACTGGGATCTTCCAGGGACTCTGGGTAGGGACAAATCAGTGGGAAAGGACGAAGGGTCTGACAGTAAATGCAGATCAGGTGAGCTCTGAATAAAAGCACACATGGTTTCCTAACTCGCAAGAGAAGACCTCTTGCAGCAAGCAAGTGATGGGCAAATACACTGTGGGGAAAGGCTACTCTTGAGTTGCCGCTACTTCAGTCAGCCGCAGTGCTGCCATGTTGGGAAGGACCATCAGAGACCCTGCCCGCACCCAGGAGATGGAAGGCAGATGACTGGTTCTGCTGCAGCTTCAGGAGTGTGGAGGGTGTGCCTGGCCGTCCATAGAGTACAACCAGCAGCTGCCTGTGAAGGGCTGAGTGCCGATATGAGGGGAGCCGACAGCAGCGCCTAGGCACTCCGGGCTTCAGATCTGACTCTTCCACAACTCTGCCTCAGGTGGCTGCTTCCTGTTGATCATATCAGCCCATTGGGAAGCTGTAGAAATCCACAAGTCCTTACCCTGCCCCTTTCCAGGGCAGAGACTGGCTCTTCTGTCTGTAGAATTTTAATGGCCTGTCAAGCTGGGGTGCAATTCTTGGAGTCAACAGCAGGTTGTGCTGTCTTTCACTTCAAGCTGGACTTCAGACTGCTATTAAGGGAAGATTTCTGTGGATTATTGCACTTAATGAAATTGTTTTGAATTGAAGAGGAACTTCACAGATTCTTTATATCCTGCAACCAGCTTTTGTTTCCCCTGATGTCACTATGGGCAGAATACTTCCTAAACTCGCCACAACCCTGTTCTGTTCAGCTTCTGTCCCAAAGAGTTCCTTGTGAGCTGGGTTTTTTTTTTTTTTTTTTTTTTTTTAGTGCACTTGGGAACTAAAGAATAGTAACCTGAGGTACCTGTATACCAGCTGTTGGCACCCTTACCGACCACCAGAGGGCAGCATCACCTTACTAAGTGCGGATCAATCATAGCCTGTGTCTTCTAGTAGCCACCCCCAAAGCCTCCTGCTTTCAAGGCCCAGCTGAGTTCACCTATGCTGCCCCAGGCTCGAGGGTGGGATGGGGGCAAGGCCCTGCCTGGGAATGGCATTGGAGGCCAGCAGAGCCCCTGCCTGCCCCTTGGTGGTATGCAGGGTGAAGGGTGAGAGAGGCAGGGGTGCAGGGCTGGGTGGCATTAGCAGACCTTTCCCTGTGCCCTAGAGCACTGTCCGTCAGCATGGTTGGAAATGTGCTTACAAATACTAATGGCCCCTTGCTGTCCCAGTGGGCTTGACTAGATGTCTCTTCTTGGCCAGGGTATAGTTGAGTTACAGTTGGTCAGGTCAGGGCCTCAGGCAATGGGAGACATTTGGCCCCAGGCACCATTTGTCTGTATATCCATCTGTTCGTCCACCCATGCATCCACGCACACCTCCATCCGCCCACCCACCCACTCAAGCATCCACCTGCCCATCTGCCCATCCACTCATCCAGATACTCAACCATCTGTCCATCCACTCACCCTGTACCCAATCCCCCATCTATCCATGTAGCACCCATCCATAGTCCATCCACCCACCCACCCATTCCCATATCCACTTATCCTTCATCCGTCCGTCCGTCCGTCCGTCCGTTCATCCATCCATCCATCCCATCCATCCCACCAATCCATCCCATCCATTCGTCCAATCCATCCTCCATTTGCTCATCCACCCATCCATTTATTCACTGAGCAAACACTGTTGGGGCCATGTGGCCAGGCCATGTGCGTGATTCCAGGAGAGAGTAGTGTTTTTGTTCAGCAGAAAACTCATATGAACCGAATATGCAATTAAAAATGGAAAACTTCCTGCTAGTCACATTAAAACCAGGTGAAATGAACTTTGTATTTTCTTTAACCCAATATAGGAAACATTTCCCATTTCCACATGCACTCAGTATGAGACCCACATTTTGGTGTTAGGTCCTCGTGACCTGGTGTATACTTTACCATGCCAGCGTGTCTCCATTTGGTCCTGCCATAGCTCAAGCTCTCAAGACCACACGATTGTCTGACGAGGGTCTGGAGTGCTCTCACGGTCTGAATTCTGGAAAAAGGCACTAACTGAGTGGGTAAGGAGATGGCATTTGTGGTTGGCACTGAAGGATGAATAGATGTTCTTCAAGGACAAAACGGAAAAAGAAAACCTTCCAATGCCGTTTCTGGTTAGGTCTCAAGATCACCAAGAGCCTGAAGGAATCAGGGGTGTTCAGTGACCTTTCCACCAGCAGAAGGACCCATGCTGTGAAGGAGCCATGAAGGGCAGTCCTCCTGTCCTGGCTAAGCTCCATGCCCACACTGTGGGGCACGGAGTCAGAAGACCCTGTTTAACCACCTCTCCTGGTTGGTGCTGGGAGACCCGATGGCCTGTCCTGACTGGCTCTGCCCATGCCCCTGACATCTGGGTGGAGCAGAGACTCACTCTTCTTTCTCCTGTAGGTGGTGCTCTTGAGACTCTGCAGAGTCGCCCAATGTGGTTGATGGGGCAGATATAGCCCTTCCTTTCTGGGTGTTGGAAGGAGTCTTGAGTTCTTCTAACTAGGTCACTTACTCTGTCATCTGGCCCATCTCCATCTGCCTGGGGGCCCTGGGAGGGAATGAGTGGCACCCTATGGGTGCGGTAGCACTAATATTCAAGTCCAAAGGCCACCTTAAGTGAAGGAAAGAAGTTGAGATCCTTCCCTTGAGGGGCCACACCTCCTGCAGCCATACTGGGTGGCTGCTCCCTGCTCCAGAGGCTGCTGGGGGTGGGAGGAGTGTGCAGTGGGAGATCAGTTAGATCTAGATTCTGCCATAGGTGGTCTTGGACCCTGGACATGTCATGACCTCTACCATGGCAATCCCACCTGCCTCCTATATCTCTGCAGATTTTCTCTAGGCTCTACCATCTTCCTCTCCTGATGCCCCCACAGGCCTCATAGGAGGTGAGCTGATGGCCTCCCTGCCCGCCTTGCCTTGGGATCACTGTCACTATCTAGTCAAGGGTTAACTTGGAAGGCTTGGTTTGGCCACACCCTGCACAGTCCCCAAAGGCATGACTCTGATCCAATTCCTGGTAGGTGACCTCTGACCTCAACCCACTTGGAGAGTCTGGCCTGATAGAGTGTCTGTGTTTGCCTGGTGGTCTCGGGTCGCCTCAGTGGTCCATACTGACGGCGTGATTTATGGTGGGGCCTGGAGCCATGCTATGCCACTTGATCTCAGTAGGGTTGAGACTGCTGTTCTGTAAGGTGGTCAGGTATGTTAGTGTGGCCGCTTTCAATCAGAACCCCGGCATGGATGCTACATAGGCCTTTCTCCCACACATGCAGAAGACAGTGCAGTTAACATGCCTCCTCTGGAGGGGAGCACATGAGAGATCTCCCTGGGCTCTGAGCTGTCCCTCTGCTGGTGCAGTATGTATCCTGTCCCTAAGTAAGCCCCAAGAATTATGGGAACTTCCGGGTGGTCCAAGGCCCTTGGCATGTCCCTGGGTCTGAGGTAATCTTGGAGACTCCAAGCTCCAGGGCTCGTGTTTCAGTGACTGGTCAGAAGGCAGGAGACAGTGTCACAGGGATCGTCTGTCGTAGCCTGGGTTTCACAGACCCTGTATTACAGTTTCCAAACCCTTTGACAATTTGCTGACCCCTCTCTGGCCTCATCTGGATCTCTCCACTCTGCCTTCTGGGTCAGCACTCTGGGACAGGTTGTACTTGAATAGGGCCGGAATCCCCTAAGATAGCATGGGGGCTCTCTGTTTTGGGGGGACAATAGAGATTGGCCACTGCACCCAGCAAGGCTTCATTGGCATCCAAGAATGGTGGGACATAGATTGTGGCCCTGCGGACAGCTCTGCCTGTGGCCTAGCAGTTCCAGGTACAGCCCTGAGCCTTGGGGACAGCTTCCTCTTCTGCACAGAAGGGCCTGCTTCCACCTGCATCCATGTGGCCTGAACCTGCCTCGGAGGCTCAGGTGCTGTCCCCCGGAGCTGTAGAGTTCACCCCCTTCGTTCCACTCTAGCACCTGGTCAGGGACTGTGCTTGCCTGCTCTGGAGGAAGACAGATCTTAATTAAAGCTCCAGCTACCACCTCCATAGCATGGAGACCTTATGTACATATGTAGCTGGCATGGTGCCAGGTCAGTCTGAACCTTGGGCCTGGTCTTGACCAGTGTCCTGGTTTCTGCTCAGCCATAGCCTGACCAGGCCCTCCCCATCTGGGCCAGAGGCTGTCTGTAAATCCAGAGGCCCCTCGGCCATGTCCTATGGACCCAAGGCATGGGGTGGAATGAGACATGGACTTTAAAGGGTGTCTGATGTGCCTGATTCTTTGAATGTGGCCGCTCCCCCCGCCAGGCCTGCAGACGTGGCTGCCCCCACCCTGCCACGTCGCCACTTCCACCCTAGCCGGCAGGAAGCTGCGCACACTCGCTCCCTTTTTGTAAATTTTTGGAGGGTTGTTGTTGCAGGGAACATCTGGATAGGGCCCAAGGAACATAATAAAAAAGGAGAGGAGGCCTGGGGGAGGAGTGGGGGCTGGAGGTCGGAAAAACCATCTGACTTCGCTTTGCGGAGACAGCTGCAATTATGCCGCCGAGGCTTTTGCAGCCGCTTCAGACCACGCCGCTGACGTCAGTGGGAAAATATGAAGCTCGCCATGGTTTGGTGACACACAACATGAAATACACCCCAAGCTCTCTCCTAGCCTTGCTTAGAGTCGGGTGGCTGATGGGTTTCCCGGAAGTGGAGAGCCCGGGGCCTGTCTCTAGAGACCTGGATTCTCTCATCCACGCCTTCCATGCGACAGGAGGCTGAGCGTATGAGTTCATCCCCATCCTCACACTGCTAGTTCCGGGGATGGAAGCATCCTGTCTTTTATCCCACAAGCTCCATCATCCCTCCATCCTCCTGAGGACCTGGCACGGCACGCGGGCCCCGGGATGGCCCACTTTTGCTTTCTTTCATCTCCAGCAACTCTTTAGAGTTGTCCTGTGGCTTCACGGGGCTGAGTGTCAGTGCCTCTCAGGATGTCCTCAGATCCTGGCCATTGTGTACTATGGGGAGGGATGAGACTCCTGTTCCAGAACAATTCCAAGCTGGGTGCCTTGCCGGTGTGATCCTCAGTGTATGAGGAGGTATCATGATCTAAACTTCCAGGGCTTTCCAGGGACACCGGGACATCCAACAGGACCCAGCACTCCAGGAGTGGGGGCCCACAGCCTCCCCTGTAGGCCTGGTCAACTTCTGCTGTTAGAGTCAGGCTCTGACAGGTAGAAAGGCCTGCCTCTTGTGAGGAGGTGTGAGACACAGCTGCCACATCTCGTGCGTGGTGCAGACATAGTTCTAATATACAGCCTCATCTTCCCCACCTTGGTCTTGAAAATGTGGCCTAAAATTAAATCTGATGGAGATGCCCAGTGCACAGATAATACGGTGAGTATCTGCCAAGGGCCATGCCTGGGGACCCAGCCCTGCAGGGTTCTGGCCCACTGGGCTGAGCTTGATTGTGGATCTCTAGGGTCCTGCAAGCCACTCTGCAGCTTGATGGTGCATTTTACAGGTGGGAAGCTGAAGTCCCTGTGGACAAGTCCTTTGTCACTAGCCTTAAACTGGCTGGGCCCCACTGACTCTGGCCTCTGCCAGTATGAAGGGCTTAGGCCCTTAGAAGCTATGGAGCTGACCTTAGGGCGCTGCTTGGAGCAGCCCTCACTGTGACAGGAGCCAGGGCCCAAACAGTCTGACGAGAAGCCATCTGGCAGTCGAGATCCCTGAGTCACAGCTGGGACAGAGCCCCTGGGAGGCCTGAAGGCATTTTTTCCTGTGGAAAGAGCTGTGGGCTCCTGAGCTCTTGGCCCCTCCCACAGCCTTGGGGGGCAGGGGCGGGGCTGGTGTTGAGCTCTGCTGCTCCCCACCATTAGGGGGGGCGACGGGGGGCTAATCACCTTTGTTGGACTTTTAGTTAGCCTGAGTTGAAGCCAGAACACCAAGTGGGTGGCAGATAGATGGACTTGGGCCTAGTCATACCTCAGCAAGGACCTCTTCTTGGAGCCTTTTTTGGTCCCTGTCTGATGTAGGCTCCGGGGTAGGCAGCAGCGGCCATCTTAGACAGGCCTATAAGAGAATTAGTCTGACTGAAGGTGTCCCTTGTCGCCTGCTCAAGGAGAGGAGGGCCGATAGGCCTTAGGCAGCTGTGTTTGTTCTCCTGAGGCTGGGAAGTGATGTTTGCTGCCTGATCCTACTGGACGGGGGGAGTAGTCTCTCTGAAAAATTTCCAATAGAGCCTTTGCTCGTTGTTGTGGGAGGCACCTGTCTGTCTTGTGTCCCCACCAATTCTCTGCTGGGAGCCATGAGTGGTCACTAAAAGTCTCCAAGGTGTGCTGGAAGGCAGTAGTGGTCCCCAGAGCCCAATGTGCATCCCAGCCCCCCCCCCCCCATGCACTTCGGGTGATCCCGAGTCCATGGCAGGGACCTGCAAAAACCAGGTGTCAGCAGGAGGCCTGAGAGACATTCCCACCCCCTTGTGACTCCTAGGCTGGTAGGGGAGGATGAGCTAAGAGTTTGCTCCAGGCTTCAGGTACTCCATGGAAGCCATGGTCACAGGAGAGGAAAACTTTAAGGGGAACTGGCCTCTGCAGCTATTGCCAAGGCTACCCCTTCCTTCAGGAAGCCCACACAGGCTGTCCCTGTCAGGCCCAACTGCCGAATTTAGCCTGTGGGCCTCAGGGTGTGACATCTGTGTCCTGTTAACACAAGCTCACCACTCTTCAAAGCTCTGCCTGGCACCACCCTCCAGGTGCACCGTGGACTTGCAGTGACGACCATCACTGTGGGTCTCTGGCAGTGGTTTCAGGCTCGCCACTCACCTCACTGCAGAGGACATCCTCCAGAAAGTGGGACATAGATCAGAATCAAGTCTGAACTCAGAGCTGGGGTCTAATCTTGGCCCTTAGGAGCAAGGAGACCTTGTCTGTCCATGCCCGGCTTTTCTGATCCAATTGGCCCTTCATGAAGGTCATGAGCTCTATCTCAGAAGTGTTAGCTGTGGCTCCCAGAGTAGAAGAGGATGCATGCTGCACCTCCCAGGGTCCTGTCTGAGAGACCCGCTGAGTAACATGTGAGGTGCAGAGGCCAGGGAAGGGGGTGCCAGCTGAGGGTTAGTGGTTAGTGGTTAGTGGTGAGGGTTAGTGGTAGAGTCGTGACTCAAACCCAGACAGACCTCCCTCTGGATTCTTAGCCAGGTAGAATTAGTACAAACCATATTTGAGTGTGTGTGTGTGTGTGTGTGTGTGTGTGTGTGTGTGTGTGTAGAAGGGGCCACCTGGAACTGAGTCCTTCACAACCATCCTTTCTGCAGCTTTATGTTCAATACTTCTAGAATGTTCCAGTACTCATCCTACACGTGACACCTACTCAGAGTCCCAAAAGGGCTCTGATGCTTTCTCGTATCCTCTTACAGCTGCCCCTTCCATACGCTACATTTCAGGAGCAGTGTGGTTGGCAGGTGGGCCTGGCATCTGACTTTCCAGAAGGCTATAGCCAGATGCCACAAGGCCTGCACCAGCTGAAGGCCAACCAGGACAATTCCAAGTGGTCACCGTGTAACTGGGAGCCACTTCCTTCTCACACAGCGACATGGAGCAGCTTATGTGCCCCCACAATATGGTGTTATCCTTCCTGGCTCACGGCTTCCATCTGTCCAAGGCAGATCTACCTGATAATTAAAGAGTCAGCCCTGAAAGTCATACACTGTCACCCCAAAGGGTTCTGCTGGTCACCTGACCCCTCAGATTATCTTTCTGAGCTCAGCAAAGCCACACAGTGGCATTCTCCAAGGTGGCCTTTGTGGCTGTGGTCCATGTAATGAGAGCCTGGATCCCCTCTTTGGCAGGAAGAGCCAGGTGTGTTTGAGTTGGCCTGAAGCCCAGGCTTCCCGTGTGTCTTCCACCCAGGCCCATAGAGCTAGATGGGCCTGAAGGTCCTTTGCAGAATGTCTTGCGGCTTGAGAGGAATGTCCAACAAGAGGGGTGCATATCCCAAGCCTGGCTGAGTGTCCCCAGCCCCCTCATCTGTCAGCTGGGCAGGGTGACAGAAGTTGCCATGGATGTCAGGAGCTGTGTGTTATCAGAAGGACATCTAGCCAAGAACACCAGCAGTGTGTTTCTTATAATCCCAGTGGCCAGACTGTGACCCATCAGCCTTTGGAGAGTGTGTCCTTGCGCAGTTGGTTAGTACCAGGGGGGAGGGAGCAGGGCAGAGGAGCTGATGGACCCTCTGCCGCTTCTGTCCCCTTCCTCCTGTCCCCTTATATAGTCATCTGCCTCTATGCTGTGTCATTTTTTTTTTCTGCCTGAAGACAGATGATGGCTTGAGAGAGCTGGGACATCAATTTGGTTGGAGTGGGGTAAAAATAAACCTTTATAGCTACTTAACCATAAAACGCAAGCCAACAGAGTGGTGTCCATCGTCAGGAGGCCACAGAGATGGCGTGGTCACCGAGGGCCACCTGGTGGCAGACCACACCCTCCAGAGGGGGCTGTGTTAGTGTAGACTACATGTCCCTGCTCCTGGCCTCTCCATAGCAGCGAGTCACACACCCTGCTACTCAAGGCTTCTTTTCACTGAGATTAAAAACAAAGCAACAACAAAAAACTTAAAGGAAAGCAAGAAGGCTCAGCTTGGACTTCAGGACAAAGCCCTGTGACCTCGGACAGGAGCCTCCTGTACCAGTGAGGAGTTAGGATATACAGGACTGCCTGAGACTTCTCCTGTCTGTCCTAAAGATCACCTCCCCCGAAGTCACTAGGCAGCTGCAAGTAGCAATGGTGGCAGCGGGGTCCCTGTTCCCCTTCTGGCCACCATTCCCTCTGTCATTCACCCTCCTTCCCAGGCTAGTCTGCGGGGATAGGCCACTGCTGAGAGCCCTGAGTGAAGACCAGAGTGGCTGTAGCCTGTCCTCCAGCCGTGTCATTTCCTGCTCGGATGGGGCCTCCCTCCTTGTATTCCAGGGGCTTGGGTCCCTACCTCTGGCAGGTCAGCCTGACGTATCCCTGCTCCCCCAGGTCCTTCATGGCCGCTCACTGTCTCATTTTCAGAGCATGCTACCTTTTGTGGCTGCCCGGGATTTGGGGTCCTGGGCCAGAAAGTGAAGTTAATGTTTGATATTCTCATTTGTGGGTCAGGCAGGTAAGGCTCCAGGGAGTAAAACAAGTTACCTATTAGGATCCGAGGCCAGGCTGCCCATACTCATCTTGGGCCCTAACTGTCTGCATCTGCCTGCCTATTAGTTGCTGGGATTGCCTACCAAGTCCACCCTGGTCGTCCCTAACACCAATGCCATGGAATCCTAGCACTACCTGGAACTCCTCAAGCCTCAGCGTCTACTCTGTGAAACGAGGTGATATTGCCTTCTCAGCATGGATTTAACACAAAGAGACAAAGCAGGGTGACATGGGTTCTTGGTGCCAGGCTGGTGCTGCCCCAGCCAAGTATGACCTGCTTGCTGGAGTCGTGGTTAGGAAGCTGGTCACTTCTTGACCCTGCAAGTTCTCTCTGTCCCCACCATGATGAAAACTCTTTACTCCTGACTCACGACATGAGTGGAGAGTGAAGTCATCAACCTGGGTGTCTTGTCATGTTGTGATGACATGATGGTGCCCAGCATCTGTGAAGGCTCCAAAAGCCACTGGCAGGGGTGACTGGTCTCGCCTGTCTGCCTCTGTGTTCTGAATCTGGGGGACAGCGAGTCTGGGAGGTTATGAGTGGGCGGCAGTTGGGGGAACGGGCTGGCTAGTAGGTGGGGTGAGGCTCTGGCTGCTGGCCGGCCCGCAGGCTGGGGACCAAGACTCTGGGTCAGTCTTGTCCTGTGTCAAGGCGGCTTGAGCCACAGAGCAGAGGCAGCGTTGCCAAAACAAGGTTTAAAACATCTCAGAAAATGTGTGGTGCTATTTTCCATGGGATTCAGGCCCAGTTCTGGCTTGTTGGGGGAGGTGAGGATCTGGGAGGATCGGGATGGGAGGAAAAGGAAGAGGCCCCAAGGAGGCCTAGGATCCGTTGTGAACCTGTCCTGTCTTCTGTGCCTCTTCCTGGGCCCTATCACCTTTCCAGGACTTGGGAGCATGGTTTTGTCTCCTTCTGACCTCACTTTACCCTTAGCATCCTGGGAACAGAGCCCCATTCCACTTCCTAGATAGACAGTTAAAGTTAGACTGTCTAACTTTATACAGTTAGACAGAGAGTAGCTAGTTCTCATTTCCAGAGTGGGTGCTGGACCCACGAAAGAATTTGGTAAACCCAGCAAAAAGTTAAGGTATAGGGCACAAATCCAAGGAAAATTCACCAAGAACACTGAAAAGGCACTCAGAGCCTGGAACCTGGGCCTTTTGGCACAGACCTTCTAAACAGCACTTAGGGCTCAGTGACAATCACAGACTGGGGTTTCAGCTGCTCCTGCATTTACTCTGAGACCACACTCCTGTACATGGCCTTGGATGCTGTGGGGGCTGTCAGTGAGCCCCAAGGTTATGCTAATGCCCAGCTCTCAGTCTCTCTCTCTCTCTCTCTCTCTCTCTCTCTCTCTCTCTCTCTCTCTCTCTCTCTCTCTCTCTGTGTGTGTGTGTGTGTTTTCCTGGATTCTCTTCTGCCTGCCTGTCCCTGGGGAAGGAGTTAGTCTAGATTGAGCCATGGTGAGTCCACCCTGGAACTTGTTTGGACTGAGGTATCCTGGGCAAACCTGTTCCAATGTTTGACTAACTGCTGTGATTATGACTGAACAATCATCCACAGTTCATGGGTGCTCCACTAATGGCTGCTACCAAACAATCAATCATCCGCAGCTCATGGGTGCTCCGTCCACTAATGGCTGATACCAAACAATCATCCACAGCTCGAGGAGGATACGTGCCTATCGCTCAGGGACTCAACACAGAATAAATAAAAACACATCCAGCATCTGCAGCTGGAGTCTCAGTTGTTGGGGCCTGGTCTTTCCCTCTGTGCCCCACATCTTTTTGGCCTTTCTTATAAACAGGAGTGGCCATAGGCCTTTGAACTTCACTGGTTAAGAGTGTGAACTGATTCGGGACCCTGGCTGTGATTTTTTAGGCCCATTTCAACAGTGATTGATGCCCACTGTGTACTCACAGGACCTGAGTGGCATGTTGGCCTTGTGTATTGATGCCTACTGTGTACTCACAGGACTCCAGTCGCATGTTGTCCCTGTTGTATTGATGCCCAATGTATGCTCAAAGGACCCAAGTGGCATGTTGGCCCTGTGTATTGATGCCTACTGTGTACTCACAGGACTCCAGTCGCATGTTGGCCCTGTTGTATTGATGCCTAATGTATGCTCAAAGGACCCAAGTGGCATGTTGGCCCTGTGTATTGATGCCCACTGTGTACTCATAGGACCCGAGTCACATGTTTGCGCTGTGTTTGTCATTCATTCCACTTGGCTGAGATAAGCTACCCACTCTGGGTATGGCCCCTGAAGTCAGGTCCCGCCCTTGGTGGCCTAGGAAGGGGCTATTTGGGTGGGGTCTCTGACTTTCACGTTCCTCCCGAGAGGTTGTGTGGTGAACAAGAAAACCAGGAGGGAAACAGACTGTGGAGGTTCTAATGGCCATGGTGGAGGTGGCACTAGGCCCTCATGTCCTTAGGGCTCTTGCTTCTGTGTGCCCTGAGTCTCCCCAGTCTAAGCTCCTGTTGGCTGATGCAGTTTCATGGGCTGCTGCTGCTGATCAGTCTGCCTGGTTAGAAGGTCCAACTTCATGTCAGTTAGATCTAGAACTGAGTGTATTTTTACCTGGGAGTACTGCATGCCTTGAGTCCCGAGGGCTCTGGTTGTACAACCGTCTCGTCTTGGTGCTGCTTGGTGGAGTCTGTGGGTCCCTGGACTGCTCTCTCCATTGTCCTAGCCAGGGAAGCCACTGGGTGGGCAGCACAAGTAAGCTGGTAGGGCAGTGGAAAGGCCGAGCAGGCTGGGCAGTGTGCCACAGACACAGTGCAGTAGACGTTCCTCCTCTTAGATCCATTCTCCTTTCCTGGTGGGAGGTGCATCTGCACCTGTTCCAATAAGCCTGCCCCGACAGTGGCCACAACTGATGCCCTGACCTCTGCCTACGCACTCTGTCCTGTAGGAGCTATGGGATACGGAACTGGTGGCTGTGGAGTGGACTTCCTCTTGGAGGCACAGGGGCCCACAGGGCTCACTCTGACTGCAGGGCAGAATGGAGGTGTGAGGGTCAGCCATACTCACACCTGGATGGGAGGGAGAGGCGGGGTCCTGCAGGTACGAGCATCTTTCTTTCTGGAAACGTGACTTCACACCCATAGGACGATGGGTGCCTAAGCCAATCCTTGAATGAAGCCACTGTGTTTGTATTTATTTTGGGCAATGAGCAGGCGAGGCCAGTGTGACAACAGAGCTTGCGGGAGGAGAACCAGGGACCCAGTGAGACTTGCTGCTGTCTTTGGCATGGTTTATCCTGAGGTGACCACTGTAGGTCCTCACTGTCCTCAGGGATGCAGGGGACACCTCCTTTGCAGCTGCCGACTCCGTGGACTGCCATTGGCCCTGTGCCTGAGTTCCTTTCCTTGTTGCTGTAACAAAATACAAGACTAAAGCAATTTGCAGGAGGAAGGACCTGTTTTGGCTCATGGTTTGAGAGGGCACGGTAGTCCATCATGGCAGGGCAGACATGGTGGCAGGAGCAGGAGGCAGCTGGTCACATTGCATTTGGTATTAGATAGCAGAGAGGAGACAGGAAGCACATTCGGGTTATAAATCCTGAAAGCCCACCTCCAGCAACCCACTTCCTCCAGGGAGGCTCCGCCTCTGAGAACTCACAGCCTGCCAGACAGAGCCCACAGCTGAGGGCCAGGTATTCAAACACAGGAGACTATAGAGAGCATTCCCCATTCAAACCACAGCATCCTGCATGCACAGTCCCTAGCTGAGTCTAACCACTAGCCTTGCATGGAGGCATCTGCAGAACTGTGGGGCTGAGGGCCCCAGGCAGATGCTCCAGTGTTCCTGGAGGGCAGACTCTTGGTTTCTACCATGTGGCTTCCCAGAATGTCCCTCACCTTAGAGTGCAAGAATGTCAACTGCTGCAGAGAAGCCAGACAGGGCCAGGTGGTGGTGGCACTTAGGAGGCAGAGGCAGGCAGATCTCTGTGAGTTTGAGACCAGCCTGGTCTACAGAGCGAGTTCCAGAACAGGCTCCAAAGCTACAGAGAAACCCTGTCTCGAAAAATAAACAACAACAACAACAACATAAGAAGCCAGACAGGGCAGAGACACATTCTGTGACATGCAGAGCACTTTACTGAGGTCGCATAGTCTCATTGATGAGACAAAATACTTGACAAAAGCAATTTCAGGAAGGTGGGGCTGATTGACAGTTCAGAAGTACACGCCCACCACGGCAGAGCAGTGTTCATGGCGGGAAATGGGTTGGTCAGCTATCAGGAGGCAAAGGGAGGCAGATGCTGGTGCTCAGTGCCTGGCCTCCTTTTCATTCGGTCTGGGGCACCAGCCCATGAGATGGCAACTGCCCATATTCAATGTGGATATTCTCCTTCAGCTAAACTTTTCTGTCCTCTTAGACACACCTGAAGATGTTTCCAGGGCGATTCTACATCCCGCTAAGTTGATAACGTTGGTTAGCCATTACATTGAGTATCTTTCAGAGCTCTGGCAACAACCCAAGAGGCTGAAGATGTGGCCTCGGTGGGGAGGGCCCTGCGTCTGCCCTGGAGAGTCTGGTGATCTCTTATCCTTTCCCCTTATCCTCCTCCCCTGGAGGAGGCTTTGGCAGGTTCATTTGTCCCCACGAAGACTGTTAGCCTGTTGAACCAGGCCTTCCAACTGGGATACTTAGAGGACACACAGCCAGAAGGACATTCTACCCTGGCACTCGGATGCCCTGTATGAGCTCTAAACTGTCTTGATTCTCACAAGCGAGGTGGCAGAAGGAAGAGCCCAGGGGTCAGGGCCCTGGATGGGGACTGTATTATTCTGGCCTCGTTCCTTGTACTGGGACTCAGGGAGACCCTCCGTTGGGAGTGCACTCCAGACCTTCACCCTTACCCTTACCACATTTGGTGGGCCCTTCTCTGATGGTACCCCACAAATACTCTTAATTCTCATGCTACCAGGTCCCTGCCCTTCCCCTCAAAAACATTATATGGGATGAGATGGAACGCACCTTGATTATAGAGATGAAAACTGAGAGTGGACCCTCAGGCAGAAGCCTGGAACCCACTCTGTATCCCAGGCTAGGTTCCAATTCATGATCTCCCTACCTCGGTCATTTGAATGAGCTACAAAGCCAACTCAGGTAGTTTTAACTGGCAAAATGTGTTTTGGGGAAAGGGGATGCTGATTTGGGAGAGTCAGGCTGCCGCTGACAGGGAAGAGAAAGCATTTTATCAGTCTGAAATGGACGCTCTCAGGATGATAGCTACTTTTAGATATCTTTTTTTTTATGGTTTTAACAAGATATGGATGAAGACTAGGGCCACATCCTATAGTAGACCAGTTTGTCCAGGAGACCTCCTGGCCTTGCCCTGTACCTGGTGGACTTGTCCCTAGTGGTCAGGTGATGGGATAGGACCAAGCCCATATGTCATTGTTAATGGGGAGAGAGACTCTTGTCTATGAGGACAACAGGTTTTTGTGGCTCAGGGAGCTAGCCTGAGGAGCTAGCCTCTCTTGTCACGAATACACCAATTTTCTATTTCAGGAGTCAGGGCAGATATCCAATATGGCAGGAAGGGAAGTAGAGTGAGAGGTTAGACAAAGAGGGTCTTGCCCATCTACTTAGGACCACCGTTGGGCAGAAGGCGAAGGGATGTCCGGAAACTGCTGTCTGGAAGGAGCCTTCTCCTTCTTCTTGGGTGAGCCTCGTTCTTTCTGGGCATTCCCTGGGGAGGTTGTGACTGTGCGAATAGCCCACTGGTGGGAAATCGCTCTGCAGGGGGTCTGCTCCCCATTTCATCTTTTCCTCTGGTCCTCCACTGGACTCCAGCCTTGCTAGGCAGTTCTCTTACTCTGCTGTCCCCCAACCACACTGTGGTGTCTTTGCTATGGCTTGGGACTGGGGTGCCTTGGGGAAGCATATGGGGTACAGAGTACTTGGCCCACTCATGCAAGAGCAGGACCAGTCGGGGTGCTTGGACAGCCCTAATGTCTGTCTGTGGTAAGTGAGACGGTCCTGAGATGCCTGATTGGAGGTGAAGGCAGGGCACAGACCTTGGTGGGTGACATACAAAGGCCTGGCTCCCAGCCTTAGGAAAATGCTCTTTCTTGGTGCTTGAGATTCAGAGGGAATCTCCTGCCTTTCCTGTGCTAGCTGTTCAAGGGCTGGTGGCTATTCTCTTGTCCACCCTGGTGCCCTTTAGAAGGATCCCGCAGGAAGAATATGATGTCAAACAGAGGACTTATCTCATGAACTCCTTGAAGCAGGGGATGGGGGGAGATGGATAAGGATGTCTCCTCACATCCCCCTGCTACCCAAGCTTCCTTCTTGGTGTCACTCTGAGATAAGTTATGCTTGCCAGCCTGGCCATCAAGAGGGCTAGCTGTGGCCTGGATGTCTCTGACTCATTTGGGGGAAGGTAGCTGGACAGTTTTCTCTGCTGGGGCCTGAAGAACCACCGCGCCCACTCCTGGCGTTGTCTGGGTGTCCTGGAGCCCAGAATCTGGGGCAGGAGCAGCTGATGAAATAGCTTGCGCTTCAGGCTGGTCCCTCCTCTTGGAGGCAGACACATGTTCTTGTTCTGTGTCTCTCGTCCCCTCCACCCTCTGGCACTGTCTGACTAGTTCCGCCCTGGTAAATGTGCTCTGTAGCTCACTTAGGAATGGGGGAAAAAAATTCTCGGTCTCTGTGAAGATTTATTTAGGAAATACATAAACCAGGCAGACAAAATTAGCTGCGTGTAGGTTTTATGGTGGTTGCTGCATGCATTAAAAATGCTTTGAATGCAGTTCTGCAGGCTCCTTTTCAGAGAAGCCAAACACCGTCCTTGGCAACAGAGCTTAAGGAAAAGTTGAAGGTGGGGCCCTGGGACAAGGTCTGGGAGAGTTCTGGGCTCTTCCCTGAGCTTCACTGAAAGAAATCGGGGAGGAGATGGAACCTAAATCCCCTCTTCTGAGGTTCAGGGTACAAGGGTTAGCACCCACTTTTCTGGGGGTGTCAATCAAGGCCTCCCCTATGACACCCAGAGGGCACTTGCTGCTTGTTTTTAACTCTTCCTGCAGACGAGCCCAGCCATAAAGTACCTAGCTTGAAGGGGCCTTGTCCATCAGAGAGAGGGCCCCCACTGAACCCCAGGGTGGGTTTCAGTAAGGCAGAAGGGTGAGCATCTTCTCATGCAGCTGCCTTGTCCTGTGCCCTCTTCACTCCACCTCCACGCAGGAACTAGGAGGTACTACACATATGAGAGATTGTGGCAAGGAGCGTCTGACCCTGACCTTGGTGCCTGGAGTCCCTTAGCCAGGCTCTTATTTTTCAGAGCTGTTTCATTCAGTCATATGACCCTTGCTGCAGGTGGCAGTCCCACAGGGTCAGGAGGCCTTGGATGCTTCTCTGGACAGGCACAAATCCCGTGGCCTAGGACTATGGACTTAAGCCATGCTCATCCTGCACAATGTTAGGACCAGCCCCGTGGTTCCAGTTCTGCATTGCCTATAATCCCTGTCATGTAGGTCCCTCTATTGTTTTGGGGTTCAGCTACCATTTTCTCACCAGCCATGGTGTGATTTAGCCTAAATCATGGGCAAGAGGTAGCAACAGGTGTCTTTTAGAAAAGGGAGGCTTCAGGGTCCTGGGATCTGGTGATCTGTCTCAGGGATGGGCAGTCACATCACTCTAAGGGCCCTAAAGAACAATCCCCTCTGTGTGAGGGTCCAGGGGCTCCTGACTAGATCTGGATCCTAGATTGTCCCTGGATCTAGCCAATGCGACCCTCTAAGTGCTGGTTTTGTCCTGGGAGCCTCTACCTGCCAGATTTCTGATGTCTGTATCTTAAATAGATGCACCGAGAAGCAAATAAAACTTTTCGAGATTCCAGAGGCCCATTCTTTTTCCTCTCATGGGAGGAACTACTAAGAGAGGATGGGGGCAGCAAAGGTCACTTGGCTTGCAGACCTCAGGCTGGATATCCCTGGCAGAGTTGTGACGAGTCTGTGGTTGATCCAGAAGGGGAGGGACAAGGACCACACTCCTGTGACCTACCAGTAAGTGGGGTAGAACTGCTGTTCCTGCTTGCTCGTTGCCCTGGGTGTTGTTCTTTGTATGAGGCCGAGTGGAGAGTCAGACTCTGGGTCTTAGGAGATGTAGGGAAATCTTACAGGATCCTGCCACATTCCCCAGGGAAGCACGAGATTGTGCTGGTCTGGCTGGGTTTGGCACAACTTCATTTTGAACTGACTGCTAACAGGTCGGACAGAGATGCCTAGTTCTTCATTTCCAAGTGTTGTGAGGGTTAATATTGACTGTCAACTTGACTAGATCGAGACTTGCCGAGAAGACAGCCACCCCCCCTTGCAGGTATGTCTGCAAAGGATTATCTAGGTTAGTTGAGATAGGGAATGCCCACCTTAAATGTGGACAGCACCATTCAGTGCTGGGGTCCCGGACGGCATGGAAAAGGAGCTGGGGAGCTGAGTGCCAGCGTTCATCTCTCTGCTTCTTGCCTGTGAGAAACAAGGACTCCCTTCTGTCGTCAGAGCCCTGGAGACCCAGAGTAGGGAAAGTGAGGCAGCTTGTTTCCTGGCTTGGCAAAGCCTGGTGTCACCCCAGAGCAGAAGGTGCTGGCTGACCGTAGAGAAAAGTTTTGAACCCTGAATGCAGCAGGTCCTTCCTCCTTTTCCTCATTACCTGAGTAGTCAGGAAAGCACATCTTACGTATCATCCGGCTCTTACCTTTCCCCATGCTAGTCATGTTTGTTTCTTAACAAAGAGAGATCATTGCAGGGGCTGGAGAGATGGCTCAGCAGTTAAGAGCGCAGGCTGCCCTTTCAGAGGACCTGGGTTCAATTCCCAGCACCCACATGGCAGCGCATAAGTACCTGTAACTTCAGCTTCAGGGGATCCAATGCCCTCTTCTGACCTTTTGGACACCAGGCATGCAAGGGGTGCACATACATACACACAGGCACATCCCATAGACATAAAATAAAAATATTAAACAAAACAATACAAAACCCAAAGACCATGCATGGATTCCTCTACGCCTACATTTTGCATCCTCTTTAATTTAAAGCTGGCCAGGCATGTGACCTTGTCATGTCTTCAGGTCCTTAGGCAAGTTTGTTGTCAGTGACTTTATATCTGAACATTTAGTTTAGGTGTGTGTGTGTCGATAGTTGGAGTTTGGGTGGGGTGGTAGTTAGTCTAGCAGGCGTTAACAGTGATCTAGTGTTTTCTGTACATTTGTAGCTGGATTTCAAGACACTTTTGAAAATCACCATTAGTGTGTGTGTGTGTGTGTGCGTGCACGCGTGCGCACACGTGTGTTCTGTGCAGATGCCTATGGAGGTCAGAAGAGGCTGTCCAGTTCTCTGGAACTGAACTCTGTATAGTTGTGAGCCAACACCCAATGCGGGTGCTGGGAACCAAGCTTTGTTCCTCAGGAAGAACAACAGATACTCTTTACCACCGAGGCGTCTTTCTAGTCCCCTCCCTTTTTAAAAATCTTACACCATTTAAATGTGTGTGTGATGCGACTGGCTGTTTCAGGCCCCTACTGCCGTGTCTCCCCCATCATGATAGACTGCACCCTCCAACTGTGGCCCACAACCAACCCTTCCTTCCTTAAGCTGCTTTTGTTAGGCATTGTGCTGTTTTTGTGCCCCCTTCCCCATCCCAGGACTTGACACAAGCTCGAGTCATCTGGGAAGAGGAAACTGCAGTTGAGAAACGCCTCCATCAGTGTGGCCTGCAGGCAAGCCTCTGAAGCATTTCCTTGATTAATGACCATGGGTCAACAATGTGGGAAAGCCCAGCTCCCTGTGGGTGGGGCCACTGCTGGGCAAGCCCTCCCGGGTGGAATCAGAAGACAGACTAGCATGCCACTGGGAGCATGCCAAGAAAGCAGCTTTCCTCCATGGCCTCTGCTTCAGTGCCTGCTTGAGCTCTGCTCCCCAAGTTGGTTTGGGTCACAACAGAGAGCAAAGTAGGATTTCATCCCAGCACCTAGAAAAGTAACCATCACAAGTGGGATCCTGGGGTGATGAGGGTCAGCTGGGGTGCTGCTCCAACCTGCGAGGTGGGGAGCATGCGTACTGCGGTGTGAATCAGCTTTGTGCCGATCGATTCTGTGCAGGATGTGAGCTGTAGGACAGCCGTGGCACAGTGAACCGTGTTCAGGGTTGGGGTTGGGACTGAATGTGTCGCCTGCTGCCACCTGGCAGTCTTCTCCCAGGGAGACACACTCATGCCCATGGGCTGTGCACAGATGTGTCCACAGGATGATATTCAAGGCAGCTCACACCTACAGCCCAGCTGTGCACCCACAGGAAGATGGATGTATTCATAGAGACGAAACAGCATCAGGAGGAGATCTTTAGGAACAAATACACGTGAATTCAACCAATGTGCCAAATCATGGAGGAACACAGAAAGATGCTGCCGTTCACATGAACTTCCAATGGCTATTGGAAGTCCTCAGTTCTCAGGGGAGAACACTCCTAGGGCAATCTAGAGAGAGCTGATGAGATACAACCACAGGGTCTGATTTCTGGTTAGAACCTCTCCTTCCCCTTGTGGCCATCCTTGCAGAAATGAGAATGTTCTAAAGAGACGCATGCATTTTTCCCTTTGCCTATTAGATAGTTCAAATAATGTTTACTAAGAAATTGACATGTCCTCAGAATATCATGTCTGGGGAGGAAAAAAAAGGAGGAAGCCCAGAGGAATAGCTCTCCTGGAAAGAGATTTGCATCTCATCAGACCACCATGCTGGAGAGACTAGAGCCGAGACATTGATGGGTCAGGGATGAATGGGGCCACATCTTGACTGGGACTACCTAGCTATGCATAACCTGGGCCCTCTATTTTAACCTAAACATCACACTAGGACCCTGAACATGGACTGGGTGTATATGAGTATGTTCACTGAATTACTCTGTCCCCTTTCCCAGTGTGGCTACATTAAATAAACCTCCCCTTTCTGATTTTCACTGTTAAGTTGGCCTTTTCAGTTGGCTTATTAAGAATAGATGGCTGAGTCTAGCTTTTCAAGGCTGCCAGAATAACTCAGGAAAACCTTTAGAGAAGACAGAGGTCACTGCAGGGAACCGGTGCTGACAGCCTTCCCCAAACCTTGTGCTGAATGAAGACTAAGCCACTGCATGGACCACGACAGAAGCGCACACAACACCATGCTCCTCACTCCTAATGCCCACGACCATACTTGCCTCCCCCTTTCCGCTGTCTGCTGAGTGAGCAGTGACCTTAGAGGTGACCTTAGAGGACCCACAGGGAAGACAGTAAGACCTGTGTCCTGGATTCCTGGACCACCCACCTCCAGGTTCCCTGGCTTTGTCATGACCCAAGGTAGATTTTCTTTCTTAAGCCACCCAGACTTTGCTTTGTATAGGGCAGGACGGGTAAACTGTATGCGGATCATATCTGGTCAGTTTCAGTGTGGTGTGTGAAATTAGCTTAGAATCGCTTTCATATTCTCTCTCTCCCCCTCCCTCCTTCTCCCTCTCTCTTCCTCAAGTTCTCTTTTTCCCCTTTCCTCTTTCCCATACTCTTCTCTTTGCTTTTCTCCTCTCCTCCTCCCTTCTTCCTTCACCTCCCTCTGTCATGGAGTGGGGGCTCAAACCCAAGGTCTTACACACCCCAGGCAAGCACATCACTGGTGAGCGACATCACTAGCCCTCTTTCTACTTTTCATCTTGAGACAGTGTCTCATCCAGTTGCCCAGGCTGGCCCTGAACTCACTCAGCAGCTCAGACAGGTCTTGAGCTTGACATTACCATGCTCCAGCCTCTTCAGTAGCGAGGACCACAGGTCTGTGCCACCAGAAACAGCTGGTTTCCAAGAAATGCATTTCTGGTAGTTCTGGGCACGCAGTTCCCTGCGCTTCTCTGACTGGGTAGGAAGAAGCCGGTAGCAGTGGGTTGGCTAATTTAGACTAGGTTCCCGTCCAGAAGGCAAACATGCATAGTTTGGGTGTACCCATGCCCCCCAGGAAGCTCAGATATGGAAAGAGGATGGGAGGCCCCACAGGGCACATATGAGGCCATTATAATGGTGATTCAAATGCTCCCTGGGATCCCATCCAATGGGCAGAGGAATCTGGGATATTTACCCTTCATGAGTTTCCCTTGCTGGACCAAGGATGCTTCTGAAATACTGGCTGCCTGATTCTTCTGACCTTCTCTGTGGCAGCTGAGTCAAGTCCAGGAAAAAAAAATCTGTTTTAGGCTTTGGGGACAGCTAGCGATAAGGGACAGGACAGCTATTCACCCAACTTCTGGGCTGTTAGGAGGGAGCCAGGGCTGCACAGGTGAGAGGCAGACTCTGATTCCAGCCCTGTTCAGCTGTAGGTCCATGGTCCTCATTCCTCACACTCGGCTGCTGGTCCTGGGGTGGGGCAGTGACAAGGAGTGTCTGGTCTCTTAGTGATAGAGATCTCCTCCTGGCTGGCCAAGGCTTTGGTCCTCTAAGCTGGGAGACTTATTATCACTTCAGGAATAAACTCCCTGGCTTTGGCCTTCATTAGACTCTGCCCAGACCCAGGGCCAGAGCCTAATCCATCCCAGATGACCAGAGGAGGTATTCAGACGTGGATTTTCCATGTAAGGCCAGGCAGTCACAGCACCATGCCAGGCCTGGCTGGCTGGCGCTGTGGGTGTGTGCATCACGTCTCCATGGGGCTTCTTGGTTTTGGAACTCACTTCTTGGTCCACAGTGTTGGGAGCCACAGAGTTTATCCAGGGATAATGACCATGGCTCATGAAATCATAAGATTCCTGGGGCTGGGTGAGACCTCAGAGGGCTCACCACTATCTTCTTATAGGACAGATACAGAGAGGGCCACAGGGAGGGGATGGCACACCCTACACCCACATTTTCTAGTCACTTTCAGGTAGAATGGAGACTCATTCACCACAGCAGTAGGCTTGCCTGGCCCTTTGTGTGAGGCAGAATGGACAGGAAAGGGCTGATGGCATCTGTGTGATTGGGTGGCCTGGGATGTGTGTGTGTGTGTTGGGGGGAGGTGCTGAATCTGAGTGTTCAGTACAAAGACCACCTTGGAGGGCTCCCCGCTGGAGCCAAATTTCCTTTAGCATCTTGTAGGTGACACCTTCCAATGTCACCCCCTTCCAGCTCATTGGAATAGCAGGTTGTCTACAGAAGCAGGTGTGTTCGTTGTAGACAATCCATGCAGCTGGAACAAAATGAAACGTGGCCCCAAATCATGCCTGTTGGTGTGCATGAGCTCTTGGGGTTCGGTGACCCTGTCTGCCATCTAAGGTGGGGGAGATCTCCACTCTGTTCCTAGGTCCTCTTTCCAACTGATAGGAGTGGTGGTGAGTGCTTGTGTGTGTGTGTGTGTGTGTGTGTGTGTGTGTGTGTTTGTGTGTGACAAGTTGGAGTAGGTGAGGTCTCTGGTCTGCTTTCCCACTCTGTAGAGGGAGAGTTGGAAGCTGGGTCTAATGTACTTTCCAGGCTTGGCCACCTCCCCTGTCCTCTCTGCCATGCGTCTCAAGCATGCCAATCTGGGCTCTGCTTTATATTCCGGGAGTCCCTGGATGGTAGAGCATCTCCAAGGCTAGGAGCCTGAGATGGTGGCTCCGCTGCTGTCCTGCTGCTCCCTCCATTGGACGGATGAAACTGTTACTGGTCAGCCATCTGGGGTCCTCTTGCTCCACCTGGGTGGATGTTGTGGGTGGGCAGAGAGAAGCTTGCAAGTGTTTGTTTGGGAACTTCTGGATCTCTGTGTTTGACAGGAGTGAAAGGTGGCAGTAGCAGGTGCATAGCAAGTGGTGCCCTCTAGTGTTCGCGTAGCTCTCCTGCAGGCCTTGAGTATGCAAACTCTAAGCTTTGCAAGCCTTAGCAGCTCTTATGTAGGTCTAAGGAAACAGGGATTCTTTAGCCCCAACTCCGGTCAGTGCTGGAGTTCTTGGTCTGGGTGTCCGAGATACTTGGCCCTAAAAACTCCACAGGTCCCTGAGGGTCTTTGGAAGATTGGACAATCTTCTCAGGTGTGAAATTTCTCTTCTTTGGGTTTTCACGATCTCCTTTCTCTCCCTCTTATACAACCAACACCTCAGCTTTTGCTTCTTTCTTCTTCCTGCTCAGATCTCTCTCCAGCTGTTCAGCTGTTTCATCAGCTGTCACGCAGCTGGCTGCCTTGCTGCTCTTGTGGCGAGGCCTCTATTGACTGCTCAACTCCGTTACCGCTGCTGATCCGCTCTCTGCTGCTTTCTTCATAGTACCAGCTCAGCTCAAACGATTGAAGGCAGGCAAGGCAGACCCCTCGAGAGAGCCTTTTTATAGCACCTAATGCTGCAACACAAGGCGAGCCAGCGCTACAGTGTTTCCTTTGCTGGAAAAGAATCACCTCAGTGTCCTACAAAGAAATATGCACAAAGAAAAAGGGACCTGGCAAGGAAATTTTTATTTTTCAAAAAGGGTGGACCAGAACCCAAACTGGACTAGCAAGCAAAACTTGTAGCCAAAGTGGTCTCTGTCTTTTATCCCTAATGCAGGAGGTGAAAGCTGGGTCCCATCCCATTGGTGGGAGTTTGTCCTCACACTCTGTTGTAATTGGCTGATGGTTGTGCAAGGGAAGGGGATGGCAGATCTTGGAAACGTCTAGGGGCTGGGTAAACAGGCACATCACAAGATGGGGGAGGTTTAGGGAATATTGGCCCTTGTCTGGTTAGCCACCTTTGATAGAAAAAAAATTCTCACACATCAGACTCACTAACTGAGCTTAAACAACCTGCTTACATAGCTACGGAAGGGATGTTTGGGTCAATCACAGCATACCCGCATAAAAATTAAGGCTTGTGTTTGGACCAATCATAGCAGTTATTTGGCTGGCTATCGGGAAGTGCTCCCGGTCTGGCTTAGGTGAGAATGGTTGCAGGGCATGGTGACTTGAAAGAGAAGGCCCCTATAGGCTCAGCGTGTTTGAACCCTTGGTTCCCAGGTGGTGGCGGTTTAAGGATACGGTGTGGCTCACTTGGAGTGGGCTTTGAGAGCTCACAGCCTCATCTTACTTCCAGCTCGCTCTCTCAGCTTTGTCTTTGTTGAGGACGGCAGTTCTCAGTGTTCTACTCTTGCCACCGTGTGAATTGCCTTTTGCCATGCCTCTGCACCAGGGCGGACTCCTCCCTCCGTGACTACAGGCTAAAATACATGCTCTTTTCCCCAGGCTGCCTTTGTTTGGGGTGTTTTATAGCAGCAGCAGAAAAGTAACTAATACACAGGTCTTGTAGAGCTGGCCGAGGTTGGTGTTAATCAAAACGTCTTGGAAGAGCTGTGGAAAAAGCCCTGGTTGAGGCTGCACCTATGGAAACAGGGGCTGCAACTGTGTATCTTCTCAAGAAGCCTGGTAACTTTTCTTCAAGTCAACCAGGGAAGTAAAGGAGCCAAAGAGTTACCAACTGTGGAGTTCAATCGTCATAGCCCCAACATCGCTGCTTCTTACAGGAAAAGAGGGTGTTTACAGCAAGAATACAAAGAACACAGCATTAAAACAAATAGTGATTTTAACAGCGCTATTAAATAGTGTGCAACATCTTCTCAGTGCTCCGGGGAGATGTGGATCTATCCCATCTGCCTCAGAACCAAAGCCGAACCAGATACAGGCACACTGGTCCTTACAGGCTCCCTTTCTCTTGAAGACCTCTTCCTCTGTGAGAATCAGGACTGTACTTAGGGTAGCTGGTCTCCTATTTACGAGCATGCTTTCTGTGGCTGAGATAAATACCATGGCCACAGCAGCTTAGAGAAGAAGGGTGTGTTTGTCTTAGACTCCCACATCACAGCTGATCATTGAGGTAGGAATGGGGGAAAGGGCATGAAGGATGCTTCTCAATGGCTTGCTGGGTCTGCTTTTGTACATACCCAGGATTCCTGGCCCAGAGGTGCTATCATCCACAGTGGACTGGACCCTCCAAAATCAATCATGAACCAGGAAAATGCTTGTTCTTGCCCGCAGGACAACCTTAAGGAGGCATTTTCCCTATTGAGGTTCCCTTTTCTAAAAAAGCTCTAGCCTCCCATGGGACTCAGGGCAGATGCCCTTTTCAGACAGTTCCTCTTCCATCTATTCCTGTGAACAGGGCTCCCTTTGTCTGCAGGCTCCACCCCCAGGGCTTCCCCAAGTCATTTTTGAAGGGAGGGTACAAGGCACCATGACTCACAGAAGCACTTTGATTTGGAAGCACTCGACAACACTTCCCTAGTCCCACCCACCTACAGTGTGCTGGGAAATCTCCCTATTTGGCAGCTGTGTCTTACAATGGCTTCACCATGGACTGACTACCAGTACAAGTTCAGCTCTTGGCATTCCAGCGTGACAGCCCTTCCTCCAGGAGGTGCCAGCTACCTGCCTTATTTACCTTATGTTGGCTTCCTGGCCAGATGACCTGAATTTGAGAACCTCCCACCCACCTCTTCTCTCTCATCCCAGTGCAGGGTGGGAAATTCTGGAGAGCTGAGCTGTCTTCTTGCCTCCCTCTGTAAGTAAGTGAATATCCCACTTCCCCTCTTTAGGTGGCAAACAGGATTGTCCTCCAAGCCAAACAATCATCATCTTTGAGTGTTCAGCTGTGCCCTCTTGAAGAAGATCATCCTGACTGGGTTTTTCAGCTCCTTATATTCCCCCCTCAGAGGGTCTGGAGGGTCACAGGGTCCTCATCTGAGCACCCAGCCACTCCGTACCACCCATTGTATGCAATCTCATCCTAAATTTGCATGGGTTTGGGGAGGGGTATTGGCAGAGGCCACTTGGTTGTTTCCTGGCCACCCAGATCCAAAATAATCACACAGAAAACTATATTATTTGCAATATTGTTTTCCCTATTAGCTTATGCATATTTCTAACTAGCTCTTACATCTTCAATTAACCCATTTCTAATTATTTTATATTTTACCACGAAGTTGTGGTCTACTGGTAAAGTTCTGGCATCTGTCTCCTACAGCGACTACATGGTGTCTCCCTGACTCAGTCTACTTTCTCCCAGCATTCAGTTTAATTTTATCCTCCTAGCTGCTGTAGGCCCAACGCAGCTTCTATATAAGCAATGGTAATAAAACATATTCACAGCATATAGAGGGGAATCCCACATCAGAAGGGATATATATATATATATATATATATATATATGTATATATATATATATATATATATATATATCTCCTGCAGAGACTAGTAGAGGGAGTCTATTTATGTGGCTGTAGGAAAGCCCTCATCCCTGCTGGGTAAAGACTTTTCTATGCAGCCTTTTGGGGGAGGAACATCCATACTCAGTAAGTAACCCTGCACCTATGTTTTGTAACTTAGCTCAATAAACTCATTGGTGCACCAGCGTAGACTTTGGTTGAATCTGTCTCGGTTGTTGTGACCTTAAGAGTTTGGGAAGATGTTGCTTACATCAACTCAGAATAGGAATTTTGGTAGGCATTGAATGGTGTACGTTGAGGCTATATGTTAATTTTTTTTCATGTGCATGTGGGGTATGAGGATGCATATTTTCATGTACGCATGTGTATGTGTGTCTGTGTGTGTGCATGTCTGTCTGTCTGTGCATGCGCAGACTAGAGTTTGATATCAGGTGTCTCCCTTGATTGCTCTCTAGTTTATTTATCCAGGCAGGCTTTCTCGTTGAACTTGGAGCTCACCAATTTGGCTAGTGTCTTAGTTTGAATTTCTCTTGCTGTGAAGAGACACCACGACCACGGCAACCCTTATAAAGAAGAACATTTTCCTGGGGCTGGCTTACAGTCCAGAGATTTAGTTCATTATCAATATGGCAGGAAGCATGGCATCATGCAGGCAGACATGGCGCTAGAGAAGAAACTGAAAGTTCTATGTTTTGATCCACAGGCAACAGGAAGTAAACAGTATTCCACACTGGGTGTAGTTTGAGCATAGGAGACTTCAAAGCCCAACCCCACAGTGACACAGTTCCTCCAACAAGGCCACACCTTCAACAAGGCCATACACCCTCCCTATGGGAGCCATTTTCTTGCAAGCCACCACAGCTGGTTCAGCTATCCCACTTGCCTTAGGAATCCTTGCCTCTACTTCCTGAGCCCTGAGATTACAGAGGGCTGCCATACCTGCATGGCTCTTTTCACAGGTTTAGGGAATCTGACACGATTGGATGTGTGCAGGGTGGTATGCCTGTAGATAGTTCTGGGAGTCTGAATTCAGGTCCTCAGGTTTGTGTGGCAAGCACTTTACCCATCCTGGGCTGTGTCTTACCCCTCTCTCTTCCTGTGTGCTCTTCTCTTGTTTCCTGTCTACCAAAAAGTGAGCATCCTCTTCCCCCTATGCCCCTACCACTATGATGTTCTGCCCAAGTCCATGAAGTCAATCAACCATGGCCCAAACTCTTTAAAACCAGGAACCAAAATAAATCTTTCCATCTATCTGACTATCTGCCTATCTATCTGCCTATCTATCTGCCTATCTATCTGCCTATCTATCTATCTATCTATCTATCTATCTATCTATCTATCTTTGGTCATGGATTTTGGTCACAGTGATACACAGACAGTCAGACAAACACACATATACACACACAATGAGCACTCTCTGTGACAGTAAAGTCTCTTCCTCCACTATCTTGCCTTCCGTGCTCTCCCTTGGTGGTGAAATAAGCATAGCAAGCCTGCGGAAGGCTCCAGTTGAGAGTAACTCATGATCTACTTGGATAAACTCCTGTGAGTTCTGAGTTAGGAGAAAGGGCCAAGGCTAAGGGTGTCGTAGAAGGTTCTGGCTCACATTTGAACCACTTCCTGGTATCCTTGCTATGAGGGCTAGTTGATAAAGGGGAAATGACTCCAAGGGAACTCCTGGCTCCATGAGAGAAGAAGGCCCCCAGCTGTGGGCTGAGCAGCCAGTGCGCCCAGAGCTGCCTCTGGAGAGTTTCCCTGAGCTTTAACTTGCTCTTGGCTGATGTCCTGCAAGGCATTTGCTACTGGAGCAGTGTCAAGCACAGTTGCCCAGCATCCCCAGGGCTCAAGAACTCTGAGTCAGGATGAAGGTACTTCCTAGGGGTCTGTGTAGTCTCTTCTGATAAGCAGAGCACCTGGGGTCTGCAGCAGAATTCCTTGTGTTAACGTGGTATTTCGGAGGCAAAGTCACAGCAGAACCACGCTTCCTGCTTCTGTTTGCTGCTCACCATACTTGGGCAGGAAGCTGGCGGAGGGACCAGATCAGCAAAGGCTGGATTCTATTTGTGCCTTCATCCATACTCCAGGCCTACAGGGATCCACTCTCCCTTCCTACTGGGCAAATGTGCACTACAGGCAAACAGCGGTGAGAAAAAAAAATCAAACAAAACCCAAGTGAAAGGGGGTGACTCCTGGAAAGCAGCAGCCCAGGGACCAGGGACACAACACACACATGCCCAGCATGCAACATGCTCACCGTGGGTGTTCAGGACTGTTTAGCCAGGTCACTGGGCCAGATTCTATTTGGGCACCAGGAGGGAGGGCTTACACAGACACACACACACACACACACACACACACACGCACGCACGCACACACACACACGCACGCACGCACACACTCATGCACTCATGTGCATGCTACCCTGCAGCAGCGGATGTCAGAATCTCACCCTCATCCTTGTTTACCAACATGCCATTGCTTAGATGAACCTTATTTTATATAATCACCTTCAAATGCTGGATATTTGATCTCTTTTCACCTCGAGGCTTTGGCAAATCTTTTTTTAAAAAATATTTATTTATTATGTAATACATATGTATACAACATTCTGCCTCCATGTATGCTGACACACCAGAAGAGGGTGCCAGATCTCATTACAGATGGTTGTGACCCACCATGTGGTTGCTGGGAATTGAACTCACGACTGTGGAAGAACAGCCAGTCCTCTTAACCACTGAGACATCTCAGTCTTTAGGAGCCTTTCAGTCATTTCTCCGGCCTGCAGGCTCTGTGTGATGAGGAGTAAGACGGGGAGCTAGGTCATGGCAGCATTGTGCAGGGCCCTTCGATTGCAATTGGGTACTCTGCAAACACTCTCCCGAATCAGGGAAAGCCAGTGTGTGACAGTAATGACAAACACAGACTGACCAACCCCAGAGGGCCCAAATGCCTGCCAGCGGCAAGGATGTAATAACCTCAAGTTTCTAAAGATGCCCTTGGTCTTGTTGAGGGAAGAGACTTTCTGGGAGGCTCTACTTAACCAGTTGGCTGGCACTGGGTGGGAAGAGCCTGGGGAGTCCCCTCTGCTGTGGGCAGCGCTGTTCAGGTTCAGGAAGGTGGGAGGGAGCCAGCTGATCCCAACCTGCTATGCCCCCTGCTTCTTGACTGTGGTCCTGTCAGCACCCAACCAGAGTCCCTGGGCAAAGGCTGGCACCGGGGACCGAACCTCTCAGTTCATTAGCATCTATCCCCAAACCTCCCACCTCCAACTTTCCAACATTACAGCCCAGGTCCATGACCTTCCTTCTAAGCCACTCGGGTCCTCTTCAAGGAAACCATGTGCCCCATCTGTGGAGCCATCTCTGCAGCCTGCGACTTTACTTTCTTTGTGACAGGCTCTCTCGCTGAGTGTGGAGCTTGCTCTTCAGGTTAGGCTGGTTGGCCACCAAATCCCAAGGATCCCCCTGTCCCTGCCTCCCCAGCGCTGGGGTGACAGAAGCTCACCACTGTGCCTTTCCTTTGGCGTGGGAGCCGGAGATCTGGACTCAGTTCCCGATTCTTGTGTGGCAAGCCCTTCACAGTCTGAGCCATCTCTCCAGCTCCTCCATTGACATTTGTATGTGACATGGATACATTTATAGTCAGAAGCTGAGTGGCATCAAACTGAGACAGCTAGCTATTCAAATGAACACAATGAATACATGGAGACAGGCCATGTTCCCCACGCCACTTCGTTATTCTGCTTCCGGCCCCTGCTCCCAAGGGGCAACTTGGAAAGGGTCTGTGGATCTAGGAACTCTTTGGAGGGCATCAGACAAGGCTTGCTGAGGCATTTTAAGAGTCTGATCTAATCAAACTCAAACCTCTGTCTCTCGCCTCCATCTTTATCTGTCTTTCCCCACTGTTAAGTCTCAAATAGCTGAGATACCTATTAACATATCAAATGGGACTGTGGCTGCCAGTCTCCCAGCACCCCTAACTGGTTACATAGTCCTGGCTCCTCCCCTCACTTCTCACACCTGTCTCCTACCCTAAACCTCTCAAGGCCCGAGCTTCCCTTCCCTTCCCTTCCCTTCCCCAGCTTCTCTTTCCTATACAACTCAGCCATTCTCTCTCTCTCTCTCTCTCTCTCTCTCTCTCTCTCTCTCTCTCTCTCTCCCTCTCTCTCCCCTCTTTTCTTCCTCCCTTGCCCCTCGTCATATTCTGTCCAGTTACCTTTGACTGTGCCTCATATCTATAATAAAAGCCTTCTCTTCAACCATACCTGGGAGCCGCCATGTCCTCTTTCTCTTTTACCTACCAAGGGCTGACAGGGTAGGACAAGAATTTGGCTAGAGACCCCCGAGTTGGGATGAAGGAAGGCTGTCTCATACCCCTATCCTCCTGCCTCTGCTTTCCCCAAGTGTGCAGGAAGGGGTCTGGGGAGAGAGCCTAGGGCTCCTTGGATGGGAGGCATGCCTGTTTCTCATCTCACCTGTTCAAGCTCTGGGCTGGGGGGCAGTGTATAGGTTAAGACTGTCTCACACCTTGAGTTCTCATTAGCACATCCTGTCTGGCGTCTCCTGAAGGGACTACCCAGAAAGACCTAAACTAAACTGAACTGAACTAAAGGCTCTGCCAAGGCCCCAGGCGAAGCAGGGTTTTTAAGTTACTACGGGTGCTGGAGAGATGAACCAGTAGGTAAAGGCTCTTGCTGTCAAGCCTAAGTTCAAGAACAGCTTGAGTTCGATACCCAGGACCCGCATGATGAAATAGGAGTGGTCGCCAGCTGTTGCTGTTTGGCTCCCATATGTGTGCTGTGACACATGGCCTCCTCCTCCAACTAAATAAAGTAAATAAATAATTCCATCCACGGTTTACAAATAAACAAAAGCCACCACGGAGCTAGTACACATCAAGGGCCCTTATCAGAGCGTGGACCTCTGTCCTCCCTACACAAGGCACTACCTGGGCCTCTTCTGCTCAGCATGACCCGACTTCAGCTCTGCATGCTCTTTCATCCCACTGGGAGCACGGGAAGGAGCCAAGGTCCTTCTCTGTACTCAGAACCTGGAGGGGCTGTGGAGGGCGGAGCCTTGGGTTGGGGTAGCCAGTCCCTCCGGCCAGCTGTGTGTCCCACCATGAACATGTGTCTTCTCACTCTGGGGCAGGCTGCTCTGAGTGGCTCAGCAGGTTAGCTGCACCCCAGGAGGTCTTCGTGGGCTGCCTCGGAGTAAGGCTGCCTCCCCCATATAGCCGACTGTTCCGTGTGGGTATGTCTGTGGACAAGTCCTTAGAGGGGTTGGACAGATGTGCATACGCAGATGTGGCTGCATGCCTCTGGGACCCAACCGACCTCTTTCTTGCCTCTCAGGTCCTGGCTTGGCCTCTCAGGAGCCTCCTTGGCTCCTGCTGCTACTGAGGATTGGGCTCCATTGCGGAGGCCATCTTTGGATGGGTGTGTGTGGGGGTGGTCCTCAGGCAGCCTCGGGCTGGAGATGAGGACGTGGCATGTGTACTCTGACTGGCCAGCCTGTGGGAGGCCCAGCTGGCTGACTCATCACTAGCAGAGCTCAGAGCAGAAGGGCGCAGCTGTCTGCAGAGCTTCAGGGAGGTGCTGTGTTATTGCAGAGTGGGAGGGTGGGAGAAAAAGGGCCTCAGGTCACAGCGGGGGGCCTCCAGTCTGGCAACCTCTGTCCAGCCTTCACTGTCTATTCTAGGGTGGCCACTGCCCTCTCAGCCCAGGCCTGAGGGGCTTCCCAGGACCGAGGGCTTTTTAAAACAAATTGAAAAGTCTTGGGAAAACCATAATAGCTGTCCCCCAGCGGAGGGCCATCACCACCTCCCCCACTACAACAGCCTGGAGTGGGGAAACTGAGGATCGTGGCAGCAATGGGAGCACCCCATAAGTGCTTCTTTTTGCCAGCAGGAACATTCTGGTCATGTCCTGGCAGTCTTTTCCATGGAACAGGGGCTGGAGGACATTGTGTTATGACAACTGGGTTAGAAGGCATGCAGGGTACTTCCATCTCAGAGCTTCGAGAACCTCCTGCTTCCTGTGAAGGACAGCCGCTCAGACTCATGTTCTGGAAGTCCACTTCTAAATCAAAATTCACCTAGCCACATTTCTTTCCTCAGATAGCTTTCCTCTGTCCGGCAGGCAGTAAACTCTCTGGTCAATTCATGCCAAGGAATCTTCCATGATCTTCCCTGCCTCAGTTTCCTCACCCCCGCGAGTGACAGAGAGATACCAGTCACCCCCCAATGCTGCGAACTTGCTTTTCCCCACCTCAGAGGTGGGTTCCCTTCCATAACTATTCCATTATCATGGGGCCCTTCAGGACAGTCCCACCTTGACTGGTCTCACTTTCTCTGCTCTGGACACTTCCTCTGGACAACAGGGTGGGGGTCCTTCTGTTCCTCTTGTCAGGAGCAAGGGCTACAGAACCAGACAGTACCAGGTTTAAATTCTTGCCCTGCCAATTCCACATCAAATAGCAAGGATTCTGGGAGCTCCTATTGTTCACCTACGGGTGACATACCAGGCGTATCCCATCTTTACTGAATCACCTTCAGAGAGCTCTGCAGAGGCAAATTATTAGGCTTCCCACTTCCAAGCCAGGAAACTGAGGACCAGAAAAGAGAGGAGATTGCCTGACATCCCCAGATAGTGGATCCCTGGACAAGCTCTCGTCGCCACAACTAATCTATGGGCCCATATGTGTCCCCACCAGGCTATTGGGCAGTGCTTCAGAATACCTGTGGGACTGGCCTTGGGGATTTCTGAGTGTCCTCTCTATGATGTGGGAAGCCATGCTGCTAGGCCAGAAGACCAAGTATCCACCACATCTGCTTCGAGCTGACTTCTGTAGGGGAGGGCTTGCTAGCTCTAGGCTGGAGACAGCGGCGACCATTGTGGTCTCTGGAATTCCAAAGCTTGCTTCTCCATTTCCTTAGCCCTTACTACTTTTCTCCTTTAAGCAGTCTGGTAGTGAATGTCTGGGATTTGAACCTTGGGGGTGAATACTGTTTCCTGCCTGACCCTGGCTGAGCCACTTCCAGATTTAAATCTCCCTGAACTCTTAAACTCCTGACCTTTGAGTCCAGGGTGACCTCTCCAGTGGGTGTCTAAAGGACCCCGAAGGGCATGTCCCCCCCTCCCATGCTGTGTCTGTCCCATTCTCAATAGCTTAAGTTACCAAGCAGCTAATCAGCAGCCAAAGGTCTGAGTCACTTTTTACCCTTCCTGGGCTTGTGGGTGACTAGATGCTATTCGATTTCTTACTCATTTCCTGCGTCAGTGGGTAGCCGCCACCAGTGGGTAGCCAGGCAGAGCTGAGAGCCAGGGATGTAGAGATGGACTCTTTTCTGAGCTGTCTCAAATGGCTAATGGGATAGAAGAATCTGGTGTGTGTGTGTGTGTGTGTGTGTGTGTGTGTGTGTGTGTGTGTGTGTGTGTGTATTTTAAAGAAAAGATCCATGTAGTCTCATCTGTCCTGGAGCTTGCTATGTAGACCAGGCTGGCCTCAAACTCACAGAGATCCTGCTGTCTCTGCCTCCCAATTGTTAAGATTAAAGGTGTGTGCTATCACACCTGGCTGGGATAGAAGAAACTGGAACCTTGAAGATTTTTCTCTTTGTATCATTGAGGGCCAGTGCGTGCATGCGTGTGTGTGTGTGCGTGTGTGTGTGTGTGTGGTGTGATCATGTGTGTGCACATCTGTGTTTGGGTTTACTTGCCAGTGTGTGAGCATATGCGTAGAAGGCAGAGGTTGATGCCGGGTGAGCTTCTCCATTGCTCTTCACCTTTGCTTTTTAAGATTTATTTATTATTATTTATGCATGTGTGTGTGTGCTTCTCTGAGTTTATGTATCACATGTGTGTGTGTGCCCATGGAATGCTCTGGAGTTAGAGTTGCAGGCAGTTGTGAGTTGCCTGATGCAGTGCTGGGAACCGAACCTGGGTCCTTTGCAAGAGCTGTAGACATGCTTTACTGATGAGTCTCTCACTGCATCTGGAGTTCACCAGTTCCAGCTCTAGGGACCTGCTTGTCTCCTCCCACCCCAGAGCTCAGTTATAGACATGTGCCACCACCTCTGGCTTGTGTATGGTTCTGGGGATCCAAACTCAGGTTACTATGCTTGTGTACAGCAAATGCTTCATCCACTTAGACCTCATCCCAAACCTAACTCTCATCTTTTAGAAAAGAAATTCATTGGTGACAAATACATTCTAATTTCAATGCATGTCACACTTAGAATAGACTGTACAAATGCACGCAATTTAAAGTACAGGTGACCTCCAACTCGTGATGGCTTGACTTAGACTTTCAACTATACCATGGCTCAGACCCCTCTTTCAGTTCCATAGGAACCCTCCTTTAAAGCGGTTTGCAGTGCAGCCCCTCTGGGTGCAAGGTGGCAGCATCTGGCCACAGCTGCAGGACACCCCACCATTGCTGGAGAGAATGACTTATCGTCTACAGCACACTGCTCCTAAGCTACAACGTGTGAGAGACGGCGAGTAACCAACACGCTTTCTACTTAAAATGATGCGAGCTCCCCTCTGGCTCTGCAGGAACGCTGTTGTAAACTGAGGACCACCTGGGCTTGCAAAGTGAAAAAGTCACAGCAGCCAAAGGATGGAGAAAGATGCCAAGAGATGCTCTGCTTGTCCCAGAGTGTACCCGCCTCTCCCAACACACAGCCTTGTCATTGCCTAGCGCAGCTGAAGACTTGCCTTGAGAGGAGACTGTAGTTTGTTTCTCTTTGGGTTTTTATTCATAAACAATTTCACGTGACCAGTATTCAGGTAATGGACGTATGCAATAGGACTCTAAAACTTTTGGTGTATTACTGCTTCTTTTAGAAAATGTGTGTGGCATATGCGGTGCATATGTGTGCACGTGTGTGCATGTGTGAGCATGTTTGTGATCAGATGTATGTGCACATGGATGGTCATGCGAATGCATGCAGAGTTAGAGTTCGGCTCCAGGCATCCTCCTCAATCACTCTCCTCCTCCTTCTTTGAGAAAGGGTCTCTCACTGAACCTGGAGTTCACTGTTTTGGCTAGGCTGGCTGTACAGCACACCCTGGGGTCCCCTGACTCTTCTGCCACAGTGCCAGAGTCATAGACACAAACAGGTTATTGGACCTGGCTTATGTGTGCGTTCTGGCAATCTGAACTCAGCCCTTTATGCCTGAATGGTAAGAACTTTACCCAGTGAACCACTTTCCCAGTCCCTTATTGCTTCCTTGGTTCAGCTTTTAATTAATTAATTAATTATGTGTGTGAACATGTGTGTAAATACCACAGGATGTGTGGAGGGAGGTCAGAAGGTAACTTTCAGGAGCCGGGTCTCTCCTTCCATCGTGTAAGTCCTGGGGACCAAACTCCTATCGTCAAGCTTGGCAGCAGGCTCCTTTATCCCTGGAGGCATCTCATCTGGGGCCTGGTGCTCGCTAGGGTTGTCTGGCAATTTTTGGTGGGATTCAACCACGCAGTCTCATGCTCTCTGGCACATTACTTTTCTCTGCTAGGCAGTGTGCGTTCTGTGATTGTCCTTGGCTTCATCTGGCTTCACAGGACTTCTCTGTGTAGTCCTGGCTGTCCTGGAACTCACTCTGTAGACCAGTCTGCACTGACCCCAAAGACTGCTGCCTCTGCCTCCTGAGTGCTGGGCGTAGCCTAGACATCTCTATACAAGTTACAGCTACAGATGTAGGATGGTGTCTCCAGGGTTTGAGAGACTGTAAGACAGCCACATGTTCAACATGAGAGACCACCTCTGATTGTTTCCATGGTGAGTTTAGAAATTTATGCTCATACCATCAATGAGACTTACTACTCCTCTGAAATCTTTTTTTTAAATATTTATTTATTATGTACACAATATTCTGCCTCCGTGTATGCCTGCAGGTCAGAAGAGGGCACCAGATCTCATTACAGATGGTTGTGAGCCACCATGTGGTTGCCGGGAATTGAACTCAGGACCTTTGGAAGAACAGGCAATGCTCTTAACCACTGAGCCATCTCTCCAGCCCCTGCTCTGAAATCTTAACTCAAACTAATATTTATTTATTTTTACCAACCTAGTGGTAGGTATTAGAATCCTGTAGTTTGAACTAACTTGAGGTTTCTTAACTCATTGTGACAGTCCTATCTCAAGTGTTTTTTTTGTTTGTTTGTTTTGTTTTGTCATGTAGAGTTCTGTTTGACAAGGTCATTGTTAAATTTCTTGCTCCTTTTTATATTGCTACTCCTTTGTTTTAAAAGTATTGGCTTGGGCTTGAGATAATAGTTAGTTGGTAGGAGCCCTTGCCTAGCTGCACAAAACCCCGGATTCGATCCCAAGCACCACATAAGCCAGGTATAGTGTCACAGGTTTGTAACCCCAGCAATTTGGGAGGCAGATGTGGGAGGAACGGGAGTTCAAGGCCAGCTTCAGCTATATAGCAAGTCTGAAGGCAGCCTGGGAGACATGAGAGATCCCATCTCAATATATATACATATAGAAGGTAGATGATGGCTCAGTGTTTAAGAGCATTTGCTGCTCTTCTAGAGGACCTGAGTTTGGGTCCATAGGCAGGTCACCAACACTCACAAAGGCCTATAACTCTGGTTCCAGGGATCCAGCCTCCTCTTTGGGCCACTGTGGTCATTGATCATCTCCATGCTCCCTACATATGCATGAGTAAGGATAAAATACATCTTTAAAAATACATAATAAGTGAATACAGTCACACAAGAAAATAAAATGATGGCTCTCTGTAGATCCTAGAGCCATGCCTTCAGCTAACTGTGTCTACAGCTCCCTCAGTCCCTGGCCCATGTCTTCATTTTCCTCGTGGTTCTTTTGACTCATAGAGACATCCCTGTCCTATGGTTAGCAGTTTCAGTTTCTCGCTTGAGAAAAGCAGGTCATTTTCTAAGTCATCATCTTAATACCAGGCTCGCCTGGGACAGATTTTCATATCCTGTGCCAGATAGGGTACCAGTTTCATTTTCCCTCCTGGTACAGGCTGGTTATTAACAGGGTTGTTTTGATGTGTCTCTTTCCTGGTGGGCCCAAGTGCTGTGCCTGGGGAATATTGTCTTTCTTTTTGAGCTCTCTATTTTGTCTCCTATCTGTTCTTGCTCTGGTTTCACACCTCCGTGGTTGTTAGAGCTTTAATCTTAGCACCCAGGAAGCATAGGCAGTCCTTTTATCTTCCATGTCTTCAAGGAACGTTAGCATGACATCTGACCTTACAATCACCTGTGATTGTAATGATTAGTTATGTATATATTGTAATATATTGTAATGATTAGTTATGCCAACTTGATAAAACCTGGGAGGAAGGACTTCATAAGGGGTTGTTTTCCTCATGTTGGCCTTCAGGCACATTGCTGGGGAAGTCTTGATTGCCTTAATTGATGTGGGAAGACCCAGTCCACTGTCGGTGGCACCATTCCCTAGGCAGTTTCCTGAACTATGTAAGAGTGATAGAATCCAGATGAGCACAAGCAAGCAAGAGAATGTAGGATTCATTTATCTCTGCTCTTGACTGTGGGTGTGATGGCTAAGCCGCTGATGTTCCTGCCTTGACCTCCCTACACTAACAACTATAACTGGAAATACCTGATGTGGGTTTCCCCTCTGTATGTTATGACAATGTCTTATTACCATTGGTTAATAAAGAAGTTGCTTCGGCCTATGCCAGGGAAGACTATAGCCAGGCTGGAAGAGATAGAGAGAGAGTAGGCGGAGTCAAAGAGACTCCATGTAGCTGTCAAAGGAGAAGGACATGTTAGAATCTTACCAGTAAGCCACAGGCTCGTGGCGATACACAGATTAATAGCAATGGGTTAATTTAAGGTGTAAGAGTTAGTTAATAAGAAACCTGAGCTAACAGGGCAAACAGTATTGTAATTAATATAGTCTCTGTGTGATTATTTGGGTCTGGGCAGCTGGGAAACAAAGGAGCAGTCTTTGCTTACACTACCAGCTGAAATAAACTGTGTCTGCCCCAAGTTGCTTTCTGTCGGCATGTTTTATCACAGCGACAGAAATGAAACCAGAGCATCTGCCAGTTCCACAGGGGACCATTCTCCCCATCTATTCACCTCTTTGGGTGACAGTTGACATGCTGGCAATATGGAGTCTGCCAAGCCATTTGCTTGTCATATAATATATTTACATGTCCTGTGCTACAGCTCAGAGGCTTATCTTAGTGTCCAAGCTTCTTCCTAAGGAATTTTCTTCCTAGTATCTTTGGCCAATGCATTCATACACTATTTTTTGATGCTAAAATGAGTAGCATCTTTTTTCTTATTTCATTCGTAGATATGTGTTGCTATTATACAGAAATGTAGTTAAATTGTGTGTTAAATTTGGCAGAGCTGACCACTTTGCTTACTTACTAAGCTTCTTGTTTTCCTTAAACAGCCATAGATCTATGTGTCATGTTGTCCGTGTTTGGTGATAGCTTGATTTTTTTTTCTTTTCAGTGACTGTTTCGAAGATATATTAGTAAGCAGGTTCTAATAGAAGAGGTTTGATAAGCACCCTCTGTCTGGTTAAAGAGCTCTCCTTTTGTCCCCCTCCCCACAGGGTGTCTCTGTGTAGCCTTGGCTATCCTAGAATTTACTCTGTAGATCAGCCTGGCCTCGAACTTACAGAGAGCCACCTGCCTCTGCCTCCCAAGTACTGGGATTAAAGGTGTGCACCATCACTGCCCAGCTCCTTCTGTTCTTGTGAGTGTGTATGTTATTGAAGAGACCTTTTATTTAAAAATATTTATTTTTTATTCTATGTGTGTGGGCCGCTCATGTACCATGGCATGCATGTGCCAGTCAGAGGATAGCTTTGTAAAATTTCTTTCCATCTGCCTTTTTGTGGGTTCTGGGGATTGAGCTCAAGTCACCTGCTGAGAACCTCACTGACTGCTAAAAATAAAAAAATCACATTATATATATGTTAAATCCAAATAGTTCTCTTCACACAGAGAAAAGATCCCTCCCTTCTGTGTATGTGAGGGGGTCTGTACATGTGTGTGTAAGCATGTGATGCTTTCACATTAGGGGGCACAGAGGTCAAAATCAAATTTCTTTATCACTCTCCTTTATTGATTGATTGATTGATTGATTGATTGGGATAAGGTATCTCACTAAACCTGGTTTCACCTATTCACCTGGACAGAAGGTTTCTCTGGGGCTTGGGTAGCAGGTGCTGTCACTCCTGGCTTTTCCATGGATGCTGGGGAACTGAACCCAGGTCCTTGTGTTTGCACAAGCGCTTTCCCCACTGAGCGACCCCCAGGACCAGGCCTGGGTTTCTTATCTCTGGCTGTCAGCATAGCAGATAGCAGCCTTCTTCTGAAAGTTAAATCAGCTAGCTCTGCATTCCTTAGTTAATCCCACCTTGGTCATGGTGCATTAACCCCGTAGGCGGTTGGTCTTAGTGGATTAGATTCCATCTGCACTTATGGTCCGTGGTGAACCTGAGGTGTAATGGCCCTCACCTTGTTCTTGTTGCACTTGTGGGATGTGGATCGAGGTTCCTCTTTTCTGATTGTTTGTGAAAAATGAGTGTTGATCGCAGATTCTTCTCATCTTGAGGTTTCAATTCTGGGAGGATTTTTGACGGATGATTCAGTTTCTCGAGCGATTATAGAACCATCTAGATCTTTCCTTCTTGAGTCAGTCTAGGAATGAGTCCATTTTGTTGCAAATTTAAATTTATGAGCACACATTCCATGATGTCACCTTATAAAACATGCACAGTGATTTTCTCTTTTCTTCTTCATGGCTTCCGTGGTTTATAGACACCATCATTTCTCTTCTCGTTAGTCCTGTCAGAGGTGGATCATTTGGATACTTACATCTTCTAACTTTGCTTTTTATTTTCTTTTAAAATATATTTATTTAATGAATGTGTGTGTGTTTACCCCCTGTGTGTGTGAGTGTGTGCACCATCTGAGTGCCGGTGCCCATGGAAGCCAGAGGTGTTAGATGCCCTTGAATGGCAGGTGATCTGAGCCACTTCATGTGGGTTGAACTCTGACCCTCTGCAAGAGCAGTACCTGCTCTTAACTGCTGAGCCGTCTCTTCAACTTCTGCCCACCCCATGTTTTGGGACAAGGTCTAAAGTTGAGAAGCTCCTGCCTCAGCCTCCTGAGCATTGGAAATACAGCACTGCACCCCCTGCCTCTCCCACCCCTGCCCCGTGGGGCTTCTCTCACTTCTTGAGATCTGGGCTCTCTTTTATCTGTTGCATTCCCCTGTAGCATTCTGAGACGCAGCAGAATGTCATGCCTGTGGTTTGATGTGAAGTGTTTTACATGCCAAATATCCTTGGGCATAGTCCTCAGTAGACAGTGCTTGAATTCCCACTGTGGTTTTCTGGAAAACAAGCTGCCCCACAGTGTTTGTGAACTCCAAGTACAGGGACCTCCTCTTCACCTTGAGCTGTGGTCAGAAAGCACACCCTAGTTCTTTTGGGTTCCGTGAGATGTGTTGAGTTTGCTTCTATCTTGGGACAGAGTTTCTCTAAAGTTTCCACTTGAACGTCAGAGAGCCAAGCAGCTTGCAGCCACCAAAGATCACAACCATCAGGGCCACAGCTACTGGAGGCCATAGTCACTGAGAACAACAGCCACTGGGGGTCATACTAGATAGAACCACAGCCACAGAGTCACCGACGTCTGCCTGTTCCCGATTTCCTGCAGACTTCTTGTCCCGTAGTCTGCTCCATGATCTCTCCTGGGAATGCAGACATAGAGGGTTTGCGTTTTTACATTTGATTTCAAGGCTGCCTGGAGTTAACACAGATTTCTTTTCTGGGTGACTTGGTCTCCTTAGCATGGAGGACACAGTATGTTTGCATTTTGTCTTCAGACATATTTTGTTTGATATCCTTTTTACATGGTGCTTTTTTGTTTGGCTTTAAAGTTAGGCTCTTACAGGCATCCCAGGCTGCCCTGGATCTCATCACCTTCCTGCCTCAGCCTCTGGGATAATCAATCCCAATGTCTATGTGGCTGCCACGGAGGGGCTTATGTTGATTAGGTTAGCTGAAGTGGGAAGAGCCACCCAGCACACTGTGGGTGGCGCCATTCCCTAGGCTGGCTTCCTAGCCTGTAAGACAGGAGAAAGGGAGCTGAACGCAAGTACTCGTCACTGTTGACGGTAATGCAACACGGCCAGCTGTCTCTGTTCCTGCCGCTGGGCCTTTCCCTTGACCGTGGACCGTGAGCCAAAAAACCCATTTCTCCCATAAGTCACCTTTGTCAGGATATTTTCTCACAACAACAAAGTAATCAAGACAGCATCCCAAGCACTGGAATTCCAGGCATGAGACCCAGTGCCTAGCTTTGCTCTCTTTTCCGTTTAGAATCCCCTATCTACTCCTGTCTGCAACCCTTCTGTTTTGGGTGCTTCCTGTAAAAACTGACATATGAGTCCCTCCTGCCCCACATCTGTCAGCCTGAATTTATTCTTTAAATTTAATACAGTCACATAGACATCAGGGGTCATAACCACTACATTTTATCTGCTATTTAGCAGATCGGTTTTCTTTTTCTTCAATACTTATGTATTTTTTTTTCATTTCTTTTTTTTTTTAATTTATTTATTTATTAAAGATTTCTGTCTCTTCCCCGCCACCGCCTCCCATTTCCCTCCCCCTCCCCCAATTAAGTCTCCCCCCCAGCCCGAAAAGCAATCAGGGTTCCCTGTCCTGTGGGAAGTCCAAGGAACCCCCACCTCCATCCAGGTCTAGTAAGTTGAGCATCCAAACTGCCTAGGCTCCCACAAAGCCAGTGCGTGCAGTAGGATCAGAAACCCATTGCCATTGTTCTTGAGTTCTCAGTAGTCCTCATTGTCCGCTATGTTCAGAGAGTCCGGTTTTATCCCAGGCTTTTCCAGACCCAGGCCAGCTGGCCTTGGTGAGTTCCCAATAGAACATCCCCATTGTCTCAATGTGTGGGTGCACCCCTCGCGGTCCTGAGTTCCATGCTCGTGCTCTCTCTCTTTCTGCTCCTGATTTGGACCTTGAGATTTCAGTCCTGTGCTCCAATTTAGGTCTCTGTCTCTGTCTCCTTTCATCGCTTGCTGAAGGTTAATATTCAGGAGGATGCCTATATGTTTTTCTTTGGGTTCTCCTTATTTAGCTTCTCTAGGATCACTAATTATAAGCTCAATGTCCTTGGTTTATGGCTAGAAACCAAATATGAGTGAGTACATCCCATGTTCCTCTTTTTGGGTCTGGCTTACCTCACTCAGGATAGTGTTTTCTATTTCCATCCATTTGTATGCAAAATTCATGAAGTCCTTGTTTTTTATTGCTGAGTAGTACTCTAATATGTATAAATTCCATACTTTCTTCATCCATTCTTCCATTGAAGGGCATCTAGGTTGTTTCCAGGTTCTGGCTATCACAAACAATGCTGCTATGAACATTGTAGAGCATATACTTTTGTTGTATGATAAGGCCTCTCTTGGGTATATTCCCAAGAGTGGTATTGCTGGGTCCAGGGGTAAGTTGATCCCGAATTTCCTGAGAAACCGCCATACTGCCTTCCAAAGTGGTTGCACAAGTTTGCATTCCCACCAGCAATGGGTGAGTGTACCCCTTTCTCCACAACCTCTCCAACAAAGGCTATCATTGGTATTTTTGATTTTAGCCATTCTGACAGGTGTAAGATGGTATCTTAAAGTTGTCTTGATTTGCATTTCCCTGATCGCTAAGGAAGTTGAGCATGACCTTAAGTGTCTTTTGGCCATTTGAAGTTCTTCTGTTGAGAATTCTCTGTTCAGCTCAATGCCCCATTTTATAATTGGGTTGATTAGCCTTTTACGGTCTAGTTTCCTGAGTTCTTTATATATTTTGGAGATCAGACCTTTGTCAGTTGCGGGGTTGGTGAAGATCTTCTCCCAGTTGGTGGGTTGCCTTTGTGTCTTAGTGACAGTGTCCTTTGCTTTACAGAAGCTTCTCAATCTCAGGAGGTCCCATTTATTCAATGAGGTCCTTAATGTCTGTGCTGCTGGGGTTATACGTAAGAAGTGGTCTCCTGTGCCCATGTGTTGTAGAGTACTTCCCACTTTCTCTTCTATCAGGTTTACTGTGTTCATACTGATATTGAGGTCTTTAATCCATTTGGACTTGAGTTTTGTGCATGGTGATAGATATGGATCTATTTTCATTCTTCTACAGGTTGACATCCAGTTTTGCCAGCACAATTTGTTGAAGATGCTCTCTTTTTTCCATTGTATACTTTTAGCTCCTTTATCGAAAATCAGGTGTTCATAGGTTTGTGGGTTAATGTCAGGGTCTTCTATTCGATTCCATTGGTCGACTTCTCTGTTTTTATGCCAATACCAAGCTGTTTTCAATACTGTAGCTCTGTAGTAGAGTTTGAAGTCAGGGATGGTAATGCCTCCAGATGATCCTTTGTTGTATAAGATTGTTTTGGCTATCCTGGGTTTTTTGTTTTTCCATATAAAGTTGATTATTGTCTTCTCCAGATCTGTGAAGAATTTTGATGGGATTTTGATGGGGATTGCATTGAATCTATAGATTGCTTTTGGTAGAATTGCCATTTTTACTATGTTGATCCTCCCAATCCAGGAGCAAGGAAGATCTTTCCATTTTCTGGTGTCCTCTTCAATTTCTTTCTTCAAAGACTTAAAGTTCTTGTCAAATAGATCTTTCACATCCTTGGTCAGAGTTACCCCAAGATATTTTATGCTATTTGTGACTATCGTGAAAGGTGATGCTTCTCTAATTTCCCTCTCTGTTTCCTTATCCTTAGTGTATAGGAAGGCCACTGATTTTTTGGAGTTGATCTTGTATCCTGCCACATTACTAAAGGTGTTTATCAGCTGTAGGAGTTCTTTGGTAGAGTTTTTGGGGTTGCTTATGTATACTATCATATCATCTGCAAATAACGAGAGCTTAACTTCTTCTTTTCCGATACGAATCCCCTTGATCCCTTTATGTTGTCTTATTGCTATTGCTAGAACTTCAAGCACTATATTGAAGAGGTATGGAGAGAGTGGACAGCCTTGTCGTGTTCCTGATTTTAGTGGGATGGCTTTGAGTTTTTCTCCATTTAATTTAATGTTAGCTGACGGCTTGCTGTAAATAGCTTTTATTATATTTAGGTATGATCCTTGTATCCCTAATCTCTCCAAGACTTTTATCATAAAGGGGTGTTGAATTTTGTCAAATGCTTTTTCAGCATCTAATGAAATGATCATATGGTTTTTTTCTTTCAGTTTATTTATATGGTGGATTACATTGATAGATTTGCGTATGTTGAACCAGCCCTGCATCTCTGGGATGAAGCCTACTTGATCATAATGGATAATTTTTCTAATGTGTTCTTGGATTCGGTTTGCCAGTATTTTATTGAGAATTTTTGCATCGATATTCATGAGTGAGATCGGCCTGTAATTTTCTTTCTTGGTTGGGTCTTTGTGTGGTTTTGGTATCAGGGTAACTGTAGCTTCATAAAAGGAATTTGGCAATGACTCTTCTGTTTCTATATTGTGAAATACATTAAGGAGTATAGGTATTAGCTCTTCTTGGAAGTTCTGGTAGAATTCTGCATTGAAACCATCTGGTCCTGGGCTTTTTTTGGAAGGTAGATTTTTGATAACGGTTTCTAGCTCTTCGCGACTAACAGGTCTATTTAGATCGTTCACCTGGTCTTGGTTTAGCTTTGGTATGTGGTACTTATCTAAAAAAATGTCCATTTCTTTTGTATTTTCTAGTTTTGTGGCATACAGGCTTTTGTAGTAAGATCTAATGAGTCTCTGAATTTCCTCTGTGTCTGTGGTTATGTCCCCCTTTTCATTTCTGATCTTATTTATTTGCGTGTTCTCTCTCTGTCGTTTAATTAGTTTGGATAGGGGTTTGTCGATCTTGTTGATTTTCTCCAAGAACCAACTTTTTGTTTCATTGATTCTTTGGACTGTTTTCTGCGTTTCTATTTTGTTGATTTCCGCCCTCAGTTTGATTATTTCCAGTCTTCTACTCCTCCTGGGCGCATCTGCTTCTTTTTCTTCTAAAGCTTTCAGGTGTGCTGTTAAGTCTCCGATGTATGCTTTCTCTGTTTTCTTTAAGTGGGCACTTAGTGCTATGAACTTTCCTCTTAGCACTGCTTTCATGGTGTCCCATAGGTTTGAGTATGTTGTCCCTTTATTTTCATTAAATTCAAGGAAGACTTTAATTTCTTTCTTGATTTCTTCCTTGACCCAGGTGTGGTTCAGTAGTTGACTGTTCAGTTTCCATGAGTTTGTCGGCTTTCTGGAGGTAGGATTGTTGTTGAATTCTAACTTTAATCCGTGGTGATCTGATAAGACACAGGTGGACACTGATATTTTTTTGTATCTGTGGAGGTTTCCTTTGTTTCCGAGTATGTGGTCAATTTTCGAGAAGGTTCCATGGGCTGCAGAGAAGAAGGTATATTCTTTCCTATTTGGGTGGAATGTTCTATAGATGTCTGTTAAGTCCATTTGCTTCATTACCTCCAGTAGTTCTCTTACTTCTCTATTAGGTTTCTGTCTGATTGACCTGTCCATTGCTGAGAGAGGTGTATTGAAGTCTCCTACTACTAGTGTGTGTGGTTTGATGTCTGCCTTGAGTTTTAGTAATATTTCTTTTACATACGTGGGTGCTTTTATATTAGGGGCGTAAATATTCAGGATTGAGACTTCATCCTGACAAATTGTTCCAGTTATGAGTATAAAGTGTCCATCTCGATCTCTTTGGATTGATTTTAGTTTGAAGTCAGTTTTGTTAGAAATTAATATGGCCACACCTGCTTTTTTCTTAGGACCATTTGCTTGAAAGATCTTTTCCCAGCCCTTTACTCTGAGTAGATGCCTGTCTTTGTGGTTGAGATGTGTTTCTTGCAAACAGCAGAATGTTGGATCCTGTTTTCGTATCCAATCTCTTAGCCTGTGCCTTTTTATAGGTGAATTGAGACCATTAATATTAAGTGATATTAATGACCAGTGGTTGTTTACGCCAGATATTCTTATTGTTTTTGGAAGTAGAATTTGTGTGTCTCCCTTCTTTGAGTTGTGCTAGTGAAGGGTCGCTAGATGCCTGAGTTATTGTAAGCAGTGTTGGCAATGTTGGATTCCTTGGGTTGCGATTTTCCTTCTATAACTTTCTGTAGGGCTGGATTCGTGGCTACGTATTGTTTAAATTTGTTTTTATCCTGGAATGTCTTGATTTCTCCATTTATAGTGAACGAAAGCTTGGCTGGGTATAGTAGTCTGGGCTTGCATCCATGGTCTCTTAGCTTCTGCAGTACTTCTATCCAGGACCTTCTGGCTTTCATTGTTTCCATAGAGAAATCAGGTGTAAGTCTGATCGGTTTACCTTTATAAGTTACTTGGCCTTTTTCCTTTGCAGCTCTTAGTATTCTTTCTTTAACCTGTATATTTTGTGTTTTGATTATTATATGGCGAGGGGATGTTTTCCTTTGATCCAGTCTGTTTGGTGTTCTATATGCTTCTTGAATATTCAAAGGAATATCTTTCTTTATGTTGGGAAAGTTTTCTTCCATAATTTTGTTCAAAATATTTTCTGGGCCTTTGAGCTGTGACTCTTCTCCTTCTTCTATTCCTATTATTCTTAGATTTGGTCTTTTTATTGTGTCCCATATTTCCTGAATGTTTTGTGATGAGAATTTGTTGGCTTTGCAGTTTTCTTTGATCAGAGCGTTTATTTTCTCTATGTTGTCCTCAGAATCTGAGATTCTCTCTTCTATTTCTTGTATTCTATTGATTATGCTTGTTTCTGTAGGCTCTGCTCGTTGACCTAGATTTTCCATATCCAGCTGGGCCTCAGTTTGTGTTTTCTTCCTTGCTTCCATTTCAGTTTTCAATTCTTGAACTGTTTCCATTACCTGTTTGATCGTTCTTTCTTGGTTTCCCAGGGTATTATGTACGTATTTACTCATTTCTTCAAATTTTTGGTTATACTTCTCATCCATTTCTATAAGGGCATTTTTCACATGTTGTTTAAGGGACTCTACAGCTTTCATAAAGTCAATTTTTTCCACTTCTTCTGTGTTATGGTGTTGGAGACCTTCTGTTGTAAGATCGTTGGGTTCTGGTGTTTTCATGTTGTTTTTCAGATTATTGGGTGAATTCTTTCCTTGGCGCCTGCCCATCTCCTCCTATCGATGCTATCTAAGGGGTCTTTTAAAACTGGTTCAGGTTCCCCTGCTGGCCAGGGGCTCCTCTTACAAAATGCCCTTGCTCTGTTTCCTGGTTCCTGCCGGGGGCCAAGATCCCTCTCACCCCTCAGAACGGTCTTCAGGAATAGGACCCGGCTCCTCCTTTGCCAGGGACCTCCCCAACCGAAGGCCTACCTCTTTGGTTTAATTGTAGTGGGGCGATCTGTTCTTGGTGTTGCGCGCGTGGTCCCTGCAGCCTGCTTCTCCTGCTGGGACGGTTCCCGCCGCCAGCAGCCTGTGACCTCTGCTGCCGCTCTGGTCCCAGTGGGTCCCCGCCGGCTGCGCTGGGCGTCCTCCGGCCGCGTTCCGCCGCCCGGTGTCCCGGCCGCGTTCCGCCGCCCGGTGTCCCGGCCGCGTTCCGCCGCCCGGTGTCCCGGCCGCGTTCCGCCGCCCGGTGTCCCGGCCGCGTTCCGCCGCCCGGTGTCCCGGCCGCGTTCCGCCGCCCGGTGTCCCGGCCGCGTTCCGCCGCCCGGTGTCCCGGCCGCGTTCCGCCGCCCGGTGTCCCGGCCGCGTTCCGCCGCCCGGTGTCCCGGCCGCGTTCCGCCGCCCGGTGTCCCGGCCGCGTTCCGCCGCCCGGTCATACTTATGTATTTTTACATTAAACAAAATTTCCTATCTTATTAGTTTATACTCAGTTATGACCCAGTGCAGGTAATTTTATTTTTAAGCATTTATTTATTTATTAATTATTTGTAGGTACCTGTGTGTATGCATTTGATATGCACACATGCAAGCTTGCCACAGCAAGTATGTAGAAATCAGGATTACCTTGATGGATTGGTTATCTCTTTCCACCATGTGGGTCCCAGGGATTGAACTCAGGTCCTCAGGCTTGGCAGCAGACGCCAGCCCCCATCGCTAGGTCCTTTGGGGGCTCATTGAGCAGTAATGACATACACCTTCAGCTTACTGTGTGGGCTTCCCAGGGTTGTGATTTATGCCGGTGGATCAGTTGACATAACACAACCGAGCGTTTTCTTCAAGTTCCGGAGAGATCTAACATCAAGTGCCCTAGCCTTCTCCTCATTCTCCGCCTTGAACTCTTCACAGAGTCTCGGGACTGGGGAGGAAACTCCCGTCCTGCCCCTCCCCCTTCTGGGGCCCCAGGAATGCCTGGGTTGTAGATCATCACCCCAAATGCCACTTCCATCTTCTCCAGGCTTCAGAGTCTCTGGTCTTCCTCTCCCCTGTCAACAGTTGTCCTTGGGTCCAGGGCCTCTCAGGCAGGTCCAGCACGAGCTTACCCTAGTCCTTCACTGTCTCATCTGCAAGGCCTCTCTATAAGCAGGGCCTCATTCTGAGTTCTAAGTAGACAAAAACTTGGGGGAGAGCATGTTCCAGGACAGCACAGTGGCCTCTCATTAGGCACTTCTAAGCACCTAGCAGGCTCTAAGCTTCATTTTGGGGACAGCCGTCCTGGTACCTCTGATCACTTCTGGGTCCACTCCGTGGAGGATGGCTGATCACCGTGAGCTGTTCTTATAAGTTTCCTAGGGTGCCCTGGCCCAGGACAGAGGCCGACATCTGCTTCTACTTAACTGTTTCAAGGGCCAGGATGATGTCATCGAAGCTCAGGCCTGGGGGGAGCTGGCGGTTGGCTGCCAGTGACAGCTCAACTGGGAACCCTTAGCTAATGAGGAGGGGGCCCTGGCTGCTCTGGCCAGCATGGAAATGCCATTGCTAAGCCCAGAATGGGGCCTCAGCTGGAGAATCTGGGGCTGATGTGCAGGCAGAGGGCAGGATCAGTGGGAGGGTGGGCTTGGCTGCTGTGCTGGGAGAATCTTGTGCCTGGAACGAGTAGCTCATCAGTGCACAACCGTGCTAGGGATTCTGGCTGCCTCCAGGATGCGCTGCTGGGTGTTGCTAAGCAGGAGCCACAGAAGAAAATCCTCTCCCTGCCATGGAGCCACTCTCCTGCTGCCTGCTGGGAGTGGATGAAGCTCTTATCTGGTGCTGGGCACACACAGCTGCTGAGAGGTTTCAGGTTGTGGCTGGTTATGTCCTGTGCTGAAGCTTAGGCCCACAAGGGCAAACAGTAGAAGCCATGATGTGGAGCCCGAGGCCTCAGGAAGAAGTGTGTACATATATGTCAAAACCCGGAGACATTCGGGTGGGCTATGAGGCAGCCTCTATTGGACTTTAGGAAACTCATGCATACGGGCTACTGTATTTCATCTCCACAGTGGCCCTTTACAGATGAAGAAACTGAGGCACAGAAACTCATGTTCAACTAACCTGGGATCAGGTTTGAGTTGCCAGACACTTGATTTTGCTTTATAATTCAGGATGACAAGCTGAGGCAGGGATCCCAGGCTCTCACCTTTTCTGTACCATGAATCTCTGAGGGGTGAATATTCCCAGGTCAATGTCTCCTCTTCTGAAGAGATGCTGGGGGGTGAGCAGGTGTAAGATGAAGTCCCCATGGGTCACACTGTCTCTTTAGTGAGCACTGGGTCCAGGGAGCCATCTGGGAACATTGCTGGAACCACAGTCTAGTGTGGCATAAAGGTGAGGTCAACCCCGTGTCGCCAGAGTCCTCCCTTTCCCAGACAGTTATAGAGCATCAGCCACCTGTCCCCTGGTTGGTGACAAACACCGGCGAAGTCTCTCTCTGGTGCATGTGGATTCCTGCAGGATGTTCTGAAGAGTGTATCTCAGTGTAGACGGAACAGCTCTGATGGGGAGGTGTCACCTTTGAGGTGTTTGGCTTGTTTCTGTGGGTGTCACGTCTTGTTTATTAAAGCTGCTGCACACACCACTACCTGCCATTCAGTTCGTGTTATTTTCTCAGGCGGCCCTTTGGTGATACAGACGGCTCAGATCTCATCCTTCTCCGTGTCTGGGATGTTCTGCCCCAGGCAGATGGCTCTCTCCCTCTGAATGTTTATATACTTTGAATTTTCTCTCTCCAAATAGCACAGTGAATCACCTCTTTGTATGCTAGGTTTCCTGACCTTAGAGTCTGAGGGACACACACCTCCATATGCTCTTCAGTGTGCCACGGGGGCCTTGCGTTGACAGCAGAGTGGATCCATTACCATCGTTGCTTAGCTGCCTGGCTCGGGACATGAGCTCCAAATGCTCTCCCCTTGTCCACACCATGAGTGTGTCCTGGCTCCCTGATCTGCCTGGCTGTGTTCAAAGTGTCTTCTTTGTGTTTTATTTATTAATAAGAAATACTTTTGTTTTATTTTCCTTGAGATGGAGAGAACGTCCCTTTTATTGGTCTAGTTTTCTTGATTTGCCTGGTCTTTCTCCTGGTCTGTGAATGTGCTGCCCAGTGTGAGGTACTCTTCTTGATGGAGTTGAGATTGTGACCCCAGGTGCCCTTTACTACAGGGAAGTTCAGGTGTGGTGGTTCAATGAGGAATGTTCCTAGCAGGCTCATGTATGGGCCCTTAGTCTCCAGTTGGTGGTGATGTTTGTGGGGTTTAAGAGGAATAGCCTTGTGGGAGGAAGTCAGTCATGGGGTAGGCTCTGAGATTTCACAGTCTCATGCCATTTCTTCTTTGCTCTTTTTGCTTCATATTTGTGCCTGAAGATGTGAGCCTCTCACACCCATGCAATTCCAAATAAAAATAGATCCAAACCATAAAACAAGTGGCAACATGGTTAATATAGCTTGAAATTGCCCCAAATGCTTTCTTCTCCCCCCCACCCCCAAAATCTCCTTTATTCACATTTTAGTTCTGCTGGCCCTGCCTTTGGAGGGCTCCCAAGCTCTGGGCCTGGGCCTCTGGGATCTGTGTGCTTGGCCAGGCCCAGCAGAAGCCATAGATTCCTGGGACTCAGGCACTTGGACTCTGAGTTCATTTTCCCCGAAACTTCTTCCTAAGCTTCCTCCTCATTCCTTCTTCTGTTTGTTTATTTTTTATTTATTTGTGGTACTAGGACTGAACCCAAGGTCTTGCCACCATTAAATATGTACTCTACCACTGTATTCTATACCTCCAGTCCCCTTTTCCTTGTGTGAATTTTGAGACAAGTCTTTCTAGGTTGTCCAGGCTAGCCAGGCTGAATTCACTCTGTACCCAGGATGCCCTTGAACTTGCAACCTTCTGCCTCAGATTCCTGAGTAGCTGTGATGGCTGTTCTGAACCAGCAGATCTAAATCCAATTTTTTTATGAAGAAAGCTTTCAAATACCAGATATCCTAAATCAAAATTAAAATCCTCAGGGCCTGGTTCTCTTGCATGACTATGACCTGGATTTGACAGAGAATGAAAGAGTTTCTTTTTTTCTTTTTATTGTTTTCTTGAGTATTTTCTGTACTCCACTCCCAACCTCTCCCCTCCCCTTCTGCCCTCTCCCATGGTCCCCATGCTTCTAATTTACTCAGGAGATCTTGTCTTTTTCTACTTCCCATGTAGATTAGATCAATGTATATCTCTCTTAGGGTCCTCATTGTTGTCTAGGTTCTCTGTGATTGTGATTGTAGGCTGGTTTTTCTTTGCTTTATGTCTAAAAGCCACTTATGAGGGAGTAAATATGATATTTGTCTTTCTGGGTCTGGATTACCTCACTCAACATGATGTTTTCTAGATCCATTTATTTGCCTGCAAATTTCAAGATGTCATTATTTTTTCTGCTATGTAGTACTCCATTGTGTAAATATACCACATTTTCCTTAACCATTCTATAGTCAAGGGGCATTTAGGTTGTTTCCAGGTTCTGACTATGACAAACAAAGCTGCTATGAACATAGTTGAGCACATGTCCTTGTGGTATGATTGAGCATCCTTTGGATATATATGCCCAAAAGTGGTATTGCTGGGTCTTTTTTTTTAAATTTATTTATTTATTAAGGATTTCTGCCTCCTCCTCCCCGCCACCGCCTCCCATTTCCCTCCCCCTCCCCCGATCAAGTCACCCTCCCTCATCTGCTCGAAGAGCAATCAGGGTTCCCTGACCTGTAGGAAGCCCAAGGACCGCCCACCTCTATCCAGGTCTAGTAAGGTGAGCATCCAAACTGCCTAGGCTCCCCCAAAGCCAGTACGTGCAGTAGGATCAAAAACCCACTGCGATTGTTCTTGAGTTTCCATTCTTCCTCATTGTCCGCTATGTTCAGCTAGTCCAAATTTATCCCATGCTTTTTCAGACCCGGGCCAGCTGCCTTGGTGAGTTCCCAATAGAACATCCCCATTGTCTCAGTGTGTGGGTGCACTCCTCGCGGTCCTGAGTTCCTTGCTCGTGCTTCGTCTCCTTCTGCTCCTGATTTGGACCTTGAGATTTCTGTCCGGTGCTCCAATGTGGGTCTCTGTCTCTGTCTCCTTTCATCGCCTGATGAAGGTTAATATTCAGGAGGATGCCTGTGTGTTTGTCTTTGGATTCACCTTCTTATTTAGCTTCTCTAGGAACATGAATTATAAGCTCAATGTCCTTTATTTATGGTATTGCTGGGTCTTGAGGTAGGCTGTTTCCTAATTTTCTGAGAAATTGCCACACTGATGTCCAAAGGGGCTGTACCAGCTTGCACTCCCACCAGCAATGCAGGAGTGTTCCCTTTTCCCCACAACCTCTCCAACATAAGTTGTCATCAGTGTTTTTTATCTTGGCCATTCTTACAGGTGTAAGATGGAATCTCAGAGTTATTTTGAGTTGCATTTCTCTGATAGCTAAGGATGTTGAACATTTCCTTAAGTGTCTTTCAACCATTTTAGATTCCTCTGTTGAGAGTTCTCTGTTTAGGTCTGTACCCCATTTTTTAATTTGATTCTTTATTATTTTGGTGACTGGTTTCTTGAGTTCTTTTTATATTTTGAAGATCAAATCTCTGTCTGATGTGGGGTTGGTGAAGAACTTTCCCCATCTGTAGGCTGCTGTTTTGTCTTGTTGACCACATCCTTGGCTTTACAAAAGCTTCTCAGTTTCAGGAGGTCCCATTTATTAATTGTTTCTTTCAGTATCTGTGCTACTGAGATTATATTTAGGAAGTAGTCTCCTGTGCCAATGTTTTTTTTTTGTTTTGTTTTGTTTTGTTTTTTGAGACAGGGTTTCTCTGTGGTTTTGGAGCCTGTCCTAGAACTAGCTCTTGTAGACCAGGCTGGTCTCGAACTCACAGAGATCCGCCTGCCTCTGCCTCCCAAGTGCTGGGATTAAAGGCATGCGCCACCACCGCCCGGCTTTGTGCCAATGTTTTTAAAGTGTACTTCCCACTTTCTCTTCTATGTGGTTCAGTGTGACTGGCTTTATGTTGAGTTCTTTGACCCATTTGGACTTGAGTTTTGTGCATGGTGATAGATATGGGTCTGTTTTCTTTTTTTTTTCCTTTGGTTTTTTGAGACAGGGTTTCTCTGTGGTTTTGGAGCCTGTCCTGGAACTAGCTCTTGTAGACCAGGCTGGTCTCAAACTCACAGAGATCCGCCTGCCTCTGCCTCCCGAGTGCTGGGATTAAAGGCGTGCGCCACCACCGCCCGGCCATGGGTCTGTTTTCATTTTTCTACATGTTGATATCCAGTTATGCGAACACCACTTGTTAAATATGCTTTATTTTTTTCATTTGATATTTTTTGCTTTTTTGTCGAAAATCAGATGTTTGAAGATGTGTGGATTGATGTCTGGGTCTTCTATTTGGTTCCATTGGTCCTTCTGGCTGTTCTTATGCCAATACCAGGCTGTTTTCAGTACTGTAGCTTTATAGTAGAGTTTGAAGTCAGGGATTTTGATGCCTCCAGACGTTCCTTTACTGTACAGGATTGTTTAGACTATTCTGGGTTTTTTGCTTTTCCATATAAAGTTGAGTGTTGTTCTTTTGAGGTCTATGAAGAATTTTGCTGGGATTTTGATGGGCATTGCATTGAATCTGTAGATTGCCTTTGGTAAGATTGCCATTTTTACTCTGTTAATTCTACCTACCCAAGAACATGGGAGATATTTCCACTTTCTGGTGTCTTCTTCAATTTCTTTCTTCAAAAATTTAAAGTTCTTGTCATACAGGTCTTCAACTTGTTTGGTTAGAGTTACTCTGAGATGTTTTCTGTTATTTGTGACTATTGTGAAGGGTGATGTTTCTCTGATTTCTTTCTCAGACCATTTTAACATCTGTGTCCAGGAGGGCTACTGAGCATTTTGAGTTAAATTGTATCCTTCTACATTACTGAAGGTGTTTATGAGTTGTAGAAGTTCCTTGGTAGAATTTTTGGGGTCGCTTATATGAACTATCATATCATCAGCAAATAGTGGGAGTTTGACTTTGTCTTTTCCGATTTGTATCCCTTTGATCTCCTTTTGTTGTCTTATTGCTCTGACTAGAACTTCAAGTACTGTATTGAATAGATATGGAGAGAGTGGACAACCTTGTCTTGTTCCTGATTTCAGTGGGATTGCTTTGAGTTTCTCTCCATTTAATTTAATGTTGGCTGTTGGCTTGCTGTACATTGCCTTTATTATGTTTAGGTGTGTTCCTTGTATCCTTGATCTCTCCAAGACCTTTATTATAAAGAGATGTTATATTTTGTTGAAGGATTTTTCAGCATCTAATAAGATGATCATGTGTTTTATTTTTTCAGTTTGTTTATATGGTGGATTACTTTGACAAATTTTTGTATGTTGAATCGTCCCTGTATCTCTGGGATCATGGTGGATGATGTTTTTGATGTGTTCTTGGATTTGGTTTGCCAGTATTTTATTGAGTATTTTTGCATCAATATTCATGAGTGAGATTGGTCTGTAATTCTCTTTCTTAGTAATGTCTTTGTGTGGTTTGGATATCAGGGTAATTGTAGCCTCTTAAAAGGAGTTTGGCAATGTTCCTTCTGTTTCTATTATGTGGACCAATTTGAGAAGTATTGGTATTAGTTCTTTGAAAATTTTGTAGAATTCTGTGCTGAACCCATTTGGTTCTGGCCCCCCCCCCATTGGAAGACTTTTGATTACTGTTTCTTTTTCTTTAGTAGTTATAGGTCTATTTAATTTGCTTATTTGGTCTTGATTTAATTTTGGTATGTGATATTTATCCAGAAAGTTGTCCATTTCCTTTAAGTTTTTCAATTTTGTGAAGTACAGGTTTTCAAAATATGATCTAATGATTCTCTGGATTTCCTCTGTGTCTTTTATGTTTTTTTGTTTCTGATTTTGTTAATTTGGATAAAGATTTGTCTATTTTGTTGATTTTCTTGAAGAACCAACTGTCTCATTGATTCTTTGTATTGTTTTCTTTGTTTCTGTTTTGTTGATTTCAGCTCTCAATTTGAGTATTTCCAGCCATCTAGTTCTCCTGGGTGAGTTTCCTTCTTTTTGTTATAAGTTTTCAGATGTTCTGTTAATTTGCTAGTGTGGGATTTTTTCTAGCTTCTTTATGTAGGCCTTTAGTGCTATAAACTTTCCTCTTAGCACTGCTTTCATTGTGTCCCATAAATTTGGGTATGTTGTGTGGTCATTTTTATTGAATTTTAGGAAGTCTTTAATTTCTTCCTTTATTTCTTCCTTGGCCCATTGATGATTCAAATGAGCATTGCTCAATTTCCATGTGTTTGTGGGCTTTCTGAAATTAGTTGAATTCTAATTTTAAGCCATGGTGATCTGATAAGATACATGGGGTTATTCTAATCTTTTTGTATCTGTTGAGGTTTGCTTTGTAACCTAGCATAAGGTCAGGATGCAAGAGTTTCTTAGGGTTCTCTTCATGCAGTGGCCAGGTGCCCAAGTAGGTGGCACCTAGGCAGAGGAAGCTCAGTGACTCTAGAGGGACCTTATACACATAGCTGTTCTCAGCATCTAGAGGTGGCCTCCCCCTCCCCTTCAGATTTGAGCCTGAGGAATACTCTAACGGTGCTAACTCCTTCCTATAGGCCTACTTCCCTTGTCTATACTAAGTGTAGAAGAACCTTTACTTGACTTCTGTAGCTGCCCAGTCAGACTGCAGCCTTGGCCTGGAGGCTCTGATGTCTGCATGTCCCCTCCTCCCCTTCTTTTCTCACCTACTCCTCCCTTTGGTGTTCTGTGTGCTTCTCCTTCCTCCTTCTTCGAACTTCCTTTTTCTTCCCCCCCTAAAAAAGGTGCAACCCCCTTTCTAATTGCACCCTCAGGCCCCTACCTCCTCACAGTGGTGATGCATAGCCCATGTTTGGATGTCCTGAGTTGCCTGAACCATGGCTTCTGGTGGGTCACCTGGGACAGGGCGTATTTTGTATTAGCTGGGTTTCTTTTCCTCCAGCCGCTGCCCACTTTCCCTTTACCCACAGCTCTGGCCTTTCTGAGGATCGCCAAGGGCGGAGGATGGAGGATGGGCTGTTATCTTGATGTCTTTTCCCTTGTTCCTCTGTCCCCTGCTTCTCATTTCCGAAGTTGCACCAGGTTCAAATCCAGCCCCCCAGGCCTGCTCCCAAGGAAGACAGACATGTGGTGTAGGCTGAGGAGCCAGGTGTGGATATGGGATAGCTGTCACGGAGCCACCAGCCCTCAGCTGAGGGAAGGGGCCTTCTCAGGCTGTGGGGCCTGAGGGAAGTCCCTAAAATGTCAGGCATGTCTTTGTCACATAACCCTAGAGAGGAGCCAAGGTTCGTCCAAACACTGAGTCTGGGGCCAGCAGAGGATTGAAACCTGGAGTCACCTTGCTATAGCGCTGCCGAGATGCAGGAGGCCAGTGCAGTCCAGACCTGCTGCATTGCCCTGTCCACCAGCACTGGTCTGTAAGAGACCTCCCTCCTCCTCCATGCAGTTCCCAAGCTCTGAGTGGCCCGCTCTGGTGAAAGTTACAGTAGGTGGTGCCTCCCCTTGGTGTGCTGTAATAACTGGTCACAGCTAAAAGATAGCATCAGCGGTGGGTCCAGAGGGTGGGGGGTCTATTTCCCGTGTGCTCCTCCTCTTCCTCCTCCTCAAGAACTACCTTGAGTTGCTATGGGTTGTTGGTTTAGATTGGAATGGATCTGCCTTTCATTCAGGGCCTTTTACCATAGAACTGCTCGGAACAATAGCCCAAGGCACAGAGGCAAATGGCAACCTGAATCTGGGTCAAGGATGAAATTGTCGTGTTTGAATCTCAGCCTGGAGAGGCAGCCAGAGCTGCTCAGATGTTTCCATTCAGCTTCTGGCAGAGGCTGCACCAGGAAGGTAAGGGCAGAGGAGACAGGAGGCTGCCTGGGAGCAGAGGGGAAAGGGCAGAGCAGCTGCCCTCAAGAGGACTCTACTGAAGGTCCCCTCTGGCCACCCCGGCCTGCAACATGCCTGTGGGTTCACGGCAATCCTCGGGCCTCTCCACAAAGCTGGCGCACACACATGTCCCTGGCAGGCTCGTCTGGAGCTCGTCCTTCATGTTACACAGAGCTGATCCGCACGGCCAGGGGGACAACACTTCTATGTGTAACCCAGGGAAACCAGGATCCATAGTCATGGCTGCCACAGGGGGCCCTGAGACTAGGAGCGAAGGTTCCCAGCATCTATGGAAAGAGATGCCTGTCTGCCAAGAATGAGAGAGAAGGAAGCCTTGAGCTTGCCAAGGGGCCTCCACACTCCACCGCGCATAGGAGTGTTAAGTGTCTGAAACAGCTCAGATTTGATCGTCTAAATTTAGATCAGATCATTTAAACTCAGGTATCCATCTCCGTCACTCCCAGGGGACCAGGGCTGGTACAGTCAAGTGTGGGAGTGGGGACCTGATGCTGTGGGCGTAGATGGTGCTGATGGTCACACACATGTGGATTTGTTAACACCCTGGAGTCACACGCTCTGGAGTGGTTAGGAGGGTGGATTTTTTTATACATCTTTTTTACTACAATAGTATAAAGTGTTTTGTTTTGTTTTTAAAGAAAAGAAACAACAAAATAAGCAACTCAGGGCCAGAGAGACTAAAAACTTGAGTAGGGAATAAAGAGAGGAGAGAAGCCAGGTTTTGGGGTACAGGCCTATCATCCCAGCACTGGGGAAACTGAGGCAGAAGAATTTGAAGTTCAAGGCCAACCTTGAACAACTCCATAGTGAGTTCAAGGGCTCAGGTGGGAACTTGGTGGGACCCTGTCTCCAATAAAAAGCAAAAAGAGAGATGGTGATGTATTACAGTAGCTGGGCACTTGCTTAGTACATATGGGACCCTAGATTCAATCCCCAGTACAACAATCAAACAGGAGAGAGGGAGCAGTGCCTGAGGCCCCAATCTGGTACAAAGACCAGTGGTTTGCTAAGTCCACTGTAGCATCAAGGGGAAGAGAAAACTCAGCAGCCTCTTGCTGACCATGTAGATAGAGCCCCACTGTGTGCTAGCTGACTATGTGGATGAGCCCCACTGTGTGCTAGCTGACTATGTGGATGGAACCCCACTGTGTGCTAGCTGACTATGTGGATGAGCCCCACTGTGTGCTAGCTGACTATGTGGATGGAGCCCCACTGTGTCTGGTTGACTATGTGGATGAGCCCCACTGTGTGCTAGCTGATTATGTGAATGGAGCCCCCCTGCGTGCTAGCTGACTGTGTGGATGGAGCCCCCCTGTGTGCTAGCTGACTGTGTGGATGGAGCCCCCCTGTGTGCTAGCTGACTGTGTGGATGGAGCCCCACTGTGTGCTAGCTGACTATGTGGATGGAGCCCCACTGTGTGCTAGCTGACTGTGTGGATGGAACCCCACTGTGTGCTAGCTGACTATGTGGATGTGCCCCACTGTGTGCTAGCTGACTATGTAGATGGAGCCCCACTGTGTCTGGTTGACTATGTGGATGAGCCCCACTGTGTGCTAGCTGATTATGTGAATGGAGCCCCACTGCATGCTAGCTGACTGTGTGGATGGAGCCCCACTGTGTGCTAGCTGACTATGTGGATGGAACCCCACTGTGTGCTGACAATGTGGATGGAGCCCCACTGTGTGCTAGCTGACTATGTGGATGAGCCCCACTGTGTGCTAGCTGACTATGTGGATGGAGCCCCACTGTGTCTGGTTGACTATGTGGATGAGCCCCACTGTGTGCTAGCTGACTATGTGGATGGAGCCCCACTGTGTCTGGTTGACTATGTGGATGGAGCCCCACTGTGTGCTAGCTGACTATGTGAATGGAGCCCCACTGCGTGCTAGCTGACTGTGTGGATGGAGCCCCCCTGTGTGCTAGCTGACTGTGTGGATGGAGCCCCACTGTGTGCTAGCTGACTGTGTGGATGGAACCCCACTGTGTGCTAGCTGACTGTGTGGATGAAGTCCCACTGTGTGCTAGCTGACTGTGTGGATGGAGCCCTACTGTGTGCTGTTCCCCACACCATATTCATACCACAGCTATACAATGGGGTGCGGGTTGATTCTGCTTGCCAAGGTGACAGGATGCAGAATTACCTAGCAGACAAAGCTCTGGACATGTTTGGGGGAGGGGTTCTAGATTAGGTTGATGAAGGATGGAAGGCTCCCCAACTGTGGACAGCCTGTTGTGCTGGGATCCTGAACTGAATACAAAAGAGAAGGTGAGCTGAGCATCAGCATCCCCCTCTCTCTGCTTCCTGACTGTGGATGCCATCCACAAGCTCCTGCTGCCTGGCTTTCCCCAGCAAGATGAATCCTGAGCCGAAACAAACCCTGTCTCCCCTAAGCTCCCCTGTCGGGTGTTTTATTCCAGCAGCAGGAAAAGTAACTAATTCAGAAAACCAGTACCTGCTGTGATAAACCTGACCAGATGTTTTTGAGGTTGTTGGAACTGGTTTGTGGGAACAATGTGGAAAAGTTGCAAGCTGCAGGCCGCTGCCAAGAAGAGGCAGTGGGCCATTTGGGTGGGATCTTGGAAGAGCAGAATGCCAGGAGAAGTGTGGACGGTGGGGGCCCTGCTTGTGAGGCAGGGTGGTGGTGAAGAAGGAGTCCTCAGGAACTGAGAACTGGGGCTGTTTTTGATACTTTCTAGCAAAGAATTTGGCTACAGTCTGTTCTTGTCCTGCGAATTTGCACTTGGCTGGATTAAAGAGTATCAGGTTAAAGAAGCCTGGTTTAGTGGGCTCCTCTTTAATCCCAGCACTTGAGAGAGAGGCAGGCAGATTTTCTGTGAGTTTAAGGACAGCCTGGACACAGCGAGTTCCAGGATAGTTGGGGCTACACAATAAGACCCTGTCTTCAAACAAACAAACAAACAAACAACAAACAAGTACCAAATTAATTTGGAGCTCATAAATACACATCCTTAGGATTTTCTTTGCTGCAAAATGTGATATGTCCAAGGGCTCCCAGGGTTAGGACATCTCTGGGAGCTATCATGACACCTGTCACCTGAATGCATGATAAATATGGTTTTGGGGAGACCTGAGGTGAGGGGATTGAGTGGCTGATCAGGGATGCTTCGATCTTACTGTTCTTTCAAAAGCAAGAACAGCAGTCCCCAGTTTCCTTCAGTGTCCCCCTCTGAAGTGAGACAGAAATATAGGGGAAATTTGGGGGACATAAGAATGGCAGAGGAGCCCTTCACCCAGGAAGCTGGTTGAAACCTCCCATGAGCAGACACAAAAATTCCAGGACAATTAAGAGCTGCTTACATAAACCTACAAGTGTCTAGGAATCCCCCCCAGAAACCCCATTTACAGGCAAAGGACGTGTACTCAACCTTGCAACTCTAGTGACTTCTTGTTTTGTTTTATCATATTATAATTCCATCTAAGGCATATCCAGGGCCTCTCTATAATGTCACCTATCAAAAGAAACAAGAAAGAAAAAAGGGTTTCAAAGCAACCTTTTGAGATGAAGCCTTGAGAGCCACCAATGGTATTTACAGCTGAGGCCAAGCCAGTGACTCGTACTCTCCACCAGAGCAAACACCATCCTCTGTGACTCTTCCCTGCGAAGCCCACATCCATGCTTTGGGTGTGTCTTGCTTTCTTCTGAGTGCTTCACTTTCTTTTAACCCTGGTGCATAAGACTATGTTAAAATATCTTTGCCTTTAATCCCAGCACTCAGGAGGCAGAGGCAGGCAGATCTCTGTTAGTTCAAGGCCAGCCTGGTCTACAAAGTGAGTTCCAGGACAGCCAAGGCTGTTACACAGAGAAACCCTCCACTCCCAAAACAGCAACAAAAACAACCAGTCATCCCCCCACAAAAATAAAAAAGAAAAAAATCCTCAATGACCTAGGCATGGTGCCATATGCCTTTAATCCTAGCACTCTGAAGGCAGAGGCAGGTTGATCTCTGTGAGTTCAACACCAACCAGCTCTACATAGTGAGATCCTATCTAGAAACAAAAATACTGCTAATAAAACCTCCATCTGTGTTTCAATAGATTTGCTAGTCCTGAGATTCTTTTCAGTGTCAAAGTCACAGTCCCTGCTAGATTAGGACAAATCCCCAGGCTGTTGAGGGTGACAGGGTAGAGATGTGTGTCTGTTCCTTCACCACAGAATCCCTGTCCCCTTCACACCTTGCTGTCACATTGGTGTACCAGTGTGTATTAGTTACCCACCTTGTCACTGTGGCAGAAACAGCTTGAGCGAAGCGAGGCTTATTTTTGGCTGTGGCTCTGAGGGGAAGGCTGGCCGCTCTGGGGCAGAAGCGAGCAGTCGCTGCTGCTCGCAAGCTGGACCAGGAAGCAGAGAAGGGAGCCGGAAGCAGGATGGGGCTATGCACCCTTAGAAGTCCAACCTTAGTGACCTCCTCTGTCAGCCAGCCCTCTCCTTCAAACAGCTTCGGGACCTCCCGGGACAGTGCCAACAGCTGGGAAACAGGTGTTCAAATACATTGGTGTGTGTGTGTGTGTGTGTGTGTGTGTGTGTGTGTGTGTGTGTGTAGGGGTTGGGGCAGCGATGGACATGACATTGCAGATTCAAACCACCACAGCCTGCAAATATCTCAGCTCCTGGCTCTGCTCTGGGGAGGAACCTCTGCCCCTTTCCTCTACACCTCAACATCCCTTGGGGAGTCTACACCCCTGTGGTAACTGCCCCTTCCCCCGCCTCCCTCATCTTTCCTCTCTCACTCTCTTCCTCTTTTCTCTGCTCTCCCTTCCCCCTCCCTCTCCCTACTGTCTAATTTGAAGTCTTCTTCATATAGCATAATGTTAACTGTTAATCCCACTGGGTAAGAATAAGACCATTACCACAATTTTGAGCCAAATTTGAAGCAAGTTTCAATTAAATACTGTCCAGAATGATGGACTCTGGTTAGGTCCCTTCTGGCTTTCCCGGAAAATGGCCATGATCTACATTGGCCAGGTGTTTATAAAGGTAAATCCACAAGGCTATGTACTTTCCACCTTCCAATCAGGGGCAAGCGTACATCCTGATATACTTCTCGCTCCTACGTGTGATCAAGCATATCAGGTGCAGTTGGGTCAACCAAACTTGTTTAGGGGAGTGAAAACATGTGGCTTGTTACATGAACAACAGCCTCCAGCATCTCAGGAAGTCTCTGTCCTTGGGGGAGGGACTTACAGGTTAGAGACTTTTTTGTTTAATGGTTCTCATAGGCACAGTAATTAAAACTCAAAACAATGCTGGAGGCTGGGTGAGGTGGCACACACCTGTAAACCCAGCACTAGGAAGGCTCAGGCGGAAGGGCTGCAAGTTTGAAGTCGGCCTCAGCTACATAGCAAATTCCAAGCCAACCTGGGATTCATAGAGAAATCTCTTTCAAACAGACAAACAAACAAACAAGCAAAGAACTGAACCATCCCCATGACAGTGAACAACCCACAGTGTTCTGCAGGCCCTACCACTCTCTGATTCCCATTTTCATCAAGCCAAATAAAACCCGTAGGTACCAGTTAGTTCCAATTTTCAACTTGGCACAGTCACCAGGGAAAAGACTCTATGAGAGACTGTGTAGGTTGGCCAGTGGGCATGTCTCTGTCTCTGTGGGTGTGTGTGTGTGGTTGCCTCGACTGTGTTAAAGGATGTGGGAAGACTCAGTCCACTGTGGGGGGCACTGGTTCCTAGGCAATGGGTCCTGGACCGGTTAGGAGTAGGGTAGGTGATGGGTCTGGAGAGATGGCTCGGTGATTAAGAGTGCGTATCCCTCTTGCAGAGGACCCGAGTTTGATTCCCAGAACCCAGACCAGGTGGCACACAACCATGTAACTCCAGTTCCAGGGGCTCTGATGTCCTCGTCTGGCCTCTGTGGGCCACTCCCATGCACAAGCTCCACCCCCACGTGCACACACAATCACAAACAAAAATTCCAATTTTTTTTTTTTTTAAAAAAAGAGAATAGAGGTGGTTAGCCAAGCACTAAGCATACATGTGTTTATTTCTCTCTCTGCTCTTGGCTGTGGATGCGACCAGCTCCCGCAGGTTCCTGCCTTGATTTCTCGGCAATGATGGTTTGTAACCGGGAACTATAAACCCCTTCTCTCCTAAGCTGTTTTTACTCCGAAGTTCTAGTCACAGCAACAGAAATGAAGTGAGGACACCCCACACCTGCTCTCTGCCAGCGTCCCCACCAGCCACAGCCCCAGTCCCTGGCAACCGCTCCTCTGCTCCCCATCTCTACGTTTTCCTGATTTTGGTCCCTTCGTGAAGATGACATCTAACAGGGCTGGCCTTTCGTGTATGGCACTTCTGACAGATTTTCTTCTTTCTTTACTGAGCTCTATTTCCCAAGAGCCAGCACCGTCTCCTAAGCCACTCGGCTGGGGTGAGCACCGGGACTGGTCTCACCTTTTGGCTACTGAGAATTGTGCTCTGTGAGGATTGGTCACGCGGGGTTGTCTAGTCTTTGTCTTTAGTACATCGGAGACACACCTGGGTGAGGTTGTTCCCTCCCCCTTTAAAAAGGTTTTGTTTTTAAAATGATATGTATGTGGATGTTAGTGTGTGTGTGAGTGAGTGTGTGTGTGTGTGAGTATGTGTGTGTGAGTGTGTGAATGTGTGATTTTGTGTATGTGTGCGTGTGTGTGTGAGTGTGTGAATGTGTGATTGTGTGTATGTGTGAGTATGTGTGAGTGTGAGTGTGTGTGAATGTGTGATTGTGTGTATGTATGTGTGTGTGAGTGTGTGGGTACTCGAAGAGGGCAGAGGCATTGGATCCCCTGAAGCTGGAGCTGCAGGCAGTTATGAGTTGCCTGATGTCATAGATGCTGGGAATTGAGCCCTTTGTAAGAATAGTTCACATTCTTAACCTCTGGGCATCTCTCCAACCATCCCCCTTTTTGGTGCTGGGGATGGAGCTCAAGGCCTGATGTGCAGCATCAGGTTCTCCAGATAGAGCTGCCACTCAGCCCTGCATACACACTGCTAACCAGCTACCCTCTGCTCCTGTCATCATCCTCTCCATCCACCAGAGACAGGGCTGTCACAGAAGCCTGAGCGATGCTGAGATCATGAAGTCTAAGCATTGCCCCATGACCTGGTGCTTTACAACACAGAGGCACCTCATCCACACCAGCTATTAAACAGACAGAGCTTCAGAGGCAGGGCTGTACACTGTCCAGAGCCTCACGTGACCTGTAACTGTGGAACTAGACGTGGAGGACATAAAACATCTCAAAAACGTCCCGGAAGGCAGTGGTACTTCTCTCTATTGTTTTAAAGATTTATTTATTTTTATTTATGGATATGGGTATTTGCCAGAATGTATGTATGTATGTATGTACACCATGTGTGTGCAGTGCCAACAGAAGCCAGAAGAGGGCACTGGATCCCCTGGAATTGGAATTACAATGGTTGTGAATTTCCCTGTATCCAGATGCTGGAATTGAACCCAGTACTTCTTCAAGAACAGCAAGTACTCATAATTGCTGAGCTGTTTCCCCAGGTACTGCTGTTCACTATTTATGTCTGTAATAGGAACACTTTCTACTAAAAGAAATGTCTCAAAGATCCCCAAAACCAACGACAGGAAAGCCATACAAGTTTGGAACCCTTGGATAGAGCAGGCAAGGCCAGCTGGCTGGATGCTGGGGGAACTGGTCCAAGGAACAGGTTCAGAGGTCCAAAAGTGGGGCTCAGCCCCTTAGCTGGGCAGTCTGGGGACGTGGCTGAGGCTGGCCTGGGTGGGGCCAGCACACATACTGCTCTGAGCTTTTTTGGAACCAAGTCCAAAGGCCATCCCAAGAGCTGTACAGAAGCTGGCCCAGCTCTGTGCAGAAGCCAGGGATACTGGGAGGCAGTGTGAATCTGCTGTGGGGCCATGCCTGCCTCCTGCTTCCAATAGTTTCATGCTGGGGACAGGGGATTGCCTTGCATCCCTTCTGCAGAGATGTATGGTCCAGGCTGGCAACCCAGTGGGCTGAGGGGCCCGGGGTCTGGAATTCCTTCTCTATGAAGTCAGCGTGTCCTTCTGGCTGCTGCAGGGCCAACCCCACCCCTAGCCTGCCTCTCTGAGTGTTTTCTTAACTGAACCAGTGCTTCTGGGGAACCTGTGTCCTGCTGCTGGCTTTAACACTCATGTGCCAAGTTGTGATCTTTGAGGCCATATGACAACCCCATGGGAAACACTTCACATGTGACATTCACTTCACAGATGAGGAAACTGAGGCAGAAGGGAGAGGCCTTTCTGAGGTCACGTGATCGGCGGTGGGAGGGTTAACTCAGGGCTGCGAACCTTACAGCAGCCACAGTCTGCTTCCCACATGCTGTCATGTGTGGACACCTGCCCGGGAGCAGAGGTCTTAAGATGAAGGCCAGACTGTAGCCCTCACCCTTCCCAGTGCTAGGCTCAATGGCCATGGTCCGATCAGGTGGGAGCTGCCCAGGGCAGCTAACTTTGTGTCCAGCAGCCCAGGCCCTATTACTTCATCCTCTCCACACCCTGTCCACACCCTGCGAGTGACCGGACGATCCCAGCATTTATAAGAGTCTTGTGGACATGAGAGGAGAGCACAAATCTACTAACACAGCCGATTGCACAAACAGCATGGCCAAGATTCTTCAGGTTCAAGATTCAGGTTAATGGGCTGCAGCACCCTCATCCCTTGCAATGAATGTTTCAGTCATATCCCAAGACCCATCCTTTCTAGAAATCACCCTGACTTCCACCCTTCCAGGGCTCTGGCTGTCCTTTGTAGGGGCAGGAATCCCCACAAAGCTTGGGGCTGTAAGGAGAGTGTGGGAACCATCAGCAAAAGGGTGCTGGCGCTTCCAAGGCCCGAACGTGTGGAAATTAGAATATCGTCTTCCAAAAAGCTAATGAAAAACGCCTTTACGAGGCAGCTGTTCTTGGGTGTAAACTTTTAAAGGAGCCAGAGGGTCCAGAGAAAAGTTGGATCAGCCCCGGCCGTGGAGTCTGCAGGCCTTGATTCAAGCAGGCAGGGTGACAGACCCAAGTCACTTGACCTCCTTTGAGGAGATAACCTGTAAAGGCTCTTCTGCTTTTGACAGACAGAGGGAGCACAGGACTGGGAGTCACCCAGATGTGCCAGCCACAGAGGGCTAGCTCAATGTCCAAGGCTCTCCTATTGTAATAGCAGCTACCGCATCAGCCTCGGCAGTGGGTGGAAGCATTTCATCTTTGGCTGTTTTTTTTTCCCTTCAGAGCTTGCAACCATTTGTTGAATGCTTCTCCTGTGTTTACATAAAGCGAAACCAAGGATCAGAGAGAACAAGAAACTCCTAAGGTGGTCCAGTGGCACCGTCAACTGACCACAGTGGTGTGGGAGTCTCAGAGGGGTGTGACAGTGCAGGGACAGACTGGGTTGCAATAAGGCCCGGTGTAGACTGCTGCTTCCCTATGAGCTGACATCACCCCTTAGTGAAGGACCCCTAGGAGCAGACGCAGGGAACATACCCTCGGCTTACTGGCACCCAGTGAGGGGAGACACTGGCTAGTTGCCCTCGGGGATCCCCACCATGTTACTGTAGTAGAAACATCACACTTACCATTAGACACAAAGTTCCAGTTGGAGAGGGGAGGGGGAGGGAAGAGAAGAGGGGAGCCCTGAGGTTCTGTGGCCACTGCACAGGGATCTGAACTGGTGGCCAGGAGTGATCCCAATTTCAGGCTTAAATGCGCTGTTTTCTAGGGGTGGCCTGCACTACCCTCGCCTCCTTTTCTACTTTTCAGTGCTTGTGTATTTGGGTCCCACTGCACGTCTGTCCCTTGAACGTTCTGCTAGTCTTGTGACATTCCCCTACTCCACCCTCCTAGCCCAACCCATCTACTCCATGGTACCTGTCTCCTCCCTCTAACAGGCTGCAGTCTTGGTTACCTTACCATCTCCTGATGGCCCTGTAGTAAACAGTGCCATAGTATCCCACAGAGATGTCCACAGACACCCGGAATAGTCCAGAAGATCCTGATGAATGAATTTTGATTCAGCTGACCCCTCAGTTGGAAAACCAAACAAAAAGGTACTCTCTGAGGTCACTTGTGTTGTGTGACTGAACTGGGATGTCTACCCTACTTCTTCTCTCTGTCTTGGACTTTGCGAATATTGCTGTAGAATATTAGTTGAAGATGTGTCTCCTGCAAACTCGGTGAAACTCTGAAATACAGCTTGCTCCATTACTGAAGAGATATAAGAGATGAGTAAACAACCACACGGTGGGACACCCCACTCTCTAGGACCTCCACAGTGGGACAAAACCCCATGCTCCTTCCTCCAACTCCCTTGGCTTTTCTAGCCAGTCAGCAGGAGGGTTTCCTGCAGGTAGTTTTCCCCAACACCCAACCCCATTCACCCAACCCTCCAAGCTTCTAGTCCCACCCATCTCCAAACTTGCCTATTCTCCTGAAACCCAGGTGGAACTCTGAAACATACTTTGCTACAACACTGAGGGCACCAAGAGAGCAGGCTTAGAGAGATCTCAGAGGCTTCTTGAGACACAGACATTGATAGTACATAGCAGACCAAGAAAAATTTCCAAACACTCAGACATCCATTGCAAGGATTTAACTAAGACGCAAAGACACTACTGGCTTCATTTGAAGGAAGAGATGGGTAGGTGCCAATGCAAGAATTCATCTAACAACCTAAAAAGTAACGTGGTTACATCAGAGCCACACAATGGGAAGACTTGATAATCCTATTCCAGAAGAAGCAGAAGAAAGTGAATTTAAATGTAAATTATGAAGAGGAAATGAAAAACTCCCTTAAAGAAGTAGAAGAAAAGACAAAAAATTGGATGAAATTAATAAATCTCTCAAAGAAACCCAAGAAAACAAAAAAAAACAATCAAACAGGTGAAACCAACAGTTCAATACTTGATATAGAAGTAATAAAGGTAATATTTTTAAAATAGAGGTAATAAAGAAAACACAACAAGGGAATTCTGGATATGGAAAATCTGGGCAAACAAACAGGAGCTACAGAGACAAATATGACCAACAAAATACAAGAGATAGAAGAAAGAATCTCAGGTGTTGAAGATACTGTAGAAGAAATAGACTCATCAATCAAAGAAAGCATCACATCCAACAAATCCTTATCACAAAACATCCAGGAAATCTGGGTCACCATGAAAAGACCAAATCTAAGAATAATAGGGGTAGAAGAAGGAGAACTCCAGCTCAAAGGCACTAACAATATATTTACCAAAATCATAGAAGAAAACTTTCCCAACCCAAAGAAGGATATACATATGAAAATACAAGAAGCTTACAGAGCACCAAATAAATTGGATCAAAAAAAGTCCCCTTGACATATAATAATCAAAACACAAAACATACAGATGAAAGAAAGAAATATTAAGAGCTGCAAAGGAAAAAGGTCAAGTAACATATAAAGGTAAACCTATCAGAATTACACCCAACTTTTCAATGGAAACCATGAAAGCCAGAAGGTCTGGGGCTGATGGGCTGCAGACACTAGAACACATGGATGCAAGCCCAGACTACTATACTCAGCAAAACCTTCAATCACCATCAATGTAGAAAACAAGATATTCCATGAAAAAAACCAGTTTTAAACAATATGCATACACAAAACTCAGTCCTACATAAAAAGTACAAGAAGGAAAAATCCCAACCCAAGGAAGCTAATGGCACCCACAAAAACAGGCAACAGATAATGCCTCACCAGTAAAACCCAAAGAAGGGAAATATACAAACACCACTACTGAAAAATAACAAGAATTGACAACCACTGGTCATTAGGATCTCTTAATATCAGTGCTCAATTCACCTATAAAAAGACACAGGATAAGAGAATGGGTACAAAAACAGGATCTTGCTTTCTGCTGTATACAAGAAACATACCTTAACCTCAAAAACAAACACTCCCTCATAGTAAAGGGTTGGGAAAAGGTCTTCTAATCAAATGGACCTAAGAAACAAGTGGCTGTAGCTATCCTAATATCTAAGAAAATAGATTTTAAGCTAAAATCAATCAGAAGAGATGGATAAAAACACTTTATACTCAAAACAGGAACAATCCATCAAGATGTAGTCTCAATCCTGAACATCTATGCCCCTAATACAAGAGCACCCACATACGTAAAAGAAGCATTACTAAAACTCAAATTGCACATGAAACTCTACACACTAATAGTAGGAGACTTCAACACTCTACTCTCGCCAATGGACTGGTCAACCAGACAGAAACTTAACAGAGAAATAAGAGAACTAACAGATGTCATGAATCAAATGGACTTAACAGACATTTATAGGACATTCCACCCAAACTCCATGAGGTGCTGAGAAGGTATGTTCTTCTCAGCACCTCATGGAACCTTCTCTAAAATTGATCACATACTCACTAACAAAGAAAACCTCCACAGATACAAAAAATTGGAGTAACCCCTTGTGTTTTATCAGATCACCATGATTAAAGTTAGAATTTAACACTACTACTCTCAGAAAGCCTTCAAAATCATGGAAATTGAACGGTGAACTACTGAACCACTCTGGGTCAAGGAAAAAATAAAGAAAAAAATTTAAAAACTTCCTAGAATTCAATGAAAATGAAGACAAACGTATCCAAATCTATGGAACACTATGAAAGCAGTGCTAAGAGGAAAGTTCATAGCACTAAGTGCCCACATAAGAAAATAGAGAAATCTCACATCAGTGACTTAACAGCACACCTGAAAGCTCTAGAACAAAAAGAAGCAGACTCATCCAGGAGGTGTAGGAGACAGGAAATAATCAAATTGATGGCTGAAATAGAAACAAAGAAAACAATACAAAGAATCAATGAAACAGAGAGCTGGTTCTTTGAGAAAATCAACAAGATAGACAAACCCTTATTCAAACTAATCAAAAGGCAGAGAGAGAACACTCAAATTAGCAAAATCAGAAATGAAAAGAGGACATAACAACAGATACTGAGGAAATTTAGAGAATCATCAGGTCATACTACAAAACCTGTACTTCACAAAATTGGAAACTGTAAAAAGAAAAGGACAATTTTCTAGATAGATACCATATACCAAAATTAAATCAAGACCAGGTGAGCCATTTAAATAGACCTACAAACTGCAAGGAAATAGAAGCTGTCATCAAAAACCTCCTAACCCAAAACAGCTCAGGGCCAAATGGTTTTAGTGAAGAATTCTTCCAGAAATTCCAAGAAGTGCTAATATCTATACTCCTCATAGTGTTTCACATAATAGAAACAGAAGGAACATTGCCAAACTCTTTTTAAGTTATCTAATACCAAACCACACAAAGACTCAAACAAGAAAGAGAACTACAGATCAATCTTATTCATGAACATAGATGCAAAAATGCTCAGTAAAAGATTAGCAAACTAAATCCAAGAATACATCAAAAAAATTATTCACCATGATCAAGTTGGCTTCATCTCAGAGATGCAGGGCTGGTTCAACATATGAAAATCTATCAAAGTAATCCATCATATAAATAAACTAAAAGGGAAAAAACCCATCTGATCATTTCATTAGATGCTGAAAAAGCTTTCAACAAAATTCAACACTTCTTCATGATGAAGATATTGGAGAGATTAGGGATACAAGGAACATATATAAACATGATAAAAGCAATATAAACAAGCTGATAGCCAACATCAAATTAAATGGAGAGAAACTCAAAATGACTCCACTAAAATCAGGAACAAGACAAGGCTGTCCACTCTGTCTGTATCTATTCAAAATAGTTCTTGAAGTTCTGACTATAGCAATAAGATATCAAAAAGAAATCAAGGGTATTCAAATTGGAAAGGAAGAAGTCAACTTTCATTATTTGCAGATGATATAATAGTATATATAAGTGACCCCAAAAACTCTACCAGAGAACTTCTACAACCGATAAATACCTTTGGTGATATGGCAGGACACAAGATCAACTCAAAACAAGCAGTAGCCCTCCTATATGCAGAGAGGGAAATCAGAGAAACATCACCTTTCACAGTAGCCACAAATAACATAAAATATCTTGGGATAATACTAACCAAATAAGTGAAAGACTTATTTGACAAGAACTTTAACTCTTTGAAGAAAGAAATTGAAGAAGATACCAGAAAATGGAAAGATCTCCCATGCTCTTGGATAGGTAGGATCAAAATAGTAAAAATGGCAATCCTATCAAAAGCAATCTATAGATTCAATGCAATCTCCATCAAAATCCCAACACAGTTCTTCAAAGACTTTGAAAGAACAATAATCAACTTCATATGGAAAAACAAAACTTAGGATAGCCCAAACAATTCTGTACAATAAAGAAACTTCCAGAGGGATCACCATCCCTGACATCAAGATCTATTACAGAGCTACAGTAATGAAAACAGCTTGGTAGTGGCATAAAAACAGAGAGGTTGGCCAGTGGAATCCAATTGAAGACCCGGATATTAATTCACACACCTATGAACACCTGATTTTTGACAAAGAAGCTAAAATTATGCAATGAAAAAAAGAAAGTATCTTCAACAAATGGTGCTGGCATAACTGGGTGTCAACTTGTAGAAGAATGAAAATAGATCCATACCTATTATCATGCACAAAACTCAAGTCCAAATGGATTAAAGACCTCAATATAAATCTGACTACACTGAACCTGACAGAAGAGAAAGTGGGAAGTAGTCTTCAATGCATGGGCACAGGAAACCACTTTCTAAATACAACCCCAGTAGCGCAGACACTGAAAACAACAATAAATAAATGGGACTACCTGAAACTGAGAAGCTTCTGTAAAGCAAAGGACACAGTCAATAAGACAAAAAGGCAGCCTACTGAATAGGAAAATCTTCACCAGCCCCACATCAGGCAAAGGACTGGTCTCTAAAATATAAAGAACTCAAGAAATTAGAGATCAAAATTCTAAATAACCCAATTTAAAAGTGTGGTAGAGAACTAAACAGAATTTTCAACAGAAGAATCTCAAATGGCCTAAAGATACTTAAGGAAATTTTCAACATACTTAGCCATCAGGGAAATGCAAATCAAAACAACACTGAGATACCATCTTACACCCATCAGAATTGCTAAGATCAAAAACACCAATGATAGTTTATGCTGGAGAGGATGTGGAGTCAGGGGAACACTCATCCATTGCTGGTGGGAATGCAAACTTGTACAACCACTTTGGAAATCAGTATGGCGGTTTCTCAGAAAATTGGAAATCAACCTACCACAGGATCCAGCAATACCACTCTTGGGCATATACCCAAAAGATGTTCAACCATACTACAAAGGCATTTGTTCAACTATGTTCATAGCAGTATTATTTGTAATAGCCATAACCAGGAAACGACCTAGATGCCCCTCAGCCGAAGAATAGATAAAGAAAATGTGACATATTTACACATTAGAGTACTACTCGGCAGTAAAAAACAATGACATCTTAAATTTTGCATGCAAATGGATGGAATTAGAAAATACTATCCTGAGTGAGGTAACCCAGGCCCAAAAAGATGAATATGGTATGTACTCATTCATAAGTGGATACTAGCTATAAACAAAGGACATTGAGCCTATAGAAGCTAAGTAATAAGGTGAACCTTAAGAAAAACATATTTAGATCCACTTGGAAAGTTGTAACAGACAAGATTGCCTGACAAAATTAGGAGCATGGGGGTGGGGGGAGAAGGGAGGGAAGAAGGGGAAGAGGAGGGGAAAAGAGGAGGGTTGAGGAGAACTTGAGGGAATGGGATAGTCAAGAAGGAGGTAGGACAGGGATGAGGGCAAGAGATATCCTGATTGAGGGAGCCATTATGGAGTTAGCAAAACACCTGGCTCTAGGGAAATTCCCAGGAATTCACAAGGATGACCCCAGCTAAGACCCTAAGCAATAGAGGAGAGGGGGCCTGATCTTGACTTGCCCTGTACTCAGACTGATGAATATCTTAAATGTCACCATAGAACCTTCACTCAGCAACTGATGGAAACAAAGGCAGAAATCAGCATCGGAGCACTGGGCTGAGCTCCCAAAGTCCAGCTGAAGCGTGGGAGGAGTGAGAATATGAGCAAAGAGGTCAAGACCATGATTGGTACACCCACTGAAACAGTCTACCTGAGTTAATGGGAGCTCACAAACTCCAGCTGGACTGGAAAGGAACAAGCGTAGGACCAAACTAGTCCCGTTGATTGTGGTTGACAGTTGCATGGCTGGGGCAGACTGAGGGGCCACTGGCAGTGACACCAGGATTTATCCCTACTGCATGTACTGGCTTTTTGGGAACCTGTTCTCTTTGGATGTATACTTTGTTTAGCCTAGATATAGTAGGGAGGGCCTAGGACCTTCCCCAAAGCAATGTGCCTTACCCTCTCTGAGAACTGGATGGGGGTGGGATGGGAGGGTATGTGGTGGGAATGGGAGGAAGGGAGGGAGTGGGGACTTGGATTGGTATGTATAATGAAAAAAAAGATAGTTTGTTTCTTTTTAAAAAATAAACAAAAAATCCTATAAAAAGATGTGTTACATTTGTTTATGCTGCAAAAATAAACAAACAATTGTTTATTTAATGATGCAAAGATATGTAATATTCTTTTATGTTACATTTGTTTAAGTCTGTAAAGCTGTGTTACTTTGCCTGTCTAAAATACCTGATTGGTCTAATAAAGAGCTGAATGACCAATGGCATTGCAGGAGAAAGGGTAGGTGGAGCTGGAAGGCAGAGAGACCAAATAGAAGGAGAAACTGGGGAGAGAAATCTTGAGGAACATAAAAAGGAGGAGGACATCAGGAGCCAGCTACCCAGGTACACAGCAGGCCTCGGAGTAAGGAGTAAAGAAAGATATACAGAAATAGAGAACGGCAAAAGCCGAGAGGCAAAAATAAGGCAGGATAATTTAAGAAAGCTGGCTAGAAGTAAGCCAAGCTAAGACTGGGCATTCATAAAAAAGAATAAGGCTCTGCGTGTATTTATTTGTGGGCTGGATGGCAGGTTCCCAAAGAGTCAAAGAGGAAAAATAATCCGCAGCAGTAGGACCCACACACATGCTCTGGCTACACCAGGGTGACTCTAGACTTTGGTTTCTCATCTCTTCATACATTTGTAGTTATTTGTTTCTGGGCTAGTTTTATGTCAACAGGACACAAACTATTTTGGATGAAAGAACCACCTTAATTGAGAAAATGCCTCGACCAGTTTGGCCTGTAAGCTAGTCTTCAGGACATTTTCTTGATTGATGATTGAGGTGGGAGGGCACAGCTCACTGAGTGTTGTCCCACCTGGCGAGGGCAGCTTGCTCCTGGATGATACACGAAAACGGGCTAAGCAAGGCAAGAGAAGCAAGTGGGTAAGCAGTGTTTTTCCAGGGCTTCTGCATCAGCTCCTGATTTCAGGTTTCTGCCTTGTTTTCCCTGTAGGTTGGACTTCATCCTTACCAGGAGCCCTTAGAGGCCATAGGTATTGGAACCCCTGGAGCTAGAGTTATAAGTAGCTGTGAGCCACCTGACTTGAGTGCTGGGTATGTGTATGCATGGGTGTGGATCCACACACATTGATGCACACTTGTAGCAGAAGCTACACTTAGTCTCATTTCTGTTGCTGTGATAAAGCATCTTGACCAAAAACACTTAGAGGAGAAAGGGTTTATTTTAGGGCACAATTCCAGGCTATAGCCGATCACAGCAAGCAAGTCAAGGTGGCATGCCCTTAGGACATCCACAGTCAAGAGCGGAATGACTGCATGCCAGCTCAGTGCCCAGCCCACCTTTTACATTCTCATGCAGTCTAGGATCCAAACCCAGGGACTAGTGCCACCCGTAGTGAGCTAGATCTTCTCACCCCAGTGCAATCAAGACACTCCTCCACAGACATGCCTATAAGCCAACCTAATCTAGATGACTCCTTTGAGACTGTTCTTAGGTGATTCTATACTGTGTCACATTGACGATTAAAGATAGCCATGATAGACACACACACCCTCTGTGGATTTTGTAAATACAAGCTGTATAGAACCTTCAAGTTCCATGTATTAAACAGACCTGGGAGATAGCCTAGTGTGTAAAGAGTTTGCCACATGGCATGAAGACCTGAGTGTGAGTCCCAGGACCCATATAAAAAGCTGGGCATGGACGACTGGTGGTGGTGCACGCCTTTAATCCCAGCACTCAGAAGAGAGAGGCAGGTGGATCTCTGTGAGTTCGAGGCCAGCCTGGTATTCAGAGCAAGTTCCAGGACAGGCACCAAAGCTACACAGAAAAACTCCGTCTCAAAAAAACCCAAAACACACATGCACACATGCGTGCACACAGGCACGCACACACGCACGCACACAGGCATGCACACACGCATGCACACGGGCACGCACACACGCATGCACAGGGCACGCACACACGCCCCCATACATGGTGTGTTCTGCCTGTGCCTACTACCGTGAAGAATGGTAGCAGGATTTTAGTAAATTGGGCTAAATTTAGATAAGAGAAAGGACAGGTTTATATTTAATGTATTTTCCCATGAGGAATTTCCTTCTTTTCTGTTCTTGTTTTGTACGACTTAGTAAAGTCTTAATGTCTATTCCATGCAGACCTCACACATTTCTTGTCAACAGACTTAGCTATTGCCTCTCAGCGTCTCAGAGGGTCTGTGTTGGCTCACTGCATCTTCATGAAGTGGCTGATTACTGTACATTTGTTTGGGGTGCGGCCTTTGGGTGGAGCACACATGACCACTCTTGGACTGGCCTCATGTGGTTCTTTCATGCGTAATAATACGTTACTAGTTACTTTTAGTTCCCGGATAGAACACTGTGACCAAATTAAAAAAAAATAGCTTGTAGAAGGAAGGATTTATTTTGCCTTATGGTTCCAGAAGAGAAGTCCATAATGGCAGGGAAATATGGCAGCAGGTGGCTGGGGCAGGACACTGAGACATCACGTGTCCAACCACAGGTGGAAAGCGGAACAAACTGGAAGCGGAGCCAGGCTATGAGTAGTAAAGCCTTCACAGCCCACAGCCAATCATACTTCCTCCAGCAAGGCTCCACACCTGAAAGGTTCCATAATCTCCCCAAACGACAGCACCAACCGGGTCCGAGGGTTCGAATACAGAAGCCTACGGGGGAATGAATCCCATTCAAGCCACCACCATAGGCTCCTCCCCTCTGTGGCAGAGAGGACTCGGTTGAGAGTACCCATGCTGTAGAGGAAGTTTCTTTCTTTTTTTAAAATTTTCAGACAGGGTTTTTTTTTTCTTTCTGCGTAGCCCTGGCTTTCCTGGAGTTCACTTTGTAGATCAGGCTGTCCTGGAACTCACAGAGATCCACCTGCTTCTGAGTGCTGGGATTAAAGGTGTGCATCACTTATGATCACCCTTTCCCCAAGGTCTGTATAAGTATAAAGACAAAATATTTACTGATAATAAATATTCATAAATTTATATTAAAGAATCCTTGGATTGTTTTACAATTTTACCATTTATTAAAGGCAAAAGCAAATTTGCATACTAACGAGGTGAATATGCTTGTATTTTTGTATAAAGATTAAATCCTGGCTGAATAGTTGACAGGACTGAGCATCTTCAGTGCTTTGCAGACTCGATTGATTATTTTGATTTTACAACCGTCAAGGCTGAGAATGCTGTTTCACATAACATTATAGTAAAAAAAAATGGCAGAAGTGTGTTTACAGCCATTTAGGAGATTGTTGGCAATTCTGTTCTTATCCCATGCCAAAATTCATTTCAATTATTCTTTTTTAAAGAAATGAAACTCAAGTTAGCAATTCAGATAGGAACATTTGGAATCAGACATTCTACCACGTTAGAATCTGCAGATGTTCTAAACTGGTACTCACAGTGAGGGACAGTCAATCCGAGAGGTCTTTGTATTCTGCGACGGAGCCATCGCATTTCCATAAGAACAGAAAACTTTGCCCAATAACCTGGGTTTCATCCCTGGATCCCACATGGTGGAAGGAGAGAAATGATCTGTGGAGACGTTCACTGACCACATGTACAACTTGACATGTGCATGTACACTCCCCCACACACAATAAATAAACAACTTTTTAAAAACTCACTGGAATTCATGCAGGTTTCCTATATATAATAGCCTTAAATCTGAGCTGAGGTGTTTGCAGAATGTTTGCTTATATTGTGTGGAATGAGAGTAAAATGCTCATATTTTATGTTTGGAGTCAGGGATCCAGTGCCCTCTCTGTGGTACACCAGTTCACACTGACACCAGTAACACCAGGACACACTGACAAGTACACCAGTCCACACAGTACACACTGACAAGTACAACAGTCCACACAGTACACACTGACAAGTACACCAGTCCACACAGTACACACTGACAAGTACACCAGTTCACACAGTACACACTGACAAGTACACCAGTCCACATAGTACACTGACAAGTACAACAGTTCACACAGCACACACTGACAAGTACACCAGTTCACACAGCACACACTGACAAGTACACCAGTCCACACAGTACACACTGACAAGTACACCAGTCCACACAGTACACACTGACAAGTACAACAGTCCACACAGTACACACTGACAAGTACACCAGTCCACACAGTACACACTGACAAGTACACCAGTCCACATAGTACACTGACAAGTACAACAGTTCACACAGCACACACTGACAAGTACACCAGTTCACACAGCACACACTGACAAGTACACCAGTCCACACAGTACACTGACAAGTACACCAGTTCACACAGTACACACTGACAAGTACACCAGTTCACACAGTACACACTGACAAGTACACCAGTCCACACAGTACACTGACAAGTACACCAGTTCACACAGCACACACTGACAAGTACACCAGTCCACACAGTACACTGACAAGTACACCAGTCCACACAGTACACACTGACAAGTACACCAGTCCACACAGTACACTGACAAGTACACCAGTTCACACAGCACACACTGACAAGTACACCAGTCCACACAGTACACTGACAAGTACACCAGTTCACACAGCACACACTGACAAGTACACCAGTTCACACAGTACACACTGACAAGAACACCAGTCCACATAGTACACTGACAAGTACAACAGTTCACACAGCACACACTGACAAGTACACCAGTTCACACAGCACACACTGACAAGTACACCAGTCCACACAGTACACACTGACAAGTACACCAGTCCACACAGTACACACTGACAAGTACAACAGTCCACACAGTACACACTGACAAGTACACCAGTCCACATAGTACACTGACAAGTACAACAGTTCACACAGCACACACTGACAAGTACACCAGTTCACACAGCACACACTGACAAGTACACCAGTCCACACAGTACACTGACAAGTACACCAGTTCACACAGTACACACTGACAAGAACACCAGTCCACATAGTACACTGACAAGTACAACAGTTCACACAGCACACACTGACAAGTACACCAGTTCACACAGTACACACTGACAAGTACACCAGTCCACACAGTACACACTGACAAGTACACCAGTCCACATAGTACACTGACAAGTACAACAGTCCACACAGTACACACTGACAAGTACACCAGTTCACACAGTACACACTGACAAGAACACCAGTCCACGCAGTACACTGACAAGTACACCAGTTCACACTGATACCAGTAACACCAGTACACACTGACAAGTACACCAGTTCACACTGATACCAGTAAAACCAGTACACACTGACAAGCACACCAGTTCACACTGACACCAGTAACACCAGTACACACTGACAAGTACACCAGTTCACACTGACACCAGTAACACCAGTACACACTGACAAGTACACCAGTTCACACAGTACACACTGACAAGTACACCAGTCCACACAGTACACTGACAAGTACACCCGTTCACACTGATACCAGTAACACCAGTACACACTGACAAGTACACCAGTTCACACTGACACCAGTAACACCAGTACACACTGACAAGTACACCCGTTCACACAGCACACACTGACAAGTACACCAGTCCACACAGTACATACTGACAAGTACACATGTTCACACTACACACTGACAAGCACACCAGTTCACACTGACACCAGTAACACCAGTACACACTGACACACACCAACACTTTGGACACCAAACACATTTGACTTTGAATTAATTTTTGTGTCTTTAGAATCCTTATCCTGTTTCCAGATTTTTTATGACCTTGTATGGGGTCATGACCAGCAGTTTGTGAAGCTGTGCTGCAGATGACAGAGCGAAGGGGAGCCGGAGGGAACGCCCGCCTTCAGATCTTAGACCAGCTGTCCTCGAAACGGAGGGCAGGATGCCGGGTCCTGTGGCCCCACCTTGGCCAGCTGAGGGTAATTAGCACGGTGTGTAGAAACTACAATTCCCCCATTGGAGTCAGCCTAAAGATACCGAGGGTTGAGTCAGATGCAGGGCCCGTCATCTTTGGGGGGTCACGTCCATGAGCCATCCTGGAGTCTGCATCCTCCTGCCTAGACAGCTCTGTTGGAAGGGTGCCATAGTTTCTAGGAGAAGGTGGACTTGATGGAGTCTGGAGTAGTAGTGATGAGATCCTTACCGTGGTGTCCTGTTTGTGTCTTGTCCCTCAGCAGTCTCTTGTCTGACTCTATCCCAGCTCTCGCTCCCTGAAAGCCGCCCCCTCCCCAGTCTGCTCCCCAACGCATGCTTTCAGTGCTGTCTCTCCAAACTCTCCCAGAAGGTCACCTCAGCTGGTCAAGGCAGGCAGAGTGGCTAATCTCCTTTTCTATTTGTTACAGGGATCAGACAGCAAGGGGGTTAAAGAACAGGAGCCACACCCAGCCACGTGGGAAAATCTGTTCACCAGGGGAAACAGACACCAGATTCACTGTGTGCAATATTTTTCTGACAGGCCACAGTGCTAAGACAGGGCGGCAGTCCCCAAAGGGAGGGGGCAAGGGACCCTGATGGGAGCCGGCACAGGGGCCTGGAGAGAGGCTCCTGTACTTGGCTGCCTCCACCCATGGGCTTTCACACACTGGCATTTTGTTTAATTCAATAGTTTTTAGACACATCTTATTAAAGAAAAGGATTTTTAAAGTCCCAGCCTGGAGCTGGAGAGATGGCTCAGTGACTAAGAGCACTTACTGCTCTTATAGAGGACGTGGTTTGCTTCCCAGTATCCATCTCAGGCAACTCATGACTGCCCATGATTCCAGTTCCAAGAATGGCCCCTTCTTTTGGCATCTGTGTGTACCTGCAGACTCATGCAGGTGCACGCACACAGCATGCATATAAATAAAAACGAGAAAGTTTAAAAAAAATGAAGTTCTAGGCTGCACTCTGCTGAGACTCATCTTCCTAAGCTGTGCTGTCCAAACTGGAAGCAGCTGCTTCTCCGGGTCTCAGGAAATTACAGACTGCATTTGGAATATCAATGACAGGATGGTTGCAGCCCTCAAAGGGGCTCAGGGATGGGAACACCGCCTCAGAGCCTGGCCCGGCAGAAAGTCCTTTCTTTTCGTTTGAAGAGCCCCCACAGATTATTTTTAGCATCTGAAGTTCGTCTTCCCCCTTCCTAAACTTGGACTTCAAGGAAGCAAATGTGTGAGCTTTCCCCCCAGAGTACCAACAAAATGCCTGTGGTCTCAACCAGGGAGGAGACAGACACCCTTCACCATCCAGTCTGGGCTGAAATTTCAGCCTGACTAATGCGTGCTCTGGTGGCTTGGCCTGATTACAGATGCCAGACCCACAAGGAGGCATAGTTCTGTGGCCTTTGGACCTCAGGAGATACCAGGTGGCATCTCTGGGGACCCTTGATTGGGCAGTCATGGCCTTCTGGGATGACCCATGCCTCTTTTAGCTAACGGTGCACAGGAGACCCCAGCCATTCTGCTCCACGGCAGCTTCAGCTGACTGCTGGGGAATCTGCAGCGTGCGCTCCGCTTCTTCTGGTGGGCTCTGCATTCTTTCCTAGTGAGTAACACGCTGGAAAACCAGAATATACGGTCAGCATTCTTCCTATAAACAGAGCGATTGTACATTGTGAAAGAGTCACTTAGCGATGACTGGAGGGTTGCCATGGTTACCCTCCCCCAGCCATGTGGTCCCAGTGCACTGTGGACGTGGAGCTGGGCGTTTCCTGATGGAAATGTGACTGGAGGCACTGGGTGGCTTCTTCACTGCTCTGGTACCCTTCGAGTGCAGAGCTATCATCAGTGGGTCTTCCTGCCCTGGTCTTCCTCGGCTACAAGGTCCTGTTAATGCAGGAAGTCATGCGTGGAATCCAGGGTGTGAAGACCCAGGTGAGGAGGCCTGAGCAGATGCTGGGAGAGCATGCTTCCCTATCCCCCGTGTGTTCCCTCTCCCAGGGCTTCCTGGGAGATTGCTCGGTGGACTCATTTGTCCCTAGAAAGCAAAGGGAAAGTGCTCAAACCCTTCTGGGTTTGCTCGAGGGCTGGTTTCTCACTCAGAGGAACTGCATTTGAGAAAGTCGACCTCAACGCCTAGGGAGATGGCTCAGTATGCAGAACACTTGCCCACTTGCCACATAAGCCTGAGGGCTGGAGCTCACGTGTCCAGAGCTGTGGGAAGGAACTGTGGAAGATGTTGCATTAGATGCTGCAGGGTAATAAGGGGCTCCCAGAGCCCTTTCCAGCACAGCCTTGTCTTCCTATGCTCTTCATTGACTTCTCTTTTGCAGGATCTCCCAGACAGGGATCCCCAGAGCAGGGGTTTGATGAAGACACCCCATGTGGAGCTAAGTGCTCCAAAGTCTCTCTTGCTGCACATTGTTCTGAGTTCAAGTGAGAGACTCTGCCTCAATGTGTAAGGTGGAGAACAAGCCAGGAAGAAAGATACCTGATCTCTCTCTCTGTCTCTCTCTGTTTCTCTGTCTCTCTGTCTCTCTGTCTGTCTGTCTGTCTGTCTCTCTCTCTCTCTCTCTCTCTCTCACACACACACATTTTTGCCTTTTTTATTTAAATTTTTCCTATCTATCTATCTATCTATCTATCTATCTATCTATCTATCTATCTATCTATCTATCTTTGAGACAACACTTTCTATATAGCCCCGACTGTGCTGATGAAACTCTCTATGTAAACCAGGCTTGACTTGAATTCACAGAGATCCTCCTGCTTCTGCCTCCCAAATGCTGTAATTAAAAACATGTGCCACCATGCCCAGTCTAAATTTTTTTCATACAACGTATTTGTTCATATTCTTTTCCCTCTTGAACTCCTCCCAGATCCTCCCCACCTCCCAGTCCACCCAAAGTCATGTTCTTTTATCTTGCAAACATACAAAACCAAAATCAAAACAAACAAACAAAAAACAAAGTCAAAGCAAGCAAACAAAAATAAGACAAAAATACCCAAACAAAATAAAATGAAACAAAAAAGCATGGAGTCCGTTTTTTGTTGGTCAGCTTCTCCCAGACATGGGGCCTGCTCTGGAGTGTGGTTGGTATCCCAGGGAGACTCCATTGGAGAACGCTGATTGTCCCCTTCCCGGTGGGTGTCGATTGCAAATGCCTTCTTGTTCAGGGGGGGCTTTGTGTCTACTTCCCCTTCAGGGACCCCATCTGGATTGAATCTGCACAGGCCCTGTGCATGCTGTTGTGGTCCTTGTGAGTTCCTATGTCCATCAGCCCCATTGTGTCCTGAAGGCACTGTTTCCTGAGGGTCCTCAGTCACCCCTGGTTCTTAAGGGCTCCCCACCTTGTCTTCCACATAGATCCCTGAGCCCTGCGAAGAGAAGTTTGATGAAGACACCCCACTTAGTGCTGCATGCTGCAAAGTCTCCCCGCTCTGCACATTGTTCAATTGTGGGTTTCCGTGTTAATTCTCATTTACTGCAAGCAGAAACTTCTCTGATGAGCAGTGCACGGGTCTGAGTCTCTATCTAGTGTAGTCGCTGTGGGTCAAATAAATAAGTATTTTTTAAAAAGGAAATTTACCCCTGGCTGTCCAAACCCACTCAGGCCTGACCTCCCATAGGACACACTCCCCAGTGACCACCTGCTTGTGTGCACGGAATTCCCTCTTTACTGGATGTCAGTGGCAACACACATGTTTTTGGAAATAAAAGCCTGGCTCTGGGCTGTGCTGAAAATCCCAGGCAAGAATCCTATCTGCACTCTGAGGAGCAGTTTTGACTCTTTCCACAGATAGTTTACATCCAGCCTATTCTCTGAACCACCCGCTGAGATGGAGTTGCTGAACAATGAGCACTCAGGCCCACGTAATCCCAAATAATTAAAAGCACACTTGCTGTTCATCTAGATGGGGCCATGTAGACAAGCCCTCTGCCATTGGGAGTTACCAATGGCGGAGGCGGTCAGGGAAGTAGCTGCCCTGGTTGTAGGGACGGTGGTGGTGTCGCTGCCTATGTGCTGGGGGAAGGTGCCCAGAAAGAGGTTGCATCGGATGCTGCAGGGTGACAAGGGGCCTACCAGAGTGCCTTGCTGCACAGGTCCTCCCTCAGACAGTCTTCCGCCCTTGCCTTCCCTTCCACAGCCAGCTTGTAATTTCCCAATCCTGCTACAGAGGTATGTAAAGACGGGATCCCTAGAAGCCTTGGAGCTGGCAAATTATGTCCCCCTAGGCGTGGGGATGTTTTGCTGCTTCAGGGTCAAAAAGACAGCGAGGGACTCAGACCTGGAAAAGGGGGCAGCTAAGGTTGTGAGGCACCCACCATGGGGCTCCGTTGTCTCTGGGTAGCTCCTGAATTGGTGGGTTCTGTGTCAGGTAAGGGACAGACAGGTTGACCCTGTCACCAGTAATCAGTTTCCTAGCCCTGGGAAGGGCGTGGCCAGGGGCTCCAGCTGGGTGTCTTTGGCTGCCAAGGTCTAGATAGTGCTGAGGGAGAAGCCTCGGTTTTGCAAGGCATGATGGGTAACTGTAGCATCCATGCTGCTGCCCCTAGTTCTGCTCAGACCACTCGTCAAGCATAGCATGTGACCCATCTGGAAGAGCAAGGCCCTGGGTGGGACTGACCTTTCTCCTCGACCCCCAATCTCATCCTGCTGCAGCTGGTCTCAGAGAGGAATCATGGGGCCCCCGAGTCCTTCTTCGGTGCCGTCCTGGTCCCCTCTTACCCGGCACCGCAGTTTTCACGGGCCCAGGCCTTCCTTCTGCTGCGATTCTCACTGCCAGCTCCTCAGATCAATGTCCAGGTTGCCAGACCTTTCTCAGGCTGTCTGTGGACTGTCCCATGTGGTCAGGGATGGACGGCAGTGAGAACTACCCACCCCTACCTCTGTCCCTAATGAGGGCTAATTATTTGAACTCCATAGGCTGATTTCCCACTAGTAAGATCTATGAATTTCAGGGTGTGGAGTTCCATGTTGCCAGAAGCCATCATGGAGGTTTGGAGGGTACTTCCTGTCTCTCATCAAAGCTTTTATTTCTGTCTGAGAACCTGGGCATTTAGGTTCAGACTAGGGGTGGGAAGCTGATTGCAGGAAGTAGTAGGAAGGTGTGAATGTGTATATGGATGGGGTATGGTGGAGGTGGTGGAGGTGGAGGTGGTGGAGGTGGTGGAGGTGGAGGTAGTGGTGATGGTGGAGGTGGAGGTGGAGGTGGTGGTGGTGGTGGAGGTGGAGGTGGTGGAGGTGGAGGTGGTGGTGATGGTGGTGATGAAGGTGGTGGAGGTGGAGGTGGTGGTGGTGGTGGAGGTGGTGGTGGTGGTGGAGGTGGTGGAGGTGGTGGTGAAGGTGGAGGTGGTGGAGGTGGTGGTGAAGGTGGAGGTGGTGGTGATGGTAGAGGTGGTGATGGTGGAGGTGGTGGAGGTGGAGGTGGTGGTGATGGTGGTGATGGTGGTGGTGGAGGTGGTGGTGGTGGAGGTGGTGGTGGTGGAGGTGGTGGTGAAGGTGGAGGTGGTGGTGATGGTGGAGGTGGACGTGGTAGAGGTGAAGGTAGAGGTGAAGGTGGAGGTGGTGGTGATGGTGGAGGTGGTGGTGGAGGTGGAGGTTGAGGTGGAGGTGAAGGTGGTTGTGGTGGAGGAAGAGGTGTGTGTGTGTGCTCCCCTTCCTCCACCTTTGTTTCTTAGACACATGAATTGTGGTCTCCAGGGACCACAGTACCACCCAACCAGTCACTGTCTTGTGATGCGGCATGTCTCTTCCTTCCTGTCTTAGTTTGCTCCTGCTGCTATAACAAAATGTCTGAGGCTGGCTAGTTTAAGGGCAATACGTATTTGTTGCTTGTGGAACTAGAGGTTAGGAAGTTCAAGGCCCATGCACTGGCGGATTTGGTATAAGCCAAGGGCCCAGTCTCTGTCTACAATGTTTCTCACTTTGGAAAGCAGGGCCAGCGAGGTTTACAAGGTCCCTTATGAGTTAATCCCACGTGGAAGAGGGGTATCATCCTGACTTAACCACAGCCTCCAGGACCACCTTTATTACTGCTGTGTTGGCCTTAGGGTCACCAGAAGAATTTGCTGACTGCGGAGATGGCTCCATGGATAAAGTGTCCTCCACCCAAGCTGGAGGACCAGTGTTTGGACCTCTAGAGTCTTTGCTACTGCTGGGCAGGTGCTATCTCAGCACCCAGGAGGCAAAGCTGGGGGGATCCCTGGGCAAGCTGGTGGAAATGATGAGTTCTGGGTCCAGCAAGAGACCATGCTTCAATAAATAAAGCAGAAACTGCTTGAGGGAGACACCCTGACTCAAAGTTGGGCCTCTACACACTTGTACACACATGTATATGCATGCATATAGCTACACCCAGACATGTATAAATATGCATATAAATGATCAACACACACACACACCACAGCAAATGAAAAAGAATTGAGGGAACACACATTTAAAGTCAAGCACTTACACTCTGTAAAGGCTCGCCTTCAATGGCTACCCCAACTCCAAGGCTGGAAGGCCCTCCTCTGACCCTGCCTAGCCAGCAGCAGTCTGCTTATGAGAACCCACTGTGCCTGTCACTTCCTCACTCCACGCTTAGTGGGAGCTTTCACACTGTGGCAGCTGGCTTGTGCTACGCAGGGGAATGCGGCATGCCCACTGAGCAACGGCAGCAGCGAGATTAACTTAAAGAATAAAAAAGATTCAGACAATTCATCCTGGAACCCATTGCTTGCTTAGGCATGTGCCCCACCATGGAGGGACATCCCTGTTCAGGAGAGAGTAGTGCTTTCCTGAGTTTCCTCCCACACCTTCTGCTACACACATGCTCTTTCAAGCTGCATGCCACCTTCCCCTGGCACTTGGGCCTCTGAAGGACTTTTCTGGATCACTTGGCCTGCAATCAGGACCTAGGCTGTCCCTGGGAGCCTCATGGAGAACTCCCCAAACTACCTTCCCAGGTGCTCTTCTGCGGGATTTCTGCATGAGTCTCTTGGTTGTACTTCGGGATGTCTGGTACATTAATTTAAAGGGCCTGAGCCAACTATATGTTTTTTTTCCTCAACAAGAAGAAGAAGACAATGAAGGAGGAGGAAGAAGAAAGAAAGAAAGAAAGAAAGAAAGAAAGAAAGAAAGAAAGAAAGAAAGGAAGGAAGGGAGGGAGGGAGGGAGGGAGGAAGGAAGGGAGGGAGAAAGAGGGGGGAGAAAGAGAAAAAGGAAAACAACAACAGAAAACCAGGAACTTTTGTTTAAACCACTGGCCACTGACCTTCAGCTCTGGTTTATTCCAAGACCCTGGTTGAGGCATCAGACCCCACCTCCATGTCTAGCACTGTGCTGGCCTCTTGTGCTTGCTGTTGGTCCATGAAGCCAGCACCAGAGCATGGTCATCCATCCTCTCTGGGTTCCCTCTCTGTATCACCCTCAAGTGTCTCCAAGCCTGCTGCCTCCACCTCCCAGATCCTGACTGTCTATGCCCATCCCCTTTTTAGTGTTCTGGACACTTGTGGTCTGTGTTTCCTCCACTTATGCTCTGAACGGTCTCAGAAGAGACCTTGTTCCTCTCTGAGCTTCAGTTTCATTGATGGTGTGGAAAGACAGCAAAGAGAATTTGTCTTGTTGTCTTCATCAGTTACAATAGGTGGCCTACGGGGTTGAGGAGGGTTCTGAGCCACAACCAGGATCCACAGGAAGGACAACTGTGGTTGACAATGTTGGCAATGGGAAGGAGAGGGAAGCAGGGTGAGCAGGTACCCATCATTGACCATCCTCTGAGGTGCAGAATGTCATTCCCAGCCTCTCAGCACCTCCTCCCCCACCCCATTCTGTCCCCTTGAAGATGAAGATACACTGTGACCTTGGATTAGAGCAGAGGAGACAGAACTCAGAGAAGCCATGTTTCTCAAGGTGCCCCACTGGACAGGTAGCCAGGGTGTTTGTGGAGGCAGAGACAGCGTCTCTTTATAAGAAAACCCTTCTTCATCTTGGAGGAGTGAAAAGTCTGAGGCACTCATTGAGTTTTGGGGTCTAGGGTTCTGGGCTCCCACCTATGCCTGTGGAGAACATGGTGGTGCTGGAGCTGGCCTGCAGAAGCTACTGTGGCCAGAACAGCATCTTCCTCCCTGCGGACCGGCTTCCTTCTTGAATGGAGGTAAAGGATGCGGGCTACCTGGATCCCCTGCAGCCCAAGCAGCAGCCCTTCTTTGTGGTGTCAGCCTCCCTGGATGGCTACTCTACAGATGAAGGAGTATGTGTTCATGGTGTGTGTACATGTGTCCTAGCAACCTAAACATAGGCACAGTGTGGTCAGATGGGACATTGGCCACCAAGATTCTACTCTGCTGGTACAGCTGACGCATGATCCATCCCCAAAGTCCAGAACTTTCCTTTTTCACATGCTGTCCTTCCCTTGCAGAAGTTTGTCTAATTCATCCTTGAACCTCCCCCCCGCCACACCATCCTGGGCTCCAAATAGACTAGAACCCAGAAAGGCTCAGTGATGGATGGATTTTGTCTTATGCTAGGCGCTGATGTGATAGTTGCATGGTATACATCAGCGCTGACAGAGGACCCCACATGCTGTCCAACTTTGTGATGGGATAGCCAGTTCCATCTGGTTTTGTCTTAGAAAACCCTACCCCTCGTGGAAAATGTATTAAGACATATAGCCTCCTCTGACCTAACTCACCACCCTCCGGTTGCTAGTCTGGAGATGGGGAGGTGTCCCACCCTCTGCAGCCGGCCCTCTCCAGAGAAGTACCCCATCACTCAGCCTTCAGGGAAGAGCTATTGGTCAGACTTGCTCACTCCGTTAACTGTTGACTCACAGTCTGAAAATGTGCTCAGGGGCCGGTTGTGACCAGTCAGCCTCAGTGGACTTCTGTGGGAGGACTCCCTTTCCAAGCACGTGCCGTCGTCAGCACCTTCCTGCCAACGGCGCAGCGACTTTCCTAACGGGACCCTTGTGTTCCGGCTCAGCCTTTAGCCACAGGCTTTGGCTCAAGACCTGGTTGAGGGGGACGGAGGGAGAAAGCCATCTGGAGAGGAATCAGTGTTCAGACGAGAAAGGAAATTGCGTTGGAATGATTGAGCCGGCAAAAGCGAGGGAAGCTTGCGTGGCCAAGTTCAACAGAGGGGGACTGAGTGAGCAGGCTGGGGCCTTAGATTTGGCCACAAAGGGCCCTGCTCTGCTGAGGCTGGGGTTTTACCAAATCTGGACAAAATGGGGAAAGTGCCTCTCCTTCTTCTGCCTCCTTAGGCATCAGGAGTCTAGGCAGGCCCAGATCACCACTCCAGAGATGTTCTGGGTCCCCAAAACCACGGCAGAGAATATATCTAGGGTTTTCCATGTAACCTGAATGGCTAAGTTGCCCAGACTGGTCCTTAGCCTCGCTCACAGTAGGCATCCTTGGGAACTTGGCAGCAGCATCCTTCAACCGTCCTTTGGGTCATTGGTGCCATTTTCCCCTTTAGCACTTGCTGGAGGGTAGCAGCTCTGGCTCTGGTGTTCCTGGGGCTACCTCGGAGCTGCTGGTCACTCATGAAGGCCGTGCCCATGTCTGGAAGATGAGATTCTGGCCACAAAAATCACTCAGCTGGCTTGAGCCAGAGAGAGATTTCCGTTGAGTGGAAGAAAATAGGCAGAACTACCCAAGGTGACAGAGTAGCCAGGGCTAAAACAGGCCGTGGTTCATAACGTGGCACCTAGTGGTTGTTGAGGCCTCCAGCTCAGCATGGGTCAGTGGTGTCTGGAGGCTGAACAGCCTTGGGACCGTGAATACTGTCCTCACAGCGTCCCCTGCTGGTTCCTACCCAGCTTTGCCACAGCTCAACGGCTCAAGCGGTGGGCGTGAAGGGTGGCTTTTCTCTGAGGCCCATCTGAATAGCTTATTGCTCAACACTTGTCCCCGGGATCTGCATGCAGCAGGCACCACCTGAGTACCTACTGTGTGTCCAGTCTGGGTGCCTGCCAGGCAGAAGGAGTCTGAACGTGGGACATCCTCCTTGTTGAGTCAGGGAAGCATGGCAGAAACGTTGGGCCAGGGAGCCCTTCTGCACTTTCCTTCTGTTGCTCCTGGATGCCAGCTGCCCTGTGATGCCTAGGAGGTGGAGAAGCACCTCCTGCTCCTTGTGCTCTCAGACTCTTAATGGGTGCCTCAGTGTGATGGCTAATAGTGACTGTTCACTTGGCAAGGTCCAGGGTAACCTAGGAGACCAACCTCTGGGCATGTCTGGGGAGAGGAACTGTAAACTGTGTTAAATAAAGACCCACCATTAGGTGGGTGGGACCATCACGTGGGATGGAGTCCCGGACTGAATGGAAAGGAGACAGTGGGCTGAGCACCAGTGTTCATATGCCTCTGCTTCCTGACTGTGGGTGTCGTGGGAGCAGATTGCCTCAAACTCCTGCTGCCACGCCTCCCCCACCCTGATGGATTGATTGTACCTGTGAACGGAGACCCCAAATAACCCCCTTTGTGTTAGTTTTCCCTCAGCACAGGCCAGAGTCATCTGGGAAGAAGAAACCTCCGCTGAGAAGATGCCTCTGTCTGACTAGCCTCTAGGCAAATCTGTGGGGAATTTTCTGGATTGCCGATTGATGTGGGAGGACAGTGACATCCTTGGGCGGGTGGCCCTGAGTGCGTAAGAAAGTAGGCTGAGCAAGTCAGTAAGCAATGTTTCTCCATGGCTTCTTCTTCAGTCCTGTGATGTGGGAGGGTCTTATGACTATGTGTTACTTTCATTGGTTAATAAAGAAACTGCCTTGGCTTTTTGATAGGAAAGCAGCTTAGATAGGCGGAGTAGACAGAACAGAATGCTGGGAGAAAGAAAGCAGAGAGTCAGGCAGACTCCATGCTTCTCCTACCTAAGACGGATGGTGGTTAGACTCATGCCTGTAAGCCACCCCCAAGTGGCGATACACACTAATAGAAATGGGCTAATTAAGATATGAGAGTTAGCCAAAAAGAGGCTAGAGCTAATGGTCCAGGCAGTGTTTAAATGAATACAATTTGTGTGTTGTTATTTCGGGTGTAAAGCTAGCTGTGCGGGAGCCGGGCAGGACGAAAAGCAGGCCTGCTCGCCTCATCACTACAGTCCTGCCAGCCGGTCCTGCCTTGAGTTCCTGCCCTTTCCTCCATGATGGACTATAAACTGTAAACCAAGTTAATTCCCTTTCCCCAGGCTGTTTGTGGTCATGGCGATTGTTACAGCAAGAGAAAGCTAACGAGCCCCAAACACACTGGTCCTCATGTCTGCGGTTCTATCGCAGCAGTGAGAAAAGCAACACAGGGTACATTGCAGAACAGGCACCATCTTTATCAGATCAGGTGAGCTAGCCAGTGGATGTCCATCACCATGGGATCTGTGGAATGCTGACACTTCCTTGGGAGGAAGGAGTGTGCAGGGTCATTGGACCCTCCCCTGAATATCAAGTACTCTTCCCAGTCATTTATATGCAGACTCCACACTAGTTGCATGTGACCCTGGGGGACCTTAAGGAGAAGTTAGAGCACACAGGCTGGGGAGGGCTAGTTGAGGGGTTCCATCTAAGTGATCCAGGGGCACTGGCATCCATGTAGGATCAGATCTTTCAGTGTGGCTGCTTTAGGGTCACCCATGCTCCAGCCCCCAAACCTTTACCCACCTTCCATAAGGTCAATAAACTCATGGCTTCCCCAACGTAAACTTTGGTGGGATGTACTTTAGTTACTCATTGGGACTTTGATAGACCAGGTGGACATTGCCTAGCGTCTACAGTAAGATACAACTGGCCTTTCCAATAAAGCCAGTCCCTAAATAACAAGGCTAATGCAGAAAGGTTTGCTCTTGTGGCTAACACCTCTGAGAGGACCTACAGTTGATAATTGCTCCAATGCCTTGAGTTTCACTGGGGTCAGGCTGTCCTTGCAGGGCGGAGGAAGTGCTGCTGGCTGGATTGCTAGTCTTCCTCCATCAGCTGCAGGCACTAGCAGGACACTGCTGGGCAGAGCTCTGGACTCCCCGGCTCCCTCTGGATCAGTAAACAGACCTGCTGGGTGGAGGTCCAGCGTGGTCTACAGTTAGGCCTGTAGATACCACATTGTCACGACAGATACCACCAGCCCATTGCCAATCTTGTTCCCACTGACTGGAACTGGTTTCACCAGCCCATTGCTAAGCCTGTTCTCACTGACTGGAGCTGACTGGAATTCTCTTGGCCCCGAGTCTTCAAATCCAGCTCTGGAGTCAACCATGGCTACATCCCAGGTGAGACAAGCTCCCCTGGCTGTCCTGGCTGAGGTTCTACACATTCCTGATTGTGCGTGACCAGCAGAGAAGGAGGCAGAGCTGCCTGCTCTGGCCTTTGTCTCCTGAGGACGAACTATGGAATGTGAGCCCTGGGAAGGGGCCAGAGGATTGCCTGTGAAGGAGAAGAGGTCCTGGCTGGGCATCTGGACACCAGACGTGAGAGGCTTAGCTCATCCAGGGGCCGGGCCAAGTTCTCCCCCAGGACGCTGCAGCCAGCTTGAACCTGGGGGCTGGGAGAAGGTCAGGCTGAGTCTTGAACTGTCCAGAGAAGCCCAGAGGATCTGTGATCCACAGATGCTGTGTCCTACTGGGCAGAATGTCCTCCTGCCCTGGCTGGGCCTGGTCCTAGGTTCTTGGCTGCTCTGGGCACAAGAGGGTTAGGGATCTCTGGGTATTACTGTACTGGTGGATTCTGATTTTTGAAAGACCCACAGTTGCTAAAGTTGCACAGACGGAGGGACGGCCTGGAGAATGTGACACAGTGTCGTGAACACGCATGGGGAGGCACAGAGAGAAGCTAAAGAAAGATTGCAGGAATTTCTCACTTGGCCTCAGAACGTTTTGCAACCTTCAGTGAACTATCATGGGTGGTAAGGGAGGCCTTTTGGACTTCAGACAACAGTGCTCCTGTGCTTCTGATGGGAGTGAGGTCTAAGCAGGGCAGCCTCTGTTCAGGGTCCTGGAGCTGGCTCTGCTGGGGCCTGTGACTCTAAGCCGGTGGTTCTCAACCTTCCTAATACTGTGACTTTCAGTATAGTTTCTCAGGTTTTGGTGACCTCCAACCATAAAATTATTTCTATTGATACTTCGTAACCGTCATTTTGCTACCGCTTTGAATTGTAATGTAAATATCTGTGTTTTTCGTCAGTCTTAGGTGACCCCTGTGAATGGGTCATTATAACCCCGAAAGGGTCATGACCCCACAGGTTGAGAACTGCTGTTCTAAGGAGCTCTCATGGAATCTTCCCTCTCCTATCAGTGACCTTTCTAGGACATGATCCTCCCTCAAGGAGCTTCCAGTCTCATGAGGTCAAGTCCAAGCCATGGGAGCACAACTGGAGGTCACTGGGAACCTTTGTGGGGACTTCTTGCTCCATATAGGAGCAAGCTGGCTGAGCCCAGCTCTGCAGGAGTTCTGCCTACCCATCTGGAAGGTGGTGACTTCGCCTTGTCAGCACTGGGGTAGGGCTGGGGTGCAGGTTCCAAGACCTATGGGGGACTAGGTAGATGGCAGAAAGCATGACTAACCCAGAGCATGACTTCTGGCACCTTCAGTCACCCCTTCATACAGCTGGGAAGATGACCCCAGGGGGCAGTGGTTCCCAAAGGGTTTGCAGAGTTCAACTTTGCACCCCTGAGTTAGGTGTCCTGTAGAGAAGATGACTCCCATCAGACATGAGGGCGTCTCAGAGCTAGAGATGGGGAGGGGGTTCTAACAGATGCTGTTGGTCCGTGAAAGGCCATGGAGAGCTTGCCAGCACAGTTGGGTGTGGAGCCAATCGCCCGTCCAACTCTCAGACCGTGTCAGCCCAGGCTGTGGACTCCGGCCCAGATGGCCTGGCCATCTCTATATGTTATCCGTCTGTGAAGATATGTTTTCTGCAAGAAAACAGATTTATACAAGAATGCTGGGCTCTGAGATCCCCCTGGGGGTGGAATGTTCTAGCAGAACAGGAAGTAAGTGGGGGCTGGGCTGCGTTCCTTAGGCAGTACACCAAGATTAGGAGGTCCCCACCCGCCCGCCAGTGGATGGGTGGAAGAGCCGCTTGGCTGACAGATGTGTACTGAGGCCTGAGAGGGGTTGTGTGTGGTTGTGTGTGGTGGCAGTGAGTGTGTCAAAGGACGGTCTCATTTTCTCCCTGTCCCCAAACTCCGCTACTCTTCGGCTGTCACACTGGAAGTGTCCTGCTGAACGCAATCGATTCTGTTACCTGTTTTCTGTTTTTCCGGGATTTAGTTTCCTCCTATAAACAGGCCGATTTGCTGGGTGAGCACAATATGGATAGTTTTGTGGACCCTTTTTGTTGTTTTGAGACAGGCTTTCTTGAAACTCAGGCTGGTGGAGGATAACCCTGAACTGGTCCTCCTGCCTCTAACTCCCTCCCTGAGAGCTAGGATTACAGGTGGGCCCCACCATGCCTGGCTATTTATTTATTTATTTATTTGCTCACAGACTTTATCATTACTTATTAATTTAACTATTTTATCGTAGGAAGGTTTTGTGTTTGTGTGTACGTGCATACACAGGAGTTGTGTATGTTGTGTGTGTATTCATGTGTCCATGTATGTTGTGTGAATGTGGGTATGCATATGTATGTATGCACATGTATGCGTGCTGCACGGGCCTCTGTGTGGACATGTGCAGGCTAGAGGTTGCTGTCAGGGCGGTTCTTTATGGTATTCCACCTTAATTTTTGAGACAAGGTCTCTCACTGAATCTGCGGCACCATTTTTAACTACATTGGATGGCCAGAATACCCTTGTCTCCACCACCCTCTTTCTGACTGAGGCCACATCTGGAGTTTTGGTGGGTGCTGGGGAGCCAAACTCAGATTCTCATAATTGCCCAGGAAGCACTTTACACACTGAGCAATCACCTTAGCCGGCTTTTAAAATAAAGTATTCTATTTATTTATTTGTACAGCACATCTTACGTGTAGCGGTCAGAGGATCGCTTTCAGTAGTCAGGTCTTTCCGTCACATGGGGGTCCTGGAACTGAATTCAGGCAATCAGACTTGGTAGCAAGCATCCTTACCCACAGGTCTCTGTGCTTTTTTATCTGTATATACCTATGGGACATGGTTGACTTTTGTGAGAACAGGGTTTCAACAGGTAGTCTGAACTGACCTTGTTAGTGGAATTACAAGTGTACCCCACCATGCCTGGCCACAGTGTGAAATTTTAATACCATATAGAATTTATCAAGGTAACTAATATATTTAATCATTTCTTAGATTTATTTTATCTTTGATTATACGTATATGTAAGAGGGCTGATCACGGCTGCCAACACGCCTGGGAATAGGAAACCTCACCTGAGGAATTGTCTCCACTAGATCGGCTTATGTAGAGCTATGTGGGACTTTTTCTTGACTGCGAGTTGATACAGAAGGAGTGAACCAGCTGTGGGCAGGTGGACCTAGGCTGTTTAACAAAGGTAGCTGGGCAAAGCCAGAAGGAGCAAGCCAGTGAGCCTGGTTCATTTGTTGGCTTCTGGTTTAAGTGCCTGCTTTGACTTTTAGCTGGCTTCCCTCAGTGACAGACTAGCGTGGAAGAATACGTTGAAATAAACCCTTTCCTTTCTAAGTAGGTTTAGTCATGGTGTTTTTGACTCAACAGAAAGCTAACTAGAACAGAAATTGGTGCTCGAGGTGGGTGTTACTATGGCATTGCTGGTTTGTTGTTTTGTTTGTTTGTTTTTTTTTTTCAGGATTATGGAAGCATTTAGAAATTTGAGGTGGAAAAGCTGTTGAGTGTTCGGAGCTTACAGGGCTGTTCTGTGGGAAGAAAATGCAGGGAGAAAAATGATGCAGCTGATGTAGGCTTGAGTTATGAAGTTTCAGGAGGAAGTTTGAGAGTCCCTTGGAGATTCTCTAGGGCTGTTCCCGGGTTATGTTTGAATGGCAAATCTGCGGCTGCGGGTCAGGTGGGCTGCATCTGGGACTTCCTTGAGAGCAGCAGGACAGAAATGAAACTCGCTTTCTTGGGACAGTCGATGAAAAAAAGTCAACCGTGATTGACCAGAGACCAGTAACAATGAGGCGAAATCTGGGAAGTCTTTCATCTGCGTCAGCACACAGAAGCTGTGGTCCAGGAGGCCCCAAGCCGCACGTCAAGTTGGCAGCTGAACTTTGCAGCATGAGAGGATGTCCCATAGGTGCTGGTTTGAAGGCAGAAAGGGGTCATGGAGAGATGTTAGTCCTAGCATCATGTGTCAGCGTCTGTCTCCCCGTAGAGAGGCAACTGGTGAAGGTGAAGTCTCAGATGCAGCGAAGACAACAGGATTGAAAGGGCCATGGAGAGAAGTGGAAGTTCAGCACAGCGTCTTCGTGTGGGCATGTGAACATGGGTGCAGGTACCCAAGCCATCCAGAGAGATCTATGTGGATCCCTCTGGAGGCAGAGTTACAGGGGCTGTGAGTCCCCCAGCGGGGTGCTGGGAGTGAAACTCAGGTCCTTTCCAAAGCAGTGGGTGCTCTTTATGGCTAAACCATCTTTCCAATGACAGCAGTGTACAATGTACCAAGGTACTGTTTCCATCATCTTAATATCAGAGCCAGCGGATCAAGATAGTGAATTTCATTGTGCTGAGTCATTCAAAGCTTCTGGTGTCGGTTTTGGCATGTGCCGCTGGTTGAGGCTGGGGATGGTTACTCTGCCGTGACACTGGCGGTTGTCATCTGTCATCACCCTTGCCCACCCATTCTCCCTTGCCTCCTCTTTCTCAGGTTACTGAAGACACTCTTGTTATTCCCATCACCCTGTGACCATGAGACATAATGGAAACAGTCTGGGCGTGGCGTCCCACACCTATAATCTCAGCACTTGGCAGGTGGAGGCAGACGGATCAGGAATTCAAAGTTATCCTTGTCCATATCCAAGTTCAAGGCCAGCCTGAGCTATATGGGATCTTGTTTCAAAAATAATTTAAAAAGTAAACAAATGAGTCAGGTGGTGATGGCGCACACCTTTAATCTCAGCACTTGGGTGGTAGAGGCAGGAGGATCTCTGCGAGTTTGAGGTCAACCTGGTCAGCCTGGTCTACAGAGTGAGTTCCAGGACAACCAGAGTTGTTACACAGAGAAGTCCCGTCTTGAAAAAAAAATGAAGCAAACAAACCATGTGTATGTGTGTCTGTGTGTGTGTGTATATATATATATCTATATATATCTATATATAGATATATATATATATAGAGAGAGAGAGAGACAGAGACAGAGACAGAGAGAGACAGAGACACAGAGAGAAGTCCCGTCTTGAAAAAAAAATGAAGCAAACAAACCATGTGTGTGTGTGTCTGTGTGTGTGTGTGTATATATATATCTATATATATATCTATATATATATATAGAGAGAGAGAGACAGAGACAGAGAGAGACAGAGACACAGAGAGAGAGACAGAGAGTGACAGAATAGCAGAGGAGGAGCAGGAAAAACAGGAGGAGGAGAGGAGCTGGAGGAGAAGGAGGAGCAGGAGGAGCAGGAGGAGGAGGAGCAGCAGGAGGAGGAAATCAGAACAGAAAGGAGAAGAAGCCTGATGACCCTAATAAGCTACTTGGATCCAAGAGGAGTCCTGCTTGGGATAGTTAACCCACTACCTGTGACCTTGGAATTGGCCTGGAGCTACGAGGAAGGTTAAAATCACGTTGAAACATTTAGAATACGTGCCGGGCTGGTGACAATAAGCATACCTGGCAAGAATCAGTGTTTTGGAAACACCCTTCCTTCTGAAGAGGAGTGGACAGGCAGATCCCTGTTCACCTACCCTGGAGTTGGCACTTCGCTCCTCTGGAAAAGACACTCATGTGCACTGGGAGATGAGGGCTGTGACTCCAAGCAGTTTGGCCAGCGCCCAGGGCCCAGCAGAGGACAGATGCCCATGACATGAAGCACTGTGCTGTGAATCAAAACCACTACAACAGAGCAAAACCCACAAAGCCACATGCATCCAAACAGGAGTAAACTGAACACAGGAGACAGAATACACAAACCTGAACACATAACTTTCAGAACAAGAGAACAGGCATCCAAGAAGCCTGATCTCATGAGTTCATTTATACACCATTCAAACACAGACAAAACCCAGCTGTGTGGTTAGGGCTGTGTAATTAGACAGAGCAACTCAGAGGGAAAGAAGGAGGCAATTACCGGGGCACTGGCACCCAGCCCACGCTCAGAGGCTATGCTGAGCTGCCGGGCCAGCGGCCTGGCAAGTATGTCTTTCTGTATGCACACACTTGTGTGTGTGTGTGTTTGTGTCAGTGCATGCACACACACACACTCAGAGGTCAGAGAATAATTGGCAGGAGTCAGCTTTCTCCTCCCACCCCTCCCACCTTGTGGCTCCTAGATAATAAACTCAGGCTGTCAGTCTTAGCAGGAAGTGAGCTATCTCACTGGCCTGATTGTGTCTTCTGACCGAAGAGTTAGGCCAATGGATAGTTGCTCTAGAAAAATCTACATATTCTTTGTATGTATGTGTGTGTGGACGTGTGTGCACACATGTGCATGTGTATATGGAGGCATGTATGGAGGCCGGAGGACAATATTCAATATCATTTCTCTAGCAATTCTTTTATTAATTATTTGTTTGTTTGTTTATTTAATGACACATGGTCTCTTATTGACTTGGAGCTTCCTCATTAGCCATGTTAGCTGCTCTGGGACCTCCCTCCAACACCTCCACCCTCTGCCCAAGCACTGGGGTTACAGGTGGGTACCGCTGTATCTGCTTTTTATGTGGGTACTGGGGGTCAAACTCAGGTCTTCATGCTTGCATGGAAAACACTTTAGGGACTGAGCCATCTCACGTGGGGCTGTCACTCTCACATGTGATGGAATCAGAAAAGCTCGGGGGTGAGCAAGCTCCCTCCTGATTCTACCTGGATCTGCAGATAGACAGGGGCTACAGGCAGTTGCCACCCCAACATCAGTTCTGCCTGAGCGTTGTACAGACAGAGTTGTGACCCTGCATCCCTACCTCTGATCTGGGAGACTAGCATCTTCCTCTGTTTCCTGGCTCAGCAACCTTCCACTGTGGTGATACTGTCTGTTCATTAGGCACACACAGCACACAGTTTCCAGCTGAGTGTCAGGTACCTGTGGGGACCTATGGTGTGTGGGTCTTCAGCAAGATGCCGGAGGTCACTGTGGAGTCACAGGCACCCAAGACAGAGAGATGAGACCTCCTGCTCCAGTTCCCCACAGATGGTGAAGAGCATCTGTCTCAGAGGGGGCATGGGCTGGCCAGGGGAAGTGTGGAGGTGACATTGTTGCTGTGAGGTGACTCAGGTTTTTCCTCCCCTGGTGTGTACTAGACCAAGCCTGGGTCTTGTGCAAACAGGACCTTCCCAGACTCAGTTTCCTCGTGACAGTAGGCACAAAACGCTTGCTCTTGTGATATTGGATGGGGCAAAGTATTCTGGGAGGCTCTGGTGACCCCAAGGCCTCTCCCATGGGGATCTGCCTGAGTTCCCCCTCTCTCGGGAGCTCTGAGAGCATCTCTATCCCTCTGGTAGGACTCTACTTTTATTTCTTCGCAGTCCCTAGTGGTTTTCACAGAGAAGGCCATTGAAGAGCGTCTGGAGCACGCAAGGCAGACACATGAGAAGAGCTGCCCCTCCTGCTGGAAGCCTCCAGCTGTTGGTACTGTAGGTGTCTCTGCCAGCACACACATGCCCTGGCCTTAGCAATTCCACTCACAGCCTGCTGAGACCCACTCATGGAGGAGGAAGGACATGGCGCCCTTCTGGAACCTGGCCAATATCGATCCACTTCCTACCTACCCTCTGTAGCAGGCTTTCTTGGACCACTAGCCTCCCAATCATGACATGGAGACTTTTTATCAATTATGAATGTGCGGCCTTAGCTTAGCTTTGTTTCTAGCTAGCTTTTTTTTTTCTTAGAAAAAATGTTTTTAATGCACACAATAAAATTTATAAAATACAAAGAAAACCAATTATATTAAGAATGGTTATGGAGGATATGCTAGAATTACAAGTTATATGTATGCCTTATTAATAATCTTCTAGCTAGCTTTTTTTTAAGTTTAAATTAATCCATTTCTATTCATCTACGTGCTGACCCAAGGCTCATTTACCTTATCAACATACCGTCCATCCTGATTTCCTGCTTCTTCCACGTCTGTCTGTCTGGTCCCTAGCTGACTGGCCCCTGGCTGATTGACTTCCCTTTTCTCTATCCCCAACATCACCATCTACCCCTCCTCTGCCTAGCTATTGGCTGTTCATCTTTTTATTAGGCCAATCAGGTGCCTTAGGTAGACAAGGCAAAACATCAACACATCTTTACACAATTAAGCAAATATTCTATTCTACAACAACTATCCAGAGTTGATGAGTGCAATCTGCAGGGAACCCCTGATGGATGCCCAGCACAGTCACATGAATAAGCTCTGATCACCAAATCAACCTGGTTAGCAGAGGGTATCTGGGCCAGAGAACCACAGAGTGAGGCAGACAGGAGCATTGGTCTCTGCAGCGATCTTTGGGCAGGAAAACAGACTCAGAGATGACCACAAAAGTCACGTGACAGCCACAAGTCAGGCAACCAGAGTGTTAGCAGAAGGTCTTGTCTAAAGTCAGTGTGGAGGGGAGGTGGAGGCAGATCAGGGACTGAGCTGCATTGGTGTGTGTGGGGGGTGGTAAGGGTGGGCTGGCTTCATGTGGGTGTTGTGGGAAAAGAGGAGGAGGTCCTAATTCCGTGTCCCAGTCTCCTTGTGGTTGACACAAAAAGGCTGGGCAGCACTTATTGGATCCCAGTCCAATGGACTTGCTCTCAGTGGACATTTCTAAGGAGTGGCCACAACTATTGGATGTTTACTATGAGCCTATGTGCAGAGGACCCCAACTCTAGCAGTCAGAGACTATGCTATCTTCTCCACATAGCTCTTGTGATGGGAAGAGAGACCCAAACTTGCCTCCATTGAGGTCCAAGTCTTCACACACACACACACACACACACACACACACACGCACGCACGCACGCACGTACGCACACACGCACACACACATGCATGCGCACAAATATGTACACATGTGCATGCACACACACACATAAACACACACATGCACACACACACATGCACAGACTTGCACAAACACACACGCACATACTTCCATGAGGTCATGATCTTGTTGGCATTATAAGAGTGAGGTAAATCTACTGAAATCCAAAGACAAAGGAAAATGTCTTTATTTATGATTAGTCAAAGGAAAACAGTTAACCTCAATAGGTAGCCAGTCTCTCAACAGAGACAGTAGAAACCAGACTCAGTGGAGGAAGAGTCTCATGGGGCTGAAAGAAAGGCCTGCTGGAGAGGAGCACAAACCCAGGGCAGAGTCCTCAGCAACGTACATGAAATAAGAATGTTTTTAGGCCATTGGAGCCCACGAGAATTTATAATCTGATTAGCACTAAGTGAAATACATTGTGGTGGAAACATCTTCTCCACGGAAGATGCCAACAGCACTTACCCCTCCTCACAAGGCCCACGGAAGAGCAAAACCTGAGTCCAGCATCGTTCGCCCCAGGGAGTCGGTGAGTTTACAGGACTTACTGAGGGCCTGGGTGAGGGTTATGACAGGATCGGGAGGGACCCCAGAACAGCACTGGGAACGGCACTGGGAACAGCAGTGGGAACAGCACTGGGAAGTTTTCGTCCAGCATGGACTATGGCTATGAAAACAAAACAGAACAAAACACTCTACCATAAGAGACACCAGAAGCAAAGGAAATTTAGTATAATTTGTAAAGAAATTAAAATTTTAATTTAAAAAGCTCTGGGTCAAGTGAGTTGATTGTACAGTTCCTCTAAATACTCACTAAAGGCTAGTGCTGATCGTACGTGAGTTCTTTGAGAGACTAGAAAGAATGTCCCTAGCGCTGTTGATTTGTCTCATAGACATAGATATAAAGATTCCAACCAAAATATTGACAGGTTGGTGAAACCATAAAAGGCGTGCGACACAGGATTATTTTAGGGTTTGAAATAGCCAAGCAGTGGCATGCACTACATTACCAGGATTGAGCAGATCAAAGAAATCAAAGGGAACTTCGTTAGTCTAGAAAGGGAATTTGAAAAACAAACAATAAAAAGCTCAGCGGTAGCAAAATAGCCACCACCATTGTGAATACTAGAATCTACAACCATTGTGAACACTAGAATCTACAACCATTGTGAATACTATAATCTACAACCATTGTGAAATACTAGAGTCTACAACCATTGTGAAATACTAGAGTCTACAACCATTGTGAAACACTAGAATCCATCACCATTGTGAATACTAGAATCTACCACCATTGTGAAATACTAGAATCTACAACTATTGTGAAATACTACAATTGCCTTCTGAGAATGGAGCAAGAATGTTGCCACAGTAACACACCTGCCGCTCCTGGATAGAACAAACAGGTGTGAGCATCGGAAGAAAATAGAGCATCCCATTCTCTTCCCATGGTACAGTGTGCAGTCAGAAGCCAAAGACGGCCCTGTGAAACTGTCAGAACTAGAAGTGAATCTGCCTGTTGTGGAGGTGCATGCCAGCAGGATATACTGAAGAGGTGGGTACAGGAGGTTCATGAGGTCAAGGCTAGCCTGACCTACACATTTTAGGGATCAGCAGTTAAGAGGATCGTAGCTCTTGCAGAGGACCACAGGGCCACGCACAACCATCTGTAACAGCAGTTCTGGGGGATCCAATGCCCTCTTTTGGACTCTGTGGCAATGTATGTTTGTGATACTCATCCATACATGCAGGTAAAGCACTCATACACATGAAGTCAAATAAATAAACTAATTTGAAAACAATTGTATCTGTTTAGGGTATGAGCACAATACTATAATGCCAAGCCAAAATAAATAATAAATAATTGCATGATGCTGGAGAGATGGCTCGGGGGTTACTCAACGGCTGCTCTTCCAGAGGACCCCAGTTCATTTCCAGCATCCACATGGTAAATCACAAATATCTGTAACTCTAGTTTTAGGAGGATCTGATGATGCCTTCTTCTGGCCTTCTTTCCTGCACACACATAGTGAATGTATATGCATCCAGGCAAAACATACATATACATAAAATAAAATAAAGGAATTTATCATAAAGAAACAGAAATGGAGAAAAGAAGGAAAGAGAAAGGAAGAGATGAAGGGAGGGAGGGAAAACCACACAGATGAAAAGACACACCCATACATCACGTGTCGGATGAAGGCTCAGTTGTGGAACACCACGGTTCATTATCTGCCTTATCTTCTCAGAGAAATGAAGCCAGATCCCAGCGGAATTGATAAGCTGACTCTAAAGTTTTTATGCAAGTGCAAAGGGGCAAGAATAGTCTGAAAATATTAAAGAATAAGCAAGCAGCTAAGACTTGCTCTGCTGTCTGCTGAAACACCGGAGCCCAGCAAGAGAGCAAAGTGTTTCCTTAGAGCTGGCCAAGAGGACAGCACACAAGAGACACATGCACGTGTGTCCTCTGGCCTGTGATAAGCAGCATCTGCTGAGTTTAATATAAAAGTGGTTTGATCACTTGCGTGTCCATATAGGAAGAGATGATGAGAAAGAAATCGTGACACTAACTACCCAAGAATGGTTAAATGCAGCAATACTTTCTAGTAGGCAGTGTGGCCGTGTTGATGAAGTTGGAGGGGCATGTGTGTCCTCCCCAGGACCCAGATAACATTTCCAGAAAGCAAAAGACTGATGAACCATATTGTATTATAACTGAAAAGTACAGTTCCTCAAAAGGCCCGCTGAGAGCAAACCTGAGATGCCCGAGGTGAAGGGGACATCAACAACAGATGTCCACCTGTCAGGTGTGAATCCCGAGCACTGGTCCTACCTCTGACAAAACTGCAAATCATGCCCACCTTAGCTGGAAAGCGGGCACTGGAGCAAGAGCCTCAGGAAAGGACATTTATTTGGATGTGCTATTTCACACTGAATGTCAACTTGACAAGATCTAGAATGGCTGAGAAGACAAGGCTCTGAACCTGTGGTCAGGAAGCATTTTCTAGATTAAATTAATTGAAGAGGGGGAGATTAATTAAATTAAACGTGGGCAGCATCTTTCCACAGATGGGACCCTGAGCTCAAGGAGAAATCAAGTTTTTGTCTCTCTGCTTCCTGCTTATGAATGAAGTGTGAGTGGCCAGCTTCCTGCTCTTGGCACTGTGATGGGCTCTACCCTCTGGAACTGCAAGGCAAAATAAACCCCGTCTTTTATAACCTGCTTCTGGTCATGGTATTTCATCAGAACAACAGAAAAAGTGACTAACAAGCGGCGGTTGTACAGACAGTGAATGCACTAACTGCCGTGGCATAGTTCACTTAAAGCAGATCGTTTATGAGACCGAACTTCACCTCAATAAACATTTGTAAACCAAATGGAATAAGCCATGATGACACAGTGAGCCCACTTGGTTCAAATTAGAAATGACTGAGAGACCAGAAGTTCAGGGAATGTGAGCGAAGGAACACATCCCTGCCTCCCCGTGGGAATGGCAGGAAGACAATGTCTGCCACTCCTTCAACTCAAAGCAAAGGGTACACAAAGTCTGTGACATTGCAGCTTGGCTCCTTGAGAGCTCGGGAGGGGAGAAGGCAGAGGGTCCCTTCATGCAGACTGCGACTGCAGAGGACAGGCCCTGGGAATGGGCATTTACAGCTGGTGAGTGATGTGGCGGGTGAGCCCTCGCAAACTGTGCCGGGAAGTGAGTCTAATGAGGGTGGCGTCCCGTCACCTGTACACGTCACCAGGAGATTACCAGGGAGGGTGTCAGTGATAGCAGAGGGCAGCCCAGGGGAGAGAATCCCCAGGAGGGGGAGGGGATCTTCAGGTGGGGAGGAGCCCTCAGAGCCTACTAGGGATTCAGAGAGCTGTGTGACAAGGCTGAGGGGGCCAGACCTGTGCAGGGTAAAATGTCACCTGCCTGTCAGTCACATATTCTCTTCTCTATGATTCTCTGATGTTCCAAGGACACTGATACCAAGAGGCTGAATCCTGAAGACAGTCAACAGCTTGCCTATTAACACACCTTCTAAAACACATACCAACCACCAAGGTTCTACAACCCCACCTACCTTTCCCACAGAACAACCACACTCTAGGCTGATATTTTCTGGGACACCATTCCTACAGCCCAGCATCCCCTAGAACTATCAGTCACAGGGAAGCTTGGTCAAACTCACCCCCACTGCCTCCCATGGCCCTTCCTGCAGAAATGAAGGCCCTGGGCTTTGCACGCCTCCCGCTTCCCACCCCTGTCCGCTACTGCTTCCTGAGGGTCCTAGCACCTTCCAGATTATGGTCTGGGAACTGGGAACAATAAGCTTTGCTATGGAAGGCACCATCCTCTGTGTCACTGGTCACCTCCGTGAATCAAGTCTCCGTGCCATGAGATTCTTCCCAGGACTCCCCTACTTAACACCTGCCCCTGCCCCCAATGGTTCTACTGAGGCACAGTCCACAGTTCCCAGCTGAGCAGAGACCTTTATAAATAGACCTTCTGCTCACATCCATTGTGAACAGCCTTCCTTGGACCTGTCCAGCACTGTGCAGCAGGACCTCAAGCTTAGCACCAACAGACTCCATTTTGTTGTTGTTGTTTTTGAACAAGGATCAAAGAAATCTATGGTATCTTCTGGGGTGAAATAACCACAGAAAATAGTCAGAATGTCAGTGTAGTTACTGGGGTACCAAGCTAGAAGAGTCATTTGTGAATTTTCTGGCATTCAGGGCCCTCTGTTACCCCACCCTACCCCATCAGAGCATAGCAATGACAGGATAGCCCTGGGCAGTCACCGGCTTAGCAAGCGACAAGGCGATGCCGTGCCATGACCCCTTGATCGCAGGCTGCCCTCTCCTGCGGAACAATCCACAGTCTCAAACAGGCTATTTTTACCGGCTCCTCGGGGCAGACCCAGCAAGATGCCTTGCTGGCAGGAAGCCTCCGCTGCTCCACTGTCGCTGGCTGCTCTAACAGAGCTGGGTCCTTAGAACAACACAGAACTTCCTTCATCTCCTACGTTCTCTGACTCAAACAGGCCTTTACCTTTGTGTCAGGCCCTGCCTGCCCGCTCTGGTCTGCTCTGGTCTGCCTTCTGGTGGGGAGGGACCTGAGCCTCCTCCCCTGCTGCTGCTGTGGCCATGTGTGCAGTGACAGCCCCCCATCTGCTCTGACTCACCCTGCAAACATCCTCTGGGGCAGCTTCTACCCCTCCCAGCCTGGGCCCCAGTTTCCCAGGCTTAGGCCTGACTTGTGCAATGCTTGGGCCTGGGCTCAGGGCCCAGGTGTGGGGGCCAGATACCCCCAGCAGACAATGCTGCGAGAGACCAGTAGGGTCTACAATGAGCCAACTGACCAGAGGGGCCCTGGAAGTCCTTCTGAAGCTCACCCTGGATCACCAGTGCAGCCAGCTGCAGCCCAGGGCCCTTCTGAAAGCAATGGCTACTCTGTAACTGCCCGTGGGGTGGTGGGAGACAGAGCCCTGGTTGGCTGGGGAAGCGATGTCTGGCCCTTCCCCTGTCCTCCTAAGACACCTCCTGAAGGGAATGAGCGGCCAGATGGCAGGATGGAAACCTCCCATAGGAGGAGGACAGGGAAACCCTGTTGTCATCACTGCCTGCGGCCTCACAGCACACAGCCCCCATCCTCCTTCTGAGGCCACCTCTCTTCCTCTCTGAGTTTATTCTCAACCCTGTAGAGAATCTGTAGCCATCTTGGCTGAGATCAGTCTGAGTTCTGCCTGGGCATAACTAGAGCCTTGTGTGAGTCATTCTGCATGCATGCCTCAGTTTCTCCATCTACAGGCAGGGAGGGGCGAGGCTCTCACTTGGGGGGGGTTTCTCTGCTGGTACTGAGCTCATGTTGCAATCTTGGGGAGTTCAAGATTTGATTATGGCCATAGAACCTACCACCGTTTCCTTCCCAAGAAGGGACCAGCTTCCCTGGTATCTGCTGGTGAGCCTGGAGCATGGGTCCAGCCTGACCTTCTGTTCTTCCCCTTCCCCACCTCCTCCCTGAGGCCTGTTCTGCAGGTGTCTTCCATTTCTCTCCACTGTCAGTGCAGGGGGTGGGGCTTAACCTCTTCCTTCCCCAAACCTGCTCTTAGCAAATGAAATCCTAGGAACAAAAGCTCCTCCAATCCCTCCTCAACTGTGGCCCCAGCCCTCACACTGCCTTCTTGTGGGCAAGGAGAGCAGTCTTGACCCAGGGCTTAGAGGGGAAGGGCAACTGTGCCTGGGAGAGGTGCAGCTAGCTAGGAGAAACTGCATTTGGGGGCAAAGACAGTCTTCAGCCCCCACACTACACCAGGACCATGTATATACTCCGTGTCCGCCCCCAGGACTGGAAGGACGGCATGCTGGCACAGTGGGCTCTCTTCTCTGGCAGCTCCTCACAGGGCAGGCACTGAAGGAAAGAGCAGAGAACATGAGGCCCTGGAAGTGGTGAGGCTTCTCTGTCTGTGGCTCCCAGCCTGGTAGTTCCATAGAGTCTGTGATTGTCATTAGCCTGCGGTTTCCAACCAGGGGACACGGCCAGCTTGTTTACTGGCTTTCTGAATGGAGCAGACCGAAGCCTCCATGACACACATTTTCCGTGAGCAGGGGGTCTCCGGCCTCCAAGGGTGTCAGTTCACAGGTTTGAGTGATACCCTCCAGCCTAGGGTGGGTCCCAGGAGTCAAACCTTCTGATGTTTCCAGAGAGAAGGAGGGGTCCGTTCTACCGCATCCACAACGGGATTCTCCAGGATCTGATGCTGCTGGGGCTGCGAGTCAGCCTGTGCTGCTATCTGGGGAGGGAGAGGAAGGGAGGCAGAAAGGAGATACACACAGAGAATCAGGGGTGGTGGTTGAGGACACCACGTCCATCCCAGGGGCTCAGCACTGGAAATCACATTCTCCTGCCAGCCCCAGTTTTGTCTTTTTACAGACATGCTGGGAGTGGGGGTGTTTGGGAGTGGGATGAGCCTGCTCTTGCCGGGCTACAGTCTTGTTGCCTTCTTCTTCTGTGAAGTGTGTCTGTCGGCTGGTCCTCAGACAGTCAGATAGATCCCAGCAAATACCTAGTGAGGGGCAGGAAGGCCAGGTCCACAGACCACGGAGGACCAGACAGGAGGAAGGTTCACGCTCTTCTCCACCAGGATAGGCTGTGAACCCACTGCCTTGCCACCCAGCTTCTCCTTAGATGTAGACACTGTCTCTGAGCTGCTTGCAGGGACCGTCATGTTATGATATACTTGAGGTCCAAGAATAGACCAAGGCTTGTCACCCATCCTCCAGACCTGACTTACTTTCCATCAGGTTCACTGTCAAGAATGAATGGACCCCCATGGAGAGCCAGCCTGGCCTCCCCTGGCTCTAAGGCCTACATAGAGCATCCCAGCCCTGCACAATCTCTGCAAGCTGTATGGTCTTCCATCTTCTGTTGAGGGTATAGCTCCAACTGCCTTCTAAGTCACAATGGCCTGGAGAATGTGTGGGCAGATGCAGTGTTTTCCCTTCTGCTCAGAACCATCCCCACTTCCCTGACATGGCAAAAGCCACCCTCACCCTGAGGATAGAGTCTCCTGCAGAAGGACCAGCCAGGCATCCTCAGTCATGAGGCACACTGAGATGGTGAGTGCTTGGTACCCAGCATGGTACCCTGTGCTAAGGGATTCAGGAACGATGTGAGTTCCTGGAGGAAGGGAAGTGGCCGTTCAAAGTCAGGACATGGCCAAGTCTGAGTGTAAAATTGCCAACCTCTTAGAACCAGGGAGTTCAGAAGACCTTGGTGGAGTGGCTGTCTGTCTCCTAAAAGGCACATAAAAGCCCTTTCCTTCTAGCCTCATGGGATGAAGCATCATTGACAAAGGAGCAGATAAACAGGCCAATCTTCAGGGTTCTACCAAATGCTCAGGACAGTGGCCTCTGACATGATTTCAGTGTCTGCTGGCAGCTGACTTCTGGAAGGACATTTCTGGAAAGTGGATTCTGGCTCAAGGAGGCCAGATGTAAGACAGGCGCCTGAGGTCTGAGGTGTATGGATGAGAGGAGATAGCCAGGGACCAGTCCCAGGGAGTTCTTGCAAATGAAGTTTCAGAGACCAGCCTGGAGTAGATTCAGGGTGAGTGCATTGTGCCTTTACTAAATACTATATCTCAATTGAGAACTTTCTGTTTGTGTCTCAGGCTTTTTTCCTCCCAGGCTTCCTCATTCTGCTGCTAAGAGATGGGAACTGTGTGGTTTGGGACTCCTCTGTTATTCCTGATTCTGGACATTTGCAGCGCCTCACATAATAATCCCATGCAGGGCTTCTACGTGCAGCTTTGTTCTGTGGGTGTCAGGCATCCCTGGAAGCTGTCTGAGATCCTTGGGTAGCTGCACTCCTGGCAAGAGGTTGCATACGTGTTTCATGTTCCCGGGTCTGAAGGAGGTCTGACTCCAGTCTCCTGACGGCAGAGCCCGGGCAGGGAAGTGCAGCAGCTTCTGGAACTCACCATCCTGGGCAAGAGCCCACGTCCCCACTGGGTGGGCCACAAGCCTCCATTGGCTTCGATTCTGCAACTTTTTCCAAACCCAGGGCATGATTCACGACCCAGATCCCAGCCCGACTAGTGGAATTTCTGAAACCCGAGAGCTGAGGTACTGTCTCGCTTCCGAGAGGTCCTAGCTCTACCTTGGGGGCAGTTTGCAGCAGAAACGGGTGAACCGGCACACATTCTTCCCATATGAAGCACTGTCCTCGTCTGGAGGAAGCGGCGATGACAGCGAGAGATGCCATGCTTCACGGGCGCTCTCATTAAGTTGCTCAGATTTACTTAGTATGACAACCCTGTAAGTCTGGGCCTTAGGACAACTCCAGGCTACATTGCCATCCAGTACTAAGGAAGGAACAGCGAGGGCTCTCCCTGTCCCTGCCATCCCTCTGCTGCTGGCTCAGAGCGGTCCAGGCATCCGTACCAGCCCTGCCAAGTCTCCTGAACAAGACAGCCCCTTGTGAAGAGGCTAGTGCTGTTCTCTTGTGGTAGCAGTAAAGAGATCAATATCTCTTGTCTAGTTAATAACTGTCTGAGTTCTCATAGTCATTTTTCCCCCCTGGTGCCTTTGATCCAGGGTACAGGATGGTCCTGGACCAGGCAGGAGTGGACATGACCCTGGCTGAGCACGGCCTGATGGGAGATAAGGGCCAAAGAAAGGCGGTAGTTCCTTTGGCCTCTGAGTGACCAGAAAGCAACAAGGCCATCATTGTGAAGGCCACAATGGGCCAGCTTTCTTTTCTAAACATGGAGGGCCCAATGGGCACTATCAGCACAAGGGAAATGACGGGGAGGGGGGTCCTCATGGGGAAAAGAGCAAGGCAGGAGTCTACTGTGTGTGCAGAGAGCCAGTGGATCAGCCAAGTGCACTTGATTGGATGGCCTGGGTGACAAAGTTAGATGCTGAGCCATGTGCATTGTATGTGAGAATATGTATGCACGGTATGTGTGTATCTCTGTGTGTGTGTGTGCGTGTGCATGTGTGTGTGTGTGTGTGTGTGTGTGTGTGGGTAGGTGGGTGTGAGTGTACATGTGGAGGCCAGAGGTAAACACAAAATGTCTTCCTCTATTGCTGTCAATTTTATAATTATTTTTAAAATTTTAATTAATTAAAGTGCATGCTTTAGCATGCACATGGGAATCTGAAGACAATTTTGCAATGTTTGTTGTTGTTGGTTTTTTTTTCCTCCCACCATATGCATTCTAGGGATTGAACTCAGGTCATCACGCTCGGCGGAAAGTGCCTTTAGCTGCTGAGCCGTCTCTTCTGCCCCCATGTTCATTTTCACTCATTTATTGATTTATTTTTAATTAATTTTTGGCAGATGGTGTTTTGCTTGCATGTGTGTCTGTGTACCACGTGTGTACAGAGTTTAGAGGAAGATGCTGACACCCTAGGACTGGAGTCGCAGACGCCCATGAGCCATGGTCTAGGGGTTAACAACCGAACCCCAGTGCTCCGGAAGAGCAGTCTGCTCCTAGCCCCTGAGTCAATTCTCCGGCTCCTGTCAGCAGAGACCTGGAACTTAGGAGATGCTAAGCAAAGATGCCTGGAAGGAGAGAGGTCAAGGGAGGAAGGAAAGCAGCATGGCACTCCAAGGCTTGCAGAACCTCCCAGATGTCAGGACCTTTTCTGTTCCTCATTCAGAAGCCTCAAGTTCAGGAGGAATGCCGTCCCAGTGCCCCAGCCAGGCTGCCTCCCAGAGTTGTGATTTGGAGTGACTTTTTTCCAGGCTGAAATCCCATTCTGTCAGTTCAGCTCAACCTGAGTTTTCCTCTCAAGTCCTCCCTCCCTCCCTCCCTCCCTCCCTCCCTCCCTCCCTCCCTCCCTCCCTCCTTCTTGTCGTCTCCTCCTCTCTCCCTCCCCTACCCCTCTTCTTCCTTCTCCTCTGGGTCCTGCATGAGTCTGGGCATGCTGTCATCTGACCCAGTGGGCCCCACATATCACCCCACTGTTTGGGAGCTCGGCTTTCTCACTGCGGATGACAGCTCGGACATCTTCCCTGTCTGTGGCCACAAGGTTCTCAACGCTTGTTTAATTTCTTCTTCTTTTTACTAAATCAGATGTGGCTGCAACTTCAGGCATGATTCATCCCCAGGCAACTTTCCCTCCAGCTGTAAACCTGAAAAATCAAACATGTTCTGGGCTTCCAAAATACAAGAGTTGGACAGGCATGGGCAGACACCCCCATGGCCAGCAGGAGAGAGGGTGGGAAGGGAGGCAGGAGGAGTCACTGGTCCCAAGCAAACCTAAAACCTGGCCGGGCAAAGTGTCAGTTCACCTCACAGCTCTGGGGAAAGCATCCTCGACCCCACAAGCTGCCACAAGAATGCCTTGAGGTGAGAGGCAAGAGTCGCCGAGTAGCCTCCAGCTTTGAAGAGGTCCCAGCCCTCGGCTGCTGCTCTTGGATGGAGGTACCAGCTCTGTGACACAACTCTACCAGACCTCACCCTAGAGCAGACTCATTGGTGAGTCTCTCCTTGAGGTCCTGCACCTCTCCAGTCCCCTGACACTCCAGGTGTCCTCCATCTTGGAATCCCACGGGGAAGTATTCACACACATCACACACCTACACAAGGTGTGAGAGATGGTCCAGCATACGACATAACCAAGGCTACGGCCCTGACTAGAACTCACTGTGGGTCACTGGATCGTGATGTGGCGTTGTCGAAGGGGGTTCCTCTGGAGGCGGGGAGCAGAGCTTGCAGACAGTGAGGTGGCAGTGGGCGGGGAGTGTGAGCTGGGGTGGAGTGGGTGGGGAGTGTGAACTGGGGTGGCAGTGGGTGGGGAGAGTGAGCTGGGGTCGCAGTGGGCAGGGAGTGTGAGCTGTGGCAGTGGGCAGGGAGTGTGAGCTGTGGCAGTGGGCGGGGAGTGTGAGCTGTGGCAGTGGGCGGGGAGTGTGAACTGGGGTGGCAGTGGGCAGGGAGTGTGAACTGGGGTGGCAGTGGGTGGGGAGAGTGAGCTGGGGTGGAGTGGGTGGGGAGAGTGAGCTGGGGTGGAGTGGGCAGGGGCAGGGGTGGGGAGTGTGAGCTGGGGTGGCAGTGGGCAGGGAGTGTGAACTGGGGTGGCAGTGGGCAGGGAGTGTGAGCTGTGGCAGTGGGCGGGGAGTGTGAACTGGGGTGGCAGTGGGCAGGGAGTGTGAGCTGGGGTGGCAGTGGGCAGGGAGTGTGAACTGGGGTGGCAGTGGGTGGGGAGAGTGAGCTGGGGTGGAGTGGGTGGGGAGTGTGAGCTGTGGCAGTGGGCAGGGAGTGTGAGCTGGGGTGGCAGTGGGCAGGGAGTGTGAGCAGGCCGCACTCCTATGCTTAGTTCGCTTTGTTCCCCAGGCTCTCTGGCGTGTGCTGGGAGGATGAACTGATAGACTCTGAAATGCCTTTGGGGTCGCTGGGTTGCCTTATTCAAGAGCTCCTGCTTTGCATGGCCAAATCAACCCCTCCCTACTTCTGGTGTGTGCGTGTGGTTTTTGAGATGGAGTCATGCTCTCTTAATCTCTGAGTGCTGGGGTGACAGGTACAGGCTGCACACCAACTCCAGTTTCACAGATTTTTAGGTTTTGTCTCCGTTTTGTTGAAAATCCTGCCTTTGAGTCATTTTCTGTTTTTCAATTGTCACTGTGAGCATTTGAGAGTCACCAAGCTGCACCTCGAGACGTTCCCGAGAATCTCTCCCAGGGCGCTCTTTCATCCTCCCCAGCTCTGCCTTCCACACACCCGGAGCCCCCAAATGCAAGCACAACTCAGCCACGATTCTCCGCCGCTCTTTTCCAGGCTGCCCTCTGTCCAGCTCTCCAGTAATGTGCTCTGATGTGTTTCCCCCTGAGGCTCTTGACTGGTTCCCTACTGATTCTCTTCTGGTTGTGGCTCTCCCCTCACCTGCCTGTCAGCAGTCACCCCTGCCTCCCCAACTTCACCACCACGCCAGAAACACAAGCTTTCTCTGGCCAGTCCCTGGAACCCCCTGGAGACAGTATGGGCTGTCTGTTCCCGGAATGGACATGACATCCACTTTGTAGGTGTTGGTTTCAGTAGTTCTCTTGCCATAAATTCTTGTATTTCTCTGCTAGGGACATTTTAACCAATACCAGACACTGAACAGTCCCTAAGCAACAGAAACACGCCTCTCACTGTCCTGGAAGGGGGAAGCCCACAGTCCGGATGCCAACAGGTCCAGCCTCTGGGAGCGCCTGGCTCCTCGCTCGGTAAGAGTGCCTTCCCTCTGTCCTAGCTCTGAGGAAGGGCCAGGCAGCTCTATGGTTTGGTCCTTGAAACCTTCTCGGCCCCCCTGGCCCCCTCTTCCTCCTACATAACTGCTGGGAGTCAGGCTTTGTCAAGGAACACAAAAAAGAAAGGGTCTGTGATGATCACACACTGATTTTATTTTTATCAATAAATGCTATGGGCCGGCAAGATGGCTCATTAGGTAAGGGTGCTTGCTGCTAAGCCTGATGACCAAAGTTCAATCCCCAAGACCCACATGATGGAAAAAGAGAACAAGTTTCCTCATGTTGCTTCTGACAGCCCCATGGCCACTGTGGTATGTACCTGCCCCACACATATATACAAAATAAATAAACAAATAATTTCTTTTTATTGTTTTTATTGAGCTATATATATTTTTCTCTGCTCCCCTTCCTTCCTCCCCCCACTCTTTCTGCTCCCTCCCATGAGCCCCATGATCCCAATACACTCAGGAGATCTTGTCTTATTCTGCTTCCCATGTACTTGTCTCTCTTAGTGTCCTCTTTGTTATCTAGGTTCTCCGGGATTGTGAATTGTAGCCTTTGCTTTATGTCTAAAAGCCACTTATGAGTGAGTACATATATTTGTCTTTCTGGGTCTGGATTACCTCAATTACTCAATATTGATGTTTTCTAGATCCATTTATTTGCCTGTAAATTTCAAGATGTCATTATTTTTTTCTGCTGTGTAACACTCCATTGTGTAAATATACCACATTTACCTTAACCATGCTTTGGTCAAGGAGCATTTAGGTTGTTTTCAGGTTCTGGCTATGACAAACAATGCTGATACAAACATAGTTGAGCACATGTCCTTGAGGTATGATTGAGTATCCTTTGGGTATACCCAAAAATGGTATTGCTGGGTCTTGAGGTAGTTTGTTTCCTAATTTTCTGAGAAATCACCACACTGACATCCAAAGGGGCTGTACCAGCTTTCACTCCCACCAGCAATGCAGGAGTGTTCCCTTTTCCCCACAACCTCTCCAGCATAAGTTGTCATCAGTGTTTTTGATCTTGGTCATTCTTACAAGTGTAAGATGGAATCTCAGAGTTATTTTGAGTTGTATTTCTCTGATGACTGGGATGTTGAGCATTTCCTTAAGTGTCTTTCAGCCATTTTAGATTTTTCTGTTGAAAGTTCTCTGTTTAGGTCTGTACCCCATTTTTAAATTGGATTATTTATTCTTTTGATGACCAATTTCTTGAGTTACTTGTAATATTTTGGAGATCAGACCTCTGTTTGATGTGGGGTTGGTGAAGATCATTTCCCATTCTGTAGGCTGCTGTTTTGTCTTGTTGACCATGTCATTTGCTTTACAGAAGCATTTCAGCTTCAGCAGGTCCCATTTATTAATTGTTTCTCTCAGTGTCTGTGCTGCTGGGGTTCTATTTAGGAAGTGGTCTCCTGTGCCAATGCGTTCAAGTGTACATCCCGCTTTCTCTTCTATGAGGTTCAGTGTGGTTAGCTTTATGTTGAGGTCTTTGATCCATTTAGACTTGAGTTTTGTGCATGGCAATAGATATGGATCTATTTTCATTCTTCCACATGTCGATAGCCAGCACCATTTGTTGAATATGCTTTCTTTTTTATTTTATTCCATTTTATAGTTTTTGCTTCTTTGTCAAAAATCAGGTGGTAGTAGGTGTGTGGATTGATAGCTGGGTCTTTGATTTGGTTCCATTGGTCCTCCTGACTGTTTTTATGCCAATACTAGGCTGTTTTCAGTATTTTAGCTCAGGGATTGTGATGCCTCCAGAAGTTCCTTTATCGTACAGGATAGTTTTTACTATCCTGGGTGTTTTACCTCTTCATATGAAGTTGAGTATTGTTCTTTCAAAGTCTGTGAAGGATTTTGCTGGGATTTTAATGGGCATTGCATTGAATCTATAGATTGCCTTTGGTAAGATTGCCATTTTTACTATATTAATTCTACCTATCCAAGAGCATGGGAGATCTTTTCATTTTCTGGTGTCTTCTTCAGTTTCTTTCTTCAAAGATTTAAAGTTCTTGTCATACAGGTCTTCCACTTGTTTGGTTAGAGTTATTCCAAGGTATTTTATGTTATTTGTGGCTATTGTGAAAGGTAATGTTTCTCTGATTTCTTTCTCAGACCATTTATCATCTGTGTAAAGGAGGGCTACTGATTTTTTGAGATAATCTTGTATCCTGCTACATTACTGAAAGTGTTTATGAGCTGTAGAAGTTCCTTGGTAGAATTTTTGGGGTCACTTATATAAACTACCATATCATCAACAAATAGTGAGAGTTTGACTTTTTCTTTTCCGATTTGTATCCCCTTGATAGCCTTTTGGTGTCTTATTGCTCTAGCTAGAACCTCAAGTACTGTATTGAATAGATATGAAGAGAGTGAACAACCACGTCTTATTCCTGATTTCAGTGGAATCACTGGGAGTTTCTCTCCATTTAGTTTGATGTTGGCTGTTGGTTTGCTGTATATTGCCTTTATAATATGGTCCTTGTATCATTTGATCTCTTCGAGACCTTTATCATGAAGGAGATTTTATCACACTGAATATTGTTGAAGGCTTTTTCAGAATCTAGTGAGATGATCATGTGGGTTTTTTCAGTTTGTTTATATGGTGGATTATATTCTGGGATGAAGCCGACTTGATCATGGTAGATAATGTTTCTGATATGTTATTGAATTTGGTTTGCCAGTATTTTGTTGAGTATCTTTACACAAATGTTTATGAGTGAGATTGGTCTGTAATTCTCTTTCTTAGTAATGTCTTTATGTGGTTTGGGTATCAGGGTAATTGTAGCCTCATAAAAAGAGTTTGGCAATGTTCCTTCTGTTTTTATTGTGTGGAACATTTGAGGAGTATAGGTATTAGTTCTTCTTTGGAAATCTTTCAGAAGTCTGCTCTGAACCCATCTCATAATTTTTTGGGGGGTTGGGAGATGTTTGATGACTGCTTCTATTTATTTGGCAGTTATAGGTCTAGTTAATTTGCTTATCTGGTCTTGATTTAATTTTGGTAAGTGATATTTATCCAGAAATTTGTCCATTTCCTTTAAGTTTTCCAATTTTGTGGAGTACAGGTTTTTGAAGTATGACCTGATGATCTTCTGTATTTCCTCCATGTCTGTTGTTATGTCCCCCTTTTCACTTCTGATTTTGATAATTTTAATATTTTCTCTCTGCCTTTTGGTTAGTTTGGATAAAGGTTTGTCTATTTTGTTGATTTTCTCGAAGAACCAACTCTTAGTCTCATTGATTCTTTGTATTTTCTTCCTATTTTGTTGATTTCAGCTCTCAATTTGATTATTTTCAGCAATCTAGCCCTCCTGGGTGAGTTTGCTTCTTCTGTTCTAGAGTTTTTAGGGGATTCTTTTTGTTGTTGTTGTTGTTGTTGTTTTTGTATTTTTTGTTTTTTGAGGCAGGGGTTCTCTGTAGCTTTGGAGCCTGCCCTGGAACTAGTTCTTGTAGACCAGGTTAGCCTCAAACTCACAGAGATCCACCTGCTTCTGCCTCCCAAGTCCTTAGATTAAAGGCATGTGCCCCACCACCTGGCTTAGTGTGGAATTTTTCCAGCTTCTTCATGTAGGCATTTAGTGCCATGAACTTTCCTCTTAACACTGCTTTCACTGTGTTCCATAAATTTGGGTATGTTGTGTGGTCATTTTCACTGAATTTTAGGAAGTCTTCAATTTTTTCCTTTATTTCTTCTTTGACCTATTGGTGATTCATGTGAACATTGTTTAATTTTCATGTGTTTGTGGACTTTCTGAAATTATTGCTATTGAATTCTAATTTTAAGCCATGGTGATCCGATAAGATACATGAGGTTATTCCAATTTTTTTTTATCTGTTGAGGTTTGCTTTGTTACCTAGTATGTGGTCAATTTTTTGAGAAGTTTCCTGAGATGCTGAGAAGAAGGTATATTCTTTTATGTTTGGATGGAATGATCTGTAGATGTCTGTTAAGTCCATATGAATGATAACTTTCCTTAGTTCCCTTATTTCTCTGTTAAGTTTCTGTCTCTAGTGGTGAGAGTAGGGTGTTGAAGTCTCCCACTATTGCTGTGTGGGGTTTAATGTGTGATTTAAGCTTTAGTAGTGTTTCTTTTATATACGAGGGGCATAGATGTTCTGCTGATTGAGATTTCCTCTTGAAGAATTTTTCCTGTGACTAATATGAAATGTCCTTCTTTGTCTCTTTTGATTGATTTTAGTTTGAGGTCTATTTTGTTAGATATTAGGGTAGCTACACCAGCTTGTTTCTTAGGTCCATTTGACTGGAAAATATTTTCCCAACCCTTTACTCTGAGGTGACGTCTGTCTTTGAGGATGAGGTGTATTTCTTGTATGCAGCAGAGGGATAGATTCTGTTTTCATATCCAATCTGTCAGCCTGTGCCTTTTTATAGGTGAGTTGAGTCCATTTATATTAAGGGATGTTTATGACCAGTGATTGCTAGTCCCTGTTATTTTAGTTTTCGTTGTTGGTAATGTTATTGTGTGTGTTTTTCCATTCTTTGTGATTTGCTGCTGTGAGATCATCTATTGTCTGCGTTTTTGTGGACATAACTAACTTCCTTGGGTTGGAGTTTTTCCTTCTAGTACTTTGTATAGGGCTGTGTTTGTGGCTAGGTGTTGGTCAAGTCTGGTTTTGTCATGGAATATCTTATTTAGTCCTTCTATGGTGGTTGAAAATTTTGCTGGTTATAATAGTCTGGGCGGGCATCCATGGTCTCTTAATGTCTGCATAATGCTTGACCAGGATCTTCTGGCTTTCATTGTTTCCACTGAGAAGTCTGGTATAATTATGATAGGTCTGCCTTTATATGTTACTTGGCCTTTTTCCTTTGCAGCTTTTAGCATTCTTTCTTTATTCTGTATATTTAGTGTTTTGATTATTATGTGGTGAGGGGACTTTTTTTTTGGTCTAGTCTGTTTGATATTCTGTAAGCTTCTCATATCTTCATATGCATATCTTTCTTTAGGTTGGGAAAGTTTTCTTTTATGATTTTGTTGAATATATTTTCTGTGCTTTTGAGTTGGACTTCTTCCTCTATTCCTATTATTATTAGGTTTGATCTTTCCATGGTATCCCATATTTCTTGAATTTATGTTAAGCTTTTGTTAGATTTAATGTTTTCTTTGACTATTGTATCTTCAGCGCTTGAGATTCTCTCTTCCATCTCTTGTATTCTGCTGTTTATGCTTGTGTTTGTGGATCCTGGTCATGTTTCCATATTTTCCATTTCAGAGTTGTCTTTGTTTGTGTTTTCTTTATTGTCTCTATTTTGGCTTTCAAGTCTTGAATCATTGTTTTCATCCCTTTGATTGTTTTTTCTTGGTTTTCTTTAAGAGATTTGTTGATTTCTTCCAATTTTTTGTTTGTATTTTCCTCCATTTCTTTGAGGAAATTTTTCATTTCCTCTTTAAGGGCCTCATACATTCTCCTAAAGTTAATTTTAGATTATTTTCTTCTGTTTCATCTATATTGGGGTATTCAAATCTTGTTGTTATAAAGCCACTGTTTTTGTTGATGTCGTGTTGGTCTTTGTGGTGTTGAGTGTGTTCTTACCTTGACTACCTATCTTTTCCTCTGATTGGTGTAGTTGGGTCTGTGTCTCTGGTGATAAGTCTTCCAGGTGCCAGTGGATCCAAGGCTCAGATGATTCCTCCTCGTGGTACAGTCGGGGCCATGGTTCCATTCACCCCAGAAGTCACTCAGCATCCTTGGAGGTTGCTCAGCACTCCAGGGGTTCACTCTGCAATCTGGAGGTCGTTAGTGCCTGCTCCCACAGAGGTCACTTGCTTGGGGCTACTCCCACTGAGGTTACTGGCTCTTGCCTGGTCTCAAAGAGGTCTCTGGCTGGGGTCTGCTGCCTTAGTGGTCGCTCCCCCTTACCTGCTCCTGTGGAGGTAGCTTGCTTGGGCCTGCTCTGGGAGAGGTTGCTGCCTCAGGCCTGTTCCCACTGATGTCCCTGGCTCGGGCCTGATCCTGCAGAGGTCCCTGGCTTGAGCCTGGTCCTGCAGAGGTCTCTGGCTCAGGCCTGCTTCCTAGGTGGTCACTCCCGCGTACCTGCTTATAATTTCTTCTTTGGATAAGAGCAAACTGAGCAGTCCATAAAGCTGTTTTCTGTCGACCATTTGTATCCCGGCATGCCACACCCTTCTGCTGTGGGAAGGCTTTATTACAAAGGGCAAACCACATTCACATGCCCTCACCCCAGGTCAAGCCTCCATGAGGGCCTACACTTCCTTTTATTTTATTTATTTATTTATCATCATACTTTCTCCTCCTCCTCCTCCTCCTCCTCCTCCTCTTCCTCCTCCTCCTCCTCCTCCTCCTCCTCCTCCTCCTCCACCTCTATCATTTTTATGTGGTGTTTTTGAGACAGGGATTCTTTATGTAGGCTTGGCTGTCTTAGAACTCACTCTGTAGACCAGGCTGGCCTTGAACTCACAGAGATCCATCTGCTTCTGCCTCCTGAGTGCTGGAATTAACAGCATGTGCCACCACTGCCCAACCCCTTTTATTTCTTATGACTTACTTTTCATTAATGTCTGTATGTGTCTCAGTCTGTGTGTGTATGTACACATGTGTGCAGTGTCATCAGAGACCAGAGGACCGTGTTGGAATCCCCTGGAGCTGGAGTTACAAGCTAATGTGGGTGCTGGAAATTGAACTCTGGTCCTGGGTGCATGCACACCAGTGGATGCAGAAGACAATGTGTCAGAGGAGGCAGTAGTCTCCTTCCACCACATAGATACCAGGTGTTTGTGCTCCCACACGTCAAGGTATTACTCGGACAATTGCCCCCTTGTTATTTCTATAAATTCCTAGCTCATTAAAATCTACTGTTTCCCCAGAATGGCCACTTACCTGGACACCCCTCTTTTTCTCATTGACTACTTAGACTCGGAGAGGAGTGCACCAGTTTCTATGCATCTTGTGGACTTAGACCAGGAGTCCCAGGCTAAGAAGACCTGTATGCCATACTTTATTCTGGAGTGAAGTTTGCGACACAGATCTTAGGCTTAGAAGTGTCTAGGAGACAGACTTGGGGACTCCTTTCTGGTCCTGGGTCAGTAGTGCTGGGTGTAATTGTCTGAAGGGGAGAATCTACCCACCATCACCTGGTACTGCTGGCCCAAGTGTCAGCAAAAGGTGCTAGCCCTTCATCTTCTCCTTGGCCTCTTAAGTGTACGGGCCTCAACTTGCCCAGGGTATCCTGCAGAAGGGAAGTGGCCTGTGCACAGGTCAGGGCAAGGTCAAGCAGGCCCAGTGAAGCTGAACACTGTCCATGGAGAGGTGAGCCCTCTGCAGGTGAGAGGGGCCTGAGTACTGCAGGGCAACCTTATTGCTGTACAGTCCCATAAGAGTTCTAGCTTCCCTTCAAGGCAGTCTCAGCGGCTGTTACTTGTGTAGGAGGTACAGGACTGGATTCTGCTAGGTAGGAGAAGGAAATAAACCGGCTCTTCAGACAAGGTCAGAAAGACCAGAGCCCTTCTGCCTCAGGTCAGGGGCTGCAGGCCACTACCACCACCCTGCCCAGAAGCTCAGAACTGCAGCCTGCCAACCTGGCCCTCCGGGTGCTGCTGGGTCTGCGCTGGTCCCATAGACACCTCCTTGATACGCCAGCTCTCTGAGATGCCAGCTCACCCTCTCTCAACAGCTCAGTGAGCCCCTGTGGCTGTGCCTGGAAGGTGAATCCCAGCTCTGCACTCCAGGCTTGCTTGTCCTCTCTGCTTTCCCCCATAGAGCTCACCCTTCAATCCAGAAGCCCAGAAAGGGTGCTCTCAGAAGGCTCTGGAAGCCTTCTCCCCTTGTCCGCACAACAGGGTCACCTCTTGCTCTCTTTTTTGCTCTGTCTTGGTCTTATGAGCTTGCTGTGGGCCTGCACATGTGGATTCTCAGGCAGAAGCATGCCAGGTGCTGGCTCCTCTTCCTGATGTACCGGCCATCTGCATCAGAGCGTGGTGGCCAGCACCGGAACCCTCCTTGGCTGCCTTTGCCTCAGCTCTTCTTGCCAAAGAGAAGATTAGCTGTTTTCCGCTTCCTTCAGTCGATCTGAAGTTCTTTGTCCCTCAGCCTCTTCCCTGTCCCTTTCTAGACTCTCAGACACTCCTGGCCTGCCAGCCTGCCTCTGGTGACCAGGTGGATGATGGGACCAGCGAGCAAGGACCACCTTCTTCAGAAGGCTGGGACAATTCTACAGGGTGTCTCGGGGCCTGTGGCAGGCACTGGGTCTAAGAAGGACGACATTTCCTAGAGAAGTTGAGGGAAAGGGGAGGTGCTCACAGGTCACCTGCAGAATAATAGTTCAAATACCATGTACTTCGGGTTGTGGCCCTCTCGAGTGTTTTCCACCCAGATTTTTTGTATTTGTTTGGTCTGTTGTTTTTGTTTTGGTGTGTGTGTGTGTTTTGTTTGCTTGTTTGTTTGTTTTGGGATAGGGTCTCACTATATAACTCTGTCTGACCAGGAACTCACTATGTAGAGCAAACTGATCCCAAACCTACAGAGAATTCAGGATTAAAAGGCATGAATTTTCACACCTGCCTCCTCTCCCCTCACCGGCTAGCTTTGTGTGTCTCTCCCTTTAGCCACAGTATAGCTCTGAACTGGACAACAGATACTTTTTTTTCCTTTTCAAGACAGGGTTTCTCTGTGTAGCCCTGGCTGTCCTGGCACTAGGTCTTGCAGACCAAGTAGGCTTTGAACTCACAGAGATCTGCCTATCTCTGCCTCCTGAGTGCTGGGATTATAGACGTGTGCCACCACTACCCTGCAACAGATGCTCTTTCTATTGTTTTCCCTGCTCTGTGTTGTTGAGCATGTGGGACTCAAACCAACTCTCTGCAATCAAAACCCACGTCCCCATGTGTTTCTTTGACTACCCAGGCCACACAGTGGGTGTCTCATGGGAGGGGCCTTCAGTGTCACACTGGGATTTCCAGTGTGCCTAAGGATACCTGTAAATCTGCAGGAGCTCAGTAAATGCCAAGAAGACTGCAGGAAGGTGAGCCACAGGCTGTATCGGGGCCAGGGAGAAAGAGAGCTGTGAGGTAGGGCCTACAGGGATGTGGAAGGTTGTGGAAGGACAAAGAAAGTTGTGGAGAGAAGTGGAGGGGTGTGGAGGGCTGCAGAAAGATGCAGAGGAGGCGTGTGGGAAGATGGCTGGCACTGAGTCCCACACCCGTGTGGTGATGCTTCCCGTGAGGCAGAGCCATCCACTCAGCATCCTGATTTTGCCCACTTATCAGGCTTGGGGCATCTCTCAGAGGAAGGGGCACCCAGGTGCTTCTGGCAGCACTTCTGGTGTGTGTGTGGGCTGTGGGGGAGGGCCAGGACGAAATCATCTGGAGAGATAGGCTATCTAATCTGGCTTTCCGCCCCTGAGCTTGGCAGAATTAGGAAAAGCTGCTCCATGAACAGACCTGGATCTGGCTATGGTTGGGGCTGGACAGAGGGCTCAGAGTAGTCTGTCTCAGTCTCACACATGCCCATGCCAACTCAGCAAGGGACAGGGTGGTTCTGCTGGGTACTTGCTTGGGAAGCCCATTGGTACATTCTCCATTGGGGTCTGGACTATTCTGTTTCTACTCTCTTTAAGGTCTTATGTTTATATAGCTCATTTAAAAATGTAATATATAATTAAAAATTACAGATTAATAGTCATTTGTAATAGTCAAATTTGTATTCATGTTAGTTAGGTTTTTTAGATATACAGAGGTATAGTTGAGTTAGATAATCTTTAACACTTCAAAGACCTACAGAATATAGTATTTAAAAGGTTTTAAGAATTTGGATTTTTTACTCTACAACACATGGGCACAGGAGACCACTTCCTAGGTATAACCCCAGCAGCACAGACATTAAGGGCATCATTGAATAAATGGGACCTCCTGAGACTGAGAAGCTTCTGTAAAGCAAAGGACACTGTCACTAAGACAAAAAGGCAACCCACTGACTGGGAGAAGATCTTCACTAACCCAGCAACTGACAAAGGTCTGATATCCAAAATATATAAAGAACTCAAGAAACTAGACCGTAAAAAGCTAATCAACCCAATTATAAAATGGGGCACTGAGCTGAACAGAGAATTCTCAACAGAAGAAGTTCAAATGGCCAAAAGACACTTAAGGTCATGCTCAACTTCCTTAGCGATCAGGGAAATGCAAATCAAGACAACTTTAAGATACCATCTTACACCTGTCAGAATGGCTAAAATCAAAAACACCAATGATAGCCTTTGCTGGAGAGGTTGTGGAGAAAGGGGTACACTCATCCATTGCTGGTGGGAATGCAAACTTGTGCAACCACTTTGGAAAGCAGTGTGGCAGTTTCTCAGGAAATTTGGGATCAACCTACCCCTGGACCCAGCAATACCACTCTTGGGAATATACCCAAGAGATGCCCTATCATACAACAAAAGTATATGCTCAACTATGTTCATAGCAGCATTGTTTGTAATAGCCAGAACCTGGAAACAACCTAGATGCCCTTCAATGGAAGAATGGATGAAGAAAGTATGGAATATATACATATTAGAGTACTACTCAGCAGTAAAAAACAAGGACTTCTTGAATTTTGCATGCAAATGGATGGAAATAGAAAACACTATCCTGAGTGAGGTAAGCCAGACCCAAAAGGAGGAACATGGGATGTACTCACTCATATTTGGTTTCTAGCCATAAATAAAGGACATTGAGCCTATAATTCGTGATCCTAGAGAAGCTAAATAAGAAGGTGAACCCAAAGAAAAACATATAGGCATTCTCCTGAATATTAACCTTCATCAGGCGATGTAAGGAGACAGAGACAGAGACCCACATTGGAGCACCGGACTGAAATCCCAAGGTCCAAATCAGGAGCAGAAGGAGAGAGAGCACAAGCAAGGAACTCAGGACCACGAGGGGTGCACCCACACACTGAGACAATGGGGATGTTCTATCGGGAACTCACCAAGGCCAGCTGACCTGGGTCTGAAAAGGCATGGGATAAAACCGGACTCGCTGAACATAGCGGACAATGAGGACTACTGAGAACTCAAGAACAATGGCACTGGGGTTTTTGATCCTACTGCACGTACTGGCTTTGTGGGAGCCTAGGCAGTTTGGATGCTCACCTAACTAGACCTGGATGGAAGTGGGTGGTCCTTGGACTTCCCACAGGGCAGGGAACCCTGATTGCTGTTCGCAGTGACGAGGGACGGGACTTGATTGGGGGAGGGGGAGGTAAATGGGAGGCGGTGGCGGGGAGGAGGCAGAAATCTTAAATAAATAAATAAATAAATAAATAAATAAATAAATAAAGGAATTTGGATTTTTCTCAACAGTGAGATATGTCTGCTTCTGGCAGCACCAGTTACTTCAAAGAGGTTGATGGGCATTGAAGAAACTCATTATGGAGTTTGACTTCAATATGACAAGGCTAGCCATTTGGGCAAGAAACTGCTCTTGCCTGGACTGCTTGATGGTATTCTATATAAACTGGACATGCAGGACCCACAGAAAAATGACTGCTGAACTTGTCTAAAGGTGAGACAGTCCTTCAGGGTTCCTACTTCATGAAAGAGTCTGCCAGACATTCTGCAGGACACAGCAAAAAAGCAACTGACAAACTTTGCTGGTACAAGGTAGAAAAGATCTTCAAACTTCCTGCTTCACTGAAAAGTCTGCCAGATACTATAGGCCTGTAGGCTGAAGATGGATGCCCCAGTGTTACAGAAGAACTTTGGGTGACTGTCCAGGCAGCGAGATGTCTCTGTCAATTCTAGAGTTTTGAAAGTTACTTACAGTGCACTTCTTGTTTACTTAGATATTATTATATCCTTCTGGGGTCTCTGATGGAGCTGAAGACAGATAGTTATAGTTTTCCTTAGTTATGATAAGAGACAAATTAGATATGAAACTTTAGACTCACAAAGAAATATTGTAACTGTAATTCTTGCTTATATCTGTTTTTGCATGTAATTTTACTATGTTAAAATTAAAATTTTTCTTTTTATTTAGACAGAAATGGGAAGATGATGTGGAATTACCCTATGTATGCTGTGAATATGTTTTATTACCGTTTGTTAATAAAGAAGCTGCTTTAGCCTATGGTAGGGCAGAATAGAGCTAGATGAGAAAACTAAGCTGAATACAGGAGAAAGAAGGTAGATTCAGACAGATGCCATGTAGCTGTCAAAGGAGAAGGACACCAGAACCTTACTGGTAAGCCACAGCCACATGACAATACACAGATTAATAGAAATGGATTGATTTAAGTTGTAAGAGCTAGCCAGGAATATGCCTGAGCTATTGGCCAAACAGTGTTGTAATTAATATAGTTTCTGGGTGATTATTTGGGTCTGGGAGGCTGGAAAATGAAAGCAGTCTCCATTTACACTTCTGAGGACCAGAGTCATTTTTCCTTACAGACAAAGGAAGGGATGCTGGGAGACAGGACTTGTGAAAATTTTCTCCCCAGGGAGATGTACACAATGTACACCCCTTCCTCATAAGGTTCCAGCAAAAGACCAAAGTACAGTTCTACTAAAATCACCTTGGGGGAAGCAATGAGCTTGTTGGACTTATTTATAGATCACAGGTGAGACATTACTACCCAGGGTGTGGAAACAGCCCAACAGCTCCATTGGGAAGTCTTCATGCAGCATGGATCATGGCTTCCTGCTAGCCATGAAGATGGCCTCTACCTCAGTAAAGTTCCCCAGCCTATGTATACACCAGTATCCCCCCACCAGCCAACTAAGGCCTTGTACATTTAGCACAGAATTGCATACAAAAGTCTGAGAGCGGCCCCTGGAATTTCAGGGGAGATGCCCTTCTTCTCTGAGGGAACCTCAGTCATCCACAGGCCCAATCGTGATAGGCCTTGTAAGCAGGCACAACTGATCTGATGGAGATAGTGACTGCTCTGCTCAGCGTACTATGCCATACAACAGGAGCTAATGAGGCCAGAGCCTCTCTTCTCACCTCAATGGGTGGGAGAACCCTGAGAGTTGACTCTTCCAGCTCTAGGAGAGGTCTGAGCAGGGTTGGTGCTGTGGGATGACCCCCATAGACTTATGTGTTTGAATGCTTGACAAATAGAGTTGCACTACTAGGAGGTGTGGCCTTGTTGGAGGAAGTGTGCCACCGTGGAGTGGGGCTTTGAGGTCTCATATGCTCAAGCTATGCCTAGAGCAGCTCTAAGTTTCCTTCTGTTGCCTATGGATCAAGATGTAGAACTTTCAGCTCCTTCTCTAGCACCATGTCTGCTTTCATGCTACCATGCTTCTTATCATGCCAATAATGGACTAGACCTCTGGAACTGTAAGCCAGGCCCAGTTAAATGTTTTCCTTTATAAGAGCTGCTGTGGTCACGGTGTTTCTTCATGGCAATAGAATCCCTAACTAAGACAGTTGGATATATTACATTTGATACTACAATCATCTAGTAAGTTCTCCTTCATGAGCCTAGAGGACTGTTTGGTGACCTTACAGTTGGCAGATGCTGGAAGGTTCCAGTTGAGCCTGTGCCTAGTCTGGTATTCACACCACCATTTTCAGGCCGTTCTGTATAACACACATGGGAGGGGCACATCTAACTTTGTAGACAGATGGGGGACCCTGTGTCCTCATCTGCATGGTCATAGCAGGGGAGAGAATCTAGAGCAAGGCTCTGGGGCATTTGAGGTTGGAGTATGTATCTTTATTTGGCTTCCTATAAATGGCCTTTGGGGAAAGAGCTTATGTCTTCTCCAGCAAGGTACCCAGTGGGTTTCAGTTAGAGCATTTGATGGTGGTGCTCATCCCTGGGATGGGGTGGCCTGGCTTTTTACCAGCTGAGCTTTATGAAGACTCACCTTCACGCACTTGGCTGACTGTACACCCCTTGCACAAATGGCTTCGTAGGCTGCACCCTCGCCTACAGCCAACGTGTCATGTCTTCAGACAAAGTGAGGCTGTTGCTGAACTGGGGCCCTAATTGTGTCTCAGCCTCAGTACCCTAGATGGAGTCCAGCAATTTTGGTTGAGGCTCTCCCTGCTCTGACGACAAGTACCAGTTAGAAAGGGGAGATGTGGGGATGGGCTGAGCTATAAATAGGATGTCTGGTCCCTGGAGGGCAGGTTTCTCGGGGTGAGGCATCTGACAAGGGCTTGTGCAACAGGGAAGAACGGTATAGCTGCGGAGATGGGTCTGGGAATTCCCACTTCCTTTCCCACTCACCTACCCAAGCCTGCAATAGAATTATCTTTCCTGCTGGCTGACTTGTGGCCAGACACTGATAAGCCGGGCTCAGAGGTGGCCCTGCTGTTGAAAAGGAATGGTGTTTCTCACAGAGCAGGATTAACCTCGGTCACTAATTAACCCAGCTGTTTCCCGTCAGGGCAGTCCCTCCTTCCCGCACATTCCCGCCCTGGTTGGGAGAAAGCTTGAGGTTCCACTGCACCCACACATGAGTGACCCCAAGGGTGACCCCAGGGTCATAGTGCACAGCCCTGCCTGGGGGTGAGGGCTGCAGGCCACAGTGGTAGGCCAGACCTGAAGCAGCTCCCAAGGAAGCCACACGTGACTTCTGCGTCCAGATGAACATACTTGGTTTGTCTACAAAACGGGGGATGTGGGCTAAAACCGGGGTCAGCAAGCTATGGCCGCTGTGGCTTCCATGTTGCGGCCATAACACCCAGACCTTTCACAGCTGGTGTATCTTACTGAGCTGATGACTTCACAGGGACCTGAATATAATGCACCAGCATCTGCCGCCCCTATATGGTCACTTGGAAGAGGCTGGCCCAGACTAGAGTCCACTGGGGACTCTAGAGTTAATTGGGAGGCACAGACAGCAGTACAGACAGCAGTACAGGACTGTGGGAGCAGGGTCTCCAATCAAGAGCAGTGGGAGAAACCAGAATTTGACAGATAGGCATCCTCAGATCTCCTCTGGGTTATACGGATGAATTATCCAGAGTAGGTAGAAGCCATGTACAAGTTAAGAGCTTGCTCCAGCCTACTGCCTACCCTGTGTGATTAATTTCCAAGGACCTGACTCCTTACTCTCCCATCAGTGCTCTCTCTCTGTCTCTGTCTCTGTCTCTGTCTCTCTCTCTCTCACACACACACACAAAGCCGCTTTCATTAGAACTGTCTGTAGGGTTGAAGGTACTTTTCAGTCACCCCTCATCTCCCAGTACGGTCTCAGAGCCACCAGGAGGTTCAGGTAACAGTTAAAGCTAAGATTACAGAGGGCACACGCCATGCTCACCTGGGAGACTTTCACGACACGTGCTTGTTCCCTGCTTTGCCAGAATCCAGTACCGAAGAAGCTGAGGTTAGAGAGGAAAGAGATCGCTTAAGCTCACCTAACAGGCCTGCATGGTCCTGTAGGAGCTGGTTCATCTGTCTCCCAGAGGGCTGAAATGTGTCCTCCACCAGTCAGGGATGGAGGAATGTGGTATATGTTTGCAAACTTAAACTTCCTGAGTTTCTTTCATCAGAACTTTGGGAGGGGGAGGCATGTCTTCTAACCCTGTAGAAAGGATGGGTTTGGAAACCCCATTGGCTATATAGTCTCCAATCAGAACTTCTATTGCTGTGGCCGCCATAGAATCCAGAAGCCTCTGTGTAGCTACTATGTTGCCTTAACTATGTTGAACATTGGAGCTTGATATTGGTGCTGGGTTGGACCATTACCCACCTTGACCCAGTGTGCCTGTGTCCTATGCCATTCTGAACTCGCCTCCCCGCCTTGTGGCCCATTTACCTCAGAATCTTTGTGCCTCCGTGCCTTTAGTCACCGCTGTCTTTGCCCATGGGCTAGGGTGAGGCCGGAGAGAGCTTGCCCTCTGCACAGAAAGATGCTGTCTCCATCCCTCCCGCCCGCCCTCTGTCCAGCAATTGCTCATGGCCTCTGAGGTGACGGAGACTTTCCTGTGGATGGACTCACTCAGACTGGCAGCCAGGGCAACGTGGGCTTTCTGGAACAGCGGTCTCGGTTTAGGAGGGGGAAAAGTAGGTCAGCCATCCAGATTAGGCAATCACTGACTCGCCTTTACCCCAGGCTTCCCTGAGCATCCCGTCGCTCAGGGAAGGCCTTCTCCAAATCCATACCCACCACCCACCCCAAAGGGAGCCTGTGCTTCTCTTTACAAGAAACAGTCCGGCAACAAGTCTCCAATCCAGTCACCAGCGGCCTCAGTGAAGGAAGAGCTGGTGAGTCATCCAAGCTAGGGATAAAGACATCCCAAGCCCAGATGTGGAGACTACGTCCAAACTCGTCTGGCGTTCCCTATCCTCTCCCGGATCCTGACTCTACCTCAGAGCTGTACAGCAGACAAAATGTCCACAGCTTCAGGGGCGCGAGGTTATTGTAAGAATCAAGTGTGGTGTTAAATCTGCATTGGGTTTGAACAGCCCCCAACGCAGGCCACATGGTCCATTACAGGATCTGTTTGTGGTACCATACCGCCATTCATTCATTCATTTCAGTTAGTTAGTTATAGGAACTTGCCTGTCTATATGGAAAGAGGAACAGGGAGCCAGGAACCTTGATCTCTCACTTAGCCACACACACAGCCCCCGATGTGGGCAACTCTTGACTTCTGCACGCCTTCCGTGTTCTCCCGGTTGGTTTATTCTGAGGTATAGAAGGCAGCACGTGTCTGAAAGAATTATATAAACTGTCGCCTTTTCCATTGCTCTCTCCGAACATCATCTGTCGACCCGACTTTCAACCGAGCATTGATAATTGCTTTAATTTGTTCAAAACGTAAGCAAAAAAAGAACAATCCCGTGTTTTGCATCCAGGATGTCCGGTGGCTGGTCTAAAGGAAGGCCCACAGTGCCAGCCTTTGCGAGGACAGTTCCAGGCCCTGTTGGCATCAGGGGAGAAGGTCCCTAGCCTAGTGAGTCTCAGTTAGGGGCTATAATACCACCAGCTGCCTCAGTGGCCTGACTGAAAACTGGCCTGAGACATTGGCTTTGAACTATCCACCCTCGAGTACCTTTACTGTCCTGTCCCCAATTTGACACAAATGTGGCCATGCTCTTAAGTCATGCTCTTATGGCCTATGCTAAGAACTGGTTTCTGGTTCCCAAGAGGGTGTCTGGAAGGCCTGGATGGGAAGGTGAGGTGTGGCCAAGTCAACGAGGGCTTCATTCACAGTAAGGGTGACTCTATTTCCACGGTGGGGGACCCTCAGATGAACAAGCCTGGGAATAGCCTTGTGTGATCTGACACATGTGGGGTGAAGGAAAAGAATCTCCTTCTCCATAACCCCACTCTGTCTTCTCTCTTTCTGGCTCAGGCAGAGCAGTTTTTTTCTTCCACATGTCAACCCTCCAGATATCTATCTGCAGGCAGCTGGTGAGGAAGACAGTGTCTGAGGAGAACAGATGGCCGCCTCTCAGGAAATCCCAGCTTTGAAGGAGATAGGAGGAAAACTTTCCTTGCCACCTGGTGGGGAAAATGGTGTCCGTCCCCAACAACCGCGGGACAGCGAGGTCAGAAACCAGGACCATTCTGGGGAGGATTTGACGATTCAGGACAAGGGCCTCAACCGTTTGCTCAAAGCCAGCTGCACACACAGTCTGTTTGTTAAGCCACCAAACGATACCCCGGGACACAGCTAGGAACAGGGCCTCAGCCATCCATGGCCAATACCACCGCCTCCTCACGGTCGGTCAGAAGAATTTGACAGACAGTTGGGGGTCAGATTAGGGCTGCCGGGATCTGCAGGAGCAAAGGAGAGGGTCAATCTAGAGGTCCCAGAATAGGGACTTCTATCAGATTGTTCCCAGTGTCACCCTGGGCAAGCACAGACCTGCGAACCCACCGAATCCCTGTGACAATCCTATTGGTTCTCATGTCACAAATCAGGAAATTGAGTCATTGCCCAAGGAGCGTCAGGCTCTCAGGAAATGTTCTATTTCACCTCCCTCTTGAGCAAGAAGAAGGAAGGAGGCAGTGCCTGGACCTCAGGTTTGCAGGGCAAGGAGCCCCTGGGGGACAGGAATGCCAGCGGAGGAGTCAGGCAGCCAGCCGTGGGAAAGCTGGAGGCTAGCTGCTGAGTACCTTTCTTCTGTTCCTTTCGAGGTCCACAAACTCTGCAGCTCCCCACCTGGGGTGGGAAGTCAGGCTGCTGCTGTTGAGACCTGCAGGAGTGGAAAGTTTGCAGCCTGGGTCTGCTGCTTCTCATTAAAACCAACCTTGTTGACAAAAATAAAGAGAACCAAATCAATGCCAGCACGCACCATCTGCGGGTTGCTTTAATTTTCCAGCGAGGAGCTAGAGCCCAGGGATCCAAACTGGCCCAAGCCCATAGGCTTCAAAGAGTATGGGGGCAATCCTAAATGGGAAGGGTCTTTGGCTGGGTGCCCTAGTGAATGAGAACACCTCCTCAGGGGGCAGCAGTCAGAGATGCCCAAACCCAGGGTCTCATTAACACTCGTTTCCCAACATTCTGGTACATTTTCCTTGGCTCACGGCTTGAATTTTCCTAACCCAGAGGTGACAGGAATGCAGAGTGGATGTCATGGTGAGCTTGCTGCAGTGCCAGCAGTTTCGAGCCTAAGAGGCCACCGATGGGTGGCCAGCTCGTGGTGCCGGGTACATGAGAGGACAGTGCCTGGGAGGCAAACAGGACAAAGCATCAGGGCAGGGGTGGGCACCATGCAGAGCTGATACTCATCTCCCCCTCCACCAAGCTGAGATTCCAGCCTGCCTCTCACAGTTCCGAGTTTCCGGTCTCCAGAGCCAATTGGACATGGAGGATCAGGTCTACTGTGCAGGATTCTGTGTCTTGAAGCTCTTGTGACAAAACAGCACCATCTGAGGACAGAGACAACACTAGTGTATTCTCCTCGGATCTTGGAAGCCAAAGGTCAGAATGGCAGGCGTGGAAGGGTCAGCTCTGTCTGGGAATTCCTGGTCTCAGCATCTCTTGCTTATCCCATCTTTACATGGCCTCTCCTCCCCTCTGTGTGTCTCTTCTCTGTGTTTTTCATGTAAGGACACCTGTTATTAGATTTAATGCCACCTGAGCTATCCATGCCAGTGTTGTCATGTGATGTGAGTTTTCACTGATGTCTGCAATCACCCTCCTTCCAAATTGGGTCAAGGCCACAGCTGAACGCCCACCCAACTAAGCTCATTTTGCCAGATAATCACAACGCCATTCCCTGCGTCTTCTCTGTCCAGCTTCCCTGGGGACAGTGTCCTGCTTTCTTTTCTCTTTCTGCACATCCTCCTGCCCACTTCTCCTAGGCATTCAGAACTAACCAGAAGATACTTTTCATGCCCAGTGTCTCCCAGAAACTCACTGAACACTGGCCCAAGCCTGACCTTCTCTGATGTGGACATGGATGGATGGAGGGTCTCCCATGATGCTTGGGAGGGGACTAGAGCTGGACAGGCCTAGGCAGACTCCTCATCTGCCCCCAACCTCACCCTGCAAATCTCCCCAAGGCTCACTCCTTTTCCTGTATCCTTGTTACCTGGAGCATCCTACATTTCTTGTTGCAGATTGTCCAGGCCATTGACATAGTGGAACTGTTCCCACAGTCGCGACCCTCAGGGTTTCTTGTTGTGGTTTTACTCTGTGGATGATCTGGTCAAAGCACCTCCCAGATTCATGTGTTGGCTAGTTTTATGTCAACTTGACACTATCTTGGGTCATTTTGGAAAAGGAAACCCCAGCTGAGAAAATGCTCCCACCACTCTGGCCCAAGGGAAGTGTGTGGTGTATCTTTTTGACTGATGACTGATGTAGCAGGAGCTAGATCACTGTGGGAGGTACATGCCTGGATTATTTAAGAAAACAGGCTGAGCAAGCCATGGACAACAAGCCAGGAAGTTCCTCTGCTTTAGTTCCTCCCTTCAGGTTCCTATTCGAGTTCCTGCCCTGACTTCCCTTCATGTTGGACTACAAGCTGTAAGCTTAAATAAACCTTTCCTCCCAAGTGCTTTTGGCTATGGTGTTTTATCAAAGCAATAGAATCCTAATTCAAGCACACCAGAACTCCGGCTTGAGTTTATTAGGAACGTGGCACATAGGGTTGGCTGGTTCCCATTAGGGCCAGAGGGAGACCTGACTGGCGTGTCTTCTATGTCCTCTTCTTCCTGAGTCCAGCTGGGATGGTGGCAGCAGATGTGCAGGTTGTGCCCTCACCTGTTTAGGAATGGCCTAGACCCTGTACCTCTTCCTCGTTCCAACCCATGATAGGAGAGATGCCTGGAGAAAGTGCCTCTGGGTCATTAGTTAGCTGAGCCCAGGCCCACCACTGGTTCTTTCTACATACCCAGCTCCTCCCAGCCGACGCCATCTCGGTTCATCAGAGATACCCTGTACTCTTGGTTGTCTCCTTGGCCAAGAGGCCTACGAGAGCTGTGTCCAAATGTTCTGGGACTCCCGTTACAAAATACCACAGATTGGGTAGCTTAAAAAGCAAGCTCATTCTCATTGAGGTCTAGAGCCTACCTATCAGTCTAACATTCAAGGTGTAGACAGGACCATATGCTCTCTAAAGCAGAGGTTCTCAACCTGTGCGTTGTGACCCCATTAACAACCCTCTATCTCCCCCAAAAATTTACATTATGATTCATAACAGCAGCAAACTCACAGTTATGATGTAACAATAAAAATAATTTAATGGTTGGAGTTACCAAGAAATTGCATCAAAGAGTCGCAGCATTAGGGAGGTTGAGAACCACTGCTCTAGAGGCTCCAGAGGCAGAGCTTCCGCCTGGCTCCTGGCGCCTCCAGATCCCATGGCTTTATGTGAGCATCACCCCAGCTGCTCTATCATCATCACAAGTTTGTCAGTTATCTTCTGCCTCCCTCTTAGGAGGATACTCTTGAGGGCATCTGGGCCCCACCGACTGACTCAAGATGAGCTAACTCAGCTGCATCTTTCCAAAACTTTCTCTTAGACATGACAACAGTCCCAGGTTGGCAATGTGGCTGTGGTCCTCTCCACTGTCAGCCACTGGGGGCTCCCACCCCTTGTCTTCACCTCCTTGCCCTCACACCTGCCCCATTGTGCAGCAAGCCGAGCATCACCTTCATCCAATCTGCCTGGAGGCAGACAGCAAGGGCATGCATCTTAGGGAACATGCTGGTGGCGGGACTCTGGATCTCCATCTGGAAATCCTATGACTCTGAGTGCCGATGAAGGTGGATGCTCTTTTTGCTATGGCTCAAGTGGGGACCAAAGATGAGGGGGCGGTAACTGGAACTGAGGAAATACTTGTCTGTAAGATGAGGCCATGAGTTTTCTCTCTAGAACCCACCAAAAGCAGGTGGACATGGAGCTAGAGGGATTGCTCAGTGCTTAAGAATACATATTACCCTCACAGAGAACATGAGTTCAGGCTTCAGCACTCACATTTGATGTCTTCAGCTCCAGGGAACCTGATGTCCTCTTTTGGTCTCCTCAGACACCTGAACATGTGAACATACTAACTCTCTCTCTCACACATACACATATACATAAAAATACTAAGACTTTCTTTTTAAAGGGACATGGATATGGCGATGTAAGCTTGTAACATCAGGGCTGGGGAACTGGAGACAGAAGGATTTCTGGGGCTCAATGGCCATCCAGGCTAGAATACCCTGGTGAGCACCAGGTCTCAGCCAAAGACTTGATCTCAAAAAAGAAAAAGCAAAATAATTGTCTTCTAAAGAATGGCACTAAGGTTGACTTCTGGCCACCACACATGCACCCATTATTCACAAGCATGTGTGCCTGCACACGTGCAGTTACACACACACACACACACACACACACACACACACACACACACACACTTAAGGGGTCAGATAGGTAGATCGTTTTGGAGTCTCACCAATGTCACCATCCTCCTTTTCTTCATCCTTTCCCTCCCTGACTTCCCCACACCATCCCTCCCCTAATCTCATACATCATTCTCTCGGGCCAAGTTTTCCCTATGAACCAAGCTCAATGACTTTAGGGAACAAGTGAATTCAGCTTCTGGGTGAGACTCGTTTGAGAGACTTGTTTTAAAGGCTAGATCCCATTTTTAAATTTCCTCTTATGGAAGAAAATCTAAGAGGGCAGATATTTCCATTAAAAACATTGGTTTAATGCTCAAAATGAAAACAAATAAAGTTAGAGCCCTCTGGAAAAACCAACAGTCCCAGTTGGAGTTTGGCAGGCACGGCCATCTCACACTGCCCTCAGCCCAGTGGCCAGTTCGTTTGCCAGTTGAGGCTTCCTGCTGGGAACAGGCTCTCGGGGCACAGGAAGCTGGGTGGCATCTACCCTGGCACCCAGCTGCACGGCAGCCCCTATTTACCCTTTGTTCCAGGCCACAGCTGTGGAGCCCAGCATCTTCTTGGCTCAAGGAGATGGAGGGACTAGCGGGCTTGGGGCACAGTGTCTGTCTTACTGTTCCCGTGACTGTAATGGGTTGACCGGTGGTACCACGTTCTGGGCTTGCATCTTAAGCCCTGGGGTTAAGAATGTGACTTAATTTGCAAATGGATCATGCAGATCACACATTGACCTGTAGTCTTGGGGCTGGAGAGGCGGCTTTTGTTGCTTTTAGTTCCAGGTTTGTTCGAGTGGCTGCCCAAGGCGCTTCGGTGGGGCCACTGTCCTAGAACTGAGAGCACAGCTCAATGCTGCTGCCAGCAAGTAGGGTTGTATCCACACTATCAGGATGCCTGCCTGGGCCAGGTTGTCGCAATGCCAGGGGTGAAGTATGTACTGGGGTCAAACGAGATCACCACAGGCTTGGGTCTAAGCATCCACCACTTATTCTTCAGTTGACCTCATAACCAAGAACCACATAAGACCTATCTGCAGCTCTGAGAGAGCTCAGGGTATGCTCACTGTACTTGGGGACCCAGTTCCAAATTCACCAGGACCGTATAAAGTAACATCAGTCAACAACCTAATGTCCTCAGGCCTCAGTGTGGGTCAGATGCTGAGCAGATGGGTGGGACCAGAAATCCATGACATCCCTTTGTGTCTTGCGCAGGAGAGTTCCAGGGCTTGGGGAGGCTTGCCTAGAGCTGAGCTTCGAGGGATCCTTAGGATGTGTGCACACAGGAGTAGTGGCTGCTGGGAAGGAAGGAAGGACACAGAACCCGGCTGTTAGCAGCAACAGGTGTTATCATAGAACGGGACAGGTTCAAAGCTCTGCTGTCCAAGATCAGCTGGGTCCCTAAGGCCCTAGTTTAGTCATTTTAAAAATGGGACTAGTTGCTTTTGAATCCCTCATAGTGGATGCTCAATTCCTAGGGCCAGATGGGTGACCAGGGAGTCAGCAGTAGCTGTGCAGAGGAAGTGTGTACGGAGGTGCTGGTGGAGGGAGAGTAACGTCTCTATGGCAGAACTGGTAGAGCCTCATTCTTCTCCCATGCTGGTCGTCTTGGGCCCTGGTTCCTCTGTCTGTGGTCTGTGAAGGGCAGAGGGGGGGCGGGTCTCATGCAGGTGTGAAGGGCTACATTATTCTTGGCTGAAGGCACACTGTGATGGACAATGTCGGGGCGACGTTGGTGCATTATCTGTGGGCCTCTGCAGCCCTTGATCCCTGGAGTTCAAGGACATTGTTGTTCATCCTTGGCCCTGCCTTCCCACCCCTAGTCTGGATCGCCTACATTTCTGCTCTGCTGTTTCTCTATTGCGGTGATAAATGGCATGACTTAAGGAGGAGAGGGTTTATTTGGTTTACAAGCCCCAAGCACCGTCCATCACTGAGGGACCCAAGTGGTACCCGGAAGGTGGGGACTGAGGCAGAGACCATGGAGGAATGCTGATGATTGGCTTGTTCCCAATCTCACATTCCGCTATCCTTTCTATATCTCCCAGGACCACCTGTCCAGGGATGGCGCCACCCAGAGTCGGCTGAGCCCTCCCATACCAATCACATCAATCAACAATCAAAAAAAAATGCACAGGTATGCCTACAGGGCAATCTGGGGAGAAAATTCCTCAGCTGAGGTTCTTTTCTCCTAGATGACTGTGATTCGTGTCAAGGTGACAAAGACTAATCCGTACACCTTCCTAAAAGTGACTATTTTCTGAGTGCAGGTGCCACAAGGCCTCTTCCTCCTGGGACTTTACCCATCCCCAAACGTCCCACACAAGGGCTGGCTGGCTCGACAGGAGCTGCCCACAATCCTGGCCAGCATGCACATCCTGTCCTGCGGGGCAGATCTGGTGAGATCAGAGTCTTGTGCAGGAGGTTCGTCACAGACAAACAGGGATTTAGATGATTTTTGGTGACTTCACAGATCCTGAGGACAGTCCTCTGCAGTATGATGCTATCTCCACCTCTGCAGACGGTTCTTAAAGAGACAAAACAGGAATTTCTCCCATGGACGTTTTCCTTGGCCTGCAGTCTCAAGCCAGCTCTGTAAAACAGACTACGGGAGACGATCCGTGTGCCAGCTGCCACCGTCTGGAAAATGCATCTCAGGACGCTGTCGTCTGATTCTCTGCAAACTTGCTTTTCATGCCAAAAGTCAGCCTACTGTCTCCTGGGCTGTTTTGCCTGGAAATCCCATCATTTTTCAAAGGCTTGTTTGGCACTGGTGGGGAAAGGCTAGCCAGACTAGGTTAAAGAAGCCAGTCTTGGTGAACAGGACATGGAAACAGCTTGGTACAGGGAGTGGCTGGACACACAGAGGGAAAAATCCAGGGCTGTCCTGTCCCCTCTGTCCCAAACCTGCCGCTTAACTTCTCATCTGAGTCTTTGGGAATCCCAGGGTCAGTTTCACCACCTCACTTCACAGGGGACAAGCATCTCATGTCCAGGGCTTGCAGTAGTGGCGTGTGCAACTGTGGCATTGGCCTGACTTCTGAATACCAGCTCAAAGATGGATGGATAGAGCTCTTCCCTGGGCATAACACCAAGGCAACCCTGCTGGCGTGAATATCCCTAGCCATAACTCAGAGCCACAGCTAATCCATGACTTTCTGTTCCTACTGTAGAGCCACAGAGGCCTGTGACCTGTTGGAGGGTCAGTGGAGCCCTACCTGAGGACAACTGTCCGGGATACTCCATATGTTCTGAGAAGGAGAGAAACACCTCCCACCCCTCAGAGCTCCCCCTTTGCCTCTCCTTCCCCTGGCGTCTCAGATAAAGGCCCAACGACCTTCCTCACTCCCTCCTTCCCCGAGAGCACAGCAATAGTCCACAAGTCTAACCATGATGGACTCCTTCAAGCGGGCACAACTGACCTGATGATAATGGCAGCTGCTTTGCTTGCAGGACCGTGTTCTACAACAAAGGGTAATGGTGTGTGTGATTGGCTGGGACATGCAGCGGGCACTGGATGGAGGTCAGCCCTTCCATTTTGGCATGCTGCTAGCAGGTGCATAGGGCCAGGTAAGACGGAGAGGAGAGAGAAAGATAAAAGCACAAACTACTCCCGTGACCATGGACCCTGGTGCAACATTGAAGGCTGGTGTGGGTGGGGTCCACAGGCAGCTTGCAGGCCACTAGAGTCTAAAGTCATGCTGGCAAACAGGCCAAACAACAAGTAGATTTCCAAGGGCTCTCCATTATAGTGAGAAGCCAAAGGGCACAGGAGGATGCTGGGTATGGGGCTGCCTGTGCCTGAGCAGGATACGGCTCAGATGCTCCTGCTGGGAGGCAGGCGTTTGGAGTCTGTCTACCAGGAAAGGATAAGAATCCTGAGGCTAGTGAGCAGCTGCGGGGACTGGGCACTCATCTTGGCTCTGCCACAGTGAACTGAGTCCGTAGATTTGGTGCCCTGGGCAGGCCCCTTGCCATCTCTGACTTGCAGCTTCCTCCCCTTGTAGATGGGATGAGTGAGCTCTCTTGTTATGTGTGCCTGATGTAGGTTGGGGACTGTGTGGGGTGATGTCAGGCGACCTTGGTGAAAGTCTCACGGATAACTGAGGTTTTCACATCCCCATGGAACTCAACAATGGAAGGGTAGCTCATCCTCCTACCACTGTGTACCTACATCAAAGCACCCAACTGGGAGAATTTTCTCTGAGTTTCCTGGTGAGATAGGAACTCATTTCTCCCAAATTCAGGTTTGGACCCCATTAGGAACTTTGTTTGCCAGCACAGCCCAGGCACTGTGTGGCTTACTCCTCAGAGAAGATAAAACATGTATCTTAGGGTGTCTATTGCTTTGACAAAACACCATTGGGGAGGAGAGGATTTATTTGGCTTACAATTTATCATCAAAGAAATCAATATTGGAACACATGCAGGAAAAGAGCATGGAGGCAGGAGCTGATGCAGAGGCCACGGAGGGGTGTTGCTTCCTGGATTGCTCCCATGGCTGGCTCAGACTGCTTTCTTATAGAACCCAGGATGACCAGCGCAGGGATGGCACCACCCACAGTGTGCTGGTCATTCCCCAATCAATCACTAATCAAGAAAATGCCCTACAGCTCGATCTTACAGAGATATTCTCATGAGGTTCCCTCCTTTCAGATAATTCTAGCTTGTGTCAAGTTGACATAAAACTGTCCAGCACCTGTCTGTGTCATGAGCCACAAACCCAAGCTTCCCATGGCTCCTGACAAGAGCATTCCAGGACCTTGGAATGTACACTTAAGTTGACTTCTCAGGGGCTAGCTTCTAGACTGTCAGAAGAGAAGCTCATGTGTGCTTGGGGAAAAGCGAGGCATTCCCCAAGGTAGAACTGGGAAGGCCCACTGCTGGTAACTATGTTGCTGACCTGTGTCAGCACTACCTGTCCACAGGGAGAGGCTGATCTTGTAGGTGGGGCAGGGCCACTCCATATCAAAGGGGTGTGGCGGGACCTCATGGAGTGCCAGAGAGAAAGTTTCACTAAGTGAGGTGCATGGGAAAGAGAGGGTCAGAGGTCTCAGATTCATCAACACACATGCATGCATATAGTACATGTAACACACAAATGAACACATGCACTGAACTCATACACCTCTTACACAATGCGCATATACGTTACATCTGTGCACACACACCTTGTACATGTACACATGCGTGCACACGTCCCACACGACATGCACACAGGAACACAGTATGCACAGCATACACATATGTACATGCCGCACATGTGTACATATACACACATGTACACATCTCACTGTCATTCATACAACTCACACACATACACACGATTCCCTAACCATTTATCTGAACTATACGAGGTGCCTGTTAACATTTACTGCACCTTGCCTGGGTTTGTAATCTTGCTTGTGCTCTCATGCTTGCTCTGACCTCTCCTCTCTGTGTGCTACCTTCTTACACAGCCTCTGAGCTGCACCCCAACCCTCCTCCTCTCTGCTATGCACTATGCGATGACCACTGTAGGTTATGTCCCACACTTAAGCAAAGTGTGGCTGAAGTTAGTACTGGTCACCTATGTTCAGTTTCAAGAACCAGAGCAAGCCATCCTAGCTATTCCTTTCGGTGACTGTACCTTCTGATTGCCTCTGCCCGACTGCCCGTACCCCCTGACTACCTGTACTCCCTGGCTTCCTGTCTCCTGACTGCCTGTACCCCCTGACTACCCGTACCCCCGACTGCCTCTACCCCCTGACTGCCTGGACCCTCTGACTGCTTCTGCCCCCTGGCTGCCTCTGCCCCATGACTGCCTGTACCCGCCTGGTCGGAAGAATGATGAGAAGTAGGGGCATTTAGGGAATCTCACATTGGTCTGAAGATGTAAGAGAAGAAAGGAGTCCCAGTCAGGTCCCCATCACTCCAAAATCCTCCCCGACTGCAATGTGTTCAAAAGCAGCAATGGCTTTGAGTCTGAAAGCCTTCTTAATTAACGCTGATTCTTTCTAAACAAACCCTGAAGCTCTTGGAGAAGGGCAGGGCCGTGAGTCAGACATTAGCAAAGCCTCCTGGGCCTGGAGAAATCTGGGGGAAACTCCTGTCTCTCTTCGCTCTGACCGGACTTCTGGAGGGGGACTTCTCCCTTGGCCTCCTTTTCCTTACAAGTGGCTGGGCCGCCAGGGACAGTAGGGAGAGGGTGGGGTGGGATTTGAGGCTAACTTCATCTAATAATGTGGTTACCCTATGTCCACTTGAGGCCCCTCTGGGCATCCTTGACAATCTAGTTGGGGAAAAGGTGGAAGGCGGGTCCCTAACGCTAGGTTGCTCTGTCAGTCACAGTCTAGGGAGCCCCTTCTGGCTGAGTTGCTAGTTGAGTCTCCGCCCAGAAGAGGAGCTCTCGGAACTCCTCCTTAAAGAGAAAGTTCGGCATGGTAGGGCAATCTCTCTCTTTTGAACTCAGACGAACAAACTTTGGCCAGGGAGTGGGGCGGGGGGCTCAATGCTGGTTCTTGGAGTCTGTCCACGTCGGGGCACCTGGGGCGGGAAGAATAGAGGACCAGGGTGGGCCGTCGGGCTCCGGAGGCCGCCGCCCAGAGCGGGGAGAAAGAACGGGGGGCGCCGCCCCCGTCCCACGTCCGCTCCCGCCCCGGGCCAGCCCCTTCCTCGCCGCGACTCGCCCGCTGTCCCCACCCCCTCGCCCGCGGCGCCCAGTGGGAGGCGGGGGCCGGCTTTGCAGAGCGGGGCGCCGGGCTCTGATTTGCTGCGGGCGTTGGGGATCGACAGCCTCCGCCGTGTCTGCCAGCAGTGAGGGAGGGAGGGAAAGGGGGGAAAAGTGCTGGGCGCCGAAGGCGAGGTCCGCACTCCTCGTCCCCGCGGCTGGCGCAGGACCTCACTCCAGCTGAGCGTCCACGGGGATCGGGTCGCGGGGTGGCAGCGGCGAGGAGGCCAAGGGACTAGGAGGAGGACAGGGCGCGCGCGAGCAGCCAGCGAGGGGGTCCCGGCCGTCCCGGGCCAAAGTCGATCCCCGCGCCGTGGGCGAGCGCGCCCGCCGCCCCTTCCAGGACAGACACCGCCGCGGGGGAGATAGGGCGGGCGCCGAGCTTCCTATGACTCCCTGAAGTTGTCGCGCTCCTCTCTGTGTCCCCCACCCGGGCCGTGTCCCTGGTCCCGTGCATCGCGTGCGCCTCCCCGCTCCCCGGCCCGCTCACCCCGCTGGTATGGACGTACACACCCGCTGGAAAGCTGCGCGCCCGGGCGCCCCGCTCCTGTCCCCGCCGCTGCTCCTGCTCCTGCTGCTGCTGTGGGCGCCGCCTCCGAGCCGCGCAGGTAAGGGCACTCAGGACTTGGGGGGACCGGGCCTCCGGGACTGTAGAACGCGCCGCTGTCATCCTAGGCGCTTTCGCCGCCGGCCTCCTCCGAGCCTGCAGAACTTTTCCCCTTGGCCTGTGGAATGCACCGGGCAAGACAACGAATACCATTCGTTGGGGGCCCGGGAGAGGGAACCCGGCCAACTCCATCCCCGCGGGCGTACTGCCCCCCTCCTCAAACGGGCCAGTTGGGTGGGGCTGTCGCGCGAGCCAAGGAAGAGTTCTCCTCGTGTTAGATCCGAGCAGAGGTGGTCACACTTTTGTCCCCAAACCTCACATTCCCTGTCCCACATCACAGGCGACCCGCTGCATCCATCCCACGCAATCCTTCAGTAGAAACTTCCCCTTTGAAAGCTGGGAAGGGCCGCCCCCTAGAGTCAAAGCCATTCAATTCCTTGGGGACTCCTGGGGGTGAAAGGGATCCTAGAAGTTTGAATCCCCAGCTTTGGACTTCCCTCGGCACACACCCTCCCGCTGTCTGGGCTGATTCTCTACATTCCCAGGGGACGGGGTTCCCTGTAGTCCCCGCCAAGCGTTCAGGAGGCACTGTGGAGCCCTGTTAGGTAGTAGGCCAACTCTGGTCCTAATCAGACCGCAAACCTCCTAACCCCTTTAGAGGTAGTTTTCTTGGGCTCCCTGCCCAAAGATGGATTGAACGGAGAGCCGGGCCAGGAGAGGGCCTTGGAGTCTGGACTGGGAACTGCTCAGATGATCTGCAGATGTGAGACTCCTCCTGCCAGAATGGATGGGCCCTTCGAAGGAGCCCTGATCCCTTGGGAAGAATCAGGGAGACACTGACTGTCCCTGTCTGGGTTCCAATACTTCCAAGCACACGTCTGGGCAGCAATGCTATTCTCAGTATCACTTTTGTTAGTTAGCTGTGGGATAAATCTTCCCAGACCCCTAACCACCATGGCCCAGGGCATCGGGCATGTGCTGACAGGGGAGGAGAAGGTGGTTAGGAGTTCAGGCTACAGAACAGCGGGTGGCTGCAGTGGACTGGCCAGCTCGTGTCCAGGACAAGGCTCTTCTTAGCTGGCACTTCCAGGACTAGTGGGAGAATCATTTTCCATGTTCCATGGCCAATTATAATATTCTTCTCCTGCTTCCTGGCATCATTAGTGCCCAGTGGGTATGTGATATAAACAAAAGTGGCCTGGAAGGGGCTCCAGGGCCTTTGGGGATGGAGGGAGAGCATGGCTTAGACCAACTGACCTGGATTTTATTTCAGTTATAAGTAGGGGATGAAGGAATCCCTCAGAAAGTGAAGGAGAGCCAGGATGGACCACCTTCCCTCACTCCCACAATGCTCCCCTGGCACTCACCCCTGCCTGGCACCTCTTTTGGGGTTTCCCTAGAACCTCAGGAGGGAATCCTTCCGTGGAATCCTCACCCCAGAAGCTGGGGTTACTATGGGCATAGGTAGGGCATTCCTGGCATCAACCAGCCCTGCTCTGCCCTGTGGCCACCCACTTCTCTGCTTGTCTCCATCCTTGTGCTAGGACACCTCCACCTCTACTTCCCTTTGCTGTTGAGGGTGTGGCCACTCGGAAGGGGCTGCCTGGGTCCTAGCTGTGGTGTTAGACTTTTTGCTTTGGACAAAAGAAGGCTTATTGAGGTATGCAAAGAAACTGGTTTCTGGGTGGGCTCTAGGTGGCTTTCTCCTGCTCCTGTGGTGGGACCCACTTTGAAGTCATTCTCAGTGCTTGGCCGGAGGGACAGCGGCCCACATTCGAGGCAGGCGAGTCAGGAGAAAGTCCAGGCAGACCCTGCTCTGCTCTTCTCTCCCTCTCGGGATCTGCCAGATGTTTTCTGAGATTTTTGTGAGCACAGTTCTTCAGCCTCCTTCTTGGCCAAGTGTGTGAAGGAGTGGGAAATCAGATTGCAGTGGGAGCTGCTAAAAGTCTTAGCTGGGGGGGGGGCGGTAATGGGAAATGAAACGTGACCCCAATATTTGGAAATTGAGGTCATCTCCTCCATGTGCTATTGGTGGGCTCAAGTCACATGACTTCTTTTTGCAACAATTTGCAGGGCAAGGCAGCCAAGTTTTGTGAGACTTGACAGATACTGAATGGTTAAATTTCCTGTGACTCAATGAGTTGGCTACAGGGACATCCTTGGGTCCTCCCTCCCTCCTCTGTCCTCCTTCCAGCCCTCCTTCATTTTCTCCGCTAAGTCCAGTTGGTGGAGGAACTCAGCTCCCTGTAGAAGCCCTCTGTGTCTGTCAGACTGTATTACTCTGGCTGCAGGGTTGGAGCTATGGGGCCGCCTCCAGCTGTTCTTGCCCAGATGTGGGGCTAGCTCACAGCCTTTTCCCTGATGATGTTGTCCTGGAGGCTGGCCCTGCGGCGCTGGCCAGAGACTGCCTCTCCACCCCACCCTGTAGATATTTCTGGATGCTCCTCATAGCCACACCCTTAGCGGAGGCCAGCTGATGCCCGATGCCTGCCCCTGCCTCTGGCTGGAGGCCTCTTGCTCCATTCTGTATCTCCTTGCTTCATCAGCCTGTTCCCTCCTGCAGGGGATTGTTGAGCAGATTGTAAGGCTCTAACCTGGTCCCCTCACGGCACATCAGGGATGGCAAGTGGTGCCTAGTGTGCCAAGCGTTATCTCCCCAACCCCAGGACACTGTTTGCTGTAATGTGGGCTTGTCCAACCTGCCCATTGATGGCTCTGGGCACAGTTAATGCTGGTGGCTAGTTCGTTGGTAGCTGTCTGGATAGAAGCTCAACAGTAAATGAGCAGAACCTCCGACTGCCTGGTCAGAGTCCTGAGTGAAGGGCTACCCTCCTGCCAGACATTCTGGTCTTTGATTTCACACCCATTTCTTAGCTTTACTCTGGGAGAGCCAGTACTCTAGGCTATAGTCCCAGCTTGGGGGCGCAGTCCAGGCAGGACCCAAGGGGACAGATGGGTGTTCTGTTTGGCCAGTGCAAAGTTTATGCTCTTTCCTTCTGCTTCTTCTACCTGCATTCTCCTTCTTTCCTCCCCTATACTCTTCCCTTCCTCCTCCTTCCCCTGCCCCTCCCTTTCCACTTCCCTTTGGAGGTCTGTGGCCTTCCAAAGGAACTCAGTGGGTGTTGGTCTCCACATCTCCTTTCGGACCACCCAGCTACTTCACCGTCAGCAGAACCTTCAAGTACCACAGGCTTTTAGCTTGCATTGGCCTGGAGGTGCTGGGGGCAGTGGTGAAGGGGTTTCTGAGTCCCTCCTGGCACCAGACATCTTTCTTCTTGTTCTTAGGCTGCCTTGGACATGCTGGATCCTGTGGAACCAACTTGGAGGATGTCTCCATGTGGGTCCCTGGTGGCCTGACCCTGACCCCCTTTGCTTTTTATTACCCTTCCCCACTGGGCCCTCTCCCTCTGGCTTTAATCTTCCTCTTGTCCCTCCTTCCTAGCTGGATATTCCAAACTTATCCTAGGACCTTCAGTCTGGGCCGTCTGCCGTGGCTGGAAAGCCCCTCATTAGTGGGTTGGCAGGCCCCCGGTTCCTGCCTGCCTCGGTGACCCTACACCAGGAGAACAGAAATGCCACTGAGAGAGAAGTAGGGGTCTCCAGAACTTCGCTAGCTGTCTCTGGTATCCCCATCCCGCTCAGGATGGGAGGCAGGACCTGGCACTGTGCTAGCAGGATATGATACAGACCAGATAGGCTTTTGACTTGGCCTGTGGGAACTCTGGCGATGATTTGTGGGGGACATTCCTTGGTGGTGAGGTTGCTGTGACTCCGGGGGCTGTGCACAGCTGAGGAGGAGCCGACACGTACTGTCTCTGCCTCTGAGGTGGTGGGGTTAGCTAGGCCAGGATGAGTTGCTGTGCCTCAGTTTTCATTCCTGGAAATTGAAATGATGAGCGTGTGTCACTTTGAGGGGGCCCGAGACTGATTGGGTGGCTCCGCAAATGCCTCTTAGGCAGTGACCTAGGCTTGGGGGTTCAGGACTGTCTCACAAGCTCTGCTCTCTAGTAACTTGCAAAAGGGAAGGGTTCCCTAAATCCTTTTGGGACATCAAGAAACTTGGGGAGGAGTACATATGTGAAAGGAGGTGCCATGCAGCTCCTGTCTTCTCGCCTGGCTCTCATCTGCATATGGCCCACTGCCCAGACCCCTCGTGATGGTATCGTAGTCACCTGAGGAGTGTGTGTGTGTGTGTGAAGGCACCGGACAGGTCAGTTCCAGGGTTGTTTTCATGGATGCTATGTGCATGTCAAGTATATGTGTGTGTAATGTGCTTGCCCAATGTGGTGCGCATGTCCCTGTATGTGCTTTATGCCCGCATGTATGAACAACTGTGCGTGTAACTGCACATATGTGTGCGAGTCTGAAAGCACACTTATGTGCATATGTGTTTCCACAGCTGTCCTAAGACGTTTCGGTGCTCTGTGCACAATGGGAGGTGAAGAGATGCTCATGGCCCTGGAGCCCTAGAGCTCCTGGTGACCACAGGCGCTGGGTCCTGCCACAGGGTGGGCTGGTCCACATGTCCCCCCAGTTTAATGAAAAGAGCAATTTTGTGTGACATCTGGGCTCCCCATCTGGTTGTATTCTCCCACGTAATCAGCTCATCTGCTGTCAGCACTTTGCCAGATGCTTGTGGCAATTCAGGCCCAGCTTGGATGTGCTGGGATTCAATGGGTGGAGCCTGCCTGGGCCCTAACCAGGCCATCTTGTAGTCACTGTGGGACATGGCCTGCCTGCAGACCAGGTGATAGGTGGAAGAACAGGAGACTTGGGCGAGGCAGTCTGCATGCTCTTCCCAACTCCGATTCTTCCCAGCTGGCCTGGGCCTCAGTTTCCCCACTTGTGAGCAAATGAATGATTGTAACTACAGCAGATTCTTGTGAGAGCAATACACAGCCTGGTGAAGCACAGACAAGCTACATGATTTCTCTTGTGATCTTTGGGGTTCTTGATGAGGCTAGAGGCTGTTATCATGTGCTGTTGGAGCTAGCTGAGCCTGGTCTCCCTAGAGGGCCACACTGGGTCTTCAGGATGGGGGAAGCATGGAAAGCCGTGCTCATTTGTGACTGTCACCTCTCCCGAGGCCCCAAGCTCAGTCTGGAGGTCTGTTTGTGTGCAATGTGGACCAGGTACCTCCATGCCCCTCCCACTGTTGCTACTTCTCTATGAGGAGGATCTGGGGGTCAAGAAGTAGGAATGGACCCGCCCAATCGTGGCTCCTGGCCACCTCTTCCGGCTCTGGGAGGAAAGGATGAAACGGAAGGACAGGAGATGAGAAACAGACTTGGGTGCAAACTGCAGGCCCCAGGGTCTCTTTCTGTCCCCCATGTCACGTAGTCTCAGCCGTCAACCCCTCGGCTCCTGATGAACACAGTCATTTATTTCTGGAATATTCCCAGCTTCAGTAATGACCCCACATCAGTGGTAAATGTTACTATTATTTGGTGACTCAGACCTAAGACACGAACCACAGACTGACCCACTTTCCTCAAAGTGTAATAACTTGGAGATCCAGGGGCAGACTCTGAGATGCTTCTGGTCATAACACGGGCATACCTTTGCTTCCTAATTATAGAGTTCTTTCTTAACATTTTTTTTTGGTATTTCATTTGTGTGTGTGTCTGTGTGTGTGTGTTCAGAGGACAGCTTGCAGGGGTCGGTTCTCTTCCATCATCAGGGTTCCAGGAATTGAGTTTAGGCTGCCAGGCTTGGCAGCAAGTATCCATAATCTGTAGAGCAATCTCTGGGGCTCAAATGCTGGGTTCTTATGGACAAATTTAGTTTTCCATCCTTTTCTTTCTTACCAATGTCTCGACAATGGGGAGTTTCATATCATCCTCTAAAATGGAGAAATAAATGGCACAGAATGACATCGATATGTACGTGTGGCTGGGGACAGCTTGGACAAACTGACTTCCCATTGAGACTGACGAGCATCTTAGCCTGAGTGTGATGTGGCGAGAGGACCGGTGGGCCACCCTGCTGCATTGTGCAGAGGGGAAGCCTAGGGCTATGGTGAGGAAATTGGCTTCGGTGGCATTTTGATCTCACAGCCTTTGTAGGTGCCAGGGAATTGGTGAGCAACTGGTAAGCCATCTTTGGCTGCCAGGAGCTCTCAAGTAGGATTTGTCGAGGGGACAGACACCCGCTTAGGTGACTTTGTCAAGTGAAGTGCATTTAACATGGGAAGCAGAAAAAATACTCAACGGTCATTGGAAACCACGCCAGTTATTGGAGGTGCCTGTCCAAATGAGCTAGTTCCTGCCAAGCCCACAGAGGCTTTGGAGAACCAAAAGAAGGCGCTTGTCAGGCCCCATGGAGCACTGGCCAATCAGAGACCAGCTTGTGTTTCCAGGCCTGCCTCAGAAGCACTGTGCTAAGCCCCCTGTGGTCCACCCCTTGTGCAATTTAAGGTAGGTGTCCCTTGATGGACGCAGAGGACGCGTTCCCCTGCTGCTCTTTTCTCGTTCCTGTTCATCTTCACTTTTAATCCTGCTCTCCAGCATGACCCGCACAGTGCTTGTGCTCCTCGGACATCTTTGGGTGGGACTGAGCCTTCCATTGTGTTCAAGGAGGCTCTGCCAGGCCAGGTCCCAAGAAGCCGTGACAGTTGCTCTTTGTGGTTCTCACCATGGTCATTTATAGTGATGCATGGCCTTCAGCCCACTCAAAGCCAGCCAGGTGGACTTGGCCTGGCTTCCCTGTTTCCTTCAGCCAGAGGTGGGTAACTCAGGAAGACAGATATGTCCCTACCCAGGTACTCAGTGGCGATTCTCCTCCCTTTATGATACAGGATCGGGTACCTCTGAGGCTTTCTCCTTTGGGAGGACAGTGGTTCAGGTATATGCCCAGCTGACATGCTGAGCCCAGCCAATGTTCCTCTATTGTCAGAGCTCACAGAGGGCAGTGGCAGACGATGTGAGTACGGGAATGCCGGTCTCTGCCCCAGTATGGGACAGCCTGCAATTGCCATGGTGGGCACAGGGAGAACTCTCCTTTGGATTTAGTCAGGCTCTGGGATGCTGAGAACATGGGGAGGACCTTTGGAGGAGATGCTGTCTCTTGACAGGGCTTGAGTTTCAGCAGGGAAGGCCTGGCTGGGGCAATCGTGTGAGGAGAAACGGTGTGAAAGTGGGGGAGAAGCGGTGTAAAAGTGGGGAATGTCCCACCAGTCCCTTCTTTATATAGCCCCTCCTGCTGAAGGACCAGGACACTGCCTCCTTCCTGTCCGTGGGGTACAGCCAGTCCTCCCCAGAGGTTCCACAAACTCCCGTCTACTTCCCAGAAGATCTTAGGGATCAGGGCTGGACTGGAGTGTATGGGGTGTGAGGTTCTGGAACATGTCATGACTGAGAAGAGTCTGTTAGCTCTGAGGGTAATGGGGGTAACTTCAGACTTAGTGCAACAAGGCCCCATATTCTACAACACCCCCAGGTCTGCCCACTGCTGCTCTACCCACACCCCAGAATTCTTAAGCAGATTACTGACACCACCTGCTTTCCTTTGTGAGTCTTTGGGGACACATCCCTAAAAGCCAGCTTCCTAGGTAGAACTCCCCCTCCTCCTCTCCAGGCTCTGTCTGTTGTCGTCCAGGGGTTCTCTCCCTCTAGGTGGGTCTACTCTGGAGAAGCTACACTCGTGTGGCCTTGAGACTGCACTTTCTTCTTGGTGACCCATCTGTGTGGGAAGAATGAGGAGAGTCACCAAGATGGAGCTTAGAGAGGGTCAGTGCCCTGGAGGCTCCAGGCCAAAGGGGCAGAGGACAGCTGTTTCCCACGCCCTCGGACATCCAGCTCACAATTGGGGGTTGGGAAGGAAGGTCCCTGCATCTTGCCTTTCCCTGTGTACTGGGACTTAGCACAACAGAAGCATCTAGCATGCCTTGTTTTCCCATCTGCAGAGCGGATATAAAATGCCGACTCATCTCTGAGGCAAACTGAATGGGGATCGCAGTTTCTGCTGTAGCTGACCTCATTGTATGACACGTATGATGTCAGTATGTTTCTGTTTGGGGGCACACATGGAACCTGCAGCCTCACACATGGAGCTGTGTTGCTTGGAGATTCTTAAGGAGCTGCAGGGTAAGCCTGGGACCGCCCTGTTTTCCAGCCACCCATGGCTAGGCCGATGGTGCAGGCTCCAGTCCCTTCTACCAGCTCAGCTACCCCCTCAGTAGGTGATTCTGAAGCAGGAGGGCTGAGACGCCTTCACAGAGTATGTCCTGGCTATGCGACTCTGTGGTCTCAGACTGATACTGGCTGGAGAGCCTGGGGCTGAGGACCTGCAGTGACTATCTGCTATATGACACAAGATGGGGGCTCTGTGTATGGTGCCCGTATCAAGAAAACTGCACCCCAGATATTTTTGTACTGCCACTCTGCCTGCAGCAGGGGCTTTCCCGCCCTTTAGCAATGCCCTGGAACAGAGGGCTGGTCCCCAGAGAGCTGCTTGCTAGCCTTTTACAGAGGGCCTATGACCCTGCTCAGACATGCCCTTGTTCTTTGGACTTGAGGAAATTAAAATAGGACAGTGAGCAGATCCAATTCCTTCAAAAAAGGACCTTGAGGGGTTCAGCAGGGGGCCCAGAATGAAACCAGCAGGTGGAACGCAGATAACCCAGGCACACACATAACTCTCAGCCTCAGTGGCCCCAAGACCCTGCCTCGTGCATGTGGGTCCACAGGGCCAGTTCTAAGAAGATCTCTGGAACTCCCTCCCCAAATTCTGGTGTTAGTCACTAGTCGAGGGCAGTTTGTGACAACTCTGGACACAGCAGGCAGTCCCTGGGGAGGGCCTTCCCCTGCTGCCAGCTCGGTTGGATGTCAGACACTGGAAGAGAAAGTTCTGCAGATCCTTAGAGAACAGGACAGTGAAGGGCCCTGTGTATCAGGAAAGCATGTGTGTGCGCCTGGCTGCGGGCTCTTGTGCCTGCTGCTCCATCTCTCTGATCTCAGTGGCTCAGAAGCAGAGCTGGCTGTAGGAGGTACTGGGATTGCTGCGGGCATCGAGGCTGTGACAGTGAGTTGCCTCCAGTCCATGTGGGTAGCAGATGGCCTGTCACATAACTGTTATGTAGCTTGTCTTTATTACTGATTGGGATCCAGGAGCATCCTTTCATTTTTGTGAAGTGTGGAGCTGGTGTGTGTGGGTACAGTACCATACCATTCAGCTCCTCCTTAGAGGTAGGGATCCCACTGGTCACCCTTTGGGGCTGTTTCACCTTTTCCTGCATCAAACACCTGGGAGTTAGTTCAGAAGGCGTTTTTCGCCCAGGAACGGATAGATGCCATGCAGAAGGGCTTGCATAATGTAGGGGCTGGCCTCTAGCTTCAAGCCACTTGCAGATAATTAGACTCAGATGAGTTGGGCATTTCTAAAGTCACAGGTGGTGATGAGAGGGGCGCCAGACCCTTGGTGATGCCTGGCAGAGAGTCCTTCTGCCATAATCCTGGTGCTGAGAAAAGGAACCTTGCTTTCCTGAATCCAGCCAGCTGGGGGTGCTGTGCAGCCTCCGAAGGCTGGGAGGTCAGTGCCGCCTGTCTCATCCTTGCTGTCTAAGCAGGCAATGAATATCAGTGTTCCCAAACATCTCTGCTCGGGATGGTGTGCAGGCAGGAGAGCCCACCCCACCCCTGGCAGGCAGGTGCTGTAAACTACCGCCAAGCCACGGTGTTAATATAATCAAACTCGGGCTTGAGGCTGGCTGGCTGGTCCCTGTTCTTCAGCGGTGACTGAAAATGGGCCTCTAGTCTTTCCTGCCTTTTTAGGCCCGCCCCATTTCTTCACTGTTGCTGGCTCAGTGTGTGGGGAGGGGCAGCCCCGGGTCTCCTAGCCTTGGAGCTGCCTGTCCTCAGATGCCCCGTGACTCCCCGGGTCCAGCCTGTGGACATGCTCCTCCTCTGCTTGGGGCCAGGGCTGGGCCTATTGCAAACAGCTGCTTGGCCCTTGAGGAGGAGTTGCAGGCTCCCAAAGGGACTGCTGTACAAGGGCCTGGAGAGTGTGGCAGGAGGACCACGTGGGATGCCTTAGGGGAAAGCCAAGGCCCTTCTCCTTACTTGCCTTTGTACCATAGAAAGGCTGGAGAACAGGGAGCAGACGGCTGATCTGCTCATTGTGGTCCTTCAGGTACCGTGCCATCAGGTCAGGACAACTGAGGAGGGTCAGAGCATGAGGCGCACAGGGTTCCAAGCAGGCTCTGGTGTCTTATTCCCCCCAAAACTTCCCCTGGGTCTGGTAACTTGCATGTGGGTTAAGGTGGAAGGAACCTTCCACATGTGAAGAGGCACGTTTGTCCATGGTCACTGCGGGTGAAGGGTAAGACTCACGGTTGCTGCCTCCTCCTCTTCCCCTTCTTACACTCTCCTCCTTTTTCTTCTTTTCCTCCTCTTCCCATCCTACTTTTCCTCCTCTACTTTAACCCCTCCCCTTCCTTTTTCATTGTCCCCCACTCCTCCTCTCCCCCCTTTTCTATTCATGTGACCCTGGATATACAGAGATATAAAATAGACACCTAAATCAAATGTTTACTGGTAGGTGTGAGGAAGGTTATTTTAAAAACAACTCTCTGCTATAGACATATTTTACTGTCTATTAAAGATGGAAGCAAGTTTGCTAATGAGATGGACATGCTTATTCATCTTTATATAAAGATTAAAACTGGGCTGAATATTGTCATCACCTGATGTATAGTGCGTTCGGTGTTTTTCAGTGCCGCTCGATATCCGGATGTTATGATTGTCAATGCCGAGAACACTAGTTCGTACAAATGCACAGTACAAATTGGCAGAGGTGTGTTTGGGGCCAGTTGAGACATTGTTGGAAATTTTGCCCTCATCCCAAGCCAGAATTCACTTAAGGATTTTGGTTTTCATCAACAAAAAATGATTTTGTTCTCATGCTCAAATGGCAGCTTCTGAAAAGTCAAACGTCATAGCATAATACAATCCAAAGATGTGCTAATTTGATTCTTGCACCTGAGGGATGATGGTAGGGGAATCTGAAAAGAGCCAGGCCCACAGAAGCCCTGCGACTGGTGAGGGACAGAGCTTGACCCCTTAGGATGACATCTGTGCTCTGGGAATAACTCTGCCCAGCCCAAGGGGCGGCACTCAGGCTGGGTGTCAGGACCAGTAGAGAAGGCTGTGGCAGGTGACTTTCCTCCCTTTCTTTGGAGTCTTCATCACTGTAGTAGGGACTGAAAGGGGAGGTGTGTGATGGTAGCAGGACGAGGGAGGGGTCCTGTGCTGTAAGGGCTGGGGCTCAGGTCCCTGTCCCTGGGCACTGCTTCCTATAGTCTCAGCCCTGGGTTCCCGGCTGACTTGGTCTGGTCTGCCTTTGGAGAGTCTGAGGATTTGTCTCAGCAGCATCCAGCTGTGAGCAGCCTGTGTGTTTAGGAGGCTGAGTCACGCTTTCCATTTTAGTGGGAGCAGGTCTGATAGTGGGGGATTATGGCCAGGTAGGGTCTGTCTGTTCTATCTCAGCTGACAGCTGGTGAGAGGGCTTCGAGAAGCCAAATGCCGAGGGCTAGGGTGGGTGGGGTTGCTGGGTGGGAGTTGAGTCATCCATCAGTCAGAGGGGCCAAGAGTTAAGCTGGTACGGCTTAGCCGTAAGCTCGATGGGGCCAGAGAAGTCAAGCAGGGTGTGACCCACATCTTTAAATCATGAACTTTTCAGAACAGAAAATCAAAAACTCAGAAAGCTATGTGACCTGGCTGTCTTGGTGTGTGTGTGCCCCGTGGGGCTCTGATCCTACAATTGGTGCTTGCTGCCTAGGCCGCCTACCTGGCCCCACAGTGTACCTGGACACTACAAGAGAAAGTGAGGGAATTCCACCTTACACTTGTGATCTCCTTTTGAGCTTCAGGTCACCCAGCGGACCAGAATTCCCAACAGACAGAGCAAAACATGGCTCTGGCACTGTGGAGTGGCCCCAAGGCTTGGAATTCAGATCTCTGGCTCTAGGGGGTGGGAAGAAAGGAAGGCATCACCTAGAGGCCAAGCGTGGCATTGCACCTCAGCGCTTTAAAATTGGGTGTGGTTTGGGTAGCAGCCGGTGTGACTTCAGTCAGGCATGACAGGTCTGTGCTTCAGTGCCTTCACGTGCGGAGTGGAGTGGATGGTGTCTATGTACATCACAGGCTTGTGGGACCTCAGGAGGCAGAGTTGAGGCCATACAGAACCAGACAGGTCTGGAGTTTGCTGGATCTTACAGCGGACCAGCATAGGCCGTGCCCAGTGCATCCTTTCCGGGCTGAGCTGATAGTAACCTGCAAACTCCAGAATATTTGCTGGATAAGAGTGTAGCCATGTTGGAGTAGCACTTGGCTCACGCTACTCAGGTCATTCTAGGGCAGGAACAAGAGTCCTGGAAAGGTGGTCCGAGCGCTGTAGTGTTGGGCTTGTAGGATGAATGCCCTGAGATCTGCAGGGAGAGAATGCCCAGTGCTTGCCCAGGGACACCTAGGGACTATGGGCTGGCCAAGGAACCTGCTCATCAGTATGTGGCAGGTCAGAATATTTGGCTTGAGATCCTACTGCACTGTACCCTTGCGCCCACAGGTCTAGATCCAGGGTTCCAGGATACCTAAACCAACCTGGATCTTTTGCTGATGCCCAGAAAAATAGCAGACTTGTGCCCAAGCTTGGTACAGGGCATCTAGGTCTCGCACAATGGGGCTGATGCCCCCAGTGAGTCTTAAAGCTAAGCGTATCTCGTCTCCTCATGGGGGTGAGGTACTTTTTACCTTTTCTTTATAACCTCAGATCAGCCTCAAACTCACTAAGTAGCCAAAGTGGCCTTGAACTTCTGACCTCCCTGCTTCTGCGTCCTGAGTGTTGTGATTATGGCCATTTGCGCCACATTCGGTTTACAGTGCTGGGGATCGAACTCAGGGCTTTGTGCCTTTTAGACACACGTTCCACCAGCTGAGCCGCGTTCCCAGCTCTCGGCTTAAGTTCTGCTTACCCTTCACCCCCCTCAGCAGCCCCAGGTGGTAGCTACCCCGCCCCTGCAAGGACTTTTCAGATGGCGAAACCCACAAGGAGCCAGCCTGAGGTGGGGTTGGCACCCGTCTGGGACCTATGCCCTTCTCTGTAGCTCTCTCCTGGTCAGTGCTTTATTCCCCCAGCTGCCGCTTTCAGCCCCAGCTCATCTATTCCAGGATCCACCATCATACCCCATAAAAACTCCCAGCCTTGATTTGCAATGACTTAAATACTGCCTGCTTCTATCCACTTTCCCCAGCTACTTCTTTGTGTCTGAGCCCCACCCTTGAGGAACTCCTGTCATCTAGGGCTTTGCGGGTGGGAAGTGAGACTGTAAAGGACTCCTCACTCTGGACGCGGGCATGCTCCCAGCCTGCCTCCCTCCCTGGGCTCAGACTAAGCCCAGCAGAAGACACCAGGCCCTTGCCATGCTCTCTCTCCCTCAGTGCTCATGCCTGGCCCATATTTTGGCCAACAGATAAATTCCTCGGCAGAGAGGCAGTCTGATCTCTTTCCAGTTGCTTATAAAACTGTTTCCTGGTCTGGTTTCTCTAGGGATGTTGCAGCCAGGGCAGAGCCACACCCACCCAGCCCTGGCATTCCACTGCTCCTTCCATGCATCCCCACCCCTGGGCTGTGCCAGACTGAGTGACCGGTGCGACACTCTCATGACATGCCTGTTTCTTGCCTTCCAGCTACCACCTTCCTTCCTGTTTTGACATCCCTACCAGCCCAGGGAACTCCGTCTGTAGGTGACAGAGAAGCTGGCTTCCGTTTTTCTTTTCACTCATCCTGACTCTTAGCTGGGCATGTGGAGTTCCCTGCCCAGGGAATCTCAACATTGAACCTCACTGGTGGGGCTTTTCCTTAATGTACCCCAGGGGGTCACGGCTGGGCTCCTCCTACATCTCTAAGGAATCCTCACCAGTGGGGCCCCTCCTACATCCCTGGGAGGCAGGTCGCAGGTGGGCATGGAGGCCCATGCCAGAGTTGCTCATTTGCCAGGGGTTCTTGCTGGGCTTCTCACCTCGCCTCTGATCTTATTCCTAGCCTGTTCTCACAACTCTTCAAGGGATGGGTTTGCATAGCTGCCTGCTTGGGTGGAAACTGGCCAATGAGCTCCGAAACTGTAATTAATTGTGTCTCTGCTGGGCCACAAATACAAGCTAGAATCTGTACTGTGGCCCTCAAGCCCAGATCTGTTAGCCATAGAAGAACCACGTCTGCCTCTCCTGGGGCTACTGTACACCTACCCTGCCTGCTCTGCTGAACCTGGAAATTCAACTCATCAACGCCTCTGTGGCAACACCAATGTCCAAGGCACGGTATGGGACTTTGCCAAGGAGTGGTTAAGGAACCTCGTTCCTGAAGTGTAACACAGTGAGCTCCACACGGCTGTAATTGGCACAGAGCTGGCACAGCCCCAAGGAGAAGAGTGACATCCTGGCTGGGCCATGGGGTCTTTGAAATCTGGGCTACAACCTAGAACAGGTGTGGCAGCACTGTGGCTTTACCCAGTATGAGGCTTGTACTACCTCCACGCCCCAGTTCTCATGCCAGGCCAGGGGAAAGAACAGGCCCCACTTGGGTCAGGTTCCCAGGGGTCACAGGTCAGTCTGGCTAGGAGAGCACCAGCAGTCAGGGTTTAGCTGGCTCTGCATCGCACTGAAGGTCCCTCCCTCTGCATTTCCCTCCTCGGCCTTTAACCTGTTGTGGCTAAGATGAATCTTGTTGTAGTTATCTCAGAAAACAGGAGAAGGACTAAGATGTGGCTGGAAGTCACCTGTAATCCTCCAACCACAGCTCATGAGTGCAGAGGACCAAGAGAGGAGGGGGCATTTGTCTCAGTGGCTACCTGGGCCCTGGACTAGATCCTGCAGCCACTCTGCCAAGGACCCTGTGCCCCTTGGCTACCCCTCCTGAGTGTGAGAACCTTGAGACCCCACGGCAGCAGCAAGGATGCGCTGTCCTTATGTCGCGTGCGCTGTAGGTTTCGCGCCACCATCCTGACCTCTGTGAGGGCCTGCTTTGTCGCAGCATCTCCGCTAGCGATGGACATCCGGTGGTTCCTACGCCTCCTATTCCAAGTCACCTATTACAGAGAAGCATGCCGCAGGGGTGGGGTGACAAGAAAGCTTTGGCCTCCCTGGGCTGCATTTTGGGAGGAGAACATGCTGGGGGCGGGGGCTGGTGAGCGGCGGACCTCCGTTCCATGCGAGTCAATCAGCTGCGGGTGGGAGATGTGTGACCCTTGTCCTTAGAAGCCAGGACACTGACAGGAATTTAGGGCCTAATAAAGTCTGCAATTTCACATGGACTTTGGAAGAAAGGATTAATCACGGAACTGGGCTGGGATAATGAAGAAGCCATCTGGGGCAAAGATGCTGCTGTCTGCTGTCCTTTTGTGCTAGATTCGTTCCAGATGGATCAAAGATGTGAGCTTTAAAAATGAAACCACAGAACCGCTAGAAGAAAGCTTGGGAGGTAGGTGTTTATGATTACGAGGCAGTGGGGGTGGGGTGGGAAGATGACATTGTTAGCATGGCATAAACCTCAGAAACTGTAAAAGAGAATAATTTGAGTTTTTCTGTCTGGCTGGAGGGTAAAAGCAACCACCAATCCCAAGAAAAGAATGTGAAGCCATATGGCAGGAAAGGGGTCAGGATGGTATAATATGCAAAGAGTTCCCACAAATTAATGAAAAAAGGTCAAAGTTATGACTAGTTCTCAGAAAGGAAAATGTTTGTAACTTTTAGAAAATATTGATTTATTTTTATATTCATTGGTATTTTGCCTGTGTAAGGGAGTCGGGTCCCCTGGAACTGGAGTTACAAAGAGTTGTAAGCTGCCATGTGGGTTCTGGGAATTGAACCTGGGTCCTCTGGAAGAGTAGTGGGTGTTCTTAACCACTGAGCCGTCTCTCCAGCCCCCATTTGGAACTTTTATACATGTGAAAATTGTGTAACATCAACAAGGACAGCACGAAGGTGAAGCCTCAGGGCCACAGATACACCATGGACATTCAGCTGGGGAAGTAAACCCCTTCTTCTGCAGGCAGCCAGCGGTAGCTGTTGAGATCTTAAAATGCATGTGCCCTTTGACCCAGCAGCTCTGCCCCTTGGGTGTGTTGTATTCACCACTCAAGTGTGTAAGGCATAATGGGAAGAGCAGAGGCTCAACACACCTGCAGGTTCACCAAGAGGAGTCATTTGTCCAGAAAGACTCTCCTTAAGTAACCCATAATGGCCCGAGTCTGGGTGCCGGGATCGCAAGCACGCACCACCATGCCTGGCTGCAGGGGAAGCATTTGAATACATTATGGTGCATCCACAGGAAAGGACACAGTGCAGAAAGGAATGAAGTTTACTTTCTCGTTATGGCTTCAGACTCACAGAGCAGTGCCAGTCTTCGAGAAACTTGAGGGGAAGCCTGACAAAGAAGAGGGCTCCTCCCAGTGTAAACCCTTCCCTCCCAGAGGGAAAACACCCAGCTCCATGCTTAAACGTGTCAATCATGGGAAAGGATGCTCAAATATCTGGACTCAGGTTTTTTCCTAGAATGGGTAGCCACCTGGTCCTCAGGCCACACTTCTTACCTGCTTCTTTTGAGAGATGAACGCAGGGTCCCAAAGGTGTGCTGCTGGGAAGCAGGCAGATTATCCAGCTATAGAAAACAGAGACCGTGACGTGTGAACCAGCTGCTCTGGGCTGCATGCCTTTCCCACTGTCAGGTGGCTGCCTTTGGGCTGACGTAACAGTGAGAGCTATGTGTGGCCTTAAACGTTCCTAAAGCAGGGGATGGGGAGATGGCACAGTGGTTAAGAGCCTATACTGTTCTTGCAGAGGACCTAAGTTTGTTTCCCAGTACCAGCATTAGGAGCCTCACAACCACATATAACTCCAGTTCCAGGGGCATCCAGTGGCACGCATTCTGGACTCCGTGGACACCTGCTCACACACCCATGCAATGCACATAATGAAAAGGAATTTTTAAAAGTTCGTTAAGCTGCTGAGTGGTGGCACACACCTTTCATCCCAGCACTTGGGAGGCAGAGGCAGGCGGATCTCTGTGAGTTCGAGGCCAGCCTGGTCTACAGAGTGAGTTCCCAGACAATCAGGGTTACACAGAGAAACTCTGTTTTGAAAAACAAAAACAAAACGAACAAACCAAAAAGTTCATGAAGCAAACCCAGGATAAGTCTGGAAGCAGGTCGTCAATCGTGCATTTTCCTTTACCCGATGTCATGGAAGTGAAACCGGCAGCTGAGATGCCATGGCCCGGGGGGGGGGGGGAGGTCTCCATCTACTCATTTTCCAGGAGGAGACACTGAGGTTGCCACACTCTTCATTTGGAGTCACTTGGAAAATTGGGGTGGCTGGCCTCAGTGCAGGCCCCCTGATCTGTTCTGCGCAGACATAGGAGCCTCTTTCCTGCACAGTGCATTTTGGCTCCTGATAAATCTATTTAGGAATAAGAAGAGTTCTACCCCACGTCTTTCAGAACTCTCTGTAAGTCGGCCACCTCACCTCGTCCATGGACTGCACATTCCAAGACCCCAGGGGATGCTTGAAAGCACAACCGTAGAGCAATCTGGGTGTGCTGCGTTTGTTCCTGTGTGTGCATACCTGTGGCAAGCGAGCCTTTCATTCACACACTGGGCACCGTTCCAGGCTAGCAACTAAGACAGCAGAGTTGTAACAGGATGCTTTAATAAAAGTTACTTACAATGTCTGGATTATTTTTTTCTGGACTTTCCTGTGTCGTATTCGGGGACTGAGACTTGCAGCCGAGCGAAGTGCTGCTCTGGCGTAGGAGCTGGGCTGCTTCCAGCTTTGGGCTGCTGTTGTAAATAAAGCTTGGATGAACATCTTCCCAGAAGATCCTCTCTGCCTCTCCGGTTGTTTCCTTAGGGTGAATTCTGAGACACTGACTCACATGCCAGGCATAGGAATAGGAGAGCCCTGTAGTTGCTGAATTCCATTCCTACCGCAGTTCCCAGTTACCAGCCAGCTGCCACATCCTGGGTCGCGGGCTCCTCAGGTGTCAAGCCCTAGCAGACCTCACCTGGTAGAATGAGGGAGGCGTCTCAATCTACCGCGAAGAAGGGAGTCCCTGTTTGCAGCAGGGGATTTTGCTTAAAGTTTGGGACCCTTTCTTGTGCTTGTGACACATGTTGGGTCCCTTAGGCCTTTAGGTGAATGTGTTTCCCAGTTTGAAGAATGCAAGCAGTGCATCTGAGTCACAGGGTCAACACAAGCAGATGAACTTTTAGGAATAAGAACAGCACACACGCCAGGCATGGTGGCACACACCTTTAATCCCAGCGCTTGGGAGGCAGAGGCAGGTGGATTTCTGTGAGTTCGAGGCCAGCCTGGTCTACAGAGCTAGTAACAGGAAACCAAACCAAACCAAACCAAAAAACAACAGAAAACAGCACAATGCACTCTATGTTTCATAGATCTCCTCCCATTGGTCAAAAATCATGAACCTTCTAGAACCCAGTAGATACTAACAGATACTATTCTTCCCTTCCCTTTCTGGACATCTGTATTTGCCAAGTCCTAGTTGGGACCCACTGAGAAAACATACCACACTCTGGACCTGTTAAGGTCTTCTCTCTGCCAGCTGTTCCACTGGTTGACTGTGCGTGGGACGCACATCACAATTTGAAGTCTATGTCAGGTAGTGGAATGGGCTGGGTGCTGCTGAGCATGCTGGGAGAAGGGCCAGCCTGAGCTGGAGAAAGATGGGAGTCACGAGTGGCCCCTCCACAGCCTGTCCTTAGGAAGGCATTGTCCAGAATGCTAATGGTTTCTGTGCAGCCCCATGCACTTTCCTCATTCATACCCAGGAGGGCCAGCAGCAGCCCCTGCAGAGTACCATGGAGAGGCCCTTCCTAGCTACTCCCGGGAAGACCTTGAGAGTCATGTGGTTTACTCCTGAGAGGGGACAGCGCTCAGCTGTGGCATGCACTTAGTGGAGGAAGGAGTCTGAGTCCCACTCCTCAGCCTTGGGAGTCATTTCCCTCCTTCACAGAACTGATCCTGAGCTTTGGGAATGGAAAAAAATGCTCCCTGGTCCCAGGGTGTGGTGTGAGATGTTTGGCCAAGGGTCACAGTGACCAAAGCATGGTTTTGCATCATGCAGTCGAATTAGATCATTTTGGAGCCACACGATAATCAAATGAAGGGACGGAAAGGCTTGTCAGAAAGGTCTCCATCTACTCGCTGTTGTCAACAGCAAGCGAATAGCTGGCCACGACCTGTATGCAGAACCAGCAAAATGTCTGCTGACAGGGTACAGTCGAGGATCCAACAGCAGCCCTACTCGGACCTGGAAAACTGTGATGTGCTCAGGGTGTAGGGCTGTTGGTGGCTGGCATCTGTAACCTGAAATGTCCCCCATTAATTTCCTACCTCGTATTGCTGTCTTTGCAGTATATACTAGGTGTTAAACCCTCTTCAGGGGCCAATTTCCTTCTTTTTCTAAAGCTGTCTCTTCTAACAAGAATTGAAAGGCAGTGCCAGCCTGCTGCTCGTGCTGGGAGGAGCTAGTGGCCAACAGACACATTTGCCTTTGTACGTATTTCAACCAGAAAGGGCAAGGGTGAGGCAGACCCGAGGCTTGCCAAGGGGCCCTGGGTGGACTCGAGATGTGGGCTGGCCTCCTTCAAATGTCACTCTGCTCTGAGGTGCACACAGTCCCAAGAATTGAAAACACGGTTTTGTTTTAGAAAGGCCAGTTGAAGATTGCCTGTTATCAAGACTAAGACCATGGGCATAGGGGAGAGCACACAGTGGTGTGTGGGGTCACTTTGGAAAGGTGTGTGTGTGTCTGTCTGTCCGTCCGTACATGCACATGCAGGTTCCGATTTGTGGTGACCCTTTGTGATGCAATGCCTGCCCCAGTCCGGAGGGAGCACCTGCACTGGAGGCGTTGAGTTCCTGCTAGCAGACTGACCCCACCCCCAGGGTAAAGAATCCCTATCCATGCCAGTTGTGCCACTTTTAATGAACACAAAGGGGCCTTCATTTAGTTTGAATGCATTTAGCCACCAGCGACATTGAACCGTAGTTGGTTGTTTGTGTACCTTCCTTCTTAATTGCAAAATGTTTCCTGGGGCTTTCTGTCACAAATATACCTTCTTGTTTTTCATTAGCTCCTGCTTTGCTGCTTGACGGCCACTAGAAACCCCACGTTCTCAGACGGCCCTTATTCTGCATGAGGATCTGCTTCTGGGGTGGGGCATGCCAGGATGGCTTGCTCCTTCTCTATGGCTCAGGATCAGTGGTTTGATGGCACAGGGCTCAGTTTCCAAGCTGGCTTCCGAGAGTGCGCAGTGAGGCCTGGGTGGTGGTCAGGGGCCTGGGGCACTCCTCACCTGAGACCTTCTTTCCAGGATACCCTGGGTTTCTGCAGCCTGACATCTGTGCTGCAGTAGTTGAAGAGGTAGGTAGGTCCCATGGCTTTTACAGCCAAGGCTGCAGAGTTAGCAGTGTGTTTCCCTGGTCACATGCATTTCTCACCTTCCATAGAGCCTACATTCGTTAGATAGAGCATCACTTAGACTCTTAAATTAAAGAGCTATGGCTGATTTTAAATGCTTACACTTACATCTTTTAAAGCTATTTTTTAAAAAGTGAATAGTGCAAGTTTTATATCGATGCACACAGCTCCTCAGAAGTAGATGCTGATTAGTGGCAGGCACATATTCTCCTTCACCCATCTGTCCAGTCTTGGATCTGTCCCACGGCCGTCGACTCCTGAGCCGTTTGTTCTTGATCCTGTAGGTATGGGGTGGGTGTTTAGAACCCATCAACTTCTGCTACTTAGTCTAGCACAGGGCACTGCATGCTATCGGTGTCTCTGAACACAGTTGTGTCCACTTAGCAGTGGGTCCTGGTCACCTTCTCATGTCAGGCTGTAGAGGTTGACCCCTGCCACCCACTTTTTTCAGTGAGCTAGACAGGGACAGCTTTTGGGATCCAACCAGTCCCCCCATGATGGACATGGGCCTTGCTTTTGTCTCACAGTCATGCACACTGTGGTATAGAACAAAGCTTTCTTACAATCTACCTAAAAGGGGAGATGCCAGGCTAGTGTGGCCTAGTATCAGCATCCTCACCGAGCTACTGCAGGGCACCCTTACCCATCTAGGCTTCTTCCACTACCTCTGTTATTTGTTGGCTGGTTCATTTGTTCATTGTTTAGTTGGTTCATTGGCTAGTTGACTTGTTTGTTTGTTGATTGATAGGTTGGTTCATTTGTCCATTGATTAGCTGGTTGGTGAATTTTTTTCAACAGTTAGTTCGTGTATTTGTTTGTTCATTGGTTGGTTAATTTTATTCTTTTATTTGTTAGTTGATTAATTTGCTCATTGGTTAGTTGGTTGTTGGGTTCATGTTTTTCACTGGTTAGTTGATGAGTGGCTCATCTATTCTTTGGTTAGTTGGTGGGTAGATTGGTTCTTTGGTATTTAGTGCATGGCTCATTTGTTTATTGGTTAGTTGGTAGGTGGGTCATTCATTCATTGGTTAGTTGGTAGATGGATAGTTTGGTCATTGGTTATTTAGTGGGTGGCTTATTTATTGGTTAGTAAGTGGGTGGCTCATTTGTTCATTGGTTAGTTGGTGGGTGATTTATTGTTAAGTTTTGATGGAGGAGGGTCATCTGACTATGTGTTACTCTCATTGGTTAATAAAGAAACTGCCTTGGCTTTTTGATAGGGCAGGATTTAGATAGGTGGAGCAGACAGAACAGAATGCTGGGAGAAGAAAAGCATAGTTGGTCAGATGCAGTGGAGCCAGCACCAGGTCAGACATGCTGAATCTTTCCCTGTAAGCCACCACCTTGTGGTACTACACAGGTTATTAGAAATGGGTTCATCAAGATGTGAGAATTAGCTAATAAGAGGCTGGAACTAATGGGCCAGGCAGTGTTTAAATGAATACAGTTTGTGTGTTGTTATTTCGGGTGTTAAGCTAGCCGTATGGGAGCTGGGCGGGATGAAAAGCAGGCCTGCCTGCAGCTCCTACTACAAAGTTTCTTGTTTCATAGAGCATATCAGCACCAAGAAAGTTGTCTTTCATTGCCCGTGAGTCTTGAAAAGTCTACCAGAACATCCAAGAAGACTTTGTGTCTCTGGTGGTGACAGGCCATCCATCTGGAAAAACTTGGAACAGGGCAGCTTTGGCCTTGCCCGACTCTGGAATGAATCAGGAGGCATGATCCTTCAGTGTGCTATGACATGCAGGTGCTCAGGGGACATTGCTGAGGAAAGGCAACTCAGAGCAGCGTAGCAGGTCTCAGTGACCTTATGATCAGTGGGACCCCTAGAGGTCTGACATGCAACTGGCACGGTTATGTAATTACCTCTTATCACCTTAACCCAGCTTCCTGGGCATCTAGATGCTGGCCTGGACCAGCCTACCCCCTGAGTCCTCCCAGGAGTTGGTGGGACCCTATGAGCCACACACACACACAAGCACAACCATACCCATGGGGCCGAAACTGTCTGCTGGCATCATCCCCCATTTCCTTCAGAACAGTGAGGGAAAATTACCTTCGAGGAAACAAACAAAACCACCTGGTTCTTTTGCTCAGCTCTCAGGTCAGTTTCTACAGTGAGTAGATTCTGCTGGCAGTGCCATTCACAAGGAGCCTGGCATTCAGCCTGTCCCTCTGTGACACACCTTGTTTGGCAGTTGGCTGTAGGCACAATGTTCTTGACACATGTTCCATTCTGTTGGCGCTCTTAATTCTTTGAGAAAGGACAGGGTGAGAGAAACATATCCATTCATATCCACAGATGAAAAGCAACGATGATCACCCAGAACTAGAAACAAGATGCTGAGCAAATTTGGGAGAAGCTGGACCATCCCACTCTTCAGGGTACCTTGTCTCTTGGCTGATGACATTTCCTCCCGGTCCCTGATGGAATGAAACACAGCTCCCACAGCCACTAGGACAGGCCTCCTGCAGGACTTCTCTGCTGCTGTTTGGTGTGGTGCTCCTGTGCCTGGCACAATACTCACGTGGTCTCAGAGTCTGCGTGCTGGCATCTGCTAATTCCCATATGGCACTGCATCTTCCTCTCTGTCCTCCAAGGCTTGGTTCAGGTCTCCCTGCAAGAGTTCCTTGCATATGTTGTATTTTCCCCCATTCTCCTTACTGTTGGCTTGGCTCTTTTTTGAGTAAGAGTATGTGTGTATTACACGTGATCTTTTTATCTGGGGATATCACACAGTACTGTAGGCAACTGCATTAGGGAGAATTACAGGTGTATGTGTCTGAGCCTTTCTGAAAGTATCTTGGCCTGTGTCTGGCTTCCATGTACAAAGTCATGCAAAGGTGCCAGGTGTCTAGACTTCAGGCAAGTCTTCAAGAGAAGTGAGGGACGGGCAGTCACAGACTAAAGGAGAAGCTCTGGGCCACTGGCTCCCTCCATAATAATTTCTTCCAAGCAAAGGCACAGGCTCCTCCCTTTTTCTTAACCAGATTTTCCATGAAACTGCCTAGCTGGGAACAGTGGTCAGTAGCTTCCTGGAATTACTGGCTTTCTAGCTAGGAAGGAAGAAGTGCCTTTGAGTTGGAAGAGAAAAATCCAAGTGGTCAGAGATGCTTGCCCTGCCCAGTCATGGAGTCAGGCATGGCACTGAACAACTTATTGCTGGGGACAGAAGCTGGGCAATGATGGCTTATGTGGTCCATCTTAGGCTTCTTCTCTTCCTGGGGAGGTAACTTAATTTTAGTCTTTCCATCCATGGTATATCCTTTTGTATCTATTCTCTCTTCTACTTATGCCATTATCCATTGTTAAGCGGATGCTGCTTGTTTGTTTTCAGCTGCCCAGATTAAAAATAACCACTCAGAAATGTTATTATTTGCAGTACTGTTTGGCCAATAGCTTGTGTGTATTGCTAGCTAGCTCTTATATTTTTGGTTAACCTATTTCTATTAGTCTGTGTATCGCCACGTGGCTGTGGCTTACCGGGTAAAGTTCCATCCTGTGTCTGTCTCCAGTGAGATTACATGGCTTCTCCCTCACTGACTCTGCCTTCTTTCTCACAGCATTCAGTTTAGTTTTCCCCACCTAGTTCTATTCTGCCCTATCACAGGCTAAGTCAGCTTCTTCATTCATTAGCCAATAAAAGCAACACATATACAGAAGGACTTCCCACACCATGATTTGTCCATCCACTCATCTATCCATCCAGCCAGCCAGCCATCATTTGTCCATCTATTTAACCATCATCAATCCATCATTCATCTATCCATCCATATACATATTTATCAATTCAGTCCTCATCCACCCATCAAACCATTCTGCTCTGGAAGTATTCTACCGTCTTTTTGTCCCATGACTTAGAGGAAGGAATGAAGACTTTAGATCCCGATTTGTAGTTGGTTGAAGTTTGGTCAGACCCTAGGCATCTTCCCCAATCTTTTCGTCAGGTTCTTCATTTATTCCTGAAGGGCAGGCTCTGAAGACTGTGGCAGTGAGGGGGTTTGACTTGGAGGTGCAGAGTTCTGAGCCTCTGCTGTTGCTTCTCAAGACAAGACCAGTACCCACGCTTACAGCCTGAGTGGGTGTAACCCTTGTCTTGGGGCATCTCTGTTGTATCTAGTGCAGCTGTGTGCCCCCCCTGGAGGTACTTTGGCCTGCACCCGCTCCCTTCTGCTGTTCATAGAATGTTTGCATGCTAGCTTCGGTTACTTCCCAACAGGGGCTTTCCCTTGTAGTCAATGACAGAGACCCCATTTCCTGCTATGGTGCAGATTTCTGCTCTGCCCACCATCACAGCCCATGTGGGTCCATAGAGCTCATGCTTTCAAAGTTCAGGGCAACAAAATGAACTTGGCAATTGTTGGGAAGTAAGGAAATGCTGGGCACCCCGGGGGAAGGATCAGAACCGTACGTAGTAGAACAGCATACAGCACGCACACACACACACAAACACACACACACACACACACACACACACACACACACACACACACACCCAACCCTCCGCGCATGCTCTTTTGAGGCAGATTCCTGCTGTCTAGAGAACCTGCTTGGGCTTTCACAGAAAGGATCAGAGGTGTGACTGCTGGGTGGGAGGCCTGTGGATCTGTGTAGAGGGAAACACCAGGTTCTGCTTTCTAGAGGCAGAGCTGACTTCCAGTTACCATGCCACGAAGAGACCCCTCTGCCTTTGATTGCTCGAGATATCCTTCAGGTCTTCAGTTCTAATCCATCCTCATGTCTCACCCTCAACCCAGCACTGTGACATCTTGTCTGCTGGAAGTGCCTTCCTTTTTGTTTCTCCCCTGGACTCCTTGTCTTGTCGCTGGGAGTGCCACCTGTACCATATACGTCCTTGTCTCCTGCCCTATGGGGCTAGTGGAGGTGCCCAGTAAGTGAGGCCCTGGTAGAAAGCACTAGGTGAGGCAGGAAAGGCATGGGCAGGCTCCTCCCAGGATGCTGCTTTAGGTCTATAACTGCTCATGACCATCCAAGTCCCACAGCTGGGGGCATGGCCTCAGGCCCTTGCTGAGGGGACAAGGCAGGTTCCCAGGAGTCTGGATCTAGCCCCACACTGCTGAGTCTGCTATGCCTTGTTGACTGTCACAAGTGACCAAATGGTCTTGTGGCCATCTGGGGCTAAATGGGGAAGGTGGCCATGCTGTGCACTGCACAAACTCAGGCATGCTTTGGAAGGGCCATGAGGCAGGGGTGGAGGGGAAGAGGTGTCTGGGGATCCCTACAAGGCTGTGGCTATGATGTGGAGATAGACCAGCCAGCTCAGGGCTCCTGGGGTATGCAGTGGGGTGAGGAAGGTGCTGTGTGACAGGCTGAGTTCCCCTTGCCTGGAGGAAACAGAAGCTCTAAGTTACCGAAGAGTTTGCAGGTAAAGGGACCCATGTCTATGGTAGCAGTGTGCCTAGCAAAAGGTCTGAGATCAGGGCACCAACCGCCAGAGGCCTGGGGATAGCAGGAGAGGGAAGAAGGCCTGGCTAGCTCCTAGTGGCCAACACTGTCTGCTTGCAGCCCTGGCCACACCCTCTGTTGTCCCCAGCTTTAGTCATTGGAGAAGAATTTTACAGGGCCTCCAAGATACCCCGTTTGTTTGTTTTCCGACCTCCTGGTTGACCTCGGATGAGGCCACTATCCTCGGGGAGAATTGGTGGGAGGGACCTGGGCAGACAGACCCTCCGGTTGGTCTGCCATTCTTTCTGGCTTGGCTTTACTGAAACAGGCTCTTTGCTTTAGGAGGCCACTGGGAAGAGGCAGGGAAGAGAGTGGGAGGGTTGGCCGCTCCAGCCTGTGAAGGCTGCTGTCCTGTGCATTCAGTAGCGGTGTGGGCGGGGCACCAGCATGCTTGGCTGCACCTCTTTGAACTTCATTTGGTTTTTCAGGACAGAGGCTGTTAGTCTACCTACGCCTTGTTGCTCATAGCCCCCCTTGCCTCTGCCTCCTACTCTTCTGTCTGTGAACTTAAAGAACTAAACCTGGGTGGTTCACAGGAAGGTGCACACATTTTTCTCTTGAAGATACTCATGTTGACTTCGAAGCTTGCAGCACAGAACACCTCATTGTTCCTCTGTTCTGTCCCCTATGTCTGTCTTTCTGTCCCCAACCCTGTCTTTCTCGTCTGTCACCTCTGAATGTCTCTCAGTCTCTGTATAGTCCTCATTTTCTTTCATTTCGTCAACCAGCAAAAGGTGGTCATGGTGGCTCACAATTTCTCCCAGGAGGTGTGAAGTGAGGGAACCTTGGTGTCTGAGGCAGTCTGTGAATCATGGGGCTCTAACATGAGGACCTGCTTGTTGGGGTTTCTGTCCTGCCCAGTAACCACAGCTGGTAAGCCCCAAAGAAATCATGCAGAAGTCTATATTAATGATAAACTGATTGGCCCATTAGCTCAGTCTACTTATTAACTCATAACTTATATTAGCCCATTATTCTTACCTATTTTAGCCACATGGCTTGGTACCTTTTTCAATGGGGCAGGTCACATCTTGTTTCTTTGGTGTCTGGACAGGACTGCAGAGGAATGGGCTTCCTCCTTCCCAGAATTCTCCTGTTCTCATTGACCCACCTCTACTTCCTGTCTGGTTGGCCCACTTATACTTCCTGCCTGGCTACTGGCAAATCAGCTTTTATTTATAGCATATTTGACAGAATACAGAATTGTCCCACACCACTTGGGAGAGGCCTGTTTGACCATGAGGTGATAATAAATCGGCCGTACCTCAGGTTCAGATAGGTTGCAATACCCCCTTGCCTTTGCTGAGATCCCAGTCACCAGTGAGCGGCCCAGTGGGGCCGGGGCTGCCTTGGGGATTTGGGGCCAGTGACCTCTCTGTGAAAACACAGAGGGCACATGAATCCCTGTGGAACTCCTGGTAGAGGGAGCCATGCCAGGCCCATGTCAGGAGGGGACAGGTAGCTGGGCTGGAGGCCTCCTGCTCCCAGCAAGTGCTTAAAAATATACAGGTTATTAAGGGTGTGTGCGCTGAGTTGGAGCAAAGGCCAGAATCAACCAAGTCTGCTGGGTCAGCAGTATGGCTTCTCAGAACCTCTGAGTGCTTCCCCTTTGCAGTTCCATGGCTCATAGCACGTCTTCTCAGCTCACAGCTGCTCCGAGAGCGGAGCTTGGTGAGAGAGGGAACATGGCAGCCAAGGTGAAGCGAATTTCAGGAGAGCTGAACTTACTCTCTCCAGCCTGCCGTGTACGAGCCAGGGGCTCACTTAGTCATTCAACAGACACATCTAAGTCTTGGTTGTGCTCTGCCCCTGCCCACCACAGGACAGAAGCCCTCTGCCCTTCTCATTTCTTTTGATGCCCACCTCAACGGGGTGGGGAGCAAGATGAACCCTACAAGCTGTTTCATGTAGCCCCCCTCTCAGGACCCCATTGATCTGTGGTGCTCCCTGTGAATCTCTGTCATCCCCGAGCCTCCTGCTGAGCTGGACAGCCGAGGTGCTGAGGTCAGGGCTTGGCCAGGGTCCCCTCTGAGGGTTTCTCCTCCCTCGGGTGGGCAGGACTGTGGTGGCCAAAAGCACGAAGGCTGGGATTTTAGATTCTATTCTGAGGGCACATCATGAGTGGCTCCAGATGGTGACCCAGCCCTCCCTGGTCTTCCCGAGAGCAGGCTGCTTTTGCAGTGTTGGCACTGTGGCCTGGGATGTGTTCCTTTGCCAAGGGCTCCAGTCCAAGGTCTAGGCTGCCCAACATGGGACTGGCCCTTCTGTAGAGCAGGCTGGTGTCCTCATAGATGTCACCCTTTCTGTTTCTGAGCATGAGCTATACCAGCTATGACCAGACACTAGTTTCTCTTCTTCCAAAAAGCAGATACCTCTTTCCATCTGCTCTTGAATCCTGGAACCTCCTGGTGTTGGGCCGTGGAGTGCTGCTCCATGGCCTTGTCATGAGCTGTCTACCTCATTTGGTCCTTCTGAGTGGAGCGTAGGCAGAGCCTTGGGCCACATCTTCAGATGTCAGTGGCTCAGTTTTAGTTGTCTGTCTCCGGGCGACAGGTCAGGAGAGCCCATGTGCCATGGCCGTTCCAGTGATGCTTCCGTGTCCAATAGCTGTGAAGTGAGTAGATGGGAGGCGTCAGGGTGACATGACCTCAGTCACTCTCAGCTCTGGAGGAGCGAGAGCAGCCAAGGGCATAGAGGTGGTGAAAGAAATGCGTCTTGGGGAAGGGGAAGGCAACTCTGTGGTTAAAAGTGACAGTGTCCCTGGGGTGTGAAACGTGAATATTTAGCCATCTGTAATATCTGTCTTTGACGTCTGCCTCCTGGTTGCCCCATTCTTCTGCTCACTTGCTCAGTGAGTGATTGATTAATCCTTCCTTCCACCCACCTACTCACCCACTACCCACTTATCTTTTTGTCCACTATCCATCCACCTGCCATTAATATCCATCCATCCATCCATCTATCCATCCATCCATCCATCCATCCATCCATCCACCCACTCCCCCATCCATCTATCCTTTTATCTGTTCATCAATCGACCTACACATCTATCCTCCAACAACTAATACACTTGACGCTAACATACATCCCTCCCTTCCTCCAACCAACCATCTGACCATCTGTCCAGTTTTCATCATCCATACATTCATCTATAATGTCTATCAGTCTACCTACCTACCCCACTTACCATCCATATTTACCCATCACCCATCCATTGGTCAGTTCATTCATCCATATCCATTTATCTATCATCCATCCACCCACCTACCATCCATCATCCATCAGTCCACTGTTGTGTTCATTCACCTAACCCTTGAGGAATGCTGCCCTCCAAGTATGACATGGTTATTGCATTCTTGAAATCAGAGCAGCAGGATATACTTATCCTCACAAGATCAAGTCTACTAACATCTTTTCTAGAGGGGAAAGAGGGCTCACGAGGTATCTTAGATGTTCACAAATGGCTGTACATGAGGCAATGTACAAGGCCTTGCTTCTCCATGAGGATGCAAGTGATTAGCTACTTCTGGGTGAGGCATGTCTCTTTCTTGTCAGCATAACCACCTCTAACTTGTCAGTGATCCTGTAAGACCTAAGTGTTAAACTCTTTGGTTTGTCAAGCTAGACTTGGGTGGAAGCCTTTCTTTGGCTTGTCATTGTTGCTTTATCTAGGGCGAAATGATGTTTGTTCATATCTTCCCCAAAAAACTTAACCTACCACACATCAACCCACCCATTAACCCATCCATCCCTCCCTCCCTCCCTCCCCCCACTCATCTACATATTTGCCCACCCATCCATTTTTCTCTCCATTTGTACACTCATCATTCATTCACACAGTCTTCTGCCCCACCAACCAGTCAGTCACCTGCTTATCCATCCATCCTCCATCCATCCATCTTTTGGTCTATCCTGGACCCTTCATTTGAGCCTCTTGGTACATAGCTCCCTTTGTGTGTTGACTGTCTAGAGCTCAGCTTTATACTTCCAACTGCTTCCTTAGTTACCCCTCTTTTATCTTAAGCTCACCTGCATCCACTTTCCTTTAGAGATACCACACCTAGTTCCTTCAGCATTAAAATGGCATGGGGATGCTGGAGTGTTAACAGCAAGTGTCTGGCCTGACCATGAATACACATGAGAGGCTGAGTCCAGCCTCTTGGGTCTCTGTCCACTGAGGGATGGGGCAACATCTGCTCCTTTCTGTGTCTAAAAGTGACAGCAGGGCTCCTGTGTCCTAGGGCCGGGTCCCTGTGTGCTGTGATGCAGCCTGAGGACAATGGCCTGGTATTGCTTCCGCTCCTCACGTATGTTCCTCAAAGGCAGGTGAGGCATGTGCATAGCCGAGTAACAGGCTGTCTGGAGAGCAGATCCTGCTGGAGTCAGAAGTCCATAAATGAGGTAACATTCTAGGACATGCTGTCACAGTGAGGCTGTCACTCACATGGCTGGACCCCTGCTGCAGTAGTACGGAATCCTCTGAGGCTGGACAGCAGGCCCGAACACAAGGGTCTCAGTGCTCTGCCCGCCTCACGGACATTGAGGGCAGGTCAGGGAGGCTACTACAACTCACCTTTCACTCTAGGATAATCTTTGATTGGTAGGTTGTGGCTTGCCATTATAATTCTTACTGCAAAGGCATTTGGGAAATGTAGTTTTAGTCTCCCAGGCTGTGGAGCAGGACTCCCAGGGAGGATTGGGTCTAGCTGAAGAAAGCAGTTTTCTCTCTGGAGTCTGATCTGATCGTAGGTGCAACAGCCTTGAAAGAGCAATGGAGTTCTTGCATGCAAGGCATTTGGAGGTGGTGTCGTTTGCAGTGGGTAGTGGGTCTCAGGGTTCTTCAGGTTCACTCAAGTGACTCTTACTTAGAAGTACAGGTTCCTTGTTGGGAGCAAAGGCCACAGATGGAATGCCATGTGAGTCCTGAAGATCCCAAGAATACCATTTTCCTCCTGGGGGACCCTGTACTTGAGCCATGGAGTTCTGGGAACTGTTCTTGGCAGGTTCCAGATGACTTCTGTGACTTCTTTAACTGGCCTCAGTTGACATGATCCTCCCGTGGGGGAAGAGGGACCCTGCGTTCTTAACACGTCCACCTGTCCCAAGCTTCCGCTGCTTCAGGGTGGAGGTGTTCCACCTGGGCGTGGCACTGGCTTGAAGGGCAGAGAGTTTTCTATGTTGGGGGAAGAGTTTTCCAGAAGCCTGTGTGCTGGACACTACTCCAGTGTTCCCCATACCTTGTTTAAGACTAAATATATCCTGCTGTCTGGTGCAAAAAGGCCCTGGCCAGCAGGAAGGGTGGCACTGGGCCTAGGAAAGGTCTGATGGCCTTTTAAACTTGTTGCAATACAGATCTACAAACACGCCCAGGCCGACGCCTGGGAAACCGCTCCCTGCTTTGACAATGGGGAAAGCAGGCTCCAGTCTGGTCTGGGAAGGGCATCATAGTATGGAGACTGTGGTGTAGGTCCAGGAAACCCGGCTGGGATCCTCATCTCTCCCCTCAGCCACTGCCAGCTTTGGAGCTGAGTTTCCGAGATGACCCAAGGCTCGGCGCTGGGTCATTCTGGCCAGGTGTGCCAGCAGTTGGCACAGCTGTCTTCCCACGGCTGTGTCCAGGCCTGGGACTGTGCCTCACAACCTCGCCAGCATGCTCAGCATTGCCTTTGATGTTCACCGGACAAACGGAACCCAGTGAAGGCTTTGTCACCACATAGGGTACCTGGGGGCGGGATGCCACAAATACACAAGTGACTAACACCTTATGTGGGCCTGGCACTGGGTAGTGGCTAAGAGCTGCCTAGGATTCTGAGATGGGGAGGCTATCTTGGATCCATAGTGTGTCCACACTGTGCCCTTCATAGTGATTTCCTGTAGAGGTGGGGAACCCTTCTCTGGAGTAAGTGTTGAAGGATGCCAAAAAGTTGGCTGCAGACCTGGCCCCTTAGGCAGCCTTGGAGTGCAAGGTGACTTGTCAGTCTCTAGACTTGGTGACTGCCGCTGGAGATGGATCAGAAGCCTGCATGATCATCTTTGGTTACTACCTGCTTAAAAACAGTTTGACCGTCTTCCTAGGGTGTCTCATGGTAGTACTCGCTTAGGGAGAAAGGTGGGAAGTTAGTGAATCAACTTAGTCACAGGCTAAGCCGATTTCAGCTCTTGCAGCCTTCAGGTATGGGCTCTGAGTTTTAGCTAGGTATGTGGTGTTCTTAGACAGACGGGCTCACACAGAATGAACACATGGGCATGTATAGATGCCCTTCAGGCACAGCTAGATCCAGGTACCCTCTTAGCATGGCAGGAGTCTGTCTCTGCACACACTGTGTTCCCTGGAGATAGTTGCCCTCTCTGAGTCTGCAGCCCACATACAGTCAAATAGCAGAATCCTTTTTCCCAGAGGAAAACCACAGGATGGAACAACACTGGTCCAGCCTGGTCATGTGACGGGAGGTTTTACACCCTTGTGGTACCACTTTGGACTTTGTTCTCCACTAGATAGCCAAGAGCTTCCTATTTGTTGTCACGCAGACTGAGCATAGATAAACAGGAAACCAAGTAGTCCGGGGCAGGCATGTGTAGTCTCAAAGGCCTCTTGATGTGAGGAGAGGGGGCTCTGACAGAGGGGCGTGGTTTGTGTTTGGGGATGTCCCAGTTTCATTTCTGTCACAGAAACAAAATAACCTGACAAGAAGAGGCTCAGGGGAGGAAGGAATTTCTTTCCGTTTAGAATTTCAGGTTACAGGTCATCATTGTGATGAGGTCAAGGCGGGGTCTTCAACCATTGCTCAGTATCACACACACAGTCAAGAACAGAGAGGAAGGGGATGCTCCAGCTCACCTGCGTGTTTGTGTTCCTCTAGATTTCTTCACTCTTACACTTCAGGACCCTGTACCACAGTGGGCAGGGTCTTCCGACATCAGTTAATTTAAATTAATCCCCCATAGTGACGCCCACAAGCCAACCCAATATAAACAGTTCCTCGATGAAACACTCTTAGAAGGTCAAGTTGACAGTTAAAGCTAATCAGGGGCTACTGTTGAGCTCTTGAGCAGGCACCTGTATTTCAGAGGTCAGAGGGTCAAGTCTGCCTTTCTCTGAGTGGCTTGCAAAGGATGTAAAGTCAGAAGCCTTCCTAAAGGGGTCTGAGGTCCCCGCAAGCATTCTCCTGCCCTGGGGATTCAGGCTGAGGTCTTTTGAAGGCAGGTAGAATTTGGGTATTTTCTGTAAACCGTTGTCAGGACACGGAGGACAAAATGACACCAGTGGCAGTGGAGAGACAAGTGGAGCTCGTGTGATTCAGGCCAGTTGAGGGTTCGGAGTAAGAAGTTCCTGCAGGTTGTAAAGCAAGAAAGGTTGGGGGTATAGGCAATGCCTGGTGGCTGAATTGCAGAAGTACGCAGCTGGTTTGTAGGAATGACCCTGGCAGTTGATTGCAGGAACAGAGATAAGCCCACTTCTAAGAAGTGTCCCTCCTGGTCCTGAGCAGGCCGCCAACCTCTCCTGTGTACCAGATTTTGTTGGGGGGAGGGGAGAGGGGAGGTCTGACTTCAGTTGTCTTAGACCGTCCTTCTCTTCCAGGAGGGTGCCCCTCAGTTGTGTCCACCGGGGGCTGACACAGTGTCTCTGTCTTTGCAGCTCAGCCAACAGATCTTCTGGAGATGCTAGATTTTCACAATTTGCCCTCAGGGGTAACGAAAACCACAGGTTTCTGTGCCACTCGACGATCTTCCAAAGGGCCGGATGTCGCCTACCGAGTCTCTAAAGATGCTCAACTCAGCATGCCCACCAAGCAGCTGTACCCTGGTAAGCGGCACCCCATTCCTGTTCAGGGTGGTGGAGGGAATGCCGGGGACTCCAGGGGGCAACGAGGAAGCAGGAGTGGGCGGTTGCAGCAGAACCCCGTGTGCTTCCTGGGAGTCCTCCTCATTATAGTGAAACCTACCACCCACCCACCCCTCATGTGTGTGCAAGCCTAGTCTTTGCCTTGAGGGCTCCAAGCAGGCGTATTTCCACCAACGATGGACCACAAAGACAAAGGGCAGAAAGGAAGTGGATGCCCCCCAGGGGTGAGGCCAAGAGAGATCTCAGGTCATGGGAAAGGAAGTACTTGCAGTGGGGAACACAAGCCTAATGGGCCAGTGACATAAAGATACCCAAGCCCAACATCCTGGCTGGCAGCTAGCGTGAGAGATTCTTAATGAGAATCTGCTGCCAGGTGCCAGACCTCTGCTTTTAATTATGCATCCGTAGGGAGCCACTTTGTCTGGAGGTATGCATCCAGATTATCCACCCTCTTGGGTAGTTAGCTCCTATCCTCCACACCCACTGGCATTGATTAAATGCTCTGGGATTATTCTGTGATGGGCAGGTGATAGACTCCTCTTTCCCTGCCTCAGGAGGGCCTGCTGGCTCAACCTGAGGAGCCCTGACTCTGCTGACCCAAGTAAGAAGTGAGCCTGGCAAAAGACACTCCCCTTCTGCCGTTAGAAGTCTATGCTCAATCTTTTGGTGGTCTGGACATGATCCCTCCAACACTGGACCAGGATCAGGCAGTGTTCGCAAACTGTGCTGTCCCCGTGAACCTCATGTGTCCACTGTATCCCTGAAGGATGCTCTTGCTGGTTGTGTTGTTACTGCCTCTGACCTTCTGTTGTCTGGGTTTGTCCCAAACCTCCCAGGGGCTCTGTGATATCGTTGTGATTTTTAAAAGTTTGTATCTGCGGGAGAAGCTGGGTGCTTTGGCCAGAGGTGTCATTTTGGATGGATGGGTGTCAGGCACCAGGCACATCCCTTGCAACCCCAGGGGAAGCAGCCTGGCATCTCCAAGGAGCATGCCTTTGGTGCAAAACCACCCTGGGTCGCAGATGCCCAGGTTAGAGAATGCATACGTTATCTGTGAGCATAGATGGCCCACATGACCTTTCTGAGTGGGAACCTCACTCTTCCTCATGGGGAGCTGCAGGGTACTGTGCCTTATTTTTAAAGAGAGCATATATTTTGGGGGAATTAACCTTGAGAACCCCCAGTCTCATCTTTTCCCAGAGAGTTGTACTTTTTCTGCCTTGGGGCCCAAGAGTTAGGATTCCTGAGTTGGAGACATGGAAAGGCTGGAAGGGGCTGGCCGGGGACAGCAGGGCATGGTGCTGCTGAAGAGATGACTGATGGGGAGTGTCCCCAGTCCAGGGACCTTTAGACAGCCTGAAGATAATAGTTTCTCCTACCACTGTCACCCAAGGCAAGAGTACTAGCAAAACAGGCCGCTACCATTCCTCTCTGTCATTCTCTCCCCCTGGGTCAGTTTACGGTAGAACTCTTGCGGGATCAGCTCACCGAGCCCAGGAAATTGATTGGATCCCTCACCTAGATGATAGGGGATATTTTTGTGGTTGTTGAATAGTTTGCTCTTTTGTTTTTGAGACAGAATCTCATGTAGGCTCAGGCTGGCCTTGGATTTGTCAAGCAGCTAAGGAGACCTTGAACTCCTGAGCTTCCTGTCTTCACCTCTCAAGTGCCGGGATTATAGGCACGTGGCACTGTGCCTGGCATCAGCCTGTCCTGAGCGCTTATCCTCTTGCCTTAGACTCCCCAGTGTGGGGATCACAGACCTTTACCCCCAGACCCCTTGGGATCTATTTGTTTATTCATTTATTGATAGGATGCCAGGTATTCTATGCTTGTCTCAAATTTTGCTTTATAGCTAAGGTTGGCCTTGTCTACCTTTCTAAGCCCAAGATTTCAGGCAAGCATAGGTATGAGGTTTATGTGATGCTGGTGATGGAGCCCAGGATTCCACGTGAGCTAGGAAGCCACTTTGTCATCTGAGTCCCAGCCCCAGTCCTGGGAAGTTTTTGTTTTTCTTTTCTCCTGTCCTCAAATTAGTAACTTGAGTAGATACTCAGGGTTGCGGTGATTAGGGTGTGGGGTGCACTGGCCACACAGTGGGTGTCGGTGGCTTCAGAGTGCCTGTAGAGGGATTTCTGTGGCGTCATCTCCTGAGGTCCCACAGGTCAGTCTGGGAAAGCTGTTCAGGGGACAGCATTGTATACCATCTGATGCATGAGAGTGCATGCCTCAAAGCTGGTGGTTCATCCTGGAAACTCCTGGAAGGTACTGCAGGCTTTCTGACTGGCAAGTGCTCAGGAAACAGCTCAGACCTAGTGGGATGGCTTCCGTAGGATTCATGTGGTCACATGCCAGCCCTTGCCGCAGCCTAGGTAAGAACAAGAATGGCTGTGTGCTGCTCTGTGCCTCCTTCTGGAGCGCAGGGGCAGCTTGGTTGCACCAGGGTGGGGAGTCTGGCTGTTGCAGGAGCTGCACTAGGGGGCCTAAGAGCTCCAGGCACCTGCAGCAAGGCTGGATTGAGTAGAGCATGAATACACGTCTGTGATTGTCTTAGTGCCCAGTGAAGGCCATGGTTAGTCTGAACTCCACGATAGTCTTACGCTAGTGGGTTGATTGATTTTCCATTCATAACCTGTGCAGTCTGTTTCTCTTGATGACTGGGCATGCTTGTCCGTGGAGTAGGGTCTAAGCATTCGCTCCCACAGGACAGGTACTACATCAAAGAGAAACTAACAGGTCCTGCATGAAGGTGGCCATGGATCCTCTCTGTATACAACCAAGCTTTACAGCCAGCACCAGCTCCTTGTAATGTTCTCCTAAGTCACACTATGGAAGGTCCCCTGGTCTCACCTTGGGTGTAGAAGTTCAGTTCCTACCATTCTTGTGCTGGGCACTGAGGTCTTCCCTTTGCTGACTCTAGGCAGCGGGGATTGGCTTGGAGGCCTTCTCCTCATCGCCCCTTGCTCTATCTCTTTTTCTTTTTCCAAGACAGGATTTCTCTGTAACTTTGGAGCCTGTCCTGGAGCTCGCTTTTGTAGACCAGGCTGGCCTTGAACTCACAGAGATCCTCCTGCCTCTGCCTCACGAGTGCTGGAATTAAAGGTGTGTGCCACCACCGCCTGGTGCCAGGGCTCTATCTTTGCTCCAGAATCCTGAGTCGTCAGCAGGCCCCAGACTCTGGAAGTAGCCCTCGCTCAGCAGAGCAACCCACTGTCCTTATTGCCTCCTCTCACCGTCGCTGGTACAGCCAATCCTCTGTTGCCCACAAAATGAAGCACTTCTTAGAATACTGGCCCTAGACCGTGGTCATGGGTGGAGGGCAGGGTTCTGGCTGCCTGAGAGGCCCCATGTGACTTAAGGACCTAGGACAGTGAGAGAATAGAGCACCAGGCCAGAGGTACTGTATTCTGTCAGTGAACGGGACTGTGTGCTCTCTGAGAGGCTGTGGCCAACCCACACATATAGCAGCATGTGGGATTCCCTGGGTGAGGGTGACTTCACCCCATTTCCTGTACAATAAGATGTGAGAGCTCTTAGTTCATCAGTGGCTTCCCCTTCCTCCCTCATACAGGATGACCTTTGCCTTATACCCCCATCAATATGCGATGTCCCTTGGTTAAGGAATGGCCTGCCTCTTGTCCCCACATAGAGTGGTATGTGGAATCCTCCAGTTTAGGGATATCATGTCCCCTGCACCTCTATTCAGTAGGATGTAGAGTCCCTGGTTGAAAGGAGCCCCATCTCTCTGTACTGGGGGTATAAGGGTCCCCTTGGGCAGATGGCCCACCTTTGACACCTACTTGGTGTTGGAGGCACTCCTCCCTCACTCCCGCTTAGGTCCCAGGCGTCTCATGGTGATAGGCCAGCTGCAGGTGCCTTGTCCCCACCTGGCGGCCAGACTGGGTGACCCCAGAATAACCCCATCCTGCAGGAAGTGACAGATGACAGCCGTTCTTGAGACCCATTATCTTGTCCAGAGTCATTGGACAGTTCTGCGGGCAGGTGGAGGGAAGCCAACGAGAATCCCTCTGAACAGGGGTCACCGAAATGCCTTGCAGGCTCCCTGTCTGTCTAAAGTTCTCCACACTCTGCAGCAATGTCCCGCCCTTATCTCTTTCATCACCCTGCCCCAGGCCGCTGCACATTGGCTGGTATCCAAATAACTCATGTATTGCTCCTGTTCCGTCTGGAAATAGTACTTCCCGGGAGCGAGAACCATGTTTGTCCCTTGACTTCTCCCTGGAGCCTGGCCCATGTTAGGGGAGTTGCCATAACTATTGATTACCTCACCAAGGTGAGTGATCCATCAGCCTGCCCATAGCGGTTGACTTAGGCTGAGGCCCTTCCGTGGCAGCTGCACATGCTAGCCTCCCGCTGTATTCCCGACGTGGACAGGAGACTCTGGGTGTCAGTGGAAGGAGAGAGGGTGTACCATGTGGACAGCGGCTGGTCCTCCGCTCTGCTCGCCTCTCAGTGGTGGCTTTTCTGAGCCAGATGAATTAGGAAGCACCAGACAGCAGGTGCACTTCTCCCAGACTGCCCGGAAGCTTGGAGTACGGCGTCAGCGTCCGGTTCCTGTCACAGCTGAGAAGGGACCATCTTAAAGTGACTATAAATCCATTGTTATTTTGCCAGGAGAGAGATTAATGTTCAACATAATTTATCTTTTTCAAGTTTTGTCTGAGCTGAGAAAATTTGTTACCATAGCGATTTTAAACATTGAGAAAGAGCATTTCAATGAGCTGAGAGAGACGGGCCGGCTGTCCTCAGCCATAGATCACAACGGAGAAGGAGGACTCTCCCATGTCCCATTCTTCATATTCTTCCAGTCGGTGACTGCAAGGGACAGAGTCAGGGTGGGCACAGAGGTGGGATGATGACTGGACGGTCCAGCCTGGATTTCAGACATTGGCCTCCAGGCTGCTATAGAGACCACTCTGGTGCCCACTTCCTACAAGTGCCCACCAGCAGCATGGCTAACTGCTCCTCAGCCGGAGGGCCTTCCACCGGGCACGCATGCCAGTCCTCGCTGTCCACCAGCACCAGCTCAGGCTGAGACCTCTGTCTTCCCTCACATCCCTGAATAGCAGAGGCTGCAGTGTGGTGCCCAGGGCAGCAAGGCAGTGCTGAGGGCTCACTTGCTGCGTTCCAAACAACTTCCTGGCTGGAAGTTGAAGCAAGGCTAAGCAGGCCCTCAGTGGAGTCTGTCTTTTCTAAGTAACCACACAACCATCATTATCGACTATCGGAGCAGCCTGACATTGCCATCCTGAGCCCAGCAGAGCTGGTCGTGCTGCGTAGCACACCAACGGGTCCCTGCACACCCAGCCTCTTTACAGAGGTACCTGACTTGGGCACTGGGTATGCCAGCGTTGCATGTTTCATGTCAGAGTCTGAGGGCCCCTTAGTGAGAGACGTCGTGATCCCTGGGAGTGTTCTTCCACTGCCTCCCTACCCCACCATGCCCTGTGTCACTCCTGGGGCCTGAATAGTTTCACTGCCAAGAGCTCTCGCTGTCTTCACAAGATCTCCCTGCCCGTGTCTACATTGGAGGTAGGAAGGAACCGCAGTCAAGGGTCCCCAGTACTCCAGGTCCTAGGACATCTTACTTTCCCCTCAGGATAGTACCTGCAGCATACAGTTCTGTCAGCAGAGGGCGCCCTTGGATAGCGTTGCACGGGACCGGCACACCCTAACCTGGCTACAGCGGTGTCTAGTAGACTTCTGGGTCAAATAGTTGACCTTGTTCCAACTCTAAAGGAAGAGTGGGGATAGCCAGACACTCCTGTCCTATCCCAGCCCGTACCTCAGACTCCCGGTCCTTTACAGAGAGGATAGTGCACCTGTTTCCATCAACCTGTTTCTGCTGACACCTTGCTGGGTGTTGCCCTCTGAGGCATCTATAAGGTACATGGGTCAGGGAAGGAAACATTGTTTCTAGATTACTTTTCCTCACACCCCATCAGCTCCAGGCTGTTGGTGGCGCAACTTCTAACACAGGAGAATAGTTGATGCCTACATAAGGGGAGGTGGTAGCTGAGGTCTCACCTAGTTTTAGTTAAGGGTGGCATCAGGTGTGGATTCAGGTACCCTTAGGGCCAGCACAGAGGCTTACTGTGTTGAAGGGGGCAGGCCCTCCTGTTCAACATTAATAGATATTTGTTTTTCTTTAAAAATTAAATTTAGAGTATTTTTAAATTTATTTTTACCTTTTCTTTGATTTGCATATTGACAAGGAAATCTCAGAAAGTGTGAGTCTAGGATTGCCCCAAGCCCATAGTCTCCCACCTTCTTCTCCTCCTCTCCTCGGATCCCCTGTGATTGACACTGAATGGGACACACTATGCCCAGGCTTCCATGCAGTGGGAGACACAAAGATGCTTCAGAAGCTGCCTCTATCGAGGGCAGCTCTCAGTCCAGTGGGCCCTGAGTAGGACTCTTAACCAATGTGTGGAGGTGTAGGATGGAGTCCAGAGAGTGAGGCTGGAAGGGCCACTGGGGTTGGCTGGAGAAGCTTGCATTTTTAAGTATGCCTTGAATTGGCAGCCTGACCCCTGGTAGTAGAGGATGCTGTGGAAGCTTGACCTCAGGCAAGTGAGCTGCAGAGTGGTACCACACGCGGCTGGGTTTGCCGGCTCTCTAAGCTGGCCTATTTGCTGCTCGCCACGGTTGGCCAGGGTTGAGGTTCTCCTGTTTCCTTCTCACCCTGTCCTCTGTTCCAGAGTCTGATTTTCCGGAGGACTTCTCCATCCTGACAACCGTGAAAGCCAAGAAAGGCAGCCAGGCCTTCCTGGTCTCTGTTTACAATGAGCAGGGCATCCAGCAGGTGGGGCTGGAGCTGGGCCGCTCTCCCGTCTTCCTCTATGAGGACCACACTGGGAAGCCTGGGCCTGAGGAGTATCCACTCTTCCCTGGCATCAACTTGTCAGATGGCAAGTAAGTATCCTGTCGAGGGAGGGATTGGAGTTGCTGGCTAGGCAGCATGGGGCACCCTGCTGAGCATGGGTCCACCCCTGAGCCCTCAAACTCATACCTTCCATGGGTACCCCAGGAGCTCCCAGGGTTTGCATCTTAGGGACGAGAAGTCTGTTTCTCAGGGTCTGGGTGGACTAGAGAGAAGGTTTCTTGTATTTTACATCTGTCCCCAAGAAGCGCCTGCATTACAAGTGCTCCTCCCTGAGTCTAGCCTGCTTCACTGTAAGTAACCAGGACCCATGTCAAGACTTCACAAAGCAGAACTTTTAGAAACTCAAAAGAACCTTCCCAGTCGCAGTCAAAGCTGAGGGCAGTTCCTAACAGAGACAACTGAGCGAGGACAAGGGCTCTCTGGTTTATAAGCACTAATTTCTTGTTGTCTACCGACACTCTATAGTCATGATGGGGAAAGAAGCCTGCTGTAGCCTTCAAAAAAATAGTTCTGAAACCAGTGGATGTGATCCCTTCTGGACTCTTAGAGAGTGTCTAAATGACAGTGAAATTCTCATGTGATATTGCCCAGACTTGTGTCCAGATTTGCCACTCAGAGGCTCTGCAGCACACGGCCCTGGATGCACTGGCAGGATACTGCCACGAGGCTACACCTTGGCCTTCTGCAGTGTGTACCCCTTTCCCTTCCTGAGTACCTGTTCCTTTGCAGGTGGCACCGAATTGCTATCAGTGTCTACAGGAAAAATGTCACCTTGATCCTTGACTGTAAGAAGAAGATTGTGAAGTTCCTCAACCGCAGTGACCACCCCATAATAGACGTCAATGGCATCATCATGTTTGGCTCTCGGATTCTGGATGATGAAATATTTGAGGTAGGCATGAGATAGGCATTCCCCCATGCCACTTGGGACACTTGTGGGCAAGCGGTGGCCCCTCCTATAGGGACACTATGACTACCGTGGGAGACCCATCTCCTCGGTTAGGGACCAGTTGGACTCTCTTGCTTCCCACAAGATGCTGTGGCCTGTGAGTGGAGAGGCCAGACTGGCTGCCATGTAGGAATCATGCAGGGATGGTAATGACTGCCCTTTTCCAAGCAATTAGTCCCTGTCTCCTGGGTGCCAGGCTGGGGTAGACAGAGGACACGCAAGCCTGCTCTGACTGGCACTTTGTGATGGGCAAGGATCCTACTGACAACTTTTGAGTGGACTTTCAGGGCAGAACTAAGCCACGTAGCGGGACTGTCAGGATGTGTAGTTGATTCAGTGTGCGTGTGTGTGTGTGTGTTTGTGTGTGTGTGTGCGTGTGTGCATGTGCGTGTGTGTATGCTAAGTCAGTGGTGTTCCAGCCTGGTTCAGAGCCTGCTTCCCTGGGAAACACCCGAGAGGCAGGAGGAGGAAGCCCAGCAGAGCAGGGCCTGGGGCCTGCGCTCCAGTCCGCAGAGTCCTCTGGGTTCATGTAGAACTTGGAAGGATGTTGGGAATTGTTTTGCTTCAGGAAGAAGGTTGAGTGCCTGTGCAGGTGTCTGGTGGTCCCGGAGGGTGCCAGAAACCAGGTGAACTGAGACAGGACCTGGTGCCATCTCTGAGGTCTGATTCCCACGTTCATCTGGAGCCAGAGCCCTTGGGCTAGAACACTTGGTCTGGTTCCCTTTCTTTGACATATCTGGACTTTGTGGAAAGGTTGGTGGTACAGGGCTCCCTGGCTGAAGAAGTTTGATATTCATCTGGAAAATGGTCTCTGAGGGTTATCTTGGCTCTCAGATATCCCCCTCCAGGGGTTGGGCAGGACAGAATGGGGCAGTACCCTCCTAGATTCCCAAGTACCACGTGAATGTCATTACTCACTGTGAATTTGCCACTGTGTCTGGCTGAGGCGTGCCGATGGCCTCACAGCTGCATGAGTTCTAGAGCCATGTCCCCTCAGACGCTCAGGGCCCAGCAAGCTGGATGCAATGTCCAGTTGACCTTAAGCGCTCTGTCTGTATGTAGCTTGTGGCCCGATGTGGAATTGCAATGTGACTGCCACATGGGTCACATTTCTGTGAGAAAAATGGCTCGTGGTGGAGTCGTGGTAAGGAGTGCCCAATGAGTGTGAGTTTCACTCACTGCGGAGGTTAGGCCTGAGTCTGCCAGGGTGAAGATGGGCTGTAGCAAAGAGTTATAGAGATTCTAGAACAGCCAGCTGCCCGCTGGGGAAACAGGGTGGCCCTCCAGGAGAAGATGGGAGCAGGGCGTGGTTGTGTCTGCTACACTCAGCTGCCTTTCAAAGGCTGATTTCTAGGACACTGTAGCCCGGGGCTTCTGCCAGGTGGGATGGGCACATGGGGTGTGTAGACAGTGCCAAGTCCTCTAAACCATGGAGCTGCTCTCACTGCAGGCTTCTGACCAGACTTGCCCAGGAATCCGGGATGAACTGGAGGGTGGCTGAGTGTCCTCAGCTAGACAGAGGTGGCTGCTGGCCTCTTCTGGGGAGCTGAGACTGACAGCTGGCCTAGGGGTCAAGTACCGATTTCACTGATGACCCCGTGGAAGGATCTAGGCAAAAAACTGAGATTCTGGCAAGTGCCAGGGCTACCCTGGAGAGTGTGAATAAGAGGAACACCTGAGGAGCCAGTGAGAGAACTCTTAGCCAGTGGGGCCAGGGTGGCTCCTGCCGTCCAGTCTCTGGTGACCAAATTCTTGAAGGCAGGCATGTAAGGGCTTCCCAGGGCTGAGCAAAACATCAGGTCTGAGTCCTCTGTGCACTGGTGGAGTCAGACTGTGCCAAACACTCGCCATTTTGCAGGGTGTGCCAGCGTGCCTTTTATCATCAAGTTTCCGGAAAAAGTTTTGCATCCTGTAAAAAAAAGTGTGTGTGCACATGTGTGTGTATGTGTGTGTGCGTGTGTGCATCTGTGTGTGGCTTATGCATATACATGTGTTCATGTTCATGCATGTGCGCATGAAGGCCAACAGTCAATGTCAAATGTCTTTCTCTGTCACTCTCCACCTTGTTTTTTGACACAAAGTCTTTCACTGAGCCTGGAGCTCACGGGGTTAGCAGGACTGGCTGGTCATGAAGCTCCGTGAGTTCCACTGCTTCTGCTTCCCCAGATCCACTGTGGCAGGCGCGCACAACCAGTGCTCAGTTCTCGGGCTTCAATCTCAGGTCCTCACGCTTGTGTGACGAGCATTTTATTGACTGAGCTATCTCCTCAGCCTTGCACCATCTTAAAAGGATCCCCAAACAAATCCTATAACGGAGCAGCCAGTACTGTTCTCCAGAATGCGTGGGAAGGTGCCGCCGAAGCTCAGGGAACTAGACCCAGCTCAGAGGTCTTGGCTGGATTTTCGCCATACCTGAGGCTCAATTTTCCCATCTGCAAAATGGGGACAATAGTAATATGTTTGTGTGCATGTATATGAAAGTGCGTGTGTGCCACTGTGCAATGTGCAGAAATCAATCCACGGAAGGCATACACACGCGTGGTCCACAGCAAGCTCTCTGTCGCGGTTACCAATTTGTGTTGAGAACGAAGACAGGTCCCAATTTGCAAACCCATTTGGATATAGATACTGCAGAGTCCAGTTTTGCCTTTGTCTTTCTCTTGCCACGCACAGGGAGGGTGTCACCACGCAACCGAGGAACAGCAGGTTGTAATGCTCTCACCGCCCCGCATTTCTGGCGAGCTGTTTGCTCCTGCCGTGGAATTTGATTTGAAGGAGAGAGGCTGCCAGAAGCCAGGGATTTTTGTTGACCACAAGTTGTTAATAGTCTGAGGGCTGTGTTTTCCCAGCCCCAGGGTTTCCTGGCTGTTAGCTGTGCTCACGGCGGGAAATTGGACCTGTCTTCCTTAATGAAGACCAGCTAGGGCAGCAAGGCAGAGGGTGGCCAATGGGGACTTTTCCTCCTCTTTGCTTCTTATGGGTGTAATGACAGGGGTGGGGGCCCGCCTCAGCTTCTCTATGTCTCCTCGCAACTGAGACAGGAATTTTATCCCTTTTGAAATAGAAGTGATTTAACTCTTTGCTTTCTAGGTTTCAAATAATAGTGCTTGCTTTTTGCTCATTTTCACAGCCTGACTTCTCTAGAGGGTTCTTGTTGGAAATCTCCCACGGCTGTTTCTTCCCACAAGATTCTTATGCCTGTTGAAGGCAGTTTGTTCCATAGCGCTCTGGATTTGGGAGTGGGAGGGTGCTGGCGCTGAGGCGGAGGCCAGGCTGCTGCTGGCACAGGCTTGCAGGGCTCCCGCTCAGCACCTCTGCCAAGCGGATTTGCTGAACTCCACATGGCTTCCAACGGGCCTCAGAAAAGCTGGGGTGATCATGGCCCCACAGAGACGTTTGCGCATCGTGAAGACACTCTGAAGGAGACGGTCATGGAGGAGACTCCCAGAGCCTAGGTAGAGGCTTCTGCAATGCGTCTTGTTCAGCTCTGTGGCGTATACATGTTGAGCCCAGCTGTAGTGGCCTTGGCAGGCAGTCTCTGGCAGCTGCTGGCTCCCTCGGGCACAACCCCTTTGCCTCACTAGCTTGGGTCTGAATCTTGGGGTTTCGCTGATGTTCAAGGGAGGCTGTGATAAGCCACTCAGAGAGGAAGTGAAGGTATGCAGAATGCAGATGTCAGCTCCTCCTGGGTGGCCTTCAGGTGGTCTTCCTGGTTGAGGACTTGGAACTCAGCATTCACATCTGTAAAATGGGTGAAATCGGGCCACCAATTGGGTCATGCATTGAGGACTGTGTGAAGGGCCTGCTCAGAGACTTTGGGGAACCATGCTGAACTCAGGCCCTCTGGTTGTCAGAGCTGTGGCCCTCCTGGCCTGTTGACGGTGGCAGGAACTGCTTTCTCCAGGAAGGCAAAGATAGAGGCTGTCCCACCTCTGGGTTTTTCAGAGTCATCTAGTGAGTAACTGTGTTGACTTCCTCTCAGAGGTAGGGAGGGAACAGAGCCCTTGGCCCATCCCCTTGCCTCCGTCTGAACGGAGAGACCACAGAGAATGAATGGATACAACATTGCTGTAAGCCTGGTCCTAGTTATTGCTGCTGGGACACCAGGGCCCCAGCTTTGCCGTGCTATCTCAGAAGCCCACTGTGAAACATGGGCTATGTTCTCATCACCGGGGCCTCACGCTGTCTGGGTCCGGCGAGATTACTAGGATTTCACCTGTCTCCCTTGCTCACTCAGGCATCTCTAAGCCCATGCTGGTTTTTCCTGAGGGATATGTTGTTGAGGTTTGTCGCTTTCCTGGCAATGCGCCTGAAATCTGAGATGCAGGAGGTGCTGGGTAGGTCAAGGCCCACGATTCAGAAAATATGTGTGTGTGTAGGGGTTGCCTCAACCTCCCCCATGCGGACAAACATCCTCTTCTCATCCAGGAGTAAGCTTTGGGGATTGGAAGCGGGGTGCAGCTGTCAGGGAAGGTGTTATCTGTATGGTGGAAGTGAGCTGCTCTTAGCCAAAGCGTCTTTGTAGCCAGACTGTCAGCAGCAGCGAGGTGCTGGGAGCTGAGGCCTCTGTTCCCATCTGCGAGCTTGCGAAGCTGGCACCAAGAGTTGAGCAACTTTATCAAACGTCCTCCGCAACTCTGAAACTTGGGGTTTCGCTGATGTTCAAGGGAGGCTGTGATAAGCCACTCAGAGAGGAAGTGAAGGTATACAGAATGCAGATGTCAGCTCCTCCTGGGTGGCCTTCAGGTGGTCTTCCTGGTTGAGGACTTGGAACTCAGCATTCACATCTGTAAAATGGGTGCAACATGGCAGAAGGGGAGACTCTTCTCCAGCAGTGTAGCCTCGCTCTCGACCTCTGCCACTGGCTTCTGTGATCCTTCATTAGCCAAAGTCACCAGAATTCCTGGTCCTGTCAGATCTGTGAAGCCCAGAACCTTCTAGAAAGAACCAGAAAAAACGTCTTTCCAGGATGGAAGCTCATTGCATTGACTGTCTTGCATGACAGTTAATGACCTGCCAATCACTCTTGACTCCTCCTACTCCCATCATCCTATTTCCCATTTCAACCTGGAACTTGAGGCCACTCTTGTTCTGCTGTCTGCAGGTTGGGGCCTGACCAGTGTTCGCGAGGGAAGGGCAGAGATGGGTATTCTTTCCTGATTCTAGGGCCCCAAGGTGGAAAGGCCTGAAGTGTGCCTTGAAGGAGGGCCATGGAGGAAACTGAGGCTTCAGGGTATGGGGAATGGCTGGCTGCAGACTCTGGGCCAGGAGCCAAATGCACTTTTAAGCTGTTGAATGTTTCAAGGGGCAACAAACCAAACAGACTGTAAACTCAACTTTCACTGTGCACCCCAGTTGCTGGCGGTTACCCCCTCCAGACCACACCTCAGCGTTTGAAGAAGGCCAAGTGTTTACCTAATCCTGGCTTCCCTGTTTCCAGGAGCCCGGCTTTTCCACTGACGTGTTTTTTCCTGGAATCTGTCTGAGACAGGAACGGGCTGTGCTGAGGAGGCGCTTTCCTCGTCGGCCAGCCCATGGAGCTCTGGGGCCGGCCTTCTCAAACAAGAACAGTCTGAGAGTCATCCATCTTCTATGTGAGTGGGGAGATGTTACCGTGGGGCCCCAGAACCGGGTCCAGCTTCAGCTCCGAGTCTAAAGCCTCTCCCACTTTTCCTGCCTCCCACCCATCCACCAAGGGCCTTCCCAGTGAACTTCAGTGGTCCCAGGCATTCAGCTCAGGCCTTTTGCTGAGTGGGATGCCAAACCAATGAATAAGGACTGGTGTCACTGGGGAATGGAGTGACATGAGAAATCACCACAGAGAGCTGGTCCCAGCCTGTGGGATTTTGCCAGTGACGGCGGACAAGCTACAGAGGCTCAGAGAACAGCTTCCCCTGTCCAGCTATCGACACTGTCCTATGCTTCGTCTCTGTCATCTCTGTCGGTTTGGATGACACACACATCTCAAAAGGTGCCACAGTGAGGCACGAGGTGCTCTCCCCACTCTGAGCGCAGCCAAGGAAGGCTGGTTCTGACTCTGGTTGCAGAGAGCTGTGAGGTCACTATCCATAAACCCCTCTGATACCATCTCTGTGCCCTAGGCAGCATCCATTATGATGTTTACAGTCCAGATGGGACAGTCTGGGCCAGCTGTTCCTGTGATCTGGCTTGAGTCCCTGTTGCTACCCAGTGTAGTTGTAGCTGTGGCCATGTTGGACATGCTGCTTGAGACTTCTCGCCGACAGAACTGAGACCTATGTTCACATAGCCCTCTTGTGCTACTCTAGGCCCCCGCGCCCTGACCTGTACATGGGAATATGGAAGCTTCTAGAGCAAAATGGTAGGACCTGGGTTCAGTTACAAGAAAAGAAGCTTCAAACCCAGGCTCTCAGCTGTCCATCCTGGTCAAGTGTGCGGGTCACACTTCCTCCTAGGGATTTCCCCAAACCCGGTGGTCTCACCTGAAGACCCTCAGCTGGACTCCATCCACACAAGGCTCATTTTCGGTCAGGTCATACTCCAGAGTTGAAGGGTCAGAGCTACAACATAGCTTTGGGGCATCAGTTTAACTCATGTCTCTAAAGCATCCTGAAAAAGGCCTCCGCTGGTCCACCAGAGCACGCACACCTCAGTGCAAAACACTGGGCACGCCTGAGTGGCTTCCAGATCCACCGCTGTCAGGTTTAGGAAGAGTTTTGTTGGGCTCAGGAGCTGTCACCAGCCTGTGCATGGCTGGCCGATGGCCACACAGCGTTAGTCATCTAGTAAATTGTTGACTGGCAGGCAACCAGACGGGAGGTCTCTGCTTCTGGAGACCCAGTAAGGCATGGTACTGAGGCCCTGAGCAGCAGAGTAGAGATTCAACCCATCAGAGGACTTGCCTGACCCTCGAGGGTGTCAGGTTTGTTCCATGGAAACTGTGAGCAGCGGCCATCTCCCAGGAGACAGGGTCGACCTTATGTTGGAAGTCAGGCCTTGTCCAGTGACATCACGCTGGGCTGGCATGCAGCAGACATTCTGATCTGGTCCCCGGGGACCATTGTGGCTAAGGAGATCTAGGAAGTTAGACCTCATTTCACCGAGGCACACAGTCACTGAGGGAGGGGACCAGGGCAGACAGGGACACGTGTAAGGGTAGCAGAGCAGCAGGAAGGGCACATGGCTGAGGAACTTGGGGGAGCCTAGAAACTGTTATCAGGTTCTGGCTATGACAAATAATGCTGCTATGAACATAGTTGAGCACATGTTCTTGTGGTACGATTGAGCATCCTTTGGATATATACCCAAAAGTGGTATTGGTGGTATTGCTGTGTCTTGAAGTAGGTTGTTTCCTAATTTTCTGAGAAATCGCCATACTGATATCCAAAGGGGCTGTACCAGCTTGCATTCCCACCAGCAACGCAGGAGTGTTCCCTTTTCCCCACAACCTCTCCAGCATAAGTTGTCATCAGTGTTTTTTATCTTGGCCATTCTGACAGGTGTAAGATGGAATCTCAGAGTTGTTTTGATTCACATTTTTCTGATGGTTAAGGATGCTGAACATTTCCTTAAGTGTCTTTCAGCCATTTTAGATTCCTCTGTTGAGAGTTCTCTGTTTAGGTCTGCACTCCATTTTTTTAAAATTGGATTATTATTTTGATGATCAATTTCTTGAGTTCTTTGTATATTTTGGAGATCAAACCTCTGTCCAATGTGGGGCTAGTGAAGATCTTTTCCCATTCTGTAGGCTGTCATTTTGTCTTGTTGACCGTGTCTTTTGCTTTACAGAAGCTTTTCAGTTTCAGGAGGTCCCATTTATTGTTTCTCTCAGTGTCTGTGCTACTGGGGTTATATTTAGGAAGTGGTTCCCTGTGCCTGACTTTCCTTGGGGATGGACTGTGATTGGGACCTGTAAGATAAGATAAAAAAATAAACAAACAAAAAACCCAAAAAACAAATCCTTTCCTCCTTAAATTGCTTTTGGTCAGAATGTTTTATCACAGTAATAGGAAGCAAACTAGGACAACATCACCCCCTTCGCACACACACACACACACACACACACACACACACACACACTCACACACACACACACTCACACACTCATACACACACACTCACACACACTCACACACACACTCACACACACACACTCACACACACTCACACACACTCACACACACACTCACACACACTCACACACACACTCACACACACTCACACACACACACTCACACACACTCACACACACACACTCACACACACACTCACACACACACACACGCATACACACTCACACACACACTAACACACACACACTCACACACTCACACACGCACGCACACACATTCACACACACACTCACACACACACGCATACACACTCACACACACACACTCACACTCACACACACACACACTCACACACACACACACACTCACACACACACTCACACACACACTCACACACACACTCACACACACACACACTCACACACACACACACGCATACACACTCACACACACACACTAACACACACACACTCACACACTCGCACACGCACGCACACACATTCACACACACACTCACACACACACGCATACACACTCACACACACACACTCACACACACACTCACACACACACTCACACACACACACTCACACACATACTCACACACACTCACACACTCGCACTCACACACACACTCATACACACGCACATTCACACACACACTCACACACACACACTCACACACACACTCACACACACACACTCACACACACTCACACACTCACACTCACACACACTCACACACACACACTCACACACTCGCACACGCACACACATTCACACACACACTCACACACGCATACACACTCACACACACACACTCACACACACTCACACACACACACACACTCACACACAATCACACACACACTCATACACACGCACACTCACACACACTCACACACTCGCACTCACACACTCGCACACACACACACATTCACACACACACACTCACACACACACTCACACACACTCACACACACTCACACACACACACACTCACACACACACACTCACACACTCGCACACGCACACACATTCACACACACACTCACACACACACGCATACACACTCACACACACACTCACACTCACACACACTCACACACACTCACACACACACACTCACACACACACTCACATACACTCACACACACTCACACACACTCACACACTCATACACACACACTCTCACACACACACTCACACACACACTCATACACACACACACTCACACACACACACTCACACACACACTCACACACACTCACACACACACTCATACACACACACTCACACACACACACACTCACACACACACTCATACACACACACTCACACACACACACACTCACACACACACTCACACACACACACTCACACACACACACTCACACACACACACTCACTCACACACTTTACAGGTTGTTAGGAGGCTGTTGGGTTCATGTGGGTATCCTGTGGGGTCTGGGTTTGGCCATACTCATAGTCCTGGCTCAAGTCAATATGTAGCCTTCTTCACATAGCCTCACCCACATCACCGGGTTCAACACCTCCCATGCTGATGGAGTAGGAGACCATGGCCAAGCTCTGAGCTCCATCATGCCTGTCTGGACCATTCAGGAAGAATCCACATGGCACAATTGTGCAAACGGTCCCCAGGAAGCCTAAGGGCTGTTTTTCCTCCTGGAGACTAACAGTTATGACACAGAGTTATTCACCTGTGTCCATAGACTTCTAGAGAGTGGGACACACTGAAAGCATGGGAGGAGGAGAAATCAAAGCCGTGTGCATTCCCTGCAGGCTTTTATGCTGAAGAGGGGCGTTCAGATGATGGTGATGACAGTAGGGAATGGTTATGGTCATGACTGGAAGAGTGGTGGTGGTGTGGTGGTGCTGGTGGTGATGGTAATAATGGTGGTGGTAGTGGTTATTGTGGTGATGATCTTGGTGATTATGGTAGTGGTGACAGTAATCTAGATGGTGGTAATGGTGGTGCTAGTAGTAATAATAGTGGTGATGATGATGGCGGTACTAATAGTGGTAGTGGTGATGGTCATCTTGGTGATGATGGTCTTGGTGATGACAATGATGATAATGAAGGCACTAGTGGTAATGGTGATGGTGATGGTGAAGGTGTTGGTGGTAATGATGATGATGGTATTGGTGGTGATGATGGTGGTCTTGGTGATGGTAGTAATGGTGATGACAATTATGGTGAAGGTATTGGTGGTAATGGTAGTGGCAATGGTGAAGGTGTTGGTGGTACTGATAGTGGTGATTATGATGGTAGTAGTGATGGTGGTCTTGGTGCTGCTAATGAAAGTGGTGATGGTAATGGGTGGTGGTGATAATGGTGGCTTAGGTGATGGTGGTGGTGGTGGTAATGTTGGTGGTAGTAGTGGTGATGATGTTCTTGGTGGTGTTAGCAGTGGAGGTGGTGATAGTAATAGTGGTAATCGTGGTCTTGGTGGTGGTTGTGGTGATGGTGGTGGTGGTGAGGATGGTGATCATCCTTCTCTGTCTAAGATACTTCCTGCATGATGCCTTTATGCCCTGCACCCTTCATAGGGTCTAGGAAAAGAAGCAAGAAGACATTTTTGGTCCTGTGAATACAGCTCAGCCCATCTCCACAGGCTACTGGAAACCACAGAGCAGTGTGTTCAGGTCCCCTTCCCTGGCTTAGACATTTTTGTTTCCACCCTGTATAGCCCATAGGCGATAATACCGAAGTAAAAATTTTAAATGTGATTTGTGTGGGCTCCAGAAGACCCAAACGGGTGATCTGTCAGTAGGGAACCTCTGGGTACAAGATGGGGTGACAGAAAGGGTCCCTCAGCACTCGGTGCTCTGCTCCAGCCTGTGGAAGAATCCCTGGCTGACTGACAGGGTGTGTCCCGTACCTACGGGTACCTGGCATGCGCCCGTGTGGCCTGGCTCTGCAGCCCTTCACTGCCGCTGGAAACATGGTCGTCCTCTGCTCCAGTTGCGGAAGTTGGGCTGAGGCCTCCGCTGGCCGCTGCCAAGGCCAGTCCTCTTTCCATCCTCACAGATGGGGAAGCGTGGCCCGATGTGGTTTGGGAAAGTGCCTAAGATCACTGAGCGTGACTCAGATGGGAAACCAGGGGAGCTTGGCAGTGTGGCCCTCGAGTTCCACCTCCTTCCACCTGTGACAACAAGCAAGGAGCTCTGGGAACTTGTCCAGGCCACAGGTACCTAGGTGTGTTTTGAATGGGGGTTGGAGAGGTCTACCCTCACCAGCTCTGGGCATGGTTCTGGGGATGGCTCATGGCCAGGGAGTGTGGCAGTGGGGACTCAGGACTTGCGGCGAGTACACTTGTGGGCTGCCTTTCCTGCAGCCTGCAACAAGAAGGGCTTGTTTTTCCAACTTATTTGCACCTGTCTATTTGCAGGCTCAAGGTCATCCACATAAAATTCAGGATGTAATCTGTAAATTAAGCAGTAGTCTGTGGGGATCCCTGCAGAGCCCCCTTTGGATGGGGTGAGGGCCAGGTATGGCAGCCATGGCGTGAGGGCTGCCTCAGGGAGAAGGAAGAATGAAAAGGGAGGGGGACAGAGAAAGGCTCTGTTATGAGAGGGTAGATTGCAAAGTTCTCCACTGTATGTGAGTGTGCTCGCTGCATAGCCCCCAGGGTTGCAGACTCTTCCACAAAAGCTTTGCAATTTCCTCGGCCCAACGCAGCCTGGCTAAAATCTCATTATCGGCAGAAACACAACCGACTCGCTCAGCAAAATGCTTCAGGCTCCGTGAGCGCCAAGGACAGCGTGATCTCTACAGTGTCCAAATGGGGATGGGACTGCCCTCTGAAGAAAAATGGACTGTTCACTTGATGCTGCCAACATGGGGGCACGGTCAGCACAGCACACTGGAACAGCGTAATGACCGACAGGCACGGGGGTAGAAGCTTCTAGAGACTCTATAGGGGCTCAGGAAGTAAGCCTGTGAACGGAAGGGGAAGGGACAGGCAAAGGTTAGTATGTGAGGGTGAAGGTGGTATTTGAATACTGGCACCTTTTCTCCCCACGTGATTTAGGGTCACCATAGGCAGGCCGTGTGTGACTGCTAGTTCTGTGTGTGGCATTTGTGTGGTGGTGGGGCTTGGCCCTGGCCTTTGGGGTTAGAAGGATGGGCTGGGCTGCTACCTACCACGTATAAGCCTGCACGGGTGACTGAGCAGTTTGAGGGTGTCCTATGTGTGAGGTGCACAGCTTGACACTGTGGCCTTAGGCTCCAAGGGAAGCCACTCCAGGGAGCTAGGAGAGGTGTGCGCAGCCTCCTCCTGGGTGGTCTGTGACAGTGGTCTCATCTCTCTGTGACATGGAGAAGGGAAAGATGGAAGAAGCCATCCATCCCCCTCACTTGGAAGTGTGGGGATAGGGTAGGGTCAGGCCTGGGGAATGGTCACTTTTGCTGAGATACAGAAGGGGCCAGCGAGGGTTGGTGGACAACACTAGACCTTATCTGAGGCAGGCTCAGTCAAGATTCCCTCTTCCGGAGCAGCTCATGTCATCATGTGGGTGACGTGGGTGGGGAGGAAGGGGGACGGGGAGTCTCAGTGCAGTTCTTGAGAACCCATAACTGCAGTTGAGGGGGAAAACAGTGTCCTGGGTACTCAGGTCCACACTCCTGTGCTCTTTGAGGGTCAGCCACTTAGCACATACTAGGGCCCTCCCATGACATCACATGGACATGCACACAGACAAAGCAGTGCCCACATGGGCATATACTACAGCTAACATACAGTCTCCACACCCATGAATGTGCACAAGATCTATGCTTGTATCTACAAACAGCCAGACTACCTCAGCTCTTGCTATGAGGCCTCCAGGCCTGTAAGTGCAGAGGGTCTGTGGCCTTGTGGTAGTGTTGGGAAAACAGACTCCAAAGAAAATCTCTAGAACGCAGAGAACAGCAGATTGACTCCTGCCCCTGAGACTCCTCTGTGGTGGGCAAGTGGGCCGGGCTAGAGTATTACATGGCACCACCCCACTGGCGTGTGACCTCTCCCTCTCTGGGCAAAGTCATGCCCATGGAGAAAGGGGGCGGGGTATGTGGTTTGTATCAGGATGGAGGTAAGAGCAGGGGCAATTCTGAAGGAGCTGGGGGTTCTGTCTGCCATCCTTGCTGTCTCTGGGCTGTGTATATGGGGATGATTAGCAATAAGACCTGATATTAAGGGAACCTCAGTGAGATCCTGGATAGCCAGTGTCCCCATGCAGGAGCAGAGAGCCTGTGGCCCAATCCCCAAATTCAGCCGGTTGTTTATGAGAACCTGGGGCCAAGGCCCACCTCTGGAAGGGCAGCTGATCCTGACATCTTGCAGCACCCCAGGGCCCTCAGAGTGCTGTCCATGAGCAATTGCAATCTCCTGCCTTCATTGAGAAGCTAAGAGTGTCTTTCTGAACTTCAGATGTGAGACCTTTCTGTGTAGTGGCAAACTGTGGGTGAGTGAGGTTATGAGCCCAGCCTAGGTTCTGGCTTCCTGCCTCTACCCCTACTGGCTACTACTGGGCTCTGAGGAGGCCTTGGGGGCCCCCAGCCTGCATGTTTAAAGTCTGCATTTCTCCCATGTTTTAAAGAGGTCCTTGTGAGGTTTAGGGCTGTTGCATGGAGCCCGGGTCTCTCCCATGAATCATTGATAAAATGTTCTCAATGTGAAACTCTGGCCATTGTTTTTTTTTAGATTTATTTATTTCATTTGATATGTATGAGTGTTTTGCCTGCATGTACGTTTGTGTACTTTGTGCCCATGGAGGCCAGAAGAAGGTGTTGGATACCCTGGAACTGGAGTTACAGTGGTTGCTGGGAATCGAACCCAGGTCCTGTGGGAAAGCAACGAGTCTCTTAATGGCTGAGTTCTTTTTCCAGCCCCAGGCTTTAACAAGTACACAGCTGGGGGGAGCAGAAACAGGTGCCAAGTGGAGCCCCTGTCCTACCATCTTATCCTCCTGCCCTGCAGAAAGCTTCTTGTCCCTTGGTAGTCTTGCTGAGCATTGGGCATTTGAGGCCCTTCTCCCTTTCCCTCACATGCAGTGAGCAAAGGAAGATGGGCCAGAGGCACTCTGCACCAGTACCAGGTACAGAGTTAAACCAACTTCTAGTAGGGCTCGGAGACGGATGCGGTTGGGAAGGCAGGCATTCCTCGACCAGCCTGGGTTGATTGCATGTCCACATTGAGACTGAAAACCTTACTGGGTTGAAGCCAGCTTAGTTGGGTTCCAGGATAGGCACACAGGTATATGGGACTTTGCATTAGTTCCTAGGGCCCTTTATCCAGCCTGGGAACCAGTTGTCATGTAGTGTGTAGGTGGTGGTGTACCCACACTCAGTGACAGGGAGCCATCTTACCCTGTCCCGCTCTCTTGACCACTAAGCGGGATTGCAGAGATATGTTAGACACATCCCTGCCCAGAGAGCGTGGTGCTCCTGGAAAGGCAGACAGAGCCTGTAAGAGACAGTGGTCTTACAATGTGTCAGCTGCTAGGCCCCAAAGACTCTAAGTGTTCACTTCCCCCCAAAGACATCTCTTCCTCCCGCCAAGTGTGTTTGGAGATCATTTATTTACACGCCAAGCTCTCAACTGAAAGAAAATATTTTTATTTGAATTGGATGAAATTTGAACTGGATAGAGGTCATGTTGCTAAATGAAAATGTCTGTTTTTCCCATACCGTCCTGAGATGAGGCTCTCATCTGTGGGCGTTGAAAACCCAGGCCTCCAACATCCTAGGAGAGACACGTGGGGAGGGAGGGAGCCAGGGCTGTGGGCACCTCTGCTGGTTTCAGAGAAGGTGGGGAGGGGTGACAGGAATGAGAGGGAAGTAACTAGCCTGGGTGCCAGTAGGGGGAATACTATGTAAAATACGGAGAGGGGATCATTGGGACCCTGATGTGCGCCCCCCCCACCCCATTTACTGCAGCAGAGGCTGCAGAGCATCAAGCAGTAACAGCAGTAGCAGCAGCAGCAGCAAGCAGTTTTATGCATCTGTTCTCTGACTCCCAAATCCCCTTATGGGCTAGAGCCCAGCGCTGGTCTAAAGGAGGAAGAAGTTGTTGTCCTTGCCTTTGGCCCTTCATCTCTAGGGGTCAGGGGTGAGGTTGGCCCTCTTACCCCCAGCTGCCTCTTGCACAGCTGTCCTGCCTCATCTTATGGAAGGAACCTGGGCTCCAGGGCATAGCAGTATTGTGGAGTGGTGGGCACAGCTCTTTGCACATCCAAAGAAGGCAGTAGCTGTCCTGCTTGCTGCGGGGAAGAATGTTTTTCTGTCTGTAGCCTGGATAGGAGTTTGCCTGCAGAGGTGGGGACAGGTGGGGCGGGTCAGCTGGTAGTCATGGGTACAGGGCTTGTGAACTACCCCTGTAGCTCAATGCCTTAGTTTGAATCGTCAACTTGACACAGCCTGGAGTCATCTGAGAAGGGAGTCTCAAGAGACTCAGATCAGACTGGCCTGTGGGCATGTCTATGGTGCATATTCTTCTTGATTGTGAATAGATAGAGTCTGGCCTGGGTTGGATTGCACTATTCTATAGGTATATTGTCCTGGGCTGTATAAGAAAGCTAACTGAGCCCGGTGGTGACGGCACATTCCTTTAATTCCAGCACCCTGGAGGCAGAAGTAGGCAGATCTCTGAGGTCAAGGCCAGCCTAGTCTACAGCACAAATTACAGGATAGCTAAGGCTACACAGAAAGGCTAACTCTCAAAAAACAAAAAACAAGCAAACAACACCAGCAACAGCAAAACACTATCAGGGCATGTGCCTGTCTGTGAGTGAGGCAGCGAGCACCCTCCTCCATGATTTCTGCTGTACTCCTAGCTGTGGGTGACTTCTCTGTTTAGAGGCAATGCTTCATGGAATAGCAAATAGGTCTGGCTTTAGGTTTCTGTCCTGAACTTAATCCTGGGCTGAGACCTGGAAGTGTAAGCCAAATAAATCTGTTCCTCCCTAGTTTGTTTCTGTCCGAGTGCTTTATCAGAAATGGAAAGGAAGCCAGACTTCTGAGATCAGGGCCAGTGACCTCTCATGAATACAATTCCTCACTTGTCCAGTGGGGAGTAACAGTCACGTGAGTGAATGGGCACTGTGCCCTAGGGCACTAGGCAGAACTTAGAAGGAAATATCTGCCCCTTCTTTTCCATAGAGATCAGGGTTTGGGCTCCATCTGTCTACTGTAATGGTACCCAGAGGAAAGGACCTTGTAGGTTGCCCTGAAGGCTACCCTACCCAGCCGTCCAGACTCAATCCTGTGTAAGGTACTTGGAATTCTTTGCTCGTTACTTGGGGTTTTCAAGCCCCAGTGGGACCATGTATGTGGAACTCAGCCTCCAGGGTTCAGAGAGGCTGGCCTTTGATGTATTCCGAGACTGGTGTTTGGTTCTGTCAGTGAGTACTCCCACTTCGTCCCAGTTCTAGGCCAGCTTCCCCTCAGAAGAAGCTAGAGATGGTGACGGATCCTGTCCTAGATCAGAAGACATCCACACCCTCCTTCTCAGGAAGGAGGATCCTAGGAAGCCACCTGTGGGCCTACACTCAGTGACTTCTGGTGACATACTCTTGCCGTCCTGCCGTGGTCATGTAGATAGAAGTGCCACATCTAGACCTGTCCCTGCAGCCTCCAGGTTCAGCCTAGGGTCCATCTCAGAGAACGGTTCATGCTTCACCTATTGAAAAGCAGGGATGCAAGGCCCCCTGGATTGGGCAAGAAGGCCACATTTTCCCCAGAACACAGCAGAGCTGTGGGTGCAGGACCAGAGATAACCCCAAGATTCTGGCCAGAAATAGGGCACCAAAAGAAGCTCACAATGACTACATGGAGGATGTGATATTATCAGAAAGCACAGGTCAGTCTGTGCTGATAGAATGTGGGCACCACTGTGTAGCTGCTCTGTGTCACAAATGCATTTGCAGTGTATGACATGGTGGCCAGAACTTAGGAGGTGCTGGTGGCTGTTGAACCAGCAGGTTAATGGATGGACGCATGACTGGGTACATGAATGAATGAATGGGTAGACAGATGACATGGGTGGGTGGATAGACAGATGATATGCAAGAATGATAGATGGACCGATGACATTAATAAATGGATGGGAGAAAGGATGGATGGCCATAAGAATGACGTGCATCAATGGGTGGAGGGCCCTTATGGCTGGCTGGATGATTGGAGGGGCAGATGAATCGCATGCATGCATGGATGGATAGGCAACGTATATGGATGGATGGGTGAGTAAGGAGATCAGTGAGAAAGAGCTGGGCACGTCATCTTCTGTAATCACAAAAATGCGTCTACTATTTCCTTCCCTTCTTGAGTGCTCGCTGGTTACTGTCAAGTCCCTCTGAGCCCCTCCTTCTGGGCCTGTGGCTTTGCTCCTGAATCCTGTGGTCTGATCCTGGCCTCGTATGTCCAAAGTGTCTGATCGCTGCTACCTCAAGTTTGTTCTTGAGTTCCCTGTCCTAACTGAGTCCTCTGCTGTCCCCTGTCCCCTTGACATTCTCTATCTTGCTGTCCCTTTGGAGGACTCAGCCCTGCAGATCCGCTAGGGGTGCAGAGCTCAGCTGGAAAGGCAAAGATGCCATTGAGAAAAGATACCAGGCAGGTAGCATTTCTGCCTGGGGTGGAGAGAAAACCCAAAAGAAACCCAAGAGACTGTGCTGGTTTCCAAATTTCATCTAGGCCTTGTCTCTGCAGCCCACTACCGGAAAATTCCATAGGATATATTGCACACTTTATTCCAGCGTAGTGTAATGCATTCAACTATAGTGAATGGTGATAGCATCGTGTGACAGGATGGGCTCCAGGCACAGAGAACTTGACCTGGCGCAGCCCTAGGTCACCTCTGTTTATTGTACCATCTCCAGTGTGGCCTTCAAAATGCTAGAATGCTCTGCTACCGTCTCTCCAGCTCTGAGCCCAGTAGGAGGAAGTCACTGGAACCTTGTGAGCCACCTTCACAGGCCTTGCCCCACCTGCTATTGGACACTGAGCCTTACTTTCTTGGGCTACTGAATGGGGGCTGATAGACTGTGATGGCCACAATGGGAGGCCATGAGCCCCTTCCTTACCTGTGCTCAGCGAATGGAAACAGTCTCACTCCCGGTCACTGTCACCAATACGGTCTGATTGGCTGGGAGGGCTCAGCCCCTGCTTCAGGCTGGCTCTTGCTGTTATCAGGAGGGTATCTGTACATTGTGCTCTCGGTCTCTGCAGATTCTTTACTTCTTTGCTGTCTGCATATCTTAGTAAGAGAGAAGTGGGGTACCTGATTCTGTGATCAGCTGGGAAGTTCCAGCATTAGGTTGTGTGGAGTCGTCGGGGCTGACTTGTACGTGGGGCATTCATCATTGTGTTCCACTTACTTGCCATCTTTGCATGGACACTTGGAGCTCTGGGGTTGTTGACAATACTTCTCTGAGAGTATATGGATATGCATTGGCCCAAGTGAGTCAGTCCCTCTTTATCTTTAGGGGCATACTGATTTGGGGAAATTTGTTCAAGTGTTTGTTCTAAGTTCCAGGGCTGGAACTGCTAGGTCATATAGTAATTCTGCGTTTAACTCAATGAAAAAGCAAGCTTTGCATTGTAAAGAGATACCCCTCAGTGCTGGAGACTGATGGAGACAGGGATATGCCCTCCTAGAACAGATGCATTTATGCTTTCTAACTACATTAGCTGTGAGCACGACGTTGGCAAATGTGTAACAGGTATCTGGTAGATGGATGGATGATTTGTGAGGTAGATGGATGGATGGATGGATGGATGGATGGATGGATGGGTGGATGGATGAGGATGGAAAGGTGGATAAATGGATGTGTGGATGGGTGAATTAGGGAATGGATGGGTGGATAGTTAATGGAAGGGTAGATGAGTAGATAGGTCGGTGGATGTATGATGAGTGGATGGGTAGGTAAATGTATAGGTAGATAGATGGGTGAATAGGAGGTAAATGGATGGGTGAGCTGGCTGGCTGGCTGGCTGGATGGATAGATGGATGGATGGATAAAAGCGTAGTGAGTGGATGAGTGGGTAAGTGAATAAATGGGTGTTTAGATAATGGATGGATGGAAAGGTAGCTAAATGCATAGGTGCCTGGGTAAATAGAAGGTTGGGGGGATGAATGGGTTAATCCTTAGGTCAGCCAACCTAGCTTAAGTAGCTCTGCAGAGCAGCATCTGCTGGGAGGAAGTGTGTCCCTGAGGGTACCTCCTTTCAGGGTCTTTCCCAGGCTGCTGTCTGATCCAGGCTATCAGGCTGGGTCCCCTGGGTCCTTCAGGTCCCTATGAGTACCTGTGCTGCTGGCTCATGAGCTCTTGTTCTTTTGCAGGGTGACATCCAACAGCTGTTCTTTGTCTCTGACCACCGAGCTGCCTATGATTACTGTGAGCACTACAGCCCCGACTGTGACACCGCGGTCCCTGACACACCTCAGTCACAGGACCCTAACCCGGATGAATACGTGAGTCATCTCTGTCCGGATTAACGGTGGGAGCACAGGCAGACCAGGATGGTACAGAGTTGCAGGGTTACAAAGGACTGTGGAAGCTGCAGGACCATAGGGGAAGCAGTGTGTGATGTCTGATCCACTTTACCATGGAGTAGTTACACCGACCTCGCCATGATGGAGTCTCTCAGGGAAGTCCCGTCAGCAGCTGTGGCCTTTAATCTTCCACACACGTCCATGAATGACTGCAGATAGGTGGTGCCCTTTACCCTCAGGCTGTGGCCTCAGTTTTTCTTTAGAGTGCAGCCCATTCCCTCATGGGTACCTGAAGCATGCTCAGTCCTATGTACTGTGGTCAATAACCTGACTCCCAGAGTAGCTGCGACTTTGAAGGACAGCCATGTGTGTCCCCTTTGTCCTTCTCCCCATTTCTCGCTCTAGTTGCTCACCCCAGGCCCTCTGTTATTTATTTTACTTGGAGTTCTTCCTTGTCTTTCCCCTGCCTCTGGCCAGGCCTGACTTCTGCTCCTCTGAGCTCTTTGTCTCTCCAGCTGTATTTCTCCTCACACCTCTCCTCTTTCATTGCTACTCAGATGAGGTAGGGGGTGTTCATGGGGCAGTAGGGTTCCCTGGCCTAGAGCCCAGCCCCACAGATCCTAGGTTGCTGGATGGATGTCCAAAGCCAGCCTCCACCAGGTCCCTGATTAGTATTTGAGGACAAAAATGCTGCTTCTGACTATGAGTCCCATGAGTTGGGGTTGAAGGTCATGTTTGGTGCCTAATGGCTGTGACCAATGGAACTCACACTTTGCCCGGCTCTGATTCCTATGGGTCAGATGTAACCTCTTTGAGGGCTCTGCTTTTGCTGACCTCTCAGGAGCATGTGAGGTCGTCCATCTCCATGTTGGGTTTCTGGGTTTTGTTCAGCTTCTCAGGGAGTGACTGAGGGAAGAGCCCTGTCTGGGGACCCTTGGTGCTGGGCAGTGCCTTGTGACATCTGATTCCCCATCTGAGCCAGGGCAAGGAGGTTGACAGGCTGCTCTGTAATATGTCCAATTCCTTCTTCCTATGGCCACCGTTGACTTCAGTACCCAGAAGGAGACGGTGAGACCTATTACTACGAGTACCCATATTATGAAGACCCTGAAGACCCCGGGAAGGAGCCTGCCCCTACGCAGAAGCCAGTGGAAGCTGCCAGAGAAACCACGGAGGTTCCTGAGGTCTGAGCTGGACAGGGGCTGGGTCGGGGAGGTTCCTGGTCCCTCCAGGCCATGGAGCAGGGGAAGGTAGAGAGCCAGAAGCCATGAACATGATGGCACATACCCACAATCCTAGCTCTTGGGAAGCTGAGTTGGGACAGTCATGAGTTCTAGGCCAGCCTGGGCTACAGAGGGAAACATTCTCCCTCCCCACATATATGGACGCTTAAGCTGTGGTTGGACCTTTCCTGGTATGTTCCTGGGTTGTCCTCCATCTACTCATGCCACTCCTGGTAGCTGGTGTTCACGCACTGGCTGCCTCTCTCCACATTGTCTCTGTGTTTCAGGGACAAAGGATCCTGAATCCAAGTTCATAGGCCTTGGCTGAGTTCTGCATCCACGCTCTGATATTCACTGTCATACTAACGGGTTGCTAGGAAGGGTGCTTAGAAAATCCTGGATCCAGGTCCCCTGACTGCCTCTCTCTATTCTTTGCCCCCAGGAACAGACCCAGCCCCCACCAGAAGCCCCCACAGTGCCTGAGACCAGCGACATTGCTGGCAAGGAGGATGATCCAGGAATTGGGGACTATGACTATGTGCCCACTGACGACTACTACACTGTCTCCCCTTATGAAGACCTTGGCTATGGCGAGGGGGTAGAGAACCCTGACCAGCCCACCAACCCTGACTCAGGGGCCGAGATTCCCACCAGCACCACTGTTACCTCCAATACCTCCAATGTAATTGTCTTCCTTCCTTTATGTCTTGACCTAGGGGAGGGGTGGGGGAAGGGGCCAAGGCTGTGGCTCTGGGACCCTGCTGAGCACCTACTTCCTTGGGTGGCCTTCATTACCCAACAACCCCCGCCCCCATGCTCTGGCTCCCGAGTCCTCTGTAGTGGGATTGAGTGTGTTTGGAAGCCGTTGGCTTTTCTGAGTTTATTTCTGTTTTCCACTGCAAAATAGGTAGAATAGCTCTTGGGCTCTGAGTTCTCATTCTCAGGGTGGCACAGATAATACTGTAGATTTTGGCTCCAGGAGTACCATCCATGAGCATCAGAGTAACCCTCACGGGGCACTGTGTTCTTCACTGTTAGAAAGACCCTCGGTTTCCAGGGTGCAAGTTTTAATCGCCCACAGAGTGGGTAGAGTACAGCCATAATCACCATCTGAGTGCAGACCTCCCCAGCGGGGAGTGCCGCTCTCAGAGACTGCCCTAACTTGTTATGGGGTCTTGGGCAGTTTAGGGAACCATCCCCATGGTGGCTGGAAAGTGTGCAGAAAGGCTGTGGGGAGCTCAGGTCTTCATGGAATCCCCATGGGCTTCAGCTCTAGATGGTCTGTTGTGGGCCACTGGTTGTTATGTGTCCGGCAGAAATTGCCAGACTCAGTGCCAGCCAGGTGAAGTCTGCAGTCACTTGGTCGGCCTCCCTGAGTGACTCTGCCCCTTCTGCCCCTTCATCTACAGCCAGCTCTGCCTCCAGGGGAAGGGAAGGATGACCTGGGTGGTGAGTTCACTGAGGAAACTATCAAGAACATAGAAGACAACTACTATGACCCATACTTCGACCCTGACTCCGACTCCAACGTCTCGCCCTCAGAGATAGGGCCAGGCATGCCGGCTAACCAGGACACCATCTACGAGGGGGTAAGTGACCCAGGCTCCTCTCTGCTCGGGGGCATCTGGGTGGTGGGAAAGGGGCAGCCCTTCCAGAAGTCTGAGGGTGGCAAGAGTGACCTAGGATAGCACGCAGCTTCATTCTTCTCTTTTAATTAACTAACTAACCAATTAACTAATTTGATATAGGATCTCATTATGTAGACTCAGCTGGCCTGAAATTCACTGTGTAGACCAGACTAATACTCATATAGATCCATCTGCCTTTGCCTCCCAAGTGCTGGGGTTAAAGGCATGTGCCACCATGCTTGGCTGAGCTTCTCTCATTAAAGTGGCCCCTCCGACTTCCATTAGCTGCGCCTCATTGCCTGATTGTGTCTGTATATGCGTGGCTAGGTGTGAGGATGAGCAGCCCGCTTCAGCTCATTAGCCTCCTCCTGGACACGAGGGGAGACACCTGGTGGCAGGGAGCACTCTGCTTTTGCACAACTTTTGTGTCATGTGGACTTTTTGTTTCCTTTCTCTCCCCCGTTCTTCTTCTCTGGAATCTCACATTCCACACTGACCCCCACCCAGATTGGAGGACCTCGAGGTGAGAAAGGACAAAAGGGAGAGCCAGCCATTATTGAGCCGGTAAGGACACAGATGTGTGTGTGTGTGTGTCTTTGCTGTGGTGTCCTCTGCTAAGCTCATGGTGGTTTTGTAGAGTGTGACCAGACTGTGGGTCCCTTCTCTGCCCGTCAGGATACTCGAGAAGCCATCCCCATGCAATCATCCCCTGTATCACAGATGCTTGGGAGAATCTGGGTTGGGGGAGTATTCCAGAGCTCGGTCAAGGTGCTGGGCAGCATGTGGATCACAAGTGTCTGTACTTGGAGAGAAGGCGGAAGGTCAGAGCACCTCTGCGGAGATTTCCTTAGAAGGGACACAGACCTCGAGAGGGAGGCTAGACCAAGGCTGGGTGGGGAACTCCTAGTGTAAGTAGTAGGCAGGGGCATAGTTAGTTAAAGACTTCACCTCTCTGTGTCCCTAATGCCCCCCTTTGAGTCCCTTTACTGCATGCAACCATTGAAACAGGAAAGACGATCAAGGGAATGTCAGTGGTTCTGAGGTAGGACTCACCTCTGAGTAAAGCCCCATGTCATTAGGCAGTGGGATCCTGGGTAAGTTAGAACAAGAACCTGTAGAGAATGTGTGGTTGTGTACAGCCCGTGTCCCCTCCTCAGTCAGAGAGTTTTTTGGGAGCCTGGCCTTGTCCTGCTGGCTGCTGTGGCCTGCTTGGGTCTCAGAGCTGCTGACATCAGGACTTTGACCTCAGGGAACAGAATGCTGTGTAATTGAGTGCACTGGGCTTGGTAGCCATGGGAGTGTGGGCTCAGAATTGGCTTTGCCTAGAGGAGCTGGCCACTGAGGTCATCTGTCCTAACATAGCCCGTGAGGAGGCTCTTGTCCTACATCCCAGCCATTGCAAGGCTGGGGAGCTATTAGTACCACTACCAGGACTTGGCTCCCTGGAGCTGAGTTCATAACATGACCTTGGGGCTCCCTCAGAGAGAGAACCAGCCTCATAGGGTCACCACCTTCACACACGGGGAGAGCCTTGCTTGGCAGTGCTTAGTAGGCCAGTGGACCAGGGCAAGCTCCCTGCCTTGGCCTCTTTCCTGGCCAAGGGAAGCCTTCGAAGAAAGCCTCTTGCTGGTTCCAAGGGCTCTTCCTGCTACTCATGCCCCTGGTTCCCCCTGGCAGTGAGTCCGAGGGCATATATCCTCTTTCTAGATCCCTCCCTGACCTCCCTGTGGATCGAAAGATGACAACCCTTATCTGAGGCTGTATGATCGGGCACTGAGGGAAAGGGGGCAGAGCATCAGGGTAGCCCAACTCAGGGGCCCCTTGCTCAACCCCATGGGAAACCTCAACCCAAGTTTATACTCACAGGAGGCTAGTCCTGAAGAGGAGCATCTCAAGGGACCAAGGCAGACTAATCCCCAGGCACAAGTCTGAGGCTTGTTCTACTCTGTGCCAGAGGGAGGTTGCTGCACAGATCTCTTCTATGCTAGACCTCCATATGGCACTGCCTCAGTGGGACTTCACCTCAGGTGGACGTGGTCATCCATTGCAGCCCCTTGACGGGGTCCCTGATGCTTCACTAAAAGGAACATCTTTCCTGGGTAGGGCAGTGAGATCCCAGAGAAGGCAGGTACCCAAGGCTCTGCAGGCCTCAAGGTTGGTTCCCAGCTTCAGAAATGGTTGAGTGGTACCTTAGAATAAGGCTTACTTAAGATTATTGTATGTGGAGTTGGTACCCCAGTTTTGAGAGTAGGAGAGGCATGGAGAGAGCTCCATTAGAGAGCTTCCCTGAAGGAGGCTGTGGGTGAGGGCGGGCCAGAGATAGCATTGAGAACGTAGAGGCGGTCCAATGGACACCCAATCACTAGACGATCCAGTTCCTCTTCTCTAGGAAGAGCCCAAGCCATCTGGAGGCAGTTACAGAAGCCTCCCCCACCCCCGCCTGTTGCTTGCTTCTTCCCAGCTTCCTCAGAGTGTCCACGGGGCCTTTGGCAAGTCCCCATGGAGAGATGGTGTAAACATTTGGAATTGTCAACCTGGAGCGTCGCCAGATGTCCTCAGAGTCTTAGCTATACATAAACAGATGGAAGCCTTGGGGACTGGCAGTGTATACCCTGCCCCGTGTGGGGGCGGCTGCTATTCCCTCTCCCCACACCTGTCCCACAGCATGGGTTTATAACTACTGAGCACAGCGCCAGTCAGTCCCCTGCATCCAGGAGGGGCATAGCTGGCCCTCCCTGCTCAGGTTTAGCTCCTCTCATTTATCAGCAAGACAAGGGGCTCCTTAAAAGGACAGATCTGACTTGGCAGAGATGAGGCAGACCCAGTAGTAGCCTTGGCACCAGCCTACAATGGGCTCAGGGGCCAGAAGTGCCGAGTTGATGCCTCTCACCTGGTGCCACCCACTCTACCTTCCTGGTTTATCATTGACCCTTTTTGGGCAGGGGAAACCATGTCTCAAGTAGCTCAGACTGGCCTTGAACTTCCTAACCAGTTGAGGATAACCTCAAACTCCTGATTCTCCTTCCTCCGTCTTCTTAGTCCTGGGGTTAGGAACCATACCCAGTTCCTCCAGTGCTGGAGTTCAAACCCAGGGCTACAAAGTATGCTAGGCCATCACTTTACCAAAGGACCCCAGGCTCTGCCATTGCTTCTAGTTTGTTCTGCTTAGCATGTGGATGGATCTCTATTAAGAATGGTTTGGGAGCTGGGAGTGAGTGACTGCATATACTTATGATACCAGCGACTGGGAGGTTGAGCCAGGAGGATCTGAGATCTGGGCTAGCCTAGGCTATAGACCAAAGTCTTTACTCACTGAAAAGTAAACAATTGTCTTCAGTTTGGCCAAGTCTAAGATTTTTTTTTTTTTTGGTTTTTCGAGAAAGGGTTTCTCTGTGGCTTTGTAACCTGTCCTGGAACTAGCTCTGTAGACCAGGCTGGTCTTGAACTCACAGAGATCCACCTGCCTCTGCCTCCCGAGTGCTGGGATTAAAGGAGTGCGCCACCATCGCCCGGCTAAGTCTAAGGTTTTTTTATTTCTGATTTTTGTTTAACCATATGTATTTAAGGAAATAAAACAACATGGCCTTTTATCATCATCATCGTAATCATTTTTATTATTGTGTATATAGGTACATTTTGGTACAGATATGTACAATGTATACCTGTGGGTGTGTGTACATACACGCAGAGGTCAAAGGTAGATGCCAATCGTTTCCTTCAGTTGCTCTCCACTTTATTTTTTTAAGGTTTATTTTATTTTAAAAAAATATTTCTGAAGTGTCTGCCATGTATGTGCAGGTGCCCTCAGCACCCTGAAGAGGGTTTCCCTGGAGGTAGGAAGGTGGTGAGCTCAGCCATTGTCTAGACTGCTGGGATAGTGAACTCCAGGGTTCTGCCTGTCTCCAGTTACAGGTGCAAGCCTAGGTTTTATGTGGATCCCGGGATCCAGACTCAGGTTCTCATGCTTGCACACTTTATTGACTCAGCCATCTCTCCAGGCCTCAAGATGGATGCTTTGACACCCCCAGCATGTGTATACACTGCGAGGGGCTCCGTCTGCCACCCTATGTCCCAGCCTTTCTCTGTGTGAGCATGAGTCAGTGTGTGAGTGTGGCTTATTGGGGTTAGTGAGGGTGGCTGAGATTGTTTCTCATAGGACGCCAGGGAATAAGCCCTGTCAGTTACAGAGACCTTCTCCTGTAGTTCCAAGCCCCAGTGCATTAGGAGATGTTGGGGGTGTGGGGTGCTGCTTAGGTTCAGCTTGCCTCGGAAGGCCACGGGACCAGGGCTGTTTCTCCTAGCCACATGCCTTCCTTTTTGTTCTGACCTGGGGTGATCCTGGACTGGCCTCCCGTGAGCTCCCACGATGCTGTCTCCGCTCCTCAGAACAACAGTGTGTGTGTCTGCAAAGACAGCTGCTGTCTCCTGGGCCCTGCTTGGACCAGTGGTTCCCTTAATCCCTTCTCCACTTCTGAGTCCTCCCAGCTGCCTGTCAGGGGAAACGGGAAGTGGGAAGATGAGCCGCTTGGATGAGTTCTCTGTGTACATCACACGCACAAATATTTCTCCTAGTGCATCTGTGTAAACATGGCGTATAGCTTCCCAGAGACCAGGAGACCTCATAGGCAGGGTGGCTAAGGCTTGTGTGTGTGTGTAGGGTACTTTGCTGCCCCTAGTCAGTTGGGCTTCACTCTCCCCTTCCCCCTTAGCCATGGTGACCAGCATTTCAGGCCTCACACCTCCACTTGAACAGGTCTTTTCGCTTGCTAGGGCAAAGCACACATTTGACAAGAGAGTCATGTGTTTTCAAAGACACATTTGGAGGCATGATGGTACCCATTATCTCAGCAGAATAGCCATTCTTATTTCCTTTGGCTGGGAGACTAGACAGGGACCTGGCTCAAGGCCAAGTCCTCAGCCACTCACTCCATTATTCCTGCAGTCTTGAGAACCAAGACGTACCTATGGATGTCTCTCACATGGCTAGTCCGTACGGCATGCCAGTGTCATGACAGGGTCCTGCAACTACCCACCCAAAGCCTGTCCCAGACTCTGGGTACCAGCCTGCGGCCTCGTGTGCAGATCCCCACCCCCCAGCACAGATTCTCCTGAAGTGTGCAAGGGACTCAGAATGTTCTGGGTAGGCAGTGATTGGGAGACCAAGAGAAGTCTGGGTGGTACTTTCTGAAGGGGGTGCCCAGAAATGCAGGTCCCAAAGCAGAAAAGCCTTTCTTTTAAGACAGGACCAAGAGGGCCTTGTGGAAGACTAGTCTGTTTGGATGCTCACCTTCCTAGACCTGGATGGAGGGGGGAGGACCTTGTACTTCACACATGGCAGGAAACCCTGGCTGCTCTTAGGACTGGAGAGGGAGTGGGGGGAGTGGGAGGGAAATGGAAGGAGGTGGAAATTTTTAATAAATAAACAAACAAATAAATAAATAAGGGCCAATAGGTTTTGGGATACCTTATCCCCTTTGGGGGTTGGACACAGTGAGGGTTAGTGACAGGATGGAAGATGGGAAAAAGGCGGTTGTGGGTCAGATGACTTCAGAAGGATGTGGGGAGGAGGAACTGGGTGTGTCCTGAGTACCCTCAGCCCATGTAGCTTCTTTTCTTCAGCCTTTGTCAGTCCACCTAGGTGCCTGGTCCTGGGGTCTATTCCACCCCTTGGGTGGCTGGATTTCAGGTAGATGACAGAGGACAGCAGTAGTATTCGGGGCTTTCTCTCATTCTGGCTTGTGGTGCTTTTGTCAACGTTGTGTTTGAGGAGAATGCAAAGACAGTAAGAGTGTGTTCCCCACCACAGGCCGCTGCCCTTGAGCCCTGTAGGGACTGACTGATCTCTCGGTTGACTGTTACAAATCTAGACTGTTATCCACCAGCTCAGTTGGGCTGGACCAGTGATCTCAGATGTCCCCCTTCTCTTCCTCTCTACAGGGCATGCTGATAGAGGGGCCCCCAGGCCCTGAAGGCCCTGCTGTGAGTGTCTGCATTTATTACCCTCTGACCTGTGGGAGGTACTGTGGGGGGAACTCCTGGGTAGGAAGTTGGATGCTCTCCACCTTTGCAGATACCTGGGTCTGCTTCCCTGACCCCACTCTGCTCTCTCATAACCAGAAGCGAAGGCTTTGCCCTGCGGCCTTATCTGAAACCCTGTCTTGACTTTATTTTTAATTCCAGGGTCTTCCGGGACCACCAGGAACTACGGGTCCTACTGGCCAAGTGGGTGACCCTGGAGAAAGGGTAAGAGGCAGATTCAGTTCCAAGACCATGTGCTCGGTGGGCTTGTCTGTGCGTCCTTCCTCTTGCCATGTCCGGTCTCTTCCTCCTTCTTTCCTGCTCTGCCTCCTGCACTGTTTTCTGATGTAGAAATGACACTAAGGACGTCTACTCCTTCCTCACATGACCCCTCTCCCCAGGGCCATGCATTGTTACCCCCTCAGGTCTCTATGGAGTTGACTCTCACCTGGCTCTGTGCCAGGAGTGTAAAAACCAAGCTGGGCCCAGAGGCAGCTGGCATCAGCCTTGGCCGGCAGTCAGATGCCCTTGGCAGTGGCCCTACGTTAGCGAGACAGCTTGAAGGGCCCTGGTGAGACACAGGAGCTGGTACTGACCCGGAGCCTACATTAGTTCTCACGTTAGCCCCTCTTATTAGAAATCAAGACACTGGCTGGTCAATTTGTTCTGGGTGGGATGTGAGCCCAGTCCTGGGCCGTGGACTCCTACCGACACCTGGTGGTGGGTTGGAGTACTGCAGCCCGTGGGATTCTGAAGCCCTTCCTTCCTTCCTTCCTTCCTTCCTTCCTTCCTTCCTTCCTTCCTTCCTGCCTGCCTGCCTGCCTGCCTTCCTTCCTTCCTTTCTCCCTCCCTCCCTCCCTCCCTCCCTCCCTCCCTCCCTCCATCCTTCTTCTTCCTCCCTCCCTTCCTCCCTCCTTTCCCTCCCTCCTTCCCTCTCTCCCTTCCTCTCTTCCTCCCTCGCTCTTTCCCTTCCTCTCTTCTCTCTTTTCCTGCCTGCTCATCTAATAAATGTCATCGCTATAGTCAGACATCTGAGTTGCAGACAAGGATGTATGTGTGTTAAGGACAGGCATTTGTCCCTGGAGCTGATTCTTGGCCCAGCACAGTAAGGCGTTTAAGCAGGAGGTAGAAAGGAAGATGAAGGTGTGTTCTCATGGAAGGTGTCAAGTAGAGTGTTCTGCTGGCTGTGGCCTCTTCAAGGCAGTGGCTGAGGATATCATGGTGGTTTAGGCAAGTATGGGTAAGTGTAAAAGTTAGGCACCTGTAGATACAGGGAAGAGGTTGTAGGCGTGGGTGTCTCTGCAAGCTGGGTTCAGTTTGGGCATCTGAGTTCACTTTGTAAGACAGCCTGAACTCTGACTCTGTCACAGCCTCTGTCCCTGTAAGCCAGGGCCTGAAGAATGTTCCTGAACACGTTAAAGTTGCTCAAGACGGCTTTGTGCTCCCGTGGGTGGTCCTTCCTTCTGTTCACACCATACTCTGGGTCTGTCCAAACGAGCAGGTGCTCGCTCTATTCTGTCCTCCAGTCCCTGGTCACATGCAGAGCTGGGGACTGGAGCAAGGAGGGCTCCTCATTCATGGCCAGAGGAGCTTGCGGCCGCAGTTCTCGGGCTCCAGTCTGTGTGGAGACAGTGGGGGCTCTCTGGAATGACGGGAGCTGGCCCCTGCCTTTCTCCAAGCCTGACACTCAGTCTTCAGTCTTCAGCATCCAGCCGGACACTGTCACCCACCTTTCCTCTCTGAATTCCTTATACCCAAGTCAGCTCCCTCACTCCCCATCCCCACAGCCCCCTATAGTGTTATTTCTTTCTCTGGGTTTCTAGAACGTTTCTGTTATAAAGTCTTTGTCTTGCCTAGCCTGTTTTCTGAATTCTCATTCCCAGTGCTGCTGCTCAGCTTCGTCCTTCCATCTCTCTGACCAGTTTTCTTTCTGCTCTTGTAGGGTCCCCCTGGGCGCCCAGGTCTTCCTGGTGCTGATGGCTTGCCTGGTCCTCCAGGAACAATGCTCATGCTGCCGGTAAGTGTCTCTGACTGAGGAGGTTGCAGTGGATAGGTCCTGGAAGTGGTGTGTGTGCATGGATATATGGTAGCCCAGGAATGGGGTTTGTGGGGGTGGTTCATTGGAAGTTACTTCTGTACCATCTTCTGTAACTGTGGTGGTTTATTCTAGAACCTTCTAGGTGCTACTTTCCATTGGAGTTGCTATTTAATCCTAAGTAATAAGAATGAAGCCCAGGTTCACATTCTGTGTCTGTGATAAGTGAAGAATGGTCCCTCAGGTCAATCATTCATAGATGAAAGACTTGGAGCTCAGAGAGTAGCTGGAAGCCAACCTGGCCTCAGGGTCCAAACCAAGAAGTTTTCTAGATATCTGTGTCCTTGTAGCCAGCACCCAACCACTGCTGCTGGCATTGGGGTCTCTGCCGTTATAGGAGACTATAAAGAAAGGGGTACATGCCCTGGACTCTTGTCTCTCCTCCAGAGAATATCTGGGACCGTTGCAGAAGTGCCCTCAGGAGCGAGGGTTCTAGGTAGGCCAGGCCTAACAAACCTGGGGAAGTGAGGAGTTAGAGGGAGGCATAGGCAGGGCTGGGCCAGCCCCTCAGCCACCTTGTTCTTGACTGTTTTCCTTAGTCCCTGTCTCCTTCACTATGCCTGAGCCCTGTGTCCTCAGGGCTGTATTCAGCCCTGTGCCTTCATCACTATGTTCCCAGGTCTGTGCCCTCAGCACTGTTCTCAGCTCTGCTCTTTAAGCACAGTGCTCCGGGGCCAGCTGGTGTGATGGAGGACGGAAAGTTGGCAGGTTCCCCTCTCAAGGGCAGATGTTGAAGAAAGTGGCATTTGGTGCTCCTGGTCTCTTTCTAAGGTCTCAGAACAAGAGCACCAGCTGCACTGTATGCCCCAGATGCATGTCACACTAAGGGAGACCCAGCCCACGGTGTCCCTTGCAGGTCCTTTGGACCTAGCCCTATTTCTTTGACCCCTGGTTATGTTTTGCAGTGGTGAGGGTCTGTGGCTCCTCAGGGTGCAAAGCAATGAAGGCCCAAAGTCCTTTGTGAGCACAGGGCCGGGTTTCAGGTGTCCACGCTACAGGAAGAGCTGTGATTGCTGTGGAACACAGGTTGATGCAGGTTCTGGGATTGGAAGTCTCTGCTTACATAAGGACCATGAGACCCACCTCATGCTAGGGTCAGAGTGGGTGCCATGTTCCTTCCCTAGTGACCCTTCACCTTTCTCTTGCAGTTCCGGTTTGGAGGCGGTGGTGATGCTGGCTCTAAGGGCCCTATGGTCTCTGCCCAGGAGTCCCAGGCCCAGGCTATCCTCCAGCAAGCCAGGGTGAGTAGTGTGAATGCCTGGATTCACAGCCTGGCCCCGGTGGCTGCAGAGATCAAACGATTGTCTCACAGTTTGCCTGGTCAGGAGCACAGGGAAGGTTGGGTCTTCCACATACAGCTGGAGAATGTGTGGAGCTTAAGGAGAGTTTTTAGGGGTTCCCTGTCCACAATGAGGGGTGAGAGGCCTCTGGATCTCTGCAGCTTGTCTGATCCAGTGAATGCAAACACTCACCTCTGTTGCCAGGCCTTGCACTTGGGGCTAGCCATGGGGAAAGGCACTCTCAGGGCTCTGGGTAGGGATGCTGGATGGTTGACTCAGTTTCCCTGGGCTGGGGTTCTTATTGAGTGCGAGGACACACCCTAGGAGAGAGCTTGTAGACCCAAGGTCCCTCACTCTGGACCCAGAATCTTTCATGGACCCACAAGGCTCTTGCATTGGGTCCAGGGTCTCTCACACTGAGCCCAGAGTCACAGATCTGGGTCCAGGGTCCCCTCCTTCCTGAGTAAGCCCATCAGGAATGGCATCATTAGAGAACGTGGCTCCAGATTCCTGATGGCCAGTAACTGGCCTGATGCTGCCACTGGCCAGTGGGGTGGGCAGGTGGGTGATCCTCTGGTGAAGTGTGGATGAAGCCAAAATAAAACTCCGGAACTATTGACAGTACTCTGCAGGGCAGAACAGACGTTAATGGCAGAGTGCACTGGGGTAGCTGAAGGACGGTTTCAGCATTGTGTAGTTGCCATGGAAGAGGCCAGCCAGGGATAAACCCAAATCGGATATGGCTCTCCTGGGATTAGGTTTGTTGACATGGGCCTGCCTGCCTGGCCTCTTTATCAATGCATTTTATCAAAGTCAACTGAGAGAAAGAGAGAGAGAGAGAGAGCTTGTAAGACTTTTTTTTTTTTAAAGATGTATTTACTTTTATTTTCTGTGTGTGCTTGGTGCCCACAGAGGCCAGAAGAGAGCATCAGATCCTCTGGAACTGGAGTTACAGATGGTTGTGAACCATGTGGGTGATGGAAATTGAACTTGGGTCCTTTGGAAGAAGTGTTCTTAACCCCTGGGCCATCTCTCCAGTTCTGATATTTTTGGAATGCTTTTATAATACTGTATATTTTTATTTGTAAATTATTTAATATTACATTTTTTATTGTGTATATATGGGTATATTTGTACCTGTGTGTTCATGTGTGTGGAGGCCTGAGGTGAATGTCATGTATTTTTCTCTATCGGTTTCTATTTTATTTTGAGATAAGGTCTCTCACTGAACCTGGTACTCATTGATTTGCTTAAGCTGGCTAGCTCCAGGAATCCAGCTGTTTTTGCCTTCCAGCACAAGGGATAGAGACAGGTGCTGGAACATCTGGCCTTTTACATGTATGCTGGGAATCCTAACTCAGATTCTCATGTTTGCATGGCAAGCATTTTACCATCTCCCTAACCTTCAGAGAGCTTTAAAATGCAAAATAACCTTCCAAACTTAAGATGGCACTGTGTTGGAGGTTGCAATCCCACAATGGAGAGGAAGACAAGTTGAGCCTGTGTGGCCGCTGGCAGGAGCCACACAAAGCTGGGATTCAGTATGTGAGAAAGAGCCCAGGGTCCCCAGGCTCTGCCATGCGCCACACACACCTCTGTCATTGCTGGAGAGTACCTAGTGCCTCTCAGGAAATGAAACAGGGAAAATACACACCTCTGCTCAGCCCAGGAAGGGAGACTACATTTCAGATTTGGTATGGAGGGAGGAGGTTCCACAAGCAGGGTCTCTCCAGCAGTGCTGGAAGAGAAGAAGACGTTGGGGACCCTGCCCACAGTAGGGCAGTGGGTAGCACTGATTTCTCCCTCTGTGCCCTGCTTCCCTGTGGATGCTGAGAGTCCAGAATTGAGTGGGTGAGACCTCTTGTGAACCTCCAGTCCTAGGCCCCTTTTCCTCCTGGCCTGAAAGCCAGGACAGGTCCACCCATAGCCTTTTCCTGATCTCCTCCCCTTTCCTTTTCAGTTGGCACTGAGAGGACCAGCTGGTCCAATGGGTCTCACCGGGAGACCCGGCCCCATGGTGAGTGATTGGCAGGTCTGGGATCAGTGGGTGGGGAACACTGGATGGCCCTCTGCTCAGGACCTTGTTCCCAGTTGGGAGCCAGTTCAGACAGGTTCTTGGAGCTGTGGGAGCATGTGTGTGTGTGGGATGTGTGTGTGTGGCTGTGTTTAAGGTCACTTGAAGTTTTGGGGGATTCCTGGGAAATGGTCTTCAGTTTAAGCATGATGGGAGAATGGGGGTGCTCTCTCCTCACCTCTGCATCTGAGCTCCAAGCTCTCTCTGTAAAGCACACACTCTAGGCTACTCTCACTTTTCTCTTATCATGGGAGGTATACAGCAGGTGGGGGAGGGGTCTGCTATGCTAAAGGCCTGGAGATGTCCTAAGAGGCTGAGCCCATACAGCTATGCTGCTGCACCTTTGGTTCATGAGGAATCAGCTTTTCTGTCTTTCTGGGGTTTTCTTCCTTACAGTTCTGTTCCAGGGTCAAAGGTGACCCCAATGCAGGGAAACCACAAGGTTTACAGTCTTCCCTTGCCTGGTCTAGGTGGTTAACTCTCCTCTGGGGCTTCACAGTACAGCATGGATGTCATATATGCAGGGACACTCAGCTGTCATTCAAGTGTCAAAGACAAGCTCTGGGGACCGGGAGTAGGACCTTACAAGGACACAGCTACCTCCCCGCCCTCCAGAGCCAAGGACGGAACCCAGAGTCTTGCACTTGCTGGGCAAGCACTCTACCACTGAGCTAAATGCCCAATTCCAAGGACACGGAATTCTTGTACCATTGGGCCCCTCATGACTTTGTCATATGCTGCCTCCCATCCCCAGGCCTGGGTTCAGTACCCTGCACCCAGGAGGTGAGGCCAGTCTCCCAGGAACTCTTGAGCTGGACCATAGGCTATGTAGTGTGTTCCAAGCTAGGGGCTGTAACAAACCATAGGCCAAGTTGTTCTCTCTGGATTTCATGGACTCTGTGAGCTCCATCCCCTGGGGTTCCACGAAGAACCAGGAAGAGACCCCAGCAGCTACAGGTCCCCCCGCCTCCCAGAAGTCATGCTCTTTGCTTTGTCGCAGTTGGCAGGCCACCCTCGTGATCCACCCCGTGCAGCCTTGCTGTGTCCTGTGTCACTTGTCTGAGTACACACTAATCTTATACTGTCTCCTTAGGGTCCTCCTGGGAGCGGAGGCTTGAAGGGTGAGCCAGGAGATATGGGACCTCAGGTATGTGTAAACCTACCCCTGTTTTGCTTTCAGGATGGTGTTCCTGGTTTCTCGTGGTGGCCCAGTTCTTCAACCAAATCAGGAAGAATTGTCCTTTGATACCTTAGAACAGGCTCCCTGTGCCCCCACTTAATGTTGGATCTCTGTCTTGGGCCTGGGATGCCCACATGTGGGCAACTGGAACAGGAAGCCTTAGGCTAGGTTGACAAGCATGAGGATGAACGTTCTTCTTCCTCTGAAGAGGGACATGCCCTGATGCTTTGTCCTCTGATTTCTGGCAGGGTCCGCGAGGTGTGCAAGGTCCACCTGGCCCAACGGGGAAGCCTGGAAGACGGGTAAGTGCTAGGTGCTACGAACATGTGGTATGGTGGCGGCATCCATGCCCAGACCTAAGGTAGATTGTCCCCTTCAGGGACTCATTGTCCCATGTCTATCTCCAAGGCTGTGTCTGAGCTTCTGCTTAGGAACAAATGCTGTCCTACCAGACAGGTCACAGCAGTTGGATCCACATCATTGATGGTTGATAGTGGGCCTTGTCTTTGGGGCCACCTTGTGCCTCCTCTCTAGAAGTGACTGTTTTCAGTTCCTGCCTTCCTTCAGTCCTCTAGCCTTTTGGGGTTTCCCATTGAGAATGGTGTTCTCCTGGATGGATCCAGCTGTTTTCCTCAGGAGTACAGCTGCTATAAGATGCCACACTATTAAAAAGTGATGACCACACTCCAGGAAGACTAGTAGAAAAGTCTGAATTAGCCCATCCTGTTGCTACAAACAGACCTTATCAGGTGTTGCATATGGAGACCAAAGCCACCACTGTCCACACGGCCTCCATGCCTGACCATGCCTCCCCTAACCCATGACCAATTACCTACAGGAGACAGGAAAGAAGATGCTGGTGTGTCTCACAAGTGAGCAGGGGCTTGGCAGGGAATCCCTGTTCCCTTGTGCCTCTCCTGTGGTGACTATAGCTTATATAGCAGACACTGAAGGTCCCCACTTGGCCTTTAGTCCTATGGCAATCAACTGGGAACCCTGGGCTTGCTCTTGAATATTTTCCATGACTATGAAGCAGGTGTGAGAGTAGACAAGATGGGTGACCAGGGCAGACCCTGCCTCTAGGTCGCTGTGTTGTCTGAGTGGGACACACACCCTCTGAATCTCTCTCATACTCAGATGGACCGAGAGAGGCCTTTATTGTTCCCATGAATCTTTGGTCTTTAATTTTCTTCCCAGTGGTAGCAAAGAGCTTGTCTTTGGAGCCATAAAATAGAGTTCTCTGTACTGGGTCTCCCAAATTCCATCATCCTTCCCAAGCCTAGAAGGACAGGTGGTACCAGGCTCCTGGGCAAGTCGTAGTGAGACAAACATTATAGTCTTACTTGTTGGTCAGTGGTGTGGCATGGCCTCGGGCTGTTGGATCTGGGTCCCCTGTCCAGTCTGATGACACTGAACAGTCGCCCTTGGCCAGAGTACTTTCCATGATCTCCACCCTCAGCTTGGCTTGCTTGGAAGCTGCTCCCAGAGGATGTGGCAGGCTGCCTTTTCTTCCATACGGACTGCTTGTCTTCTCTCTTCCAGGGCCGTGCTGGGAGTGATGGAGCCAGAGGCATGCCTGGACAAACAGGCCCCAAGGTAGGCTGTCACCCATACCTCCTTATGTCAGGGGACCACATTCACCATCATCCCTGACGTCATGTTGATGACATAACCATCATGTGTGACGAGTGTGACGATAGGGTGTGCTGACTGTCTTGGATGAGTCCCTTTGGTGTGTTTGGGGGGAGAGATTGACAGTTGAATTGCGTAGGTGAGCATCAATCTCTTTAAAAGGGCAGGTTCCCTCTTCTTATGGGCACTGAGTGAGGTGGGGTGACTTCAGTTGTGAGAACCCCTTGGGAGTGTGCAGGTAAGCAGGCCACACCCTTGGGGACGTGAGTGGCCAGATGATCCCAAGTCTATGGGACGTGAATCTTCCTATACTGCCCTGGGAAGTCAGGACCTGGACCTTGTGGGGTTGAGTAGACACACCTGCAGGAGAACAGGGGCTCCTGTGCATGCATAGGACTTGTCTAGATGCATGACAACTGTTTTTCCCGCCTGATGCTGTGGATCCTGGGTTCATCCCTCTTCCCATGACCCTGTATGAATGCTCTCCTCCATGAACTGTCCCTGCTCAGCACATCTGTGCTGGGTTCCCTGGTTCCAAAGTCCTGAATGCTTCCTGTGAACCCTGAGTTAATGGACACTGAAGGTCGTGAATGACAGACAGAGGGAAATATTCCTATTCTGTCAAGTAGTTTTTGTTCTTTTACTACAAAGTCATGAAAAGCCTCAAATACTCCACTCTTGATTTCATCCTACGTGGCTTATACACCCACAAGATGGGATGCTGATACTGGGCTCTATGAGGCTGGGAGACAGGAGCCAGAGTCCCTGCAGGTGACGATGCTGGGGCCTTCACCAGTGAGTGTGAGCTGCGGTGTGTGACAGCCCTTGGGACACAAGGCTGCCACCATCAGGACAGATGAGACCACCCCTCCTGCAGGGGGACCTCAGAGCAAATGAGAGCATGCTGACTTTGCAGCGGCCACGGATAAAACTGCATGTCTGTATTCCCAAGGATGCCCTGGCTTTTGGCATGGGGACTGGCATGGGTGCAACAGTGCTCCTCCCTTCCCACTCTCTGCCTTGCTGGGAGAGAGGAGGTGGCATATTCAGGCTCTACAGTGGCCTGAGACAGGAGCACCGTGCAGGGGCCATGAGAGCACCCTGGGTCCAGGGCGCTGAGTTGAGGGTGTTGCTGTATAGGTGTTTGATGGAGTTTTCTTGTCTTTGCAGGGTGACCGTGGCTTTGATGGCCTGGCTGGATTGCCAGGAGAGAAGGGCCACAGGGTGAGTATTTGCTGCGAGATTTGGGAAGGTCTCAGGTTCCTTAAATGGGGCCAGGTTCCCCCATTTCACAGTGTCCCTGTGTAAAGTGCTGTAACTGTTCACAGAACTGACCCCCAGAATGAAGTCTCTGTTGATGGAGATCTAGGCCACAGAAGTTGATTTCCTACTGTAGTTCATGAAACAAGACCAGCAGGTGTCTCATCCCCAGGGCATCATGGGGTACAGGGAAGTGAGGGAATATGCCCATTAGAACTAGCTTTAAAACCTTCTAGAACCCACTTCCTACCTAAGGGAGGCTTCACATGCGTGGGAAACCAAACACTTATCACATGCAAGCTGCAGAGTCAGGATGTAAGGCGGTGGCTCTGGATGGTTTGGCTAAGGAGGCCTGGAATTGGCCACCTTGGTGCCTACCTGCCTTTCTCACCCCCGCTGGAATGAATCCTCTCTGACCTGCTTTGCCCTGAAGTGGGTTTATCAGCCAATTTTAGCATTGTTTGGGACATCCAGGCACATGTATATGTATTACACACATGTACACAGTTACCTTCATGGGCATATACAAAAGTAAGGGTACACATATTCATCCACACACATATGCATATGCACACATTCTTAGCCACACACATGCATACCATACATGTATACACATATTCACAGGCCCACACATGTGTACACACATACAAGCATGGAGACATCTATGTCAGTGTAATCACATAAGACCTAGATATATATGCACACATTCATAAGCACATATGCTATAGGTACAAACAGACACAGGCATATAGACATCCATGTACATATACATGTATATACACAGGAGCACACATGTATGTAAACAAGTACACATGGGTACAGACATTCATACTTACCCAGGCACACCCACACATACAGGCAGACATGGGTATACGTACATATACAATACATGCATGTGCATATACTATGTACACGGGGATGCAACAGTACAATCATGCTTATACACGGGCAAACTCAAAGCCACCAGTGGCAGTCTTTGGATAGAAGGTGTGTGTGTGCAATCCTTTTGACCTACTGATGAGAGCACAATTGAGCGCCTGCTACAGGCGAGGCTTGGAACTGCAGGTTTTCATGAGGTAAATTAGCCCTGACCTTCAGGGATTCTTGGTCCAGGGTGGTACCTTTCTGCGGTATCTTCCCTCACCCCAAGTGCACCATGTGCCTGCATGTCTGTGTCTCCTGCTACACCTGCTAGGTGTTCAGTCGGATGATTCTGCTGCCATCAAACTGTCCAGATGGGACTTAGGTGCAAGGTTCTGCGGCTAACCCCATAGACTGACCACTCAGCATATATCCTCCTCCCAGGGGAGCTAGCCTGCTCCCTGTGGTGTTCAGGGTTAGATTTAAGAGACAGAGAAAGGGGCTTGGAATAGTTGTTGACAACCTGCTCTGCAGTGGTTAACACTGACCCTGGTTGACTTACTAGGGTGACCCTGGTCCTTCCGGCCCACCTGGACTTCCAGGAGAAGATGGAGAAAGGGTACGTATCTCAGCATCCCTTTCCCTGGAAAACTGTGAGTATGGGCCCGACAGGGTTAGTGGGGGTGCTGGGGAAAGGAGGTGTGCATGTTGGCCCAGGGAGGTGGCTGTGTGCTTCTGAGACCGAAGCAAGGCACAGGCATTCCTATCCTTCTTGCCCATGAGGGTCAAACTGTCATGGGCCTCAGAAGCGGAGCTTCTAACTATAGGAGGCAGGTGTCCCGGATCCTGTGGAGGGGAGATGCCAGGGGCTTAATGAGCTCGGCCTCTCTGCTGATCTCATCTAAATGAGGTGTCAGGTGGAGAAGCAAGGGCTAGAGGAGGAGAGCAGGGGGTGGAGGAAAGAGGAAAGTCATTATCTCTGGCCCCAGAGGGAGGGAAGGGCGAAACAACCGAATATAGGAACAGAGGGAGGGAAGGGCTGGCGGTGGGCTCCTTAGCCTGGGCTCTGTATCCAGAGGCCTCCTCAGGTCTGTCCCGAGTATCTTCGAGGGGCTGAAGGTTAAGCTCGTACTCGGGCCAGAGCACAGATGTGCATGATCAAGAATGAGTGATAAGATGTATGGGCTCCTCACGCTATCGTTGGGAGGTTCAAGAAGCCCCGGAAAGTGGGAGAGAAGCTGTACCCTCTCCAGTTTCGGACTTTGCTAGGGAGTTTCCCCTTTCTCGGCTTTGGCCTAATCAGCTGTAAGGTGAGGAAGGAGAGGGGTGCTATTGGATGCCCCACCCCTTGATTTAGAAAATGTGGGTGTGGGTTCATGTATGTGCATTTGTGTGCCCAGCTGTGTTTCATGTACAGATTGCACTATGTTTTGTATGCCTTTGTGTACATATGTGTGCACACAGGGTGTGCACATACATGTACACTGCCATGGATGCAAAAGTCTACTCCCAGATGCTTGCATATATGTATGTATGTGATGCGTCAGTGAGCAGATGTATTCAATGTAGACACACATAAGCTTGTGTGCAGGCAGGCTGTATGGGAGCGCGTATGTCTCTGTGTGTGAGGAAGGCAGGAGAGATGAGTTGTGTGATAGGGAAATGTGCCCTGGCTAGCATCCCTGGGTGTGACCCGATGGAACCAGGACAACCATCCCATCTGGCGTCAGGAGGAAAAGGCTCTTCTGAGTTTGCTGTGGCTGCTTTGGACTTTGAGAGACTCCGAGCTCAGAACAGTCTGTCCAGGGCTCCTCTGTCCCTCCTCTGATGTCCCTGTTTCTCAGTTTCTGTTACTCATGAGGGTCACTAAGGCCTTGAACTCCATAAGTGCTCTGACTAGCTGCTTTTGCTGCAGCTGTGAATGTAGCTGGCAAGCAGGGCCTGCTTCCAAGCTTCACGGTTTCCCTGCAGCAGCTGCACCCTTGTAGCTCCAGAGTGAGGACAGGGGCCTCTCCTATGGGAACAGCACTAGCAAAATAGCATATGTCTGAGCAGAGCGGACGGAGTCCCGCTGTGCGGTGCTGGGAGGTGGCCTCTGGGTATCCAGACCTCAAATTTTGACCTTAATCATCCTCTCTCTCTCCTCCATAGGGTGACGATGGAGAAGTTGGACCCAGGGGGCTGCCTGGGGAGCCTGTAAGTTGCTGATGGGGGAGGACTCTGGGCCTCAGTTACACAGTTGGGAATTGATGGGTGTGTAGATTAGAGAGCTTGGTTGGAAGAAGGGGACAAGTGACATTGGCCCAGGATAGAAAAGAAGAAGGACACTAGGGCTTGGGTAACTCTGGGGAGTGTATACTGACCCTTTCACCGGGAGGAAGCTGTAGAAAATGCCCAGGGGCATCGTAGTTCCAGGGAAATTATGTCCCACGTGCAACATGGAGGACATTCAGAGGGACTACGGTGGGCACCCAAGTGTGTCAGAGTGGACAGGAAGACACGATATGGCGTGTGTTCCTCATAAATCATAGCAGGCACCTAAGTAACATGATGGGCCTCTAGGACATTGTGCTGGTGTCCAGGGTGCCATGGCAGGTGTCCAATTAGTAGCCATAGTGGGTGCTGGGACAGTCAAGGGGACTGAATAGGCCCAAGCTTGCTCCAGGCCTGGCAACTGCACTCTCCAGGGTGCTGCCCGGTCCACTGCAGGAAAAGCTGCCTTCAGCCAGCCAATTTGTATTTAGGCTTAAAGCAGATTTTCACAAGGGTAAAAGGACATTAATTATCTTTCATTTACTGACGCTCAGAAACCTACCTTCGTTATCCAAGTCAGGCGGCCATTCGCATTTGGCGAAGCTAATTGATGAGCTATGCCACAAACACCGCACAGGGCAGAGCGCAGGGTCGGCACGCTCAGGTTCATTTGGGATGAAATTATACCCTAGATGTCTGATTAGCCACTGAGGAGGCTCCATCAGCGCCGCTCTCCTTAACACACATCTAAGCGGTGCCTTCTGGGTTATTAGTGTCTCAAAAATATTTATGACTAAGCATGAAAGTAATGAAGGAAGCGTTTAGGACAGTGAACGTGAGGAAAAGGTGTCCTGAGGTTTTTTTTTTTTCATCTAAAAAGGTTCTGTCAAAATCAGGGCACTTGAGATCTGAGGCTGTGGGGAAGCCTGTAATCCCTAAGGTGGGCGGTTCCCTTGCAGCCCTGTATCCACCCCAGACATCAGCATCCAGGGCACCTCACACCAGGCCCTTTGTCGAGGCGGGAGGCATTGCACACAACCTGTGACATGAGAGCTGGCTTGTTAGGGTTTCTGTCCTGCCCAGTACCCCACAGCTGGCAATCCCCAAAGAAAATCACACAGAGAGTCTACATTAGGTTATAAACTGATTGGCCCATTAGCTCATGCTACTTATTAGCTCTTGTAGCTTATATTAACCCATTGTTCTTATCTATGTTAGCCACATGACTCAGTACCTTTTTTAGCAGGGCAGATCACTTCCTGTGTCTTTGGTGGTCTAGGCAGGAATGGGAGGAATGGGCTTCCTTCTTCCTAGCATTCTCCTGTTCTCATCACCCCGCTTCTACTTCCAATCTGGCTGACCCACCTATACTTCCTGCCTGGCCAGGCAGCGTTTATTTAAAACATGATTGACAGAATACAGACAATTCTCCTGCACCAACAACCCTTCCATGTCCAGGGGAGGAGAGAACAGCTTGGGCTCTCCTAAGTAGCTGTCCCCAACAAGACCCTGAAGTTCCTTGTAGGACTTTTGTCTTCTGACCCTGTTCTCTGATCCCTTGAGCTCTGTCAGCCCAGAAATGACAGCATTGTGTGCCACGGGGAAGAGAGACTAAGGAAAGACTCAGCAATAAACACTGGATCCCACGGAGCAATGCAATTTCATGAGTTTCTGTGGAGAGATTTTGTGCTCACTTCCCAGAGTGTCAGGGGCAAATGAGAAAGACCCCTTCCCTGAAGACATTCCTGATGTCGAGCTGAGCCCCCCTCTTTCAGGAACCCTCCACTTCTGATTCCCTTTCCAGGGAGAGAGGAGGATGGGATAAGTGGGGCATGACGGTGTCTCTTAGGCTTCTGGTTTCACCGGCTAAGCTCCAGTGGGGTGCAGGGTGATGGCCATGGGCTGTGCAGGGCAGACAAGCAGGGCAGGCCTCCAGCTGGGTTTCATGTTTTCCTTGTTCTTCCTTCTTGCAGGGACCACGTGGTCTGCTTGGGCCCAAAGGGCCTCCTGGACCTCCTGGCCCTCCCGTAAGTTCTGTCACCTCTTGGCATATGTATTCACATTGTGGCCCCAGAAACCCTCTAACTAGCTAGTGGCATTGGGGACATGAGGCCATACTGACTGGTGTGCGGCTGTAGGTATGAGGGGCTGTGGGTCACTCGTACTCATACAGGAAGAACCAGAAAACGGGTAGGGTTGAGGTTACTGGCCTCGCAGTTCTTCGAGACTTTTCCACTTCCCTTTCAGGCACACAATGCCTGCTGACTATTTTTTTTTCTGTCATAAGAAATACCTCAGGATGCCACACCGTGTTTCTGCTTTAGAGGCCTTCCAGCATCTTTGTTGGGAGTTCTGGAAGGGGACAGAGGCTCGTGGTTCTGACTGGGGCTCTGTTTTTGGTGGCTCAGACTGACCCTACAGTTTTCAGCCCCGTTGAGATTTTTGTAGGGCTCAGGGTCTGCTCACTTGAGGGTGCGGGGTCCTGACAACTCAGCTAGAGCTTGGTGAAGGGTCAGTAGCCCCGACTGCGAGGGGTGGAGAGTCAAGTCTGTCTTGTCACCTCAGACCCGTGCCCGAGCATGTGGGGTGGGGTTGCTCAGGCTACATTGAAAGCATCTCATTTCCTTATCGCTCTCCTGCAGGGTGTAACTGGTATGGATGGCCAGCCCGGCCCAAAAGGAAATGTGGTGAGTCCCAAGGGTCACATGATCTGGCTTGTGGCGGTGGTCTGTGGGCACAGTCCATGCCTGGCAGTGGAAGTCTGTATTAGCTGGGAACTGGGGCAGGAGAGTGGGCACCTTAGGCTCTGACCCATGACCTGGTGCTGCCCTCTGGTGGCAGAAGCCTCTGGTGTCAGAATCCCAAGTTGGAATTTCTTACCGAGGTTGGCCCAAGTAAGAGTCAATGCCATCAGAAGTGAGTCTATTAGCTCTAGACCTATTTCAAGGGCACACTTTTCTACTAATAAACTATTTCCTGCTCAGTTCCTGTCACACTCTCTGCCAGTGCAAGGCCACATCCCCCTTTCAGAGTCAAACCATTAATCCTGCGGGTATAAGATTCTGCCTACTTTTCATTGGTGGGTTCCCTTTTCCTGAATGCTGTTCCCACAGCTGTTCCCCTGATTCCAGGGGACTTCTGTTGGACAGTTCAGAACAGGAGGAAAAGATGAGAAGTGAAAATGAGGTTCCTAGACCCTCTTCTCAGGGCCTTTGCCTCTGTTTTTCCATAGGGTCCCCAGGGAGAGCCTGGGCCCCCCGGACAGCAGGGTAATCCCGGTGCTCAGGTAAGTATCCTGGGAAAGGTGACTTGGAACTTCAGGGTGGGGCCCAGGTTCGGGTCAGGTGTCTGAGAAGTACAGACTTTAGCTTTGCCATCCACATGGTTGGTCTCTGGATGGAGGGGGGGCAATCAGTGGGAGAACGGTGGAGGGATTCCCTGGTCAGTCTCCTCATTCCCCTGTTGCTTCCCCCTCCAGGGTCTCCCAGGCCCCCAGGGTGCTATTGGTCCTCCAGGAGAAAAGGTAGGTGGGCCAGCTGGGTGCATGCAGAGGGCACATGGCTCCTGGGTCCTGCAGGCCTGGGGTTCTACTGGTTTTCACTAGCAGGCATGCACACCTTTCTCTCCAGAAGGCCCTGAAGTTTAACCCTCTGGGAACCAAGCATGCCAGCCTCAGGGAGGATCTTAAATCCTTCTCATTAATTCATGCATCCTTTCACGACTCACTCTCCATCTATGTGGGGAAGTGCCGGTTTTAGCAAGGGGTGAGGGATCCCCAAACCAGCACACACTGTTGCGTATGAACTATGAGCCATTTATCAGAAATTCAGATTGAATTGAGCATCTTATTTAGTTGAGCTTTAGTGAATTTGGCACATAGACTTCTGGCCCTTACCGTGTCCTGAGATACTCCCAACGGCATCATAGAACTCCATGCATGTGTTATTTTGGGAAATGCAGAATGTCTAGGTCTTGACTGGCAAGAAACACTTTAGAGTGGTTCTGAGGGCATTCAGATCCTGGGAATGCTTGTCATGCAGACAGCCAGGCTGTGCTGGACCCGGACCTTGCTAAGAATGTCAGGGGACGGTGGCCTGGTGGCCCTGTGGCTACCCTGCTGTGGGAGGGACTTCATAGGTGCCACTTGTGCCAGGAGCAGCTTCAGGAGGCTCCCAGGGCACCAGCATTTGCTCAGGAGATGTAAGGAGGAAGGAAGATGGGGGTGGGGTACCCCCATAGAGAACTGAAGGTTCTGGCAAAGGAAGCACTTCTTTGGGTGCAGGGAAAACTGGATGCTAGGAGTGAGGACCACAGCAGCTACCCTGAGGGACAATATCTGAATTATTTTGGGAGTCTATAGAGAAGGGCTGGGTATCCCAGGGACGGAGTAAACATCAAAGGTATTTCCTCACATACTGTCTGGTTTGTACTAGGGTCCTTTGGGGAAACCAGGTCTCCCAGGAATGCCCGGTGCTGATGGACCCCCGGTGAGTAGTGCCCCTTCCCATTCTGCCCACTCTCCTCCCCAAAAGGAAACTGGGGACATCGGTGTCCCTGAGCCACTGTGGGTGAAACTCATGTGAACTGGTGCTCTGTGCTGAGTGACTACTAGATTCATCTCAAGCTTTCTTACCGTGTTCCTGTCACAGAGGGGATGTGGCTACGTGGTGGGAGCGCTACTTTCTTGTTGGGGTGTGCAAATTAGTTCCCCCGAACTCAGCATCGTGTTTGAAACCGTGAGAGTACTGGGCTGGGCTCCAAGCCCTCACACATGTCACCGGTATGGGAAGTGAGGGGCAGGGTGTGCCGGAGGTATTTTTAGTGTTCACACTCTGAATTTAGGGGGAAGCTGCTGGAAGGAGGGGCATATGTCTGCAGTGAGCACAGCTGGGGAGCCAGATTAGACAGGGCCTGGAAATAGCAAGTGAGTGACAGGTCCAATCTGGGGGCAAGCTGTGCAGAAATGGGGGAGCACGGAAGAGGAAGCAGTCAGGGGTGTGTGTGTGTGTGTGTGTGTGTGTGACGCCACCCACAGCTGCCATTCTGCCTGGAAATGTTGCAGGTTTGAGGGTTTTTCAATTTTCAATTTAATTTAAATATTTTTAAAAGTAAATTATCAAATCTTCCCTCCAGTTTTTCCCCTCCCCCCTCCCACTATCCTTTCCCGGCTTCTCTTGTTCTTTAGTGTTTAGTGAAACTGAAAGGATGTATCTCGGAAAGCAGGATGAGATGCATTCATTATTTATGACAGTTTCGTTTATTGTTTTAATAACGCCATTAAAAACTAAATGCGGGGGGTGGATGGGGGTAGGTAAATGCCTCAGTGATGAAAGTGACTGCCACACAAACATGAGGACCAGGGTTCAGACCCTTAGAACCTATGCAAATGCTGGGTGGTCAGCTCTGGAAAGCAGAGATGGGGATTTACCGCAGCAAGCTGGCAGGCAAGCCCAGTTCTACCAGCATGCTCTGGTCTGAGAGAACCTTGCCTCGGTGACTGAGGTGGAACGGTGATCAGGGAGGACTCCTGACGCCAACCTCAAGCCTCCATGTGACCACACACATGCATGGGGTTACTTACATGTAGACAGACTTATAAACACACACGTGCACCACGTACTCAGATGCAAAAGTAGAAAAGGGGGAAAAAACTGAAAGGGGATGTTGAGTGTGGTAATGGTCAGGGAATGAATGGTTCATCGTGAGCTGTTGGCTCCACTCCATGCCGAGGGTGGCCTGGGCCAGTGCCTCTCAGACTCCAGCTTATCTTTGGTTGGTCTGAGCAAACACATGCGGTCACTGCCATCTCCATGTGGACATGCTGGGGAGTTTAGGAGCAAAGTGGCTGCCATCTCATCGTGTGTCACGTCTGTCCTTTAACTGACATTTATTTTGTGTTGCAAAAAAAAAAAATGATGCAGATGTCACATTTTCTAGTAGACAGTGAGGTGAGGGAGGTGGCAGATGGATGGCCCGATCCATCCCCGTTGGCCAGCACAGGTCACAGGACCGTGGTTCCCTAGTGTCGGTTTCCTGTGGTGGGTGATGCCCACAGAGGGAGGTCTAATGCAGGGTGTCATGCATCTCCTGCAGGGAGGAGATGGTCCGGGTGTGAGTGGCTGTATCCTTTCCACAAACAGATGTGTCTCTGGCCTCGATAGGCCTGGCTGGTTCTGGCCTAGAATTCCTCTCCCCACACTGAAACTTCTTGAGAGTCAGGCCCCTGAGCATGGTCTCCTTTTAGATTTTGTAGGTGGGGAACCAGAACCCTTTGACCTGTAAACTCTCTGTCTCTATTCGGAACTATACTAATTCCTTTTCTTGTTATTGTGATTAAATACTTGACAATAGCAACTTGAGGACAGAGGGGCTCACAGTTTAAGGGAGGTCCAGTCTGTCATGTTAGGGAAGTCACAGCAGCAGAAGCTCAAAGCAGCTGGACTTATTGTGTCCCTCTTCAAGAAGCAGAGAGAGATGCTTGCTTCTTTCTATTTCAGTCCAGAACCCCAGCACATGGGATGGAGCGCCCATAGTTAGGGGGCGGAGTCTTTACCTCAGAAACTTTCTCACAGACATGCCCTAAGGCTTCTTCCTAGGGGGTTCTACTTCCTGTCAATTCCAAGACTAAACTTTAAAATGTACTGTGGAAGAGGCCTGCTTTCTCCCTGGGAAGGACCCAAAGATGGCAGATGGACCAGAAAAACATCGGGGACCCTAACCAGATCCAGCTGTCGATGTGTTTGGGAAGGAGGGAAGATGGATGGGTTTTCTTATGAAAGCCGCTTGCTGTTGATAAACCTTGAAGAGGCCAGCTTGTGCTGAGGCCGTTTCCCTCTGCTCTTTGTTTAGTTTTGGTTGTGAAGAAAGAGTGATTGACAGGACAGGGAGATGACCCAGTTAGTAAAGTGTTTATCCCAGCATGCATAGAGGCTGGGCATGGCAGTGTATGCCTGTAATTCTGGGGCTGGGAAAGAGAAGACAGGAAGGTCCCTGAGCCTTTGCAACCAGTCAGTCTCGCAAGTCAGAGAGCTCTAGGTCCAACGAGAGACCCCATTTTAATGGTTAGGGTGGAGAGCAATTGAGGAAAACATCTCATATCAACCTTTGGCCTCTACACACAATCACACACATGTATATACACTCACATAAACATGCACACACATAGAGGGAGAGAGGCAGAGAAGCAGAGGGGGAGAGAGGAGTAGGGGGAAGGTAGAGAGGCAGAGGGGGGAAAGGAGTGGGGGAGAGTTTCAAGTCATACCCAGTGCCCTGAAATATGATTAATTCTCCACAGCACACAGCAAAATGATGGGTAAATGGAGCCAGTAAAAATAAAATGTGAATGAACAGTCAGGGTTTGAAGAAAGTGCTCATGATCCAGTATTAAATTCAGATCATATAATACCTGCCCGCTTTGTATGCACACACGCAGAGAAAATGGATTGGAAGCCTGTGCCCCCGACCAGCTTCGTGGCTCTGCACGGTGGGCTGTGGAGGAGTTTAATTTCCTTTTCCACTCTCCTAATTGTCTTCAATGAACATATATTACTTTTTTAATCAGAAAAATATCAAATACAAATAATTTAAGCTTTATTATTTTTCCATTATGGAAGTAACATTCACTGTAAAATATTGGGAAAATGTGCACTGGCAGAGAGAGAACACAGCCTCGCCTTGCACGGCAGGAAGATTTGTCAGTGTTAGATTTTCTTCTATTCTCAGCCTGTTGGTTAAAAAATGAGGCCCTCGCCTCCCTGCTGCAGCTGCTTCCTTCTAGAACACGGCTGAGACCCATCTAAGGCATCTTGTCAGCCATGGCCATGGTATCCACCAGCTCCTATTGGTCGGCCACACTCCCGTTGCTGAGCACCTAGGGAATATCTCCTTGGTGTCTCTGATGCCCTCCGTGGTTGGGCACGTGCCATCTCTAACATGGCCCTGAAGGAGCTACACACAGAGAGGGCATCTGGCTTCCCTAGTGATGCTCGCTGCGTGTGTCACAGAGATCCTGGCGTGTGACCTCCCGTAGTGCCTGCCCATCCCTGTCTGTGGCCGGTGGGCACAAAGAGGAAGACCACAGTTACCCTTCTGGCTACCCTGAGGGGGGACGCGCTCTCCTTGCTGTCTTAGATTCAGTCTTGCAGCTGAGAGCCTCCGATGCCTTCTTTAAGCACGGTTGTTTCTGAAAGGCAGGGACTGGATCAGCTTGTCTTCGGAGCCAGAGTGCCAAGTACAGTCCACCTGTGGGTGCCTCAGTTTCCCTCAAAAGTTACCTGGCTCCCACGTTGGAATTTTGTGTCCTAACTCACTTGCTGAGCTTTTTTGCAAAAATCAGTTATACAACTAAGAGGAGCAACCCACACGTCCAGCTATTCCCCGGAAGATGAACCAGTGTCTAGGGCTCCAGATATTTAATCCACTTAAGCTAGAGGAAACATGGGCCTAGAGAAGGCAAGTGACTTGCCCAGGCATGCACAGCAGTTTCAATGTACCCAGAGGTAGCAGTGAGCCCCTTCCCCATTGCCTGGCCTCTATTTGCTGGAAAATGGTGGCAGTGGGACAATATGTCCCTAAGATGAACACAGTCTTTTAGGGGTTCCTCTCTACCTGTGACTCACTGCTTATGACCTTAGGGCTCTAACACCAGGGTCAGTCTGGTGAGACAGAGCTTATGTTGCTTTCTGTAGGATGGAATTAGCCCAGGTGTGGATTTGTGGGAGATGACCAGAGGGCCCAGATGCCTCTGCAGGGCCACTGGAATGTGACTGAGTAAAACTGGGGTGCTGATGCACTCAGTCAGGTGACAAGATGGCCCTCTTTCTACCGTACCTGCCCTCAGTTTCCCCAAATAGCTAGCTGCTGTATTTGGCAAACACTGTGGCTCTTGTTGGTTCCTGGGGGCTCAGGAGTCTGGTCCTGAAGGTTCATTTGGTTGGTGTGACCTTAAGTGATGGCATAGTGAAATCTGCCCTGGAGGGTAGGCTGGTCTCAGACTGGGTGGCCTGCTATACCCTCATCATCATGGTCCCTTCCATGAGCAACCAGCTGCAGGGCCACACTGCTTCTTCCCATTTTGCAATGGAAGCAGCCGAGGTCCAGGAACTGGAAGTAGCTTGCCTGCCTGTCCAGCTATCTTTGACTTTCATTCTTTTGTTTTTCCTGGAGAGGGCACAGCTGCAGAACCAACACAAATGCCGCAGAGGTAGGAGCCACTTTCTGAGCAGGGGGCTAACTAATAAAGACTTCTCTCTTGTGACAGGGGCACCCTGGCAAAGAAGGTCCTCCAGGAGAGAAAGGAGGCCAGGTAGGTACCTGCTGCACCCGGCCCCAGCAGCCAGTCTCTCTATAGGTCTCCCAGGCAGGGTGGGAGTAGTACCTGGACTGTAAGCTCTGGTCAGTCATTGGGAAGACCTTTTGACTGTTGAAGGATGTCATTTCCCTGAATATGATACCCCTGTTCCCCAGCTGAAAATTATTTCCTCTCAAGGTGCCTAGGATGGGGACACATTTATTTGTTTTTTCTCGAGCAAGAGCTGTGTCTCTTTATGTTGCATGGCTACCTCTCTCCCATCCCCTCCTGGCTTCCTGGAGCTGGACACAGCATCTGATTGTCCTTAGACATTTATGCTCTTTGAAAGGCACCATTCTGCTTCCTCCAACATCCTCATCAGTATCTGTGATACTGCATATCCCAAAAGCGGCTTTATGGGGTTCCACAGAGGTTGCCCGGGTACTCACACCTGAAGGTAGCTAATGGTCTTTCCCTTTGGTTTTAGGGTCCTCCTGGTCCCCAGGGTCCCATTGGCTACCCAGGTCCACGAGGAGTCAAGGTAAGAGGAACTCTGTAGCTTTGGGTCTTCCCGGGCGTCAGGATGGGATGGATGCATGGCCCTGACTGCCTCCTGGAAGTTAATCTGTGGTTAAGCCCCATAACGAACACTCTAGCGTGGCCTGGCTCCCCAGTTCAGTATACAGATGTTGGGACCCAGAACAACAGGTTTGAGCAGGTGAGAATGCAGTCTGACAGCAAGGTACAAACTGATATAGAGCAAGGGACCACCTCCTAGGCAGCCTGTGAAGAAGTAGGTGGTACTGGCCGTCCTCTGGTGCTTACCATTTCCGACCAGGCTGACCTCAGGAGCCTTTCACAGCGGGTAGGATCTCATGAAGCAGGGGCCTGGCCAGCCGGGAAAACCCAGTCACAGTCCTTTGAGCCACTGACATGCTGGAAAAGAAAAGACCAGTGTGTCCTCTCAGATCCCTGGGAGGCAGAGTTTATGGGAGATGTCCATTTGTTTACAATCATGTTTCTGCTGGTAGAAATTCCTGGAACCTTGTTAAGCAGGACACAGAATACCAGAGCAATATTGAGAGCAAGGTCCCCTTTGTCCCTTCAGCACTAACTGTGTTTGCTCTGAGCTGCGTGATTTAATCTTGAGTTCCGTGGTTCCCAGGGCGAAGGCACATTCCTGTGTAGAAGATGAGCACGGACAGGGCCTTTTCTTTCTCCATAACAGGGGCTTAGCAGCATCTCAAAGCTCCAGGCTTCCCACTGTCAACAAAAGATAACAGTTCCTTCCTTCAAACCTGACAGGAAAGGAAACACGGTTGTGGCCCTGTGAGTGTGCACATGTACACAAGCGCACACACAGAATGACTTCTTAGGTTTGAAGAATTTTTATCAATATGACCAAGGCTGCTGACCTCACCCGTCTACTTTGTGGCTCTTCTTCTCTGTCCAGCATGAATGCAGACCCAAAGTGCACAGCTGCCCTGGGGTGGGGGTGGGGGTGGAGAACTCAGGACCTCAGTGTTCAGAGACCGTGCAGAATCCCACCTAGCATGGTACCTCAGGCTAGACTTGAACCCCGACGGCCCTGCTTCCACGTCTCAGAAACAGAGACGTTCCTCAAGAGCAGCCTCTCAAGCACGGCAGCCTTAGGCGGGTCAGGTTGCTCCTTAAGCACGCTTTCCCCAGCAGAATGCCTAGTGACTGCTCTAAGGAAGATACTGAGCAGCAGTGCTGACTATGGGAGCTGCATGCGTGTTTATCTTACGAATTCCTGTCGCCTACCCCCAGCCTTTGGCAGCTCCTCTACATGGCTAATTACATAATTCCTCTGCAAGCCGAAAGGTGTTTACTTTAGCATGTTTATGGGGAATGCTCTTATCTGTCTATCTGATTAAAATTCACTCATGACGTGAGCAATCCAGCTAGACGTGGGAGCAGAGGGAAAGCAAGCTCTAAGACGGTTTCACAAGAGGAATAGATGATCCTGCTCCTTGTTCTCTTGAGAGCAGATGTGGTGCTGGCTACCGAATGAATTCCAGGTCCAGACACAGCAGAGGTAGGGGTCCTGGCTGCCACCATTGGGATAGTTAGTTCTCGGCTAGGGAGAGCTGGTCATTTCCGACCTAAACTTCTCCATGAGAAAGGGTTCTGTCATGGCTTATCTGTCTGTGTAAGAGATATCCCATGATCGGGGGTTTTGAAATAGAGGCTGGGAGGTCCAAGGTCAAGGAGCAAGTAGACTCATTATTGGTTAGAGCCACTTTCTGCTCCAATACCTGGGCCTTCTCTTTGTGGCCTCTGAAGGCAGAAAGGGCTGAAAGACGCCCCCTCTCACCCTTCTCCCCTCCTAACTAAGAGATGAACTCAGGGTGCACATATCCGATGAGCACCCCACCTCTGAGCTAAATCCCCAGTTTGAGGCAGACTCTCATTAAGCTGCCTAGGTGGCTGGCCATTAACTCAGGATCCTGCTTCAGCCTCAGGAGAAGTTTGGATTGCAGGTCTGTGCCAGCAGGCCTGGACCTGAGAGTTCACCACAGGGTTCTGGTGGTTCTGTGTCTCTCCTCCATGGACATGCCAGGAAGAGTGAGATGGTAGGTAGGGCTTGAACAGCCACCTGGACGGCCCACCCACTGTCTTCTTCTTTGGGGACTTCTAGATACCCAGAAGGTATCTCAGGAAAAGAACAAGTGTTCACAGACCACTAGCTCCAAGGCAGCTCGCCAGACAGGGCACGTCGCACCTTCCTAAGTCCTTTGGACCACAGGTGTTGTTATATTCCTGTCGCTTGGGTGCTGTGGCAACCCTTGTTCACAGAATCTGTGAGGTCGTGTGTATGCTAGATTTCTCCATGCCTGCCCTAGGTCTCTCTCCATCTTTAAGTTTTCTATCCATCGTTGATTCAGGTTTGAACAAGCACAGAGCAGGCTCCCTGGAGTTAGCACTGCTCCTCCAGAGCCTTCCATCTATAACTGCCACCAAGGGCCAGGGGCCGCTATCCTAACAGACTGGGAACCTTCAATGTCAACCCACATTCATTTACCCAGTCAAGATGAGTGATCAATACTTTGACCCAGCTGCTACCCAGATTCTCTCTGCTCCATGTATCCTCTTGCCTCTCCATTCCACATCTCAAGCCATGCAGCACGGGATACGGAGTAGGGATGCTGCCAACAATGGGCTTGCCCCTGATGCTCCAAGCCCTCTCTTTCTCCAGTGGTTATGATCTCATGGTACCTGTGTGCCTGGTTTGTAGCTCCTAGCTTCCTGTGTCAAGGCCCAGACCACAGTCTGAGCTCCTGGGTTTGAGTGTCTCCACCCTCCATTCTGAAGCTCTTCTTAGGCCCAACAAAAAGCTCAGAACTGCAAGCCTGTGTGGAGCTCTGGCCAGCAGAGGGCAGCTGGTGGCTCCTGGGTCCAGAAAGTGGCTCAGGCCTAGGCTGCAGCCTTATCCAGCAGGAACGGTCCCGGTCACGTGGCTCCTCTGGGGTCCTAGGCAAAGGCAGCCTGGGGCAGCTCCTGGAGTCAATTGTCCATGTAGGTAAATGTCACTCCTCTCAGCGGCCTGAGGTGAAAGGTCATGGACCATGAGGATGTGGCTGCATATGTCATTAGATTTCACCATTTCACTTCCATCAGCAGAGGCACTAGGCCTATCGAGAACGGGAGAAAAGGGGTCTGGTCTATGTCCTTAGAGCTGTGTCTAGCAGGGAGGTGAGGTGGTCCACCCTGGGCTGAGGACAGCCACAGTCATTGCTGTAGCATTAGTGACGTAATACCATGTCTCCTGTGAATGATCATGCAGAGGTTACACAAAAAGACAGTTCCTGGCTGCTATCTGCTGGATGCCTGGTCACTGTCCTGAGAGTTTGCAGACCATTCTTTCCGAGCAGCAGAAACAAGGCTAGGGTCCGTATCAGTCAACTACCAGATAAGGAAACTGAGGCACACAGACGTCTGGGACATCATCAGAGGCCATAGGACAGGGTCAGGATCTTAACCTGCCTGCCGCCATTGAGTTCTTCCTAGCTGCAAGGGCTGAGGGACTACTTCTAGAACAGGCAGGCATGTTAGCATGGGAAAGTGTTGGCAGGGGTTTGGGTCCTTGGAGAGGCAAAACCAGACCTTTGAGTAATTGGCCAGGAAGAGGTTTGGGTGTTTGTGTAGAAGGAGGATTCAGAGGCCAGTGAAGGAATGAAGGACACTGGGGGCCTCATGTGAGCCCCTGTCAATCAATGTGAGCACAGGAAACGCCTCTCTCTCTCTGGACAAGGGGATATAGTGAATGGGGCCCTTCTGATACTGGAACCTCTCTGGACAAGGGGATATAGTGAATGGGGCCCTTCTGATACTGGAACCTACCGCTTGTGGGAGCTGTTCCCTTGATCCCCCCCTGGGTTTTGTGTGTTTATGAGCATTCTCTTTTCTTGCCTGCATAGGGGGCAGATGGCATCCGAGGACTGAAGGGCACCAAGGGAGAGAAGGTAAGGATCTATCTTTCCACTTGATAGTGGGCTGGTTCAGTGTGGTACAGAACCCGGTGGGGTTGCCTCTGAGTATGGAGGGGAGTTGATGCTTACTTGTTTGTAAAAGTTGAAAGGAGCTACCTAGAGCCACGGTACTGCCAGCATCTCCTGGGCTGGCCCAGAGTATACCCAGGGGCCCTAGGATGGCCACGTGGCCATATTCACATACTTCCTCCCTCAAACCCCTCCCTGTGGGTCCTTTGCAGACAGCAGTCCTCATCATGATTAGTTGTCATTGTTAGTACCTGAGAAACCCAGCCTTCCTGCACAGAGTTCATCCAGGCTAGGTTAAAGCCTGGGCTTAGGGCTCAGCGCTGGGACACGTGAAGGCCTGTCCAGCTCAGTGACGGCTCACACTCACATATAAGCCACATTTTGGAATGTGGTGCTGCCTGCCATGGTCAAGGCCACATATCAGGCCTATATGGATCATCATCGGTTAATACGAAGCTAAGTAATGGCCCTCTGAATGCCCTAGCGTCAGAGTGCCCAATACCCCTGGCGGAAGAACCATCGTGGAACTGTGAAGCCAGCTATTTTTGTCCTTTCCGTTAGGTGGTAAGAGGCCTGGCACTTGGATGTGATCTGTCCATCTTGAGCTCCGTCCTACTGGGCTTCCCTCCTGCCGTAGCTAGCGGTTGTGGCAACCCTTTGTGGCGGGCTGTGGTGCTCCCTGGGACACTGGGGTTTGAAGGCTGTGAGAGCAAGGCCTGCCAAGCCTGAGCTCAAGCAGCTGGCACCTGCATCTGCTTATGCTTGCAGATGTGCCCGCCCCTGCATCTCACTGGACACCCGTGGACATTTTTGCCTCCTCTCCTGAGTGATCTTCTAGCCTGAAATCTTTTCTCCAGGCACTGCTTCAAGGGCTGTGGGTGGGAACAGCACAGTAGCTGGGTGGTCCTACCTTGTGTCTGGGTGTTTACTAACTACACTTTGGGAAGAGCAGGCAAAGAGGCCTTTCAATATCTACTCCTTCTAGAGCACCTCTGCAGGGTAGAACCCTAGGCCGCCTCCTGCAGAGTCAGGGGAATGGGTGTGTCTTCTGAACCGTTCAGCCAAGAACACCGCTGTGTGGATCTCATAGGGGTTTAGGAGAAAGCAAGTCCTCTTAAAGTAGATTGAAAAGCCCCGTGTCCCAGAATTCCCACTCTGTTGGGAGTCTTTATTACTGGAGGATCTTCTGCCTGTTTGAGGAGGATTTTTAGAGTCCCAGGCTTACTGCTTTATGTTGTCTTCTTATCTTCACAAGGCAGGGCTGCATGGGAGGATGTGACTGGGTTCCATGGGAATGTTGCCTTACCAGGGAAGTTCCTGGGCTGTCCCAAGGGGGCCAGGAAGGCAGACTTTCATGGTTCTAGGGAGAATGTCTGAGAACTTCGGTGTGAAGCCAGGTGTCCACATACCTCCTTCCAGACAGGCACCGAGTTTCTTCCACGTACAGCTAGCTCTCTTGCTTCTGCCCCGGGCTGGGTGTTCTGCACAGTGCAAACCCATTGTGCAGTGGTGGGAAGTGGTGCTGTGGAGCGGAGTTCTTCTCTGTAGACTGATGCGTTTTCTTGTCTATGCTCAGGGTGAAGACGGCTTCCCTGGATTCAAAGGCGACATGGGAATAAAGGGCGACCGGGTGAGTGTTGTGGGCCTAGGATTCGGGTCAGGGTCGAGCAGGGTGGGTCTGGAGAGCTGCATGAAAGCGGGGGGTATCTGAGACCAAAGAGCAGCTTATCAGAAGGGAGGCAGCACTTCTGCAAGATCTTAGTGTGAGGACGGGATGCCCGGAGCCCAGCGGCCCTGTGCAGTGCTCTCGACGCTGTTCCTCAGTTCCAACTCCAAAGCCAGAGCAGCGCCAAGGACAACTGTGGTCACTGGTCCTCTACTCTGGGTGCTGGGTAGGCATCTTAGTAAGGATGGGGGGGTCCCTGGATTACAGAGAAATTTGACCCCAGAGGATGATGAGCAACCCTGGGAAGAGGAACTGGGAGGGAGGACGGAAACCATCCAGACAGACCTGTAAGCAAACCACTGCCCAAGATGTAGCAGATGCCAACAGCTCCATATCCTATTGAGGATCTGCAGTCTCTCTTGAGCTCCTGGGCCATCCCGGTCCCCAGGATGCATTCAGGTCACTCTTAAGACCATGCAACCCCAGTGCCCTGCCATCTGGTGTTGGGTGGTGGGTGATGCCCTATAGCCTGGCTGCTTTCTGATGGGTTGCTCACCCCAGCTCCAGAGAGAGCTGTTGGTGCAGAAGAGGGCATGGCTTTCTCAGATTGGGGGTGCCTAGCACAGAAGGCACAATGAGCCAGGGTTTAACAGTGGCACTGAGGGCGGTTTCTAGGTTGGTGACCCATAGAACCATCTGCTAGCTCCTGCTGAGACGTTCTCCACAACTTCAGAATGAGTCTGAGCCTGACAGAAGGTGACGCACTGTGCTTCTGGTAGCCCAGATGTTGCACACACCTGAGTGTTGTCTATTGTCTAACGCGGGCCTGTTGTCCACTTCTGTGGTTATCTCCCAAAGCAGGCCCCAAAGGAACCTTTGCCAAACATTCCAGAACAAGAGGGCCTATATACTTGACACTTTGCCACAACCTGTCAGAGAATGACAGAAGCCACCTGCCTGTCCTAGAGGAGGAAAATTAAAAAGGGACATGGTGTTCCATCATGCTGCTGCTGAAGGCTGCCCCAGACCTCCTCCAAATGAAGGATCCTCATTGCCTTGGTTGAGGTGCTACCCTAGGTCAACAGCAGAAGTCCCTTTGACTCCTTCTCTCTGATGTCTCGGCACACACAATTAGAGTCCACTTGACTGAGCACAGTCGTGGTGGTGTGTGCCTGTAATCTCAAGGGACAGAGGCAGGAGGATGAGTTTGCGTTTTCAGCCAGTTTAGAGAGACCCTGGAGATGAGATGGAAGTAGGAGATAGAAGATAGATAGATAGATAGATAGATAGATAGATAGATAGATAGATAGATAGATAGATAGATAGATAGATAGATAATAGATAGATAGAGATAGATAGAAATAGATAATGAGTCATACAAAAGGTACTTCCTGGGAGCACAGTTTTTAACAGATGAGGGAGCACGGTACTATGGCTCTGCTTCCTCTACAAATAGAGCCTTGTTTTAGAGCCGGGTTTTCTCTAGGTGCGCAGATGTGAATACTTAAAGGATTAGTAGGTTGAATGAGCACTCTGCAGTTGTTTGTCTCTGAGCAGTCTGTGTTTTGATGTGTGTGTGTGTGTGTGTGTGTGTGTGTGTGTGTGTGTGTGTGTGTGTAATCCTACCCCAGAGTAGTGGGAGGGGTCAGTTGGGGGTAGAGACTGGGGAGCATCTCCCTCATCTCCTCTTTTCTGATTGCAGGGAGAGATTGGCCCACCTGGTCCTCGAGGAGAAGATGGTCCTGAAGGCCCAAAGGGTCGTGGTGGTCCCAATGGTGATCCTGGTCCTCTGGGGCCCACTGGGGAGAAGGTTTGTGGTTACAATGCTTAGCTATGCCTAGAGGGCTCTGAGTGCCAGGTGGCCCCTCCCATGCTTGGCAGGGGTAGTGGGACTTCTGAATAGCCCATGTCACTACCCCCAGTCTTTTGCCTCTTCTCCCAGTATGTGTGTGTGTGTGTGTGTGTGTGTGTGTGTGTGTGTGTCTGTGTATGGATCCATTGGTCCTTCTCCTGTTCCATGTTCCCCTTCTGAACCCCACCACCATACCTTAGAGGAGTGTTTTCCTCCAGATATAAGCAAATATATCTTGGGGACCTTACCAGCCATACATCCGTTACCCATCCCTATCAAGTCCTGCCTCCACTTTTGGGGTGACAGAATGTTCTCACACATGGCATGTGCACGAGGTTCCAGTAGACACCTGTCTCTAGCCTGCCCTGTACCACCAGTACCCTCCTACACTTTGTCCCCAGTAACCCAGGGAGGAAGGGACACAAGGAGGACTTAAGTCCCCCACTCCATCCTGCCCTGGGCTAGAACTCTTACAGAGTGTTCAGAACCCCCTTGGGTAAGAACATTCTTCTTCCTGGCCATACTAACCATCCCTTTGCTTGGTGGTTGGTTTTCCAGGCATGTTGGTAAGATAGGCTCACTTAGAGACCCACTCAGTTCCAGAGGGGTGGGATCCAGTTGCCTCTGTACACTGACCCCACCCTTCCAACCTGCCCTAGCCCCCCTCAGAGCAGTGCTCTCTGCTCAGAGAACGAGATGGAGAAGTCATGTTTATGATTTATGAGTCTTTTTTCTGCTCCTAGGGAAAGCTCGGAGTGCCAGGATTGCCAGGGTACCCAGGAAGACAGGGACCAAAGGTAATTTAAGCCATGTTAAGATGTCCTGGCAGGCACTGTCTCATGCGGCATCCTGCACACTCCCAACCCCCTCATCCGTTCTCCACCTCTGCGGGACTTCTGTGTCACAGTAGAACAATATGTTCGCTGTAATCTCATAGTCCCCAGGCAGCCTTTGGTGTTAATTTGATCAAGCTCAAAGAAAGCGCTTGGACGAGTTGAGCCTTTCAGAGAAGGGGGCAGAAACCATCCCAGCCATGGGGCTGGCCAGCTTGGGGTCCCGGTGGCCTACTGGGGTTGCGTAGCCCTCTGGCTTATCCACACCAGCCTGCTCTTGGCCTCATTTTGCTTTGGAAGTTTGGGGACTGTTTATAACGGAGCAGGAGAGGGACAGCTATCGTCTTATCTGCAGTCATGTTCAGGCTTAAGTGGAACAGGTCCTAAAGGCTTTGGAAATCAGTGTGAACATTATTCTCTTCTCATCCCACATTTTATTATTCACGGTTCCTCCTTAAACAATAACTGCTGTCTGCGCTGGAGACCTGGTTAGCAGCACTCGGCCAGCCTGCCCCAGATTTGCATCCCTGCCCTCTGCTGCCTGCTAGCTCCACTGGCTTTGACTCACAAGAGCCAGGGCCTGCCAACCAAAGGAGAAGGGCCTGTATGGGCAAGCAGTGGCCTGTCCTCCTGTTCGCTCTGTGTGTCCCTTAGATATGACCTCAATGTATCTGCCACTTGGAGTCGTCCGCCCAAGTGTTGGGAAATGGGCGCCTGGGTACATTTTTCTTCCTCTTTTTAGGTGCTTGTCCCAGGAGGAGAGAAAGGAGAGGAGACATCTGAGAGAGGGGAGGGTGGGATATGACACAGTGCTGGCCGCTTTGGGGACACAAGACAGCAGGATCTGAATCTCTGTACTTGGGCTGTGACTAGATGCAGCAATGGGCTGTACAGTGGCCGCCCCAGATCCCCTTGTTTCAGTCTCCTGCCTGGTGGCCAGGTGGACACAAAGAAGGACTACAGGGCATGGAGTCAAAGACTTCCTGGAACAGGAATGTGCTCAGGGCAGGATGCTAAGCCACCCAGAGGGCAGACCCACAAAGGGCCGTAGATAACACCAACATTGGTGCGCAGTGGGCTGCCCTGGGTATGTCCTGGGGAGCCCCCGTGGCATATTTTTGTTCATATATGGAGTCTGGAAAGTCATGAGAACCATATTTGGCCTGTGTGTACATCTGTAGAGTTGAATATAGTTAAGTACTACAGTCTGTGCCTGGATTTGGGTCCATTTCTGACCCTGGAAACCGTTATGCTGTAGTTAAGGCTTTATGGGACAGGTCACAAATTGTGACCACAGGGTCAATGATCAGAGCTGTGAGATGCAGCCCCTATTTCCACAGAACCTCAGCAGCTCATGTTCTCCCATCCCCCAGATAACAGCTGGCAATGCACAGCCTCTATGTGGGTAGTGAGGGGAACGGGATGGAACATGTTAGGACTTAACTTTGGGTTTGGATTTGGAATCTAGTGAATGCTCAGGAAATACTGAGTGGTAAATGGGTGTGGAATGGGAGGTGGCTAGGCGAATGGATGATAGGAGGCTGGAAGGATAGGTGAGTGGGTTTTCCATGGGTGGGTGAGTAGGATGGCTAGCTGGTGGGCGGGGGCTTGGTGGGCATTGCATGGCGGTTGGGTACAAAGATCTGGTCAGTGGGTAGAAAAGGAATGTGAACAGTATCAGGAACTCGCCCTAGTGGGCACGACAGCATGGCCCTTGCTCCTGGCTTGGCAGTCTTGTTTTATCTTTCCTTTACTGTCTTGCAGGGCTCTATCGGATTCCCTGGCTTCCCGGGTGCCAACGGAGAGAAGGGTGGCAGGGTAAGGACTGCGGTTGCTCGACCGCCTTGGCGTGCAGGTGTTGGTTCCCCAGTCAATGCTCGGCTGATTTTTCCCCATGTGTTATCAAAACTACGTTTTCAGAAGTAGCGGATCTTGAGCTCTAAGCCTTTCGTCAACTTTCAGTTATGGAGGCACCATGATTGCAAGGGGCCGTGGGAGGGCAAAAGCATGCTGGGAGAATGGAGCTTTCTGATGGGTGGGAGCCAGGAAACTCTTAGGGCTCCTCCAGACGATCCTCTTCTGAGAGACTTCCCTGCATCCTAACTTTACAGGGAGGGGGAAAAGGTCGTATTTTGTTCTCGTTGGTGTGATCTACCACACGGAGTGCATATCAGCTTGGGGCTATGTGCAGTGACTCCCAGACCTGCAGTCCCTGTTGGAAGTTACCCAGGTTGTAAAGACAGGGCAGACATGACACCATTGGGTTCCCTCTGTTGTCATTCTCACAGAGGTATCTTGAGGGCCAACCTGGGGGAACCATGTCCCTCCCCCTTCACCTTCTGTGATGTCCTTGTTGACTCGGGCCTTCCTTGTAGAAGCCCCGCCCCCGACATCACATCTCTGAGTGGTGGCACAGATCTGAGCACCTCCAGTTGGAAGATGAAGTGTGATGGTCATCTTGGGCTTTGGTTACGTAGAGAGGCCTTTGGTGTTTGGGACACAGAACAGACTGCTCCTTGCTACCTGCCCTCCACGCACACAGAGCTGAGGCTGAGGCTCTTCCTCTCAGGACATTGCTTCATCAGAATGTCATGTGTAAAACAGAGTTGATGTGCTCTTAAAAACCAGGATAAATGACTTCAGGATATGAGACCATGTGAATAAGCCAGTGGTCTCCAGTCTCACAACTCAGAAAGCAGAAATGTCCTGGGAAGGAGTGCACAGGGTTGAGACTATCTACTGCCACCATCGCCTCTCATTCACACAGTTCTTTTATCATCTTTCTGTATCTCTACATATCTTCTCGTTTCTCCATTCGTTGGTCCATCCATCCATCGGTCCATTCATCCATTGGTCCATCCACCCATTGATAATCCATCCATCAGTTCATCCATCCATCCATCCATCCATCCATTGATAGTCCATCCATCAGTCCATCCATCCATCCATCCATCCATCCATCCATCCATCCATCCATCCAATCATCTATCTCTCTTCTCAGTCAAACTCTCTATCTAGAATCATCTGACTAGTGTTTGTGGGAAGGTTTGTCCCCTGGATATTTGGACATACTCCCCGTGAGGTCCAGGGTCTCACAGGTGTGTAAGTTGCTTCTGGAATAGGATGGAAAGCTCATGGGTTGTTGCTTTGCCTACATGAGAGCTTAACCAAAAATTGGGGGTCCTTGGACCACTAGGAGTGACTGGCTTTCCTAACGGTCCATGGAGATTGGAGGCTGGACTGGCCTTGCAAGGAGCCTCTGGTGCAAAATCATCTCCTGAATTAACACCAACCCCAAGGTTAAGGCTATGTTATCCTGTTGCTCCGCCATGCTCCCTTAGTCACATGGGCTTCACAGAAGGCAGTTCATTCGCTTGCACCGCACGCTTCCTAAGTCCTTGCTAAGCTCAGAGCTTACCAGGCAGGGGATGCTCCGGTGACTGAGCAAGATAAGAAGCCGCCAGGAACCAGTGCTCGAGGGTAACGAGCATGCAAGGAAGGATAAACTGAGCCCCTAGACCCAGGTACTACCAGGAGGCAAAGATGCTCCTGCTAAGACCAGAAAGGGCTGGGGGTGGGGAAAGGGGGACAGAACCACTTAGGGAAGCTGGTGTAGTTGAGCCCAGTGCAGAGGCCTGGGCTGGTGGAGGCTGTGTCTCAGAGTAGGTCTTTATCCCAAGGCAGCCAGAGTTTAGTCATGGGGGTAACCTCGGGGAAAATTTTAAAGGTAATCCTGGTCCCATGTGACAGAGGATGGGAAGGCTGTGAAGGGGTGGGGGTGGGGTCTGTGCTGCACCCTGGAGACCTGCTCTACTTGCAGAAGACGTGGTCAGCAGCCTGCCTCTCTTGTGGATGCCATGCTGGGCTTATAGCACATTGCGTCTTTACCACTCACCCATATACCTCGGTCCTCAGTTACCAGAGGCCTGGCTTCCGCAGAGCTGGTGGTCCGTGACTGTCTGACAGTGGGAGGTTAAATGGGAAGCCATCAGAAGCAACACTGCCCAACCAGCCAGCTGCAGCCCAAGGCCGAGCCAAGATGCAAGCAGAACAGTGTCTTAGGACAAGACTGTATCCCGCCTCTTGGAGGGGTCCCAGGAGAGGAAGGCCTTCCTGAGGTCTCCCAGCAAATTCAAGCTCTTCATACTTCAGCTTGATATCGTGTTCCAGAGGAGTTGTAGGCAAGACCCTTTCAGGGACCCCCTCTTTTCTCCTGGCAGGCTCTAGAGGCCAGGTACACCTGAGGCTTAGATTTCCACATACCCTGCTGGGTACCAGGCTACCCCAGGGCCCAGATGGAAGCTGGGCTGAGACCTGTTTGCCTCTTGCCAAGGCTAGTGTGCCTAGACGCCCCAGGAACCATCAGGGCAGGCTGCATCGGGTGCCAGCGATGCCGCAAGGTCAGATGGCATCGGCGTGTCGTTCCAGGCAGTGTTAAAGGTAGGAGAGGGACAGCAGGGTTGGCAGCCCAGCCTGGATTGCGTACCCAGATGAGTCAGGGCTAGTTACACTGTCAGTAAGGGCACACACATCAGAAGACAGCAGATGTCTTCCTTAATTTTCATATGCAAATATTTACCTGCAGCCAAAGGATGTTGTCACAGAGCTGAGGCATTATAACAGGAACGCGTGTGCTGTTAAGGGGGAGAAAAAAACATAACTCATTTGCTGTGATTTGTTTCATTAAATGCCTTTCAAAATGGGAGACTGTTTTGCTTCTGCTAGCGAACAAGTGGGAAATGCTAAGGAAAGGCTCACTCTATGGCTTCGGCTTATCGCTCTGACTTGGCTCTGTTGGTAGCGGCCAGGATAAACCCGGGATGAACCTCAGAGTGCTGGAGCCTCTGCGGGCAATCCATTACCTCTGTGCGCTGTGGGTAAACTGCACTTGCGGGCCATTATATCCTTGCTATGGCAGAAAACAGAAAACAAATGCCGTGCGTTTGCTTTCCGGGGTCTGGAAAATGCAGATCAGCAGCAGTGAAAGGCCGGAACTCTGAGAGAAGCCAGGGACTCTTGGATGTATGATTTCTATGTTAAATTGCAGCTTCCCCTCGCGCCTGCAGAGGCTGATGAAAATTTAATGCCTAATATTCTTAACAGTAGCGGAAGAAAATTATGTGTGATAGGAGTTGACTTTCTTCTCTCTTCATGTAATGATTTCTGTGCCCACTAAGAGGAGAGGAGAGAAGAGGCAGGGAGGGGAGTGGGGAAGAGGGAGGGAGCCAGTGACCTAGCTAAGTAACAGACACAATCCATCAATGTTTCTGCCCTTATACTCTTCCCATTCGCCCCCAGATGGGACCTTCCTGACCTCATTCTGGATTCTTGAAGTCTCTTGTTAACTCAGGGAGGGCAGCCTGCAGGTCTGGGCCATCCGTGCCCAGGGTAACTGACATCCTATTCTCTGCTTCTAGGGGACACCTGGAAAGCCAGGACCACGGGGACAGCGAGGCCCAACGGTAACTAACCTTCCTTGTGGCCTAGAGCTTCTCTGTACAAACTGAGCATGTGAGGTGGGTGGGTGGGCTCTGTGAGTCTGGGGGCCTCTGAGCTAACTGACCTTTCTTCTCTCTGTTCGTCTGCTCAGGGTCCGAGGGGTGAAAGAGGCCCACGGGGCATCACAGGGAAGCCTGGCCCTAAGGTAGGTTCATGGTATTTTCCCATTGTGGAGATCAGCCATGGGTGGTCTGTGTAACAATTTTCTTGACTATCATTAAAGGGGGCTCTGCCCTCTGGCAGCCTTCAGCACGCTTTGTGAATTGAACCACGTGACTCAGGGTAACCCTAGGGAGACCCCATGCAGACAGAGCTAGGACAGCTCTCAGACACAGGAGCTTCAGACCCCAGGAAGCCAGCCTTGCACAGCCCCACCCAGGTCTGGCAGGGAAGCCTTCTTTCTTTTCTGGTAAGGGTGTCTGAGAACGGTAGAGGGCTTCGCTAGAAGGTTCCTTCTGGTGCAGGCAGGAGCTGAGCCTACCACTGCCCAGACTCCTCATGCTGAGTGGGGAAACCAGCTCCCTGTGCTGTAAACCTGGGGAAAGCCAAGCATGGTGTGTTGCCCAGTTCTAAACAGTAAAAATCCAGACTCGGGGACTGAAGAGATAGTGTTTGAGAGCAGTTGTTGCTCTTCCAGAGGACCGAGGTTTGGTTCCCTGCATCCACACATAGCACAAAACTATCCGGAACTATGGTTCTGGGGCATCTGATGCCATCTTTGCAGGCACACAACTGATGCACAGGCAGCATGCAGGCAAAATAGCATTGATACACATAAGAATATTTTAAAAATAATCTTGCTGGGAGGAGGTTCCAGTTAGCAGAGAGTCAACACTGACCCATTCCTCTGGCCCATCCTCTCTTTTTTTTTCCATCCCCTCTTTTGAGCTCTTCTGTACTAAGTTTCAGGTCCATCACACACACACACACACACACACACACACACACACACACACACACACACACTGGACTCACCTGTTCCTAAGAAGTTCCTCCTCTCAGCTAGGTACATGGAATAGTCAGAAGCTGAGCCGTGTGTTCTTTCTATTCATTTTGATGTGCTCTTGGCTGAGCACAGTCTGTGTCAGGCTAGCCATGGGGGCCTGTTCCAGAAGTATCACCATCCTGCTCATGCTAGCTTCCTATTGGCTGTGCACGGAGGCAGGCTAGCATGGAACTGAGGCTCAATGCCACTACATACTGCTGTACTGGACTGTAGAGGGGCCCTCGAAGAGCCCTTGGCCATAGCAGTCATGGTGAGCTTTTCTCTCCTCTCTCAGGGCAACTCCGGAGGCGATGGCCCGGCTGGCCCTCCTGGTGAGCGGGTAAGAGTCTTTCAGGCCTGGGCTATGAGGGGATTTCCAGGGAGGAAGCTGGCCCCAAACATACTCCAGGCCCTTCACCTTGGGTGAGCCAGTACAGGAGGTAAACAGTGCCCTGCAGAGGAGCAGGGCTTGCTGAGGCTTGAGAGCTCATATCCAGAAGTTTGTGTTCCTCGGGTAGAGACCTCATCCCACCCTCTGGACCTGGCCTTGGGGTGCTGGAGATGACTAAGACCACAAAAATTCTGTCTTGGCCTCATACAGCAAAGAGGACTCGGTATTGCCATGCAACTTGACCACTGGACATCTATCTATATCTATCTATCTATCTCTATCTATCTATCTATCTATCTATCTATCTATCTATCTATCGATCTATCTATCTATCTATCTATCATCCATCCACCTATCTACCTTACCTATCTTTTCTTACCCATCTATCATCTATCTAGTATTTATCTGTCTCTCTGTCTGTCTCCCTACCTATCATCTCTCTTAGCAATCTACCGTCTATTACCCATCTACCATCTATCTAGTATCTGTCTGTTTGTCTGTCTGTCTACCTACCTATCATCTATCTTGGCAATCTACTGTCTATTACCCATCTACTGTCTTCTATCTAAGTTCTCTCTCCCTCTTCTCTCTCTAGAGTCAAGTGGGAAAAAAGAGGTCAGGTTAAATAGGGAGAAGGTTTTAGGGCACCCAGTGCCACAGTGAGGAAAGAGTGGGGGATGCTAACAGGAAAAAAAATCCATTCTCAAACTTGCCACTCTCTGTTCCCAGGGACCTAATGGACCCCAAGGACCCACGGGCTTCCCCGGACCCAAGGGTCCCCCGGTAAGTACTTCTTTCTCCCATGGAGATGGCAGGTCAGGTTTCCCTGACACCATTCTCCTCCTCTCCCTGGGCTATGGGGGAGAAGGGTGGACCCTGCCAGGTGGGCAGTGGAGACAACCTCCCAAGCCTGGCTGCTAAGGCGGCCTGTGGCCATGCCCCACCCATTCAGGCCTCCTGCTCTGGAAAGAGTTTACTTCTAGACAGAATTTCCTTTCCATGAGCCTCGCCGCTGAGGCCCTTCCCCTGTGTGCGCCTCCCATGGCAGGTCCTGCTGTCATTGAGAATATCATGACATTCTAACTGAGTTTGTGCTAGTGTATTGGGTGACCACACAAATGTAACAAGATTTCTTAAACAAACTGAAAGGTCTTTTGTCCATTCTGGAGCCATGTCTGCAGCAAAAGCTGGTTCCTCCCTAGGATCCAGGCAGGGCTGACAGCAAAATCCACAGCAAGGGAAGGCCCACTCAGGGCCCACCTATTGCAAGGGAGGGCTCACAGAAGAAGAAAGTACAGGGTAGGAGGCATCCCACAACAAATGAGAATTCACTCTAGAAGAAGGCTCAAGCCAGGAGAAGGCCCAGGGAAGGTGACAGTCCATGCCAGGGGAGGTCAGTGCCTGTGAAAAATCCATTGTAGGGGAAGGCATAAGGCATGGGAGGTTCATGCCAGGGAAATTCCACATCAGAGGAGGAACCATAGTCCACTGTAGGGGGAGGCTGGAAACATGGAAGGTCCATGGGAGGAAAGGGTCTGGAACTTAGCCCACAGCAGGGGAAGGGCCTTGGCAGGGGATGTTCATGGCAGGGAAAGTCTGTCCAGACCTCTCTCTGGGTTCTGGAGTTACTGTCCCTCCTCAGTTGTCTGTCAAGCTTGACAGATGAGGATCCCAGTGCAACCAGGTCACCCACCCGCTCAAGCTTGGGAAGCTGACTGACCACCGCCCCCCCCATCTCTGTTGACCCCTTGGGACAGCTATAAGGATTGTGGGACAGGTTTCTCCATGGCATCTAGTTCCATGATTGCTGTCCCTGTGGCAGCTGGGTGATTCCCTTTCTCAAGAGCCACTAAAATGACATAATTTTTGTCACCTGCTTCTCTGAACTGCTGAATGAACCTTCCCTGCTGTGATTCTTTCCACAGGGCCCACCAGGCAAGGATGGGCTCCCTGGACATCCTGGGCAGAGAGGCGAGACAGTGAGTATTACAAGTGCTGGGAACACGGCAATGTCTGGCCTTTCTGGCTGGGTTGCTCACAACCCTATACATAGCACACTGCTGACTGCCTGGCATAGCCAGGGGGTCCTGCCCAGCTGGGAAAGAAGCAAGGCTTCCTGTGGACCAGCCATCTGCTGTTGACTTGGGGTCAGGCTATGGGGTAGGCAGGAGCCCCAGGATGTCACAGTGGAAAACTGGGCAGTGATTCTTTGCTTGTTTTAGTAGCTTTGGACAAAGGCCATGTTTAAAGCCATCGGGACACAGTACTGTGACATCAGAAGACCTGTGTCTCCAACTTTTATTTTCCCTGGGTAACTGTGTGTGCAGCCTTACTGGGGACACCACAGCCCTTATAGGGAAGAGTGCTTGGGGGCTGGGGGGGGCACTCTGTCCCTGTGAAAAGCTGATCACTTAGGCTACAGAACCCCATGGCAAGGGTGGCAGCACATGGATCCCAATATTGTCCATCTGGGAGATTCCAGCTTGGGGAGCTGGTGGAAGGGAGCAAAAAGTGACTTTAGCCTCCTCTGTCATGATAAAGAAGAATCGTTTGTGGATGGGAAATGGGATGGCTCAGTGCGTGAGGTGCCCCATGGGGCAAGCATGGGTCTGAGCTCCCATCCTCAGCACTGATGTGAAAAGTCAGTGTGGAGGTGCAAGTCTGTAGCTCTGAGGCAGGAGAAGGGGAGACAAGAGGGTCCCTAAGACTGTCTGGCCAGCTAGTTCAGCCAATGAGCGGACTCCAGGTTCAGTGAGAGACCCCATCTCAGAAAGAGCACTGCCTGCCTGTGATCTTGGTTGCACTTGTGACCCCGGGATTTCAGACTGGAAGCAACTGAGTCCTCCAAGTGCTGGTGACAACATCCTTGCTGCCACTCTGAATGCTCTCTTTGTGTCCCCTGCCCCATCCACATTAAAGGGCAGTTTGTACAGGCTTAAGCGTTTCTCACCGAGCAGAGTGGGGCCCATGGCGCCGACAGGCTTCTGTGTCATTATATCCAGTTCATTGTGCCTGAAGGTTTCTGGGGGCTCTCATGGCTGAAACTGACCCTCCTGACGTGGACCTTTGACCACCTCATCATATCGAGTCCCGGCACATGCTTTAAGATGTTGTCCCCTCTGCCTTTCAGTGCACAGGGACGAGGAGCCTTTTAATTATGCCTTTGCCAGTGTTGGAGCAGCCCGTGCCGGCTGATAAATGAAGATTACCTTGCTCTTTTGTTTAGAGAGAAAAATTAAAGCATTTCTTCAGAGCTCTGCACATTCTCCTCTAATGCCTTTCCAAGGAGACAAGAGAAGAATTTTGCATACTGTGTGCTTTTCTTCCTCAGACTTACTCTGCAGATAATTAAACCTGTCTTTGCTTGGGAAAGTGTAGTTCCCAGCATCTTCGATCATGCCGCGGCCACCTCTGTAAATATGGGGCCACTTCGGCAATGCCGCTGACCATCCAAGACTTGTCTGGAGACCTCTGGAGTGTAGCCTTTCTTCTTTTCCCTCTCCTCGTCACCTCCTCTTTTCCTCCGTTTTCCTCCATCCAGACACAAGTGGACATTACTTCTTAGTGGGAGCCCAAACTCTGTTTCTCAGCAAGGAGCAGACTCCTCCTTGTCGGTCCTGCCTGGCCCTCGAATGGCTGTGGACCTGGTGGGAGGTCTTTCTTGCCCTCCTCACGGACACTGCCATGAGCAGAGTTTTACTTTGGCTCCTACATCCTGTCAACTTTCCCCCTCTTGACCTGTCCATCACCCCTTATTTTTGGCTGTCAAATAGATGTGTCTCAGAAATGCCTGCTGTGTGAGCTGTGTTGGGCTGAGAGAGAAGAGCTCTCTGGAGACGACAGGGCAGAGTCTGATGTGGTTCATGTGGCCAGTGAATTGTGTGAGATATTAGACTGTCACCTGCTGGCCCTGAGCCACCTGCTCACCCTCCTGCCGTAGCAGTGACCTCTGCACAGCTAGAGCATCCTTCTCAGGCCTTGGGTAGATCCATCCTTGTATACCTGGCAGCTGCAGGTGTATCTCATTGTGCCAACTTTGCTCTGCCATCAGGCCTCAGATCAAGCTTAGCTTGCTGCAGCTTCCTGCTCAATAGGAGAGATCGGGCAGAAGAGCCCAAGTGGGGGGCGAGCCTGGACCATTGTAGGCATGAGCATTTAGATCCTCAAGGAGACAGCATCTATGAAGTGACTTTAAACTAACATATTTGAGCGGACAGCTTCAGAGAACAGCCAGGCCTGGCTCCCGCCCGTCCTAAATATGAAGAGACGCAGGCAGGCGAGTCACCTGCTGTGCGTCAGAGGCGTCAGATAACAAAGGCTAAACCGTCCTACAAAGTTGCTAATGAGCACCAGCCCAGAGACGGCTCTCGTGTGTCCTCAGAAAATGAACACGCAGTGACATGAGGGAGAATAACAGGCTTAAAATCGGTTTCTCAGTACAAAGACGCAGCGTGGAGCTCACCCACCTGACTTCAGTAGTCTCATGAAATTAGTATGGAAAGGGAGCATAAGGCATGACTCCAAAGTGAGGGTTTCGAGCGCAGCCACCGGGATTGGTGCGGGATGGGCTTCTGAGGAGACTATAGCAGTGTGGTGTGTGTTGCCGCAATGGCCCTCAGCTTGCTGACTCTCTCCACAGGGTTTCCAAGGCAAGACTGGCCCTCCAGGCCCCCCGGGAGTGGTTGGCCCTCAGGTGAGACCTTGCAGCGTCCTGGGTCTGGGAGTCAGGGCTCTGGTCAGTTTTCCCCAGTTCTAGGGGGGTGGACCCGCTAGTGGAGAGGCTTAAGTCCCATGGAAAGTTTGTGCTAACTGCAGGAGATGAACCCCTGGAGGGGCTGTGCTGAGAGAAAGCAGGCAGGAGAGCTCAGGTGACCCCAGGCCAAACAGGGCCAGGCTCTGGAGTCACAACTACCCCCATGGGCACAGGGACCAATGGTGTCTTTTTGTCCTCTTGCGGGCAGCAGAGGCACCTGATTCCAACCAATATGGATCAGTGAAGGGCACAGGTTCCAGCTGGGGCTGATGACTTTAGATCCAAGGACAGTATTGTACCCGCCACCTTGCCACTTAGAAAGTCACACCTGACATAATGAGAAGAGACTGACACCAGGTGTCACCCCAGAATTGGAGCCCATGAGGCCTTCTCCTCCCTGTGGCAATTATGGCAGCCCTTGGTATCTTTCTGATCACATCCCAGAAACAGCCTCTCGAGAGGCGTGGGCACAGGGGGACACCAGCCATGGCTAACTCTCCACTGGCTTCATCTTTTCCTCCTGGCGTTTGGACAGCAGGAAGAGCCTTGCGAGAGAATGGAGAAGAATGGGAGGTCCACTGTGGATGCTTTGGCACCATAGTCGGGCTGTCCCTAGGCTCAGGAAGAAGAGATTACCCCCTTACAGGTCACTCACTCAAAACCAACACGGTCTCTCCCTGTAGGGTCCCACAGGAGAAACGGGTCCGATGGGCGAGCGTGGTCACCCTGGCCCTCCAGGGCCCCCTGGTGAACAGGGCCTCCCAGGTGCTGCCGGAAAAGAGGGGACAAAGGTGAGTGTCCGGAAGCTTCCGTGTGGGAAGAATCTTTTTTTTTTCCCAGGGAATCAGTTAAAACTTTGCTTTTCCTCTTGATCTTTCTCAACAAATGGGTAATTTATCAAACACATGCTTCTCTGAAACCTACACGTTCAGATCCATTTTGCTTGAACGGAGACAGGGCTGTGACCTGCTGCAGCTAGCGCACAGAGGGAACATGGGATCAAACCATCCCATACCCTGTGGAGCGTGCCTTCCCCTGCTGCCCATTCCTCCCAGAAACAGACTAAAGGCTCTGAGTCTTCAGCAGCCAATACAGATCTGGTAGAGCACAGTTCTTTGAAAACCCCTCGCTTAAACACACTGAAAATAGATTCTGAAAATGAAAAATGAATGCATTTCTAACCTTGTACTCAGCGCCGACTTTCCCTTTTTTTGTAGTCTGTCCAGTAGGCTGGAGTGCCCCAAATTTGTGGTTGTAATGTTTGTATGCTAGCATAAAATTCTTCAAATTTCTGTGTCAGCAACTAAAAATACGAGCGCTCAGGCTATTTTTTGTTATTGTTGTTTTGAGACAGGGTCTCACTGTGTAGCCCTGGCTAGTCTGAAACTTGCCATGTAGACCAGGCTGTGCCTGAACTTGCAGAGATCCACCTTCCTCTGCCTCCTGAGTGGGTTTAAAGGCATGTGTCACCGTGTCTGGCCCACCCCATCTGTTGATGTGATCATATAAAAATAAATAAGATTAGAGACATTCAGGAAATAAATACTGAAGGAAATCACACATCCCGTAAGTGTGTGGGTAAGTAAAGACATATATCCTCAGATCTGTGTGTATGTGAATACACATCTATAACCCTAACATACACAGCTCTTGGACTATAAATCTATCTATTCTAGAAAAAGAGAGCTCGTTGAGTTCAGAAAGATCTGTGTCTTCCCATGTGAAGCCAGGGAAAATTCTGGAAGATATTCTATCTTTTACACTTTTGGGAAGGGCAAGCCCAATGGTGTCTATTATTAGAAGTGGGTATTGGGGTGGCAGCCAAGTTCCCTGAGTGGTGTGTTTTTAACCACAAGCTACTAGTGTGCCCTTAGCTTGACACGGTCCCATTGCGGAACCCTTGTGGTTCTGCTGGACTTTATAGGTCTGGGACCTGAATGAGCACAGGGAGAGGGAGTCACAGTTGGAGTCCCTTCCCCAGATCTACATACAGAACCAGCCTGGAGAACATGGTTCCCAGGTGTTTGCAGGAGCTGAGCTCAAGTCCACAGAGAAGTCCACAGAGGAACAGAGGCGACGTGCCAGGTCCGGGCTTCCGTCTTCAGCTTCCAAATGGAAACAAAAGCAGAGAATTTCCTTAAAGCCAAGGGGCTAGAGGAAGCTCCGGTCAAGATCCCAATGGATCTTAACAAATGCCACACCCTGCACCTTAGACAATGAAGGAGGTTGAGAGATCAACAGCTGGCACTTCCAGGTAGGGTTAACTCTGGCTCTCTTTCCAGGGGGACCCAGGCCCTGCTGGCCTCCCTGGGAAGGATGGCCCTCCAGGATTGCGTGGATTCCCTGGGGACCGAGGGCTCCCCGGCCCAGTGGTGAGTGATGGGCTAGGGGGGTATTGCAGTATGGTGCACAGCCCTGGGGCTCCCTCTGTGGGTGTGGCGGTATGGTGCACAGCCCTGGTGCACAGCCCTGGGGCTCCCTCTGTGGGTGTGGCGGTATGGTGCACAGCCCTGGGGCTCCCTCTGTGGGTGTGGCTGTATGGTGCACAGCCCTGGGGCTCCCTCTGTGGGTGTGGCGGTATGGTGCACAGCCCTGGTGCACAGCCCTGGGGATCCCTCTCAGTGCCCTCAATCCTATTCCTACTACTTCACAGGGAGCACTTGGGCTAAAAGGCAGCGAAGGCCCCCCTGGCCCGCCAGGTCCTGCGGTAAGTCAAAGTCTTCTATCCCATCCTATCCTTCAGACTTGTTGTTCCTCAGGCAAGGTAGGATGCCCTCAGAGCTGGGAGGGCGTGCCTAGCTGCTAAGGTCCCCATCAAGTGTGTCAGGAGGACAGGGTAGAGAGTAGGAATAGAATCCCTGAGCCAGAGGCTGGGTTGATAGCATCATAGGAGCACGTTGGATGAGGAGCAGCAGGGGAGTGACAGCTTGGAGATCTACAAGTGACCTGTCTGGGCATGGAGGTGAGGAGGGGGACTCACACTTGGTGTGGACCTCTCTTGGGTCAGCACAGAGAGTAGGTGCTCTCCTTATGAAGCTCAAGGATGTGTCCTAGGGCGGAGCACCCAGAACAGGTAGGAAAGGGGTCTAACTCTAGCCTATAGTCCAGAAGCTATTACATGTTGTTTCATGAACTAGCTAATCCCCCGCCAATCCCAGTACCCCAACTGTAAGAGGCTCTAGGACCCTGCCTTCCCAGGCCCTTAGCCGTGGCTCCGTGCCTGAGGCTGCTCCTCCCTGACATGGGTAAGGGCTGTCCACTTTGCTTCCTCTGCCATTCAAGCCAGCCTGATGGATGTGCTCAGGTATCAAGTCCAGATGAGTTTGGGAGTAACCTCCCTTAGCTGGGTTCCAGGCTGGGGACATCAGATGGAACGAGAAACTAGTTTCCCCTTTTGATAGGGTATACGGAGGGCTTGCAGGCTGGGTTGGCCTTTCGGTGTGACCTTAAGCTTAGCCTGGCTCCCTGTTATCATCAGTACCTGTCCCCTCCCAGATCAAGACCCACTCTTCTAACTCTGTGAGCACTTTGTGGGCAGGCAGACCCTACCGGGATGGGTAGGTGCCGGGTCTCCGGAAAAGACCACCAAAGACAGACAAAATAGCACTTGTTCCCAGACAGGTAGGGGGAGAGGGCATGCGTAAGAGGGGATTGTGGGAGGAGAAGAGCTAAGAAGGGTCCTGATGACAGCCCTAAATACTAGACCGAACAGTCCATGCTTGTAGAAAGTCATCTAGGGGCCACCGAGGGCTCTCAAGTGAGCGGAAGCGTGGTGTGACCTGTTGGTGCTTCAGTGAGTCTTACCATACAGCTCAGAAGCCTCTAAAGTGAGTCATTCTCCTACTGTGCTTTAGGGTTCTCCAGGAGAGAGAGGACCAGCTGGTGCTGCAGGGCCCATCGGAATTCCAGGGAGACCTGGGCCTCAGGGACCTCCAGGGCCAGCAGGAGAGAAAGGAGTTCCGGTAAGTACCACCTAGGATTGGGGTCCTCTCCCAGGTTTGGTCCTGTCCCTCCTACTGTGTTATCTCCATGGACATTCTCCTGCCGTGGGAGGAAACAGAGGCTATGGAGTCTGATTATCCTATAGGGATAGACCTATGAGGAGTTCCAGCCAGCTCAACCTGGCCTACCCAGAATGCTGATACCACAGTGGCCTGTCCCCTACAGACCTGTGTTCTGTAGCTACTGTGCCTCCTGGGTAGCTGGACAGTCTGCTGAGTAAATATCACCTCCCCCAAAACCTCATGACTGGGTCTTTTAGGAGAAAGACAAGTGTTTGGGAATGGGTGACCCCTTTGTTGATGAGACCACAGGAGAGAGACACTGTCAGGCAGAGGGGGGCAGGTAGGTCCCCAGAAGGTGGAACAGCTCCTCTGAGAGGCCTGAGTTCACTGGGCGCTGAAAGACCTCTAAAGCCAGGACACTGGGCAGGCCTGGGTTTCCACACAGCCCTTCTCTGATCATCCAGCATGGCTCCCCATTCGTAGTGGCGCCGAACCCCCACTTTGTGTCTACACTTCATAAGCAGTTTCATGCCCTCCCATCACCCTGGATTTCCCACGACCGTGGGGGTAGATCTCACAGATTTCAGCCCAGCTTCCCTCTCTCAGTGCTGGAAGGAGCATCAGTGTAGGGTGGGCATGGATTACCGAGCTGGACACACATGCCCGCTGACTGAAGCTAGTGAAGCTGTGTTCCGTGTGTCCTGCTCTCCTGGGCTCACAAGGAGGAAGAACAGTCAGCTCACATTGGAGCTTCAGTACCACAGAGAATCCTTCAACGTTGTTTCTGCCGATTGATAACAATGTGCCATTTTTAGTCAGGTACCCAGGACACAGGTCTAGCTGGATTCTGAGTCGGAGGTTCAGGACATGTGGCACGTGCAGACTCAACTGGAGGAAGCTCACTGGTTCCAGAGATTCAATATTTAAGTAGAAACCTTGCCAGAACTGCCCTAAGCAGGGAAAAGCTCACCGTCTCCCAGAATAGATCCAGCAAGAGGAAAATATGGAGAGAGGGTCGGTGGCTCTGCAGACTCCCAACCTGACAGAGAATGCAGGGAGAGATGCTGCCCAAACCCTGAACCTGCCAGAGCTCTTTCTAGCTTACGGAGGACAGGCTAACTTGAAGGGGTGGGGACTGAGGTGTACGAAGGACAGGACCGGCTAGCCAGCATCCATGGCCCTCTCCTGTTGCACACATTTCTTTCTTTGTGTCAGTGGAAAAAATAAACTCCTAGCTGAGGTGAGAAAATGCGTGTTGCTCTCTGGTGATGGGATTTTGTCAAAACTGAGTGTAGCAAGTACTAGTGAGATCTCTGGAGATTATGAAGGGAGAAAAACAAGTCAGAGTTAGGAGGGCAGAAAAGATGAGGATTTGTATGTGTATATGTCTATGTGCATGCTCGAGTGTGTGTATATGCATGGCATGCTGTGTGAATGCCATGCATGTGTATATGTGCGGATGCATGTCTGCATGTATTTGTGTATGTGGGGGAGGGAACACATATGTACAAGCTTGTGCATATCCTGTGTGGGAGCATGCCTGTGGACATATGTGTCTTATTGTTTGTGCTTTTGTATGTGTGTGCACACATGTCATGTGTCTGTATGTATACATGTTTGTGTTTTGCTGTGTATACACACGTGTGTGCATACATATCATGTGTATGTGCGTATATGCATGTCTGTGTGTACACACGTCATGTGTATGTGCATGTCTGTGTGTGCATGCATGTCATGTGTATGTGTGCATATGCATGTCTCTGTGTGCATACATATCATGTGTATGTGTTTATGCATGTCTGTGTGCACACGTCATGTGTATGTGTGTATGTGCATGTCTGTGTGTGCATGCATGTCTTGTGTATGTGTGCATATGCATGTCTCTGTGTGCATACATATCATGTGTATGTGTGCATGTGCATGTCTCTGTGTGCACACATATCATGTTTATGTGTGTATATGCGTGTCTGTGTGTGCATGCATGTCATGTGTATGTGTGCATATGCATGTCTCTGTGTGCATACATATCATGTGTATGTGTGCGTACATGTCATGTTTATGTGTGTATATGCGTGTATGTGTGTGCATACATGTCACATGTATGTGTGTATGTATGCCTGTACAGGCAGGGTGTTCACAAAGCATTGAGAGAGTAACAGAGATTGCATAAGCTGCTGCTCAGGCCATCCCGTAGCACAGCATGGTCCCTGCTCACCAGCTCTGAAGAGCCCAAGCAGACTCGGGAACTTCCGTTCACAAGCTCTGCTAATAAGCTTCCTGTCACTTTGACAAATATGTGAGAGAAACCACTTAAATCAAAGGATTTGTTTGGGTTTGTGGTCCAGAGGTTTTGGTTCATGGCTGGCTCCATTGCTGTGGGTCTGTAGTGGGACAGAACATATGGTGAAGGACATGCTGGATGCTGGATCAGAGCTGCTCACCTTAGGGCAGCCAAGAAGGCAGTGGGGAGAGGGAGGTGAATCTTTTTCTCCAGAACAGCTTCAGTGACCTGCTTTTCCAAATGAAGTCCATCCTCCTCGGATTTCCACAGCACCCACAGACAGAACCAAGGCCTCACCATTGCATGTTCAAACGCAGCACTAACTGTGCCTCAGTTTCCTCATCTCTAAGGAGTCCTCCAAACAGCTCCCTGTTCCCCTTGGAATGACTCAGGCTGGACTCTGCGGGACTGGATTAATGAGAATTCACTCTACGTGGTATTCTGAGCGTGGCTCTGGTGCAACAATGAGACATCCATCCACAGTTCAGAACTGGGCAGAATCACCTCCACTCCTCTGGATGGCATGTTAGGACCATTCCCGCACACCCCCAACTTCCTGCCCCGGGGCCCTTCTCCAGGGTGAGGAGCGGTGCTGGCACGATGTTCCCAATATCAAGCTGTATTGATCTGAATTGCCTGTCTTCTCTAGGGCGAGAAAGGTCCGCAAGGCCCAGCTGGCCGCGATGGCCTCCAAGGTCCTGTGGGGCTCCCTGGTCCAGCTGGCCCCGTGGGTCCTCCTGGAGAAGATGGAGATAAGGTACGGAGAAGTAGGAATGTGTGTGGCCTGTCGGCAATAAGTATAAGGGCAGTGTTTTAAGTGGCATCATATATGATACAGAGGGCTCAGCCAGCAGAGTGGTGCTGTGCACCTTCAGACCTGGAGACAGCATCATATATGATACAGAGGGCTCAGCCGGCAGAGTGGTGCTGTGCACCTTCAGACCTGGAGACAGCATCATATATGATACAGAGGGCTCAGCCAGCAGAGTGGTGCTGTGCACCTTCAGACCTGGAGACAGCATCATATATGATACAGAGGGCTCAGCCGGCAGATCGGTGCTGTGCACCTTCAGACCGGGCACGAGGGGATGATTTTAAAGCAGCACACAAATAAATAACAATAAGACCTGTAGCATGTGTCGGGAGCCTGGAAAGCACATGGCTCCTTGGCAGCTTTTCTGTTGCCTGAGATGTGTGCAGGTCGTCACCAGAGCTGAAGCCCTTTCAGACGGGGACGGTGTGGGGCTGGATTTAATGAGGTTTTACGCTGTGTATATTTTTAAGAGTTTTCTCTTGAATGATTGAGGCTCTGTTTTTATTGCTCTTTCTGATGCTGTTATCGATGAGCCCGGGTTTTATACTTCATTAAGGAAAGAGTGTGTGGCTGAGTTCTTCAGCCTCGCTCTCCATTTGCCAGAGCTCTCTCGTGATATTGCTGCATTTCTCACCTCTACACAGAGGATATCTTAGTCTTATGTCTCCATGTGGGGGGGGGGCTGTCCAACGGAACCACCAGAGAGGATCGTAGGCTACCACATCACCATGTGTACTAATACCTTTGCAATAATCTGAGGATCATAAAGGAAATCGAGGAGCCAGCGAGCTGGTTCATCAGTAAAGCGCTTGCCTTGCTAGCATTAGAAGTGAGTTCGACTCCCCAAACCCATGCTTAGAAAACCCAGTGTGGTAGTGTGTCTATAACCTCGGAACCTGGGAGGCGAGACAGGAAGAACCCTGGGGCTCCCTGGCTGGCCATCCTAGCTGATGGAGGCAAGTTCAAGGCCAGTGAGAAACCCGTCTCAAAAAGGAGCAGATAAGACGTAGGGGACGGCAAAGATGGCTCAGTGGTTAGAGCATGACGGCTCTTATAGAGGACTGAGGTTCAGTTCCCAGCATCCACATGGCCGCTCACAACTGCCTGCAACTCTGGTTAAAAGGAATCCAACACCCTCTTCTGGCCTCCCCAGAGTGTCTGCATCCAGTGCTCAGACATACAGTCAGGCTATGCACACACACACACACACACACACACACACACACACACACGCATGAACACCTAGGTATACACAGACATCAAAATCATAAAAAAAACCAAGTTCAAGTAAGGGGTTACTTTCTTTTGGAAAATTTCGGGACCATGTGGAGAGCAACTGTTGTTAGTCTCCAAGAAAGACTGCCCTTGGGACCGAGAAGGGCACATCCAGCCACTGGACTAACAACATCCTTCCTGTCCATCCCAGGGAGAGATCGGGGAGCCAGGGCAGAAGGGAAGCAAGGGGGACAAAGGCGAGCAGGTAAGAGCGTGAGCGTGCTGGAGTGGCTGCCGAGAGCAGAATGACCCTGTGTTCATGCTCCGTGATCCCAACACCGCAGACTCCCGGGTCACACCCGTGTGCATGTGTGTTCAGGCGTGTGAGAGACTCTCTTGGTGCAAAGCACGACCAGCCATGTGTCTGCCTGGGGGCTCATCTCTGAGGACTCAGAGCTCTGTAGAAGCAAAACATCCATTGTCCCTTGCCCTTTCATACATTGGAGGTGCTGGGTTGTGGGTGCTGTAGCCCCATCTCCCATATCAGCCCCCTCCAGCGTCATGAGACTCCCCTAAGCCTCAGATTAGTACCAGTGGTGACGTCGCTAGGCGTCAGTACAGGCTTCTGGCTGTCTGTTCCAGCGGGCTTTTCTCTCTCTCCATTCCTGAGCCCACGGTGATAGGTGCTTGAGGACAGCATGCAAGCAAGGGTCATGGGGGAGTCCCTCCCTAGCTCAGCTCTTAGGAGCTTTGAGCCTTCTGATCCTTGTCCGAGGGGGTCTCTTCTGCCACAACTGGGCGTGTGTGTGGGGGGGGAGGGATTGCTGGGAGGACACGGAGTGACCTGCCCCGCTTCTGTTACCCATAGCAACATGATCGTAGTTGGATTGCGTGCCTTGCCCACTTCTCAGAACCTACAACTGGCTTGTGCCATAATGCTAATCATTAGTGTCCCTCTGATGACTGGCACATTTGGGGACTCTCATTCAAAAGTCACATCCTGCTCACCCAGCCGGTTCTGGAGACAGAATCAACCTACCACTGGACTCGTCTGCAATTCCAAAATAATTATGTCTCTGTTTGACCCCTATAGGGTCCTCCTGGACCTACGGGTCCTCAAGGCCCCATCGGGCAGCCAGGTCCCTCGGTGAGTATCCGTGTTGAATGACATAGCAAGGCCCGCCTCTCAAGCTGCTATCCCTCCTCGCTCATGCTCACTTCTTTCCTCCAGGGAGCAGACGGTGAGCCTGGCCCTCGCGGGCAACAAGGCCTGTTTGGACAGAAAGGAGATGAAGGTTCAAGAGGTTTCCCAGGACCACCAGGGCCAGTGGGATTACAGGTAACCATGGAGCTTCCCAGGAACCCACCCCACCCCGCCAAGAAGAGGTGTCAGTATCTTGCTAAGCCCACTCTTCCTGTCATTGTAAGAATGAAGAAACTGAGCCTCAGTAGTAGGGATTGGAAGTGCTGCCTATTTCACAGGAATGTGCACGCACACACGCACTTACACATGTTCATATCTGAACAAACCACCTAGAAGTGACAGCCATCCCCCCAGCCCACCCCATTCATTGCCCTCTAGGTTACCTGTTTCTGCCCAGGGTGACTGACTCTACTGGATGTCCATAAAACCCCAAACTCACTGTGCACTGTAAAGCGTACACCAGCCTTTCGTTTTATGTTATGGGCCATGTTGAAGGCCATTAAATATTCTTTGAACACAAGACTTTATTTTGGAAAACACAAATTGTAGTTAGTGGTGGTACTTGGCATATGGTGGGGACTTGATTTATCCGGAAGCTTCCCTGCTGCCAGCTCATTAGGTTTATTGTTTTATGGGAAGCTGCCGTAAGTAAGTGCTGGTGCCCATAAATCCTCCCATTCTCCTCTGATTATATCCTCGGCTGTGTGAGCCCTGGAAGCAGGAAAACTCCTTCCGCGGAGGCAGACTCACGGAAGCACACTTCAGGGCCTTCAGGAAGCATCATAGGAGTGGCAATCATAGCAGGGCTGATCATGGCTGTGGCACTCGTGAGAGCCTTGAGCATCTCTCACAGAGTAGCATCTCACTAGTTTTCTGTCCACAGGGTTTGCCAGGACCTCCAGGAGAGAAGGGTGAGACAGGAGACGTGGGCCAGATGGTAAGTGGCTGGGCCATCGAGGCCCAGTAGGGCTCCCCTGGTTTACATTTTGGGGAAGGGTATTTTCAACTTGTCTTGCCCAATGTTCTTTCTTTCTCCCAGGGCCCTCCTGGTCCCCCGGGTCCCCGAGGACCTTCTGGAGCTCCAGGTGCTGATGGGCCACAAGGTCCTCCTGGCGGAATCGGCAACCCTGGTGCAGTGGGAGAAAAGGTGATGTCCGTCTGCTTATCACAGTGTCTGCCCCATAGCTCCCTGAGAAGTAGTGTGTTTGTGTGTACACACAGTCGCATGTGCCTGTGTGTGGATGCACTCGTGTGCCTGTGTATGTGAGCACACATGCATGTACGCATGCATGTTTGCACAGAGACACTCCCATCACACCCATCTTGAAACCTAAAAGTAGATGCATGACCTCAAGTCCAGAGCTCTGACAGTGGTCGTTTGTAACAGCCATTTGCAAAATCCAAAGCAGTAGCATGCTGGCTCCCCCACACCCCACCCACTTCCTTCCTTCCTACTCAGATCTCCTTCCACACTGAGCTTGCTGTGACCGCCTCTTCCCAGTTCTGTTTTCTCACAGCCAGGGCCTTGCCATTCCTGATGGTTAGGGCCTGGCCCTTGAGGCTGACTGAGCACCATTAGCCCAAGCATGTGGGCACGGATATGTGTGGATGTGTGCATGCATGCTTGTGACTACACGTGTGTGTATGAACCGTGATGGTCTCAGTGTGAGACTGAGCTCCACAGGGTACTGGGAGGATGGCTTAGCAGGCCATCTTGGGCCTTGAAAGGGCTAGAAGCCTACGGTCTGCCCTTCCTGGGGCTTGCTCCTAATGCAAGGCCTTACGCTCGGGACAGGCTGGTTTGTGCTTGTTCTTTATGATAAGAAAGGGAGAGAGAAGTGGGTGTGGGTTAGAGGCACCGCTGTCTCCTCCCCACTGCCTCACCCCTACACGGCCTTTGTTTGCCACCATCTCATAGGCCCTTCCTTCCTGTCTCAGCACTGCAGGAGAATACACTGGGTCTCTCGCTTCTACCCGGCTTCTTTTCTCACCGCTGTGACAAAATCCCTGAGAAAATAACTTAAAGGCTGGTGGGCTGTCTGGCTCATCATGGTGGGAAGGCATGGTGGCCCGTGTGCGAGGAGGCAGAGCACTTGCTTGGGACAGCCTTGAGTTGGTGTCCCTTGTGATCTGCACAGTGCCCCGACATCCCCATCCCCTCACATCTCCCTCATGTCTTTCCCATTCCTTCTTCTGCATTGGCTTCCCACTGCACTCCTGTGAGCTATCTGGACCCCACAGAGTCCTGGACTCCGGTGCCCAAGGATAGGCAGGCAGAATGGGGCAGTTGGGCAGGTGCTGCCACATGGCCCGTCCCTTATCACCATCGGTGAGGGAACCTTCCAACACTGTCTTGTCTTCTCAGGGGGAGCCTGGTGAAGCTGGAGAGCCTGGTCTTCCAGGAGAAGGAGGCCCCCCGGTGAGTGTGGCCCTGGAGGAGCAGTGGGATGTGCCTAGTGGGAACATTGACAAGGCATTGGACCAGAAGCTTCATTCATGCCTCAGTTTCCCCTCCCATGAAATGGGAGTCATGACCCTGCTCTGTCAAACAGAACTATATTGGGAAGGTGTAGCATCTTGTGGGGGCTGAGCTTGTGTCCGTGCGTATGTACAGACATGGGGCTGAGCACACGTGTGTGTGTGTGCGCAGACCGCAACAATGACCTCACAATCATGGCCACCGGTAACTGCCATCTGTGGTACATAGACCCTTTCACAGACTGCTGTGGTATGAGCATAGCCACCCTGTTAACTCAGCTAGCGTTGGCCTCTGAAGGTTGGGTACGGTCACTGAGAGGACGTCCCCAGAGTAGCTTTGGATCTAGGAAGCATCTTGTGGGACTGAGGTGTCTCAGTTTCCCACTGTTTCCTATGCCTGAACTATGGGACTCCCTCACCGCCTTTCATCAGATCAGGAATCAGACCTTACCTAGAGCTGAGGTTTTAGAAGGCCAGGGTTCTTTGCTTGCCTGGTGGTACACATGAGGTTGCTATGGAGAATTAGAGGCAAGAACAGTTCCATCCCCATCCTGGAGCACAGGGATGCTGGGAAAGGGCTGCCGGCGTGATGCAGCAATGAGTCCATGGATGGCCAGTTCCAGGCCAGTGCCTTTCAGGCTCTGGTGAGTACACAGTGGGCTCTGAGAACTGAGCTGTCTTCCTCTCCAGGGACCTAAAGGAGAAAGAGGGGAGAAGGGAGAAGCTGGCCCCTCTGGTGCTGCTGGACCCCCTGGATCCAAAGGCCCTCCTGGAGATGATGGTCCCAAAGGCAGCCCTGTAAGTAACGCTAGATGCTGTGGTGTCTGGGCAGCATCTGTTCTGAGTCCCTGTAGTGCCTGCACTGGGTGCTCCCTAACCTAGGAACAGCTGTACGAATGTTGTGTGTTGGAAGGGTAATTCTGTCTACCCTAGAGGTTTCCACAGCAGCTACTGATGAAGCTGCAAGAGGGGGTGGGGAGGCCTGGGACAGAAACAGCAGCCAGCGGGGCTCCTGATGGAAGGCCTTCAGGCTCAGGATGCTGCTTTTCCCTGATGGCCCCAATTTTGCATCAGAAATTAAAGGGGCCACCAGAGTGGATGTGTGGGTAGGGCACCTGCCCTCACTAGGCTCAAAAGAGCAGAAGGCTGCTGCTCCATACCTGCCTCCTGGGTGTGTTTGCACTTACGTGGACTCTTCAGGATAGGGGCCTCACGATCAAAAGTGCTGGAGGGGTCGGCACTGTCCCTTGTCCTGAGACCTGGGTGGTAGTGGGCCATGCAGGTGTGTCAGGCTGCTGATAGTTTCATTCTCTTTTCTCAGGGCCCTGTGGGCTTTCCCGGAGACCCTGGTCCCCCTGGAGAGCCAGGCCCTGCAGTAAGTGTCCTCCCATCTCTGCCACCTCTTGCCATCCCTAATTTGCTCATTCGCTGTTTCTACCCTTCTACCGGGTTCTCTAGGCCACAGCGCCCCTCCAGGTTATCCCTGTTCCAATGCCCAACTTTTGGGCACAGTAGGTGCACGTGGGTTTGGGAAAGGATCTGAGAACATACTAGGGCTGGAGGGTGAACTTGATCTCTCCAGTGGAAGCAATGTTCTTGTTCTCACAGGGTCAAGATGGTCCACCTGGAGACAAAGGGGATGATGGTGAACCTGGACAGACGGTGAGTTGTGGTCTGATGCCTTCCTGGTAGGACCATCCCTGCATTCTTGGGTCTTTATGAGAAGCCCAAACTTAGGTCCCTCTTGACTGTGGCCAGAGCTTAGGAGCCCCGGGACCTAATGGAGGCTGGGACCCTTCCTCAACAGGAAAGACGCATGTGTGGTCCCACCAGGGGACCTGCCCAAAGTCTAAGGTCTCTGCAGAATGTCCCAGTCTCACCCTGAATGTCAGTCAAAGCTTCCCAACAGGTGCCCAATGTCCCTAAGACTGAGGCCACTTGGTCTTGAGCAGCTGTTTTGATGCAAGGTGGTCTCTTTGACGTGGGACCAGGTGACCCCTTCAGGTCCCTTGGCTGGACTGTGCTGGACTCAGAGGTCTCTCCAGCCTACCCCCAAGGTGGGGCCAGCTCCTAGGAATGACTGACTCTCTAGGTCTTTTTGCTGCTGGTGGGATAATGTTACAAGCTGGGTGAATTAAAACAAGACAAATGTGTTTGACTCAGGGTGGTAGAGGCTAGGAAGTCAAGATAGAGGGGCCCGATCAGGTAGGGTGTCTTGCTGTGGCTTAGCAAGGTAAGAACAGATATGGTGGCTCGTGCTCTGATTCCAGCACTCAGAAAACTGAGGCAGGATGATTGTTACAAGTTTGAGGCTGTCTGGTCTGAATAATGAGTTCAATGTCAGCCTCGGTTTCAGAGTAAGATCCCGTCTCAAATAATAACATAGTGGATGCCACCCTGACCTGATGGGGAAGGAGAGGTGGGCTTAATCACCCTTTTAGAATGAGCTCATTTCTGTGATTGTGGTGTAGACTATGCATACACACATGACCTGAGCACCAGGCCCCTCCTCTCAACACCAGCGCAAGGGCAGTCTGATATGAGCCTGGGTTTTAGAGACCATTCAAACCGTTGTATCACTGACCCAAGGAAGGGCAAAGACTTGTATTGTTGATCTGAGACAGGCAGCAATGGAAGTGAAAGGCTGGGGGCACAGACTATGAGCCAAACGTGTCGTGACATGACCCCTGCCTTGGGTTTCAGCTTGGTCCTTCTACAAGTGAGACGTAGGTGATGACGTGGTGGAAACCAGATTCCAGGGTGTTAGACTCAAGCATGCCCCAGGGTTTCTCTTTGTTCCAGATACAACAGCTGTGGGCTAGCAGTTGTAGTCCCTGAGTGCCACCAGCAGGGAATGGGACTTGCTATACTCACACCAGAGAGGGGCCATGCAGGGCTAGCCACAGAAAGGACTGAATCGCCAAGTGTTTTCTCGGCTGTGGCAGCACGGCCCTGTGTCCTGACGTGACAGACTTCTGATGCTCTGTGTCCTTTCCCCCAACCAGGGATCCCCAGGTCCTACTGGTGAACCCGGTCCATCCGGACCTCCAGGAAAGAGGGTAAGTCTTTCTGCCCTCTGCTCCCCTCTCACTGGCTGCTTCCTGCACAAAGACCTCTACCCCTTTGTGGAGCCCCTGGTGCCCCGCTTGGCCCGGAAGAGGGCACACAGATATCTGAAATGTGGAACACGCTCATCGGGTCACAGATCAGTGGGGAGACACAGCTGGGTGGAGCAACCTCAGAGGAAGCAAAGTCTAAACCAGGGGTGTTCAGGATGGCCAGTGACTGACGTGTGTGTTCTGCCATCATGGGAGAGAAAATTCTCGTCACAGATCAGTGGGAAGACACAGCTGGGTGGAGCAACCTCAGAGGAAGCAAAGTCTAAACCAGGGGTGTTCAGGATGGCCAGTGACTGACGTATGTGTTCTGCCATCATGGGAGAGAAAATTCTCAAGAGCTGCACTCTCCTTGTCCATAGACCAGCCTATCTGAACGAAGGAGAGTCAAGATAAGGAACAGATGTCTGTAGTGTGTCACTGGATGCCTGGACTGTGGCGGCTGAGCCACAGAGTGTACAGGCAGGCGAGGTCTTTCTATACACAAGGCATTTAGGGCATCTGTAGATCCACCAGAAGCTTTGCAGGTTTCTGGAGTCATAGGATCGCGTATGGGGGCCTGAATCTTCACTGGAGAGTGGTCCAGGGTGGCCTCACATCCTGTTGCTCTCCCTGGAGTCTAGGCCTGGTCTTCAAACTCAGCGCTCAAATCTTAGTTGTTCTATTGTTTTTCTAGGGTCCTCCAGGCCCTGCGGGCCCCGAAGGAAGACAAGGAGAGAAAGGAGCCAAGGTAAGTTACCCTGGTGGCTGTGACCTCTGTGGGTCTAAAGGAGGTTGGGGCAATGGCAGGGTGCAGTCTAAGGACGGAGGAGCCATGGAGGCAGAGGGAGGATAAAGAAGCAGAGGAAGGAGGCAAAAGGAGCCAGGGTGAGGTCACACCTAGTCTTTGACCTGTGACAGAGCAGAAGACAGAATAAACAGGAAGTGGGGCCTTAGGGTACTAGGATGGGCATTACCTGAGTGGTACATGTGTCCAGGACTGGAACACCCAGTTACTCTCGAGTGGGGTGACCTGCACGCCTGGATGGGAACATTTGTCATCTCTGAGACTTAGTGAGCCCCCACATACGGGTGTCATTTGGCTAGGCACCTATTGGGTGATCTGCTGTGATGGTTACCACAGTCAGCAGGAGTCAGGGAGCCGCTGCTAACAGGATGGAGCGTGGGCCAAGTCAGCTTCCACGTAGGACACATGGGGGCATCTCTGAAGCACCCTGGGGGCCTCTGAATATCTGCATCCTCTAAACAGGGAGAAGCCGGTTTAGAAGGCCCTCCTGGGAAGACTGGTCCTATTGGCCCCCAAGGGGCCCCTGGGAAGCCTGGCCCTGATGGTCTTCGAGGGATCCCTGGTCCTGTGGTAAGTGGCCTAGCAAGCATAGGATGAGGGACAGGTGATTATGGGGGCACCTAATCACAACAAGGGACTCTGTTTCAGGGTGAACAAGGCCTCCCAGGATCCCCAGGCCCTGATGGTCCCCCTGGCCCTTTGGTGAGTAGCATGAAATGCCAGTGTTTTCTGTATGGGCCGGTCACTGGAAACCCTTTGGGACAAGGAGACTGACTCCTCTCTCTTCTCCTACAGGGCCCTCCAGGACTCCCTGGACTCAAAGGAGACTCTGGTCCCAAAGGCGAAAAGGTGAGCTAAGGCTTAGGGGACTCCAATATTGCCATAGCAACACCATCAACTAATCCATAGGAGTTACTGACCAAGTACCTGCTGTGACTGTCGCAGGACCTGGAGGTAGATTGACAGAGAAGTACACCCAGGGCTTTGAGACTCATGCCTATATCAAGGTGTCCTAGAAGCCCCATAATTGACAAGAACCTTCTAAAAGCCCCGAGCATCATTAACTGGTGGCGTCTTTTCACCTCCTCACGTTGATTTATTTGTGAATAAATGGGCTCATAAGACAGGCAGCTGTCCATAGAGAAGACAGCAAGGAATACCCTTTTCTACTTTGAGATCCTTCACCAACATAATGGAAGCTTGCAGTCCTGCCAGAACATTCTAGAAACTCGTGTGAAACCAAAAGATGTATAGGGCAGATATGGTGGATTTTTCTCTTGAAAGCTGTTTCAGTGACTATAATATCCTTAGCACGGGGCGGTTTCCATTCAGGGTCAACCTCAGGCCTTGTAGGAAGAGGATACATGTTTAAAGTAAGCAAACTATCCCTCAGGGAAATCCAGTGGCCTCTGGGTCTGGAGACCCCTATATGCTTCCTTTGGTCATCACTGGGGTCCAGTGCCCAGGATGGTGGTGGTCATCCTGTAGATTTGAGCCCAGGGCCTCACACATGCTAGCCCAGGGCCTCCCTGCTCAGCCACACCCTGGTTCTCCCTGTGTTTCTTCAGATATGTTCCTTACCAGCAAGGGTCCATGAGGCCTCCCTTGTCGCCTGGCCTCTGTTTATTTTCAATCCTCGACATGTTGACGATGACACATTTCCCTGTGTTCTGGCCGTGTGCCAGGTCACCTGGCCCTCTGTGCGGTGGACTCAGGGCACCGGTAGCACAGATATCTGTCATAGCTTTATTTTCTCACAGGGCCATCCAGGTCTGATTGGACTCATCGGACCTCCGGGTGAGCAAGGTGAAAAGGGTGACCGAGGACTCCCCGGCCCCCAGGGCTCGTCTGGTCCTAAAGGAGAACAGGTACATAGAGTAACTCACATCTCCAGAGCAGTTTCTAGCTTCTGGCGGAACCTGGGAGGATGCCCTCATTGCCGTGGAATCTCACATCTTGCTTTGCAGATGGAACCAGCGGGGACTTGGACTTAGCTAGGTCCCCAAGGCACAAGTTAGAACTTACCCCAAACCCAAGTCCTGGGCGGAGCAGAAGCTCATTGGCGTGATGACCCTCAGAATCAGAGGGCCTGAGCAGTCAAATCCTTCCCCATCTTCACTAACTCACTGGGCAGAAGGTGATGGTGGACCGTCAGCTGCGTTCACTTGTGGAGAGAGGCAGAGCAATGGCCACTAACATCCCTGCCTCCCCCTTGTCACAGATGCCCACTTCTGACCCCAGACTTCCCCTGGATCCACTGTAGTGGGTTAATTTGCAGTCTTGGTCAGCTAGGAGGAAACCCTGGCTGCATGTTGGTTTGTCTGTAGTAGGTAAAGTGGAGGAGATGCCCAAGCTGAAAATGGGTTAGTTTGTGTACGGCACAGAAGAAAAGACACACGTGTTCACATGGGGAACCCCCTGTTCACTGTAGTGGGACTCCCCACTTTGTACCCACTCACATCTGGGGATCTTTGCTTACCCATGCCTTGATCTGTCCCTGAATACAGCAGCAGAATGTGGGGGTGACAAGAGCCTCAGGAGGCTGAGCGAACGGTAGATATCCCTCTTTAGGTCATATTGGAAGTGAATGGCATCAAAGGAGGAGACTCCCTGAAGCCCTGCCTCAGCCACTGTGGGCTGTTTTCTGACTGCCAAGTGTCGCCAGGCTTCCATGGCACTCAGACTATGTGGCTCTGTACATGAAGAGTGGTCTTGGCCATGTTACAGGTAGAAGGTGTCTCCAGCGTGCAGGCTTGAGAAACACGGGACACAGTAGAGACTCAGAGGCCAGGCCCTGTGAGCTAACAGTGCAGGGAGACACTTTCTTCTCTGTGAGGCTGGGCTGTCAACTGTGGCTGGACAGGCTAGACTCCTGGACACTTTCTGCTTTCCCCTGTCTCCTGTAGTGAGACCTGACACCATGAACCGAGATATGTGGCCAAGCTGGGCAGGAGGCTGGATCAGGCTTTTCTGAGTTCCAGTGGTGTACGGTGGGGGTGGTGTCTTAATTTATAGTTCCTTCTGGCCTGGGGAGGGGCTGGGCCTGGGGACATCAGCCCGTGGCTGGTGTTTGGGTGAATCAGTCTAATCTAGCAAGGAGGCACGAAGGCCCTCACCGTGGAGTAAGTTCTAGAGTGGTTGACTACAGCTGCCTTCCAGGCTTCGTTGTCACCTTCCTCAATCCCACCCCATCTAAAAGCTGGTAACCTGCATTTTCTGTTCCCTTCCAGGGCATCACTGGTCCCTCTGGTCCACTTGGGCCTCCTGGGCCCCCTGGCCTGCCGGTATGTATCTAGGACAGGTGCAGGGGATGTAGGACCCAGTGGATACAAGGAGGGAAGCGAGATGGATGAGCCGGGCTAGAGAACCACAAGGAAGTCAGGCGAGATGGTTGAACCAGAACTTATTTATATATAATGCAACACTGGGGTTCCAAGGCACAGGAGCAGGAGAGGGGTTGCTGGTCCCCTGGATGCCAGTCCCCTGGGTGCCTTGCCAAAGGGGAAGGGAAGGGCAAACTTTAATGCCTGAACCCCATTCCAAAGAATGCAGATCCTTCTGCAAGCATCTGGGAAGAGGGGGGTAATGTCTTGGCTCTCCTCTTCCTAATGCGCACGAGTCAGGCCATCTCAGTCCAGGCTTGAGAATAAGGGACCTGTCCTCTTCAACACCCTGGCCTAGGCCTCCTTGTGCTTCCCACATGCCATTCCCACATCCCTGAGCTCTGCCCTCCCTGACCCGTCTGTGTTAACTGGACCTTGGGTTCACATGGCCTTGGATGTCCGGCAGCTGACTCCTTCCAGGCCCCTCAGGAGTCCAGACACTCCCTGACTCTTGATATCTAATGTCATTCCCAAGCTGAGCATTGTGGGCAGGGTGGACTCTCAGCGGACACCCTCTGCCTTCTAGGGGGTGGTGGTGAGTGGCAGCCATCACCAGCTCTCCTCCTGCCTACCAGCCAGGCAAGTGCAGAGAGGGCAGGCAAGTGCAGGATCAGGGACAGGCTGAGTGAAACTAGGACCTGTGGGCCCCTCTGTTTACTGACATTCTGACCTCTGCTCTCTGCAGGGCCCTCCAGGTCCCAAAGGTGCTAAAGGCTCTTCGGTAAGTGACTCTGCCTTGTGGGGCCCATGATACCTGAGACTACTTTGGAGGTGGGAAAGGAGCCCTCTGGGAAGTGGGTCACCTGGATGCCCACCCGGGCCCATAGAGATCCTTTCCACCCCTCCCCTCTTCTTCATTATACTGTGTGTTGTTGGTATTCCTTGTTTTCTCTAGATTTCCCTTGGCGAAAAAATATGATTCTATCTCTCTATTGCTGGCTGCTTTTAAGTATTATTTTAATTGTAGCTGTTCCTGGGGTGTTGTGGGAGAAAATCAAATGAGACGAGCTAGCTCTGCCAGACCCTGCAACCTTTTTGCACTCTGGCTAACGTAACAAACACATGTATTTATCAGGCTCAGTGTGGCTTCTCACTTTGTGCATATGGCATGTCCTGACCGAACTGGAGTCGTTAGCGTTTCTGCGTCTTTATTGTTACTCTGTGTTTGGAGCCCTCCAGCCTCTCTATATAGTCATGAAACCTAGCAGGCTAGGATGTGTGTCAATCCCCCACTGTGTTATAGAACGCCATGCTTTATTCCTTCCATGCAACCATGGTTGGTATCCATCATCCATCTTCCATCCTTCCAGTGTTCCGGTGCCCTCCCCTAACCTCAGCGATCACTATTCTATCATGTCCTTTCTATCAACTGCTAATGTTCTAATTATTCTGCACTGTACTTCTGGTAATGCTGATTTCAGAGTGCCTCTAGTCGTCACCCCTCCCCTGTGTCCCCACGCACAAGACAAGATGGCCTTTATGACTGAGCAATACTCCTGTGTGTATACGATGCATTTCCTTTTCACTGGCTGGAGCACCCAGGCTGATCCCACATCTTAGCTATTGTGTTCAGTGCGGCCACCACGGGGTCAAGTGTCACACAGATACAGTGACTTGTGTCCTTGTTCTACTCAGAAGTGGGACAGTGAGATGGTGTAGCATGCCCACCTTGTTTTGTTTCCACCATGGCGGACTATTCTGTGTCCCCACCAGCAGTGCCCCGTCCTCTCTAGCACTTCTTTTAGTCTCTCTGATAAGGACCCTGCTGGCAGAGGTGGGATGGAGTCCTGATGGGAGCTGGGCTTACACTTCCCCCATGGCCCACGCAGCTGGCATGCTTCCATAAACCTGTTTGTTGGCATTTTCTTTTCTTTTTTATACCTGTCTCCTGTCTTTCGGAATGAGCCCAGCCCAGCTCAGGCCAACACATCTGGGCTCTTTGCTCCCTGCTGTGGAGGGTGCCAGCCTCAAGAAGAGAAGTCTTGCCTTCACTTTGTTCTGACCTCTCTGGAGCTAGTGGGTCTGTCAGATCACAGAAGGCCCCTTGACCAAGTACTGGTTTGTCGCTTTCTCCACAGGGTCCCACCGGCCCGAAGGGCGAGGCAGGCCACCCAGGACTCCCTGGCCCACCCGTGAGTAGTCTGTGAAGTGTGGAGGGAGACTGAAGGAGTGTCTGTTGTGGGGCTTGCTGTCTGAGATGCAGTGAAACTCAGATGGTATCCCCAGAGGCTGGTCCCTGGGGATGCAAAGGGGGCTGTCAGTGTCACAGGCCTGTCCATGGAGCTCATGGGCTGACTTGCCCTGGGTAGGATTATTGGCCAGAGAGAGAGGGAATGTGCATGTATGTTTGTGACTATGTGAGTGTGTCATATGACTGTACACGCTTATGTGTACTTAGTTATGTGTATATATTCATATTTATAAGTAATAACTTATGTCTGTATACATGTTGTAAGTATGGACTTGTGCATTTGTGTGTACCCTATACATACATGTGTAAATATGCATGTAAGTATAAGTGCATGCATGTTTATGCTATATGCATGTGTGTGAGCATGTATGCATAGTATGTTTAGGTGTGTAAATATGTATTTATGTATATATACTTCTCTTTGTATAGGTGTACATGTGTTTATATGTATTATGGATATTTATATTCATGTGCATACTGGAACATGCATGTCCATGCAAGTGTGTGTATTTTTGTCTGTGTGTTATATATGTACATATATGTGTGCAAACATGAATTTGTAAATGTGGATGTGTGAGTCTATTTGTATATGTGTGAATATGTGTGTACATACACAAGGTATGTTTGTGAACACAATATGTGCAGCTGTACATATGTATTTTGTGCATGTGTGTATGAACATGAAATGTGTATTGTATATTTCTACATATATGTTATATATGTGCTTATATGTATGTGTGAGCATGCATGCATATGTGTATATGTATTTATGTATATTGTACATTTGCATTTGTCAAAGTTAGGGTTTCTATATGTAAGTGTGTGAATATGCATGTGTGTTTCTTTATGTATGTATCGTGTATGTATATGTATATATATGAATATACATGTACGAACATGTATATGTATAGATTGTGTATTATGTATATATGTGAACATGAATGTATGTGTTTCTAAATGCATATTATGCATGTGTATATGTATGAACAAGAATGTATAAACATTCAGGCATGTTTCTATATGAGCATTACGCATGTGTGTTGTTGTATGACAGAACAACATGCAAAGCTAAGACCTTGAGCCACTAAATTCTGGAGAAGAGGCAGGGCCTTGGGCTCAGGGGAGAAAGGTGCTTAGCCTGGGCAAGTGGATGGGCATGGAGTATTCAGGATACAGGAAGGAGTGAGCAAACAGTGTGACCTGGCACCTGTCCTTCCAACCCAGCACACAGAGCCCGAGGGACCCAGATTTCTGGTTCAGGATCATCTTAACTCTGCCCTTGGAACAGAGCCATCCTTGTCCACCTCCATCCATGACTGCTTTCTTCTGCACCCCAGGGCCCTCCAGGGGAGGTCATCCAGCCCCTGCCAATGCAGGCATCCCGGACTCGGCGGAACATTGATGCTAGCCAGCTCCTTGATGACGGGGCTGGGGAGAGCTATGTGGACTACGCAGATGGCATGGAGGAGATCTTCGGCTCCCTGAACTCCCTGAAGCAGGAGATTGAGCAGATGAAGCGGCCACTGGGCACACAGCAGAACCCCGCCCGTACCTGCAAGGACCTACAGCTCTGCCATCCTGATTTCCCAGACGGTGAGGGAGGGCCACAGTGGGAGTCTAGGCCAGTCAGAGCCACTCCTCACTCACTCCCCGTCCGTGGGAGGAGGCATAGGCTAGACCCTTTCTTAATCTGCGGAAACATCAGAGAGGGAGGTAACACAGTCAGGGGAGGTCAGATGGGCTGAGCACCAAGGCTTCAAGGCTGCTTTACTCTGAGCCTCATTGCTCCTGATCTGTAAAATGGGCACAGAAACATGCCCTGTGGTGGTAAATGGACAATGTATAAAATGCCTTTGGCCTGGCACTTAGCTGACCCTGAAGGCGGCTTGATGTCAGGATGTGCGATGCTTGGGAAGGCGGGTTTTAAACACCAGCAGAACCATGGGGCTTCATCCTCACCCTTTTCAAACCAAGGGCCTGTTGAGCCACAAACCAAATCCAGCTTGTCTTCCCCCAGTAAGTAGGAACATAGCTCCTGCAAGATGCGAGGGGTGTCTGATTCCAGTACATTCTGACTCCACACTTGTGTGAATTTCCAGGTTTGTTTCAGGACATTCTTTGCCCTTCTGTCGCCCACCCATCAAGGTCAGCAGTCACGTACACGGTGTGCTGCATGGCCCGGCTCTGTTCTTGTGAGCAGGGCTGTCTGCTACTCTTTATGCTCCCCACAGGAAAAGGGAAGCGCTCTGAGATGAGGAAGGAAGGCTGTATTGGTGACTTTATGGCCCTGGCTGGGCATTTAACAGCCAGACTGAAATGTTGCGGTGGTTTCTGCCGCTGTCTGGAGAGCCATTCTCATGAATCTGCCTCCCTGTCTCTGAAACCAGGTGAATACTGGGTCGATCCCAACCAGGGGTGCTCTAGGGACTCCTTCAAAGTCTACTGCAATTTCACAGCCGGAGGGTCCACATGTGTCTTCCCTGACAAGAAGTCTGAGGGGGTGAGTACTCATGTCAACCGCTTGCTTCCAGTCCGGCCAGGGCATCAGTATTTCTTGTGTGTGTGCAGCTTTAGGGCTAAAAGTCAGAGACCAATCAGTTTTGGAACCAAGAGCATTCTTCTGGAAGTCATTCTTAAGGGGTCCTGAGATGAGATATTTCAGGTACGTGGCGGCAGGTGTAGCCTAGGTCCCAGCAAGTGGGAGAAAGGCTGCCTTGAGGGTGCCCCTCCAGCCTCCCTGGGGCTCTCAGAAGCACCACAACCCAGACCAACCTAAAACTTTGGGGACAAGTGTGATGATGAGCCCAAGACATCTAGAGGTTGCTGTGCCTAAACCGAGAGTGCCAACTTATTTCTGTTGAATTTGTCCCCATCCTCTCAGGTGCCAGACAGGGGTATGTGTGAAGAATCTGTGGGCAGATAGTGGGTTCTGACTCAGGAGATTTTGTGGGAGATCAGTTAGTCACCCCTGTGGTCTTTCAGGAGCTCAGTCCTGTAGGTAGGAATTTGTGTGCAAGTGATGGGTATGCAAATTATGTGGGGGAATCTGTGGCAAAGGCGACTCTGGCCTAGAACAGGCAGGATGAGCATTTTCCATATCTGAGGATGTGACCACGATTCCAACTTCAGGGTCTCTCCACCTGGATTGTCATGGCTCATAGTTTTCCCATGCCATTTTCTGGATGCCACAGCAGGTATGCATGTATTCCACACCACAGCCTCCTGTGACCCTGTCACCTGGGGAGTGAGTTCCCGCTGGAAGGAGCGTAAGGGCTCCCTGGGGCTTCCATCCCCTCCCTAAATCACACCATAAAAGTGGCAAGCACCAGCATGCCCTTGGGTCACACTCAGCTGGTGGCAGCAGGAGCAGAGCAGGTGTGAGAGATTCATAGGCTTGACATCCATCCATCCCTCCTGCATCCTGGATCCCTTGGCTCCCAGAAACAAGCCAGGGCTTAGCAGAGGTCTGAGACCTGAGCGCCTACTCTATGGGTCTTGGATTCCTCCATCTGGCCAGAGCTGGGGATGGAATTAAACTAAGAGACCTTTCTCACCTGCCTTGGTGCTTGGCCCTCTCCAGCCAGCCGCTAGTAGCCAAGCTGTCTCTGGGGCTGGGTCACATGGAGTCTTTACAGACCCTGTACTTTGGCTCTTTGCTTCTTCCAATGTATGAACTACAGGCTGGGCCAGGGCTGCCCTGTCCAGGATGAAAAGACCCTCTCCTAGCAGCGCTGGGACATGAGGCTCCAGGGCCTGGAGCAGCTTTGAGCAGAAGTCTGAGTTACGCCTGTGCTCTCTGTCTCTAACTTGGGAGGAACTGCTCCCATACAATTTAAGTGTGGCCTTGACTGATAGATCTGAAAACAACAGGGAAAAGTGGAGGATTCTGAGGGCTCTGGCAGACAGGACACCTCATTTTTTTCCAGCAGTCTGTTCTGTCCTAGCACCCACCCAACTCAAGGGGGGCAATCAATAGTGTCTCATATCTCTTCTTCTCCCCAATTAACATATGGACCCGGGTCCCAAACATGGTCTCGAAAGGACCAGCTCAGCCCAGTCTGGGCCAGGCTGTCTGGAGGACTCTTTTTTTCCCACTCCTACAGTGATTCAGTCCAGAGACAACACCTCCCACCCTCACCTACAGAGACTCAACCACCCACTAGACCCTAAGTGAGATTTCCCTAGGGAGGCCCGAAGTAAGCCCATGATGAAGGATATCCCTGAAAGTACAAGGAGCTTTGGGGCAGCCTTTGTTCCTTGTCACGGAATATTACCTAACAGCTCCAAGGGCCCCGAAGACTACAAATCCCCAGTGAAGACCTACACACACACACACACACACACACACACACACACACACACACCCCTCTCTTGTATGACTTTTTCTGGGGAGACAATGACGAACAGCTTTTCACCTAAGATAGGGCACCAGCAAAAGAGCAAAGAACAAAAAATTATTTTACCCAGGTCTAGCTGAGCAAAGCTATGAGTTTCTTGGGGTCACTTCCAGGGGCTTGGGTGACTCAAAGGCAGAAAGACCTCTGCCCTAGGCCTACAGCTTACCAAAGCTGTATCATTGGAGTTCTGTGATTGGCAGACAGTGTGGCTGGTCAGATAACCTCTTCTTCCCATGGTTTTTATAGCTTTTGAAGGGGCCTTGTGTGTCCTGTAAGCCAAAACAGGTTTCTGAGACTTGTGAGTTGTATTTACTTTCTGAGCCTTAGTAAGCTTAGCTATAGGAAAAGGTGTTTCCATCTGGAGGATATAGCTACAAAACCAATGTTTCACCCCTTCTTCTGGCTCTAAGAGTGTTTCCACACCTTCTTCTGTGATGTTTCCTGAGCCCTAGAGAGTGTGATAAATATGTGTGGTTATTTTCCTCCATCTGCGGCCACTGTGTTGTGAAAGCAGCCCCATAGTCTCCGTGACTAGTTACGCGCCTCTGCAAGTCACCTGCTGCAAAAGAATAAGCTTCCTCCCATGACCAGCCGAGACAGCAGTGGTACTGTTAGAAGGCAACTTGATAGGGGAGTCACAAACATTAACAAAGCAGTGTAGTGGCCTCCCCGCTAGAGCCTGTCATCTCCCCAGCCATGGGCTTTCCCCCTGCCCTCCAGTTCCAGATGTGAATTCCCTTCCGGGAAGTGAGCCTTAAGCCTATTGAAAATCAGCTGGTTACATCATAAAAGTTGAATCACTGTGGCAGCAATGTGCACATCTTGTCTGGCTTGTTGGTAGAATAGCCTGCAGGACATATAACTAACCAGGACTGTTGGGGACAATTCTCCATCCCCCCAGCAGCCTACTTAGTACCACCTAGCGCTAAGGAAATCAACCAGAAGGGAGAGAGCTTCGAGCTCAGTCTCAGCCTGGTTTTCCCATGGCCTGCAGCTGGCCAACATGGAGGGAGCTTTCCACATGGCTATGTACTCAACTTACGCCACACTCATGTACCTTATGCACACACACACATATCATGCAAACATGTATGCATATATACATATACTGTGCATACATACATACATACATACATACATACATACATACATGCATACACACACACCCCTCTGCAGCTCCCACACAGTGGGGCTGCCCATGTTGCTGCAGTAGCAGGTGTAGCGGAAGACCACCACCCGCTGTGTCTCAAGATTGAGAGTGGGATGCAATGTCCACACATTGCATGCTGGCTGCAACTTTCCCGTCACCGACACGAGACTCCGGCATTTTCTGTGTGCTGCCCCACGGGTGCCTTTCATGTCACTTGATGCCCTGGTGCACACCAGCTGCTAGGGTGCGGTCTGCAGCCCTGGCATAACTGTGTTGACATGTACGAGGCCACTGTAGGGCTCCAGAGCTGTTGTCACCCCGTGTCACTGTGGTAAGGCCTCAGCTCTTAAGGGAAGCGTAGGCACCTTGGCAGGACACAGGGGCTGGGAAAGCTGGGAAGATCTGACTGTGGAGGCAGAAGTAACCCTTTCATTTTCTGTTTCTCTCCCTCCCCACCATCCCTGCCTGATGTGTAGGCCAGAATCACTTCTTGGCCCAAAGAAAACCCAGGTTCCTGGTTCAGTGAATTCAAGCGTGGGAAACTGGTAAGGTGACCCCACGTCCTTTGCAGCTGTCACTTTAAACCCGCCATCTCCTATCTTGCAGAGTAAAATGGCCCGCTGGCCCAAAGAGCAGCCTTCCACCTGGTATAGTCAGTACAAACGGGGTTCCCTGGTAAGTGGCCGCCTCACGCTGCCTGCTTGCGGCTCAGCCTGGCTCTGGGTGCTGCCTGGGACTGATTGCAGCTGGGGCCACACCCGCTAATGCCCTAAAGGCCATCTTGCTCCACACGCCTGACAGCAAGGTCCGATGGGTGTGATGTTCCTTCCTCTTGCCTTCTCTTTCGCCCAGAGTTCCTTCCCTCCTGGAAGTCAGCGGGTAGCTTCCCACTGAGATTCAGGGCACCCACAGCTGGAGGTGGGAACTCCAGTTATATGCCACTGACAGATGGCACAACCCAGCTGACGACATGCATAAGTCCGTGGGCGCAGCCCATGAGGTGGTTCCTGAGGGTCCGTCCAGGCTGCCGCCATTCACACCTTCTTCCTGGGCTGTGCATGGCCCATGGGCTCTGGCTGTTGGCCTTGAAGTCTCCACTTGCCCCTCACATATTAGTCTGTTTTTAACTCATGGGAGGTGTACCTCAGAACCCCATCACCTTGGAGGTGAAAAGATCTTAAAACATCAACCAGAAGGCTCCTGTGGCCAGCACAGAGGCCAGGAACTTGCTTCAATTCATTCATTTCCACTCAAAATAGGACATCTTCCCCTTAGCTCTCTGAACCTTTCCTAAAGCCCCATCGAAGCTCAGTGACACCCTGCCGGACTCCAGGTTCCAGTCCCGAGTAGAGCCTACACACCTTCTTTGGACTCTCTTCTTCCATCTAGTGGGCCTCACCCTATGGGTCCTTGCTCACACAAACCCCTTTTGGGCTTCCACTGCCTCTCAACGCTGCACCAACCTCCGCCTTTAGCAAGCACAGAGCCGTGCATACCCAAGCTTTCAGTGGCTTCCGGGACCATCCTCTCTGTCATCCCTTTCCCTGGAGGCATGTCTGGCTGGCTGTTGGGGTCCTGAGGTGCTCGGCCTGTGCACAGAAGCTGCAGGCCTGTGTTCTTCTGGCTCCAGCCCCCACAGTCTTCTCTTCCCTTGCTGGGAGCTGGGCTTCCTCCTTGTTGTTTCTTCTCCTTTGCTTCTTCTGCTTCCTTCAGAGAGAACCACTGGTGCACAGAAGGACCTGTAGGGAGGGAGGCCTAGTGAGCAGTGGCAGGAGACTTGAGGCAAGAAGGGGGTGAGACTCCCCAGGTCTGAGATCCATTGGGTCCTGTCTGCCTGAGCTTGGCCTGGCTTCTCCCCTTCCAAGATGGCTTCCGTGTGTAGTCCAGGTCCCCCAGGGGGCGCCCACCATGATCTTTGCTGAAGGAACAAATAGCCATAGAATACCCATGTCTAGGTACCCCCTCTGACCTTTTCCTGAGGTGGCTGCCAGGAACAGGGGTGCAGGGACCATCCACAACAAACCAGCCTGCCTCCAGGCTCCAATGCCTCATTCCCAGCTCCCAGTAAGAACCACAGTAACTGGAGGGCAGGGAAGAAGCCAATCTCTTTGTGAGCTGCCAAAGATGGCTGCTCACACTGAGATGGCAGGAAATGCCCCAGGGCAGGGCCACTTGAGGACTGGGATCCTACGAGGATAGTACTGGAGTTTTGGGTCCTTCTGTGTCTGGTGCCAGCTCTGCCTCTGCTGTGGCATGTGTCTTTTCTCGAGTCAGTCATGTGACCTCCCAGGAACACCAGATGCCCAGACCACTGGTTGGTATGCATTTTCCTCTGAGAGTCTGATTGTGGGTTTTCTCGAGCTGCCTCCAAGGGAATAAAGTTTGCCGGAAGCTTGGGAACCCCCATGGTGTCCTAGTGCCACGGTGGGAAGGACAGGATCCTGGCCTGGCTTCTGAATACATGGGTTCTGAAGTTGTCACTGTTTACTTGATCACTGTGCCCTGTACCAGACCCAACATTGCCTCAGGGTTCCTTTCCTACCTCGTGTCCTTTGAAGTGGCCAATACAGAGCAGTGTTAGAGCAGCAGCCGACCAGAGATGGGATTACCAGGGTGAGACACGAACCTCTGACAGTCTCCTTTTCTTAATGAAAAGTCGTTACAGGACCTGCCCAGCTAAGCCCTCTAGTCCTTGCCCGGAGAGAGGACTCCAGTCACACCCAGGCTGGGGGAGCCTGTGGTTTGTCCCACAACTAAGAATTTTACACCACCGCTAATGCTGACACCTCAGAAAACTCCCTGTGAGAGAGATGCAGAAAACGAGATCCTCCTCTCGGGATGCCCATGCTAGCAGAACAGAGTGGCTTGAGATACTGCTGACACTGTGGAAGCTACTTAGCAAGTGGCATTCTCTTTACCTGATGCTGTTCCCAGTTTGCTGTGGAGAGTGGAGCCGTCTAGTGAGGGGTCCTGTCTCCAGAGACCCGCGTTTCTTGCTTGCTATGGCCAGTGGTCAGCAGGATAGCCTGTTTGTTGCCTCAGAATCCCTACAGAAGAGGACACCCTTGTACCTCCAGGGTACTCCCGGTCACTCAAATTCCCACACAGCTCAGGTCCTACTCAGGCTGATCATCCATCCAAGCCATTCTCCAAGATCTCTTGGCTGTTCTAGTTCTTGAATCTAGCAGATTCACAAGGTGGGGCCGTGAACAGCCTGAACACTCAGCAGGTGGCCTTCCATTTTCCACAAGAGCCCGTGCCACCTTCCTTTGCTAAGAACAGGGACAGGGACAGCAGGCTGAGCTTCTGTGCTTGTGGCATATGAGTTTCAAGGACGATGGCACACAGGCCCGGAACACAGGGTGCACATGAGCTGGTACACATAGCCTCAGGGCTGCGTTCAGGAAGCCGTGAGGAGCAGTGGCAGAGCTGTGACCAAATGTGACAGTCGTAGCATCTCCTGCCCATGGCTGTGTGCCCAGGAGAGAGAAGAACTCCTGTCAAGGCTCAGGGTCGGATAGAACACTCAAGAACTATCAGGGCAGCAAAGGGTGTGGTCACCAGAACCCCAGGAGCTGTTTCTACTCCTAGGCCTTATTCCCATACATTTGATCCGAGGAAGTGAGACCTTGCCTCTTGCTCCCAGCACCCTGACTCACTGATGGGAGCGTGGAGCTGTCTGTGTCCCATAGACGAGAGAGCAGGTTTTAACGGAACGTATGTTCATTCAGTGTAGTCAAGCCAGGCAGACCCGGCCAAGTGGGGAGGAGGCGGTTGGCTCCTCAGACGTGGCCTGAAAGCTAGAGACGGAAAAGAGGGTCAAACTCAGGAAAACCTGATCCAGGCAGGCTTCTGGAGGAAGCAGTGCAGGCACTGGACCTGGAGGGTGCTGGGTGAAGGATAATAAGTAGACTGTCAGTCCCTGAAGGAAACAGGGTCTATTTTCACTTGACTCCTGATTCCAGAGTTCCCAGGAGATTCCATGTGCTGGCCTTAGGGGCAAGGAGTCTGGAGGTTTCCAGGCAGTGGCCTCAGGGAGATGGGCTTGGGTGAAGCCCTGTGGATGTGGGCAACTCTGTGGCCATTGCTCTATCTCTACCCTGCTGATTCCCTTGCTATACCCACCCCCTAGCTCTCCTATGTGGATGCTGAAGGCAACCCTGTGGGCGTGGTACAAATGACCTTCCTGCGGCTGCTGAGTGCCTCCGCCCACCAGAACATCACCTACAACTGCTACCAGTCCGTGGCCTGGCAGGATGCCGCCACAGGCAGCTACGACAAGGCTATCCGCTTCTTGGGCTCCAACGATGAGGAGATGTCTTACGATAACAACCCCTACATCCGCGCCCTGGTGGATGGCTGTGCTGTGAGTATCACATGTGCCCGTGATGTCACCTTGTATGCCCCCTTGGGTGCGCAGCTGTGTCTTCTGTGTACCATTCCCTGGGGATGTATCGGGGACCAAATATGCCCCCAGCCTGCCCATATCAGGGTGTAGCTGACTTGGACAGGTCCCGCTTGGAGTTTAGAGACCACTTCTACTTACATAGCTCTTTTCTAGGTAGGGTGAGAACCCAGACTGGGCACCTTTGTGTGCATGGAAACGTGTCTGTATTTGTGTATGCGCACTTTTATGTATTAGTGGATGGCACAAGTGATTGTCACTCCTGTAAAAGGACAAGGTCTCTCACTGGCTTAAGCTTGCCAAGTAAGTTGAGCTGGTTGGCCAGTGAACTACAGGAATCAGTAGCCTTCCCCTGCCACATATCCCCAGCACCAAGACTGCTGGCATGTGCCACCATACCCAGCTTTTAGTTTAAGGGTTTATTTAATTTGTATTTTATGTGTGTGAGTGTTTTGTTCACATGTATGTCTATGTACCACAAGAATGTCTAGTGTCTATGGAGGCCAGAAGAGAGCATTGAATCCCCTGGAACTGGAGCCATGGATGGTTGTGAGCCACCATGTGGGGGCTTGGGATTGAACCTAGGTCCTCTGCAAGAGTAACAAGTGTTTTCTACTACTGAGCCATCTCTTGAGCCCTCACACCCATCTTTTAAAATGTGGGTTCTAAGGATCATATTCTGGTCTTCATGCTTACATGGCAAACACTTTGCTAACTAAAATGTCTCTCCAGTCCAGCACTGGATTTCTGAGCAGGGAGCCAACCCTGCCGAGGAGCTCTCTCTACACCTCCTACAGCAGGCTGGCCCAGAGAGAGTGTGGAAGTGTGTAGCTAAAACACAAGCTCTCCTGACCATAGCCCACACTGACCGTCTTCTCATGGGGAGAGCTATTCTATCCACAGCACCAAGCATCATATGAGCTGTGGCATCATCAGCATCCCCAGATGCCGAGGCAAGTGTAAGATGGAGAAGTCCACTGGGCTAGAAAGGGAAAAGCAGCCCCCTGCTGTTTTTACTTCTGAAAGAAAATCCTGCCTTGGAAAAGGTGGGGAAATAATGATTCAGAACAGAATAACCCGCTGATAGAAAAACCTGGCTCTGTGTACTGGGAGGGATAGACCAGCAAGACAGCGGGCTCAAGGCAGTCCAAAGGGAACAGCAAGCAAGACTTGCTGGGGTGGCCAACATGCTCTCCGCCCCCAAACCCCGGAGAAGTCCGGCCACGATTTGAAAGGTCACGATCCTCTCATTCAATTGTAGGGCTCCTTCAGGAGTTTTTTGTCCTCCACACGCAGGCCAGTGGTGCCAAGGCCTGCCCAGCCCTGGGAGGCCAACTTGATTCATTTTGTAATCACAGCCACTGAAATTGGAATTCCGATGCTGGTACTGTGTGGCTGGGTAGCCTGATTGAGGGGGCTGCCAAGAGGCTGGCCCTGTGGAGGGGCCGGGAGTCACTCTGCATCAATCCCGTTGTTTGTGCAGCTTTGTGCGCCCCTGGGGGGCCGTTGCTAGCTGGCGATGGTTATTTATGTCTCTTCTTTAACTGCGTCCCTCTCTAAGCGCTCTGATAATTGGAGCAACGGGGCCCCACAAATCCACGTGAAATCGCCTGCCAGCTCCACACACGGTGGTCCCCGGAGTAGGGGAGAGAGACCCACTCCATGCTCATGCCATAAAGAAAGGGAGTGGGGCCTGCTGTAAGCCTGTAGCTTCATGACTCACTGGTATACAAAAACGGAGACCCCGTCACTGACCTCACATGGCTTCCCAAGACTATACCACCTTCCAGGGTCCAGGAGAGGCCAGGCTGTTGACCTCGTGTAAGTCTGGGTCGGGGAGCAGAGCCCAAGATAACAGGGCCTACATGAGGAGTAGCCAATTCTGGCTCCCTAAACTGGCCAGGAGGGTGAGGGTCTCAGCTACCCCACAGTTAGCTTCAATGCGTATGAAAGTCCAGCCCCTGAAGATACCCAGATTTTTCCCCCTTCCTTTTTTTTTATTGAGACAGAATTTATTTGTGTAGCCCTTGCCATCCTAGAACTCAATCTGTATGCTGAGCTGGCCTTGAACTCACAGAAATCCACCTGTCTCTGCCTCCTGAGGGTTGGGATTAAAGGCATGGGCCACTGCCCCTGTCTTTTTTTTTTCTTTTGTATTTTTTATGTGTGTGATGTACATATTTGTGTATATGCATGTTTTACATGTATAAGCACATATTCGCGTATACATGCACTTGCGTATATACATGCTCGCACGCAAGCTTGTTTGTGTGTATGTATGTGTGTGCGTGTATGTATGTACACATGTAGAGCCCTAACATTGGAGTCTGTTGGGAATCATGAATATTAATTACTGGGGCAGTGTCTCTCAATCAAATGTAGAGCTCACTGATATGACTTGTCTTGTTAGCTTGCTCGCTCTGGGATCCCATCTCTGTCTTCCAAAACTGGAATTGCAGGTGGGATGCCACATTTTTATGTATTTGTGGGGATTCAAACTTCTCTTCATATTTGCATAGTGAACATTTTAACACCTGAGCATCTCTCTAGCCCGCAGATAAGTTTTAGTGCAAGGGTATGACCACCCATCCCTGGCCAGAACAGCCCTCAAACTGGACCGTGTTCTAGTGCTGGGTTCCTGGTGGCAAGTTCCTTCGATGTGTCTCAAGGGACAGCCAGAAAACTATAGATGACAAAAATCATCCAAGATTCCCATTGAAGAAAAATTTGCAGATTCTGAATTCACTCCAAGTCTATCTGGATGGGCAGAGCCTGCAGTGTTCAAACGCTCCTGGGCCTCCGTGTGTTCCTAGCTTGGCTTTGAGAGCAAGACAGAGGGGTCTTATCAGGAAAGCTGTGGGTGAGCGGGGCCTGGGGCGAGTGGACGTTGAGAGCAGTGAAGACCGGACACTCGTGCCGGGTAGACAAGGAGCTGCCCACTCCCACACTCACCCCTGCACTCTCTCTGCCCACTCCCGCACTCACCCCTGCACTCTCTCTGCCCACTCCCGCACTCACCCCTGCACTCTCTCTGCCCACTCCCACACTCACCCCTGCACTCTCTCTGCCCACTCCCGCACTCACCCCTGCACTCTCTCTGCCCACTCCCGCACTCACCCCTGCACTCTCAGCAATCCCTCCATATTCCAGCTGGAGATGTCAAGTAGCCGTGCTATTGTAACGACTTAACCTGCAGAGCTTAGCAGTTTTACACAAAGAAATTTACTAGTGCGCTCAGGTCTGAGATCGGAAACCTAAGAGTGGCTTCCTCTGCAGCTGTGGCTCAGGGTGGCTTGGGTTGGTTTCGCCATGGCCACCAATGACCATCACCTAAGTGGCTTACAAACCATGGGAGCTGCCCACAGTTCTGCAAGTAGGAAGTCCGAGGCTGGGGTCATCACCCCTGGGTTGTGCACAGTCGCCTTCTTGCAATGTTATCACATGGCAAAGACAGAGGAGGTCTTCATGAGGGAACCAGTCTCACTCATGAGGGGTCCAGGGGTCCATCCTCATGATCCAATCATCTCTGTGGGTGCCCAGCATCCCACAATCACCTTGAGTAATTGGGCTCCTATTTGGATTTGGGGTACCCATGGAGAGGAAGGCCCTGCAGCTGGGCACCAAACATGAAAGATTTAGAACTGACCCAGGGTCAGTAGAGGACCCTCTGCCGGGCTGCATCCTGGCATGTTGTACCCACAAAGGAGATGCTTGCTGCCCTTCTGCTTTCTCCTCGTGATTTCTCCAGGGCTTGCGCAGTGGAGTGAAAGCCTTCCCAGGCCAGACACAGTTGCATGTAAACGCAGCCTACATCCATGGTAGTGGAAGCCCTGGCATAGGACAGGTGGCCAGTGGGTAGCCCAAGATTTGTGGTTCAAAGGCAGACATTGGGCACCATTGAAGGAAGTTGACAGAGTGGGTGAACCAGATTGTTCTTTGTGATAAATGCTCTTGACAACTAAAGTTAAGTTAAGCTTGCTTGGCGGTGGGGACAGAAGTACTCATGGCCTCCCTATATTCTGGGCTGAGAGGGTTGACTCTGCTGGCAACTCCCCCCACCTGCCTGAGGCTCAGCCTGCTTTTCCTAAGAGAGCTTTGTCCTGCTCCGCTCAAAAGTGCTGATCTGATCACAGTAGGGCACAGACTGCTTGGGCCCTGCACCATCATGGCCCTTCTGTGCCTCAGTGTACCCAGTTCTCTCTGGAACAGGTAGTAAGGAAAGTTCCCTCACCTGTCTAGGAGAGGCCTGGGATGGCAGCTCTTGTGTGAAGTCTTACGGGAAGTCCCATCACCTCTCTGCTTGGCCATGTTTCCTCCAACTTGCTGTTCTTGGTGGTTCAGGGAGTTGGTAGGGTCTTGGGGCAGAGGGGGACCTGGGCCAGGGGTGGTAGGTGACCTAAACACCTTAACCACTGCAAGAAGCCCCCGGCTTTAACTGCCTCCACCTTCTTCCCCCTTCCTAGACCAAGAAAGGCTACCAGAAAACGGTGCTGGAGATTGACACGCCCAAAGTGGAACAAGTCCCCATCGTGGACATCATGTTCAACGACTTTGGTGAAGCCTCACAGAAATTTGGATTTGAAGTGGGGCCAGCTTGCTTCCTGGGTTAGGAGCTGCTGAGCCCACCGGTCTTCAGAGCAACCTCGTGACCTCAGCACCCCAGCTGTGGGTGTCCTGTGCACGGCCCATCCCGGACAGTGAACGTTTCTCACCCCTGCCTGCCTGACTCATCCGTGCCTCGGAGGGACCCTCCGTGGCCTTGGACCCCACACCCAGAGAGAACAAAGGGAAAGAGCCGTGTCCCCCACGGAGCCGAATCACATGACCTAGCCACACCACAGCCTCTTGCCACACTGCAGGCCCTGGTCCCTAGCTCTCCTGATAGGTTCATCAAAGGCGTTCATGGACTGTTGGCAGGGAGTTAGGGTGGGGCAGTATTTGGAAATCACTTAAAAAGATGCAACTTGAAGATATGTATCGCCCCTTGACCTTCAAAAGATGCTCTGAGGTGTTCCTATAAAGGTCGCCAAAGCCTTCTTTTTTTTTTTTAAACACCCCTCAACACATCCACTCAGAGGCCAAATGTCATTCCACACGTGCCTTTCCGATGGATTAAAGGTGCTTATGTTTTTGTGAGAGTTTTAAGTAAATATTTGTATTGTATTGTTATAAATGTTAAGTGTGCCTGGCTTTCAATCTTGCATGGAAACCCAGCCTCAGGCCCATGGGGAGTGTGGGCAGCTGGGACGGGGCACCAGCTCGGGTTTGCAATCCAGCTCTCTGTAGAGGGCATCTCCTCACTCCTCTCCCCTCCCCCACCCAGCAAGAAAGTGCAATAAATTGGAAATTTGCTCAGTCGGCAAGAAGCTGCATCGCCACTGCAGGTGCCTGGGCCCTTTCCAGACTTTTAATTATTTTTTTTCTTTTTGATTAGCTCTGGATAATTTTTTATGGGGAGGGAAAAATAGGCATTTGAGATCCTGCCTTTCCTACATGCACTCAGATTAAAACACAGGCTTAAATTAATCCTGATTGCTTCCTTTTTCCGTGTTTCTTCCTGCAGAGGCTGATGGGACAGTGTCCAAAGCTTGAGAACCACGTGTTCTGTAGATGATAAGTAACTATGAACATTGGTGCTGATTTTTTTACACTTGTCTCTCGTGGTGCTATGTGTCCTAGAGGCTGCATTAGGGTGCCCGCCGTGCCTCCTTCCCCCACCTGCCTTTATCCTGGCCATTTTTCTACATTCTGAGATTTTGCCAAGGACCTAACGATCAGATCGGTGCCAGAGACCTTTCTTCCTTGAAGGCACCCCGTGCTCATGATGGTGGGGCATCCTTCCTGAAGCCTGAATCCCCTTCGGGCTCCGCTGATTTCATTTGAAAACACACGCGCAAAACAAAGACTTCCTGCATGATACATTGCGTATCCATGATTGTGTTCAGTTGCTGAATGTTCGTGGTGCTAATTTCTGTGTGTGTGCCAAGGATGGGATGGAAGCCACTGGGTGCCCACGCTGATAGCCAGACTGCCCTGTGAGCAGCAGGTGGACTAAGAGATATATGACGGACTTCGTGGCTCCAGGGCTGCTGTTGGGTTTCCACCAGAGGGGTGTTCTGGGTACAGGTGTCAGTTCTGGGGTCGGGATGGATCCCTCTGCATGCTGTCGTCTTCCTGCTCCTCCAAGGTGTGTGTGATGGAGAGGCTGCCTTCTGGGTGCAGAGGTCTCCGGGACCAGCAAGAGAAAAGAATGGCTCACTGTGAGTCACACGCCTGTTGTGCCTCTCCTTCCACCGTGAGGAGGCTATGGTGCCCAGGGAGTCAGCCATCATGTTCCGGTGCTCCTGTCCCCACCCCACCCCAAAGTGAAGGAAACCACAACACAGCACCCGGGAGTGACCAGGATTGATGAATGCGGCCAACAGGCATCCCCGGGTTTCCTCAACAACAAGTTTTACTCTTGCCAAAGAAAAGCCTGGCCTGGAGGTTGCTTCTGAAAGCCAGGATACCATCGTGAGCCAGGGACCGCTTGCTGTGCGTGCCTCTGCCTGAGAAAAGCCATATTGGAAGACGGCCATGTGATGCCCTGTGGATTCTGTGTAGGTCATGTGATTCGGTGTCTGCCTCTCTCCCCATCTGGTTTGCCCTTTCACCCTGTCCCATTCTTCTGTCAGTTCCCCTCCAAGTTGCAATTTGTACTGAAGTCCAAAATGTGTCCTGTTCTCCTCAGTCCACTTCACCTTCAATATTTTACAATAAAATTACTTCTTATATTTGCAGAAACGCTCCTGGCATCATTTTTATGTCTCCGTTTTCTCTGGTGTGTGCTCTCTCTCCCTCTTTCTCCATATATATATAATTGGGCAAATGGTGGCGAAAATACACACAAAAGCATAAACAGAATGCTGTGATAAAAAACTATAGGACCTTGGGTCCTTTAAAATTTTAGGCCAAAGGGTACATTGTATATTTCCCAGAGGTCCAACTGGAAGCCTCAAAATTTCACTTCTCCACAGGAAGAGTGTTCAAAAATATTTTAAAACCGTGTACTAAAGGAATCCTTGTAACAGTGTCTCAATAAAGGAGTTTACTGTTTACACCTGAGACTTGACCGGCTGTTTCCTTTGCATGGCCAGGCCCTCTGCCACCTGATGCTTCTGTTGGCTTACAGTCCCAGACATTAAAAACTATGAACTGGGGGTGGTGGTCTAGGAGGGGTGGAGAATGGCTGCTGGCTGTGACCTCATGCTGCTGTGGGCTCAGCTCAGCTGTGGGCTGCTTTGTATCCATGAATGGGTATTAGGATGTAGCCAGTGCTGACCTCAGAGGCCTTACTTTTCACCCTGGGCTTTTGGCACCCGGAGGGGACGTGTCACCAAATCCATCAGGTGACACCTTTGCAACCAGATAATCAGGTCACACTCCTTTCTGTTTGTGGCTGGAGGAGGCGCAGGTGGTTCATTTCAGCCAATGACCTTCATTCAGCAAATGGGGCCTGTACCTCCTGCTTCTGAAGGAGCGGCTCTTTTGTATTCCAGCAGTCATGGCAACATCCCTGCAGGTTCTGCTGTCACAGCCACCGGACTCTCAGGAATGTGTACCATCACTCCTGGAAGCCGGTTTTGCTACTTTGAGCCACCTCAAGGGATGCCAGGCCAGAGGATCTCAGTGTGGTTCGCAGCCCCATGACGGCAGGCAGCATACCACTCTGCTCTATAGACGCTCTGCTAGGAAGCCTGGGCGTCTGTTTCTGCCAAGGTGATTCACAGACTGGGCCATTTGAGAGTACTGTCCTGATGACCCCTGAACTGTGAAGGACTTGGTCCTGGAGGGGAGGCCTCACTTCTTTCCCAGCATAAAGCTGCTGTCAGTCACACAGGCAGGCCTTTGAGTCTCACTAATAACTAGATAGCTCCAAGGCTTGGAAGTGAATGATGAGGTAATATCCGGAGGAAAGCAGCCCTGAACTGTGGAGAGCAAAGCCTCCAAGGCCTCCAGAGTTGAGGATTTGCAGTGCTGGATGAAACAGCCAACTGAGAAAAGCTCTGGGGGACACACCCATCAGAATTTGGCCACTGTGGCTGAGCAGCTGGAATTCAGGCTTGGAGTGGGAGCAGATGACACCAATACATCCTATGGGTTGCAGTGAGTGACTTGGGAAAGGGACACCAATGATTTGACACTGTCAAAGGCTGGTAGATGTAAGAGCCCCACAGGAGAAGAGGAGGTCCACGGAGCCATGGCGGGAGGTGCCACTGGTGGGGCCTCAGGAATGCATGGGTGGAAAGCTGGCTGCTAAGAGATGGGATTCACAGAAATGGCCTCCAGCAGGGTCGGTAGGAGCAGATGATGAAGCCTTGCAGGGTCCCTTGACTTTGGACCCGTATGAAGCAGCACACAGCAAAAAAAAAAAAAAAAAACAGCCCGGCTCACCTCCCTGGGAACTGCACCTGCAGGTTAGACACTTTGAAGGCAGAGCCTCCTTCAGACCAGAGTGGGCCAGCTTTCTGGCTGAGAATGGGAAGGCCAGGCGCCGACTGGGCTGCTCCAGACCTGTTCTAGGGTGCCCATAAACCTGTGCTTGGCCCCAGATCTCGAGAGACAGAGTGGCTTCTAACAGTTGATTTAGCATTATAGTCCCACCACCTAGGTTAGGGGTCACTGTTCCTGTGGTTCCCCAACCCGCACCTAAGTTCCTTAGATGGTTCTAGAACTTAACCCAGGAGGAGAGAGCCCTCAGGCTGGCAACTCTAGCAGAACGCCCCTTCCATCTCTCCCTCCTCACCTTGCTCAAAGAATCAGCTAGAGGTTAGAGCCCTGCCTAGGTAGGCCCTCTGTGGTCCTCCCCCCTTTGTTGCCTGAACAAAGCTTCTCCGTGAGACTCTTGGACTGGAATGGCCAGCTGACTCTCTCTGAATGATTGAACAGCTAGACACTGTGTCGGGTGTTGGAACCTCCCTGCCCTGCCACAGTGTGGTAGGTGAGGATACCCCCACCCCCAGCAGGAACCAAGGCTAGATTCCCCAGCTTGACTGTAGTGAGTCTTGATCTTGGAAAGCGCCAGCTCAGCTCTTTGCCCCGTCCCTCCCTCAACCTGTGGAAATCAGCATGTTGGGATGCAAGGCCCAGGCTTCCGTCTGCTCCCTGTCTTCCCAAACATGAGCCATGAGCATCTGCCACTGCCTGCACCGCACTTACGGGACTCCTGTCAGGCACCAGGTGTGTTCTAGGCCCCAGGCAGGAAGACGCCCCTCCCCAGCAGCATCCCAAGAGTAAACACTTCACAGGAGCCACACTTGTGTCCTCCCACGGGCATGCCACATCCCTCCTTTCCATATTGACGGGTGGAAATCACGTCGGTTTGGGAGACATCTAGTCTCCAGGCATATGTTGTGAGCCAACATGTTCAGCTGTGCAAGAATCCATTGCCCTCTGGGACGTCCTCAAATTCGTTTCAAACTAGAAGCCTCTGCCCAGAGGCCTTTTCAGGGTCGAAGCCATTAAGAAGATCTTCCCCAGTCAGGGAGCCCACCCCCTCTGTGTCCGTGGGATTCACTGTGGGGTAACCCAGGACACAAGGACATAGAGGTTTGAGACAGCTCATAGTTTCACCCCACAGCCTCTGGAAAGAGCTTCAGCAGGCCTTGAGGTGCAGGGTCTCGCCTGGCCTTGCAATCAGGTGCCCGTGAGGACCCAGGTCTTTTTCATAGGGTTGACCAGATGACCACAGAAGGCCCTACTTCCTAGCACTCTTGGCGGCGGCAGGATTCGGGTCCTTGGGTGCTGTTGATGGGCAGCCATTGCTGACCTTTCTCATGGGCAGTCTCTCCGGTGTGGCAACCTACTTCATTACACTGGTGAGGGTAAAGTAGTGTGTTCTGGATCTTAAACAGCCTGCACAGGCCATGTATTAAGGCCTGGACACAAGCCTGTGGCATTACTGGGAGGTGGTGGAACCCCAGGAAGTGGAATGTATTGGGAAGAAGTTAGGTTATTGGGGAAGTACCCCTGAAAGGGGTATTGGGATCCCAGCCTCTTTCTGTCTCTGCTTTTCTGTTGCCATAGTAATAGGCTTCCCTCCCTCACATTTCCACCTCTGAGACACACAATGACCTCATAGGCTCCACATCACCCAGGGAAGTGACCGTGAAGCCCTGGAAGCTGAAGATTGATCTTCTCGGGTATTCTGTCACAACAACAAAGCTGACGAACACAGCCATCTTCATCCAGGGTGGAACTTGAGTGCGGAACAACACCCGAGAAGGAAAAGGCAGAGCGGAAGCCTTCTTAACTGCTGCAGACCTGTTTGCTGGGGTTTCTTCTTTCTCCCTTGCCAGGAGGGCCTTACATCCCTCCTTGCCTGAGACTCTAGCGGATGTTTCCATGCTGAAGAAGACCAGAGCTAGATGGTGGCTTTTCCCACTCTGATTGACAACACAGGGTCTTCCGGTACCCAGGAAAAAGAATGATTTGGGGGAACGAGTTTACAGATTAATGAAGGAGTATATGCCCAGCTGGGAAAGGCGATGGACCTGGGACGTAGGGGCAGAAAGGCGCTGCAGTTCGATGGCAGCAGCTCCCACCCAGAGATAGTGTTTGTGAGTCCCAGGAGGCCACACAGGACACTGGGCACAGGTAAAAACGTGGCGGTGGCTTGGGCCACTCCTGTACATTTAGTTTATCCATTAGCTTTCCGTGATTCTGACAAAATACCTGAGAAAATCAACGCACGAAGAGGAAAGGTTCATTTGGCTCCCATCTTGGGAGGTTCCATTTCACAACAAAAGGGACATCAGGGAAGGGTTTTGAGGACAAAGGGATCTTTTGGTGGGGAGCATGGCTATGAGGGTGGGCTTGGAGCAGGGGATAGGCCTGGGGCGGGGCACAGAGGCCATTGGGAAGATAATTGGAAAGGACAGTGAAATATAGAGCGTCTCAATGGAGACATGGACATCACGTGCCTTTATATCAATATCTGGGTGGCCAAGGGTGGGTGTCACTCACCCACCTGTGATGTCTGTGTGATCCAAGATCAGCTGTCACACACCCGTGCAGTCAAACTCCCTAGGCCTATCTTTCCATGGTCTCCATCCACTGTTCTCTGGTGCCCTGGTCTTTTTGCTATGTCTGGGATCCTCCAAGGTTTTTGCCTCTTTCTGTAGACTTCACCCCTAGTATTGCAGATGTGAGTCCCACCTCTCACCTATGACTTTGCAGAGTGGGGATTGTGAACACCCACTTGGAAGGCTGCTTGGGTCTGTCTTTGCAATGTGATGGACAGCAATTTTGCTTCATAGGAGAGCGTACTGAGGACTCAGAGAGGCAAATGCAGAGAAGGTTACTCTTCTGCTTTGTGACGTCAGATGTCAGAAACAAAGCAAAATGGACAACACAGCAATTTAGTACTGATCATGAGACGTTCCTGCCTGTTTTTCCCATAGGTTGATACTCCACCCCTACCTCCCCATCCTCCTGGGGCTCCAGGTTGACACCACCCCTCCATTTCCTGGTACATGGGTTCTGAGGGTCTGGTCACAGAGCAGATACTGTACCTTTTTAACCCTGAGATAAACTAAAATACATTGAGGCAGGCAGGAGCCAGCTCCCAAGTAGGGGAAGACAGGAACCTGTGCCTCCTGCTTATCTGTGATTCCTTAATGAATTCCACCTCACCCTGAAAATGGATCATAAAGATTTCTCTCTAACATCATCAACACAAACATTTCATGGCATGACTTCTTAAGCTTTTTGTGGTTTTGACCCTTTCTTTCCTAAGAAATTTTATATAACTACAAGCATATAGACACATAAAACAGATATACATACCAAGCATTTATAGATAGTAATTTGTAAAAGAAATTAGATTAACTATATTAAAGAAACTATTTTAAAAATAAACTTTGGTAAACATATTAATTAATTTTATCATTCATTAAAGACAAAAACAAAATTTTCCTGTCAATGTGTGGCCCTGCTGCATGGCTGTGCTGTGTGGCCGTGCTGCATGGCTGTGCTGCGTGGCTGTGCTGCATGGCTGTGTTGTGTGGCTGTGCTGCATGGCTGTGCTGCATGGCTGTGCTGTGTGGCTGTGCTGCATGGCTGTGCTGTGTGGTTGTGCTGTGTGGTTGTGCTGCATGGCTGTGCTGCATGGCTGTGCTGTGTGGTTGTGCTGCATGGCTGTGCTGTGTGGTTGTGCTGCATGGCTGTGCTGCATGGCTGTGCTGCATGGCCGTGCTGTGTGGCTGTGCTGCATGGCCGTGCTGTGTGGCTGTGCTGCGTGGTTGTGCTGCATGGCTGTGCTGCATGGCTGTGCTGTGTGGCTGTGCTGCATGGCTGTGCTGTGTGGTTGTGCTGCATGGCTGTGCTGTGTGGTTGTGCTGTGTGGCTGTGCTGCATGGCTGTGCTGTGTGGTTGTGTTGCATGGCTGTGCTGTGTGGTTGTGCTGCATGGCTGTGCTGTGTGGTTGTGCTGCATGGCCGTGCTGTGTGGCCGTGCTGTGTGGCCGTGCTGCGTGGCTGTGCTGTGTGGTTGTGCTGTGTGGCCGTGCTGTGTGGTTGTGCTGCATGGCTGTGCTGTGTGGCCGTGCTGTGTGGTTGTGCTGCATGGCTGTGCTGTGTGGTTGTGCTGTGTGGTTGTGCTGCATGGCTGTGCTGTGTGGCTGTGCTGCTTGGCTGTGCTGTGTGGCTGTGCTGCGTGGTTGTGCTGCATGGCTGTGCTGTGTGGTTGTGCTGCATGGCTGTGCTGTGTGGCCGTGCTGTGTGGTTGTGCTGCATGGCTGTGCTGTGTGGTTGTGCTGTGTGGTTGTGCTGCATGGCTGTGCTGTGTGGTTGTGCTGCATGGCTGTGCTGTGTGGTTGTGCTGCATGGCTGTGCTGTGTGGCCGTGCTGAGTGGTTGTGTTGCATGGATGTGCTTGTGTTTACATAAAGATCTAATCTCGCCTGAATATTTGATACCATGAGACCTAGAAACTCTTCAATCTTTTTCAGAGTCGATTGATATTTTGATCTTACAGCCGTCAATGCCACTTTGCATATAAACATAGTACAAGATGGTAGGGAAATATTTAAAACACTTTCAGAACTGTTGGAAATTCTGTCCTAATCCCAACCCAAAATTCACTGAGCATTTTTAAAAATAAATCTCAAGTCAGAAACTCAAACAATTTTTAAAAAATCAAAACTTCTCTTATATTTTGGGTTGTGAGCTTAGCATTTAACGGCTGAGCCATCTCTCCAGCCCCAAATCTGATAGTCTCAATCCAAAGACATACTGACATGATATTTACATGCTGAAGAACGGCGGGAGGGAATTATTTGACTTTCTCCCCCTGTAGTTAAGTCTCTGTGTTTCTCTAAAAGTCGGAAACTGTAGGCACAGTGTAGAACCTGCAGTTCACAGCAGGCGAGAGCCTCACATCTGAGCAATGTAGTTCAGGAGGCTCGATGACACACGATCCAATGACGTGCCCAGTGCCATTCCCATGGTTCAGCACAGGCCAGCGCTGCCAGAAACACACGGACTCTGGATGAGAGTGAACTTGAATTCACTGAGTATGCAGAAACCTTCCACTGCTGACAAGGTTATCACCACCCACACTCGGTTCTAAGACCCTCATGACTCACAGTATAGTTCAGGAAACTGGGCTGTAAGGCCACTATGGCCACACCCATTTAAGGCACAGCAGAAATGCAACTGGGGGCTGATGTGGGCGTGGTCATGTAAATGAGAATGGTCCTGTAGGCTCACAGTTTTGAATGCTTGGTCCTCATTTGGTGGAACTGTTTGGGAAGGATTAGGAGGCAGCCTTGTTGGAGGAGGTGTGTCCTTGGGGGTAGGGGTGGGAGCCTCAAAAGATCTGTGCCATTTCCAATGTCTCTCTCTGCCTCCTGCTTAGGGTTTGAGATGTGAGCTCACAGCTGTCCCTGCTGCCACGCCTTTGCTTCACCATCATGGATTCTAACCCCCTGGAGCCATAAGCTCAATTAAACATGTCCTCTCTTTTTTTTTCTTATAAGCTGCCTTGATCATGGCATGCTATCATAGAAATAGAAAAGAAACTCATATGGAGGTGAGCTGTAGATGGGGAAGCTGGAGAAGGGCTCTATGGAGAAGACCTGCAGGCGCCTGGCTCTCTCTTGTTGGCTTTCCTCTACTATGAACTATGAGAGACAAACAGGAATAATGTAGACTCGGAGAATCAAAAGTGAAGCAATTTATTCTACAGCCTAGCACAGTGCGGCACTGAGTCTAGAGTAAACATTGATGTGTCGTTTTGGCACATGGCAGCGGTGTTTTGTTTGTTGTTGCTTTTTTTTATATTCCTAATGGCGTTTCTCTGTCCCCTGAGTTCTTTATTGGGTGGGTTTTCCATGGAAGAAATACCATCTTTGTCATTTGTCTAGCATAGCCCCCACCCCAAATCCCCCATCCTCCCACAGCTCATGGTCTCCCTGCTCTTTCTTAACTGTATGTGACCATTCAACCCTAAGTTAAATGAGAGAGCACCCAATTGAGTAGGCACTAGCAGCTAGCTAGGGACACAGGGGCCTAGAGCCTCCTGCTAATCTGTGATTCATTAGTATAAGGTACTATAATGTACATTGACCTGCACATTGCTATAATGTACTTCTTCTAAAAGATGGACCATAATGACTTTTCCCCGACAAGGTGGCAGCTGTCTTATCAGACAGAGGACTTGGTCCCAGGGATCCAGGTTAGCATCATGGTTGGGCATATGTTGTGGTTATTTCTGTTGTGTTATTATTGTCTCATATGTGTTATTATTTCTGTTGCTCTGATAAACGACCTTGACTGAGAACTAGGGGAGATTTTAGTTCACATGTCCAGGTTACAGTCCATCACAGCGGAGAAGTCAAGGCAGGAACTTGAAGCAGCCGGTCATGTCACAGCCACAGTCAAGAGCAGGGCGGTGAATGCTTGCTTAGTGCTTAGCTTCCACCCCAGCTCATCACTGGACTCCCCTGAGGCCTCATGCCCAACTAAAGGGACCAGACAGAGGCACCCTATGAAAGCCTGGAAGCCAGCCCTGCAAGACTGCAGCCCCGCAGGACTGAGTAGTTAAATAGTGCGGGGCCGGTCTAAAGCACCCTGCCAGGCCTCTTCTAAGGAAGAGCAGTGCATACTAACACAGTGTACGTGGCATTTTCAGACTGCACAGTAGAGTGCTCATGATAGCTGGCATAGAATCAGAATCTACTAGATATGCCCTAGCAGGAACGTGGAGCCTGTTGCCAAGAAGAAATAGAAACAACTGGGTGGTAGGGCACACACCTTTAATCCCAGCACTTGGGAGGCAGAAGCAGGAGGATGTCAGTGAGTTCAAGGCCAGCCTGGTCTACAAAACGAGTTCCAGGACAGCTGGGACTGTTACACTACACATAGAAACTCTGCCATGAGGGGGGAGTGGAGAAGAGAAACAGAAGGAGAAGAAACACGTGAATGCCTCAGATGTCAGAATTCTCAGCCAGTACTTTAACCATATATATGCCAGAAAAGAAGACCACAGGTGAGGATGTGGGGGGTTCAGAAGAGGTGGAAAAAAAGCAAGCATGAACTAAGTGTAAATGCTGAAGATGGAAATTCAGAGAACCCATGGATACAGAGAGCTTTGGTAGCATTGATCCATTGGGGTTTAGAAGCCATGTTTTCGGAGATTTATTTTATTTTTAATTATGGGGTGGTGTGGTGTGTGTTTGTGTGTGTGTGTGTGTGTGTGTCTGTATATGCACATCTACCCTTGGAGGCCAGAAGAGGAAGTCAGAGTTCTCAGAGCTTGTGTTACAGGTGTCTGCGAGCCACCGACATGGGTTCTGGGAACCCAACCTGGTTCCTTTGGAAGAGCAGCCAGCACTCTCAACCACCCCAAAGAGATATGGTTTATAAAATAAGAGCAGTCAGCCCCCACTCCTGGGAGGTAAGGAGCAAACAGACAAAGTGGGACTCGGACCAAGCGGGGGGCAGGGGAAGGGGGCAGAGTTGGAGGAATGCAGGCTGAAGATGTTCGACTGTGATGAGCGGCAGCTGACACTACTGATCTGAGGAGTCAGGGAGATGGACTTACAGCGTGGACACAGGAGAACAGGAGAAGCCTCTTCCGGGAGGGAGCAGAGGTGAAGGAAGCATTCCTGGAGACAGCAGCGGGTGCGACAGGAAGAGTAACCAGGAAGATGAGGACGAGAGAAACAGTGATCAGGAGTGGCAGCCTTGAACTCACATCGAGTGGAAACACGGGAAGAGAAAAACTCAGACTGTGGGCAGGCCCACGCCCCAGCTATGCTGCAGTGTTCTCCAGCTGGGGCAGCACAGGAAAGGACAGAAAAGCAACAATTCGTAGTGGTGAGAGAAGTCACCGTGGTAAGCTGGTCTCCAGAATGCATTTCTCCCTGTTAAAATGGTGCAAAGTCAGGCCTGGCAGCCCTACATGTTATCCTAGCATGACAGAGATGGGGCAGCAGGCCAGCTTAGGCTACATGTGGGACATTGCCTCAAGTAAGCAGAGAGAGCGATGGGCAGAGAGAAAGCCCCTTAGATATAAACATTCACTGACTAAGATAAAAATGAGAGTGTAGTCAGGGCTCACAATCTGTGTAAAAATGAAATCCAAGGCCACAACAAGTCTATACATTATGCTTCTCGTTGCTATGGCAAATTCCCTGTCAAAGGCAGATTAAGCAAGGGAGGGTTTCTTTCAAGTCACAGTTTGAGGATGTATTCAGTTCATCATGGCAGGGAAGTCAGGGCTGCAGGAGCTGAAGGTCGCTGGTCACGTGGCATTCACAGTGAAGGTGCAGAGAGACGAATGCTGATGCCCAGATCACTCTCCCCTTAATTAATTAATTAATTAATTATAACTCTGGGACTTCAGGTCAACAGGTGTCACCCATATTCAGATGGGCCTTCCCATCTCAGTTAAACCATTCTGCTGATATCCTCACAGATGCACCAGTGATGTGTTTCCATGGTGATTCCAAATCTGATGAAGTTGATTGACAATGAAGAGGAATTATTTTGTGAGCATGGGCAGAAGTCAAGCAGGTTTCAAACCCTTCACCTCAGGAGGATGCGGATGGGCTCCCAGGGTAGGTGTGGATGAGGGTGCCGGAGGCTGCTCTGTTCAGAAGCACTCTGGGACCCTTAGAGAGCCAAATAGCCTCAAGGTAGCCTCTCTCTTTCCTGAGCCTCAATTTCCCCATCATAGAGAGGCAGCTGCCCTGGGCCTGGTCTAAGTGGCAAGGCTTCTCTTCTGCTGTTTTATCACCTGTGAGATCTTATTTCTTAGCAAAGGTGACTCTGAATCTTAACCTTCAGCTTTTAAAAAAGTTCCATTCAAGTGTAGTTTGTTTGGTGTCTTAAAGTGACATCCCCAAACCCAGTGCTTTCCTAAGCTTTGAATTTGGCTCATAAACCTGACTTCCCATACGACATACAATTTTAATAACTTCTTTTACGGAACCCATAAATGACTCTCAGCCTCTTTACTGGCTTATCTGATTTAACAGACTTAAACATTTTAATTGCATTCTTCAAAATTAATCTATTTAAATTTATGTCTTTGAGGCCTGTTCCAACCAAGTCTGTGGGTATGAGCTCATTGTTAGAAATCTGGCCATTTAAACATGAGTTTGTTGAACTTGGGGGTGGCTTAGCTGTTCTCCTGTGACGCATAAACACATTGAAATGACCGGCTCGTTTCTTTGCTCGGTGTCACCTTTCCAGATGGACTGTGACGTCATCACCTAAAGGAAGACTTTGCCAGTGCTCATGATGCTGATGGCGAATGTCCCAGGTGCTAAAGAGCTGCTGCAGAATCACGATGCCGTTTTGTCCAGATTCAGGGAGAAACACACCAGCATGGGTCTGTTCCTTGTCTGGAGGCCAAATGAGCGGGATTAGGCCGCTGTGAGCCTCTGGCCAACATCTCCAAGGAAGCATCCGTGCAAAGAACAGGTGCTTGGTTCTGGCTTCTCTGTTCTAATTTCATATAAGGAATCTTGCCCCTACCTGGGTGAACCCACAGAATGCAGCACCTCCTCAGTCCTGGAGAGGTCTGGGGGTTTAGAGAAAGGTCACCATGCCAGGGAGATGGCTCAGTGGGTACAGTGCCTGCCTTGTGAGCATGAGGACCTGAGCTCAGATCCCCAGCACCTGCCTTTGGGTGTGGTACCCAGTGTGGCAGTATGTGTCTGTAGCTCCACGTGGAGACAGGAAGGTCTTGGGAGCTCACTGGGCAGTCTAACCAAAATCAGCAAGACACAGACTCGGTGAGAGACCCTGTGTCAAAAAATAGGGCAGTGATAAATAAAGGTCACGGAGTCTACAATTGGTGATCCTAAAGAAGCTAAGTAAGAAGGTGAACCAAAGGAAAAACATATAGTTACCCTCTTGGCTATGGGAAGTAGACAAAATTGCTGGGGAGAAAATTGGGATCTTGGGGGTGGGGTGGGATGGGGGTAAGGGGAGATGGGGAGAGAAAAGGGAGAAGGGGAGGATGGGGGGAACTTGGGGAAAAAGGAGGATTGGGATAAAGGAAGGTTGGATAGGGAAGCACGGAAGCACAATTCTTAGTTAAGGGAGCCACCTTAGGGTTGGCAAGAGACTTGAACCTAGAGTGGCTCCCAGGAGCCCAAGCCGAGGTCCCCAGTTAGTTCCTTGGGCAGCTGAGGATAGGGAACCTGAAATGACCTTAGCCTATAGCAATACTGACGAATATCTTGCATATCATCATAGAACCTTCATCTGGTGATGGATGGAGATAGAGACAGAGACCCACACTGGAGCACTGGACTGAGCTCCCAAGGTCCCAATGAGGAGCAGAAGGAAGGAGAACATGAGCAAAGAAGTCGGGACCACGAGGGGTGCACCCACCCACTGAGACAGTGGGGCTGATCTACTGGGAGCTCACCAAGGCCAGCTGGACTGTAACTGAAAAAGCATGGGTTAAAACTGGACTCTCTGAACATGGCGAACAATGAGGGCTGATGAGAAGCCAAGGACAATGGCACGGGGTTTTGATCCTACTCAATGTGTTGGCTTTGTGGGAGCCTAGCCAGTTTGGATGTTCACCTTCCTAGATATGGACAGAGGGGGGAGGACCTAGGACTTACCACAGGGCAGGGAACCCTGACTGCTCTTTGGACTGGAGAGGGAGGGGGAGAGGAGTGGGAGGAGGGGGAGAAGGGTGGGAGGAGGGGGAGGGAAATGGGAGGCTGGGAGGAGGTGGAAACTTGTTTTTTTTTTTCTTCCTTTTCTCAATAAAAAAAAAATAGGGCAGTGAGCAACAGAGAAAGGTACCCAGTGTCAACCTCTGGCCTTCGCACCCTCCTGCACAAGCAAGTGTACTCAAATATACACACACCCCACAGGAACACACCCTCCTCCACAGTAACACCCCCCCACCACAGAAACACACACACACCACAGGAACACACACACACCACAGGAACACACACACACACACACACAAAAACACTCCACAAAACACACACAAACACCCCACAGAAACACACATACACACACACACACACAAACACCCCACAGAAACACACACACGCACACACACCGCAGGAGCACACACCACACACAAACACCCCACAGAAACACGCACACCACATGAACACACACAAACACACACACGAGGGGGGGTCATTCTGATGTCTAGTGAAAGTGAATGGTTTTATCATTTATGAGAGCTATCTGGGGAAATCAGTATGGAGGGGCCTCCAAGAACTAAGAAGCATTCTCCTCTAGGACCCAGCTACGCCATTTCTGGGATTCTACACAAAAGACTCCGAGCCAACACACCACAGAGATATCAGCACACCTGTGCTACTGCAGCTCACAATGCCCAAGTGATGGGCCAAGTCAGGCATCTGCAGCAGAGGGTCGGAGAAAGAAAACGTGGTACACACACAGTGGAATATTTTCAGCTGTAAAGAAGGCGGAAGTTGTCTCATTTGCAGGAAAACGAATGATGAATTAAAGCCTTCTCAGAAAGACAAACAGGTTTTCTCTCATTTGAGGTTCCTGGATTTCACACAGCCACATGAAATCACGTATGTACATATAAGTAGGAATAAAACGATAGAGAGGGGCAAGAAGAGATAACAGGGTGGAGGAGGGAGAGACGCTCAACACAATGTGCATGAATTGAAAAAGGAGAAAGGAAAGTTCACAATCATAGAAGAAACTGTCAGACTCCATGCTCTCAACCCGTGATGGCTTTCCATGATACGGGGTCTTGGAGCCAATCTTTCCAATGCCCAGAGCTACTCTGGATGGCCCTGTCTCCAGGGCCTTGCAGTTGTCCCTGATCCAGCCTGCCAGGAGCACTAGGGCCATGTGGGGGGCCACAAAGCACCATCCAGCTTCTTAACTGTGAAATCACCCCCTCTCTGTTGTAACACGTCATACCTTTAACCCCGGCGCTTAGGAGGCTGAGGCAATTAACCCCGGCGCTTAGGAGGCTGAGGCAGGTTTGCCAAAATTTGGGGATCATTCTGGTTTACATAGTAAGTTTGGGGACAATCTGGGCTAACAGAGTTAGCTCGTGTCTCAAGACAAAAACAAAACATACCAGTACTGCTCGTCAGCCAGAGAAGCCTCTGCCTTACTCTGCCCTCCAACGCTTACCCCTCATGCCGCAGTCAGTTCCTATTAAGTCTCTTTCAGACTGCATTGCTTTCACCTTTTTGTGATTTTGATCTTGACTAGAGTGGGCTGAGCGAGTCACATTGAAGGCTGGTGGGAAAGCCGCAAGGGTTGCCAGGAGCTGCTGGCTCTGGCTGCCAGGATAGCTTGGGGAGACACGGCATAAGCACTCTGGCTGTAAAGAGCTGCCTGGAGACCAGTTAGCAGCATCTGCAAGAGCTGCAGAGCCCCAGCATAGGGCAGGAGCTCATCCTTCTCCTGTGTGTGAATTGGAGCCGAAAGAAGGCGCCTCTTCCTGTTGACAACAGTAAGGACCCCTGGAAGCCTGCACTCTGGGCCATGTACGGTTTATGTTTGTCAGGGATCGGCAAGATGGACTTGACTTATGATAAACAGCATGTAATTTAAGTGTACAGATGAGTAATCTTGACATTCAATCAGCTTATAAAATCATCACCCTGGTCAGGATGATGAACACACCTGTCTGTCACCTCCCTAAGTTTCCCTACATCCAGCATCTCAGTGCCTTGCTCTCTAGGTGACATCTGTTCTGCCATTGTAAATGAGCCTGCGCGCTCTCTCTCTCCCCTCCTGTGTGTGTGTGTGTGGTGTTTGCATGCCCACATGCCCACACAGCACTCATGTATGAGTATATACATGCACCTCTGTAAGGGCATGCATGTAGAATCCAGAGGACAACTTCAAGGGTCTTCAGGAACCATCTACCTTAATTTTTCAAGACAGGGTCTCTCTCTGACCTCTCCCTGACCTGGAACTCACCACCTGAGTTCTAGGGATCCAGCTGTGTCTGTCTCCCCAGGATTACAAGTGGGTTCCATCACGTCCAGCTTCTTTATATAGACCCGGAGACTAAGCGCAGAGCCTCCTGCTCGGACACCACTTGACGGACTGTACTGTCCCTCCAGCCCTCCCTAATGGTTTCCTGTCAGTGAACAAGTGGTCAGTGTACTTGAGAGTCGTGGTGGGCTAGAGGACCCACAGTTCATCTCTCTTTGTGCCCAGTGGCACCAGGGGCATTCTGTCTGTTTTCTATGCCCACATATTCCACCAGGCACAGGTTGAAACTCTTTGGAGGGAAATTGCATATTATGGAACATCTGTATACTTTTGTGTTTTTGTTTCCAAATTATTCCCTGAACTATACGATACAACAACTGTTTACATAGCAATTACACTGTGCTGGGTGTTGTAGGTCACCCAGAGATGGTTTAAAGCACCCAGAAGGATGTGTATACTTTCTGTGCAAACGTCATACTACGTTAAATAAGGTACTTGGGCACCAAGAGATTTTGGTAGCTGCATTTTGTCATATGTGGTTCTTTGGTTCTAGGGCTGTTATTCAGGCTAAGATTCAGAAATGTTTTCTCTGAGTCTTTTTTTAAATTCCTGTTTCAGTGTGGAAATGTCAACAGGGTGTGGTTGTATATGCCTTTAATACCAGCTGAGGCAGGAGAATCTGTGAGTTGCAGGCCAACCTGGTCTAAATAGTAAGTTCAAGGCAACCAAGGATACATAGTGAGACCCTGTCTCAAATATATATGTGTGTGTGTGTGTGTGTGTGTGTGTGTGTGTGTACATCAGTGACATGTCCCTCATAGACTCACGTTCCAACTCAGTCTCCAGCTTTGGTACAGTTAGGGTGGTTGAAGAGCCTTTGGACATTGTGACCTAGCAAGCAGAAACCAGGGTCTTGAAGATGATGTCCATTTTTTGCTGACAGTCCATACTTCCGGAGTCCTGACTGGCCAGGAGGTGAAGTGTCTCCGCCATGCCCTCCCTACACCATGAATTCTACCAGGTCCTCTCCCCACGATGAGCTGACACTGCAATTCAAAATAAGTCCTTCCTCCTTTGGGCTGCTTCTGGCATTTGATCCAGCAATGAAGAAATTAACCAAAACAATGCTTCCAAAGGAGCCTTTTACTGGGCGGAAGAGCGGGACTTTGGGGGTGTCTCCCTGTAGATATTTTCTGACTGGAAACAGTACTTCAGGAAACTGACTCAGGACCTTTGTTTTTCCATTCTAGATGCTTCCTATTTTTTGTTTACCATTTAGGTCTGTGGTCCATTTCAGGTTGATTTTGCATACAATGAGAGGTAGGGTCGGCATCTCTTGTTACTAGCTGGTTTTCCCAGCATCTACATGCATGTACAACTATACCCAGTTTTTTAAGGGGGTGCTGGGAATCGACATCAACTGTTACAAGCTGGTTTTCCCAGCATCCCCTCCTGAACAGCTTATTCTCTACACTTCCTCCATGCCTTGGCCCAGCATCCGTCTCTTTATCTGAGCATATATTATTGCGTCCCCATTCTGTTTCATTGTTCCATTATCTCCCTTTAAATGAATACCCCATTGCTGAGTTAATAATCTTGAGATAATACCATAATTGTATTGATAATTCTTACTCCTGTAATTCAGAGCCCATCAAGTTATGTAGCAATATTAACATAATAACAAATGAAATCATGCCACATCTGTCAAATTTATTCTTTCTTTCTCCTCAGAGATTTTGGGGCAGTCCTACATTCTGTGTCTTTCTAGGCTCAATTCCAATGGCTCCGAAGATAAAGGCTGCTGGGATTCTGATTTGAACCAAGTTGCATCATTAGATCCACTTCAGACACAATCAGTCTTAACCTTCTGCCTTAACCTTGGACCTCTTGCCCTGTGAATCAGCTTTCATCTTATCAGATGCCTTTCATCTTACCAGAAAGCATTCGTGTGTGTGCACGCATGTGCTTGTGTGCATGTGTGTGTGCATGAGGATGGTGTGTACACATGCACATGGAGAACATGGTCAACTTCAAGCATCAGTGTCATTTGCCAGTCCCTTGCCACCTTATCTGTTTTATTTTTGAGACAGGGTTTCTCATTGGCCTGGAGCTCATCTCTCCATTTCAGCGAGACTAGCTGGCAGGAAGCTCCAGGGATCCACCTGCCTTTGCCTCCCCAGCACTGGAGCTACATGCATGTACCACTGCATCCAGTTTGTTAAGTGGGTGCTGGGGATCGAACTCTGGGCCTCATTCTTTCAAGGCAAGCAGTTTGCCAAGTGAGCCATCTCCCCAGCCCCTGCTTTCGATCCTTCTTTGTGCCTTCACTTTTGTATCGCTAATGTCATGTGAGCTGGGGACACTTTTTCATAGTTTGTTGAGCAAGTTTCTCTTTGTGGTGACAGACCCTTAAGTGTCCCCAGGCTCCTTGTGCCTTACTAGCCTACCTTGCCAGGTTCTTACTCCCTGACTGTAGACAGAACCTGTGGCTTGCTTCTGTGTGGGGGAGTGCAATGGGGGTCTTTGTGTGTGTGTGTGTGTGTGTGTGTGTGTGTGTGTGTGTGTGTGTGTGTGTCACATGAAATGGCAGTTCCTGCTAGGCAAGTCTTGCTGCTCTCATTTCCTGCCCACTCTGAGATAGGAAGTCGCCCATGTTAGTGAAGCCATGGGCAGGCAGCCTTTAGTTACAATGGCGTTTTGCAGCCAACACCCTTAGGGAGCCGCACCCGCCACTTCTACAGCCATAGCGGCTGGACTCTGAGAAGCAACTGAGGCAGCTTAGACACAGCTTTTCCCCCAGTGGATCTCAGGGATGGTAGAACTTCGGTGGTCACCTTTGACCCTCAGTAGCGGACTCAGTGAAGCTGTGTGTAGGCTTTGGGCCCACACACAAACCTCAGGAGAACGAGACTGTGTTCCTTTGTGCTGTAACTCGCTAGGACTTTCTACCTGTTGTTTCCTAAGAGTCTTTGAGATGGGGGATGGATCACGACTAAAAATGTGTTTCCGTTCTCTTGAGATGACCATGAGGTTTTTCCATTTCAGCCCAGTAAGATGAAGAACAGCATTGATTTCCAAATGGTAAACACACCTCCCACCCCTGGGCTAACCCTCAGCAGCTCCTGCTGTATTTTAGACATTGTATAGTTGGACTCCATTTGCTGAAGTCTTGCTTAGAATTTTTACATCCATGCTCACAAAGGTTATTGATCTATCATTATTCTTTTCTTGTGATAATTTTTGTCTGGCGTTAGTATTGAGGAAGGCTGGTCTTAAAGAATGAGTTAGGAAATAGATGTAACTTTTTGATTTTCAGAAAATAGTAGGGGTAGAATTGCTATTATTATGTCTGGATGACTTCGTCCTTAAAGCCACCTGGGTCTGGGTTTCCTCTGTGGACTCTGTTCTGTTCATTGATCAAGAAATTACCTTTCGAGCAATGCCACATTACAGGATAAAGTGTGTGTGTGTGTGTGTGTGTGTGTGTGTGTGTTTGTGTTTGTGTGTACTGTCATTTCAATTCCTTTTATCCATATGGGGGTTTTTCAGGCTCTGTATTTATTTAAAAACTTTTTTCTTAACACCAATGATAGCCTTTGCTGGAGAGGATGTGGAGAAAGGGGTACACTCATCCATTGCTGGTGGGAATGCAAACTTGTGCAACCACTTTGGAAAGCAGTGTGGCAGTTTCTCAGGAAATTCGGGATCAACCTACCCCTGGACCCAGCAATACCACTCTTGGGAAATACCCAAGAGAGGCCCTATCATACAACAAAAGTATATGCTCAACTATGTTCATAGCAGCATTGTTTGTAATAGCCAGAACCTGGAAACAACCTAGATGCCCTTCAATGGAAGAATGGATGAAGAAAGTATGGAATATATACATATTAGAGTACTACTCAGCAGTAAAAAACAAGGACTTCTTGAATTTTGCATACAAATGGATGGAAATAGAAAACACTATCCTGAGTGAGGTAAGCCAGACCCAAAAAGAGGAACATGGGATGTACTCACTCATATTTGGTTTCTAGCCATAAATAAAGGACATTGAGTCTATAATTCGCGATCCTAGAGAACCTAAATAAGAAGGTGAATCCAAAGACAAACATATACGCATCCTCCTGAATATTAACATTCATCAGGTGATGAAAGGAGACAGAGACAGAGACCCACATTGGAGCACCGGACTGAAATCTCAAGGTCCAAATCAGGAGCAGAAGGAGAGAGAGCACGAGCAAGGAACTCAGGACCGCGAGGGGTGCACCCACACACTGAGACAATGGGGATGTTCTTTCGGGAACCCACTAAGGCCAGCTGGCCTGGGTCTGAAAAAGCATGGGATAAAACCAGACTTGCTGAACATAGCGGACAATGAGGACTACTGAGAACTCAAGAACAATGGCAATGGGTTTTTGATCCTACTGCACCTACTGGCTTTGGGGGAGCCTAGGCAGTTTGGTTGCTCACCTTACTAGACCTGGATGGAGGTGGGTGGTCCTTGGACTTCCCACAGGGCAGGGAACCCTGATTGCTCTTCGAGCTGATGAGGGAGGGGGACTTGATCGGGGGAGGGGGAGGGAAATGGGAGGTGGTTGGCGGGGAGGAGGCAGAAATCTTTAATAAATAAAGTTAAAAAAAACTTTTTTCTTAACATTTCACTTATTTTAGTGTGTGTATGATGGGATGGGTGGGGCTGTGTGTGTTCATTCACACGTATGTAATGCTGTGGACATGGAGGTCAGAGGTCAACTTTTGGGCACCAGTTCTTTCCTTCCACTGTGGGGGTTCCAGGGATTAAACGTAGGTGTCAGGCATGGTAGTAATGGCTTTAATCGACCCAGACAGCTCATGGACTCTAGGCTGTGTATTTCTTGAGTGACTTCGGTGCTCAAGAATTGCTGAATTCATTGGCACAGGTTTTGAAAAATAGTATCTTCATTTAATGTTTGCAGAGTATATATTAATGATATCGCTCTAAAATGACTAATGTTTTGTGCTCTCTCTCTCTCAAAAAGCCTGGCTACAGATTTCTACATTTTATTGACTTCTTCAAAGACCCAGCAACTTTGGTTCTATTGTTTTTCTCCACCACTTCTGGCTCTTTCTCATCACTGTTCATTGTCTCCTGTTTGGATTTAATTTGCTCTTTGTTCCAGGGCTGAGGTAGAAAGGGCCGCCCCAGCACTACACACACACACACACACAGACACAGACACACACACACACACACACGCCTTACGGACCTTTCCTGCTTTGACTTCCCAGTCACCAGCTCTGAGAGCTTGTGTTTTCTTATTTTCCTTGGTTTTAAAATCAGCTGACATTTTTCCTTTTGATGTCTTCTGTTGTATACAGTTTTTGTTTTGTTTTTTGAGACAGGAATTCTCTGTATGGCTTTGGAGCCTGTCCTGGAGCTCACTCTGTAGACCAGGCTGGCCTCGAACCGACAGAGATCCATCTGCCTCTGCCTCCCGAGTGCTGGGATTAAAGGTGTGAGCCACTACCACCTGGCTATCTATAGTGTTTAGAAGAAAACTAAAGTTATGAAGTAGCCAGATATAGGTTTTATAGCTTTTTATAGCTTTTCTAGAGCCCTTTATTTCCTTGGTTTCTACAGAAGTTCAGAGCTTTCTCTGTATAGCTTGAATCTGTTCCTTTAGTGGTTAGAATGTTGTGGGCATCTTTGCTGTGGCCCAAACGTTGGCTGCAGACCCCTCTACCTCTAATCTCATCTCTTCCATCTCCCTTCTCCCAGTGTGACCATGCTCAGCGCATGCCAGAACCATGCTGGGCAGCTGGGCAGAGCTGTGGAGGGCCACTTCTGAAAGAGGAAGTGGAGGAGTGCAGCTGGGCGGTGTAGGCTGGTGGTGAACCGTGTGTCACCTCTGCCCCGCTTGGAACCGTGGCTTCCTCAGACGCAAGAAGGTGAAGGAATGGCCCCAAGCTCTCATGATGGGGACTCAGGGACTTTTTGTTTCTATTTTGCTCATGTGTTATTTTGTGGGCAGTTTTATACCTGTCAAAGATGTCACATCTTTGTTGTTCAAAATGAATTCAATTTCTTTCATTCTACTATGGTACTTTCGGGGGTGGGAATCTACCTTTATTTTTTAAAAAATGGTTTCTTTAGGAGCTGGAGAGCTGGCTCTGAGGTTAAGAACACTGACTGCTCTTCCAAAGGACCCAGTTCAATTTCCAGCACCCACATGGCAGCTCACAACTGTCTCTAACTCCAGTTCTAGGGGACCTGACACCCTCACACACCCATACACGCAGGCAAAACACTAATGTTCATAAAATAAAAATAAATAAAAGTTTAAAAGAAGGTTTCTTTATTTTTATATGTATAGTATTTATGTTGTATGCTTGCATGAGTTTCTGTGTTTCTGTGTATGGTGGTACCACTGAGGCCAGAGGACACGTTGCAGGTGGTTGTGAGCTTCTGGATATGACTGCTGGGAACTGAACCCAGGCTCTCTGGGAGAATGGTAAGTGTTCTGAAGCCTTAGCCATCTCTTGAGCTGTTTTTCACTGGAAAGGTTCATGTAGCACGAATCTCTTAGGTTCGTCTAGTCTCCACTAGTTTTGGGATCTCAGTGGAAGCCCTTTGTTGAAGGTGTATAGTAAGGAGAGACAGTGGGAGGCTGGAAATGCATCCCCTCTTCTCCATCTCAGGGGTCTTTGCAGGTGGGGCTATGGAGCATAGGCTTCTGTTTCCTCCTGGCTCAGAAGAGGAAATAAGCCCCTAAGTGGTGGTATCCCAGGCACTCTAGGCTGTCAGTATGAATTCAGTCTCCCCACAGGCTGAGGCCTTATACTTGCCTCTTTGCTTTGCTGGGGCAATGGGTACTGGTCACCCGGGGCTAGAGATCAGCTGTGGCTAAGAAGAGGTCAGCATTATTGAGGTGAAGTCTTCTGGGAAATGTTCTCTCAGGGTCAACACGCAGAAGCCCTGTTCCCGAGGTAGTCAAGACTGTACCTTGTGCTGGCAGTAAGGTAAGGAGTGAGTACTAAGTACTCGGTAAGGTGTACCTGGTTTTGAAGACATGAAGGGGTCACCGAGAGCAGCTAAGGCTTGGCACTGTATGGCAGGGCTGGAGTCCCTGAAGAGTGAGCCAGGAGAGGCCATTGGTGAAAGTGCAGCCCAGTTGCAGCAGAAGACCCAGCAGTTTGGAGATGCCAGCACCGTGGGATGACCACCACAAGCAGCAGCAGCAGTGGTGTGGAGCCTGCTGGAGCCGACAAGACAAGCTGGGCGTGCTGCAGAGGGCAGAGCTGGAGAAGTGACCCTTTGGAGGTGCCCAGACCTGGTGAGTGGATCCCAGACACTGGATGCTAAATTACTTACATTGTGGGAGTTTGGTTTGGTTTGGTTTGGTTCAGATTGTGACTGTACCTGGCTCTTCCTTCTTGAAGAAAACAAGTATTTAAATATATATATATATATATATATATATATATATATATATATATATATATATATATATATATATATATACATGCACCTACAGTTGTGTACTTTGGATTTTAAAAAAGAGACTGTGGATATTTTTTAAAAAAAGAGACTAAACTTAAGGTATTTGAATTTTTAAGACTGTAGAACTTTTAAAGTTTCTAAAACATTTTATATATATTGTAAAATCAAAATTAAAGTGCCCCTCCACCCTGCAATAGCACACAGGTCATGTGTCCTGGACAGCTACCCCGCTCCTTCCCCTCACACTCTGAGCTGCTATTCTCTGTCTAGCTACTGATCCAGGAAGCAGTCCAACCACAGACCAGTTTCTTTCTCCTGGTGGAGACTTCTGGATCCCCAGTGTAGCCCTGGACCTCCAAAAGCACCCCAGGTCTGCACAGTTTGGGATGCTGCCCTTCCTTTTGCACTCACAGTATCCAGTAGGGCCCAGGGCCAATGTAACTGCAGTCATGGGAGGGAGGGAGGGACAGAGGGAGGGGAAGGGAGGGAGGGAGGGAGAGAAGGAGGCAGGGAGGAAGGGAGGAAAGGAGGGAGGGAGGGATGGAAGGAGGGAGGGATGGAGGGAGGGAATGATGGAGGGAGTTTATTTATAGGGTCTTGTGTAGTTTAGGCTGGCCAGGGATGGTCTTAAGTCTCCATATTCCTGTTTCCACCCTTGGAGTGTTGAGCAGGGCAGTGTGTAGTCCCAGCTTGGATAATGTGGAGCCGCAATCAAAGGTAGGGCGTCCTGTATGCTAAGCAATCGCTCAGCCTTCTGAGCCCCAGTTCCAATTTCTGGCCCAGGGCTCGGTCTCGGTCTCTGAATCTACACAGGTTCTCCCGGGACGCTGGTTCCTCCAGGAAGTGAGAGAGCTTTGAAGCTGTGATTAATTGAGGTTAAACCTTGAGAGATGCTTGTTCAAAAAACATTTACCTTCCCAAGTAGGTGTCATTATTGCAGGAGACAAAAATAAACGATTAAAGACAGAAACATTTTTTAATCTGTCAAGCTCAAAGTTTTTTTCCCTAAAGTGTTGTTTTTAAATTTTGCTTAACTGAGTGATGAGCTAAAAATAATTTTTATAAATAAATTTCGAAAATTTGAGCCCTGATGTAATTTGCTTATGAGCATCTTTGCTTTATCTTGATAAGATTTTAAAAATATTTATTAAAAGGCCAATATATTTGGGAGAGAGAGATGTCTTCTGAAATCACCCCAATAAGGTGCACATGGGAGCAAGTGTTTGTGGGTTCCTGGAAGGTATAGGCCCAAGGCATCGGAAGGCCTCTCTGCTTGGTTGGTGAGGGCTTCAAGTCTTTCTAGAAGCCAAACTGATGCTCTTTTCCCACCCATTGTGTCTCTGGTCCCATGTGCCACCTCTTTTGTGAACCATGGGTTCCCTGGCTGGTTTGTATGAACTGGTTTTCCATTACTATAACAGAAGACCAGAGACCATTAACTTCTGTGAGAAGAAAGGTTGTCTCTCCAGGTTCTGCCTCTGCAGGAAAGGCTTATGTGGGCTAATGGGTTTAACAACTCCAATCCATGGTCAGTTGGGCACAAGGAGGCCTAGTAGGCTTGTGCAGTGGAACAAGCCACTTACATTATAATCGGGGTACAAAGAGGAGCAAGGAAGAGGAGTCCCATAGACTACTTGAAGGGCACATGCCCAGTATTTAAAAACCTCCAGGTAGACCCCACCCCTTAAAGGAGTCACACTGCACACCTCTCCTTTAACACATGGGCCTGTGGGAGACAGTCAGCATCCAAAGCACAGCACCTGTCCATCGACTCCAGGAAGAAGTGTTTGAAGAGGCTGTCACGTCAGCAAATGCTGCGCTGGGTTTGGGAAGCATGTGACTGCTCCTCTGAAATGGGGTCCCATTCACTATGGTTTAGATAGAAAACACCTCCCATGGGCTTGTGCGTTTAAATATATTCTGTTCCCAGTTCCCAGTACAATTTTAGAAGCTTCAGATTTTTACAAGTTGTGAAACTTAAGAAGGTGAAGCCTATATGGAGTAAGTGAATTGCTGGAGGCAGGCCTTGAGTTTTGCTTTGCCTGCTTGTTTGTTTTTGTTTTTTTAGGTTTATTTATTTTGTGTGTGTGAGTGCTTTGCCAATATGTGTATGTGCCCCAAGTGCTTGCAATACCCATGGAGGCCAGAAGAGGGCATCATATCTCCCTGGAACTGGTGTTATGGATGGTTAGGAACCACCATGTGGGTGCTGGAACTCGAACCTGGGTCCTCTGGAAGAGCAGTAAATGCTCTTCACTGATGAGCCATTACCCAACCCCAAGGGCCTTGAGGCTTCATAACTTTGCCTGCTTCCTGTCTTATTTTCTTGGCCTCCAGGTCCACCCTGATGTCATTATGCAGTCTCATGTTCCTGCTGCCACAGCCTTCAGCTTCTCTTGCTGCTCAGACTTTCTACCATCTTGAACTGTATCTTCATATTACGAATCATAATAAACCCTTCCTCAAGTTGCCTCTTGTCAGATCACAGGGAGGGAGAAAAGTAATAGACTGATCCAGGCTGTGTCACCGAGACCCAGGAGAGGGGCATGGATGTATGCTGTGGGGCCCTGCGGAGTCCACCGCGGTGGAGCTAACTCACTAGATGGCATCTTCCCCTCCATCCGCTGCCTCCCCACCCCATCATTTCTGCTGTGGCAATGCGCTGACTGTGTGCTATTCACCCAGCCCTTGGCTTCTCCCACTAATCCAATTGCACCTGAAACTGACCACCACCAGGTCATCTCAGGAAGGGTCGCAGGTGTTAACAATAGAAAGGAAAACCCCAGGCTGAGCCCCTACCCCCATCCTCCAGGCCAGCATAGGCATCTGCTTCAAGTCCCTGCCTTCTCTTTTCTTCCCCGCAAGTGGCACTGATCACTTGGTTGAGAGACTAAAACTGGTGTACACGCCACAAGTCCCAGGAGTATCCACAGATGTCACGCTCTCTTGAAATTACCAGGGAAAGTGTCCTGACTGTTGGGTCTTCTGCACATGCTCTCCCTGAGACAAGGGGGGCATTTCCTAGCTGCACCCCACAAACAGGAAACTGAGCGAGGCAGAAGCATGACCTATGTTTTTTTTTTAACCAGGTTGGCTTAAGTTTCCCTTCAATCCTCTAGAGTCACCATGTTGTCCCCCCACCTATCAGACCTGTGTTCACTGTGCGTGCGTGTATGCTTGTGTACGTGTGTGCACGCATGTGTGTGCGTGTGTTGGTGCATTTGCTGATGTGTGCGCATGAGGAGACCAGACGTCAGTGTTGATATCTTCCTTGATTGCACTCCACCTTACTTTCTGAGACAGGGTCTCTCACTGGGCCTGGCTCTTGCCACTTGCAGTTTTGGCTCGATTGGCTGGCCAGAGCCCAGGAGAGCCTCCCGCCTCTGCCTCCTCAGCACAGAGATTACAGGGGTGCACCGCCAATACATGGGTGTTGGGGACTGAAATCAGGTCCTTGTGCTTACACAGCAAGCACGTTACCCATGGAGCCGTCTCTCCAGTCCGTGCACTTCAGAGTGTGAGTGCAAACACAGACAGCTCATGTTCCAGTCCATCACTGGAGCACACGTCTGTGAAGAGGCTGCGTCTTTATGAAATCCCCTTTCCATCAGGTCAACACTGTTTGTAGATGTCTTTGTACGGAATAATGCGGTGCTCACATCGGTCTTCGGTCCTCTTCCTGGGGGAAGGACACATTTCTCAAGCCACCAGGCAGTAGATGGGACCACACTATAGATGCTCAGTTCTCAGATGGTCACAGAGGTTCTACAGACACTTGCAGCTCCTGGGTCTTTTGTGCCATGTAGAAACCCCCAAGGCACTCTGTCAGGGTATACAGCAGAACCAGGGACAACATGATAGTGATCCCAGGATTTCTATCACAATACCCATATGCGATCTTGTAACTCATAAGGAAATCTGTAGTAGGTCTATTTTTGATTTAAATCTAAAGCCACCCAGGTCTCAGTGCTGGTAGGGGCTGGAGGGCAAAAGACGGGAGTCTGATCAATGCATTACCAACAACAACTTTAAGGGTGGATGCACAACATCCTTTATGGCCCCCCGGGGGAGAGCCATCCTTTATGGCCCCCGGGAGAGACCTGGAAAAACAAGATTCTAATGGTGTCTGTTTATTTTTCTTGGCGGCCTGTCTAGGTGTTACAAGGAAAAGCAAAGCTTAGCAGTTGGCAGACAGGAACAAAGCAGGCTGAGGCTCCAGGAGGCCGAGGGCTGGCAGCAGTGGAAAATGCCGGTACACTTCCAGATTCCAAACAATAAGAGAGATTTTAAGCTCCTGTTGGCAACCAAGACCAGCAGATACTTTTTATACAGTGACTCGCCTTGTGTTAAAGGTCTCTCCTGCCTGGGAGACAGCCTAGGTGCTAAAGCGATGACACGCAAGCCTAAGGGACTTGATCCCCAGAAACACGTAAAGAGTCAGGCATGGTGGCGCACACGTGTGTTCCAGAGCTGGGGATGTGCGTCCATAGGTCAGGCCAGCCAGCGTAGCCTACTTGGCAAGGAGAGGCCCTGTCTCAAAAAATAAAATAAAATGAAAAAGTGGGTAACTCCAGAGAAACAGCATCTGAGTTTGTTTTCCGACCTACTCATGTGAACAATAACACACACACACCACGCATGCACACACGCATACATGTGCTCTCTCTCTCTCTCTCTCTCTCTCTCTCTCTCTCTCTCTCTCTCTCTCTCACACACACACACACACACACACACACACACACACAGAGGGGGGAGGGAAGAAGGGAGAGAGAGGAAGGGGAGCGAGGGAGAGAGGGAGGGAGGGAGAGAGGGAGGGAGGGAGAGAGGGAGGGAGGGAAGGGAAATTCCTCCTGCCTGAGCCTGGACCACCTCAGGGAGATGGCCTCATGATAATAGATACATTAGATACAGGGAGGCAGAAAACACTTGAGGACTGTCTCAGTGGGAGCCCCAGTAGGGCTGAAGGGGAGAGGGTCTATATGTTCAAAGGGGTCCTGTTCTTAGCTCCCAAGATCCCCCCCAAACCCCACCCCACCCCCGCTCTGCTTGCCATGCCCTGCTCTGGTCATGACCTGGGCAACAGCAAGAGTGAATCTGTGTCCATCCCCGAAAGGCAGGTGCTTTATTCAGATGCACTGCAAGGAGAGATGGTGGACGGAGAACTACGAGGAGGACCAAGGAGTGGCGGAAGCCCTCTCTGCAGCCCCGAGACCCCCTGGCTGTGACAAGCGCTGCGGCCTTCTGCGTTCTTCAGCTGTTCTTTAGTGGTTCTGAACTACTTATGCTGTTGTCATCGTCATAGAGACTAGCCAGCCTGGAGCATATGGGTGGGGGGCGGCCAGTGATGTGGTTCCTGGAGCTGTGCAGTGATTCTGTCCCTCCCACCCACCACCCACCACACCATGTGTCACGAGTCCCAGCCAGTAAAGCAGCTAGTGGCCATCTGAAAACCCATCTGTCCCAAGACGGCAACTAGGACTCTCGGAGCTTTGTCCTGCTGTGGTAAGAGGAGTTCTAACCCTAAGGGGGGTTGGAAGGAGACTCACATTTCACAGCTGACTAAGTCTCCTGTTCACCCAGATCACGGGCCTCTCAGCTACCCATGATCCATAGCCACTAAATCTTTGGAGCCTGCAGGCACAGGCTGCTCGAAAGTGTCCTGAAAAGGGCAGGACAGTCCCTCTGGGCACGCAGGTCTTCCCACCGAAGGAGACCATACATTTTAAGAGAAGCTGTGTGGGCTTCAGCACCTGCAGAGCAGAACGCCCACAGCCACACACTGGGCTACAGAAAGGGGCTTGCTCAGGCTGGTGGCCAATACAAGGGGCTTGAAACATAGCCTAACCAGGTCTGACCCAGGCTTCTATCACAGGACAGGCTTGGCTGTGGTACAGGCGTGGCCACCCACATTGCTCTGCAGAATGGCAGAGGGCAGAAGTTCAGGGTCATGTGAACAGGGCTGCTGGGAGCTCTCAGCTGCCCTTAATCCAGGTCCTGTAAATTGGGTTCCAGTGACTCCCATTGGGAAGATTGCTCCACACAGTTTTCTTCTGAATCATATCCCTCTAAAGCAGGGGTTCTCAACCTGTGGGTAACGCCCCTTTGGGGGTCAAACGCCCCTTTCACAGGGGTCACCTAAGACATTGGAAAACAGATTTATATTGCAATTCATAATAGTAGCAAAATTACAGTTATGAAATAGCCACGACAATAATCTTATGGTTGGGGAGTCACGACCACACGAGGACCTGTACTAGGAAGGTTGAGGACGGCTGCTCTTAAATGAGCTTTTCTCTGACAGCCTGGGGGTGTGCTCTCCTTTGCTCTGTAATCACCTGCAGATCCTGCAGGTCCCCAATCTTGACTGCCCATAACAACCATCCAGAAAGATTCTCAAAAAAGAGAGTCATGGCCCTTCTCAGGCCTAGGATCCCAGAATCCCAGTGCGCAACACACGGCCCCTGGGAAAACAGCTCAACTAGTAAAACACTCTAAACCCTGAGGGCTGCGTTCAGACCCCCAGCACCTATGAGCAAAACCAGGTGAGGTGATATTTATCTGTTACCTCAGTGCTGAGGGGAAGAGGAGGAGAAGGAGGCTCCTTGGATGCTGGCTGGCCAGCTGGTCTAGCCAATCAGTAAGCTCCCGTTTCAGTGAGAGACCCCATCTCAAAAAATAGAGTGGGGAGCAGTAGAAGACACCCAATGTTGGCCCCTGGCCTCTATGTGCTTGAGTGCACACACATATATACTACACACACAAACCATATTCAGGACATCAAATAGACCTGTCAACCACAAGTTACCCCTACAGGCCACATGTCCCCAAGACCTCCAGCCAAGCCTGGAGTGCAGGCATGAAAAAGCTGAATCAGAAAGAAATGGGAAGGAAACTCTGGGTGGGGCTAAGATTGATAATGCAGAGTATCTTCCTGCCTTACCTCGGGGGCCTGGTGGTGGCTGAATCTTGCTGACCTCACGTCAGTGACAGAGAATGCTCTCTGAATCCACAGGCTCACCAGGGACCTCACTCCTGGGAGAAAAGCCAACAGCGGAGAGAAGGCTGCATCTGCACACGCGTGGAATGCTGTGCAGGACCCAAGTCTACAGTAAAAGAATGACTATTTCCTCACGTGAGTCAGTGGCTGTTTAAAAACCTAAATGGGCAAACACGTGTAACATGGAAAATGACTGCAAAGTTGAGACACAAACTATTTTACATAAAAATTCACAATTATGTATATATAAAATAAAATTTTGTATAATTTTGTATGCATAAGATAAAATAAAATCTTACATAAAATAAAACTTATGAAAAATGTAAACTGCATTTCATATTAGAACATAAAAAGTATAGCTATCCATATCCTTTAATGAATTAGAAGGGATGGTGGGGGGGGTCAGATTCTTTCCAAAACCAAATAAACAAAACCCAGAGGGGCACTGATCCAGGAGCAGGGACCCAGGGGGAAAAGGGACCCAAAGGGAGACTAGTCCTAAGGAGCGAGGACCCAAGGGATCAGGGACCCAAAAGGTCAAGGGCCCAGGGGAGCATGAACCCAGGGAAGCAGGGACCCAGAGAAGCAGGGACCCAGAGGGGCAGGGACACAAAGGGGCAGGAATCTAGGGGTAACAGGGACCCAGGGGGAACAGGAACCCCAAGGGGCAGGGACCTAGGTGAGCAGGGATCCAGAGGGGCAGGGACCCAAAGGAGCAGGGGCCCAAAGGGGCAGGGACCTGGGGGAGCAAAAACCCAGGGGAACAGGGATGCCGTGGGAGCAGGAACTCAAAGGGGCAGGTACCTAGGGGCAACAGGAACCCAGGGGAGCATAGACCCAGGGAAGCAGGGACCCAGGGGAACAGGGACCCACTGGGAGCAGGAACCTAAAGGAGCAGGTACCTAAGGGGAACAGGGACCCAGAGGGGCAGGGACCTAGGGTAGCTGGGACCCTTTGCAGGATACTTACAGTCGGTCATCACCTGGGGTCATCACCAGTAAAAGAGCCTGAACAATTAGGGAGTTCTGGGAGGTTCAAAAGTCAGTTTGAAAACCAGAAAATGAAGCCGTGGCCTGTGCAGCGTACACTCGGAGCACATTTTCAGACATCTGCATCTTCAAGGTAAAGGAAAGTACCTGATGACCAGGAGGAAGAGGAAAAAAGGCTATTGGGGAGATGATCAAAACTGGGGCTCTTAACATTGCTAAGAAAGAGGTTTCTCTGCTCAAACAATAACAAATCTACTTTGTCCCAGAAGGGGTTTAAAGGGATCAGGGTGCCAAAAGAACAAAATCTGAAAAGTCCAGCCCACAGTCCCAAATTGTATGGGGGATACAAAGTACAAAGGAAACACATAACCCTGCAGCAGAAAGACACCCAACCCTGCATTGCTGATCCAGCTGAGTTAGGAGCGCCAAAGACTCAAGACACCCCAGGACCATGCTTCAAGAGGTAACGACAAACTCTCTTGAAATGAATGGCTTTGTCCCCATCATAGACCTAGGTGCCATAAGACGGAGTCAAAGGGAAGTTTTAAGACTGAAAAACAAAAAAGCCAAGCATAGAAATCAAATTTTAACACGGTGGGGGAGTAGTCGCCTGTGATGTAGTCTTCAGAGGAACACGGCTTTCGCTAACTTTCTGTAGAAAACAAGTCTACAAAACTGGCCATGCAAGTTCCCGGTGCTAGGGGCTTGAGGTGCGAATGGGGAGGGCATCCTTCGCCCAAGGCCCTGGGTTCTATCCTTAGCACTGTACAAAAGCAATCAAGGAAATCAAAAAAAAAGCTACAGAAAGAAAACAGTTGCCAGTGAGGATACTACAACAAATGATAATAATAGTTCAAATAAAGTACCGGCTGGGGGAGGCTCAGCTAGCTAAATGCTTGCCTTGAAAACTCGGGAACTGGAGTTTTGCCCTGGTCGGGCAGGAAGAAGCCACAGGCCTGCTCAGTGCTACTGGGACCAATCAGAGGAGATGAACTCACACAGCACCAGGTGGGCGGGAAGAAACCACTGGTTGTCAGGGCAGTCCGGCATCTTTATGGTGAGCTAATGCAGAGGGGTATAGGAGGGAGAGAGAGGCAAAGAGGTTCATGTCCTGTGGAGAGAGGTGGATCTGAAGAGGCAAAGGTGGTGAGAAATAGGCTGATGTCGGAGGCCTGCTTTTAACCCTGGGCTGTGGTAACGTCTGGTCCTGGCCTGCTGCCAAGGGCCATGTCTGGGTCTGTGGCCCTACCACAGCCAGGATCCGCGTTGATGTCCGTGGCTCCTGTTACCATCCCAAGTCGTGAGGATGCCTGGGATCTAGGCTGCCACTGTGACCACGTTAGTGCCCGAGGGCCATGTCGTCACAGGGGCCACCACAATCTGAGCAGCCTGGGCTGCCACTGGGGCCATATTGTTGTCTGGGCTTGAGCTACGTGTGGGTCTGTGGCCCCACCACAGCCAGGATCTGTGTTGATATCCAAAGTGTCCGTTGCCATCAAGGGTTGGGTGGGTGCCTGTGATCTGGGCCTCCACCTGTGGCTGTGTTAGTGTCTGAGGGCCACCCTGTGGCGAGGTGATACTGATCTGAGAGACCTTGCTGCAACCATGACCACGGTGGCATCTGGATCCAGGCTACCTCTTAGGACCATATCTGGGGCCATGGTCCTACTATAGCCAGGGTCTGGGTTGATGCCCACGGCCTGTGTCACCAACAAATATCGCAGATATCTGGGCTCTGCGCTGTCACCAGTGGCCATGTTAGATCCGAGGGACGTGCTGCTGCCAGGGTCACGCTGCTCGGAGTGGACTGCATGGCCACCTGTGGCCGGAGTGTTGACTGACCCACGCTGCTGTCAAGGCCCATGCAAACCTTCTCCTCTAGCCTGGGGTCCGAATGCAGCCCAGCCATGTCCAGGATGAACCCTTTTGTATCTACAAAACATAGGTCCTATCTAAACCTGTCTGATGAATACAGCTTCCTGGTAGACTCAGCCAATGGGCTTACAGAGTAAGAAAAGATACCTGCTGGCTTGGTATCGACTGGAGTTCCTAGCAGCCTGCATGTGTTTCCAATGGCTTAAGGAGTGACATCATTCCTGGGCATGGGGTCCTGGGTCACAGCTGCTCCCCCTTAAGCACATCAGAGACCTTTCTCACTCCTCCCCAGGGCCTAAGGAATTCTATTTTTTACTTCACTTCAGGGCAAGGGAACTGAGACTGGAGATTGGATATGAGGTTATGTTGTCTGTAAGGGCCCATCTGATGCTGCCAGTGGGCTCTACCTGTCCACAGTGCCTGGCAGCCTGTTTCTTCCAGCTGGGCTCAAGGACCAGCTGTTCCCCTCTCCACCATCCAGCACACCCAGAGGAAAAGCGGGCCAGGGCACACCCTGTAGTCATGGTGGACATGTTTGCAGCAGATAGCTCTCAGCCTCAGTTTCCCCTGCATAAAAGAGATCTTTGGGGGGCGATCCCTTCCTGCTATCAGAAGGTCATTCAGATGTAAACATCATCACGGGGAAGGTCAAGCTCGGAAAAGCATCTTCCCCCTTCCTGCTCCCCAACCTCTCCCACTCAGAGTAACTCCCCACCCTCCACTCACCCACAGGTCACCTTTACACTTGATGTCAGGTGTGAAGCAATCAGCCCTGTATTTCGTATTGCAGGGTGGGAGTGTAAAAGAAATGTTTAATTTATCACTGGCTCCAGGAACTGGGAGGAAAAAAAATAATAATAAAAAATCTGTCTCGAGCACCTAGAACATATTATTTACAGCCCCAAACTTTCACAACAATTTGAATGCAAAGCAGGATGGGCTGTATTTATAGCACGATGTCCCAATTGCAAAGGAAGGCGTCTGTGAGAAAAACAGCACTTTCCTTTAAACTGCTCACTGAGAGAACTGGAAGATGCCTCGCTTTCCCAGGGAGGCTGCGCACTGCAAATTCGCAGGTACCCAGGCAGAGAGAACAAAAGCAGATGAAAGCCGGGCGCGCCTTGGCAGCCCCTGCCAGCAGAGCTCGGCAGCTTTCTTCTCATTTAAAATAACATTTCCATTGATTCGCGTGCAGGTCCCCACGAGGCCGGGAAGTAGGCTGACGCCACCAGGACGAGGCACCTGGGGCACAAGCCCTTGGTGGCCCTGACCTGCATTGCTTCTGGGAGGTGGGGTCAGAGACATTCAGCTGACTCAGTTTCCCCACTCCCAGGAACAGAATCAGCCTCTCTTTCCTTGGGGCTGAGATGATTAATGAGCAGCCGAGGAGCGCTTTGAAGATGAAAAATCTCCCCGCTGTCCCAGGGATTAATCATCGTATAATATAATGTATGTTCCATAGCGCTGTGGCGACTTAATTACCTACAGTCACCGAAATGATTTTCCTCCCGTGCCTCCCACAAGAAATGGTTCCTCCCTTTTTTTTGAGCCCCCAAATTGCAACCCAGATTCTCGGCAGCGAATCAAAGCTTCCTGCAGCCGCAGAGAAGCTGAAGGCTTTGGGGGAGCGAGAGACAAAAGAGCTCAAGTAGAGGAGCCTCAATCTCAGAAGGCGGGGATGGGGGTGGGGGTGGGGGGTGAGGGGATGGGCACGGAAGTGGCTCTTCCTTTATCACTTCAAGAACTTGCCGGTTTCCTTCAAGTCACTGAAGGTATCCTTGGACCCTCACACCCGTGCATGGTACAGAGGTGGGGGATGGTGGTGCAGGGAAGACACAGGACTCCCGGGCAAGTCACAGGGTTAAGCCCCGCCCCCTCAGCTTATTGGTCCAGGTTCAAGGCCTATATTACCATCCTCTGTTCTCAGCCCTGGCAAGGAGGGCAGGGGACTGCTATTGACCCTTCCTGAGGTGGTGACCATTGAGTACCTATTCTTGATTATCTGAGAGCTTGCCATTGATATGTATGGGTCAACGCCTATACAAGTAGTCACTCAGGAAGAGGGAACCTGGAGTAAGGAATTGCCTCTAACAGACTGGCCTCTGTACATCTGAGGGACCGGTTTTGATTGCTGATTGGTGGAGGAGGGCCTAGACCACTGTGTGTAAGAAAGCTGGCTGATCATGAGCCAGAGCGAACAATCCAGGAAGGAAGCAGTATCGCTCTGTGGTCTCCATTTCGAGTCCCTGCCTTGCGTTCCCATGACATCCTCAAGGATGGGCTGAGGCTTGTAAAGCTGAAATCAAGCCTTTCCTTCCTATATTGCTTCTGGTGACAGTGTTTGTCACAGCAACAACAGCAACAGAAGTAGCACAAGGCCCTTACCACCTGTGAAGAAGGTGCCCGCGTCATCCCAGGCACACCTGAGCTCAGGTCAAGACAGGCTGGGACTTCACTTTGTGGCCCTCTCTGTATTGGTTCCTTTGACCTCACTGTGACCCTGATTCCTGACGGGAACAGCTTGAAGGATGATGGATTGATTTTGACTCAATATTTCCATGGGTTTCCATCCATCGTGGCGGCAGCAATTCAGTTTGTGGCGGTGGAACTGTTCGCATCACAGTCAACAGATAGCCAGTCTGGAATCAAGAACAACACACACCCAAGAACCCGTATCTGGTGACCCTCACCTCCTAAAGCTCCCATCACCTCCAGGAAACAGGGCCACCAACTGGGGACTGAGAGTTCAAACCATGAGCCTATGTATGGAGACATTTTACATTCAGTTCACGGCATCACGCTTTAATTCAAATCTGCACTTGGAGGTTCCTGACACTTCAGTGTCCTGGCCACCAGATTAGGGGCATTTGGATGCCTTTCAGAAACTAGATGAAGGATTTTTTATTGATTGTATTTGAGCTTTGAAAGAATAGACCCCACTGCAGAGAGTTTGAAAAGCGGAAAAACTAACACAGACAAGAGGGAGGGTGATCCTGACTTGTGGATATGTGGCAGCATTTCTTTCTTATTTCCTTTTTTCCTGTAAGACACTTCTTTATCCACCTGGCTTGACCTTCTCTTAGCATGGAATCAGAAAGCTTCAGAGGGAGGAGAAATGGGCTTAAGGCTGCCCATTTGCTGTGGGCCTTCCGATCATCTACACACCCTCTCTGAGCTTTGCTTTTCCATCGCAGAACAGGGCTGAGGCTGCTGCAAGGCCAGATATGCTCCTGAGAGAAGAACATATGCCAGTGTGTGGCTCAGCTGTCACCTTCTCAGTGCTTGCCTTGGAGCTCTCTGCCCCTTTCTGTCTTCTCATCCCATTTTGTCTTTCGGCAAGCATTGATCTCCACCCAACACAGTGCACAATGCGTGTTTGCCACGGCTGTCACCCACAGCCCAGGCAGAGCTCAGGAAGTCTCCGAAGGGGACCTGCTGACTGTGTTCTAAGCTCTGCCTCTGAACCCAGGCCTGGGCTTAGTGCTCAGTTTATGTGCAGAGCAGCCCAGCCAAGGGGACAAGAGCACGGGAGGGCACCTGGGGAGGGGTAGCTGGGTCATGGTGGAGAAACTCATGCACAGGACGAGGCAGAGGGTCCTGGTGGTCTGGCTGCTGGAGGCTGCCTGCTCTGGTGCTGCTTAGATGCCCATAGGTGCATGAGTGGAGGAGGGAGGGAGTCCTTTCTCTGTCACAGAAAGACCAAGGTCATTAGGTGTAGAGTCTCTCTGCCTAGAAAACTCTGTTTGGGTCTGTGATGGATGTAGCAGCAAACATTGTTAGAGAGAAGCCACCAGTCTGAGGTGAAGGGGTTGCAGCTGTTTGGAGCCCAGCTGTGACTGGAGAATCATATCTCACCCCACTTCCCACTCCCCGTCTGGGACCGAGAGGCCATTGGAGGGTAGAATTGCTCTTAGCATCTTCTGAACCATTTTGAAAGCTAACCGTGATGTGTTCAGTGTTATGTGTAGTAAGGGTGGTCCTGCCAGCATTCTGCACCCAGCTGCAGCCACTTAGCCAAGCAGAGGAAACCTAGGTTGCCCCTACCCAGGACCTGGGCCTTCTTAGTATACCAATGGGAAGTCCTTAGTTCTGGTGATGCTTCCAGAGTCTATGACTGGTCTGGCTACAAGACTCAGCCAGATCCACATGTCACAGCCTCATCTCCCAGACAGGTCGCATCCCACCAACCTTGCCTTTCATCCTCAGTGTCGTGGAGCTCCTCTGGAATCCATTGCAGTGGTTCTAGCTGCCATTTGTGCTTCTCCCCAGTGAGCCAGAGGAAGGGGAGATGTTGTGAAGGCAGTGGTCCAGACAGAGCCACTGTCCTCATCTGGAACCAGCCAAAACAAAACTATCCATACTTTAGTTCCCTGAGTCATTTTCAGGGCTGAAAGGACCTCTTTAGACCAATCTTCACCCACCCATCCATCCACTGAGTCTAATTGTCTACCTGTCCATCTGTCCATCACTCAGCAGTCCGTCCTTCCACCTATCCACCCACTTAACCATCTCTCCACCTACCTATCTATCCACTCGACTATCCACACACTTATCCACGCATTCATCGATGCATTCACCTACCTACCAATGTGTCTGTCCGTACATCCATCTGTCCTGTACCCACCCACTCATTACCCATTTATCTGCCTCCTCGTTCATCTACCTCTCTGTCCTAGTTAGGGTTTCTGTGCCTGTGACAGACACCAGTACCAAAAGCAATGTGGGGAAGAAAGAGTTTACTTCACACTCCACCGATGAGGGAAGTCAGGGCAGGAGCCTGGAACAGGAAAGGATGTAGAGGCCAGGGATGCTGCTTACTGACTTGCTCCTCAGGGCTTGCTCAACCTACTCTCTTATACCACCCAGGATCACCAGCCCAGGGGTGACACTACCCACACTGAGCTGGGCCTTCTCGCATCAATCATGAATCAAGAAAAGAACGATAGCCTTGCCTAAAGGCCAATCCACTAGAGGTATTTTCTCAATTGAGGTTTCCTTTCCCTAGATGATTCTAACCTGTGTCAAGTTGGCATTAAAACTAGCCATCACACTATTCATCCTCCTGCCTACCCATCTATGCCCTGATTCACCTGTCCATCTGTCTATCCACCCACCTACCAATGCAGTCACCCACACTTCCACTTCCCTGCCTATCTCCCCCACACACACCATTCCAAAACCACCTATTCAGCCATCCATCCGCCCACATTTCTACCCACCTACCAATCTACCCAATGCAATCATCCACTTACTCCTTGGTGGTCACAGCCCCCAGCCCTGTGCTCAAGCTGTAAGTTTGCTGCTCAAGGGTAGATTAGGTCCATGGGATCCCAGATGCTGGCAAGCAGGAGACTGATGAAAATCATCTCAAAGACACATGTGGGATTCAGAGGGCAAGGTCCAGCATGCCCTCCCTCAGGAACGATGACAAGAGAGGAGTGACTCCATGGGCGGACAAGACAGAAGGGCATGTTGCAGTTAACAGGCAAGGACAGAAGCACGCAAGAAAGTCCATGGAGTCTGCAGGAGGCATCTGAGTTTGCAGGAGGCTTCAGCTGATGCATGTGATGGGGGAGTGAGGTGAGGCATTGGGATAGGGCAGGGCTGGAGGGACAGGAGACACAGCTAGGAGACTGGGCCAGTGGGGAAAGTCTGAGTCTGTTGAACAGCCATAACAGGAGAGTGTGGACCGGGTCTGCACAGAGGCGCAACGGGGCAATTTTCTCTCTGGATCTGGTTCTGTAGTGGGGCTGGGGGAAGTATAGGGTCCATCGGGGCTGCAGCTCCATGGTGTGGTGAAGCTCAAACTGGGAGGTAGCATGTGAGGGGAGGGTTGGGGTTGGGACCCTGAAGATGTAGCAGGAAAAGTGACTATCTGCAGCCGAGTGAGTGGACTCAGACTGGATGTGGGCTGGAGGGAGGGGCTGTGTGGGGTCTCTCTTTCCCTTGTGGTTGAGGCAGCTGAAGCTCAGGGGAGGCTTCGCTGCCCGTCCAGCACCAGCTCCTAGGTGTTGTAGGTTTTGGAAACTTGTAATAGCTGGGAACACCAGCTTTCCAGGCCTGTGGCACATGATGCCCTTAGATCCAGCGGCATCGCACAACTAAGCCTGGGAGTTGGAGACCCAGAGGAGTGAGCTGGTACCCTAAGGGCTCCTTGCATCATTTCTGGTGGTGACAGCCTTTGCTTTGACGCCCAGGTAGAAAAGTGGTGATGCCCAGGTAGAAGGCTGGGTGAACAATGGCACCTCTAGGCCAGTATCCACAAGGCTAGCCTCAAGGGAGGACAGCTGACCTCTGACCCCAGGGAGCATGTGGTGTGGTGAGAAGAGAATCCTTTCCTGGTCATGCCTAGCATCTGCCAACAGTAGCTGGGCAGGAGCATACTGAACTTCCCCTGCTCAGCTCCTCCTCTGGCCCATATCCACTGTTGTCACATCCAGGTCAGGAACTCAGTGTTACTGTTGCTATCAGGATAGCAGTCTGGCCTCAAGAAAGTCAGGAAGGGAATCTTAGAGGGAGAATGGGTGATTTCCATCACTGGTCTAAATCTTGGGACACTCTGTTTTTCTGGAGCTGGACCTGACCCCTATTTTAGGTATAAGTCAGTCCACATTAGAAGATGGGCATGGGGGTCTTCCAAAATCTCCAGAGTACCCAAAAGAAGGCTCTTCTCCACCTTTTGGTGTTTGGGAGGAGGAAAAGGGGGGAGAGGTACTGGATAGACATACAGGAACAGCAACACACCCCAGTTTAAGAGGTCATATCCTTTCTTAGATTGTCCATTTGGACTCATGTTCAAACGGGAAAGAAGTGCAAAACAGCCTCTTCCCTACAGGCCGAGGGTACCAGTCCCCATAAGAGCTGTGACAGAGGCTAATTTGAAAGGTGAACCTCACACAGAGTCTTATCCAGGGATAGAGGGTTGGACTAGCTTGTGTGCCTCTCTGGGTAGTCTCTACATCCTTGAAACCTAAGAGTGATGCAGGTTAAAGAAGGCGATTTGGTGTGGGTACCACCCTGATCCCTCACTGAACACAACTCACTCTTAGGTCACTAAGGATATTCTTTACATCGAAGACGGTTGAAAAGTGTATACAGATGTCCCCTGCTGGAGGTCACTGCTCTGCAGCAACTTGCCATGTGGAGGTTTCCCTGTCCCCACACAGGTTCAGGAGCAGTGTCTTTGTTAGCTTACTATTTCTGTGATGAAACACCATGACCAAAACAACTTGGGGAGGAAAGATGTTTGTTTCCATATGACTTCCATATGACTGTTCATCCTCAAAAGTAGTGGGGGCAGGAACCTGGAGGCAGGAGCTATTGCAGAGGTCATGGAGGGGTGCTGCTTGCTGGCTTGCTCCCCACGGCTTGCTCAGCCTGCTTACTTATAGGACTCAGAACTACTTGGCCAGGGTAACACCACTCACAATGGTCTGGCCTTCACCCATCAATCACTAATTAAGAAAAAGCCTTATAGGCCTGCCTACAACCTGATCTTATGAAGGCATTTTCTTACTTGAGGTTCCCTCCTCTCAGACGATGTTCGCTTGTGTCAAGATGATGTAAAAGTAGCCAGTACAAGCAGAAAGATTCAGGCCCAGGCTCTCTACCACTCTCTACCATGCTCCCAGGGGTTGCGGGGGTCTCCAGATGGTGACTGTGGGTTCACAGCCTTCCCGGCTTTTCTTGTGTAGAGAGCTGGTTGCAGTGATGTCACAGTGCGGAGCCCCCTGCTAGTCAAAGGGCACGCCCGCAGTCCAGTGCTTGGAAAGAGGAACCTGCCATTGGTTTGCACGATTCTGGCATACACTGGCAATTTCCCAAGGGCATTTCAGCCAAGCCACCAGTTGGAGCAGAGATCTGGGCTCTACTGAGGAAACCACAGGGCGGACCGTGGCCTGCTTTCAGTTCTCCTTTGTTGGTTCTTTTGAAATGTTTTTTATTGAAAGAGTTTGTGGAGAAATTGCAAAATTAAAGTGCTTGAGAAAGAAGCAAGAACTTGCTTGTTCAACTCACTAATCAAGTGTGGAAATTCCTAGATGGCCTCTTGAGTATAGATCAATCATGGTTTGTATGGGACTGGAGAATTTCCTAGATTAAGGAGCCCTCAACAAGTGGGTTAGCCTTTTCTAGTGTAAGCATTGCCTTCCCACAAAGCTCAACGGACGTGCTGACCAGCCAATCAGAGCCTGTTTTTGCTTGTTTGTTTGTTTGTTTTTAAACATGCAGTCAGTGCCTCCAGTTCACAGGACAGGATGGAGACCACACCAGGTACTCTCTGGCTTGCAAAGAGCAGGTCTCGAAAGAGCCTGGCAGGGACTGTGTTTCTCTCTCTGTGTGTCTCTCTGTGTGTCTCTCTGTCTCTCTCTGTCTCTCTGTCTCTGTCTCTGTCTCTCTCTCTCTCTCTCTCTCTCTCTCTCTGTGTGTGTGTGTGTGTGTGTGTGTGCAATCATGCATTCATAAGCCTGCAAGCCCGCCTACCTGTCCCCAGAATGACAGGGTGAGGGGGCCAGAAGGATGGAGGGAACACCATGTGACTAGGCCTATGTCGTAGCCTGTGCCCACTCCACAGGGCAGGGAGCCAGCACCTCAGAGATGACTATAGGGAGGAAGAAGGCTGAGGAAAAGGCATTTCCATACCATAAATGTTTAATTTCACCTGTGTTTCTCCCATACCGCGCATACTGGGATGAGTCTTATACATTCTGCCCATGTCTCAGTATCCTTCAGCAAGGTTAATCCTGTCCTAATGCGAGTTTAAAAAATTAAATCCACTTCGGTGAGCAAATGCCCTGCGCAGCCTCATCCTGATCTCTTACCCAGAGTGAATATGTTTGTGTTATGACTCTGAAAACCGAGCTCCAGGGCAGATGGCACACAGGGTCCACACAGCTCCACGTAGCTCCACGCTCTTCGTCCCTGCCTCCACTGTGCTTGGCTCATGCATTATATATGAAAGCCCCGTTCCACTCCTGCCACAGTGCAGGCATGCGGGCAGGGACCTGTCAGCATGCTTAAATCAAGAGCAAGGCGGATTGTGTTCTGGGCTCCAGGAACAAAAGGCTGTAGACGGATTTGGGTTTTTAAGAACAACTAGGTTAACTCAGGTGGGGACAGACTCTTGGATCTGGTTTGTTCACAAGCTTTAAAAACACAGCGAACTAAGCAAGAACAATCACAAAGACGGAACAAAACCTCAGGAAAAGTGTCAGCCTTGCCTGTCTGATTTGTCGCGCCTGGGTTCCAGAAGGTGACTGTGACCTTCATCCCAGGCGGAGCTGGAAGAGGATCTCCTGGATCTGTTTGCACCACGCTGCCCTAGGGCTTGTAGACTCGATTAAGACATTACAGGACACGGGGAGCAGAGTTCCTCCACAGTGCTCTGTCTTGGTTTGTGTCTTCCAGCAAGCAGCCTAGGGCAGACTCACGTGTCCTAGGGATGCAGGAATGGTGTGAAAAGATGCCCTGCCTCGGGAGATATAAATTCCAATTTTCTGTGACACAGACTATTATGCCACAAGCGCTGGTCATCTGTCTTCGAGGGCCTGGCAGGTGCTTTGTGCCCCATTATTATCTCTGGGAAATTAAAACAGTCCATGGGTGAGGAATGCTTCCTGCAGAGCCCCAGGTGCTCTGCCTCGTGGCCCGGGCTGACCTCAGCTACCACCACTGCAGTGTTGCTTCTCAGAGGCTGGCACTGCCTGATACCCTCCCTCACCCGCTCTGCCCGCTCTGCCTCCCACCCCAGGGCTGCCAAACACTTCCTAATACCACATAGCTAGAAAGTGGCTTTCCCAAGACAGGGTCACAGCAACTTGGGCTCCTGACAAAGGAAGGTAAAAGAAAGGGAACTGACAAGAGGAAAGGAGGGAGAGGGGGAAGGAGGAAGACAGAGAAGGGAGAGAGGGACGAGAAGAGAAAGGAGGCAGAAGGCAAGGACACCTCCCACCCTGTAGGAACTGGAAAGAAGTCTTAGTCAGTAGAGGACTTGCTTGCAAGCATGAGGACCTGAGTTCAATCCCCAGAACCCGAGAGAGAGAGAGAGAGAGAGAGAGAGAGAGAGAGAGAGAGAGAGAGGAAGGGAGAGAGCTGGGTGATGTGCTACATGCTTATAATCCCAAACATAGTCAATATGAAGACCAGCAGCTTCCTGGGGCTCACTAGTTAGTCAGCCCAACCTAACTGGAAAGCTTCAGGCAAAATCCAAGGTGGTGGCCCACACAGGTAAAGGTACTCGCGACCAAGTAGGACAACCTGACTTAAATACTGGACCCACGCGGTAGAAGGAGAGAACCAGCCAATGTCCACTAATTATCTTCTGACCTCCATAGGAATGACATGTGAGTGGAGACAGGTATTGTGTTCATGTGAACACCCACACAATTAAAAACATAAAACAACCAGAGACTGGGCATTGTGCGCACGTCTTTAATCCCAGCAACCAGGAGGCAGAAGACAGATGGTTCTCTATTCTACAAATCAAGCTCCATGCAGCTCAGAGTGCATAGTGAGTCAGACCCTTTCTCAAAACAAAGAAACAAAACCCAAACTAAGTAAACAAAAAAGAAACAAAAAACAAGGTAAACAGAGAGTGTGAAATGACAGCTGGACCAGACCTCCAGCTTATACATGTTCGTGAATACTTGTGCACACAAACCCACACGTACATGAACACACACACGCACTGCTTAAGGACCTCCGTGGATCTGAAGGAGGCCTTTTTATTCACTGGGTCTCCCCAGTCCCTTTATCTTTTGACAGCTTTATTAATAGACTCTACACACCACGGAATTCACCCTTTTGAAGTGTTCGATTCAGCGGGGTTTTGTATGTTTTAAGAGTCATGTGTCATCAACATATTCTACAGTTCTATAATAACTTAGAAAATTCTCATCACCTAAAAGACAACCCTAGACCCATTGTCCCGACGCCCTCTCTTCTGCCCCAGGCTCTGACAACTACTATGTATCTTCTCTGTGAATCTGCCTGTTCTGGGGGCATATACACATATACAGTGTGGTCTGGCCCTCCCGTTCTGGAAGCTCATCCACAGTGTGATATAAACCGGAACTTCAGTCCTCTGGATAGCCGAGGGCATGCTGATGGATGGCTTGTGTTGTTTGTTCATTCACCAGCTGAGGGACATGCATCTGCTTCCACCTTTGGGCCCTAATGATCTTACAGCTGCAAAGGGACGAATCTGTGGATACACACAACCCCACTACTTTCAGGTCGCCACCTGGGAGCCAAGGTTCCGGGTCATATGACAACTCTGAGTGTGTTTCACAACAGCTGATTACTGACCTTTGAGCTTGTCTACAGGGGCCAAGGGGAAGAGCGTGGGATGTGGAGCACTAGGGGGCTCTCCCTAGGGCTCCACCAGGAAGGATCTCAGTGGGGTGGAGACAGACAGGCTTGAGGACCTTTAAGATGAATGATCCTCAGCCAGAGAAGATGGAATGAAAAGATCTCATGATGTTTAATGGTGTGTCCCCAGAGTCAGGCCCCAGCAGAGAGGAGACTGTGGAGGGAGGAGAATGGGGAAGTTGGCGACTCCAGAACCCAGGGGTGGGGAGGGCCAATTAAATCCACTGGCAGAAAGGGCCGGGTGAATGGCCTAAGGCTGGAGAGAAGTAGCCCACCGGCATAGACACCTCTGAAATGGTTCAAGGAATTATTTTCCTCCCAAACAGGAATTGTCCCACACTGGATGGTGAAAGGACCTTCAGTCCCTTTCTTGAGCTCTGAATTTGGCAGATTTCCTCTGTATCCCAGATGGGTGGAAGGTAGATGTCCTCACAGGGGACACAGCTATCCTGGCAGCTCAGAGATGGAGTAATGCAAAGGTCCCTCCTACCGCCTTCCGGGCTTCATGGGGGTGTGTATCCCTAGGAGAGGGACAGGGGAAAGTCCAGGTACTCTGGAGAAAAGGGCCATTCATGGTGCAGTGGCTAGGTATCTGCCTCAGTTGTGATCCTGGGAAGGGAGGCTGAGTGAGGAAGCCATCTCCCCTAGAACCTGCAGAGCAGCCCCAGCCTTGTGTCCTAGCTGGAAGTGCCCTTCCCCCCTGTCCACTTATGCCACAGCCCAGCAAATAAGGAACCATTCATTACATCTTTCAAGGTTTTTTGTTCCATCAGCAAGGCAGTCAGCGGTCAGGCTGTGTGGGCATGGTCCCTACAGAAGGCACACTCTCTCTGTCCATTTCCCTCTCTTCTGGCTTCAGCACTAGCACTGGGGGCCAGAGAAGGTTATAGTGCTTGGTTGATCTCCTAGAAGTGAGGGTATAGAAAGGGTCTCTGGGCCCTCCATTCCCCAAGCTTCCTGTGAATGGTTGGTCTGGAGCTTCAGCAGGAGGCAATAAGGCTGACCTTGACACCTGTGCTGGCTCTTCTTGCTCTGACCTTCCTTTAGTGAACCAAAACATCCATTCACCAAAGCCCAAGAAACTTTAACACGGCCCTACCCAACCTCCCAGGGCCCTCCCAGGGCCCTCCCAGGTGAAGTTCCATGAGTTCCACACACCAGGTTTCTCTGGGAGGCTGGAGTCTTGTTTCTACCTACTTCACCACTAACCACACTCTTTAATCCCACTGCTCAGGTCCCTTCTCATAAACTTTGCACAAACACAATTTAACTATAAATGTTCTTTTTATGTATGTGTGCGTGTGTGGTGTAGAGTGTATGCATGTGCCCTAGTGCATGCGGTGTACATACATGTTTACATGTGCTTGTGTGTGTGCACATGTGTGTAGAGGTCCTCCTAATGGCTCTCCATCTCACTTTTTGAGAGAGGGTTACAGATGTACCCTACCAAACCTGACTTTTATGCAGATGCTGGGGATTTGAACTTGGGTCCTTACACTTAGCCTGTACCCAGCATTCTTTTAATTCGTGTTTCTTTCATTTAGTGCTTGGTGGTTTGTGAATTCCAGCAAGCTTCCGCAGAAGCTGTGATGGCTTTATGCCATTGCTGTACACACTTCCCCAGTATGAGACCCCTTGCAGGGTAGTGACCATTCTGCAACAGGTGGATCTTTTGTCTTCCTGTGGGTCCCAGCATCTCCCCGCTGAGCTACCCGTGGCTGGATGCTGAGTTTACCGGTCACAAAGAATTGTGGACATGATGCCAAGGGGCTTTCAGATGTGTTTATACCATGTGCACCCTCTGTGATAGTGGATGAGGGTCCCCAGTTCTCATGCATTCTCACCAAAACCCTATGTAGTTTGCTTTTTTGAAAAAATCTGTGCTAGATTGAATGGATGGTTGGTGTCTAGTGATGTTAAGGGTACTGCTCCGGTCACCTGAGCTGTGTGTGCTTTGCTGCGTCTACTGGAATGAAGCATCCATGCTTATAAGCATCTCTTGGGGTTACTGGTCCACTTTCCAGAGGAGGGTGGCTCCCAGGAAGCCCTCTTACAACAAAGCGAGCCCTCTACCATGCGTGCATTGACGTGTTTCAAGTTTGTCTTCCCCCACACCTTGGTGGAGTTTGAAAAACAAATGCTGTTCTCCATGGTTCACCCCAGTTTCTAAACTTTGTGCCTGACAGTTTTCTATCCCATATAAGACATCAGTGAAGCTGTTTGATAACATATAATATGATCTAACACCACTAGGTTTTACCATTCATGTTAGGGTTTACGGTTTTCCCAACATTGATTTCATTTTGTACGATTGGATTCAACTCTCCCTTCTTGTTTTTCTATACACAAAGACAGTTGTTTGGAGAATTTATTCAAAGTTTTCACTCCTTGTTTCTCTATAGAGCCTCCACTGGCACAGATCAAAGGGTGGGACACACCCTGCTTTGTTGCTGGGCCCATTGCTGGCCCTACTGTCTGACTGCATAGCCCTAAGTCAAGAGCATCCTGTCTGAGTTACTGCTGGTTTTAGGGATGCCTTGGTGCCAGGCAGAGCAGACCAGTGTCTCCTGGTCCTGCTCATGAGTATCATGGCTTTTCTGAACATTTTAAGTCCATCTTGTCCAATGTATGCTGGAAGAGATAACTGATGATATATGTAGTGGACACGTTGCTCACTCAGGGGACACGTGGCATGGGCACCCTGATCCATCAATGCAGAACAGACTTACATGAACACAGTCCTCCAAGATCCTGGTCTTAGTGAGGACTCTGGATTCCTGTTTCAGAGGATGCTCTCAGGCATTCGCTATGAGGGTGTAGCTTTGGCACCTGTGACCTCTGTGTTCCATGTCCTGGGTTCTCATTACTGGTTCTTGGACCTGTTGCTTTTCCTCCCTTCGAGCATGGTTGTCTCCCATCCTTTTCTGACATTTACTTACACACACACACACACTTTGTAGAGGGCCAGGCATACGACTCAACAGGCAAAAATACTTACTGCACAAGCCTGACCACTTGAATTTGCTCTCCATTACCCACTGGGAGCAGTGAATGGCCGCACATGAGACCTCAGCTCTTCTTTGGAGATGGGAGAACTGGTCAGAAGCTCGGGCCAGCTCACCTCAAGTACACCATGCACAAATATCAGGAAAGGGCCTGCCTCAGAAATAAGGTAGGAAAAGGGAGCTGACTCCTGTAAATTGTCACCCCAATACACACACACACACACACACACACACACACACACATACATAAAAATCTTGTGAAGCCCATCATGCAGGCACGAGCGACCTGGGAAGACCCCAAGACGTTTCTCAATCTTAGCTTTCTCCCTGGCACACACCTCCTCAAAGGCAGTTTGCAGCAGTGCTGAGGGAGCTCACCCTGCTTCTAGGTTGGAGCCTTTCTGGATCCAAAACACATACTCTTCCTAGTCCTTGGCACTGACCTTTGACCTTTAGCACTGCACAGCTGTGCAGTTAGCTTTTGAGTTTGGTAAATTCTCACTGCAATAAAAGAAGCTGGGAGCCTTATTTTCTTTCTTCAAGATTTATGTTCCCAGAACTTAGCGGTTGTGGTTGCAAGTCTGTGACCTTTTGCTGTTTGTCCCCAGTAGGATCGACAGTCCTGAATATCCAGATTGCCATTGCCAGAGGTCAGTGTTTCCCATACAGCCAAATGTAAAATATTTGACTGTAGCAGAACCTGGATATATTTGTCTCTTTTACATTACTGACAGAGCACAAAACAGATGATTCATAAATAAGTGAGTTTTGTTTATGCTCGTGGCTCTGGGCATGCAAATTCCAGGTCTGCATCTGGCGATGACTCTCTTGCTAGCAATGGTGACACAGGTCCCTGGTGAAAGGCAGGAATGCTTGTGAGTGTTTATGCATATGTATATGTATACATGTGTGCATGCATGAATATATACATGTACCAATGAACACACATGTATGTATTACTATGTACATGTGTGTGCATGCGTGCATGCATTACTATTTATAAACATGCACCCGTGAATATACATGTGTATTACATGTACATATCGCACACATACATGTGCTCATGCATGTGTATGCACTTGCATGAAGGTATATGCATACACACATGGGTGCAAACACGTGGGTGTATGGATATGCACACGTATGTGTCCTGGTCCTCCCTCTTCCTATAGAACCATCAGGACTGACTATGGAACTTACTCTCTGACAACTTTACTGTGTGGTTTAAGTGAGATGTCCCCCCATAGTCTCAGGCATTTGAATATTTGGTCCTCAGTTGGTGGAATTGCTTAGGTGGATTAGGATTATGGCCTTGCTGGAGGAAGTATGTCACTGGGAGAGGACTTTGAGGTTAAACCTGCCATCTCCAGTGCCCTCTCTCTGCTTTCCTATTTTCCCTTTGAGATGTGAGTCTTGACTGCTGCCCCCGCTGCCTGCCACCTGCTACCTCTGATCTTCCATTATGGGCTCCAAACCTCTGGAACCATAAGCCTCAAATAAACGCTTTCTTCTCTTCGTTGTCTTGGCTGTGGTGTTGTATCACAGCAATAGCAAAGTAACCAACACACTGACCTAGTCTTAACTGCCCCAGAGGCCCCACCTCCCAACACTACAGTGGAATCAAACACCTTTGATCTTCAAACCACGGCATCTACAGTCTTCACAAGCCATATCTTAGCAGCCTTTCCCACTACAGGACTGTACTGGTGACATCTCTCCTGGTGACTGTGTGGAAGGAGTTGTGCCAGCAGAGGCAGCTGGCATATGGGGGTCCAAAGACTTACTCCCTCTCTCCGACTTGACCAAACCCCAGGTGAACATTCATCCTGAACCAACTAGTTGACACAATGAAGCTTGCCTGCCAGGCCTCAGCCCTGTGCTCTCTGGCTCAGGGGTGCTGGGAGACTCAGAAAGAAGCCTGCTTACACTTGTACAATGGTGCTGTCTAGAACTGCGTACCACACTCAGCAATGGTGCTCCAGCACACACCCCATATTTTCCTAGGCTTCTTAACTCTGTCCCTGCGTCTGTCTACCTTGACACAAGCAGTACAGCTGGACTACTTTTCACAGTGACCCAGGGAAATAGCTGTTCCTTGAAACCCCATCCTCTGACATCATCAGACATCCATATCATTCAGCTGAAGAGCCACTGTCAGTTTAGGCTGAGCCTGCAGGGTACAGAACTCAAAACACAGAATTTCGCCTGAAGGCAGGGAGACCAGAGTGGAGACACAAGAGGTGTCTTCACCTGTGTGTGTGATGAGTGGGCCCCGGTCCACTGGATCTCTGACAGAATAGAGTCCAGTGTCTGATCCTTGCAGGCTGTGGGATCTACTTGTAAATGTCATGCAAGTTCTTCTACCTTGGTACCCGGTAACAAGGCAGCGGTACAAGAGTACTTCGGGTGTCACAGGTTAGAACTTCTTTTCCTGTCCACATCAAATCCCCAGTGACCAGCTCACTCCTGACTGTCCTGGGGACTGGCTCCAGAATCCTATCTAACCACAGATGATTTAGAGCCTTATGGGAAACAAGAAAAGTATATGGGGTTATGCTTGACTTAAGCCAGCAAGGCAGGTCCTTTGCAAATAGAAGTGACCCTGGGCTGGGCTCAGATGCTTCTGCAGAGGAAGTGAGCCTCGGGAGGCCTCACTGGAAGAACAGACATACCCTTGGAACAATTTCAGGCCTCTTGTGCAACCATGGGCCTCCAGGAAGTGATTATCTCCTGGGGATTGGGACACTTGGAGCCCAAGGTGGGGAGCTGGGGCTCCTGCTTTATAAGAGTGGGGTGCCTCTGCAAAGCTATAGAGAAGACTGGGAGCTGATCAGTTACCATGGCCCTGGACACTGCTGCCCTCTTCATCGTGACCCTGTTCATCAAAGGCCTGCTCACTCATGCTGCTGACACCTGCCCAGGTAAGATGGACTCTAAGCTCCTGAATGCAGGTAATTACTTAGTGTCCTGGTGCTCACCTCTTCTGAGAAGCTCCTGCCAGCTCAGTGTCACCCTCTGAAGACAGACTGGAAGTGACCAGCACCAGGTCAGGTGGAGATTTTATAGCCTGGGACTGCTGACCCCGAGGCCTGCAGTCCAACCTCAGGAGCTTCACAGGAGAAGATGACACTGATGTTTTCTACCTTCTTAGGGAGTTCAGAGAGAAATGCTAGGAGCCTCTAATCTGGTGGCTGACACACACCTTGGTAACGTTGGTAAAAATGTACACTATAGTCTCATATGGTACATATAGGCAAGGACTTGGGGTCGGGAATATCCCTGATTGGCTCTGTCCACCCTGGGGACATTGTTCCCAGGCACAGGACAGCTGTCCTAGGTGATGACATGATTAGAGAAGGGACTCAGACAGCAAGGCACAGCCCAGTCCAGGGAAAAGAGCCAGCAGGGAAACCAGACAGGAAAAGCCTACAGGGGTTCAACCCTACACAGAGAACTACAGGCAACTGAGGGATGATGGGAGCAGGAGAGATGGTCCTCCCCACTGAAGAGCACACTAAATGACTGTCCAGTGCCGAACGGTCATCCCTGTAAACATACACACCAGTGACATCAGATGGACTCAGTCATAGTCAGGAATACATGTGTACAAACACACAGATATGCATACAATAACAATTAGTGGAAAGGAAGAGACCATGGATTTGAAGGAGAGCAGGGAGGGGAGAAGTATGTAGGAGGGTTTTGGAGGGAGGAAAGGGAAGGGAAAAATGGAATTATAACCTCAAAAGAAGAAAAAAAGTTTGGCAAGAAACACACCAAAGACCCGCCCTTCTCTGATAACTCAAGAGTTCTACAAGGGTGTGTACTCTGCAATTCCACAGTTGAACAATATTTTCAAAAATGTAGCAACTTCTGTTGGGTGCCAGCTGCGCCTTGAGGCATGCATACCCCCTCCCCAGAAGACCTCTTCTAGCCCAGTCATTCCATGGTTAATCCTCAAGACTGAGAGACAATCTTATGTTGATTGAATTTCTTAGCAAGATAGATTCTTATTTTTTTTTAGAAACAGTAACCATTCACGAAGTTGTCTCTAAATGCCAGAATGATGGCAAGATTTTAGTTTTCCAAAGTCATTCTCTTAGTGAGTCCCTGCCACACCCCTATTCTTTAGGGAAACCGTATATTTAAATGTGTATGGGTGTTTTATCTGTAAGCTCGTCTGTGTGACACTTGCAGGCTTGTGCCTGCAGATACCAGAAGATCCTCTGGAACTGGAGTTACAGGCAGTTGTGAGCTGTCATGTGGGCATGGGGAATCAAACCTGGGTCCTCTGAAAGAACGGTACTTTTTGTTTGTTTGTTTGTGTTTGTTTTTGTTTTATCGAGACAGGGTTTCTCTGTAGCTTTGGAGCCTGTCCTAGAACTAGCTCTTGTAGACCAGGCTGGCCTTGAACTCACAGAGATCCACCTGCCTCTGCTTCCCAAGTGCTGGGATTAAAGGCGTGTGCTACCACCACCTTGCTAAGAACTATGCTCTTAACAGCTGAGCTATCTCTCCAGTTCCTACAACCACTTGGGGGCTGAGGGGACAGAGTCTCAGGGGTCTTAGGTGATCTGTCAAAGGACCACAGCACTGGTAACTGGAGGACTCATTCTTGAGCAGGCTTCCTCTACTCAAACCATAGAGCTGTATCCTGAATTCCTCTTTCACCTGCCCAGCTTCCCGGGACAAGGACGGACCTAGTTGCCATCAAAGGAATCTGACTTCTGCCCCATTTCTGCAGAGGAGGCTGGGGATTCTGGCTGTAGCCATCTACCCACATCTGATGTGGCTGAGCTGGCAGTCGCCCTCAGGGCAGGTGGCCCAAGCTAAACTAATTGATGCTTGTGCTGTTCTGCAGAAGTGAAAGTCCTGGATCTGGAGGGCTCCAACAAACTCACCATCCTTCGAGGTTGCCCTGGGTTGCCTGGAGCCCTGGGACCCAAGGGAGAAGCTGGTGCCAAAGGAGATAGAGGTGTGTTCTGGAAAAGGGGGTTGTATGGAAGGTACAGAAATGGGGGAGGGGCCCTGAGTCTGGTCTTCTGAACTTGGATGACCACCTCAGGTCCTCTCTGACTCTGGGTCTTGCACTGAGCACTGGGTACCTTTGGCACAATGGTAAATGACAGAAACTAGGTCTATCCTGTCTGGGAAGATCCAGGAGGGTTTCCCTGGACCATCTTAGGTGCCTCCTGGTCTCCTACCTATGTTTCCTTCACTTGATCACTAGAAGACATCTAGGCAATAGGCACTTTGGCATCCTCACCTGCAAGCTGGGCTATCACTTTCTTCCCCACCTGCCCCAAGTGACAGAAGAAAGTCTCAAAAGGGACCAGCTCCTCCCTGAGTTGACCTCCTGAGAGAGTGGGGCATCCTCCATCTGGGGTCTGCTTCAGAATACAGTCCCTAGAGCCCAGAACCACTACCTTAGTGCCTGTGGAGACCTTGAGCACACTTGTTCTCCCCTAGTGGGAGACAGTGGTGGTACCCATGTTTCCAAAGTCAGACTCCGATGTACACTGGGGTTCAGCAGCAGAGCTGCCTGGGTGAGCCCCATGTCTGAACGTTCCCCAGGTGGACCCTGCTGATGATCCTCTGGGGAGAGGACAAACACAGACACTTCTGATACCACTAGAAGATGCCAGGCTTAGAGCTGATGTGGGTGGCCCCAAGTCAAATCTTACTTGCTTGCTCGCCTCTGTGGTCCCACTAGGGGAGGGGATTTCTGTTCCCAGAACTTTGCTGAGGGACATTGGGGAAGAGATTATCCCACGACCAGAATGGGACAGCCAGCAATGGGGAAGGGCTGTTGACCTCTTGCTTTGGGCCCAACTTTCTTTTTTTTTTTAAATATTTATTTATTTATTATGTATACAATATTCTGTCTGTGTGTATGTCTACAGGCCAGAAGAGGGCACCAGACCTCATTACAGATGGTTGTGAGCCACCATGTGGTTGCTGGGAATTGAACTCAGGACCTTTGGAAGAGCAGGCGATGCTCTTAACCACTGAGCCATCTCTCCAGCCCATGGGCCCCACTTTCTTATAACTAAGATGCTACCAATGTGCATTGCTGATTGGAGTCAAGCGGGAACTAGTGTTCCTGGGTGCTCTGTAGGGTTAGCGGGCCTGCCGCAGTGTCCCCGCAGTGAACTTGATTCTCCTGATGCACATGTCCATCTGTAGAGGATGAACAAGTCCACTTTGTCCATCAGGTGACGATGGGAGCCTGGCATCCTCAAGCTGCTGCAGACACCAGCAGGGCTGTGCTGGGGGCCAGTGTGATTCCCGCTATCAGAACCTGCAAGGAGGACCTTGTGACTGCCTCATAGCTTCCATTGAGCCAGGAAGCATCTTAGCTGGGTTTCTATGGCTGTCATAGAACACCACGACTAAAAGCAGTTCGGGAAGGAAAGGGTTTATTTCATCTCACAGCCTGCAGTCTGTTATCCAGGGAAGTCAGGGCAGGAATTTAAGACGGGAACCTGGAGGCAGCGGGTGACGCAGAGGCCATGAAGAAATGTTGCTTACTGGCTCATTCCTCAAAACTTTCTCAGCCTGTCTTCTTGGCTCCAGCACCACCAGTTCAGGAATAATACCATCACAGTGAACTGGGCCTACCACATCAATCGCTAATCAAGAAAATGCCCCCATAGGCTTGCCTTCAGGCCAGTCTGGTAGGGACATTTCCTCAGTTGTTATTCTCTTTCCAAATGACTCTAATTTGTGTCAAACCAACATAAAAACTATATAGCACAGGGTCGTTGGGCACGACGCAGCCACGGCTTTCTACGTGGACACTCTGTGAGGAAGATCTGCCCTCTCCTTGTGGAGACCTAGCAGGACAGCATCTCTGAAGACACATTCCCTGTCTCTGTCTTCCCCTGTGAGGTCGCTGTGGCCCAGGCCTGGGTCACTCAGGTTGGACAAAGGAATAATTGAGAGCTTACTGAGAGCCTGCCCGAGGCCCCAGTACCCAGACTACCTCTGCTCCTTCCCGAGCCACGGGTTAGGCTATACCATCCTCTGTACCCTCCATAGTGAGCCTGGCTATAGCCCCAAAGGTCGCTAAGGCCATCATGACAGGGTCAGGAGTTTTCCATCTAAGCAAAGACTGTCCATGGGAATGATGGCGGATACTTTACTCAGAAAGTATATTTGGATTTGCAGGAGAGAACGGCCTCCCTGGACATCCTGGGAAGGCAGGACCGATGGGGCCCAAAGGTAACAGCCTGGCAGACAGCCAAGGGGCATTAATAGGTACCTCGATCTGCCATAAAGACATGGGGGTTTGAGAAAGAGATGGGAAGGGAGTCTACCCGAGGCCCCAGTGCCCAACCCACCAATGCACCCTCCCCAGCCATGTGTTAGATTATACCACCCTCTGCATCCTCCACAGCGAGCCTGACTATAGTCCCGAAGGTCACTAAGGTCAGTATGACAGGGTCAGGATTTTGCCACCTAGGCAAAGACTGTCCATGGAGACAATGGTGGATGATTTGCTCAGAAAGTACATTTGAATTTTCAGGAGACAACGGCCTCCCTGGACAGCCTGGGAAGGAAGGACTGATGGGGCCTAAAGGTAACAGACAGCTTGGCAGACAGCCGAGAGGTGTTAAAAAGTCACCTCAGTCTGTCCACGAAGAACATGGGGGTTGGAGAAAGAGATGGGAAGGGAGCCTGCCCTACCCCAAGCCTCAGTGTCCCTTCCCTGTCATAAACAGGGGTTGCCTGCCCCCACTCTTGCTGACTCCAATTCCCCAGCTGGCCCTAAGCGGTGCCTGCCTTAGGTAACTAGCCCCTTTGGTGAGTCTCCTGATCGATCAGATGCTCTGGGTGCTAGCATCTTGTTTTCTGCTTCCCCAGGAAACCAAGGAGAAAAGGGAGCACGTGGAGAGAAAGGTGAGTCCATGTGTTAGGTCTTGCGGGAGTCCACAGCTCTGTGCAGAGTGAGGTCTGCCATGCTCAGCCATTCCCAGGGAGAGGGAGGGGCTCAGTGGGTAGAGTAGGTGGCAGGCGGGCACTAGGACAGTCAAACCCTGAGGGCTCACATCCTAGCACCTACTTGTGGTCTAGCTGGGTGATTAGCAAAACTGAATTGAATTTTTTCTAATTGATGCTTACTTATTATTTTTTTAAAAAAATTATTAAACTCTAAGACAGAACCTCATGTTTTCTTTATGATTGAGAGGGAGCTACCTTAGTTCTGAATGCCATGGACATCCCTCACCCACAAGGCCTCCTGGTTAGACACTCTGGCAGAGTATAGTCTAAGCATGCTGGGAACAAGAAGGGGGTTATCTACTCCCATTGATACCCAAGGCCTCAACAAGGGTGTTGTCAAGGACAGTACTTACCACAGCTGCAGAGGAAAAGCCAGGCAGCTGGACCATGTACCTCAAGAGGAGGACCTAGGCGAGTCCTGGAATTACCCAGCTCATGCATTTGTGGGGACTTAGGGGTCAATGGGGATGAAGCTGATGACCACACACTTACAACCAGGTCGCTTCTCTCCCCTCACAGGAGACACCGGGCTATCTCAGTCATGTGCTACAGGTGACCACATCATCTACTCTGTCCCCATGGAGATATTCTCTGTCCCTGCCTCCCCTTCTGGGCCCCTGCCGTATGATGTTGGGCTTGTTGCCTACCTTCTCTGAGCATACCTGGGTTCCAGTCCCACCTTCATTTCCTGCTTCCCTCCACAGGACCTCGGGCCTGCAAGGAATTGCTCACCCGGGGCCACTTTCTTACTGGCTGGTATACCATCTACCTGTCAGATTGCAGGCCCCTGACTGTGCTGTGTGACATGGAGACTGATGGTGGAGGCTGGACTGTGAGTATTGGGCTAGCCTTCAGGCACAGAACTGTCAGAACCCAAGTTCTGTGGCAAACAGGAAATGAGACCTGTGGGCTTCTCTGTCCTGTTGTGCCTCAGAGGGAGCCCTTTCTTCTCTGACAACAAAGAATTGAGAATGCTGGCTGGTGACCTGTGCAGGGGAGCCCATGTTGAAGGGGAGGACCAGATGGAGCCAGCACACTCCATTTCCTGCTCTGTGGCTTGGGGCACGTTGCCTACTCTCTTAGCTGCCATGTACTTGATTGTGTGGGGTTTGCGATGGCATGCATACAGCACTAGTTCCCCAGTGTTCTGGGGATCACAGGTTCCTGCTCTGTTCTGAGACTTGGTCTGCCATGTTGTGGGAAGTTTGCCTGCCTCCTTGACTTCTGTGTATCTGTCCCAGGTCTTCCAGAGGAGGCTCGACGGCTCTGTGGACTTCTTTCGGGACTGGGCCTCTTACAAGCAGGGCTTCGGCAGTCAGCTGGGGGAGTTCTGGCTGGGGAATGACAACATCCACGCCCTGACCATGCAGGGTAGGCAGTGCCAGTCAGGTTGGGTAACCTTGAGACCCTGAGTGCTGGACCAGGGGGCAGAAGAGCCCCAGGTGGTTAGAGGGCACATTAACAACACCCCAGGGCATGAAATCGCTGCTGGGACCTTCCAGAGGGTGTCAGGGGATAGGACTCTCTCTAGCTGCGGGCTACTAACATCTCAGAAAACAACGGAAGAGGTGTGCAGGTAGTCTTGGGGACATCCCTTCGCAAATCTAGCTGTTAATTCATCCAGAACACCTGTCTCTGGGTCCTGTTGAAGTCCCCCTTGCCACAGAGAGTAGGCTCCCCAAAGCCCTTCTGGCCCCACTGTGGTACATCACACCCGCACATTGTCTGTCCTGTGATCCAATGAAAACCACGTCGCCTTTGTCTCCTACTCACTGCCAGGACACCTTATTGTGTCTGCTCCTGTGTATCCAACTTTTGAAGGGAAAAAATAGAAAGAAAGAAAAGAAACCTTCACATTCAGGTTCAGGCTACTGCATTTGAGGGCAGAGCCCTCTGGGAGAATTCACAGACTGAAACATGCCAGGTCATGCCAAGGGAACACTGCCAGTGGGTTTTCAGGTACTGCCTGGAGAACAGAAGGGAGGGTGCCTAGAAATGGTGCCCCCACCCAGGCCAAAAGATGTTGGTACCTACCCAGGTGAATTCCCCAGGCCTGCCTAGTGTTCAAGTTCAAAGGTTGACTCTTCACACTCCCCCCTCCACTTCCTGCAGGAACCAGTGAGCTGCGAGTCGACCTTACAGACTTTGAGGGCAATCACGAGTTTGCCAAGTATAGCTCCTTCCGGATCCAGGGAGAGGCCGAGAAATACAAGCTTGTCCTGGGAAATTTTGCTGGAGGTGGTGCTGGTGAGCAGCTTGGGAAGAGGCTTGGGATGGGGGCTTCTGAACCAGTCTGGGAGGAAAGGGGCCCGCTTTTTGTCTCCCCCTGGTAGCCTTGAGCTGATGAGTCTATGGCTCTGAGGCTAGGGTTGCCATCTGAAAAACACTAATATCTGCATCTTTATGCCAGGTGAGGACCATAGAAGCAGTCTGATAGCACTCCCAAGACTGCCCAATAGCCCAGACTAAGGGCCCCACCCTGCTCCACTGCAGAGTGAGTGGGGACCACTGACTACCATACCTGATAGATTCAGGAGATGGTCATTCTATGGGAAAATGCAGAGTGAGTGGGGACCACTGACTACCATACCTGATAGAGTCAGGAGATGGTCTTTCTATGGGAAAATGGGGTCATAAAGCCCCATTTTCCCATAGAAAGAGCACCTTTGGGACACTGAGTTAGTCAGACCCTTTACTGTGGACCAAAGGTGAGGAGGAACATCATGGTGGAAGCTTCTGATAGAACAAAGCCTCTCATTTTAGGGTCAATGGAAAGCAAAGAGATAGACTGAAAGAGAACACCCCTCAAAGGCATGTCTCTAGTGACCCTGACTTCCCAGAGTCACCATCTCCCTAAGGGCTACTGGGAATCTATCAGTGACTAACTCACTGATAATGTCGCAGCTCTCTTAATCCAGTCACCAGAACCCCAAACACTGCTTGCCCCGATTGAACCTTCAACACACACAGTTTGTGGGGGGGGGACAGTTCATCTGAACCACAGCAGCTTTTCCCAAAGGACCCTGGCCCTGTGGTTTGGGAAGTGCATCCCACGAAGTAAGTGCCCGGCTGGGTACAAGGGAGTGGCGAAATTCCCAATGTGTCTCAGGGAGCTGTGGGGCGTGACCAGACCTATTTAACTGCGAAACCCACAGCTAAGTGGGGCAGGCCACTCTCTGAGGAACTTCGAAGGTGACAGGTCTAAAATTTATGCACCCGCTTTGCCCCATCTCACCTGGGACTTTTAGGAAAGAAAACAAGCAGGGAGCACTGGTCCCAGGTGGGGACGCATCAGAGGGACGCAACAGAGGGCCCCTGCAAGCTGCAGGCCCAGCATGGAGGCGGAACAGGGTGAATCCTGGAGACACGGGGCCATTAGGTGTCTTCTGAGAGACAGCCAGGGCAAGAGGGGAGTTAAAAGAAGTCCTAGAGAGAGCTGCAGCCTGCAGTGGGGAGAGAGCTGGTACCAGTGGTGCAATTCAAAGGATCCCTGAGGGAACAGAGAGTGTTGTGGGAGAGCGACGACAGTGGCCACAGGGACTTGATGGACCAGGAGGAGGGGTCATATCTGTCATTATACTCTTTCCCAAGGCTTTCACAGATGGCTCCCTCACCTGGACCTGAGCTGATGAATTCTCCAGCTGAGGATAGGCAAGTCACAGGCAGGGCTGTCTAGTGGATGTCTAGCATCTATCTACATGATGCATGTTCTTTCTGAACAGGTGACTCTCTGACTGGCCAAAACCACCGATTCTTCTCTACCAAAGACCAAGACAATGACCAGGGTTCTTCCAGCTGTGCGCAGCGATTCCACGGAGCCTGGTGGTACTCGGATTGTCACGCTTCCAACCTCAATGGCCTCTACCTCGGGGGTCCCCATAAGAGCTACGCAGACGGTGTCAATTGGAAGTCATGGAGAGGGTACAACTATAGCTACAAGGTTTCTGAGATGAAGATACGCCTCACCTAGCTGCCCACACAGGGACGTCCTTCTGTCATCATCGCCAGCTAAGGAAGGAGCATGCCCACCCTGTCCAGCTCTGCCCTTTACCCACAGCCCATACAGCCAGTGAACTCCAGGACAGCCTTCCTCACACACCTGCATATTCGTCTCAAAAGAAAAATTGCCTTTCCAAAAACTGCTTGTTCTCCAACAGACTTGTGCCTGTGAGCTTTCCGTGTTACCTTTGAGTATTTCTTTGCATCTGTATCGTCCAACACAGCTGTCTATGACCTTGACAGTCAGGAAGAGTTGCAAAGTCCATTTATAAATGTGGAGGAAACGACCAATGTCTGCTTCTCTAGGGTCATCTGCCTCTGACCCCCAGCTTTGCTATTATCATAAGTGCCCTGTCCCCATCCCAGCCCCGTGTCCCCTTATAGCTCACTGACAGCAATTAACATGACCATTAAAAAGTCATGTAGAGCTAGAAAACATTCATAAGAGGTTGGGAACATGCAGAACCCTTTCTTGTTATGCAAATGTTTCTGTGAGACAGTAGCTTCGCATGAATTGCAGATATGGGGAGCGCTGATCACAGGGCTGGCAGTACTGGGGAAGATGAAGAGGGGCCTGATCACCCAGGGCACATCTCGTCTCCAGAACCTCAGTTCTAATTGAGGGGGTTTCTGGGGTCGAGGAGAGGTACTCCTCACACACTAGGGCTAGTGTCTCCATGGGACTCAGGAAGTCTGAACAGGAGGACGATCTCAGTGGTATGCCCTGCTTCATTCAAACGAGCCCATCTGCTTATCAGGCACAAAGGAAGGAAACAAGGACCCAGGAGAATAGAATCTCTCTACAAACTCACGTTTAGCCCCACGCCTCTGCTTCAATTGTCACCCACACATTTAGTGGCTTAAAAGAACAGGATCTGTTACCCACAGTTCCCAAGATAATAAGACTTGTGGAGGTCCAGCCGGCCAAAGTCAAGACACTGGTGCGCTTTCCTCCTGATGCCTGGCATAGAGTCTGACTCCCACCCCCTCCAGCTTCCTGGGTACCCTAACTTCCTGGGCCATCGTTTCTTTGTCCAGCTTCCGAGCCAGCAGCAGTGTTTCAATCTGATCTACTGCTGTTCATCACCTGGAATGGGTCTCCATTTCTAACTGTACTTAGATATGGTCAGCTTAGACCTGCCCCACAGGTCTCGAGAAATCACATAGTCAAGTTGCTCCCTGAAACTGTTTACAGGTTCTGGGCATCAGGCAAAAAAATCTTTAGCAGAGGACATATTACCCTGCCCACAACATCCTATTAGAAACAAAACAAAACAAAGCAGGACTAGGGACACACCTCAGTTTGTTGGGTACTTGACTAACATGCAAGTGCTGGATTTGATTTCCAGAATTGCACAACCTGGATGTGGTGGTGCACACTCTAATCCTAGCGTTCAGGGGATGGAGGCAGAAAGATCAGAAGTTCAAGGCCATCTCAGGTTTGAAGCCCATCTTCGATACATGAGCCCCTATCTCAAAAAAATAACCCAATAACAGCAACAGAAACCAAACAGCACAATCTAATAATAACAGTAAAAATACCCGCAGCAGGTCAGTGAAAACTAGTATTTGGGCTGGAGATGGAGCTTGGTGGTAGAGCCCTTGACCAGCATGCACAGGCACTGAGTTCGAAAGGCAGCATTGAACAAAACAAAGAAAGCATGAGATTTGAGCAACTGTCTCATGAAATTGATTTCAATGCATTTGGTGAAAGGCTCCAAATAATTTAGACTTCTAAAAACACCCTCATATTTGTAAAAAGAAAGAAAGAAAGAAAAGGTTCAATTTACTTATAAAAATTGTATCTATCAGAGAGATGCAAATCATAATAAAATGAGGTGTTAATACAGACTACAGCTCTAAATGAGCAAGACCAAGTTTAGGGGACAAGGGGTCTACTCACCAGTAGCGGCAACCCGAAGGCTATGGCCAATATGAAAACAATGAGCATTCATTGATGCCGTGGAAGGGCCTCAGTCATGATCATACTACATGCCTCATACCTACAGGGCGCCCTTCATGGCATGGAGGCACCAGTATGGTTGCAGGAGGCATGGCCCAGGAGCTAAAGACTCTCAGGCCAGAGTGAATCCCAATGCTCACCACAAGGAGAATGTGCCTAGAAAATCACAAAGACAGCAGCCCCACAGAGTTCTCCTCAGCAGCTGTGGGCACGGCAGGGGTGGGAGTCACCTTTATCATAGATACACACTTTAGTTGATTATTAATGTGTGCATGCATGTATATGCATGCATGTATATGCATGTGCGTGCATGAGTATATGAACCTGTGTATGCAGGTGCTTACCGAGGACAGAAGACGGCATTGGATCCCTGGGAGCTGGAGTTACATGCATTCATGATTTATATAGCTTGTTACACGGGTGCTAGAACCCAAATCCTGCGCTTGTCCTCATCATTGCACAACCCAAGTTCCCAAACTTGAAGCTACCTCTCTAGCCCCGCATATAGCTGTTTGTCAAAATGCAGTTCTTCTGGTGACAAATCCCACATTTGTTATCCATAAGTGTGCTTAATTTGCCCCATTTTATTTTATTTTCATTTATATTTATTTAGTGTGTGTATGTGTGTGGGAGCTGTAACATGCCAGTCAGCCCCCAATGTTCAGATGAGGAGGAAGGGAGCTAGGGCTCCAAGCACAGACCTGGCTGCTGCCTCAGACACGGCAGGGTTCTTATATTCAAATGACACACCCAGCCCAAACTCACTAACCTGGGGTCTTTTCAGGCAGTACCACCAGGATGGAGACTCCCTTGGAAAACTCTAGAAAGTTCTTAGTATCATGAAGAACCCCTCCAGCTATTCCAAACTGGCCTGCCAGGGCTGCTTCATCATCGTCTGTAGAGACCTCTGTTCTTTAAGTGGACTGTGCCCTGGATCCTATGTCCTGATGCTGGACACCAGCATCAGAATCCAAGTGTCTGTTGGCCTTGGAGACTCAGTACAGAGCTGTTTGACCATCCCGCCCTGTCCCTCCCAACCTCAGCCCCCTAAAGCCCTGCTTATCCAGCTCCATCCCTCTGGTTTTGTTTGCCTTCCTTGAAGCTAAACCTTTCTTTTATGAGGCTGGCTGCTAGGATTACCCAGCTAGCTTCGCTTCCACCAGAGGCTTGGTCCAGCGTGTCAGCCCATTGACTGCCCACGCATGTATTCCCCTGCATGTCCGCATCAGGCAGTTCACCTCACCCTGTGGTGCTCAGAGTGAACCCCATCCCTACCACCGGCTCCCAGTGTCCCCAGACCTGACCTTGGCAGGCAATGCTATTGGACAGTGTGTTCCTAGACAGCTCAACCCCTGGAGTTCAGAGGGGCCCATTGAAGTCCACAGACAGGTTTCTTGGAGCCTCTCTCTGGCACAGCATCCACCAGGATGCCCTTCTCCCTCAGAGCACGCTTGACCTTGTCGCATACACATTGTGTGGCCTCAACCCTTTGTCAGAACCACTGGATGCAGTTAGCCACCCTCACACCGAGGCAATGTGCACCCAAGAAATGTATTTTTAGTTATGAGACATCTGATCTGAAGCTACTTTCTTGCCCTGTACCTCATCTCTCACCTGTAAGTGGGGGTGATGAGCTAAATCTCAGAACATGTCCGAAGAGCCAGAGACAGGAACTTCAGGGAGAGTGAGTTCTGATGAGCTGAGTGGCTCTGAGCACCAAGATGAGCTCAGCCTTCCTGATTACAAATACCACATAGCTTGTCATGGTAAGGCTGGAAAAACACAACACAGAGAAAAAGGAAACCAAGAGCTACCGAGACGAACAACCATAGACGTTACAGAGGCTCTCTCCGCCTGTCTGTGGACATCTGAAAGCCACCGAGTCAGCCTCTGGCTGGGACCTCACACGGAGGGGAGGTGCTTCCCTGTGACTCGCATCTCTTCTTTCATGGATGCTTGGCAGATCACATCCACCTTCCTGGCCACCGCTAGAGGCCTTTGCCTAAACTCCTGTGTAGCTCTACCTTCTGGCAGGTTCTCCTCATCTAGGGCCAGTCAACCTGCCAGTCACACTGAGGAGAAACTGAGCTTCCATGGAAAACTTCATTGAGTCATTGGACTGGGGCCAACCCCATCCACATCTGAAGGCTGAGCTCCAGCCCCAGGCTTCCCTCCATCTGGATCCGAGGGACAGACAATATACGTAGACCTTTGAGTAACACAAGGAAGTCTTAGATAAACCCAAACCCACTGCTCAGAGATGGAAGGGGCATCTCCAGATCTAGTGAGGATTCTTGGTGCCCTGTGGCTCTCCAGAAGCATCCAGTCCAGTTCTGAGTCACACAGAGCTGTTGTGAGTCTCTCTTCTGGTTGAGAACAGAGTACCTGGAGCATCCTCCACCGTGTGCCACAGGAGTAATGGCAGGAGGCCATGCCTGCCTGTCCTATCACTGCTAGGAGAGTAGTTGCAATGAAGTCCTTCCCAGAAACTGAGGCTGGCCTTTTCCCCAAATAACTTCAGCCTAGGATGCCTGGAATGCCTGGGGTGCTCCATGCCAGGATCATCAACTCACTAGGGGGTCCCATCTATGGAGAGGCAGAGGCTAGTCCACTATCTGATTTTCTATCTATTATCTATCTATCTATCTATCATCTATCTATCTCTATATCTACATATCTATATATGTGTATCTATATATGAATTTGTTAGAATGCCTTACAGTCTGGGTTGTTATCTAGCTAGTTCAACAATTACTTTCTACCCACAGAAGGTGATGTAGGTGGGTCTTCTATCTATCTGTTTCTTTCATTGGTTAATTAATAAAGAAAACTGCTTGGCCTGATAGGGCAGAATTTAGATAGGCGGAGTAGACCTAATAGAATGCTGGGAAAAAGGGAAGTGAACAGACGCTATAGCTCTCCTCTCCAAGATGGATGCAGGTTAAGATCCTTCCCAGTAAGTCACCACCTCGTGGTGCTACACAGATGATTAGAAATGGGTTAATCAAGATGTGAGAATTAGCCAGTAAGAGGCTAGAGCTAATGGGCCAAGCAGTGTTTAAAAGAATACAGTTTCCGTATAATTATTTTGGGTAAAGCTAGCTGGGTGGCGGGAAGCAGCCCGCCGCTCCTAACACTACAAGAAGGACCAAGAATCCAGTAGTTTTTCAGTCCATGAGGCTGGATGTCTCAGCTGGTCACCAGTATATGCTGAAATCCCAAAGGAGTAGGCTCTAATGCCAGTAAAAGTGTGGACTTGTCAGGGAAAGCAAGCAGGCAAAGAGAGCAAGCTTCCTCCTCCCGTGCCCTTTATAGAAGCTGCCAACAGAAGGTGTGACCCAGATTAAAGGTGTATCTTCCCACCTCTAAAGATATGGATTAAAAGTGGATCTTTCCACTTCAAGTGATCCAATTAAGAAAAAATAATCCCTCACAGGTGTGCCCAGCCATGTGGTTTAGTTAATCCCAGTTTCAGTAAAGTTGACAGCTAAGAATAGCCATCACACCCATGAGTCTGGATGGCTCTAACCCATCTCTGGTCCCTGGTCACGGATGACATGCCTAGCTAGTTACCCAGGCCAGCACACACCTTTCTGTCCCCTAAAAGATCCAGGTGCCCCCCTCTCTGCCTTCTTGCAGACATCAGGGTGAAAGAGCGGTTGACACATTCCAGGAGTGAGAACAAGGAGGCAGTCTTGTTCTCCTGAGTCAGTCTTGTCCTGGGCTCAATCAGTCTCTGTTCTGTCTGCTCCCTTCTGCTGGGGGTGGACTTTGCAGGAATTCCCTGAAGGGGGCGCTACTGTGACTCATTGTCTCCGGTCTCTGCCCTCAGCTGTTTGGGAAGGAAACAGATTCTGATGGATCCATGTCGCCCTCTGTGAAACCATGCTACGGACTGTGAGAGGAGGTGGCCTTCCTTCCTCTCATATGCCATCATATCCCTCAACATCTCCTGGGGTCACAGGTTGTACAAACCACCCCTCAAAGTACTTCTTTAGGTCTGAGCTGGCTGAAGGAGATCTCCAAGAGAGCGATGGCATTCTGCAGATCCCAGAGTCCTAGGCCAGGACTGAGAAAGAGACTGTAAAGTCTCAGAGGGAGTAATGTAGTCCGGCCTTTGACACCTCTACAATCACGGTCTAACCACGACCCATGTGCCTTGGGTTGATTGTATACGGACTGCACACCCATCTGCTACATCCTCTTCCCAGGAGAGCATCGGGCACACAGTCAGCACTGTCTTCTCCATCAGCTCTCGCTGCTCCTGGGCACTGAGAAACCCACGGAGTGACTGAATGAAGAAGGTGGACCCTTCTGTGCTGGCTGTGGAAGGGAGCACTGGAAATGCAGGGGTGGTAAGAGAGGGTCCCCGGCCATAGCCATTCATGACTGGGGAGGTACGTGGAACACCTAGCCACTTCCTGCCTATGTCTCTACCCCAGACAAATGCCAAACTGTGTCCACCCGTGAAACTATATAGCACTATGTTTTTGTCTGTTATCACCAAATCCACATGCCCATCCACAGAAAAGCAGATCAATAAACAAATCATGATATGCTCACACCATACATTCAGTCACGATAATAGACATTAGGGTATGAACGTACTGCTTGGACAGGGGCAATTGGAAAGGATTTCAGGGATCTTTCCAGAGGGACAGAGATTGTCTACAATCAGTGAATCTTGGGAGTGCCTACAATGACTGTGTTCATACAGATCTGACATTATAGTAAGACAAAAAGAGGAAAGGACAGCGGAAGCCTTGCCACAGGCCTGCTCCACACCTGGGCTACTGTGTGACTTTAATTGCACCCAGGGTCCTGCAGCTGGAGCTGCTTTGCCCAGCACAGCCAGGCTCACACACCCTCTCCTGAGCCTTTGGGATGTGGGCCATGAGGGGGTGTAGAGTCTTTCTTGTCTTTGATATTGTTTTGATAGCTTTATTGAGCCAAAATTCACATCTCATAAAGTTTGCTAATTTAAAATATGCAATTCAGTGCATTTTAGTATATTCTGGGTCTGGGCAGCCATCAGCACAGTCTAATTTGAGAGCATCTTCATCCTCCTCCAACTGAGAACCTGCACTCCCAGTGCTACCCCGCCCCAGAGTCCTGACTGCCTTTTCATCTTCATAGACTGGAGACTCCACTTAGCAAAACTCTTCAAGACTTAAGGATGTTGTAACATGTGACAGTCTTTTTTTCTTTCTTTTTCTTTTTTCTTTTTGGTGATCAGTGATGTTCCTCTTGTTCCTCTGTCTGCATAGGCATTTCTCCTGATAATTTGGTTGAGGGACAGGGGCAGGGGGTACTTTTCTAGCTACGATGAGTAACACAGCTATGGACACTCAGGCTGGGTTGTGAGCGACTCTCTTGGACTTGCCTTCTAGGTCCAATGGCGATTTCACCTCCACTCCTGCCAGCAGCCACCCATCTCCCACTCTGTCCCATTTCATATTGTCACCGTGCATCTTCAGAGGTCCCACCCTCCCTGTCCCCTCTCCAACATTGCTTTTTGGTTGTCTTTGTGCTTATAGCCACCTTGATGGATAAGAGGCTTCTTGCAACCATTCAGAACTACATCTGATGGCTAATGTGATCATACACCTTTTCATGTGCTTGTTGGCCATTTGCATGTCTTCTTGGGAGAAGAGTCTATTCAGTTTTCTTTCCTTTAGAACATTGGTTTATCTGTCTGTTGATTATTGAGTAGAGAGTTTCCCATATCTTCTGGGTTCACATGCCTTGTCAGCTCATGGGTTTGCAGATGCTTCTTCATTCTGTCCACTGTCTTCTTGCTTTCTTATTGCTTGAAACACAAAAGGTTTTAATTTTATGAAGCTTAGTTTATCTTGGGGTTTTATTTTGTTTTGTTTCTTGCACTTTTGATGTCACATCAGAGAATCTGTTGCCTAACCCGAGACCATGGGGACATATGCCTACGTTTCCCCCAAGAGATTTGTAGTTCTAGCCCTTACACACCCCACCGCTATAGGTGCATGCAGCTGTGCATACAGAGACCAGACACTGGATGGCCTGCTCTATCACTTTCCACCTTATCCTTTGAGACAGGGTCTTTCATTAAGCATGGAGCTTGATGTTTTCAGGGTGTCTCTCCCCTACCCTGATGCCCAGCACTGGAGCTGCAGACACATGTGACCAAGCCTGTATATTCCTTTCTTTCTTCCTTCCTTCTACCTGGCTTTCCTTCTTTTCTTTCTTTCTTCCTTCTACCTGTCCTCCCTCCCTCCCTTCCTTCCTTGCTTCCTTCCTCCCTCCCTTCCTTCCTTGTTTCTTCCCTCCATCCCTCCCTCCCTCCTTCCCTTCCTCCCTCCCTCCCTCCTTCCCTCCCTCCCTTCCTTCCTTCCGTCTTTGTGTCTTTCTGTGTTTCACATCATGCCTACTGATCCCACCCATCTCCCACCCCACCCCAAAATAAAATTTAAGAAAAAAGGGGGGGATGAAAAAAAGGAAGAAGGGGAAAATCTCATCATGGAAGCCACAGTGTGACACAGTGAGTCACACAATGAACCCCTTTATTCATATAAATTTACATACAGGCATTTATCAAAAAGAATCATTGGTCTGGTTTGAGGCCCCTGGTCTCTGCTACACCATCCACACTGGGACTCTTCCTGGACTTCCTGTTGCTGCCCTATGTTACAGAGATCCTGCGGTCCAGGGTCCACAGGACTAATCCCCCAACTTGCTCCAGCAGATCACAGATTGGATGGATGTTGGGGTGAGCCAACACATAATCCTGGTTCTGGGGCTGGGTAGTTGCAGGGTTGGTCAGCCTGCTAGCTCTCCCCTGTCTCCGCCACCAGGGTGAGCTCTCCTGCATTATCCTGACTGGTTCACCCCGTGCAGGGATGAGCAAGGAGCGGGGGCCGGTTCTCTGGCTTTCCCATCCTCAGGGTCGGTCCTCCCACAGCTACATCTCCAGGGCCAGCTCTACTGTGTTGCCCAGGCAATGTGTAGGGACCACTCTTCTGAGTGCTGCAGTTGATGGGAGGCAGGGACAGAGCTCCCACCTGCCTCAGGCATTGATGGTGGGGGAAGGAGGGCGTCTCTCCTCTGCCCATGCTGCCACCATACAGATGAGAAGTGGGGATAGCTTTCCCATGCTCACAACTTTGGGACTGGCTCGCCCGCACCTCGGTCAACAGGGTTGGTTCTATGCCTGGATTTTGATGTGAATACAGAGGCTCTAACTTCAAATCCTCATGTTCACATAGCAAGCACTACTGGCATCTCACCCCAGGACCACACTCAGGGGTTTGATTCATTTTGAGTTTTTAAAAGTTTTATTACATTTATTTATTGATTTGCGCGCGTGTGTGTCTGTGTGCTTGTGCCGTGACTTGCAGGTGGAGGTCAGAAGAGAACGTTCAGGAGTCACTTCTCCTTCCGCTGCATGTGTCCTGGGGATTGAACTCGGGTTGTCAGGGCTGGCAGCAAACACCTTTATGTAATTGGTTTTTTCTTTACTCTTTACTCTCTGGGGGCCACTGCCCAGCTCCCAAATAAATACATGGAAACTTATTTTTTTTCTTAAGAATGCCTAGCCTTTGTTTGGCTTGTTTCTAGCTAGCTTTTCTTAAATTAAATTATCTCGTCTACCTTTGCCTCTGTGCTTTTTACCTTTATCTATTTCTGTATATTTTTTCCTTCTTCTTATTCCATGCCTGGCTGTGTGACTGGTCCCTGGCATCCTCCTCCTCCTTTTCTTGCTCTTCTCCTCCTCTTCTTCTATTTACACTCTCTGCCTGGCAGCCCTGCCTATCCCTCTCCTGCCTAGCTATTGGTGATTCAACTCTTTTTTTCCCCCGCCCTCCCCCACGATTCAACTCTTGATTAGACCAATCAGGTGTTTTAGACAGGCAAAGTAACACAGTGTCAGAGTTAAACAAATGCAACATAAAAGAATGCAACACATCTTTGCATCATTAAGCAAATGTTCCACAACATAAACAAATGTAACACACCTTAAATTAATATTTCACGACACCTTTTGCCCACTGAACCATCTCACTGACCTTATTTTAATTTTTACCTATGAATAATTTTTTAATATTCAGTTGTCCCAGCAATATTTTCCCTTTGGTGTTGTCCTCCTAACTGAAGACCACTTGACCATAAAGGTGGGTGTCTGCGTGTGTGGAACTGCTGTGCTGTTACGACCACAGTACCCACAGGAACAACGGAAATGGGGAGGGTCGATTCGGGCTCGGTGTCGCTGAGTTTAGCGCATCATGGCAGAGAAAATGTGGAGGAGCAAGAGAGCTCACCTCACAGTGGCCAGAAAGGGGAAGGGCAAGAAGGGGCAGAGACAGTGGCCTGCTTCCTTCAGCTGGATTCCCACCTTCTAAAGTGTCCAGAACCTTCCAAAATAGCATTATCAGGCAGGGATGGAACGTTCAGCATCCTGAGGAGGAGGTTTATATCCAACCATAGCATCTGCACGCTCTCTGTCTCGGTTCTGCTGACCCACGTGTTGTCCAGATGGCCATTCACACTGGCTTTGTGGTAGCGTGACCACTGGCTTTGAAATCAAAGGAGCGAGCGTCCAACTTTGCTCTTGTTCTTCAGATCCATAAGAGCCTGAGAATCTGTTTACCTACTTCTTTTAAAAAAGACATTACATTTTTATTTCGTGTGTGTATGCACATGCACACACATACACACGTACACACGCAGGCCAGGACTTGCATGTGGCGGAGGTCAGAGGACGCCTTTCAGGAGTTAGTTCTCTGCTCGCATCATGTGGGGCCCCAGATCAAGTCAAACCCTGAGGCTTGACAGCAAGTGCCTTTACCTGCCGCCATCTCACCAGCCACGGTTTCTTTATTTCACCCAGATATAAAAAGGCACTCCATCTAGGGCTCTGAGAGGTATTGCACTGACTCTGTGGAGACACTGAGAGTACACTGTCATTTTAAAAGCCCTAAGTTATCCTGCTGGCGGTGCGGAAGCGTCTTTCTGTGACCAAGGCGTAGTCTCTGTGAACAGTATTTCAGAATTTATAAGTCTGGCACCGTAATTATCTTGTTCTTTGTGCTGTTAACATATTGGAATTATTTTTTTTTCTTTTCAATTTTGTTTTTGGAGTGTTACAAGTGCATACAGAGAAAACAATTGACTAAGATGTTTTTTGTTGTTGTTGTTTGTTTTTTGGTTTTGGTCTTTTTGAGATAGGGTCTCACTGCATAGACCTGGATGGCCTGAAACTCACTGTGTAGACTGAAGACTGAACTGGCCTTGAGCTCACAGAGCTCCTCTTGCCTCTGTTTCCCTTGGGCTGGGATCAAAAGTGAGTGCCACCATGCCAGTTTAGTGAAACACGAAGGATGCTTATGTACTGACCTTGTCCGGGCTGTACCGATGAATCTCCTGTTTGTTCTAAGGGTTATTAATAAATATTTTAGGGAGACTATGTCATCTGTAACCTGGAATGTTCTTGTTTTTGACTGTCTGGATCCCTAGTTTTTTCTTATGTCTATTTATTCTGTCTGGGCTCAGAGGGAAACAGACAAGCTTCCTTGTGTGGCTCCTGCTCTGCCCTGGAAAGTGGCCTATCTTCCTGCAGCAGGTGAGGATAGCTGCAGGTACTGGAAAATGTGCCCATCTTCACACGGCTCCAGGGGTTCCCTCTGTTCTCTGCAAACCCCAGAATCGCCAAGGAAGAGCCCCAGGACCCAGGACTCACCTCTGCCCCCTTCAGGCATATTCATTATTTTTATGTTAATATTAATTATTTTTCTTGATACTCTCATAAAACACCCAGACAAAAGCCACTTAAGAGAGCAAGGGCTTGTTCCAGCTCTCAGTTCCAGGTGACAGTCTTCCTTGGTGGGGAATGTCACAGCATCCAGAGTCTGAGGCAGCTGGTCACGGTATCCTCAGTCAGGAAGCAGGCAGACAAATGCCCATCCAGGACCCAAGCCCAGGGAATAATGTCACTCACTTTTAGGGTGAGTCTTCCCTCCTCAATGAACCTATCTGGATCACTCCTCACAGGTGCACGCTGAGGCTTGTCTCCTCGGTGACTCTAGAGCCTATCTAGTTGGTAATTGAGACAATAGAGAGCTGGTCTGGTCCTCTTCCTCCTCTGACCTTTCCAGGACATCAAACAAAGCCGACCAGCTTCCTCCCACCCGACTGTGAGTCCCTCAGCAGAGGGACCAAATCCAGGTCTCCTGTGTTCCAGTCTCTCTGGCAAACTAATCCCCCAGCCAGAAGTGGACGAGACCAGAGACTGCAGGGTCTCAGCATGCACAAGCCAGGAAGGACTTGTAGCTGTCAGGGCCCTTTGGAGCATGCTGTCAGACAGGTGACGGAGGGATAACGATGCTACGCTTCCTGGTTTAACAACCATCAGGAGTCAGGGAAGAAACGAAGTCTGGCGGCAGCGCAGACTCGAGCCGTGTTTCTCTTAAATGTCTTGCAAATTTCGTTTCTTCGATGAATATTTATTGAGCTCCTGTTATGTGCCTGGGACTAGGAGGTGAGGAGGGAATGAGGACACAGACAGAAGCCCTATCCTATTCCCTTGGAGCACCGAGCTGTGTCTGGTTGCGCCATTGAAGAAGCAGCTTTTATGAACTGGTTGTTGGGGCCAAGATTGTCCCTGGCTGAGAGGGTGGGCAGAGAACTTCCTTTGAGAGGACACCTACTGGCTTGGGGGGTCCTGGAGTCCGGGCCCAGGAGTCTTGTTTACAGAAGAGAGAAAGCAGCTGGCAGGGCAGAAGAAAGGGGAATCCATGTTCTCACTCCATTCTCAGAGCAACACCAGTCTGGGGCTGGTGCAAGATCTTTATCATGCCAAACCTGGCAAGTGCCAGAGCCGTGAGGACCATGGTGTCAGTCACCTGAGGAGGGGGCTGTGTGGAAGAAGGAATGACTGTACACTTACCTTCTCTGCCAGCTTGGTCTTCAAACAGACCCCTAGATTCACACCACGGGGGCTTCATGGAACATCAACAGTGGAGACACACACACTGGTAAATTATGAATGACTCTGATGCTGAGCTGGAATGAGCAAGGCCCACCTGGGGCTCCAGGGGCTGACTGGTGGATCCTGCAGGGCCATCTTCCTCTGCTCACTCAGGGCCTCCAGAAGCCCCAGCTGCGAGCTCTCCACACAGTGGAGTGAGGAGGAGGCTTCAGCTCTGCTGCCCAGGGTCCAGTCCATAGGTGGCCAGCCCTGTGGGTCTGTGCTTCCCGGGCACCGCAGCTGCTCTGTGCTGCTGCCGCTGTTGTCTGAGCAGGAAAAGGGGAGGCTTTAAGGCTGGCTCAGATTGGCACCTACCCCTCTGCAGCTGTGAAGAAAGGCCTGCATCTAAGTGAGATGCAAGCCCCGGACCTCAGGGTACAGCAACCCTGGATTTCTCCAGTGCCATGGGGAAGGTAGAATAATATTTTCTGGAATATTCTTTTCTCCTTACAGCTTCAAAGAACCAGAAAAAAAATTAATAGTCTTGTCTTAGCCAGAATTACTATTGTTCTGGTAAAACACCACAACCAAAAGGAAGTTGGGGAGCAAAGGGTTTATTTGGCTTATGTTCCCACATCTTAGTCCACCATTGAAGGAAGCCAGGGCAGGAGCTCAAACAGGGTGAGAACCTGGAGGCGGAGCTGATGTAAAGGCCATGGAGGGATGCTACTTACTGGCTTTCTCCTCATGGTTTGCTCAGCCAGCTTTCTTAGAGAATCCAGAGCCACCAACCCAGGGATGGCACCACCCTCAATGGGCTGGACCCTCCCCCATCAATCACTAGTTAAGAAAATGCCCTCAGGCTTGCCTACAGCCTAATCATATGGAAGCGTTTTCTAAACTGAAGCTGTCTCTCAGATGACTTTAGCGTGTGTCAAGTTGACATAAAACTGGCCAGCACAAGTCTGTAGGGTCTTTTATAGATGCCTCTGATCTCTACACAGATAATAAATTTATACCAAGTATGTAGTCACTTTTTCCATTATTGAGTGCCGTGTGTGTGTGTGTGTGTGTGTGTGTGTGTGTGTGTGTGTGTGTGTGTCTTGGCTGACACGTTCACTCTCAGACCTGAGCGAGGGGTAAAGCCCACACCTATCTCCTCCACTAGTCTCGGACTGTGGCTGGTGTTCTGTCTCCTGTCCTCCATGAAGTTGGCAAGTTCAGAAGCTGACCATGTGTGTTCAGCTCCATCTCCTGTGCCTCCTGTGCATGGCGTGATGACTGTCATCCTGAAATCAGAGTGGCTGTGAGGACCTACATGAGATCCTAGAACGGGAGGTGTGTCATTAGATCCTCACCGGACATTCTGGTCATTCATCCATCCTCCTACTGGCTCTAATCCTGTCCAGCTGCCCATGTTTTAGCAGGTGCTAGCGAGGATAGGAGATGGAAGGTTTACCAGGGTGAGACTCCAGGGATGTGGTTTCATGAATCATCACTCCTACTGGGGTGGGACTTTGGTGCTATGCCTGCTCATGTCCTCCATGATCCTGTGAGAAACCCCTCACTCGTGTTCATGTAAGTTATCCCAATAAAGTGATCAGGTCACCACTTGAGACTTGGGTAGAGCCTTTACTCCGTGCCCAAGTGGAATAGAAACAGATTCCAGGAAGGCACACAATGCTGTGGCTCCTCCATGGTGACCTAGTTCCTTGCCTATGAAGCACTTGAGCTGTTGAGCATTGCGAATCAGGAAATAGAGTTTTCCACCTCTGCGAGTGTCTGGAGGAGAAGGCAGGTGCCCTGGGGCCCAGTTGATAGATGATGGAGCACAGCCACAACCACGGGCTGCCCCAGATGTCTGAGCTGCGGCCACCTCCTTCCCTGCCTGATTGCAGCTGGAGGGCTCTACCCCTCCCCGAGCCCCAGCACATTAATTCTCTCTCTGACTTCTACAACAGCAGCATCCATTCATCACCTTGTCCATTCATCCTTCCACTGGGCAAATGCAGATCCACTGCTGACTGCTAGTGTGCTTGGCCCAGGAGCAGCAAGGAGGCCCTGCTGGGGATGCCACACTCCACGGGGACAAGGATGGCTGCCCACAAATGCAGAAGCCATTTCCATGTCAGCTGGTGGCACAGGTTCTAGATGAAGCTGTGGTGAGGTTCCAGAGAGTGGAGTCCCAGGAGGGTCTGCCAGGTGCTGCAGGGGGCCAGGAAGGGCTCCTGGTGTATGAGTGCAAGCCCAACAGAACAAACACTGGGGCAGGTAGGAGAGAATGCACTGGGGCCAGCTGTGGAGGCATCTGCCCCAGCTGGGTGTGGGGCGGGACAGAGCAATCAGGTGAGGAAGGGCTGGCTGGACCCAGGACTGGCTGGACCCAGGGCTGGCTGGACCCAGGGCTGACTGACAGGCTGACTTTCCTCTCAGACAGCCAAACCCCTGAGTGAGGCTCTCAGCCTTCAGCATTCACGCCACCCCCATTTGTTATGTGAACACACATTTTCTAGGCCCCTAGAGATGCTCAGCCCCTACTTCCAGGAAAGATGGAGTCTAGGCATCAGCTGGGCATCCATAGGGACACAAACCCAAGGCAGCCTGAACTGTAATCACTGGGAAGAACAGCTGGGAAGAGGCTTCAGGGCCTGCCAGAGCCAGCCCGAGGCCCAAGCAGCTTCTTTAGGCAACAACTGAAACAAATTAAAAGGAAGAGGCTCGACCTCCTGGGAGTTCCATTTCTGTGTGTGTTCTAGGGAAGAACAGGAGCGAGAGACAAGAGCAGCTCTGCCTTCGAGAGTCTGGGGACAGGAGGGAGGTTAGCACCCAGGCTGGGGCCACAGTCTGGGAAAGCTGGCATATCCCTCCCGGTCCCAGTCCTGCTCCTTGGGATGTCAGAAGGGAAGTGTAATTAAGGCCACACGGCTGAGAGGGATTAGTATTCCGACCTGAAAGCCCCGGCTTTAATTAGTAATTAGTCCCTTTCTGCAGAGCCAGCAAACAAGCAGAGGTTTGGTGACCTTTCTCCTGAAGGCGCTGTGACAACCTGGCTGGCTGGCTGATACTCCGAGGGCTTCTTCCAGACAGGTTTGAAGGAAAGGCGTAGTGAGGACTGGAGATAGCCCTGCTCTTCCTTACCACCGGTAAGGGGGGTGCTTTGGCAGATCCCTGCTTCCCATCTGGCTTCACAGAGCTCACAGCTAGCATCCCCGACCCATTGGGGTCCTTGGAATGACAGGTCTGGTGACTTGTCCAGCATGAGCCCAAGGTCACCGCATTTCCATCAGGAATGACCCTGAGCTCCCGTAGATGTGAACCAGGATGGGACTGTGTCTGGCAGAGAGGTGAGCAGGTCCTAGGGGATTATTGAGCCCTAGCTTGGCACCTAGCATCCATCACGTGGCCCTTCTGCACTTTCTCTGTCCCCGTGTACTACACAACCATCAGGTTTTCCAGCAGGCCTGCCTCCTAACCTGTTCCCAAGAGGGTAGGAGAGGCCATCAGTCACATGGGGTCTGATGGCCAAGCTGTGACCAGGACCAGGGCTACAGCTCCCAACTTCTCTGCCCTAAGACAGGTCTCTGAACCCTCCTAGACCTGCCTGGGCACCTGTTAGTTCACATTCCCCACCTGGCATCATGAGGGTCACACTTTCACCTGGGGTGTATTGGCACACATGGGCACCAACCCGCTTACACCATCCTGGGAAGGCGCATGAACCAGGACACCACCTGGGTCTGACTTCTGCTTCTCTGGGGACTCAGCACAGAGGACTTCATTAGCTCTCATCCACCCCACAGTGTCCTATAGCTGTAGGCAGCTCCTCACAGGACAGGAGCATCTCAGGTGCTTCCACATGTTTGCACACAGCTCTCAGAGAGGGGACAGGCCTGTTTGAACTCAACACCACAGTCACACCAAGTTACTCTGGAGACCCCTGTGTACAAAACGTGTCCAACTCATGAAGCCAGCAGGGCAGGCGGCTCTGAAGTACTGTCCTTGGTGGGTAACTGGTCAACAGTTCACATAGCTGGCTAGATGCAGGCTACCATACCATAGACAACACAGAGGGTGACCCAAGCCAACCCCTGTCTCTCTTCCTTTTGTTCATCCCCAGCAAAGCTCCCGTCCCTGAATCCCTGAAACCTGTCAGGCTAGCCCCTGAGGAGAAGGTGGGAGGGAGGCACCCCCTTCGCCACAATAATGTAGCCTGCAGAGTTCATAGTAACTGGGAACTGAACTCTTCCTTCCAGCACCATATAAACTTTAATTGGGCTTTTTAAAGGTCACAAAAAGCAAACGCTTTCTCGTAAAGAAACCATTCCAGCATTCAAAACACTCGGGTGACTGTTAACGTAAGCTGATGGCAGACGCCAGGAAACAGTCGTCTCCTGCACACGTGCATACCCATGCCTTGCATGCCCCACTTCTGGGAAGCTGTCACAGTCCCCTGCTGTGGGGTTACTGTTACCAGCCATGAGACGGAGGACTCTGGCTAGCAGTGGATGAGGCTGGAAGCTGCCCTGGGGCTGGAGCTCGGCTCAGCTCTTCTTGTGTCCCGCCCTCACCTTCCTCTGTGTCATGGGCTCATGCAGAGGAGCTACCATAAGCACATGGCAATGTCAGTCAGCTAGCACCCTGCTAGCCTGTCAGCATCTGAGGTGCATATAGTCTCAGATGGGGAAACTGAGGCCCAGAGGGGTTCAGCCACTTCCCTTGATCATTCAGAAAGTGGCTGTTACCAGATTCAGCCCAGTCTCTGAAATTCCCAAGTGTAATGATATTGTTGTGCCCAACAAGACGGCCCCAGAGCCAGATGGCACCGAAATCTTTCATGCCCCATTCACATGCAGACACCCGCTGCCTTGCTGGCGCCTTGTTTTCCTATGGTTTCCAGTGGGGGCATGATTCCCCCACACACACCCCATTGCCTGGGATTAAAATGAGTGAGTTTCTGCTGTTCTTCCCACTGGGGCTGCATTCCCAATGGGGAATGGTGGGTTTCCAGGATTTGACTGATACAATGAGGTGAGGCAAGCTGCCCTGTCAGCAAGTGCTAATGAAACACCTAAAAATGGGACCCAGAGCAGCTAATGAGGGCAGCACAGTGGGAATTCAGAAAGGACAGAGGAATCTCTGGAGGATGCTGGAGAGACAGCAAAATGCAGTCTGGGGTCACCTGGGGAAGGCAGCTGCAGCCAGGGGATACTGGACTTAGCAGGGCCCTCTTGGGACCCTCAGAGATTCCTAGCTCCACAGGGATATAACCGTACGTCCAACCCACTGAACTCTGCTGGCTGCCCAGTCACCACAGTGAAGCAATCAGACTGATTGGTGCCTCGAATCATCAGTTTTTATTGTCTCAGTTTCCTTCCTAGGTGCACAGATGCTGTCTCTTCTCTGTGTTCTTACAGAGTCTTCCTATATCTGCCTGCTCCAACTGTCCCCTTTCTGTAAGGATACTGGAATGCCATGCTGGCTGCCACCTCACCCTGTCTCTAAAAGTCACCTTCCAAGGTACTGGGGCACAGGCTCCAGTATATGAATTCAGAGAATCCAGTTCTACCCAAAGCTTTGTTCCCTGGGTTTGGCTCATATGCCACCCTGCACCTGCCGGATCTGAATTGATCAGATGAACAGAGGAAAGGTCTGAGGGCAGATTAAGAGTGGCTGTGATACCATCGCATCGGCAGTATTCAGCAACATAAACCAGAGCATCCACAATTAGAGAGAAGAGTTGGCAGAGAGTGGTTCTATGGCTATTCTGTTTTAAATTACTTTTTCTCTTTAGAGAGAGCGGGAGGGAGAGAAAGGGAGTGAGAGAGAACATGTGTGTGATGTGTGTGTTGGGGTGGCACTTGTGCCACAACACAAGCGTGGAGTTCACAATACAACTTGCAGGAGTCGGTTTTCTTCTCTGCCTGTGTGGATCGCAGGTATCCAACTCAGGTGGTCAGATTAATTGGCATCAAGTGAGTGACTTCACCCCCTGAGCTATCTCGCTGGCTCCAGTGAATCCTGTGTTAGCCCAGAAAGTACTCAGAAGCAAGAGTGACACGCGAGGGGGCTGGAGAGATGGCTCAGAGGTTAAGAGCATTGCCTGCTCCTCCAAAGGTCCTGAGTTCAATTCCTGGCAACCACATGGTGGCTCACTACCATCTGGAATGAGGTCTGGTGCCCTCTTCTGGCCTGCAGGCATACACACAGACAGAATATTGTATACATAATAAATAAATAAATAATTTAAAAAAAGAGTGACACGTCAATCACAGAGCTCCTAGCATGAGTGGGGAGGAGATGCATGAGATGGCCAAGAACAGGACTGATGGACCCGGAAGCCTCCTGCTTCTGAGGGGCCTTCCTGTGCCATTGATGCCACTCCACGGGCTTGTGGTGGTTGAGCTGATGCCTTGTGGCCACTGGCTAATGCTTGTTTAGAACCACTTTCCAGGGTCTGCTTATCCCATTAGGAGAGAGCTGGTGGAGGGCTGGAGAGATGGCTCAGGATTTAAGAGCACTGGCTGCTCTTCCAGAGGTCCTGAGTTCAGTTCTCAGCAACCACATGGTGGCTCACAACCATCTGTAATGAGATCTGGTGCCCTCTTCTGGCAATCAAGCAGAACACTGTATACATAGTAAGTAAACAGATCTTTAAAAAAAAGAAGTAAGCTTGTGGAAGGAACCTAAGGGTTTATGTTATGTTTATATGTTTAGCTCCTGTCAGGAGTAGGAGAGAACCCAGCAGTTTTGAGGCTGTGGTGGTTTAAAAGAAAACGGCCCCCAAAGGAAGTGGCACTATTAGGAGGTGTGACTTTATTGGAGTAGGTATTGTTGCAAGATATTTGATGGTTCTCTGAAACACCAAATAAACACGTAAATAAAGTCCACCTTGGATCAGAGGGTGGAGCCGGCGACTAGGTGAAAAAAATCAGCCATAGAGAGTAGGAGGGCCCAGTAATACTGATAGAGAGAGACACAGGAAGGATTAGGGAGGGACTTAGAGACTTGTGGTCTTTTCAATTTGGGGCTATGTGGAGAGGCACTCTCTCTTGCTGGGTCTCCAGCTGAAGAGGATGGTCAACTGGCTGTTTCTTGACCTCTTTGATCTAGGAGGTTTCCACCCCAACTTCTGACTCCTGAATCTTTACTGGTAAAATAGAACAACTCAGTTAGACAAAAACATTTGGCAGTCACAAAATGCAGCCAAGCCAAATGCAGGACAGAAATCCCACCAGGCTGTGGTCTAGGTGGCATAGTGCTGACCAAGGGCCACATGGTGCAAACAGAGTTAAAATAGTAGATTCAGGCGTGGCCACTAAGAAAGCAGAAAAACAGCAAGGTGTGGCCTTGTTGGAGGAAGTGTGTCACTGTGGAGGCTGCCTTGGAGGTCTCATATATGTTCAAGCCATGCCCAGTGTTTCAGACCACTTCCTGTTGCCTACATAACGACATGTAAAAGCCTCTGCTCCTCTCCAGCTTCATATCTGCCCACACGTCACCATGTCCCGTCATGATGATAATGGATTGAACCTCTAAACTATAATCTATCCCAATTAAACGTTTTCCTTTCTAAATGTTGCTGTGATCATGGTGTCTCTTCACAGCAAGAGAAACCCTAACTAAAGCAGAGGCCATCAAGGCTCACCCAGCATTTACCAGCCGCAGTCATAAGTAAGATGGTGGCTGGACAGAGCTATATGGCCATTTATACCAGAAATCCAAGCTAGTCCCTCCCCATGGTCCTGGGCCCTCCTTTCATATATATGAGGATCTTTTTTCTTCCCTGTATGGAGAACCTAGGAATGGCTTCCATGAGTCTTTAGGTCCTGGATGAATGTGTCCATGGATGGACTTCATAAAGGTCTATAAATGTATTCTTTAAAGGGTCTACATGGTTCCCAGCCAGACCCTGCTCAAGTGTGTGAGCCCAGATTGAGAACAGCCACCAGGAGTCTACAGTCACAAAGACCCAGTGGCCCAGCCTTCTGGAGCCCTAGATGCTGATGCTTAGGGTTCCAGAGGCAACATGCCAGCCTCAGGGGTACCCAAGGGTACGGGGAGGTGAAGATAACAGCAGAATGCCCGCAGGAGCCCTGGGGTGGGTGGGCAGGGCCCTCTCTCCACAGAACACAGCTTCAATTCTCTGCTACACTCACATGCCTAATCAATGTCTGAAACAAATTAAAATGCTACTCAGCAGAGCCCACTTGACAGCTTGACCTTGAAGGAGCGGTCTTGACCCGTGTGTGGATCCTGCCTGGAGAAAACACAGCTGGCTTTCCCGGGCAGTGAGAGCCCTCTGTGCTGTCGCACGGCCACCTCCCCTGCAATTTCCTCTGAGGGCTCCCTAGGCTGAGGAAAAGAATGAGGGAAAATGGTGGCAGCCAGGAGTTGTTCCACCAGCTCAGAAGTGAGGGGTGCAGCTGACAACCCCAGCCCCTGCAGCTCAGAAGTGGGGGGGTGCAGCTGACAGCCCCAGCCCCTGCAGCCCAGCCACGCTTCACGCTTCACGTCTGCTCTCTCTCTCTCTCTCTCAGTGAAACCCCAAACTGCAGCTTCAGCAAAACCTGCCGCTTGGATTAGCCCATCATCTGATTAATCATGGGAGGAAGGGCTGCTGAGGAGGCGAACTCGTCTTCTCCATAGCTGCTTTCTCGATATTTTAATTTTCCAAAGTGCTAAATTCCAACCCTCCATCCCCCCCACCCCCACCAAAAACCAGGCATAATTGGGACAATTCTCTATTATATGCACAGCCCCTTAGTCAATCTTATGGTGTACTTCCAAAGGACAATTGTTGGCTATTTAATGGTCCATGTTGTCATGATTAAAGGCAAAATGATGAAGCTTGAATTTCAATCGTCCTGCCTCTTCCCATGCCCAACGGCTAGGGGACCAGCCTCATCCTTAACCCAGGAGCAGAGCCCCAGAGCCCCACTGTCACCACCTCCTTGGCCCTGAGCCCCTGACATCCACCACTATGTTTGCAAGTGTGACCTCAAGCCCAACAGAAGCCCACACAGGGTCCAGAATGGGGACCACCCCACCCACTAACCATTTCCCATGCCTTGATCATAATGAGCAGGCAGGGTTTTCCATGAGGGACAAGCACAAAGGTCACTTCCAGAACCACACAAGCCATGTTGCCCCGAGCCTCTGTGAGGATAGAGAAGGATGGCCATGCATTACCTCTTTGGTGACATCAGTGCTGGCCGGACAGGTCCAGAATCAAGTGGGTGGGAAAGACTGCCGGTATTAGGACTTACCGGGGCTTCTCAACTGGAAAGCCAAGTGGGCCCGTGAAGAAGTGTAAATGGGGGCTGGATAGATGGCTCAGAGTTTAAGAGCACTGACTGCTCTTCCAGAGGTCCTGAGTTAAATTCCCAGCCACCACATGGTGGCTCACAACCATCTGTAATGAGATCTGGTGCCCTCACTGGCCTATAGGATATATGTAGGCAGAATACTATATACATAATAAATAAATCTTTTTAAAAAAGAAGTGTAAATGGGAGGAAAACCTGGCACAAGATGGGCAGGGTAAGGGATGATAACCTGGCCTGAGACCTAACTTCAGCGGAAATTCCCACCAGAACACACCATCAGTGTGTATGTGGGGGAAACCTCAGGAATGCTTCCGTCCATGGAACAGGCCCACTGTGTAGCCCACAGGAAGGCCACCTCCTCCAAGAAATCTGCACAGAAGCCGGCAACAGGACTACCAGTCAGGGCTGACTTCCTTCAAATGGCCCAGGTGGCCCAGGCCCACAGCTATGGCTTCACCAGAACCCATAATGGTCAGCATTTGAGCCCTGGGTTCTGCAGGCTGCCTTCCTAATCCAGCTTCTCTGTCATCCAGCTGAAGCCTTGCCTGGACACAAACCACACCTGAGACTTGTCATCACTGGAACTCCAGCCTGCTTTGCTTGGGCTGCTCCACCCTCCAGCTCTTGCCCTCAGAGGGAGCAAGAGGAAAGGCTGGCAGTCAAGGTGGGCTCTGTGCACCTGGAAGTCAGTGCTGAATACTCTCCTTACAGAAATGCTGACCCTGCTCTGTTCAGCTGGGGCTTTCCTCTCCCAGGACTCACACACAGGCACCTGCGGTGTCCCCTCGGCAGCCTAGGTCTCCTTGCTCAGTTGTCTAATTGCCCTCTGTTCCCTCTTAGCCAACAGTTTTGGAAGAGGAGGCCTGTGTCACACTTACTCATTCACAACGTGAAACCTAGGATAGGGTGATGTGGGATTCTCCTCTGTGTGCTGTGAATAACTGCCATTGGTTAATAAAAGAAGCTGCTTCAGCCTATAGCAGGGCAGAAGAGACTGGAAGAGATATATAGAGAGATATAAAGATATAGAGAGAGAGTAGGCGGAGTCAAGGAGATGCCATGTAGCCGCCAGAGGAGAAAGCCACCCACACACCAGTACCGGTAAAATATAAAATAATAGAAATGGTTTAATTTAAGATATAAGAGCTAGCTAGCAATACACCTAAGTGATTGGCCAAGCAGTGTTTTAATTAATACAGTTTCTGTGTGATTATTTCGGGTCTGCGCGGTCAGGAAATAAACGAGCAGCCTCCGCCAACAATGGGCACTCCGATTGTGTGAATGAATCAATGAATGGGTTAATGGCTGAACAAGTGGGGAAATGAACAATGACTGAGGGAATAAATGACTGCACAGATGAGCGAGTGGATGAATAAATTAAGAACGACTGAATGGAACGAGTAAATGAGTGAGCTGATTTTAAGTCAACTTGAGCAAGCTAGAGTCATTTGGGACAAAGGGACCTCAACTAAGAAAATGCCCCCAGAGCAAGCCTGCAGTTCGTTTTCTTTACGGATGATTGACACGAGAGGGCCCAGCTCACAGTGGGCAATGTCAGCCTTGGATTGGTGATGCTGGGTGCTGCACAGGAGGATGAGCAAGCCATGAGGAGAAAACCAGTAAACAGCACGTCCCATGGCCTTTGTGTGAGCCCCTGCCTCCAGGTTCCTGTCCTGTTTGAGTTCCTGCCCTGACTTCCTTCATGACGAACTGTGCTGAAATTAAACCCTTTCCTCTCCGAGTTGCCTTTGGTCGTGGTGTTTCGTCACAGCAATAGAAACCCTAAGACAATGAATGAACAAGTACGTTGATGAATGAGTTAGTGAATGCAGAATGAAAGAATGATCAGATGAGAATGAATGAGTAATTGAAGAATGAATGAATGGATGAACCAATGAATGGAATGGGTAAATGAATGAATGACTGGTGAATGAGTCACTGAACTAATGAATGAATGATACACAATCATGTTCCCTGATGCCTCCCTCTGTCTTAGCAGCTTGTGGTGGCCATGCACTCCAGAAGGACTACACTGGTCCATGATGCCCAGTGTGCTAACGCCCTAAGTCTCCATCGGTTTGCTTCTGTAATGAATTGGCATTAAACCACACACAGTATCTGTCTTATTAAATTAAATCAAGTTCCTAGTGGAGAAGTTTTACATCGGCTGAGCTCCTGGCAGCTGTGCATGGGTTCTTGAACACTTGGGCAATCTGAAATGCCCCACCTGGCCTCTGTGACCCCCCCAGACCCACCTTGTGCAAAACCAGAGTGACCTGCTCCACCCTCAGCCTCTTCCTAGCCCCCCACTGGAGAACAGGCTGTGCTCTTCTGGAGTGGCGCTGGTATTGACTTAGAGGGGCAAGGGTGGAATCGTTTATCATTCAATTAACGGTGTCAGTAGAGCCATTATTTAAATGACCAGCTGCATGTGTGATCAATCTTTAATGAAACAATAATGTGCTTCCCAGTCAGTGTGCGCCAGCTGCCCTGAAACCCTCCTCGGTATGAATAATAAATGCAGTGGGCTCTGCCGGTGGGTGTCGGTGGGACAATCCTAGCAAGACAGTTCAGAAGATATCAGTGATGCTGGAGAGGAGGGGCTGCTGATATACACAGCACTGAGTCTGCTCTGGCCCCACCCACTGCAGCAGCGGCAGACAGTGGGTGGGGGAGGGTAGGGGGGGGAGGAAGCTGCTGGGCTTTCAGGTAGGCTTTGTGGCTCAACAGGCAGGGAGTCTGATTCTAGCCTCATCTCCCTAGGGGGTCTTGATTGATACTCTCCCCCATCATTGACCCCTAATTTCTCCACCTGGGCCTCCTGGGGGGCTGTTTTACATTTGTATTATCAGCATGTGGGTTATTAGAAAAGGAAGATGGGCAGGCAACTGGCCAGCTGCTGGTATGTGCACAGAGGCCTCTGCCCCAGGCATCCTTGCTCCACCTGTGAGCACACACGTGCTGGCTGGACACCTGGCAGGCTGCCAGGCAGAACTAGCTACCGGTTGGTAGGACAGCACCCCTGTGGGGATATTCTCCCAGGCTCTCTTCAGCCAGGGCCCCTCTCACCTCTCCAGGGGATTCCAGGAGAATCTCTCTGCTTCATCCTGCAAATGAACTCATTACAGCCTATTTTCCAAAACAAACCTTTCATAAATAATCAGGTCAACTTTGCCACATTTGCTCGGAGGCTGTCAGCTTTTATAACCCTTCCTTATTGCCATGGCAATTAAATGGCTAATTGGGAGGCTCACTAACTGTCTGGCTCACCTCAGAGGGCTGGGGGCCTGCCTGTCTTCACAGCTCCACCTCCCTACGCCCAAGCCAGTCCCAGGCATGTTGTTGATATTGTGAAAATAAGTATTTGTTGAATAAACATTTCTAGAAAAACCTTTATTGGTTGAAGAGAAAAATTAAAGCAGTGTTCAGTCAAGATAGAGCTGTTAGAGAGAGAGTCTATCCCTCCTGAGACAACTTTAAAGAACACGGAAAAGAAGAGGTTGAAAAACTGGACAAAACAGATCTAGCAATGGCCTGGACATCAGGTAGGAAGCAACTCACACAGAAGAACAGATGTAACCAAAGGTCAACTTTCTGCACGGAGAACATCTTCAAGTTGCATTGAAGTGAGGGAGTCCTGCACCTCCCCTACAAAGTGCAGGAACCAGCTGAGGGTCCAGGGAGGACTATGCCGCTGGAGTCCCTGAGACAGATCACCGAGGAAGTGGCAGGGGGCTGGTGAGGTGATTCAGAGAGTAAACACTCAAGGGTGAGGACCCGAGTTCAGACCCTCAGCACCCAGGCGAGATGTCAGGAATGGCCATGCGTGTTTGTAAGCTCAGGACTGATGGGAGGGAAACAAAGATGGAAGGATCGCTGGAGCTTGTTGGCCTCCAGTTTGACCAAAAATGTCTGAGCTCTAGGTTGAGTGAGAGACCCTGTCTCAAAGGCCAGCAGAAGGAGACACCGTGAGTACTACTCTGGCCTTTCCGTGGGTACCATGAGATCAGCAGAGAATCAGCAGAGATGTGTGCTCTGGCTACTGAGGACAGGAAGAAGTCAAGCACTGGGAGCTCAGGCAAAATGAGGACGTGTGGCCGATCTCCTCGGCTAGAGTATGTATGAGTCCCTAAGCTTCAGGGCACCAGTTGCAAACACAGAAGGAGGTCGCCAGGGTCAGGAAAGTCACCCCTAGACTAAATATTGTCCTGGATTCATCTGAAAGATGAGGAAAACATGCACAGTGGGAACCCAGCTCATAAAGTTTTGGAGGGGAATAGGAGCTATCAGGAATGGGGGCTTGGGCCATGCGTGTGAAATTCTGACTTCACTCTGCTTGTGCCTTATGAACCTGAGTGAAGCTGAACTGAGAGATGCTAGGTCACTCCGTTTAGCAGAAGACATTTCAAGACATGAGAGGGTTCGGGCTGGTGTGGGAAAGCAGGTGTGATTGTCAAAGGGCTCAGCATCACTGAAGAGCACCTCACACACAGCCCTGGGACAGTGCAGAAGGCAGAAGGCTCCATCTGTGAGGTATCACGAGAAAGCCTAACCCGGGGGGGTTTCTCTGCCCCTTCCCCAGCTGTTTCCTGGGGTCATTTTGCAGAAGGTGATCCAGTTGTGGTGTCTTGAGCTGACAGCAGAACTTGGTGATGTCATCCAGGTGGAACTGGTTTCAAAGACATGGAGGATGCGAGCGAGATTGAGGGGGGTGTGGAGAGCAGCTAAGGATGTATGTGAAACTATGAAGGTGAAGGCTGAATGTTAATGGGGATGCCAAGATACTGGAGATGCCAGGACCATAGAGGGAATACCAGGGAGAGAGGGATGCGCTTGGAGGTGGCCCAGGAGAGGGTCTGTGTGTGCTCAGGGGGATATGGTGCCCTCTTCTGGTCTCCACAGGTTCTTGCACACACACACACACACACACACACACGTACATGCACACAAGTAAGAGGAGGGAGAGACAGAGAGAGAGAGAGACAGACAGACAGACAGAGAGAGAGAGAGAGAGAGACAGAGAGAGAGAGAGAGAGAGAGAGAGACAGAGAGAGAGAGAGAGAGAATGACTATCAACAAACTCTGGCAGACAACACTTTAAAATCATGTGTCTAATAAGAACTCCCATTGGATACAGAAATCTCAGAGACCGATTGCAAGCTCGCCAACGGCGTATGTAGTAAATGGGCAAAAGATTTTAACACAACAGCTTCCCAAGCAAGTTATCCGCATGAAAGTGTGCTAGTAGAAGCTGGGACTCTGATCAGCCCGAGCATGGCAAACGTGGCTCAGGCGAGCCTCGCCCTTCTCCCCCATTCCCTCTGCCTTGCTGAAAACTTTTACATTAAATTTTAAAGTCTAGTCCCCAAGATCTATTTCCTGATTTGGTCAAATACCAAAGTACTGAAGTCCAGCAATCAAAAACCCCCTTTGGCTCACCTAATTGACAAGGCCAATTCAAATTAAATACCTCATCCTAGCATGGGTTTTCCCCTTTACTTTTATAAACTGCCATTTTCCTATGGGCGATGTCTGTCTTCTGTCTATCCAGAGGCAGTCCTTTGCCTCAACCCTGAGGATGGAGACAGAGGACCATGGATGGGGGTGTCTTGAGCAGCCTCGGGTCTAACATAAGACACTTGAACCAAACCACTGGGATTAAATGTTGTCTTCGGTGGTGACATCAACGACACTGATCCTCTCTTTTACCAGCTCTGCAGCAGTGGGGAGATCTTGCAGGCATTGTACTTGGTGGAGCACATTGTAGCTTCCAAGGTCTATATATTGAGATACATCTACCACATGTAATTAGAGAGACAAGGATATCTGTGACGTCCCTGTGCACAAAGTCATGGGTTCAGGGTCGTCGATTCCCATAGGAGATTATGACCATAAACAGATTAAAACAAAGGTCCCGGCATTCCCATCTAAATACACAGCTTCCAGGCAAAGGCCCACCAGGCTCCCAACTCCTGGCAGCTTCATCCTGGGCTTATCTGCCTGGAGAAGTGGGGCAGCCTCTGAGGATGACCTCAAATCTGAGGAGTGACATCTGCCCAGCATGTGTCCTTGCACCTGAGGTAGGAACAAAACAAAAACCTCTCCTAGTTCGAAAGTAAAAATAGCCGACCACAGCAATCCAGGCCATGGTGGAGGCTATAATTAAAGGAGTGGAGGTGGTTCCTTCTGAAGCCTGCTGGAGGGCCAGAGGGAGCAGGCTGGTGTGTGGGGGTGATGCTGTAGAGAAGGGGAAGACTGGCCTCAGGATCTCACAACCGCAGAGTGCCTAGGAGCCAGGCTAGAAGGCCACAGGAAGAACGACGATGGTAAGAGCAAAGGCTAGAGCAATTATGCAAAGTGCTTAAAAAACGCTCATCTTCCGGCCTGCAAGTCACCGTCCAAGATATATAACCTCAGCTGTGCAAGGGGGAAGAGTTGCACTGGAGTTGGAGTTTTGGTAAAAATAGTAAGTGTAATTTTGTTCAAGCTCCCGCAGCAGAAAGGGGAGTGTGGGGTAGGACCGAGCTCCATTCCAACACAGAAAAGTGATAGATGCTTCGAGGGAGAGAGCAGAGTGGGGGAGGGGAAGCTCCTGATGGATTAGACACTGATGGCAAATTCTCACTAGCCTGCCTTAGAAGGAGTCTTGCTAAAGGTGGGCCACACTTTGAGATGTCAAGGACTAGGAATGAAGCTGGGACCAGAAGCCGGAAGTGGGGGAGTCACAGCGGGACATGACCATGGATGTCCAAGGTCAGGTTCCAGCTGAGAAGGAGGCTCAAATAAACCTGGCTCAATTGAGCCTTACCAGGGTCACCGCCACCATGGCCTGGCCCTGAAGAAGGTGCTGATGGAAGAGGGTCTGGATACAGAAAAGGGAAGGAGTGAGCAGCCTGTGCCAGGGTCCTGTCCCTGTGCGGTGCTGAGCCCTGGCCTTGAACCTGAATCCTGGCTGAGCTCGGACACATTCCTTACTGTCTCCATTACTTTTCCCACAGCTTTGACAAGATGCCTGACAAAAGCAGCTTCAGACAGGAAGGGTTCATTCTGGTCATGGTTTGAGGCACCATGATGGCGGAAGAGTGGCTGCTGGGGCATGAGGCGGCAAGGAGTCAGAGAACGGATGACAGGGCTTGGTTCATCCTCTCTTTATTCAGTCAGAGACTCCAGCCCGAGGGATGGTACCACCCACACTAAGGGTCATTTTTATCTGCTCAGCTAAACCTTTCTGGAAATACCTTCTTTTAATGACATCAACTCCAAATTTTCTGCCGATTTTAATTTTTGGAGGGGTTTTGCCTACGTGTATGTATATGCACCATATGTGTACCTGGTGCCCAAAAAAGTCAGAAAAGGGGGTTGGATCTCCTGGAACTAGAGTTGCAGGTGTCCGTGAGTCACTGTGTAGATACTGAGACTCCAACCTGAGTTTTCCAGTATTCTGAATCACTGGTCCATCTCTCCAGCCCCAGTTTCTTCCATATATATTGGTTTTTCAAGACAGGGTTTCTCTGTGTAGCACTAGCTGTTCTGGAGCTCATTCTGTAGACCAGGCTTTCCTTGAACTTCCTTTGTAGACCAGGCTGGCCTTGAACTCACAGAGATCCACCTGCTTCTGCCTCTCGAGTGCTGAGGTTAAAAACGTGCACCACCACTGCCTGACTTTTAAAAAGCAATTTAATAAAATATTTTAAGTAAAAGAAGTAGCGTCAAGACACCCTGGAGATTCAAATTCGAAGGCTAAGATTGGAGGCCCAGGACTGGAGAAACTGGGGACAAGAGGTTAAAGGTTAGAGGTTAAGGGTTCCAGGAAGTTGATAGTTGATGGAGGTTACAAGACAGAGGATGATGTTGGGAATAGAAGATTGGAAGTCTAGGATTGGCTACTTGAGGTTGGAGACTGGGGAGATTGGACAGTGAGGATTCGACATTGGAGGCTGAAGGTTGTTGCTCTTATGAAGACCGAGGGAATGAAAGTGCCAGTGGGGAGGCCAGGCTGCTGGGCTAGCACGGATCAGGACACTTTTTACTTACTGGGATGGCCATAAACATAACTAAAACCGGGGGTGGAGTTCAACACACCGGTCATTTCATGTCATGGTGTGGGTAGCCAGAAACCCCAAGTCAGAGTGGCTCTGGGGTCACCAGGCCTGACCATGTGCTTTGCACTGCTCACCATGCTCACTGGCCTTTGGTCCGGCTGCACCCCTAGTCTCCATCCCATCTCACCTGGCCGTCCTCCTTCATAGTATGCCCCTGCACCCCCGGATCGCTCTCCTTATAGGCCCTTAGCACAACCCTCTTCCCCCAGGTTAGGAGCCCACATATACGCTGCAGGTCAAAGTCAACTCTCCCACACGCTCACATGTGTGACTGCCTTTCCGTCCCTGCAACCACGGTGGTCAGGGCACCCACTGCCTGTCCCTGTATGAGGACTCATGGTCAACCTCTGGGCAACCATCCACAGGCAAGGGGCTGGAATTCAGATGACATCCAAGACAAAAACTTGTGGCTTTTCCATTCTAAGAGCCCAGTGCTGGCTCAGAGGCCCTGAGGATGGGCCCAGAAGCCGTCTGTCATCCCTCGTCCCTGTCCCCAGTACCGTTGGCTAACACTGGAAATGAGTGCTCTGGTGAGTTGGAAACAGCCCTCAAGGAGTCCTTGTCCCAGTCCCTATGATCTGAGATCGGCTCACATGTCAAAAGGACTCTGCAGGTCGTTAAGATATGGCCTCCAGAAAGGACGGAGGCCTTCTTGAGTATCCCATTCTTTTGTCAGATTTCAGGCAATATAATACAATTTTTGAGGCAATAAGCTTTGTAGATGGAGAGAAAGTTTATTTAGTCCACAGTTTTGTGCATGATTGAAGAGGGTCATCTTGAGGGGTACAGAAGACAATGGGCAGTATTGTGTCCGAGCAAAATGCTGACCTCCGGAGGAGAGATGCTGCGGGTGTTACACCACAGTCTCCGTGGGGGCTGTACTCCAATACCCTAAGGACCTCCTGTAGAGCTCCACCTGCCAGAAGTTCCACTGCCAATATTACAGTCCTGGCTACCAGGGGCTTTAAGGCCCTGCTGGCTCTCAAAGCCAAGAAGAAATGTCTTTGATTCCCACAGTGGCCAAGCAAGTCTCTTTACAGCCGGTGAGTCCAGCTCTGCCCCACTGCAGCCATCCTAGCAATTGGAATTCTGAGGAGCCTAGGATGTCCTGAGTCTTGTGGATGCCACAAGCTCGTGGGAGGGCAATGGTGGAAGGATGGGCAGCCTCTCGTGGAACTTCAGGACATCCAATGTTGGTTTCTTTGCCGGACATAAAAATTCTCTACAAGGGCTTCCTGAGTCTATTTAACTAAGCATTAAGTCTTAAAATTAATTTTCCATGAAAGCTGCAAATCCGCTTTGTACAGAGTTAAAGGCGATAGCTGGGTTACAGTGAGAGGCATACCGCTCGTGTCCTCTCTGCAGCTTTAAGTGCTAGAGCCGCGGAGTCCCATGTTCAGACAGAAAAGCCCTCCCCAGGACAGAGTTCCCAAAGTCTGCTCTGCAGAGGAGCAGAGGGAAGCCCAGCCGAGGACCAAGATCCTCCATCTAAGGGGGTGGGTGGTGATGGTGAGGAGCTGGGAGGGGTCTCATTGAAGGGGCCTTCCTGCTCTGAACATGGTGGGCTACAGTGAGTGTCCTACAGAGATTTCTACCAGAGTGTTGCAGGCTCCTCTCCACATCTGCAGGACCAGACCTGACCTGTACCCGCCAATGTTTCAGAGCTCTCACTATGTGCCAAACAAGACTGTGATTGAATCCAAGACTCACAGGAACTCCTAAGCAGACACATGGAGGAACTCAGTCATCAGCTGAAATCTTAGCATCAGCACCGAGGAGGCATGATCCTCACTCCCTAGACCCCAGGGTCACTGGAAGCTCTGGCTGCAAAATCCAGACCTCCAGATTCCAAGACACAACTTTGGTTTCCTTCAATTACCTCATATATAAACCCTCGCCAACCTAATACTAATACCACACACCTGATACCCTCTGTCCAGCAGTTGGCCCTGGCTAAGCACTCAGGGTATAGCAATTCATTTCTTTCCATAGTAAAAGGAGATTTTTTCTACAGTTTTATATTTAATCCTTAAAACATTTTTTAGCTTTTAAAAATTATTTCTTGGAAATTATAGTTACACCATTTCCCCCTTCTCTTTCCTCCCTCCAAAATCTCCTTTATACACCTGCCTTGCTCTCTTTCAACTTCATGGCCTTTTTTCCTTAGTTGTCATTACGTGTGTGTGTGTGTGTGTGTGTGTGTGTGTGTGTGTGTTCCTAAACACATATGTGCAATCTTCTCAGTCTGTATAATATTACTTATATGTTTGTTTTCAGGGCTGGCTGGTTTGGTGTTGAATAAACAATTGGTGAGCTCTTCACCAGGGAGCACTCCTTAGCTGCCTGTAGTTCTTTGTGCACTGTTGAGGCCTTGTGGGCTTCCCCCATCTACTTTGGCATGACCACTGCCATTGTCTTGTTCAGCTCCTGCTTAGATGGCCATGTTGGTGAGACTTCATAGGTATAGCTTCTGATGTTACCAGGAGACACAACCTCATAGCTGGCTCTCTGATGCTCCGGCTATTAATCTTTTCACCTCCCCTTCTGCGATGTTCCCTGAGCCTTGGCTGTAGGAATTGGGTTGTAGATGGAGCTGTTGGGACTGGGCTCCACACGTGAGTGTGAATTTCTAATGGTCTCTGTTGCAAAGAGAAGTTTCCTCAGTGAGTGGTGAGGACAACACCTATCTGTGTGTATAAAAATAAGTATTTAGAGCACGGTTAAGGGCTAAGCTGGTTTAAAATGCTGCCGATAAAAGCTCTAGGTTCTCTCCGAGATCTATGGCCTCACTAACCGTGGGTACTTGGCTAGGTTTCGAGTCCCAGGAATAATTTACCTCTTGTTGATCATGTTTTAGGAGAGCTGTTGGTTACTGCCAAGACGTGTGTGCCACTAATGCTGGTCATAGTGGTTCATAAGCATCAGAGGTGGGCAGGGCTGTTGGTTGTTTCCTTCCTTTGGAAGCTTCTGGCACCATTAAAGTTAGTCTTCAGGGTGGAGGCATCCAGGTCAGTTTCAGATCAATGGCCTCTGGGTATTGTGTTTGAAGTGCATCATGTCCTCATCAATAGGAACCTACCTTCTATTTCTGGCAGGCGACCAAGGGCAAGAGCAGTAAGCTGGATGTCTGGGGAGTCTCTTGGACAACCCTGACCACCAAGTCAGAAGAGGGCTTCTCATACCTGTGGTTTAGGTTAGATGATCTTTGCCCCTTGGAGAGAACATTGTTAATGCAGACATTTAGTTATATATCGAAAGAAAGAATGAGACGGAGGCCTGGATACTGCACTTGCCCACCAAGGACCCTACCTGACTGCTGCTCCAAAAGTTCCTGTTATCCAGGTCTACCTATATATGTCACAGTTGGCCCCAAGACCTCTCATTGTTTAGCTGTAGAAGAGGCCTTCCATGTCAGCCCCAACATGGGACAACGTTATTCCCCACCTTGAGTTAAGCTCCCATCTCTGTTAACGTTCTCCTAGTCTGGGCTTGGGGAAAGTCTTTTAAGTATATTCACCAGTATAATCTTCCTATTCCTCATCTCTCCCTTCCCAAAGGTAGGTTGGCATTTTCTTGGCTCAAACCTACCCCAGTGAGACTTTCTAATTTCTTGGATTCGTGTTCCCAAAACACCCCAAGTTGAGGCAGCACAGGAAAAGCTGGAGGTCTTATGGTAGTGGTCTAAGAATGTAATGATGCCTCACAGAACCATTTAGGTATGTGGGTTCCAGGCGTTTGTATTCTGCTTCTATCCCCTGTGGAAGCAGGACATGTCTTGCTCTTTGCTCTGAACAGGAGCTGACAGCAGGTAAGGAAAAACGAGAGAGTGGAGGAGGCCCCATCTCTATCACCATGGTGCTTCCTGGATGTCCTGGACAAAATCCCAAAGGTGTGTCTGACTTCTGTCCCCATTGAAGACATCCTGTGAGGTACACCCTCTTTTGACACTCAGGAAAAGTGGTCCCAAGACATGCCAGCTTTGCCCAAGGCCACTTGTTTATTGGACAGCAGGAACACCAGGGGAGGCTCCACTAGTCAGCAGGGATTTGTCACGAGGCTAGGAATAAGGCTTAGGGACAGAGGTGTTTCCAGGGTCTTAGCAGGCCCTTGGTACCAAAGGAGGCACAGAGAGGAGGTTGCCATGGGATCTGCAAGAAGTGCCCACGCTCTTCCCATCTGTCCTTCCCTCTTCCCTCCTCTCTATTTACAAATGCTCATTGACCTCAAGAGAATTCTGTGCTTCCTTGCCAAAACATGGGCTCAAACCCTCAAGAGTCTCTGTGGACTAACCTGTTCGTTGATGTTTCCCGAGCCCCATGGGGTCCTAAGAAAGAGGCTGACGGGAAGGATAAATATAAACAAACCCCAAGACTACAAATCAAAGCAGGACTGGATGTCTGAGCCAGCACTAGGCAGAGAAGAGCATGAGTGTTGAGCAAAACAAGAGGCTTGGGTTAGTCCAGACTTGTGCCATGGCTAGCCAGCGCACAGTTGGAGATAAGGCTATGGTGGAGGACAGAGCTGGTTCTCGGGGACTGCCCCAGTGTGTTTCGGTTCTGGCTGCAGCAGTAGAGAGGTGGCTCATCTTAATCTGCACTCTGGATTTCTGAAGGGCCCCAGACATCCAGCAACAGGAGATACAGAGCCTGTTTCAGGCTAAGCACAGCCAAGTTGCACACCAAGGTTTAGGTCACACAGTGTCCCCAGCTGGGAGGTCACCACAGGCAGTCTTGGCTTCAGAGCCTGGGAGACAGGGTGGACCTGCCCAAATTCACAGGTGTGATGACCAAATGTTCTGGACCGTGGCTGTTGGGAGCAGCCTCTCCACAGACCCTGGGTATAGGTCTGCGTTGGCAAAGCCGGGTGTCCCGAGCTGTTCTCAATATGGCAACTGTCTCAAAGCCTAGGGAAAGTGTGGTCCTGAATTGAGGACCAGATTTTGCCAGAGCAAGGCCCACTCAGTCCTCAGCGTGGCACCCCTTCCTCAAGCCTCCCTGATCCCACACTCGTTTGGCATGGTGTAGGCACATTGCTATGGACACCCTCCTTCCCTCGCCCCAAGAGTTCCCTTGGGGCTTTGCAGTGTAACCACATTGCAGTAAATTTGGGGACGGAGTAATTGGAGCTGCTAACATTTGCAGAATCCACTTGAACCTCCTCACAGCACTAATTAAGATGATTCATCGCCGTCTGGGTTCGAAGGCGGTCCATTCCGGCCATTCCTCACTCTGGAACAGTAAACCACCCAGGGCCTTTTCCTACCAGGCTCCTAGACTCAGGGGACTCATTCACCTTCACAGGAAGATTTGGTTCTGAGCGTCCCATCTCCCAGTAGCTTTGTCCAAGACAGTGCCATCTCTTAGGAATCAGCATTCAATATTTCATATTCTTGACTCTCTGTTCCTCTTGACCCCAAAGAGTTGTGACAGTCCCGTATTAAGACTGCTGAGTTCCTGTGAGGAGCCAGGCCCTGTGAATGGCACATTTGGGGATGGAAAAAGGATGTAGGAGTGAGGTTTTTAGAACAGTGACAGGTATTGAAGAAATGATTCCCAAGGCAGTGGAAGAGTCACGGTGGAGTGAAATAACCAGAGGGGTCGAAGAAGAGCTGCAGTGGGGAGCTTCACACATCTCAGAAGGAAGTGAGGACTAGGCCAGCAAGCCCGTCTGGGACATTTTAAGAAGACAGCCATCAGAGGGCAGCTGGCAACCGGTGCAAGCGTGAGTGTGATGTGTGAGGACATCTCCCTCCTGGGTGCAGCTGCAGCCATTGGGAGACCTGCTTCAAAATGCCTCAGCTGCCCACACAGGGGACTGGGTTGGTGTGAGCTCACTAGGTGTGGACACCAAGAGCAGTTCTGTACCTGCTGCACGGGACCAGGAGGCAGGAGAATGAGGAGTGGGGATGATTGGCCAACAGGAGAAGAACTGGGCACTGGGAGTGAATCAAGAGAGATCCAGGTGTAGGGAGCGTGTGGTCCTCTAGGTCAGGAAGTGGGAGGGTAGCTAAGACTGGGGAACCTCACGGGTGAAGAAGGCTGAGAAGCAGGGCTGTGACACCTCAGCTTGAGAGGAAGAGATCTGGGAGGGACTCCTGGACCAGATGACAAAGGACCTTGGACATCTGTCTGAGGAACTCTAAAGCCAAAACAGAATGCACAAAACCCACATATTTTACTTTGCAGCATAAGCTTTATGATATATAAAATACCACTAATTCATTATGGGGAAAACTGGAGGGAAAAACACCATGTTGGACTGACTTAAAAATGGCCACTCCCCTGTGACCTGTGGATCCCAATCCTGTGGCTACCCTTAAAAGGAAAGGGACATTGCAGATGTATAATTAAAGATCCGGGGGTTGGAAGATTTGCCTCTATTACTCAGCGTAACCACAGGGGTCTTTATATGAGGGAGGCAGAGGTCGGAGCTGACGGGCGGTTCACTGATGACCTGGCCACCAAGTCGGGATGGTGAGCTTTGAAGATGGAGGAAGAGGCAGAAGCATCTGGAAGCCAAGGCAGGGACAGGAGCAGAGTCTCCCTGGAGCATCCTGCAGAAAGCAGCCCAGTGACTACTGGTTTTAGACCTTCAATGCTGATGACGCAAAGTGAATGCATTTATGGCACTTGAAATTACAGCATTTGTGGTGACATGTTACAACAGGTGCCAAGAGCACCCTTTCCCCAAACCCTGCCTTGGTCTGCACAGACTTCTCTTACAAGGGCTTAAGATAGGAAATGTTCATAAGCTCACTAAGCCTTTACAAAGACTATTTCTCCCGTGCTATTAGCAAATCATTTGTAATGACTTCTCATTACGGGAAAATTGTTTTGTTTTGTTTTGTGAGACAGTCTCACACAGCCCCGGCTGGTTGAGAATGACCTTAAACTTCGTGTCTTCCTGCTTCTACCTCCCAAACACTAGGATTGCAGGTGCACATTGCCACACCTGGTTTATTCCGTGCTAGGAATAGAACCCAGGGCTTTGCACATGCCAGGAAAGCGTCCTACCAACTGACTCACATCCCTTGCCCCACGATCAGATTTAAAAGTGGAGGATGGCATAACTGGAGCCAGGTTTTAGGAAGAAAATGATTCATGCTGAGCCAAAGCCCAGAAGGGACCAGGCTGGAGTGGTGGAGTCACTGGTATATGAAATAAAATAGAAATGGCCTATTTCTAATACCAGAGATGCCTTGGACAGACTCAGATTTACCAGATTACAAATTAACAGGAGGCACTGTGCCCCCATCCTCCCTAACATGGATGCCTAGGTGCTTTGTGTTCATCTGAGTTCATGTATCAGGGAGGAAAAGGTAACGTCAAGCCCCAGGAGGATGGGGAATTTGGGGTAATGTCATAGCTAGGGTTTTATTGCTGTGAAGAGACACCACGACCACAGCAACTCTTATAAAGGAAGACATTTAATTGGGGCTGGCTTACAGTTCAGAGGTTTAGTCCATCATCATCTTGACAGGAAGCATGGCAGCACACAGGCAGACATTGTGCTGGAGAAGCAGCTGAGAGTTCTACATCCGAATAACAGACAGCAGGAAGAGAGAGCAGGATTGGGCCTGGCTTGAGCTTCTGCATACACAAAGCATACCCATAGTGATCCTCCATCAAGGCCACACCTCCCAATAGTGCCACTCCCTATGAGCCTTTGGTGGCTATTTTCATTCAAACTATCATATTCCACTCCCTGGCACTCATGGGTGTGTAGCCACATCATAATGCAGACAGCCTTCAGTTCAACATCTGAAGTCCCCATAGTCTATCAGGCTCAACCCTGTTTAAAAGTCCAAAGTTAGGGGCTGGAGAGATGGCTCAGTGGATAAGAGCACTGGCTGCTCTTCCAGAGGACCCGAGTTCAATTCCCAGCACCCACATGACTACTCATAACTGCCTATAACTCCAGTTTCAGGGGATCCAACACCTTCACACAGACACACATGAAGGCAAAACACAAAATGCACATGAAAGAAAAATGAATTATTTCTTTTAAAAAAGAATTTTTTTTTAAAGTTCAAAGTCTCGTCTGAGACTCATGGCAATCTTTTAACTGTAATCCTCTGTAAAATCAAAACCAAAAGTCAGATCACATATTTCCAACATATCATGCCACAAGATATTCCTTACCATTCCAAGTGGGAGGAAAGTGAGCATAGTGAAGAAATGCAGGACCAAAACAAGACCGAAAACCAGTTGGGCAAACTCCAAACTCTGCATCTCTGTGGCTGATGTCAAATTGTCAAAAAAATCTTCAGATCTCCAACTCTTTTCGGCTTTGTTGACTGCAACAAACTTCTTTCTCTTGGGCTGGTTCCACTCTCTTTTATCAGCCCTCCTTAGCAGGTATCCTATGACTCTGGCATCTCCAATATCTTGGAGTTTCTAAGGCATCCAGGCTTCCCCTCCATGCAGGGACACCCTGACGTATGCCTGGCCTTAATGGCTTTTCTTACTTGCATAGGAAGATTCCATTACCCCTTTCATCCATTCTTGACTCTAAAGCCAGAACCACGTGGCCAAAGCTGCCCAATTCTACATCTTCCTGAGGCTGGAACACGGCCTCCTCTTTCAGATACATTTTCACCAGCTTTCTGCTTTTGATGGTTTCCGTCACTGTCTAAGTTTGGCTGTTCTTGACCTCGGTGGTAGATTCATAGATGGTGTTGGTGTCAAACTCAGAGATCCACATGCATCTGCCCCCAAAGTGTTGGAATTAAAGGTGTGAACCACCATGGCCAGCCTAAACTTTTCTTTAATTCTTTTTCACAAATTGGAAGCTTAGCTGGATGGGGTCTTATTCTTAGGTCACCACTCCCTTTATTCCAATTAACATCAAGTTTTTCCTTGATCCGTTTACACCTCCTGGTGTGCCTTTTTGCCACAAACTGTACATTTTGTATTTTTCCTTGATTAATTTGCTCCTTTTTATTATAGATCTATGTAAGGCTGGCCACTAATATTCACATGACACAGTCAATACTAGGCTATTTAAATCTCCTTTGCCAATGCTGTTAATCCATTTTTTTGGACAAGGACAGAACGCAACTACATTATTTTCTGAAATAGCTCAAGAACAGTCTCTAGTCCACATACTAAAATTCTTCTCCTCTGAAATCCTTGAGCCAGGCCCCCACACCCACAGTTCACATTCAGTATCACAGTCTTCTATGCTCCTACTAGTATGGCCCATTAAGCTTGTTTAAAGCATTCAGTGTTCTTCTAATCACAAGTCCCCAAAACATGAAAAAAATCTATCGTAGCAATACCTTATTCCCTGGTACCAACTTCTTAGTTAGTAGGGTTTTATTGCTGTGAAGAGGCCTAGTTTGGGCTTTTGAAACCCCAACACCCACCCCAGGGACATACTTCCTCCAATAAGGGCATATTTCCCAATAGTGACACTCTCTGTGAGCCTATGGGGGACATTTTCATTCAAACCACCCCAGGTAAGGACTATATCAGACAGTCTGTAAAACTATATTCCAGTGTAGGAAAATTATAATCCAACAAGCATGTGTCAGGTATAGAGATAATTGATTTGTGTTCAGTTGGTGTGTCAAACATTTTGCCTTTTGTTTGGGCTGACACCAGTTCTGAAGAAAGAGCTTAGATTTCTCATAAGTCTCTTGAATTTATTACTGTCTGTGGGGTGCTTTGTTCTACCTAACTGGTCAGAATTGAAGTGCACAACACCAATGTTGGACCTGTCTGTCTTCCATGCCTTCAAGGATGAAACTGAGCCTTCCTGGTTTGGGCTCTTCTCAGAGTGAGGGGTATCCCCTGTTCTCCCTTCCTGTGTTTGGTCACCTTTGTGGGTGTGGGTAGAGCATCTAACGTTAACATATAGGAAGGAAAGGTACAGTGTCCCTCACAGGGCATGGTGGACCTTTCCTGAAGATAGACACACCCAAGAGAGGGAGGGAGAACAAAGCATAGCCTTAGAGACCATCAACAGCAGACTGTTCCACATGCTTGTGGATGATTCCTCTGGGGATGTTTGGTCACCAGTGGCCAAAGTGAAGGGAACAGCAAGGAGCTATGTGCTGAACACAGACAGGCAGTGCAGGTCTCCCCAGAACTGAAGGAGGAATGGCCACCAGAGCCTGAAGGAATTGCATCAGGAAAGAGGTATAAGGAGATGGGGAGGGCTGTCAAAGGAAAAACTGGGGGTTGGGAGCTGGCAGTACCCCTTGTATCAGATGGATATTCAGTGCAGAATGGGGTTCCGTGTGATGTGTCCCTTGAAACTCTCGAGCATGGCCTTATTTGGGGAAACAAGGTCTTTATGGTTAAAAGTCTCAAGATGAGATCAAACGGCTTACGTAAATCCAACAGCAGGTGTCCTGTAGGGGAGCCGCAGTGAGAGACACAGATAGGAAAGAAACGTTGAGACTGGCCTGATACAAATACACGTTCAGGAACATTTGGTGTCCCGAGCACTGCAGAGACAGGAGGGGCCTTCCTTTGGGGCCACTGGGGGGAGCCAGCCCTGATGCACCTCCATCAGACTTCTGGCCTGGAAGGAGGTGGCATTCTCCTACTCTGATTTTCCTCCCAGAGAAACAACCCATTTTTTTCAGGTCTCCACCATGCCCTCCAACCCTTGGCTTGGCCCCTCTGTCACATGGCTCTGGACACCAACTTGTGGGAACTGTGGGTAGGACTGGGATGCGCCACTCCAGAGCAGAAGGTCCCACATAGGAATACACAGCTGGGCCACCAGAGCCGAAGGTCTTGTGGGTCTGAGAATTGGTCCCTTGTCCTCTGCTCAGGATTAAGACTGAATGTAGACAGGAGACCCTGGGTTGTTCCATGGTTGGTACCTAGCATCTGCCATCAAACATCAGCATGTCAAACCAAAGAAGTTAATTTTCCATGGGAAGAGTCCTAACCAGCAGCGTGGCAAACAGTTTGCTACCTAGAAACTCCGGGAAGATGTATTTGATGGAATGACCACTGAATCCAGCTCTCAAATCCACACATTTGTAGAATATGTCTGAGGCTTCCCAATATGAAGAAATGAAGCTCATGGCTCACCTCAGGTGCCACCTCCATGCCCCCATATCCAATTAGCCACACTTTCCTACCAGTCTCAATGTGAGGTGTGAGACAGACCCGCGATTAATTTTTCATGGAGCATCAGACTTTAAATGATTTTTCTATTTACTTATGTAACTCCTACATAAAATATGATGATATTTAATCAAATATGGACCAACTGCAAATTATGCTAGATAAACAGACTGAAAAAATTCAATATGCTATTGACTGTACATACACATGTGTATATATATTATTGATATATATATATATTTAAGAGTAGTAATCTATTCACATTGTTAACATTTTGTGGAATAGTTACATATTTTGAAAACACTGGCTTGCGGCTTAGTAAAATTTCAGTGTTGTACTCCCGTTAAAATCAAGAGTGTGCTGGAACACATAGTTTTTAAAATTGTGTTCCCACTGACTTCATTGTCTCTAAGTTCCTAAAAGCCTCCCAGAACCTCTTAGAACGGCTGCATTTATTTTAATCAGTAACCTTGAAGTCTCCAACATGAGTGCTTTCAGCAGAAAGAGACATCCCAAGCCTAGCGTGGGGCAACATCTAGAAATTTTTGGTAATCACAGCTTCTGCTGGTATCTGCTAGGCAGAAGTCAGATGTACACTAAACAGGGAATTACCCAGCTGCAAAACTGAGGTGGGGGAGCCTGGTCCTGATTCAGTGCCTGGTGCAAACGCAGCCTTGATATGCATGGAGGACAGAACTAGATGTCAAAGCAGGATTTTTCACTTTTCATGCGTCTGTGTCTCCCACTGATGGGACATTTTTCCATCTTCCCTTTCACCTTAGTGCTTCTCTGTCTTTAACACACAGCCTTTGTGTGATGATGCTTTATGTCAACTTGACACAAGCTAAAACATGTGAGAGAAAGGAATCTCAATTAAGAAAATGCCTCCATAAGATTGGTCTATACACAGCCTGTAGGGCATGTTCTTAATTATTGATTGATGAAGGTTGGCCAGCACATTATGGGTGATGATGCCATACCTAGGATGGTGGTCTTGTATTCTATAAGAAGGCAGGCTGAGCAAGCCATGGAGAGCAAGCCAGTAAGCAACATCCATCCATGGCTTCTGCATCAGCTACTGTATCCAGGTTCCTGCCCTGTTTGAGTTCCTGTCCTGACTTCCTCCAATGATGAATGGTGATATGGAAGTGTAAGCCAAAATAAACCGTTTCCTCCACAACTTGTTATTTGGTCGTGGTGTTTTTTATCACAGTAATAGAAACCCTAAGACATTTGGTATCATTTTCAGGGATAGCCCTACTCTACTTGCTTGAACCTTCTGGACAAGGCTGCATACTCATTGAGATTATCATACTTGCTCAGAATATTTGCTGGTTGGGCTACTCTTGGGATGGATTCTGTTGCCCCAAAGGCTTCCTAAACCACCACCAAGCTTGTTTATTCCTGTCTTGCCACAAATTATGCAAGGCCCAGAACCTCCATGGTTGTGGGTAGATGTTTGCTCTCTGGCTGACTGCATTGTTAGGTACATGAGAGAAGGGATGCTTTTGTTTGTAGGTGAATGGTTGGTTGGGTAGATGATTAAGCATGTGGCAAGCAGATGGGTAGATGGCTTGGCTAGATGGATGAGTGGGTGGGTGAGTGAGTGGGTAGATGGATAGATGAGTGGGAAGATGGATGGGTAGGAGCAGATATGTTGGTAGATGGATAGATGGATAGGGTAATGGATACATGAATAGATTGGTAAGTAGATGGATGAGTGGGTGGGTGGTGGATGGTTAGATAGATGGATAGATGGCTGGATGAACGGATGTATGGAAGGATGGCCAGATAGATGGTGAGGAGGTGGATGTGTGGTGTGGGTGGATAGATAAGTGGATGGGAGATTATATAGATGAATAGGTGAGCAGATGAATGAGTGAGTGGATAGATAGATAGATAGATAGATAGATAGATAGATAGATAGATAGATAGATAGATGATAGATAGATAGACAAGTAGGTGGGAAGATGAATAGATGGATGAGTGGGTGGGTGGATGGTTGGCTGGATGTATGGATAGAAGGATGTATAAGTAGTGGATGCCTGTATGGATAGACAAATGGATGGATAAATGGATGAGAAGGTAGAAAGATGGGTGGAAAAATATATGCCAGTATGGATGCATGGGTATGTGGATAGATGGGTGGGCAGATAGATGTTTGTATGTATGTATGTATGTATGTATGGATGGATGGATGGATGGATGGATGAATGGATGGATGGATGGATGGGTAGATAGGTGATTAGATGAATGAGTAGGTGGATGGATAGTTGGATGGATGAATGGGTGGGTAGGTAGAATGTGTGTAAGTATGGATGGATGGGTGAGCAGATGGATGGATTAAGGGGAGGGAGGGTGAAAGGTAAGATGGGTAGGTGGATGGATGATTGGATAGAAGGTTGAATAGATGGATGATGGGTGGATGTGGGATGCCTGAGAAAAGTGGGATGGAGTAAAAACCAGCATTCTTAGTTTTAGCTCAGAGAATGTTACTTTTTAGCATATATGTGCATTAAATAATATATAAGATGTGTTCATGATAAACATTATTTGTTGTTTATCTTAAATTCAGATTTAATTGGTTTTTCTGCAATTTTGCTTGCTGAGTCTGAGAAACACCCCCCCACACACACACACCCTGAACTTCAGAAGGAAGAGGGGAAAGCCTCGTCTTTTTCCACAGACACTATGAGGAGTCTGAGGCAGTCTGAAGACCATGCAGGAAGGCTTTAACTCACTGGCCTGTGTTGCCTCTGGGTCTTGAAAATTAATAGGATGGCCTAGACACCAGAGTGCAGTGCAAGCATTTGCAGGACCCTGGGGGTCACCACCTAGCCCGCCCTAGCTCAAGGCCCCTTTCCTTGTCTTAGTAGGTTCCACAAACCCTTAGAAACTTCCAGGCCTCCATCTGTAGAAGGAAGAACTTTGTCAAAGGCTTCTGATGACAATTCTGGGTGACAGTGCTGGCTCTGCTCTTAAAGGGCCAAGAAACCAACTGCAAAGCCTAGCACTCATGGTCCATGCGAATGTCTGTGCATCTACTGGTGTTTGTGGACTTTGCCTACTCTGGAAACCACCTGTCAAAGCTTCAGTAAATCACTGGCCCCACCATTGTATGGAAGGCAGTTAGCTTACAGCAGACTGCAAATTGGGGCGGGGAAGAAGGGAGACTGCTCAGGATTAGTCATGGTTTGAGGGTCCTTCAAAATCCCCTGCAAGAACAAAGGCAAGAACCAGCCCCAGCCACCACTTTCCCAGCTGGCCACACCCAGCCAGAGCTAGTGCTGAAGAACAGATGGTGCCCACAGCCCCTGGATATACAAGCCTCTCCTCTTGCCTGATGACATTTGGTGAATGTCTCTGGGTGTTCTGTGCCAGCTAGGTTAAGAATATTCGCTCCAAGCAAAAGAGTCAGAGACACAACCAATCCCACCACTAATAGTTCCAAAAAAACCACCATGCTAACAGCGTAACATATGTGCAGCCATAACGAATCCACATATGTAACCTCATGCAGACCCATGTAGGCCCCATGCTTGCTGCTTCAGTCTCTGTGAGCCCCCCTGAGCCCTGCCTAGTTGATTTGGTGGGCCATTTAAAAAAAAAAAGAATACCTGCTCTGCTCTGGACACCTGGGACAATTCAGGAAATGCACACAGTTCAGCTCTAGGAAGTCAGGGGTCCTCCTGAACAGAGGAATCAGGAGCACAGCGCACAGTGCAGCCAGTGGGTGCTAGACCAGGAAGAGGCCCTGGTATGGCTTGAGGGTTGGGAGTGGAGGGGGCACACTACTTTTGTCCTGCCAGGCAGGGTGCACAGGAGTTACTGTATCGATCATGCAATCAGGTCCTGGCACAGACCTCCAGGGACCCACTCATAAATAGAGAACCTTGCCCTTGTCCCACCTATCTTAAGATCACCTGGGGAGCTAGAGAAAGCCCAGCTCTGGCCACCCTTTGAGCTGGGGGGTATTCCAGGCTTGGATCACAGAGCTTATCCCATGGATTCCACAAGGAAGCCAGGGTATGGACCTCAGAGACCCAGGAGGCCTTGACCTAGGGCCAGACCCTCATGTGGCACTCTGCCCAACCCTTGTGGCCTGAACGAAACACAGAAGGCACATGCTCACCTTCCTTCCCAGGAAAGAAGACCTTGCCTCCCCTTGGTGGTGAATTGCGCAAGCCAGGAGCAGGGGTGACCCTCATTTCAAGCAGGAAGGGTTCGGGTCCCCTCCCCTCTGGCTGCCAGTGTTGTCTGCTCAGCTGTCGCTAGCACTTCAGCTGAAGGCAGCTGTCGCTCCCAGCAAGTGTCCAGCTCCTGCTCTCTGTGCCGTTTCCGGGACTTAATGGTCTTTCTCTGCTGAGTTGAGGAAATGAGAAGTGAACTTGACATTGGAGATCGGCTTGCCCCAATAAAGTAAATCAGACCTGGAACCTCGCCAAGGCCTCAGTTCTGCAGGTGCAAACCAACCTCACTTCCCATCACCCACAGTCGAGGTAGGGCCCGAAACTAGAAACCCTTTCCAAAAATAGACTCCGTAACAGATGCCATGGGCAATTATTAGTTTTCTTTGGGATGCTAAAATTTCCTTCTCACGCAGATATTTTTTGCTTTGCTGAAAATATCCTCCATCAAACACAAAGACTCCTGGAGTTAGAATAGAGACAGTCCAGCAGGGGTGGCTGGCCACACCCGGATGGTGTAGATGACAAAGGCTGACAGGTCTCTGGGGGTGGGTGGAGGGGTGGATTATGCTGGAGGCTAAGCCACAAGATGCACAACTTAGGAGCAGGCACACCCTGACCTCTCTTCCACAGCCCAAAGGTGAAGAAGACAAAGGCTAGGGTGGCAGAGGGAGCAGCTGTCAAAGGCAGGGAGGCTCTCTGTTTGCAGGTTAGGCATTGGCTCCATCCTCCCCAAAGGGCACTGAAGTCCTAACCCCCAGCACCTGTGAGGGCTATCTTCTTTAGAAATGGGGCCTTTACTGGTGTCAACAGATAGGGTGGGGTTTTGCTGCGGCATGGTGGCCCCCAGCCCAGTTGGCTGCTGTGCCGATGGGAAGGGGAGGCGTGAAGACAGGGGAAAAGTGATCTTGGGGCAGTGGAGGCAGAGGTTGGAGTAATGTCCCTACATAGCCAGGAGCAGCCACCAGAGTGGGGTGCAGCTCGGGGCACAGCTGAGGGACCCACGCCTGATAGCAATGCGTGATGGACCCCTGCCTCCAGAATTGGGGAGACATGGTTCTGCTGTGAGTGCTGCCCGGAGTGGGGAACTTTGTAGGTCAACCCCAGGCAGATACAGTGAACCTCTTCCTTAGAGGACCGTTCCCAGTCACTGGCCAATCTCTTGGAAGTGAGTAATTGTGTTGCCCTCAGTGTTTTCTGTGTTTTTGTTTTTAATTTGTGTGTCTGATGTGTGTTCTATGATGTATATACTTGTTAAGGTGGGTGTAGCTCAAACAGCAGCGGGGACATAAGATGACGCTCTTTAGTTCTCCAAGACTGTCCTAGAGCTACGCATAACAGACAGAACACCGGACCAGAGCCTGGAAGAGCAGACCCAGGAGGTCTCAACAGTTGGCAGGCAGGAATGAACAGCACAAAAATATCCCCTCAAATGCCCACTTGGGCCTGATCAGAGTGCACAACTGAAAAGCCAGTGGCCTGAGAAGCCCCTCCTACCTGGCCAAAGACCCACGACAAAGGCAGCCCAGCCTTCCCCAGGGCCAAGACCCAGATAAGTCGTACTCAGCTGTCTCCTTCCCAGGCCCCGCCCAAGCCTATGACCACGGCAGGTAAGGAAGTGGATTTAGGAGATTTAATGGTGGTGAAGTTTGTGCCTGGGGGCCGACTGGACTTGGGTTCAAGTCTTCCCACTGTTGCTTCTAATTGTGACAGTGAGAAAGAAATCAGCCCTTATTCCTCAGCTGAGATGGGGTGGGGGACAGGTGTCTTCACCTGTCCCTTCTGGTCATTATTTGATATGCATTAAATATTTGCCTAGTGTGGCTCCTTAAACACCTAGGATTTTCTGTCAGGCCTCTGGAAGATCTACCATTTGGGGCGGGTCCATGAGCCAAGGCTGAAGCTCCTCTGCAGGGCTAAGTCAGCCATGGCCCATGAGGAGCATGCAGTGACCATGACCGGCTGGAGTTTGTCTGTATAATCCAAACTGATGGCTAGAGTTAGGGCCTCAGGATGGCTGCCAAGGAGTCTAGGTTCTTCGCAGAGGCAAATAGAGGCTAGAAGACTGGGGGGACAACGAACATAAATACAGAGAAGGAGAAGTGAAGACCGGCGTTTATTGCCGCAGAAACTGAAGAGCAGAAAGCTGGCTGTTGGGGAAGACGCATTTCCAGGGCTGGTAGACAGCATGGGGTCTCTGGGCTGCTTCTCTATTGGGTCCCTGGGCCCTCTCCTCCTCCTCCCCCATTATCTCCTCTCCTTGGCTGGGGAAGATAACAAGGCAGTAAGAAGATGCCCCCCACTATGAGGTGAAGTATTACCTCATTTTACAATCCAACTGCTCTGTGGGAATGTTACCTATTTCCCTCTAACTTCTTCCTTCACTGACTATTCCCTGTTAACTACGCCCGAAACATCAGAATTTCATGGTACTGGCCCCGTGGTCCCATTACCACCCTGATAACAACCCTCAGCTGACAGAGCTGTTCTGAGGAGCTTAATGTCTTAGCCTTTCTGAGACCTTCTCTAAAGCAGAAAAGGCCAGCTGGAGTTTCCTCCACTCCCTGGGGTTCCTGTGGGGTGGCTTCATCCATAAACAAACTGGGAGAGCTGAGTTGGGACCCCAGCACCTACAAAAGCTGGGTGCATCAGTGTGCACCTATATATAATCCCAGGACTGTTTCTTTGGTCCCTGGGGCTTTGGCCAGGCTGCCTAACTCAATCTGAGCTCCAGGTTCAGTGAGAGACCCTGCCTCCAAAAATTAATAAATGAGTAAATATTCAAAATTAAAATAAGGTGAAGTGGGATTGAGTAAGGTGCCTGGCATTGACCTCTGCCCTCCACAGACACATGCACATGTGGTATGTGTACACATACTACACACACACACACACACACACACACACACACACACACACGTGTGCACGCCTACACACTTGTGCAGACATGTGCAAGAAAGCCCTGTGTGGGTGTCAGCAAGAATGCCGTGAATAATCCTGCCCTTCATTCCCTTCACAAAACCTGTCTACCCCAGCCTGGACCTGGGAGGGGCAGTCACTCATATCTCAGGTTCCTCTGGCTTTGCTGATTGGACCAGGGCTGGCATCTGCCCTGTACTCTCAGACTCAAGGATGATGAGTGTGACCTGGCAGGAGCTTTATAATGAGTCCCTGGAGGGCACACTGGACAGCTGCACAAGGAACATGCTCAGTCAGGATGGGACCAAGAACTCCAGTAGGTTATAACAATAGGCACTCAGGCTGGGCCCCTAACCCCCCTGTAAGAGCAGAGTCCCAGCCAGTACCCACTCTGTGGGTGGCTCAGAAACCCCTAGTCACAAGGAGCTTCACTTTCAGTGTTCATGGAGTGAGAATGACAGCAATCCCTGTCTCCTGTCCCTGCTGAAGACACCCCAAGGCTAGGAGCAACCATTGGGGCAGCACAGAGCCCACACTTGGCAGAAACAGAACATGAACTGACAGCCCCAGGGTGAGGGGACTTGATGCCCATGCAGTGAGACGAAAAAATGGCCACAGAGCATGAAAAACCTTCGACAGTAGCCGTGAGTCCCAGTGGCATAGCTGGTGCCCAGGGCTTTGGGAGCAGATGAGCTGCTCATCTCTCTAGCTTGTCCGTTGCCCCCTCTCTCCAGGGAGGGTAAGGGAAATCCATTTCCTCTAGCCTCTCTCCACCCAAGAGAGTGTGTGAACTTGCAGAAATGTGTTTCAATGCACTTGTAACTTCAGCTACCCTGAGGGGTAGCTTGAGAACCTGCTAGCTTTCTCACTCCCTGACTGCCCAGTGGCTAACAGATGTCACCAAGGTGGGACTGTCACCTGGAACACTGCTGCTTTCCACTATCTCCACACCATCACGATTCCAAGTATGGTTCCACCAGTGTCCGGTGTCCACGCAGGTCTCATCCAAGGTACCACACCGGGCTCCATCATCCTGTCTCCTTGGGCTCCTAGAGACAGCTGTGAGTTCTTGAACACTGCTTGGCCTTTCTCTCCCGCCCTGTGCACAGCCGAGGGGGATGGGTAGCAGACCTAGGCATCAGTCCCTTGGCCCCTAATCCTTCTTCCACGGGGCCTCAGCCTGAGCCCCTCCCCACTGCCTGGCTCTGCCCTGGGGACCTATGGCAGAGGTGAGGGTAGGATACAGAAAGGGCAAGGAAGAAACACATCCCCCTGGAGCAGGGGCCAATATCACGGCCATGGCCGCTTCTCACAAAGACTCATTTTTCAGCCTTGCCATTCTTCACTTTCAAGGGGCCTCTGACTCAAAACGAGGAATTGATTTAGTGCCAGTGATGGGGACCATCTTGACTGTGGCTGGCTTTGACTTTAATTAAAAGTGACACCGAAGGACGCGTGGTGACTGAATTATGAGGAAGGGCTCTTTCCTATTGCCTTAATTAGAAAAGGACAGGCCAAACAGCTGCTGCCATTATTCAGATGTCCCCACCTTCAGGGTCCCCACCCCAGGTCCCAGGCTTGATGTTGAGGAGCAGGGCCTCCCATCCTATTTTTCCTCCAGGTTCAACACTGTGCCATTGCCAGCTACAGGGTACCCAGCTCCACCCGCCATTCCCTCCTTCCAGTCTCTCCTTATCTTCTTCCTTCTGTGTTCAGGTGAGTTCTAGAACCTTCTTCCTTGTGGTAAAGAATGGTCCAGTCGCAAATGAAAACTTCTCTTCCACTCTCAGGCTTAGCTCAGCTGGAGGCTGAACTGTTCAGACAGACAGACAGCAAAACATCACATTGGGTGCTCAAAACATCCTGCAAAAACAAAAGGCGGAAATCCCACTAAGGCAGTCAGCTGGCATTCCCGACAGAGGGCCCAGGGCAAAGCCGAGCATCCCTTCAGGTGAAGCTTCCCACATGAAAGAACAGTGACAGGAGAGACGTGATCTTACCGAATCTGGCAGAGTCTGGGGAAGGTGAGGCATCAGTGGGAGTCTCCCGTTGACCTTTCTCTCCATGGCTGAGCTCCCATGTCCAAATTTTGCAGCTTCAGCTCCCCACCGAAGGCACTTTCATATCGTAGGGCAGACAGCAGTGACCGCTATTGGAAACGGGTCACTGTCTAGCTGTTCTCAATAACACAGGGTCTTTGCCCTTGGGCTGCTGTGTTGTTTTCTCCTCTGCCACAGAGATGAAGGGGATAGCCCCACTTCTCGAGCCAGCGTCTCAGTGAGCTCAAGTAGCGTGTGATGCTTTGCCAGCATAATGTATATCACACCAGCTTGCCAGCCTTGTGTGTGAAGCCCTGGGGACATTCTGAGTGCCACTTCCTCTCCTACCTGTGGGTGTGATGAGGGCCATGGTGACTGCACAGATGGCAAGGGGCTGGTGTGCTGGAAGCCAAGGGGCCTGATGCTACTCTGTGTCTGCTTCTCTGCAGGATTTATTCCAGTCCTGAGGGAGCCCAGCCTGCACGAACCTCAACGCAGGCGGGGCCTAAGGCTACCAACCCCCACACAGGACACCAATTAAACTCAAACCTTAGCGGCTCCATTCCTTGTACTTGACACAAGAGAAACAAAACCACAAGTCCACGTAGAAATCCCTGTGTGTATGTGCACAGCAACAGGGATCCTGTGAGCCGGAGGGAGAAAGCCCTAGAGTTCCATTGCGGGTGACCCTGCTGAAGCAGCAAGCTAGATTTTGTGTGAGGTGGGGCTGAATGGGTACCAGTGTGGGTATGTGCAAAGAACAGGAGATTGCCTACGGTGCCACTTCTCAGGTGCCTCTCTTGTTTGTTCAAGAAAGTGTCCTGGAACATCTCCAAATAGGCAAGCCTGGCTAGCCAATGGTCATCTGCCTCTCAAGTTACTACCATGTGCTATTGCCCCCAGCTTTTTACGTGTATTCTGGGGACCAAACTCAGGTCCTCAAGCTTGCAAGGCAAGGGTTTCACTGACTGAGACTTCTCTCTAGCCCAGCAAGGCAGACTTTGTTGAAACTGTTGCTGTGGACAGGAGGCTTAGGTACAGAACTGACCTTGGCCGGAATGTAACAGAGATAGCTGGGTTTTTACAGCTGAACAGTGAGGGGCTTAGAGGTGAGGGATTGCAAAGAATACGGTTAGATGCCCAGGACTGGGGGTGGGGCGGGTCCTGCCAAGGGCTGGCAGGACCTACAAATCACCAAGGTAGGGGGCTGAGAGAGTGATGGCTTCTTCATGAGTTAGGTTAGCAGGGATTTCCTCCTTGGCAGTACAAGGGCAGAGAAACCAGGCCAGGTCAAGGCATATTGGAGAAGGGTGTTCAGAGAAACCCAGATAGAGTTTGACATTCTCGAGCCGAACATGGTGATGCACACTTGTATCCCAGCACTCAACGGGCTGAGACAGGAAGAACAAGAGGTCAAGATGAGCTTTGGAGAACCAGTCAAAATATAAACAAATAAAGAAAGGGAGGGACTGGGTGAAGGTTCAGTTGGTCAAAGTGCTTGCTGTACAAACAAGAGTGTCCTAGTTGAGTCCCCGGGACCTCTGTGAAAGGCAGAGCGTGGTGGCAAGCACTTGTCACCCAAGGCTAGAGAGACAGAGCACAGGTGGTGCTGTGGGATGATGGTCTTGTACCCTGTAAAGATTCGTCACTTGTATTGGTTTAATAAAATGCTGTTTGGCCAGTAGCCAAGCAGGAAATATAGGCAGGATGGCCAGAACAGGAGAACAGGAGAATTCTGGGAAGAGGGAAGGTTTAGTCTGCAGTCATCACCCAGATGCAGAAGAAACAAGATGAGAACGCCTCACTGATAAAGGTACCAAGCCATGTGGCTAACACAGACAAAAATTTATGGGTTAATGTAAGTTGTAAGAATTAGTTAATAAGAAGCCTGAGCTAATAGGCCAACCAGTTTATAATTAATGTAGGCCTCTGTGTGTTTCTTTGGGACTGAATGGCTGCGGGACTGGGTGGGACAGGAAGCTCTGTCAATAAGGTGGATCTTTGGGACTTGCTGGCTAGCCAGCCTAGCAATCTCCAGGTTCAGTGAGAGACTGTTTCTAAGGAGGTGGTGGCCTTTGTGAGGATCACACTTGTAGCTGTCCTCTGGCCTATACACACACACACACACACACACACACACACACACACACACACACAATTGCCCTCGTGGATACATAACTAGACAAGCATGCAGTAGACAAGGTTAAAACATTATTCTGTTCTGTCAGGAAAGTGCTGACGTACGCCACAGCAGACACAGAGGTCATGCGCTGTGATTCCATCCCTGCTGAGTGTCTGCAGTGTGGAGGTCTACAGAGACCCTGGGCCCGCAGAGGCAGGGTGCAGTAGTAATGGGGACGAATTGCCTGTGAGGTGATGAAGATGTTCTAAGATTGCCCACAATGACAGCTGCACTTATCCATTAATGAACTGAAAGCTGGTGGAGTGTGTGCTTTAATGGGCAATCAAGTGACATGTAAGTATATCTTGATAAATCTGCCTTTTTAGGCAGGCGGAGGGGATAGCCAGCCACACAACAGGTCCACCCATGTGTGAACGCACATAGAGATAAGAGTCTCAGTCCGTCAGCACCTCAAGGCAAAAAGTGGCACTTCAGATCAGCGTGTGTGTGTGTGTGTGTGTGTGTGTGTGTGTGTTTACCATGGCGTGCATCCATATGTTTGCTTATGTGTGCAGAGTCCAGAGAGTCAGGTGTCTCCACCTCTCCCCATCTTATCCTCACAAGTCAGTGTCTTTCACAGGCCTTGGAGACCCCCAGGTTTTGACTAGACTGATTGACCTGCAAGTCCCAGTAACAACCCCTCCCCATCCCTGTTCCAGTTCTGGGGTTACAATTGCTCACAACCACACCCAGTTTTTTACATGGGTTCTGGGGATTCGAACATGGGTCCTCATGCTTGTGCAGCAAATGTTTACCCACTGAACCACCTCCCCAACCCTCAGCAAGTCTTCAAGAGAAGCCCATTCTCTAGAGTGCCAAGGATAGGCTTTACTGTTGCTGAGGGATGTTCTTCCCACTCTCCCAGCACCAGAAGCTGGCACCTCTTCTTCTCACTTGGTGGGCCAGAGGCAACAGCATGACAGCCAGAAGACAGAAGAGCATGGTGCACATGAAATCACATAGCAAGCAGTGGCCACCATCCACATGTGTCATTCTGCCCCAGTCAGTGGTAGGTGCCATGCGCTGCTGAAATTTGATCTTACCCTGTGGAGCAGTGCATACATCGGAGCTCAGAGAAGTTGCAAACTTCTCTGCATCTCCCGTCTGCATGTCTGCATCTCCACAGGAGAGGCTCACTGTCAAACCAGGCCCTCTAGCTGGAGTCTTTCAGGCTATTAAGAGAATGGGCTCACACCAATGTGGTCCTATAGCTCAGGTCTGGGTGGAGGTCACAGTGAAGGTATGATGGCCCACCTCTGTTCAGTTCAGCTCTTATGTACGCCACACCTGATAGCGGTGGAACCTGAGGATGGGACATTGGGGGTTTTTTTCCTGGAAGAGCTTAAGGAACAAAAGGAGCTAAGATACCAGGTTGGCCTGCAGGTCCCCAAGAGGGTGCACCTGCCACCACCAGCACTAGACCCTGTCCTCACCTCGTCCTCCCAGCCATTGTACTGCTACGGAATCTAGAGACGGCGGAGCTTCTATTCCAGATGTTCCAGATGACTCAGGAACCCAGGAGTCAGGCAAAGCTGGCTTCAGACAGGACACTGGAAAGTGATGCTGCCTGCAGGAGCTGGGCGAGCCTCCTCTGTCTAGGGTCTAGAGGACGGGGGCGCAGGAGATTCACAGCCCCCACAGCTACAATGTCTTTATCGACTAAGGGCATTTGAGGATTTTAGGGAACTCTACACGACCTCCAAGGAGGGAAGGGAAGATGAAAATGAGCTTCTAAAAAGCATCTGCAGGATTGGGACGATAGCTCAGTAGGGAAAGACACTTGCCGTCAAGTCTGATGACTTGCCCCAAGTTCCGTCTCTGGGAGAAACACGGTTGAGAGAACTGAGTCCCTGCTCAGTGTTCACCAAGTTTAGGAGGGAAATGAACTATCCAAAGAGATGTGTGCACTCAACACAGTCTCGGGACCCCTGGCGTGGGGGTCAAGCTGCTCTGTGTGTGTCAATGTCAGTGGGGACAGAAACTAGAGACACGGCACAATGCAGCCCGGGGCGTTCTCGGAGCCCTCTATTCAGATAAACCAGGTTGTTAGCTGCTCTTAAGAAAGGAATTCCAGGGTAAGTCAATATGAAGCGGCACTGAAGTTTCCGAGGATGTGATTTCATACAGATTCAAGCATAGGTGTTAACAGAAAGAGAGGCGCTTGGGTGAGGGATGCTATACGCATAAGTGTGGGCGTGGCCTACTTGAGAGAATCATCAAGCTGAAGTGGCTTAGCCAGGAGCCACCGGTATGATTTTGTGACTTCTGGATCCTTTGTTCAAAGGGTTGCTAAGATACTGTCTTTTTTGCTCTGTTTTGGTAAATGAGACGGGAAGATTGTTCCTCTAGTGCCTTGGCTAGGATTCCAATCTGATAAGGTATACTCGCAGGTACAGGGCTGCACAGGGGAGTAGGATGTGTCTCCTACTGTGAACGGAGTTCCTGCTCTTGCTCATAAAATGACCAACAGATTTCAGATTTACATCTGGGAATGGAGTGAGGCCACCCTGGACGGCTGTGTGCACTGGGACTTAAGTTTGTCCCTAGTCTCTTTCTAAAGAGAGTTCTGTCTTCATAGGCAAGGTCACAGCAAAGGTCGGCTGAGCTGGGAGTCTTGATGCCCTGCTGGCAAGAATTCAGCCAGACTTCCTTCCCTGCTAGAGAACCACCTTCATTTTCTTCATCTTCCTAAACTGTCTGTGGGGGAGGAGCTGGAAATGGCATTTTAATGTGACCTCTTCCTGAGTTGTGCTTTCCAGCCAATGGCTGGGGGTTACTCACAGCCTCTGGGTGGTGTGACCCCATCAGCCCCAGCCTGTCAAAAGTCCATTAGTGTCCCTTTGTCATCTACACATAGCCCAGGGAGGTGATGTGGTCAGGTAGCCTGCCTAACCGGGGTAAACTGGCTGGAGAGCAAAAGGCATGGACCTCTGTGGCACGCTCCTGGCACAAGTGCATGGTGCCTGGTTGAGAAGACAGATAGCAGAAGGGGAGTTTGGGAAGATGGGGGAGGGGCAAGGGAGGCCACCACCTTCAGTCTAGGATGATGGCTCCACTAGCCACAGCCCCAGGAGTGCTGCTGTCCAGGTCTTGAGCCCCACCCCCACTGGGAGAGGGAGTAAAAGGAAGATAGGCTTAAGTGTTAACCAGAGAACTAGTGCCACGCCCTCTACAGGTGATTGGGGGTATTGCATGCCTGGCCTCTCAATGCTATGTAAGCAGCTAACAGGATATAGCCTGGGATGAGGGAAGCAGTACCCAAGGACGAAAGCAGCCTGCCAGACAGCTTCCTGGGTACTGGCAGAGAGTGCCATCGGCGGGTTAGAAAACACATCCTCCTTTCCCTCAGTTTTGGCCACCCACATGTCAGTATCCTCATCCATCAAGGGGACAACAGCTACAGCCACTCCTTTGTGAAAAACTAATAAGATAACAGATGCACGCAGGCCTGGAAAACTGCCACCCATGGGAGGTGTTATTAAATCCATTTATTACCTGGATGGCCCTTCCCGCCAATCCATTTCAAATCAATTAAATAGAAAAACGGCTGCAGAGGGATTGTACCCTTGGCACCTGTGATATTACAATACTGGGTCTTCCCAGGTCTGCTGTGGTCACTATAGCTGCCCCTCAGACCATGGTCAAGAGAAAGATGACGTTGGAGACATGGAGGAAGACACATACAAAGGAAGGGTCTCAATGAATATGAGCTCCACAAGTTTATGGACTTGACCCTGGATCACCTGGCAGGGCCAATGTCATCGGGATTCTGAGAAAGGTGTGGCACGGTGAGAAGAGGGGGTCACATGATAATCAGCAACTGTGACCAGAGGGGCACAGCCACACCATGAAGCATGGAAGGCCCTGGAACTAAGAGAGGGTAGGAGACTCCGGTTGCTCTGGGAGGAATGCAGATCCGCCCATCTTCCTCCAGCCCCTCCAGTGCTGTCCCCAAAGACCCCTGTGCTGTGTGGAGTTCCAATCTGTAGTTTGGTTGACAGTCCCATGGTAAACCTTGGAGGCTGGGGAACTGAGTGGTGGATTTGGCAGGGACCCAATGGTCCCTTGTGCAATCTGCTTGGTTCATTAGGATTCAGGCTCCTGTGAGTTATGCCCCTCTCCCACGCAGGCTCCACCCCTTACTTGAAAACCTCAGCTAAGCCTGCCTTCTGATGATGACTGGGACATAATGATGTGGTCCCTGGTCCTAAGTCAGGAGACTGAGTCTGGAAACAAACCTAAAACAGCCTGGTATCAGTGGGTGTGAGGGCGCTGGCCCTGACTGGCTCTGGCTGGGCCCATGCCGAATGCCCCCACTCCTCGCTCTGTGTCCTGTTTTCCAACAATCCGTGGGCCTGGTGACGTCAGTGAAGACCAAGGATCAGAGGGAATGCGTGGGTTCCTGGTGGACCACAGAGACTGGGCTGGTGTCTGTCCATCTGTCCTTGCCTGGCTTCACCCTTTTACCATGGGTTCCATGGATGTTCCCCACATCCCTTGGACTGCGCAGATCATCAACTGCCTGTGAACACAGGTGGAGGGACAGGCAGAGCCAGGTCTGTGCCTTTCGGGATGGGAGCTGTGAGTGACACAACACTCACAAGTCACAGGTTCTCCGCCCTTGGATACTTGAACAGGGGTGATGTTTATTAATAGTTACTGTGAGACGGGGGAGTTTCTTACTACTCTAGGTGTCTTCCTGAGGCCTCCACTGCCTGCTTCTCATGTGACCCTTCTCTCAGTAGCTGTTAACTGAGCAGCTACTACATACCAGGCAGTGTGCTTGGACTGTAGGCACAGCCAGGAGAACAGAACCACAGCTTCCTGTTGGCTGCCTAAGATCCTGAATGAATGAACCCTAGCTTGGAATTCACACTGTTTTTCCAGCCCTGCAGATCCTTCTGACCTTGGCTTAAGCCACCACCAGTCACAGGGACAAGGCAGTCAGACTTTCAAATTGGCTTGGGCTGAAGCACTAATGCGCAGTTCTGGGTTTGGAAGGGCACCGGATTCTGTCTAATTCACATCCCCTACTAAGCTGGGTCTGCGCGGGGAACGGTGACTTACAGCTGCCTGCTGGCCCAGAACTTGCCGAAAAGCCTCTTTGCAGTCAGCTCTGCACATTCATCTCTTAAGCCCCGAATTCTGGAAGCAGAAGGAGATAGAGGGACACAGATGACGCCTTCTGTAGGTCAGACCTTGTCCCAGTTCACTCGCTCACAATGATATCCCAATACCTTGGGCGGTAAGCTTCTTTTCTCCCCGGATTTCAAAGCTTTTTCTCGCTGAAATATAGAGATTTTCTTGGCGGGCTGGACTCTCACGGCCAGCCATCCGTCATCTCGGTGCACCCAGAATAACAATAATTATAGCGATGACAACATTAGCTCGCTTTGGTGTGGCGCTTTATGACTTATAGCAACCCTCCTTGCATCTTGCGTCTCATTTTGTTCCAGATAGGCAGCATTTCAGCTCACAGAGCAAGTAAGAAGTGTGAAAACACAGAGGCAGAGAAGCTGTGACCCCGTGGGTGCACACGGAGGCCGGAGGACAGCCTCTGCAATGTCCTTCCTGGGACGCTGTCCACCTTGACTTTTTGAGACAGGGTCTCTCATTGTCATGGACCCACCAATTAAAGTAATCAGGCTATAGTTCCAGGCATCCTCCTGTCTCTGCCTTCCCAGTCCTGGGATTACAAGGGAGCATCCCTCCCCATCTCTTTTTTATGGTTTCTTGGAATTAAACTGAGGTCTTTGAGCTCGCAAGGCAGTACTTTACCACCAAAGTCAGCTAACCGTGTCCCCAACCCTAGGCTTTGGGCCATCCAGATCACATCTAATCAGGGATGCAGATCCAATTTCTGCCATTCATAGGACCCACATCCAGCCTCTTCTGGCCTCCCTGGTTCTCTTCCCCTCCCCTGCCTGGTTCTCCTCCTCCTCCTCCTCCTCCTCCTCCTCCTCCTCCTCCTCCTCCTCCTCCTCCTCCTCTGAACTGCAAGCTTTCTCCAGAGTGTTACAGGCAGAGGGTGCAGGTCACAGAATGAGGTGAGAGCATCGGCCATAGTGACCCCAAACCTGCAAACCACATTTCTGTTGGGATGGCCTCCTGGTCAGGGCTAAAAGTGACCCAGAAAACAACATCTCCTCTTTCGGATTCAGGGAAACTGAAAGCAGAGGAATCCAGAATCAACAGCAGACACTCAGCCTCCCCCTGTGCACTCTGCCTTACTGAGGCTCAGAGGTCAGCTAAGTGCACCCGCCTATGCTAAGAGCCATATGCCAGCACTGCCACCCAAGTGCTCAGGCTAGACACAGAATGACAGGCTGTGATATCAGAATCAAACAATTGCCTTAAGCCATGGGCGCTGATCTCTCAGTTTGTGGAATCTCCAGTCCCACAGAGAAGAGGCCACTGAGCCACTGCAGGCAGAAACCCAGAGGCAGCACAGAAAGGCACATGGCCACAGGCCCAGGCTGTGCGCCTGCCTCTATTCCCCTGGCCAGCTGACTAATGCAATCAGGGCAGGTCAGCTCACCTCCATCTGAGCCTGCTGCAAAGTGGGGTTCAGAAGGTTAAGGAACCCACGTTCAGTTCCTGGGAGGATCAAAGGAGACAGGCATGTTGTCCCAGCGGGATGCCTGGCCAGCACCGTGTGCAACTCCTAAGCCTGGCAGATAGATGCATGGGTCGTTCTGGTGAGATCACCGCTCCTCTCTCTCTCCCTCTGTGTGTGGGGGGGGGAAGGGGGAGGTGTTGACGGGGGTGTGTCCTGCTTTATCGCTCTCTGCCCTATTCCCATGAGCCAGTGTCTCACTGAACCTGGAGCAAGGCTGGCAGCAAAGCCCAGTGCCCCACCTGCTCCCGTCCCCCACAGCCCTGGTCACAGGCATGCGCAAGCACTCTGGGGTGTTTGACATGGGCGCTGGGGGTCCAAACTCAGGTCCTCATGCTTGAGGCAGTAATGCTCTTAACCACCGAGCCTCCTCCTCAGTCCTTCTTAGTTTGTTATGTCCTGTCTGTCTTCTAACTTTTCCATCATGGTTCTATATTACCTCCCTAATCAGGTGAGCTGGATTTGGACACGCCTGATCATCCTCAGAGGACCTGGACTTGGGCTGTCCCAGCTGGGGGCTGTGGGGTGGCTTCTTCAGCACAGAGAGCCCAGTCATCTCCTTCTCTCCCACTGCCCCTGTCTCTCCAGTCCTTCTGCCAGTCATGGCCTGAGGCTCACTACCATGTTTCAGAAGGAGCTGTCCATTTGGGGCTCTCCCAGCTAGTTCCATCCACTCACCACACCCCTCACTTAAGAGTGGGCAGTGTGGATGGAAGTTTCTGTTCAGCCCCAAAGAAACACACAGAGGCTTATATTAATTATAAACTGTTGGGCCTATTAGCTTAGGCTCGTTATTAACCAGCTGCTACAACTTAAATTAACCCATAATTCTTATTTGTTTTGTACCTGGCTTGGTACTTCTTCTTAGTGCAGAATTTTCATCTTGCTTCCTCTGCATCTGGGTGGTGACTGCAGACTGAGCCTTTCCTCTTCCCAGAATTCTCCTAGTCTGTTTGCTCCACCTATACTTCCTGGCTGGCTACTGGCCAATCAGCATCTTATTAAAGCCAATACAAGTGACAACTCTTTACAAGAGCATTATCCCACAGCAGGGCAGGCCAGGGAACACCTTCTTGAAATGCAAATACTGCTTCATGGCAAACTATGGACGCTGCAGGCCAGCCTCACTTCCCAGTCAACAGCTTTGCCTTTTAATTTAAATAATGGTAAAGAACACGCTTCCCCAGAATTCCTGATAACTTGAGGCCCTTGGACCATCTCTCGCTCATTCACACGGTACCATTGGAGTACCCAAGATGTGGCCTCCTTCTTGGGTAACACTCCCAGGGAGGGAGTCCCAAAAAGCCCAGGAAATCTTCATGGTGGTAGAGAGAGCATGTTGGCACCTGTAGCTTTCCTTCAAACGACTGTTGCTGGACCACCCAGAGGAGACACAGATTGAAGCTGCTTGCACTGGCCAACTTCATCGGTCAATCAACAGCAGGGACGACAGGACATCTGGGCAAGCACGGGAGGTGTTCCAGGGAGGAAGCATCAACCTGTGGCTCAGTGACTGAGGAAAGCAGGTCACCCTCCAGCAGGGCTAAGTCTCTTCTGACCCACCACGGGTCTAGGGAGAGCAGGTCTCTCCTGAGCCAGCGCCATCTTTAGCTTCCAGCCGCCGGCAGCCCTGCATTACAGGTCAGAGCCTGCGTCACTCACCCCCCGTCTGCAGGCTGCACCTGTAAATGGGGTGGCACTGGCTCTCCAGCTTCCTGACAGCATTTCCATGCAGTGGGTGTCAAATGGTGATGCCAACATCAAAAATGCAGTCATTGTCCTTACCCAGAATCCTTACTCGGCCGTGCACTGTGCTGGGAAGTTGGAGATGCTTCCTTCAAGACTATGGGGCTGATGGCAAGCTGTGCTCACTGCCAGTATCCCCACATGTCACTAGATGTGGAAAAGACAGAGTCAGAATTCAAAGTGTGGCCACCACGAATGTGTGTGGTTTCTGCATTATCAGTAAAGTAGGACATTGTAAGTTGAACCACTGTAATTGAAGAGCTTTTGTATACACTGCACATATGTAACACACACACGCACACCCTACTGTCTCTGTTTTCCTGGGGAGCATAAAGCATAAAAGGAGGGAGCCAGATTTCCCTGCGCCCCCAATTGCAGCTACCCCGTGGGTTTCATATGGGTTCTCTGAGCTTGGAACCTGTGCACAACCACAGAGTTAAAGCACAGTCTTGGAGACAGGAGTGTGTGCAGACAACGCCTTAACACAGATGCAGAGGCCACGTGAGGAAGTGTCCCTGGATGTTTGTAGATACGGGTTAGCGTTCATGTACCTCCTCACTGTGGACAAGAGGCTGAGAAGCAGCCATAGCTGCAAACTACAAATGTACTCGGGGCTGGATCTTGGAGTTTAACAACATAAAGCCATGAAATGCTCAAAAGCCAAACCAAACAAAGCAAAACCTCTCAGGGCTGGAGGCAGGCTGCAGGGCTCGGGCGCCAGCTGAAGGCGCTTGCTAAGGGCAGAGCAGGAATGCTTTAAGCAAACCAGCAATGGAGATATGCAATAAACAGCCTTGCCGGTACACCACTGCAGACTGGCAGCTGGGTCTGTAAGTGACGGCAGGAGAGCCTGCCCGTCCTCCAGGGCCTCCTGCTACGTTGAAGAGGAATCAGCAACTAAAGTGACAGCCCTTCTGCAGAGAACAGAGGTTCCAGGGTCACTGGGCCTATGCTGGTAGGGACTGATGGGAACCAGATGCCCTTTCCTACCAACCTGGATAAGCCCTGTGCCAGGCTTGGTCTTATGGATAGTGCCCGAGCTGACCCACCCACTGTTCACACTGTTCCACCTCCACCCTCCTTCCCAGAAGCCTGTGAGCCCACAGTACCAAGAGTGGCATAAGCCATGATAAGGACAAGGTGGGTAAGAGCGACACATGTCACTAGCTGGGATGACACCCAAGCATCAGGAAGGATGGGCCACTTGAGAACTGAGTGACGAACACATCAACATCTCTACTTGGCAACCACAAGCAGGAATGTTCTTTTCCACACGGATTTGGAGAACAATGCAAGGTGTTTTTCCTACAGCCGGCCACACAGGGACCTAGTTCTCCCCACATCTGCTGGTCTGTACAACCTCCTTTCTCATGTCAACATTCCCGTAGTGGCATTTTGTTGGGGATCATCCTCGTTTACATGGAGAGAACAGGGGTCTAGAGGCAGATATCTCAATATCATCCAACTGGACTCTTACACCCTGTACCTTGCAGCTACTCCCATGAGCACCTGGGCTCATCCACACTCACAGGCACCTCAAAGAATCCTCTCCTTGTTCTCTTCTGGAAACAGACAGTCAGGATCCCAAATACCACCTCTTCCCAGACCGCTTCCCCTTAGGACTCTGTGTAAGGAATTTTTAACATCCATTTCCCAGTCTAGCATCCAAATGCATGATATTGTAGTGCAAAGTGCATTTGCAGCTGTACAGCTGTCCTTGCTCTCCACCTCCGGGCTTCTCAGCTTCCTAAAGCTCTTTCCCCATGAAACACTGACCCCCACCCCAGCCCCTGACACCCAGCATTCTACTCCATGCCTCTACATCTGGTGCCTCGTAAGGCCCGTGGATTATGGAAGCTGTGATGGCTATTTCACTTGTATAATGTCTGCCCGTTTCACCCAGGATCCAGCAGTATCAAAATGTCCTTCCCTCTTACGGCTGAGAAATGTCCCACCACGTAGAAGTCTGCATTTTATCGTTCCCATCACAGGACGGCCGACCTAAGTGTTGTTTCCATGGTTTAGCTGTTATGAATAGCGCTGTGGCCGCGGGCGTGCAGATCTCTTCGCGGCCTCACTTTCAATGCTTTCGGGCACGTGCCCAAACAAGCAACTGCCGGATCATAGCTCCATTCGCTATTCACATTCTGAGGCCCATCCATGCTGCCTCCTGCGGTGGCTGTGCCATTTTCCATCCCACCAGCTATGCGCGGGATGCCAGCTTCCTGCCTCCTTCCCCACGCGGCATTCGCTTTCTGCTTTTGACTGGTAATAGCGAGCCTAGGGCCTATGCCAGCGCTCCGCACAGTATCTCTCCGTGACTTTTCTTCCTAAAATAAGAAAATAATAACTTCTCATTTTGTAACTGGTCCCATGCAAGGTTGAATGGGTGGGTGGGTGTCACATAGCTAGTGGGTGTCTGGTGTGTCCCAGGCCAGTTCTCTTAAACTCGCCGAGATTCAGCCTCTGGCCAAAAGGGATATTTTATGTCTCAGTCATGTCTTATCAGATAAATGTATCTGGGAATGAAAGAATTAACGAGTAAATACTGTGTGTGCAGGGTTGTCTAGTGGCAATCTTGGAATATTCTAGCAGCCGCCCATGAATTACGCTCAGACTGAAGGGGGGGGATAGCCAGTGGCTGGGATCTGGGAGTGCATTTCCTGGGAACAGAGCCCCGGGAAAAGGTGCAGAGGGAGCAGAGGCTCCATCTGGCAGGCAAGGCTAGCACATTCCACTCTGATCCAGAGCAATCAAGCAAGGTTGTAATGGGAATGCTAAAGCCAGAGGCCAGGGGCAGAGGCAGGGGGACCTCACTGTTCCCCAGTGGCCTGGCTGACTTCTCAGCACAAAAGACAGAGAGAAGACTGACAGGGAGGCATGGGGACGGCAGCTCTGGCTGATCAGGCATCAGCCCATCTTGATTTGCATGTGCTTTCCCTGGCTCGCATTAACCAACCACACAGCCTGCCTAGAATTAATCAGCATTGCCCTCCCACTGGGCTCTGCTAAGACAAGTTTATTTCTAAGGCCTGAGGAAGGTGGAAGGTGGGCTGCTTGCTGCCTCTTCCTAGAGTAGGTTCCACCCAACACTATATACACACCTACTTCCAGCCCCATATGGGATGTATGTGTGTTTATCTGTGAACTTCCGGAAAGCGCAGTGCTCAGCCCGCACACACTCTGCATGAGTTTCTGAGGAAGGGGTTCCAGGGAGCCTCCTCTGTCCTCATTGTGTATATCCCACATCACCACAGAGCTTGTCCAACTGACCTCCTCAGGAAAGGATGGCCCAAGAAGAACCAGAAGAGTCCAGAGCTTATTCTCAGCATGAAGACAAATGCTGCACTGTCAGCTCCATCCATAGGCAAAGACTATAGGGTGGGAAGAAGGGAAGAGCATCCTGTATCCTTTCCTCCAGATGTGCACAGTCATGTGCTCAAGTAGCACAGGTGTACACACAGTGATGAAAACAGACATCTGCTCTTACATATACACAAGCTTGCACACCCATGTCCACGGATGAATGCAGCCATTTGCACACACACACACACATACACACACAAAGGTGCAGTATAAGCATGTGCTCACATACATGTGTATATGTGTACACACAGTATTCCTGAATTCCGTGCTCCTTTCCTATGGACCATACGCAGTCTTCCTTCATGATCTGGTTACCATACTCTTTTCCCAAGCAAGCCAGTTGGTCACCGGCAGCCCTGACTATCGGCTACAACCTCACACTACACTCTACGTCATGTCTTTGCCACTCTCTACCATGCCATGGCTCCTAATGTGAGCTCTGGGACTAAGCAGGACTGAGCTCCCTGCCAGAGACAATCTCTGGGTTTTAGGTGGAACCAGATGCTGAATCACAAACCCTAGATGTCAGTGAAGGAAGAGCTGGCAACTTCAGAGGAGGGCCAGTCCTCGGGATAATATTCTCACCTAAAAGCTGACCGTAGGCCATTAGCATAAGCCCTGTAGATTCTACCCTGTACTGCCCTATTTCGTGCAGATGACACCTGCTGGTGGTCAGCCAGACCAGGAGGAAACCTGAGATGAGGGTGGGAAGAGCCACATGTGTGCCTATACACATAGAACTTCCACGTGGTCTCTACCACATGTGTGACTGATTCTTAATGGGTCTGTCCCATGTTGCCAGCCTTAACTCAGTGCAGTCATCAGGGCCTCCCAGCTACCATCCTTGAGCTGATAAGAAAGTGAAGCTTGGAATGATGTCATCACCCAAGGTCATGGAGGTCAGCCACTGGGATCTGGGCTTAAGCCACTTGGGCTAATGACGCCAGTGACAAGGAGGGTCCTTTAAGTGGTGCTGGCATGGGATGGGCCACCACTTCCAGAAAGGGCCAGTTCCCAGAGAGTCAGAGCAATGTGGGTCACCCATAGATTTAGGAGACCAGGACAGTACTCGACAGAAGGCACAATAGTGATTAGCTGATCCATCCTTTTGTCCAAGGTAAATATGTACTCACCTCTAAACTCAGTGAGAAAAGCCTTCAACGTGAGGTTTCCAAACACGTAATAGGACACAGGTTTGATGAGACCACCCTGCACCTGGGTTCCAGAGGATGCCATTGTCCACCCTCAGCCATTGGGCATGGCTTACAACTTCCTACTTCTCCACACACAGGGCCTCAGGAGACAAACCCTCTGACTACAGAGAAGTGTTGCTGCGTGTTCCTGTGGCAAGGCTTACCATCAACAGAATAGACATCACTCTCCTGATGTCATCAATGGGGTGTGTCCTCTGTGTTTATGGGTGTCTCTACAGATGGGATGTATGTGTATTTGAGTTGAGAGGCAGGTTTTGAGGGGTCCTGTTAATGTGTAGTGGTGTGGATTAACAGTTCCCCGCGCCACCCCACCTTCACCCCATCTCACACGTAGGAGCTCTGCCCGCAGTGATAGGTGGAGGAGTCATTTGGAAAAGCCTAGCAATGGCCTCTTCCTGCTACATCTGCTCACATTCTGACACTGGCTACAGTGGCCCTGGGCAGTTAGCTGGGTCAACCCGTCTCAAGGCCGGTTTCCTTTCTGGCTGTTTCATGATGGATGAGAACCATGTAGAATAATCCACAGTACAGAGCTGGCAGACGGCATCTGTATTATAGTGTAACATGTCTGTTTCCTACAGTTCCTATAGCATCCATAGATCCAAAGCTTGGAGATGAATGAGCATGTTTTTATCAAGAGCTCTGCATGCACCAAGCAGGCATTTGCTGCCTCCACATCACCGTGTCTGTCAGTCTGAATGGGCTTGAGGAGACGTCATGCTGATTGGTTCATTACAAACTCTGTTCCCTTCCTCCTGATGGGTGGCCAACCATGGGAAACTTGATTTGCTTGAGTGGAGTGCTGGGGCCTCCCTCCTCCCAGGCACTCCTCAGCTAATGGACCCAAGAAAGCATCTTCTCATAGTAGTACAGTCTCTGGGGAAGACAATACAATGCTTGCTTCCTCCTTTGTCCTCACCCATTTCTGGAATGATGTTTGGACGCCCCCACACCTGACCCAGTAACGGACACGGCTTTCTTCAGTTGACTATGCACTCATGTGTTTTGAGGGCGTTGTGAAGACTCAACTTTAATTGAGTCGTGTAATTGTTACACCCCCAGCATCTTTTTGTTTACTATTAGGAGCACCTTTAAGCTACAGGCTTTTCTAAACTGTTTCATTTAAAAAATAATATTGAGCCAGTCACACGGACCAGTGGATAGAGATGCCTTCCACCAAGATTGACAACATGAGTTAATCTCCAGAACCCAGATAGTGAAGGAGGCAACTGAATCCTACAATTGCTTTCTGACCTCCATACGTGCACTGTGGCATGGGTGCACACACACACACACACACACACACACACACACACACACACCACAAATAAATAAATAAATGGAAAAATTTTAAATCCTCACTATTCCTGTAATGTTCACCTTTCAGTTTATAAAAAGCCAATCTTGTTGGGCCTCTTGGGCCCCTATTTCCCATATTCCCCTCCATTTAGCCACATTCTCCCTACAGTCTGGATACCATCCCCAAAATGTTCCTGCCACTTGATCCTTTCTCATTTGACCTTTGAGGGGGATACTGTCTTTACCACACTTCTGAGGGCAGACCCTGGGGGCAGCTAGCCCTGCATCAGAAGCAGCTCATGTGATATAGGACCACAGGAGGAGAAACGAGCGAGACAGGACTCTCGTCAGATTGTGCCTAAGTCCCGAGACCCCGAAGAGGGCCACCACAGAGCCACACTTCCAAATGCAAAAGCAAGGTTTTGTTTATTAAGTACAGGCTAGCACAGGTCTCCTGCCTCACAGTCTGACACAGCAGATGGAGGGAGAAGGACCCTGCCTGCTATTGTAAGGGGTTTATAAAGACAAAAACCACAAAGCAGTCACACGATTACAGTCTCAAAATACAAAATTACTTATCCTATATTATAATTGGCTAAAGGTTAAGTAGAGTTTAGCTGTTATTCTCTGATAGGTTGTCACTGCCGGGGGGGGGGGGCGGGGGTTTGTTCACCCGTAGCAACTGTCCCCTGGTCACGTCCTTGGGACATCTGCTGACCGCTTGCTAACTAACCACTGGGGCTGCTTGGAAACTTATCTGATTGGTCCCTTGTTACCCAGCCGATAGGGGAAGTTAGGTCTCGGCATCTTGTCAGCAGTTTCGTGTAGCTTGGGTTCTTCCATTAGCTAACACATCCCCTCAAAGGGGGCTAGGGACCCCCGGCTTTCCTTCTCGCTGGGAAAGAATGACTGTGGCCACCCACAGAATCACTTTGCTTCTTCCTGATGGCTTTTTATTGAAAACATGGTAGGGAGTGCACCTGGCACTCAGAACTTCCAGGATTTCTGCAGGGCACTTTCTTGGGGTCCACACCCATCCCACCTTTTCTCCACATTTTACCTGGCCCCTGTTTAATGTGGGACACAGGGCAAGAAGGACCCGGTGTCTTAGATTTCTTTCAAAGAGAAAAAGCCAGCCACATCCGTAATCCCAGGTGACAGATACTTGGATAGTAAAGGCAGGAGGGTCACAGGTTCAAGGCCAGACTACCTCAGAAAACTTGAAGCTGGGGAACGTAGTTCAGGGCTACAATAATTGCCTAGCATGGGCAAGGCTTCTGGCTCTATCCTCAGTACCACAAGCAAAATGAAATAACAGCAACAAAAGGGAATAAGAAGAAAAGGGAGAAAAAGAAACAGAGGAAAGTCTCTTTCACTTACAGTGTGTAGACTTTCACAATAAATCTGATAAAAACATCACCAAAAGGGAAAGGGAAATGCAAGCTGGCATGCATTTAAAATTCTTTGGCATGTACCCACAAATTCAGGGAAAAGGGACAAACCAAAAAAAATATTTTTGTTATATAAAACAGAAGAAATGAACATTAATTATTTATACAAATTCCTTCCCAAAAGATCCGCTGCATCCTATAGTCACAGAGACAGCATGTAGGTCTCTTCCTAACCCATCTCTAAGTCTCTTTCCCCTGAGACTTGACAGGAGAGGATCTGTGGCTGAACCCAGGGACTCTAGCCTGCAGTCCACAGTCTCATGACCACCTCCTGGACCTCAGAGGCTGCCACAGGAGCTGGTGTCAGCAGCTGCCTCCAGGGTACCCTCTGAAGCCAAAGGCTTTGTGTCCTTCTCAGACAGGACCGATGGTGGCCCACAGAGCACTGCTTGGCAGAAACCTGGGGGCAGCCGGCATTACATCCAAGGCTGGTTCTCTTCTTCACTTTTGTGAGGCTTGGGTGAGACGCACACTGTGTGAGGAGACAGGGCAGTACAGAGGCTTGGTTGGACACACTGGTGGTAGGCTTTCACTTGACCCCAAATCAGGCCAGCCGTGTCTCCAAGGAATCCCAGGTCCTCTGCTGAGAAAAGAATTAGTAGGGACAATGATCTTTCCTGCTAAGAGCATCAACTGAGTCTATACCCCATCCAGGCCTTTTCTCGGTGTGGAAGGACACACACACATACACACACACACACACACACACACACAGAGAGAGAGAGAGAGAGAGAGAGAGAGAGAGAGAGAGAGAGAGAGAGAGAGAGAGAGACTGACTTTATGAGAAAATACATCATACCTTAGTGTCAGCACCAGAGCAAACAGAAGACTACTGAATTTTAATTTATTTCATTCTGGGCTTGAGTCTCTATCTCATTTTTGTTTGTTTGTTTGTTTTTTAACATTATCATCTTTATGCAGAATCACTTTGTCCCACTGTGTGTGTTTGCAGCCCTCACACATTTTGAGAACACAGCAGACACACAACACAGCAGCCTAACACCCAAAAACTCTGTAAAATGGCTTTATCTCTACTCATTAGTAAGCTCGGAAGGGCTACACAGTATTCCAAAGATACCTAGCCTAAGCCACCGTGAGACCAGTAGGAATCTTCCAGCTCCACTGGCACCCATAGACTCACAAGAGCTAGGGCAAGGCGAGCCTGCTGTGATAGGTTATGGCTACAGTGTGGTGACAGTCTATCAGATGGCTCTTTGGGTTTGTGTTAGGATAAAAGAACACACAGTGGGGGCTGGAAGGATGGAGAAGCAGCATTTGGGGTTTGCACTGCTGATTCAAAGAAGGGAGAAGTAGGCTTGCTTCTCCCCGAGTCCAGCGGTCCATGGAGTGAGTGCTGTATCAGGAGTAGGGGCCAGCAGGGCAGGTAGGAGGAGCAGGAGGATGGGAGGCAAAGGCTGACTGATGACCAAGGGTGGTTGGTACCACCTAGTACCTCCCAGACAGTGGCTCTGGGTGTGAACATCATTCAGTACCTATCACTTGGCACTGGGGGCATCACCACAAGCTGAGGGTCCTATACTCCATCAACCTTGGACTCCAACCAGCCCGCAGCCTGACTGCCCGTCACCTCCATTATTCCTGGTAAAACCACACAGGTTTGATTGGTCTGGCTCCTGGGCAGAAGAAAGAGCTGAGGGAATAGCTCAGCTGTGTCCAAGGCATGTCCCACTCAGATGTGGGGTAAGTTAGCCAATATATCATGGCACGGAGAAGGTCCGGAGGCAGGGCGAGTCCTGCAGCACAAACTAAGGGCAGAGGCGGGGAGCTAACAGAGCTTTTTGTTAGTGTAGTTTCCCATGTTTTCAACAGAAGATTCTGAGCAGAACAGGGAATTCAGAGCAGGCAGCCTGGAAGCCTGGACCCCATTTCCCCCTCCTCTGAGCATCTCTGAGGGACAGATGTTTGCCAACATCTGGTCCAACCTGTGCACTAGCTAGCTTTGGGTCACCCCGGGGAGTCAGCAGCCTGAATCTTTATGAGTATGTGCTGAACATCTACCTGGATCAGGGATGCCCCGGGTGAGAGTAACTCAAGGGAGCTGACCTGCAGGCAGGGAAGTTACCTATAGTCAAATCCTTACTCTGCCTGAGGTGATAGTTTTGCACTTTCTGTAATCAGCATCTCCAGTAAGATCAGGATGCTATACCCACGCCCAGCTTCCTAGGCCAATTCTTGGATGGGCAACTACACAGAAGAAAGTAGCCAAAGTACCGGGAGAAAGAATTGAGAGGGGAGAAAATGACTTTTAAATGCCAGAGGGGAAATCCTCTAATTGCATTAGAAGTATCAATTTGCAGTACTTTACAGTGGCTAAAACAGCTGGTGAGACTGTTGAGGAAATGCAGACTTGACTCTTTGGGAGCTGATTCAGGAATGCCTACCAGGATAAAGATGCTCGGAACTCGAAGCCAGGCATTTCCCCTCCCGCACACGCATCTGTGCACAAAGCCCGGGCTGTGCACTGCGGCACTTCCCTTTGTAAGCTACTGGAAACAGCTTCTAGGATTCTCGGTAGAGAGTCAGCTAACATGCACGGTGGAAGGACAGCGGTGGTTGAAGAGTGAGCAAAGTCCATCAAAAGCAGCAGAGATGCAAACAGAAATGGAGGAAGCAGAGTGTGTGATGTGTATCATGCTTGCATCTGCAAAACAAGCATGCTTGGTGTGTGCTTATATGTGTAGATGTATATACATAAGAGCATGTGTGAGGGTGTGCTTATGTATGTGTGCAATGTGCATATTTTCTCAAATATAAGTGCATATTTATGTAACATGCAAATATTCACATGTGTTGTATATGTGTGTGTATAAAGATACGTATCATTCATCTAGGGTTCTATTGCTGTGATAAACACCATGAGAGAAAACAACTTGGAGCGGTACGAAGAGGAGCAAGAGACAGGGCGAGTCCTGCAGCATAATTTACAGCTTACAGCACAACTTCAGCCTACAACTCTCAGGTTACACTCCATGGATGAGGGAAGTCAGGGCAGGAACTCAAGAACCTAGAGGCAGGAACTGAAGCAGAAGCCATGGAGGAGTGATCCTTACCAGCTTACTCCTCCTGGATTGCTCAGCCTGCTTTCTTTTTTTTTTTTTTTTTTTTTGGTTTTTCAAGACAGGGTTTCTCTGTGGCTTAAAGGCGTGCGCCACCATCGCCCGGCTCAGCCTGCTTTCTTATAGCACCCAGGACCACCATCCCAGGGGAGGGACCACCCACAGTGAGCTGGGCCCTCACACAGCAACCATTATTCAAGAAAAAGCCCCCACAGATTGGTCCACAAGCCAGTCTGATGGGGGTATTTTCTCAGCTGAGGTTCCCTCTTCCAAAATGAGCCGAGCTTGTGTCAAGTGGACTTAAAATTATCCAGGACATTGTCTATTCATTTCTGTATGTATTCACACAATCATCCATCCCTACCCATTTATTCATTCATCCATCCATCTGATCATCAATGAATCATTAATCCATTCATTCATTTACCTACTCATCTACCCATACTTGCATTCATCCATCAATCCATCCATTTATCCATCTATCCATTTATTCACCCATCCAGCCACCCACCTATCTATTCATCTACCCATCTAATCATCTACCCATTAACCCTTGTATCTATCTATTTATAAATCAATCCACCCATCAGCCCACCCATCCACCTGCCCAACCATCCATCCATCTACCATCCATCCATCTGTCCATCCATCCACGACCTTCTCCAATTTTAAGAACTGGAAGAGTGGTGGGAGGGAGTGACATGAGAAGTTGGAGGAAGTGGGAGACTGTGAAGAACTAACTCCACAGAGTTGTCCACTGACGTTCATGCGCCTGCCCCTATATACACATCACACAAAAATAATAAATTATTTTTTGAAGCTGTGTGCCCTCCAGAAAGACCTTGTCAATTACTGAAAGATGGACAAATTCAAAGCGAGTTAGGAGAGATGGGCTGCTCAAATTCTGACCACACTGCCACCTGCTAGTTCTAAGGGTGGACAAAGAGGAAAACCAGCCCACTGATGGAGTGGGTCCCACACAGGGCTTACCTGGAAGGCTAGTTCAGCTGCAGAAGCTTGACTGTTGCCTGGTAGGCATCTACTCACAGCAATAGAAACCCTAACTAAGACGATGGGTCATGCTTACTATGACAGGATTCAGCCTCTGGCCCTTCTCTCTCAAACCTCTTTGCATCCTCAGTCTCCTGGGCTGATGGAATCATCAGGCTAGAAGCGGATACCTGGAGTTCTGGGGTGAGGACTGAGCTGACTGGGCCTGCAACCACAGTCACAGGAGCAGAGGGGACAGGGCGAGCAAACCTGGAATGCAGGAGGAAGTCAGCTAGACCTGGCGCATCATAAACACCTCGGAGAAAATGATTCTGCCCTGATCCTGGCATCCTAAGTCCACGCAGGGCTACTTGGGTGGCACATATAGCAAACGGGCTCACATGCAGCAGGAAAACACAGACACCTGCCGTATACCCACATTTGTAAGGGAGGATGCTTGCCAACGCGGATGCCCACTCGCCAGCTTGAGCGCCAAGCTGCCTTTATTCTCTCCGCGTAACATACATCCTACATTCTTGCAGCACGACTCTCGCGGCAAGCTCCGAGAAATCAATGTCAACAGCAACTTGACTGAGTGTAGAATGTTTTCATTCCGCCCCCGCTCTTCACACTCCTAAATTTGCCTAGATGGATAATTAAAGGACGATTTTCATCTGGTATTTGGAGAATCCAGGCTGCTGGGGTGAAGGCTGGGGTGCTTAGGTTAAGGGAAGGGTATGAAATTACCGACCCTGAGTCTGCAAGTTCCCAGGGTACCCTGACTGGGTACAAGCCAGAGAAAAGGGAGTCTACTAAGGAATGCTACATCTAGCTGCAGGGAATGGGAAGGAGCTGCTAAAAACATTGAGCTGATAATCAATCTCTTTAATCTCTCTCCTCTCTCTCCTCCCTCTCTCTCTCTCTCTCTCTCTCTCTCTCTCTCTCTGTCTCTCTCTCTCTCTCTCTCTGTCTCTCTCTCTCTCTCTCTCTCTCTCTCTCTCTCTCTCTCTCACACACACACACACACACACACACGACACGATGCAAACCAGCCACAGCCACTGCCCCCTGGGTAGGGACACCAATGACTTGGAAAACCTATTCCGTGGGTGCTCATCTGCAAACAAGTTTGGCCAGGACAGCGTGCAGGAGGGGGGCAGTGTTAACCATCTGCACCGGAGCCTGGCTCAGCTGGGGACTGGGCGGATTCCTGGAGTGGGTGCTATCGCCATTCACAGTCTCATTTCCAGGAATAAAATCAGTTCTACCAAAAGCCTCATTCCCTCATCCTCCCCAGAAGCAGACGGGCGGGACAAAAGCAATCATAGGCACTTTGACTTGCTAACCTGATGCTGCCCACGGTCGCCACCCACTCCTATTTCTGCAAAGATGAGAAATCTCTTTGAGGCCAGAAACCAAGAGTTCCTTAGGGTGCAGCAACTGTGAGGACCTTGGCCTAGACCCCACAGCACCACCCTACACCCAGCAAGACTATTATCAAGTCAAAGTTGAGAGGCTTCCATTCCTGAATGAGAGATGGTGCTTCTATCAGCCTGAGACAGGGAGTCAGCCTGACTACTGAACACGGGTCGACGAAGGGAGCCTTTGAGGAGAACATAAGGCATACGTCAGCATGATAGGCCAGGAAATGAACACAACCATCCCCCAACAGATGTCAACTAGGATGAGGGAGTGCCGGGTTAAAGGAGGGGCCAGAAGGACCAAGCAGACTTCGGTGATCCAGAAGACAGCAACTGTAACTCTTCTCAGTCTTGGCCTCAGGACTACACTGAATGACCAGGACAAAGGATGCCGAAGCCCCTGACCCTCAACAGCCACCACCTGCAGCTTCCAAGGAAGCCTGCTCATCATCGAGGCTCTTGTCTACTGATTCACATTTGTTCCCCAAGCAGCAGCTGGCACCTGTTCCAGATGTAGGAGGAGGCAAGCTGCTGGGCGCACACTGAATCAGTCAGAAATGATACCCGGTGCAAGGCTGGCAGACGTCTTGATTTACTAGGAGCTCAGGAGAAGCCAGCTATGACTCCTTTCCACTCGTCCTGATCTGCGCACACATCAGAGCCGGAGAGAGCGATGCAGACGTCCTCAGCTAATGTCCCATGGGTGCTGGCATTGCTTCTGCATGGATCCTTGCTCTGCATGCTTCATATTCTTACCTCAGGTTAAATCCTGGGACAGGGACGCTTCAGGGCATGGCTCAGTCAGTATCTACCATGCAAGCTGAAGGAACTGGGTCCAGTTCCCCAGTGCCCATGTGAAAAGTTGAGTGTGGTAAAATACACATCTATTGCAGAACCATGGTGAGGTGGGGATAGATTTGGAGACTGGAAGATCCCCAGATTTCACTGTTTAGCTAATCTAACTAAATCAGTGAGCTCTAGGTTCAGTGAGAGACCGTGTGTCAAAAAATAAGGTGGACAGCAATTGAGGAAGGCACCTAATATCAAATGCTGGCCTCTGCACACTGTGCATCCCCACACACACACACCAGTACAGGAGCATGTACACACATACACACAAATACAGGAGCATGTACACACACATACACACAAATACAGGAGCATGTACACATACACACAAATACAGGAACATGTACACACACATACACACAAATACAGGAGCATGTACACACATACACACAAATACAGGAGCATGTACACACATACACACACATACAGGAGCTTGTACACACATACACACAAATACAGGAGCATGTACACATACACACAAATACAGGAGCATGTACACACATACACACAAATACAGGAGCATGTACACACATACACACAAATACAGGAGCATGTACATGCATACACACAAATACAGGAGCATGTACACACATACACACAAATACAGGAGCATGTACACATACACACAAATACAGGAGCATGTACACATACACACAAATACAGAAGCATGTACACACACACACAAATACAGGAGCATGTACACACACATACACACAAATACAGGAGCATGTACACATACACACAAATACAGGAGCGTGTACACACACACACACAAATACAGGAGCATGTACACATACACACAAATACAGGAGCGTGTACACACACACACACAAATACAGGAGCATGTACACATACACACAAATACAGGAGCATGTACACATACACACAAATACAGGAGCATGTACACACACATATACACAAATACAGGAGCATGTACACACATACACACAAATACAGGAGCGTGTACACACACATACACACAAATACAGGAGCATGTACACACATACACACAAATACAGGAGCATGTACACACATACACACAAATACAGGAGCATGTACACACACATACACACAAATACAGGAGCATGTACACACACATATACACAAATACAGGAGCATGTACACACATACACACAAATACAGGAGCATGTACATGCATACACACAAATACAGGAGCATGTACACACACACAAATACAGGAGCATGTACACACACATACACACAAATACGGGAGCATGTACATGCATGCACACAAATACAGGAGCATGTATACACACAAATACAGGAGCATTACACACATACACACAAATACAGGAGCATGTACACACACACAAATACAAGAGCAATACATGCACACACACACACAAATACCAGAGCATGTACACACACACACAAATACAGGAGCGTGTACACACACATACACACAAATACGGGAGCATGTACATGCATGCACACATACACACAAATACAGGAGCGTGTACACACACATACACACAAATACAGGAGCATTACACACACACACAAATACAGGAGCATGTACACACACATACACACAAATACAAGAGCAATACATGCACACGCACACACACACAAATACCAGAGCATGTACACACACACACACTATACAGGCTATGTACAGACATGCACACAAATACAGGTACATGTAAGCACACACATACAAGATGGACCTAGCTCCATGACAGCTCTTCCCCCTACCCAGCTAACTCCCCTTGGCCTGTCCCAGTAAGTCCCCTGATGCTTGCAGTCATCAGCCCAGGGGACCGGGCACTCAGGATACTGAGAAGAAAATACAGCACAATGAGCTATGCCACATCAGTAAGAAAGTGGATCTCCAGGCAGGCGAGGAAAGTTTCCACCACGTTGGGATTTTCAAACCTCAGATTTCCACACAAACATTTTGTCCTCCTTGGGTATAACAGGTAAAGTCACCAGACCAAGTGAGCCAAAGCACTTTCCCGAGATCCACATGCCACTGTCACTGTGTGCGTGTAAACTCTTATCATGATAGTGTCTACTATGAGCAAAACAATAGGAAGAGTGAACAGGACCTGACTCAGCCTTGCAAATGGAGCAAGTGCTTGAGAATAATTCCCGTTATCTGCTCTGAGCTCTGGAAGACTGGCAAGGAGGGAACTGAGTGTTTAGTTAACGTTAATCCACAACCACACACCTGCTGCAACAGATGATCTTCTCCAATGTGGCTGCCCTGTGCACCCTTTCATTCACGCTGCCTCTGGAGGGTCCTGTGTCTCCTCTCCTAGATCCTGGGCTGTCTCTGGCATCTCAGCCCACACAGTGCCGAGGAACAATGGGATGCAACTTCTAAGAGCAGATTATAAAAGGCCACATGTTCCCTTCTACCTTGTCATGGACAACCTCCCTCAGTGCCCAGCAGTGTGCTGGCAGCAGCCAAGCAATCAGCTGCACCGAGCACCACACACTCAGGTTGCATCCAGCGGCTCCGGGTGTGGCCCCTGCTGACAGAGACATCAGCAGCTGGGGATACAGAGACTGTGACCCCAGGTGAGGCCAGCACAGCTGTCTGGCTACCTCAGGTCACACTATGAGAGGGAAAACACTATCTCCTCAGACCCCAGTCATCCTGGCAGACCTATGAGCAAGGTCAGCACTGACTGTAGTTTAAGTGTTGAGTTTAGGGTGACCTGTTCCCCACGATCAGTGCGTGAGAGAAATGGGGCTGCCGGAACAGGGACTGCTGGAACTAAACCCTAAGGAATGTGCCATTGACTCTGATGGAAGGGCAGCAGAGGAAGCAGGAGAGGCCCCCAGGGAAACTGGCCAAGAAGCAGAAGCCTGAAGGCAGTTCTGAACACCTGAAGGTGCCAGAAGTTGGTGGTGAGGGCAGGGATGGAGGAAAGAGGAGATGGGGAGGTGGGAAAGGAGGGAGAAGGGAAGAAGATAAAAGGAACAGAGGAAGAGAAGATAGGAGAGAAGGGAGAGAGGGACAGGGAGGAAGGAAAGGATAAAAGAGGAGAGACGGGAGAGAGGGAGGAAGGGAGAGAGGGAGAAAGGAAGGGAGGGAAGGAGGGAGGGAGGGAGGGAGGGAGGGAGGGAGGGAGGGAGGGAGGGAGGGAGGGAGGGAGAGAGGGAGTGAAGAAAATACTAGCTAAGGCTTTGATGACAGAACCTTTGTCACATTGGTACCACTGTGACCTGTGGCTTTGTGACAACAAGAACCTACTTTCATGAACTTATAAACTATGTTTCAAACAGAATATTCAAAGTCACAGTGCTGCTTCGGGACCCACGATGAAATACTCGAAGAGAACGGTACATTAAAGGCTGACCTGTTAAACATGAAGGGCTGAGTCTAGCTGCCCCAGGAGATAAACCCACGCTGCTTGTGCTCCTGCGCATACGACAGAGCACAGGGAGCATAGAGATGACTTCCAGGGGTTCTCTCCTGGTCCTCTTCCCGTCCATGTAAATAACTCCCAACGAATCAGCGTGACCACAGAAGCCAATGCTGGTAGATGAATGAAAACTAGTGACCAGAAAGTTCTGGAGTCACACAAAGAGGCAGGTCCTGGAATGAAACCTGGGAGGTTGGCCTGTAGCCATGTTAAAGTCCATAGTCTGTTCTGCCACTGAAGGCCATGCCTAGGTCTGTGATCCTACTGCAGCCAGGGCTGTGTTGATGTCCATGGCCCATATTATGACCAAAAGCCACGTGAGTGGTTCGTGATCTATGCTGCCACCTAAAACCATGCTGATGTCTGAGGTCCGTGCTGCTGTAGAGGGCCACATTGGGGCCGGTGGTCCTGCTGCAGCAAGGACTGTTGATGCCGGTGGCCTGTGTTTCCACCAAAGGTCAGGAGGATGTCTGTGCTCTGTGCTGCCACCAGAAGCATATGAGAAAAGGGGATGAAGAAGGCTTCTGTGATAACCTCTACTCCCAGCCCAACCACCCCCTGAACATGTAACAGACAGAACGTCATCAAAGAGAACTGCTAAAATTGGTGATGAGGATGCTGAAGTGTAGCTCCCCACAGCTGATGGCTTCCTTCCTCTTCTTTTTTCCCTTCTCCTTCTCCTCCTCCTTCTTTCTCTTCTTCTTCTTGGGAGGGAAGTCGCAAGGGTGGGGTTGCAGACCTGGGAGGACTGGGAAGTGAGTGTAATTGGAATGTGTGCTGTGAAATTCCCAAAAAATCAATACAAATGTTATGTTGGTGGGGGCGGGGAGAAAATGGGGAGGTTGGGGATGTGTGGGGTTCAAATCGTGTCAAGTTCCTGTGGCGTGTTCAGAGAGCTGCGTGACCACAGGCAGGGAGCCCTCCTGCCTCCATCTGGAGGGCACATGGGGACAAGCAGGTGAATGAGGGACCAGGGGAGAGAAAGCAGAGGAGGAGAACTGGCTAGCTTCCTATTCAGAATTGCTGTCTGGATTTGGGCTGTGCTGTGAAGTGTGAAGCAGGCAAAAAGAAGGTAGAGCTGCAATCCAAGCTCCCATTGTGATGGTCAGTTTGTGTCATTTTGTGTGACACAGTTTGCTAGTTCCTTTGGTAACATAGTGACTAAACTCTGGACCTATGTAACCTAAAGAGGAAAGATACATTTTGGCTCAGTTTCTGAGGGGTCAGGCTGTCATGGCAGAAAGGGATTGTGGGAGGTGGCCAGACAGAGCAGGGCTCTTATGATGGCCAGGAAGCAGAGAAAGGAGATGCTGCAACTGGCTGGCTTCCTCTTTCCCTGACTCTGGATGGGCTCTCAGTCTGTAGCATGGCACTACCAGCATTTAGAGGTCTTCTCCCCATGGTCGATTACCTGTAGAAAGACCCTCAGACACACCACTGGTGCGCCTCCACCTCCTAGGTGATTTCAGGTCTCATGAAGGTGACAGTGAAGATAGACAGTCACAGTTTGACCCAGTGACGAGATACCTGGACAGTCAGCTGACCAGTACGACTAGGTGTGTCTCGGACGGTGTTTCCACTGTGGTTAATATTTGTGCTAATGAGCCCTCCACAGTGTGCTGGGATGACCAGCCTAGCAAAGGTCAGAAAGAACTGGAAGAGGAAGAAGTGACACCAGCCCTCTCCTATTTGACTAGGGGTCACACCAGGGTTCCTCTGGCCTTTGGTCTTGAACTGGAATCGATGCTCTTGTTCAGCAATTTGCCAACCCTGTGACTCCCAACCTATGTGGTTACGGAAACTGGTTCCCCCCCACACACCTTTCTCTCCAACTTTTATCTAACCAAGTAATTTGGTTATTAAGACAAAACAAAAAATCGGGGGTGGGGGGGGAGAGACAATATAACAGAATCCAAAGTCTCAGAACATAACGATAACGGTCTCTGGAATTATCTGACATTTAAAGCATCGAGACCACGTGAGTCACTGTGAAGAAGAGACGCTGAGATGAATCAGCCCTGAGATGAGCAAATGCTGGGATTACTAGACAAAAGCTGCTATTTTTAATGGTGATATGTGCAGAAAAGGAAAATGTTCTCATATTGGATGGAAAGAGAAAAACACTGCAGAGGGAAATTTTAAAAATCATTACATTTATTTATGTAGAGTGCGTGAGTGTGTGTGTGTGTGTGTGTGTGTGTGTGTGTGTCTCCCAAGTACGGAGGTCAGAGGACAATCTCCAGGGGTCAGTTATATCTATCTAACCTGTGGGTCCCGAGGACCAAACACAGGCTGTCGGGCTCGTCAGCAAGCACCCTTACTTGTTGAGCCAGTTTGTCAGTCCAAAGGGGGAAGAATTGAACTGGAAAAAAAAAGAAAAGAAAAAAATGAAGCAGTCACCTGGTGGAGGAAAGAATGAGCGTTTTATAGTTAGAAACACCAGACCCACCCAGTGTGCAGGAAAGAGGAAATGCAGAGTACCCCAGGAACCCAGGGAGGATTTAAAAAATCATAGATGTAAGCATTTGAGTCTCAAAAGAAAAGGAGAAACAGTGGGTCGAGGAGGAGATAAAACAAATGTCGCCAATGTCACCAAATTTCATGAAAGGCGATTCTCAGAGACCCACAAATTAGACCCATCCACAGGAAACCACATCTAGACACATCAGAGTCAAAGAGCTAAAGCACAAGTTAAAAAGTTAGCATTAACCAGTGCCACATTTGTGTGTGTGTGTGTGTGTGTGTGTGTGTGTGTGTGTGAATATTCTCTATTTGGCTAAATGGTGAGACTAAAGCAACTTGCAACCCCAGAACTAAGCATCTTTTCCTCCATCCTTGCCTTCCCTGCTCTGTAAAGGTTGGCCCCTGAAGATGTATCTCCATTGCCTGCCATTCTCTGCCTCATCCTCCTTGGCTACCCTAGCAACGGTCAGATCTGGACTGCAAATGCTTTAATCTTCACAGTACCCTGAGGGAAGTACCCCTGTAGGTGCCCCAGCATCCAAGCAGACGGCGGCTCTAATTCTCGCACCAGGGAATCCCCTATTTCAACCTTTCCTCCCAAATTAAAAAAGCCTATACTAGGGGCTGGAGAGATGGCTTGGCAGTTAAAAGCACTGACTGCTTTTCCAGAGGATCCCAGGTTCAATTCCCAGAATCCATATGTCAGCTTACAACTGTCTAAAAGTCCAGTTCCATGGAATCTAATATGCCTACAACAGGCATATATACAGTCAAAATATCAATGCACATGAATTAAAAATAAATATATTTTTATAAAACGTCTATACTGCAATGGAATTGTTCATACACTTGTCTGCCTTTCCCTCCATTGGTATTGTTGATGGAAGTAGAGGAAAAAGACAGAAGAAACCCAGTGTCTTAGTCAGGGCTTCTCTTACTGTGAAGAGACACCATGACCACGGCATCTCTTATAAAGGAAAACATTTCATTGGAATGGCTTTTAGTTTCAGAGATTTAGTCCATTATCATCATGGCAGGATATGGTGGTATGCAGGCAGATATAGTGCTGAGAGTTCTACATCTTGATCCTCAGGCAGCAGAAAGAGACTATGAACCATACACGGGTAGCTTGAACCTATGAGACCTCAAAGCCCATTTCCACAGTGGCACACTTCCTCCAACAAGGCCACACATACGCCAACAAAGTCACTCCTAATAGTGCCACTCTCTATGGGCCAAGTATTCACATCCATGAGTCTATGGGGGCCATTCCTATTCGAACCACCACCCTCAGTGTACATGATCTCAAAGCTCTAATCAGAAATAAAGACAGGCCCAGCGTGATGGGACACATAAGATCCCAGTGCTGGGGAGACTGAGACTGGATGATGACAAGTTCAAATCCAGTCTGGGCTGCATAGTAAGATCTTGTCAAAGAAAAGGAAGGAGGAAGAGCAAAACAGAGCACAAGGTGGAAGAGTGAATCTGTACTCAAATATCAGCTGGGTACAGACTCTGGTGAGAAGCAAGAGTTCATCAGAATGGGCTTTTGAAAAACAGGCCATACCTGTGTACTGTCTAGTAGAGAGGCACTATTAAAAATGTTTATTTCAATTATTTATATTCATGTATGTCTGTGGGTGGGTATATAGACCTAAGTGCAGTGCCCTTAAAATCCAGACGAGGCATCAGATCCTACAGAGCTGAGTTACAGGGGACAGTGAGCTGTCTGCTGTGAGGGCTGGGAAACAAACTCAGGTCCAGCAAGTGCAGTAGGCTTGGGCTGGAGAGGTGGCTTGGCAGTCAGGTGTTCCAACTGCTCTTGAGCCCACAAACTCACACCCATCTGTAACTCCAGTCCTAGTTCTGAAACCTGCAGCCCAGAGGTCTACCCCGAGAACTCAAAGAGGCAAACTCGACCCAGAAGGAGAAAATGAAAGAGAGGAGGAATCAAACAGGAAACCAACAGCAAGAGGAGAGACAGACACTAAGAGAGGGGAAGAAGCCAAGTTTGAAAAGATGGAGCAACTGAAAACAGGTGAACCAAAAGAACAAAACAGCACAAACCAAAAATATTGTTTCACTTCTTACACGCATCCAGAGAGTGACAAGATCGGGAGTGACAAGCTGCCAACCCTTCTAAAGATAATGTGACAAACAGCTTTATGCCATCCAGATTGACAACTACGGTAAGAGGAGAAATTCCTTTAATAAAATACAGCTTGCCAAAAAGTGTGCTATCAGAAGACAAAAACTCTCTCCTTTAAAATTACTGTGTGTGCATGTGTGTGTGTGTCCATGTGTGTGAGCGTGCCTGCACATGGGTGTGTGCCTATTCCATGTTCACACAGTGCCCTCTGAGGCAGGCGGTAGATCCCCTGGACCTGGAGTTACAGGTAGGTGTGAGCCGCCTGATTTGAGTGTCAGGAACCGAACCTGGGTCCTCTACAAGCCCAGAAGGGCCCAACGGCTGAGCCATCTCCCCAGCCCTTGGATAGTTACTTTTTAAAACAACTTTTCCATTATAAAACAAACAAATTGGGTGCTCAGCCTTAAACTCAGTCCTGCCTCTATGAGAAGCCCCTCTATGTTCCCCAAGCTATGTTCAAGCCCAAGGGATACCTGCCCCTTTCTGAGTAGAGCCAGAGGAGGAGTGGATGGGGGGGAGTATATGGGAATGGGGGTGCAGGAGGAGAGGAGGCAGGGGAAACTGTAGTCGGCATGTAAAATAAATGAAAAAAAAGTTAAAAAAAAAAAGCGTCTCCAACAAGAAAAATCTCAGACCCAGTTGGTTTCACTGGCGAAGTCGTGCATCCCAAGAAAATTAACACAAATCTACACAAACTCTTTCAGAAAACAGAGGGGGAAGGAAACCTCAGTACTCATTTGTGAGCCTGGCAGAACCTCTATGCCAGATGGAAAAATTCATTAGAAAACTTTCAAAACCTCCCTGAGTGTTCTCTGTCATGAACACACTGAAAAAAACACCCTCAACAAAATGTCCGTGACTCATGAAATCCAGCAACGTATAAAAAGATGATGCGCTTCGGCTAGGTGGGGTTCATACCAGAATGCAGGTGGTTCTGACATTTGAAAATTGACCAGTTAATTCACCATATTCACTGCAGAAATCATTTCAACAGGTACAAAGTGCCATTTGGCATGATTAAATCGAATAGAAAAAGCCCAATACAACACTCACAGACTGAGGCTCGTGCATATTCCATGTTCTTCTTGTGAGATCAAGGGCCCCTGCTCTCATCACTTTCCCATGGTGTTTATTGGATGATTTAGAGATTGCAAAAGGACACCAAGAAAAAAAAAAGCAGCACAGATCTGCAAAGATATCAGCCAGCCTTTATTAATAAGTGAAGAACTGCTGGTGTAGAAACTGCTGAGAAGCCCCTGCCAGAACCTAGTGAAGCCAGCAAAGATGCACCCTACAAGCCCCAGCTGCATCTATTAGCCAACAATTAGGAAAGGAGGTTTTAAAGCCTCCTGTGAGAATACCACCCAAGAGCACAGAAGGATAAATTTAACAAAGCAGGTGATTCGTGCTCCAGACAGTCATGGGCATTGCCAAGAGAAGATGACGACGGTATCTCCAGAAAGCAGAACTAAGATCCCATCTGTGTCCTGAGACTCCAGAGCCCTGAGCAAGCTGATTCTCCATAGGGGAGAAGTCAGTGTGAGTCAGTGAAACCTCAGCAACCCTTCTAGAGGAACTGACAGGCAGGGGGGTGAAATTCAAATGGAAACGACTTCTAGCCAAAGCCATGTTTTCCCAAACAAAATTGAAGTGCGTAAACCACTGGGCATCAAGACTCACCATGAGCGTATAGTAATAAAGGCAGAGTCGGGTGTGGTAGTACAGGTAAGAACATAATGTCAGAATCCAGCTGCTGGGGCAACAATGCCAGCAGCAGCCATTCTCCTCTCACAAGCACCCCACAGGCACCCCGAGAAAGCCTTTGTGAGTCCCCAGCGCACAGACTCCCTGGTGCCAGGGTCTCTCAGCTGGGAAGTGAGTTTACACCAAAGAGGTTATTAGTGGCTACATATCCCACTTCTCACCTGTTCCCTGCCTCCTTCCTTCTGCCTGGGAATCAGAGAGCCTGGCTATAGGCAGGGAACCTCCCCACCCTCAGAGAAGTGGAAGAAGAGACTCTACTCTGCCCTGTGAGCTCTGATTCCTCTCCTCAGAGCCCCCACCATTGCATCTGTCTCCAGTGCTGAGGCCTGAGTCGCCTTGGAGTCCCCACCATGCTGTTGCCCCGGTGCCTGTCTGTCCGTGATAGTGAGAAGGCTTCTAATAAGTTCCTTTCTCCCTAGTGATCCGTCTGGGTCTTGGAACCTCCTCATCCCAAACCTTTCAGCATACACCCAAAATCCCAGTAGTAGGGAGGTTGGAGCCGAGGATTTCTGTAGGTTCAAGGATAGCCCATACTATTTAGAAAGTTCCAGACTTCCTAGGGCTATGTAGTGATATCCTGTCTCAATAATAACAACAATAGTAAAGAGGCTGGGGGTTGACTTAGTGAATAAAGCACTTGCCACACAAACTCCAAGACCTGAGTTCAAATCTCCAGGGCCCATGTAAACCTGGATGCACTGGATCCCAGTGTTCCTGGGAAGGTGAAGATGGGAGAGTCCTTGGAAAATTTGGGGGCAAAAGTAAATAAGAGACCCTGCTTCCACAAGGTGTAAGGTGGGACCAACATTAGGTTGCCCTCTGACCCCTATACCTGCACAATGGTAAGTGTGAACCCACACTCATGCAGCACACAGGAATGAGCACACACACAAAGAATTTTTTTAAAATATAGACCTTTGGGAAAAGGTACCCCATATAAACACTTAACACTTAAGAGAGTCCAGTAGCACTCCTACAGGTGATGTTAAGCAGAAGTTCCATGGGGCACAACTATGTCTCCAACTGGGAGGAAGGCCACTTGGGCAAATATTCCTGAGCCAGTAAGAGAGAATGTGAAAGGAACTAGGTACTATTAATTTCACTAGGAGAAATGCCACTGACCCAAAGCATGACCAAATTAAAGCCAGCTTCATTCATGTACATAGGCTGTCTCTGCCTAAGGTGAGATCAGCTTTGGACACAGGAGAGATAGGGTTTTTATAGCTCAGGAGTGGAGGGGTTTCCAAACGGGGAATTTGTCTGGCAAATACGCGGGGTTATGAGGCAGAACATAAGCAGAACAAGTTGGTCATAACAACCTCCTGAAACAAAGGCACGGGTGCCATTGTCTAAAACAGGCAGGACAGAATCATTTGTATTTACAGTTAGAAGAGGAGCATAGCTTACTCCTGAAAAACAGAGAGTTAGTCATAATCAGAAACAAACCTCATTTGATTTTGCTATAAGATGGTTTCCAAGCCCAAAACAGCAGGCTGATTTATTAACATCAACCCCAGTCTACCTCATATACAAAGACCAGAACCACAAAAGCTCAGGAGAAAATCCTCCCATCTTAGGGGCAAGAATGCCCTGGTTTGGTCACAAAGCACAACTTTCAAAATAGAAATGGATACATTGGACTGGCTGGAAAGTTAAAACCTTTGGACTTTGGAAATACCACTAAGAAAACAAAGTCGGGACAGGGAGATGGCCCAGTGGGTGAAAGTGCTCTCCACCAAGCCAAGCAACCTGAGTCTGATCTCTGGGATCTACTGATGGAAGGAGAAAAAGGACTCCCAAGAGCTGTCCTCTGACTTTCCCACATGCAGGGGCACACACAGACCCAATTAATTAGTAGTTAATTAAAATAAAACAAAGCAAAGGACAGAGTGGGAGGAATATTCAAAATCTCTATTTGACAAAAGATATGTCTACCCAAAATATGTAAAGAAACCTTAGAACTCACTAAGATTATGACCCCCTAAAGCAAAGGGTAGGACAGTGCAGAGGTGCTTCCATCCTGCATTCTTACCGAGGCCATTTCAGGTTTAACGAGAATTTAATCTCCTTGATGGAGAATCTGTGAGAAGTTACCCAAGCACCACGATGCCCCAGCTAACTGATTCTCATAGCTTCTGTTACACTGTCTGCTTGCACAAAACTCCCCGTGCAACTGCTGTGCAGCGGGATATTATTTGTATTTCGATAAATAAATCTTGCCTGAAGACCAGAGGCAAAGCTAAAGCCACTAGAGGTCAGGTAATGGTGACACATACCTTTAATCCCAGGACTTGGATGCCAGAGTCAGATGGATCTCTGTGAGTTCAAGGCCACTCTGGGCTACACAAGGTCAATGCTGAAACAAATCCAAGTGATGGTGGCTCACCTTTAATCCCAGTCCTAGGGAGTCATGTGCCCTTAATTCCAGCACTAGAGGGAATATAAAATGGGAGGAGAGAGAGGCTTAGGTTGCTCAATTTGTGGTCACCCAGCCTTGGTAGAATTAAGACTTCTCTAGTGGCTTGGCTGCTTTGCTTTTCTGGTTTTCAAGCTGAACCCAAATTTCTGTCTCTGGGTTTTATTATTCATGCTGCACTGCTGAGTGAGATACCAGGATGTGGGTTTTGTCTTTAAAAGCATCTTGGTCTAAAAGCTCGGGGCTACATTTGGGTTCTCAAATATGTGTAGTCCCAGCTGTCCGGAACAAAGACTTCCAGTTTACTATAAACTGTGTCTGAACAGTTATCTCTTGTAGGCTCCCGGTAACAAGGTGACCCTTCTCTGCCTCCTCTCGGGTGAGGACATTTGGATACTCACAAAGAAGACAAAGAAAAGAGTAACTCCCTAAAGCACTGTCACAGGACAAACATGAGCCAGGGAGTAGGGCAGGAGGCTGCTGGGGAGGTCAGGCTACAACCCAAGGTGGTTCTAACCTACCCAATCAAAGCCACAGATGTGCGGCATATGCAATAGTCCTGAGCCCTTTAGAGAGATAAGGGGCATGCCTCAGCCCCACGGGAAAGAAGAACAGCCAGGAAACATGGGAAACGTGATTCACATAGACAACAAAGTCTGATTTCATCCAGGAAGGAGGCACTCAGACAGGAAGATGGAGTCCAGTGTGGATACTTCTGTTGCCTCTAGCTCCTGGTGCCTGCAGCATGGTTGACCCGCTAGAAATGACATTCAGCTCAGGCTATGTAAACAACAGGTCCCAAGGAACTGGAATTTCTCCAGGTATCTCATGCTGAAAAAGGAAAAGGCTGAAGCCTGGTGACATTTACAGCGGGAGGTGTGGGGTGTGTGGGGATGTGTATGGGAGGAGAGTCGTTACAGTTGGGATAACTTTGTAGGAGAGATAATGGCAGGTTGGTGATGGGGACCACACCTTTATCAGAACTTACCCTCTATTTAAACCTGAACCTTGTGCCGGGACTCTGGAGATGGACTTGGGGCTGGGTAGGGCAGGGGGATCACTGAACTACTTTATCTGTCTTCCAATGTGATCATGTTGAATAAACATGCTTCTTGTTTTTAGTTTTGTCTCTTTAACTGGCCTGTTGAGGCTGACAGTTTGTCTTGCTAGCCTGGGCTCTGATTCTAAAACTCTAGTTAACAGCAGGATGCCCCTGGCCATCCCAGACAGCCCTCCAAGAGGTGTAGGCAGGTCTAGCTGGAAGAATGAAGCCAGAGGTATGGAGACAAGGGTAGACTCCAGCAGACTGACCACCCCTCCTGACCAGGGTGGGCACCTGGGAAGGCTTTAGGGAAGGGAGCCTGAGATGCTGGTGACAACGGCTGATAAATAGTCCCAGATCCAGCATAGTCATCAAGCCCCCACCTAGAGGACTGGGGTGGGGGTTTCTTCTATGCAGATTGTATGATAGGGCCAAGCCAATCTGGTCCCAGCACGTTACCACAGCTTTTTCCATGGCCAGAGATGATGTCACCATATTGCCGAGGAGGCAGAGATCTTTGCTGTCTGTCACACCTGTCCTCACTTCTCATGAATCTGCGCCCTCTGAGCAGTGTAAGTAAACATGGTTCTGGTTCTGGCTAGTCACTTGGGGAGCCAAAGCCCACAGGAGGGCCCTTGCTTGATCCTTTGGTAAAGCCATCACTTTTCAAGCTTAGAAACCTGGAAACAAATAAGGTCAGTCAATGGCCAGCTTCGCTCCTGTCCACTGGCCACACCAAGGTGTCCTGTGAGCTTGCTTCTGGAAGTGGGTTTGATACAGATACCCCTCTCGTCTCTCCCCCTTTCTTTCTTTCTTTCTTTCTTTCTTTCTTTCTTTCTTTCTTTCTTTCTTTCTTTTCTTTTCTTTTTTTTTTTTATGAGATAGGGTTTCTCTGTGGTTTTGGAGCCTGTCCTGGAACTAGCTCTTGTAGACCAGGCTGGTCTCGAACTCACAGAGATCCGCCTGCCTCTGCCTCCCAAGTGCTGGAATTAAAGGCATGCGCCACCACCGCCCGGCTTCTCTCTCCCCCTTTCTCCACTCTTTCCTGTCTCTCCCCTCTCTTTCCCCTGATTAGCTTTCTTGTTTCTGTCTCCTTCCCCCTCTCTCCTCTATCTCTGTCTCCTTTCTCTGTTCTGTGTCTCCACTCTAATTCTTGTGTCTCTGGCTCTCCCCTCTCCCTACCTCTCCCCTCTCTCCCCACTTCCCCATGAGTAATTCTGATGGAGCATGGAACATTAGCAATAAAGACAGTGGAGATGACTGGGTCTTATCTCCTTTTGTGTTTTTCTACACCAGTGACCATCGCTAGTGCATTTAATACCTTGTGAACAAATAACCTTTGTCCTTAACCCGAAGCCCCAGGAAGGCAGCAGATGAGGTTCCAGGCTCACTACGCACCCTTTCTGCAGATGGACCTTTGTACCTTTGAGGTAAGATCCCCATGAAAGCAAAGGAGCTGTAGGTGAGGGAATCCTGCCTGGACTGGATTCTATGGGTCCTGGAGTTAGGGAAGCCTCTGCTACTTCCCAGTCCTGTAACTTTGAGCCGGTACTTCCCCTCATGTCTGCCTCAGTTTCCCCCTGAGTGCCTAGCTCAGACTGTGAGGGAGGAAGGAGACACTGCAGCTCAGCGCCTGGCACAAGCTTGTGTTTAGTAGGGCAACTTGCTTCCTTCTCTTCCTGTACCCTGAAAACTCACAACTGCAAGAGTGGGATCCCGAAACAGCATCCAGCTATCCCGTCCTGGTAGGGGAATGGCCAAATCAAAGAGACGCCGTGTGGTGCAGGGGAAAGCGTGCACCCTAGAAGCCTGCAGAACCTGGCTCTGCCACACCTGAGGCAGAGACTTCACACTCCTGAGCTTCTGCTTCCTCAGCTTAAGAAGGTGGAGGCAGGGGAGCTCAAATATAGAAGTGAGGATGCGTGTCCCACAAATATGCCAAATACACACATAGTCCTGAGATTGGGATCCGTGACAGGATCAGCACAGCCTTGTCTTCTTCCTGCTCCCCTCACCCAGGAGAACCTGCTATCCTGCAGACCCACTGTGGGAGCTACTCGGAACCTGCCTGCTTCCTGCTGGGAGTCTGTGCTCCCAGACAGGAACCAGCTCACCAAGCGAAGACCCACTGCAAGGGTGACATCGAAGAGTCAGGTTCTGATTTGGTGTGCAGAGGTAGAGACCGGTCACTAAGTAATGGTGTTCTGAGCCACTCCTGGGGATCTTGGACCTTCTGCCAAGCCTGTTGGGTGTGAAGATATCTCCAGAAGCCCATGGAGTATATATACTGACAATGTCAAATGCACCCTGAATCTCTTCTAGTCTGGGCTGCCCCATGGTCCTGGATTTGGTGGGGTCCATGAAGGGTCCTCTGTTGGAAATGCCCATCCAGTCTCTTCTCAGGGGACGAGTGGTTCACAGCTGGTCTATGTTGCCTGTCCTATGAGCTTCCTGGTCTTGGTGGATGTCCTTGCAAAGGGAGTCCATTGGGTTCCCTGGGTGCTGAGCTTGTCTGGGGCTTCAGCTTCATCCAACATCCCACAGGCAAACCTGCTCAGAGCCTCTTTCTGGCTCTAAAGCCAGTGGAATGGACTTGGACCTTCTCCCTACCCTGTTTCTCTTGCTGTCTCTGCCCATGGTCCACTGGCACTCAAGCCAGTGTGTGTAAACTAGCTAGTTTCCCTTCCTTCCCTTAGCCCACCTCGACCCCAGCACCCCAGCTCTGGCCTTCATCAGAACAACACACTCCAATACTCTTCTGTAGCTCTTCTGGCCTCACATGAACCAACTTGGTGCCCCCAGAATGATGTCCTACCCTCGGGGGCCCCACTTAAACTCCCCGCTCTCTTCTGAGAGTAAGAGTCCCAAAATGGAAGCCAGACAGACCCCTCCCCTCCCTACTTGAGCCCCCCCCTGAAAAGTCTGCCTTCTCACTCATAGAACAAAATCCTCAGGTCATACACGCTGGCCTCAAATCCATCTTCACCTCACATCATCCTCCTGCTTCCATTGTTCCTCTCTCTGTCTCTCTCTCTACCTCTCTCTGAATATATCTGTGGTTCTCTCCCTGTTTCTCTACCATCAGTATTTGTGTGTCTCTCTCTGTGTCTCTGTGTCTGTATCTCTACTCCTGCTTCCCCCCACATACCTGTAAAGCCACCAAGTCTTACAGGTACCCCCGCCGATCTGCCGTGTAGGAAAATGAGCCCAGCTGGAAATGCAAACCTGATTGAGAGGGGGACGCAGGGGCAATTTGACTTGCAGAGGCCTATCTAGGTGGTCTGGCAGAGGGAGAGGCTGAGGGTGTTAGCTGCCCCTAGTCTGGAGTGACATGGCCACAGGCATGGAGGAAATTCCTGAATGTCTGAAACCAAAGGTTTCTGGCACGTGACAAAGGTGGCTATAAGATGAGAAATCAAATTATATATGTGTGTGTGTGTAAAATTTTATCTATATACATACATACATGCCAGGAATGGTGGCTCATGCCATAATCCCAGAATTCAGGAGGCAGAGGCAGGTAGATCTTTGAGTTGGAGTCCAGCCTAGTTTACAGAGTTCCAGAACAGCTGGGGCTACACAGAGAAACCCTGTCTGGATAAACAAAATATAAATAAATAAATAAATAAAACAGAAAAAAAAACATTTAAAAACGATGGGAAGATATGAAGACCAGAAAGTAGGTGACTTGGCTAGGAACACTGATGGTTGAGAGCCGCAGGATCTGCCACTGGGCTGGTTGTGAGGACCAAGAGACCCTGGGTCTTTGAGAGCCAGGCTGAGCTCCTGTGTGCTCAGTTACAGCAATAGAAGAACAAACTCACTGGTGATGGGAACGGGAAAGAGCCGGGCAGAGCTGAGTTGGTGGGAGTGGACCTGCAGGCTTGGGAGTTATTCGGTCTAAGAGAGCTGTCGCTGCAGGCTAGGTGTGAGTCTATAATTCAAGGGAGAGAGGCATGAAAGGATGTGAGCACTGAGACGGGGGAGAGTACCCAGCATGGAGAGCTGAGGCCTGAACTCGGTCACCTCAGTCTTTAATGATGGCAGCTTGGTGAGACCACAAAGAGCTGAGGAAGGCAAAGAGGGCATAGAAAAGAAAGCTGTGCCCAGCCCAGAGGCAGTCATAGATCCATTGAGGGGTAATGGCCATTGTGGAGTCAGTGCCAATGAAGCCATTACCAGACTGTAGACATTGCTGGTAAACTCCTCCGGAGTGGTCCTGAGGAGCAAGACTTGCCACCAAGGAGGCTGGGAGGAGCAGCAACAGACTCAGCCAGTGATGACTTGTAGTTCTGCACGGGGATCTAGGAGGGGAGCATGGTTGATGCTGGCAGGAATTGGGGTGAATCTTTCCTGAAGGTGGGCAACCAGCTATGTGTTGTTGCTGACAGGAATGAACAGGTGGAGACGAGAGACTGGTCTCCTGGGCCACAGCTTATGGCCACAGCTTATCTATCTATAGAATGAAGTGGAGGAAGGCCCGACTTGGGGGTCACAGAGTGGAGATGGGGTGAGGCAGTAGGCTCCCCAGAGGGCTCCCAGTTAGTTTCCCCACAGTAACAAGAACATAGAGTTGGGGGTTAGAGGGAGTGTACTTGAGTGGGAAGGGGGATCAAATGATTCCTGGGAGCCCTTGGGACCCTTGAGTTGGAAGGGTAGGACGTCAAAGTGGGAACAGAGTTTGTAGTGCCTGCTCTGCTATCTGGGGGCAGGGGATGGGGGACAGGCAGCTGGGCTTAACACAGCCGGCGTGGCCAGGAGGACAAGAAAGGTAGTGATTAGGCAGGAGTTGCTGCATCATGGTGCTATGTAGAGCAAGAATCATCCAGAGGACAGAAGCATCCCAGGCCTTCGTCAGGCCAAGGGTTCAATAGGAACTTGTATCGTCTCATGATCAGCCCAGAAGAGGGGCTGAAAATTGCAAATAATTGGGGTGATGGGTTGCGCCTTCATGACCATAGCTATCAATCCTGCAGAAATAGCACATGACACACGGGTGAAAGCAGATACCCCATAATTCCCCAATGGCTTCCAGATAGAAACAGCTCATCATAATACCCAAGTCTGTTGTCCTTGGTATGAGCCCATCTGCCATTAAGCCTTTCTCCAACCTGCCCTAGGTATAGGTATCTGTCAAATAATACTTTTCCAATAAACAGATGTCATTCACGAGACCCAACTTAACAAGCTCGGTCAGAGGAGGCAGAGCAGAGCCCTGGGGATAGCAGACTGCTTTGGGTACCTAGCTCAATTGTACCGTGACAACATGAAGCTGGCCGTCTGGAGACTCTGGTCTTGGTTCTGGTGGCAAAGTCCATTGAAGCTGGACAGCTGGGAAGGTTTCAGGCCCCATTTGCTAGGAGATTCGAAGAGAGGACAGGGAGTTAGTGCCGTTACCTTGGCAACACTCTGTCACATTATAATGAGGCTCAGTGGTAGCAGGAAGCCTAGCTTAAAGGAGTACAAAGCATATCGATTTGCTGGTGTCCTGAGGAGGCACACCAGGCAAGCTGGCTGCTCCATCAGGAAGACAGCGGGTGAGGGAGTTAGGGAGCTAGGAAGTGGGGCCGACCAAGCTGGCCCAGTGCTCGGTAGCCCTGGTGGCTGGGCACCCACTGAGTCAGTGAATGAGACCGGTGGGATTCAAGGCAGGCATGGAGAGACTGGGGCTGCCCCAAGTGGGAGACCTTGAACCTTAGCAGGAAAGCCTTGTGTCTGGAGAGTGGCATGAGGTGTGGCAGCTTGGAGGACTGGGCTATCCTGAGATAAGGTGGGTCCAAAAGAAGTCAGTGGGCAGTGGGACAGGAAGGGTGACCACTGCATCCACCCTAACACAGAAGTAGGGCCAACCAGTACAGGCTTCAGCTTTGACAGTGCAAGTTCAGAGAAGGACCAGGCATGGAGCACTGAGGACCAAAGGAAGGGGAAATTGAGCATGCAAGGTGCTAGCCTACAACACAGGACTGGCAGAGTCCAAGTGAAGACGTGGGGTGGAGATGCACAAGCCTCCATCCAATGGCCGTCTTCATAGATGTCTTTCCCCGCGATGATGAACTCGAAAGCCAGTGGCTTTGGCTCTGCTTTATTCTCCCCTTGCTTTATATTCAGCTACAGTGTAATTCTGTTGGCCTCTGTGTCTGTAGGTCCCAAAGTCCGCAGATGGAAGATAATCCCCAGGAATGGGAGATTACAGAAGTGGGCTATATGATACATTGTAATCACTGTTTATATAGTTTTGCATTGCACCGAGTATTAGCAACAATCTAGAGGTGACTGGCAGTGTGTGGGAGGAAATATAGGAACTATGTATCAATAAAAATATAAAATTTCAAAAATTGAAATAGGGAACTAGAGAGACTCAGCAGGTAAGAGCTGCTGCTGCTCGCTGCTGCTCTCTCAGAGGTCTGGAGTTATGTTCCAGTGACTGCTTCAGGTGGCTCATAACCAGTAACTCCAGCTCTAAAAGGTCTGTCACTCTCTCTGTCCTCCATGGATACCTGTGCTTACCTGCACAGTCGTGTAATTAAAACTAATACAAACAAATCTTAAAAATCAGAAAAAATAAAACTGAAAACATTGACTAAAGTAAGCAAGGAGATACAACATGCAGGAAGTGTGTACAAGATATAGTAAAGCCTCACACCCTTGTGTGAGGGACACAGAGTTTCCAGGTTGAATATTCAAGGGACAATCGTACTCTCTTCCCGTTTCCAGTCATCACTGTTTCACGCCAGGCAGGCTGGGTTTGACTCTCACTAGTGTCCTTGCTCCACTGGGTGGACACAGACTGGGGTACTGATCACCCACTGGCAAGGATGCATGGGGCACCCAGAAGTGACCAGGATCACAGCAGCTCCTGAGAGGCAGAGGCAGAGCTGGATCAGAACCTAGGCTGTGTGGCTTAAAGACAACAGATGCCCAATTAGTTGCTTGTCTTCTGTTCATGTGCATGAAAGAATAGACATGTTAGAACCAAGTTCTCTCTCTCTCTCTCTCTCTCTCTCTCTCTCTCTCTCTCTCTCTCTCTCTCTCTCTCTGTGTGTGTGTGTGTGTGTGTGTGTGTGTGTGTGTGTTGCTGGGGGATAGAACTCATGGCCCTGTGCATGCTATGTCATTGACCTATATTCCTAGACAGTATAAGTAACTTTTAAAAACAAGTTTTTATCAACACTAACACACAATTCTTCCATTTAGAGTTCTTGCTGTTCTCCAAGAAGACCCAAGTTCGGTTCTCAGTATCTACATCAGGAGGATTATGACCATCTGAAATTACAGCTCCCGGAAAACAATGCCCTCTTCTGGCTTCTGCAGGGACTCTCAAACATGGTACACACACACACACACACACACACACACACACACACAAATAAATACATAAAAATAAATAAATAAATCTGAAGTATGCAAGTCTAGGGTTTGGGGCCTATGACTTTATTATATTTTATTGGGGTAAGAATATATCCAATATATAACATTTGAAGCATCATTGACTCCATCTTCAAAACCTTTCTCATGGCCCCAAACATGACTTGTTCTCAGTGGCCATTCCTTACTCCCCTCCTTTCAGCCTTGGGAATTTCTCATTTCCCAAGCACTGGAATGTGGTCTTGCCAGAACTTTTTACAAGCATTCTGGGGATCCAAACTCAGGTCCTCAGGCTCCTGCAGTAAGTGCTTTGACAACTGAACCATCTTGTCGGCCCATTTTCACTTTTCAAATGATACAGCCATCTGGCCCAGCCACTCCATTTCTAGGAACTGAAGGCAGCACCTGAGACGGGTGTTTACATCCAACTTCACAGCAGCTTCCTGCAGCAGCCGGGAAGGGACATATCCAAACATGCGAGTAACGCCCAAACAAGCAGACAGACAGAGAAACAAGGTTCACCCCAGAGCCACACCCATGAAACACTGTTCAACACTGAGAAGGAAGAGCATGTGGCTGATGTTACCATGGGGATGAACCTCACCCAGCCACCAAACAACCGATATCAAATGACACTATTCTCGTGCCACTGAACCTAAAAGGATGCCGCACACACCAAAACAAGATCAGATGCCCATCCCAGCCTCCACCTAGGTATGGAACACCGCACCTCTCACTACTCACACTTCAGCCCCTTCTTGATTAACCTACATGACCAGGGGATGGACTCTCCGAGTCTCAGGTGAGCTGTCTCCCCACTGTTTCTGGAAATACCCTTGCCACCCTGCTCCTTAAGGGTCACCTAGAAGGGACCACCTGTGTAACTTGTGGGCTCGGCTTCTGAGGATGCCCGCAGCACCCATCCCCGACGCTTCCCGCCACCATCCTCACATCACTCAGTGGTCCCTGACTTGAGTTCCCAACACCGGTCTCCAGAGCTCCCCTTGGCCTAAGGCCGCCGGGATGGAGTTGTCTAGCCCAGTTCAATTTCCCCCGCCTTTTTGATGTCACATCCTGTCCCAGCCTGCCTCCCCGCCGGCCGCCGCCCTCCCTCCTCCCTTCCCAGCCCAAGCGAGGCGCGCCGGTCCCTCGGCGCCACCCCCGCCCGCGCCCCTCACCGAGCAAACTTTTGGCATCGCTGCAGCCCGGGCGCGCCGCCGAGCTCCGCAGGGCGCGCCTCTCCACCGAGCCTGAGAACGCGGGGACCCGCCTGGCGCGCGGGGAGAAGCAGGCGCAGCCCCCGCCCCGCCGGCCCAGCCCTGCCCGAGAGGCAGTCGCTCCGGAACCGGGACCATAAATATGCAGAGCGGAGGCTCGGCGCAGCACAACCCGCGCGCCGCCCGCCCCGGCTGCTGAGCAGGCGCCGCCGGAGCCCGAGCCGCGGCCGGAGCCCCAGCCCCAGCCGGGAGCGCGTCCACGTCCCCGCAGCCGCCAGCCGCCAGCACCCAGGCCCCGCACGCCAGGACGTCGGAGCGACCGCGAGACATGCAACCGGCCCGGAAGCTCCTCAGCCTCCTGGTGCTCCTGGTGATGGGCACCGAACTCACCCAAGTACGTGTGACCAACGCCATTTTCCTCTGCCAGGGCCACCGAGAGCCGGGCAAAGTCGGGGAGCTGTCCCCGGGGCTGGGGCTGAGGAGGGGACCGGAGTGCCATCCGGCCGGGCTTGAGGGAAGGGTGCGGGCTGATCTAGACTGGGTTACTGCAGCGCTGGCTCTGCGGGGCACCGCAGCCCCTTTCCCAAGACCACCTCCCCACTCCTGCTGAGAAGTTCAGAGGGCAACCTGGGGGCTTCGTTTCCTGGGTTTGTCATCTGGTAGGGAAGACAGAGGCGACAGCCAAGCCCCTAGGCATTCTTGCCAGCGGAGGTACTCCTGCCTCCCAACACACCCCCCTCGGTGGCCCGTCTGTCCCTTTGGGAACAACGCTACTCTCTATACAGTGGGCATGGTGCCACTAAGCCCTGGAAGGGCAGCTGCGAGGCGCTGGGGTGCATTGTTGGCTGATTGTGGAGGATTTGGGGGCTGTGGCCACACGCGGCCAGAAGCATGAGTGATGCGCTGTGTGCATGTGGGACGGCTGGAGATGCCCAGCGCTCATCTGTCCAGAACAATGTGCCGACCGGAGTGTGTCTCTGCGGGGGTTTTCTCCATTTTAAAACTGCAGCTTGGGAGGCTGTGAGCTCCCAGCTGGGAGGCTGTTTTGCTACTAGGGTGCTTGTGCTCCCAGGAAAGAGCCTGCCAGTTTTGGGGCTGCTCAGGAGTGACATTAAAATGCCCTTTGTGCAGTGCCACTGTGCCTTGATCTGAGTGGAGCCCCCCACCCTTGGCAGTCAGAAGTCCAGGATGTGGATGACAGCCCACATTTTGGTCCCAACCCCAGCTGCCTGGACCATCTATCCATCTCTCAGAAAGAAAGAGGAAACAAAGGAGAGAGGAGAGGCCAGAGAGCAGGAGGAAGACGAGACGGAACAAGCGTCCCTTGTTCACCTGGAAGCCCTTGCTGGCTTGGTTGTCTTTGTCCAGAACACACAGTTCAAACTTGACATGACAGTGAGATTTGTTGTCCCACTTCCCCTCAGTACCTTTTACTTGGAGCTTCCTGGACAGACAGACAGTTACACATAGAGAGGGTCTTCGTGGAACTCTGGGGAAGGAGTTTCTTTGACCACTCTGGAGAAAGCCTGATGGAGGGTGCTGCCCAGGCATGGATGACTGAATACACACCACACATACACACATACATACCACAAACACACACACCACAAACATATATACACATACACACTATATACACACACCACACATACACACATACATACCACAATCAAACACATACACACACACCACAAACATATACACACATACACACACCATATACACACACCACACATTCATACCACACACTCACACACACACACACACAAATCCATGTGCCTGTCTTTCTTCTCAGTGAGTTAACCTTACAAAGGGCAATGCCTTACTGACATATCTTGGCATAGAGATGGTTGTTGGTTGTGGTACTGGGTGGTGTTGAAAGTGACTTTTCCCATAGACCCTCTGGCCTTAATGGCTTTTCCCCCCTCTGGCTACAAGCTTTTCCTCCCTAAATCCTCTACCTGTCTTTTCAAACAGTCACTGTTAACGGGAGAAACTTTTAATTCAACTTCAGTTAGAAACTTTGTCTCTATGGTGGTGTTTGCCCATCTGTGCTAACAGAGCCTGCTCTCCAGCAAGCGTCCTCAGCAGACCCGTACACACTCTTTACCAGCATCTCTTGACCCCAGAAGAGGCTCCCTCCCTGAAGGCTGCCTTCAGGACCATGGTCAGCTCCCGCAGTCCCAAGCCTTCACAGTGCTTGAAAGACAATGAAGCTATTTGCTTGCCTAGGTTTTCTCTTAGAGGTTGAGCCTTGAGGTTCCTTTGAGGACAGCCAGAAGCACTCCCTCCTCACTTCTCCTCCTAACCCTGCCCTCCTCGGACCAGCCTCTGGAGTCTCCTTTGTAGAATATTGCCTGGCAAAACCGTTATCCCCGAAGGTGATGGGGTTTTAGCACCAAGTCTTATGAACAAAGATCTCTCAAACCATGCAACCATGTTGAGTCTAGGAAGGCTCAGATGCCTCTGCCCAGGTTCTGTGATCAGAAGCCCCTTGGGATGGGGACAGGTGGCTCTTGTAGTCAGTGGTGACAACCTGAGACGTGAGTATAGGCTTCACTGAGTCAGTTGGTCCCTTAGGATATCCCTGCCTGGAAATCTGCTTTTTCAATTCTACTGTGACAAGACACACTACTCAAACACCTTTGGGCTTCAGAAAGAATCTGTATGCCACCCCCCCCTCCCCCGTGGCAGGGGAACTGCTCCCCACAGCCTCGCTTTCTTTCAGCTCTTCCAAACACTGAAGGCCAAGATCCCGGGGGAGTGAGTGTGAACTGGTACAGGTGGGGAAGAGAACCAGCCAGAGATAGATGGGCCAATCCGACCCATAACGAGAACTGCCTTCGGGATCTAGGCAGGCAGGTGGGGCAGGGAGCACGTGCTGGGCCATCTGTTCTCCCAGCAGCTGACTCAGGAGCGATCCGCTCAATCAAATGCCAAGTGCTGATTGACAGCTTGCTCCATGCAAAGCTGTGGCCCTCGTGAACTTTGTTCTCAGACAGAAAGCGCGTGGTGTGGCTTTGTTCTGCGGTTTTCAATAAAAGGCTGACATTCATGCTCTTTGAGGGCAGTGTCAGTGACATCATCTTGAGCCTCCCAGTGGGGGCACTGGGTTGTTTCTTTCAGTCCTGGGTTGGAGGCAGAACTGGGGCTCCTGGTCTCCAGGCCCGTGCACAGCCCACCCCGTGCTTCTGCTTAGATAGAAGCATGGTCTGTGGGAGTTGAGTAAGAAGGGTTGGAAAGTTCTGCAGCAATGACCTTGGACTAGAGGGTTTTAGTCTACTTGAGTCGCACTAAACAGTGACCAGCTGACCTTGTGTCAGCTCTCTGAGTCTGACCTTCCATCTCTTTAGAACAAGGATGATTAAATGGGATGATTTCATGGACTTCTCTGTCCCATAAACCCCTTGTCCCATTCTTGCATCTGCTCTACTCAGTAGCCCTATTCTATAACAAGTCTTTCTTGGCCACCAGCTAGTTGAATTTAACCCCTTCAGATATGGGCTTATGGTCACATACAATCCAAGTCTTCGTCATCGTCATCTGGGGCAATACACTTTGTGAGAGGATGCCAGGCTCTGCCATGTCATTTAGCCCAAGTATTGTGTGTCAACTGCTCTAGCTGAGAACGGAAGAAGCTAGGGAGATGGATGCTAGGGTTGTTTCCAAGTGACCCCCTAACAGGCAGATAGGGAGGAGGATGCAGGAAGAAAAGGGAGCTGCAGAGGCTGCTGTTGATGAAGGACTCAGAAACCTTCCCTCCTGGGCCCCACGCTCTGCTACTGTGCTGGGGTCTGTGTCTCATTAGCCATCAGACCCAGCCCAGCATGGCTTTCCCTAACAGAGCAACACCACTGACAGCCTAGTGAGGCCAAAGCTGCCCATGCTTATAGAACTTCCCTCGTGCCAACTGTGGCTGTGATTGCTGCTCCAGTTCTGTCTTCACTGAGTGACTACTGGCTCTTGGTCCTGGGTTCTGATGGACTGCTCATCACTGAAGGTGATTGCAGCTATAATAAGCCTTAACCCACACCAGGCACCTGGCTACCCCTGGGTAGTTCTGTGGATGGGCAGGGTAGAGACAGAGCAGGTGATGTTAACTTCAGCCCTCAGAATCCCGGTAAGCCTGAGTAACTTTGCACATCTGCACAGTCCTTCCGCTCATTCCAGTCCCTCATCTGCCTTTGTCACAGAGCGTGTGTGATGAGGAGGGTGACAGGAAGTCAGGCAGGACTGTCCTCTTTCTCTGCACATGTTACTTCAGAACACACAGAACATACACACTGGGCACTGCCTCAGGGGCTGCTGACAACCTCTGAACACAAATGCTAGGCCTCTGAGACACATCACTCTGCTACCTGGGCCGGCCTACCTTGTGAGATAGAAAGTCTCACAAACCCCATGGGGGCAGAGTACTTTAAATCCCTCACATACAGCAATTTGCTCCTCATTCCCACCTCAGCGTTCCCCAATCAAGAGCTAGTGCCTGTCTGCTTTGGGTAGTATTTATTGCTAAATTATCAGGCCCTATAATCAGTATTAACATCGCCGTGTAAGGTAATACAAAACTAATTATCAGCTGTGCTAAATTAGATGGGGGGGGGGCTGTGAGCCTGAGCTGGCCTGGTGAGGAAAAGAGGCAGCTTCCAGCCTTGGGAGAGGGTGTGGATGCTGTTTCTGTACAAGCTAGCACAGTTAGTACCACTTCCAGGTGACGTAGGTCACCACTGAAGTCCAATGGAGGGTGGGAGATGGAAAGTAAAACCTCCCCTCCCCGCTTTCTCTTTTTCAGATTGTTACACACAGAGAAGCTCCACACAGAGAGGCTCAGGGTGCTGGGAGGTCAGTTATCCGTCTGTGACATCCTCCTGCCAGGAAATATGTAGGAGGACTAACTTTTCACACCATAATGTCCCTATGACCTGGGGTTGCCCTCATTCTTAAAATGAGGACACTAGCCTCACAGAGTGGGGGTAACCTTTGTGAGAGCCCCAGATGCAACCCCAGCTCTGTCTAACACCTAAATTCTGGTGCCTGCTAAAATAGAAAAATGAACAGCTCTGTGTCATGAAGAACCTGAAAGAGGAGGCACCTGGTGTGTCCCCAGGTTACACCAACCTCTGTGGTACAGAGCTGCGAGTGGCTATCTAGCTGTGGACTAGGTGCTGACCTGGACCCTTGGCATTCAAGGGGAAGCAGGGAAGGGAGGAAGGGGCGGTCATAGGATCTGAACCCCATGGTAGGAGTTTCTGTCCTCCCACTAAGGTTCAGGCCTCAGGTGGGTCCCCTCACCTTCAGAGATCCAGAAGCATCTGATAATGCATGCCAAGGTGCCTGGGTTCAGTCTTAAAGCAATGCCAGGGGTTACAAGGGAGTCCAGCACCTCCTTGGCGGGCCAGTGTTTATTTGCTCAGGTGATTTGAGACCCCAGAAGTCACAAGTAGAACCTAGCCATGTGGAACGGATGTCAGGTATTTCCAGGTCTTTATATCATCACCCAATCTCCATGTGGGTGTGGTTCCATCACTTGTAAGATCTGTGTAGTTTGCACAGTGCAGGGATGACCTAGGCCTCCTCAAAAGAGCCAGCACCATCTACACGTGATCCGCCCTTGTTTGGGGTTTCTCACCAATAGGTTTTCTGCCTACACCATCTGCTAGTCTCTGCACCTAGATTAAAGCTCATGGCCACTGCTCGGGTGACAATTGGAAAGAATGGTTTCTTTGTAGATATGAACATGGCTCTATCTCTTTCTCCTCAGAGCCATTGGTATGTCCTGATTCCAATTCTGACCAGGATGTTCCCTGGGTACTGATCGGTGAGATTTAAAAGCTGTCACCCCAAGTATAGCACAGTTGGTGGAGTGATTGACCAGCATGCACAGAAGGCCTTCTGAGTTCTGTATAACCATATAAAACTGGGCTTGCTGGAGAACTCCTGTCATCCCAGGAGTAGGGGCTAGAGGCTCCAAAACTCAGTGTCAGCTACACGGTGAGTCTGAGGTCAGTCTAGAATACCCAGGACCTCGTCTCAAAATAAAACTTGAAGTCAGGCATGGTGGCTCATGACGATAAATCCCAGCATTCAGGAGGCTGAAGCAGAAAGATTGCTTTGAGTTTGAGGCTATCCTGGGCTACAGAGTAAGATCCTTTCTCTAAACAAGACAAAATATTGTATAACCAAGTAAAAAAGAGGGAGGAAGGAAGCAGAGAGAGAGAATTAAGACTGAAGAATCCCAGTGAGAGACGGGAGGATGCTGCCCCCTCAGCATCTCTGATTGGTTGACCTTATTTACCTAAAACAATTCTATGTTTATGTTATCCAATCCAGCGATCTGAGTGGATGCTCATCTCGCCCCAGAGGAATTGTGTTCCTGCTCAGAGCTGCCCCCAGTATACAGAATGGCTCTCCTGCAGGCTCTGAGAAGGGCCCGGTGTCTGGGGGTCCGAGAGAGGACACAGGTACATTTCTCAGTGCATCTCAGGGCGCTGGTTACATTTAGAGAGCACAGCAGAACTCAAGTGGGGAGAGGCTTTTCCAGCAATTGTGCCTTCAGAATGTGAGTCCTGCACCCTGACACCCACCCAATACATGGCTGCCCCTGCTCCGTTACACAGGACTGCCTGGCCCCTGAGTCTAGTCTCTTGATTCGGCTGTGTGTATGGCAGTCAGGGAGAGGACCCGATTATTGTCTTGTGCCTATCAGTGGCGCTAGGGACTCTCAGGCAGGAGTTTTTCCAAAGATAGCAGAATCTTTGTTAGCAGTAGCGGAGAATCTTCACAGCTCAGCCTTGGTTCTGCAGTGAGAGACCTCCATGCAGCAGAGGGGACAGGGTTTAGAGAAAGTCCAGCCTGGAGAGCCAGTGTCTTCAAGAGCAGGGTTTACAGAACCTGACAGCATTAGAGTCCACAGGCTGAACAGGTATGGCATCCTTGGTGCTCCTCCATTCCCTGGATACCCCTTGTCAATGCGATGTCTCTAATCATGCATAGTTTAATTCACATCTAGGTCAGGTGCTGCTGCCAGAGAAGTCAGCCTGTCCTCAGCTACAGAGACTTCTCTCCTGGGATGGAGGAAATGGAGTGTTTATAGCTCCTGGAAACCGCAGTGTAGCCCCTAGGGGAATGTGTCCATGGAGAGGCGCCACTTCCATGGTTTGGCCCCAGTTCTACAAGAAAGCTGAGGGCACTGGGGCTAAGACTTCCTACAGACATTAACGAGAGGAGCTAGGCCTGAGGAGGCAGCATGGCAGACAGCTCTCTGGATGAGCAGGGAGCAGGTGCAGACACATGAGCCAGAAAGACGCAAGATCCAGCCTTAGTGGGAGGCACTGTCTCGGGGACAACTGAGGGTCATGGAGTCTTCTGCTAGGAGGGTGTGGCACTTGGTCACTGGGAGACTTGAATGGCTGGAACCGGAGTAGAAGAGTAGATGAGAGAGGACCACAGCTCCCTGGGTTAACTCTCTTGCTAGCTCTGCTAACAAACCCCAAATGCAGAAGCTCCTGGTGGCTGAGGGCATTTCTCTTCCCTGGCTGGGCTGGCTCTGGCAGCTCCGCTTTCCTACCAGGGCCATAGGGAAGGACAACCCCTCTCACTCTCGCTTCCCATGATACAGGCAGAGAGCAAGGGCAGCAAGACAGCCGCATTCCCCAAAGCTGCTCAGATATGCTAAAATGGCAGGTCCTACCCCCTTGGCCGATGGGCGGTAGTCCAGAGTAGAAGGAGTCAGGCTGAGGTGGGGGTGGAGAGCACACTACCCATCTGTCCTCCTGGAGGACCCATATGGCCTTGCGTGGGGGATCTACAGCCTGACTGCCCGCGGGGCCTCTTGTGGCTGCTGGAAGAATGTCCTGGGGTAAAAGCAATTATTTTCCTGTTCCCGGAATGTTCTGTCTGCCTCAGAGAAAGATCAAAAGGGCAGGGAAGGGGAAAGAAGGTAGCCCCATGTGGGAATGCTTCCGTTTGTCTCTCTGCCACTGCCTCTCTCTGTCCCTCTGTCTTTCTACCCGTCTCTCTGTATGCCTCGATCTTCTTTTCTCTGTGTCTATATCCCTGTCTGTCTTTGTTGTGTCTCTGTGTTTCTCAGTGTCTGCCTCAATCTCTCTATCTCGGTCCCTCTGTTTCCGTCTCTCCTTGTCTCTGTTGCTCTTCTTTCTCTTTCCTTCTCTCTCCCACCCCCTTTCCTCTTCCTCCTCCCTTTTTAGCTTATTCTTCCCCTCTTCTCTTCCCCTCTCCTGTTCCTCTCAAACTATTTGAAAACAGGCCGCATAGACATTGCTATTAGCCAGTGTGTCACCCAGAGTTTGTCCTACGGAACTGTCCTTGATAGGGCGCATCAAGAAGTGAGCGGGAGACCTGCGTCCCACCAAGTGGTCACTGCTGGCCCTGATGCCTGGGCAGGTTCCTGCCCTATGGCCTCAGTTCTCTGGCAGTGGGTGAGGTGGTGCTGGCGTACTGTGCATTCCTAGCCGTTGTGCCCCGTCATTGGCAGGTGATTTCTTAGATCCCTCACCCCCTGTCTACCATGTGCTTAGATCCCTCACCCCCTGTCTACCATGTGCTTAGATCCCTCACCCCCTATCCACAGGAGGGCTGTGTCTGGGCAAGTGTTCTGGCCCAACTTGTAGACTCAGTCCTCATTTTCAGAGATGAAGAACTTGGGCCACAGAGGGAGGTCCGCCTTCTTGTTTCCTGATTGTTGACACATTTGTGCAAATTCCAAGCCAAGGTCGGTAAGGGAAGGGCATAAGGATAGGGACCTGAGACAGTGTCACCACAGGTGACAAAAACACAGGCCTTCTGAGCTTCAAGAACACAGGTTCTGCTTCAGCTTCAAGAAGAAGAACTGCAGAGGGCTCCAGCTGATTTCCAAAGGTCATCAGGATTGAGAGTTGTATAGGTTACACATTGCCAGCACCCAGGAAGAGACTATGGCCAAGACATCCAAGGGGCAAGGGCACTACCACAATTTTGAGCTTTGCCCTGAGAATGGGTTGTCTCAGCGCACTGCCTGGGTCATATCTGGTCTACTTCCAAAGCCAACCAGCTCATATGTATAGTGGATCTCGGGGTAGCACTCCTCTATTGCATTCTGTGAAGACACAGTGACGTCCTGTATGGCAAATCCCCAGGATTGTCTGGGCACAGCACCTGCTCTGTCAGTGTGATGATTATTCAGTGGCAAATGTGGGCGAGCCCTCGTTTCAAGGGAAATCGTGTGAAAATTGGGTTTGAGTTTCTCTTTAGGAACACTGACTGTTGACTGGCACCATGGATGCTTTAACGTAAATGCCTATGTTCTCCAACAATCCAAGGATCACTTCTGGAAATGCTGTGTGACACACTAGATCAAATGGCACTCACTCTAGCTCTTCCTGATGTCCCTCATATATGCCTTAGGGACAGTTGACCCTCCTGCCAAATCTGGAAAAAGTCTGAGCAGGACATTGCTTGAGACCTGGAAGAGTTGTGAGGGATTAACTTGAACCTCTCAGCTCCTCAGATCAGCTCAGGTGAAGGTGGGGCAGCTTGTGTGAGAAACTCAAGTACAGATAAAGAGACTTGGGTACAGGTGGAGAGAATCCGGTGCAGGTGGAGAGTCTCAGGGGAAGGTAGAGAAGAAGCTCAGGTGAAAGTGGAGAGGCTCAGACACAGGTTAAAAGGCTCAGGTACAGGTGGAGAGAGAGACTCAGGTGCAGGTGGAGAGGCTTGGGTGCAGGTGGAGAGACTCGGGTACAAGTGGAGAGACTCAGGTGTGGATGGAGAGGCTCAGGTACAGTTGGAGAGGCTTGGGTGCAGGTGGAGAGACTCAGGTGCAGGTGGAGAGGAGCAGGTAGAAAGGCTCAGGTGCAGGTGGATAGGCTCAGATGCAGGTGGAGAGACTCAGGTGCAGGTAGAGAGGCTCAAGTGCAGGTGGAGAGGTGCAGGTGGAGAGGCTCAGGTGCAGGTGGAGAGACTTGGGAACAGGTGGAGAGACTCAGATGCAGGTAGAGAGGCTCAGGGAAAGGTGAAGAGACTTGGGTACAGATGGAGAGGCTCAGGCGCAGGTGGAGAAGCTCAGATGCAGATGGAGAGGCTCAGGTACAGGTGGAGAGGCTCAGATGCAGATAGAGAGACTGGGGTTCAGGTGAAAAGACTCAGATACAGATGGAGAGGCTCAGGTGGAGGTGGAGAGACTCAGGTGAAGACAGAGAAGCTCAGGTGAAGGTGAAGAGGCCCAGGTACAGGTGGAGAGGCTCGGGTGAAGGTGGAGAAGCTTGGGTACAGGTGAAGAGGCTCAGGTGCAAGCTGAGAGACTCAGATACAGATAAGAGAGGCTCACGTACAGGCGTAGAGACTCAGGTGCAGGTAGAGAGATCCATGTGGAGAGGCAGAGGTGTAGGGTGGAGGTAAAGGTGCACGTGGAGAGGCTCAGGTACATGTAAGAGAGACTCGGGTACAGGTGGAGAGGCTCAGGTACAGGTGGAGAGGCTCAGGGACAGGTGGAGAGGCTCAGGTGCAGGTGAAGAGGCTCAGGTACAGGTGGAGAGGCTTGGGTGCAGGTGGAGAGGCTCAGGGACATGTAAGAGAGACTCGGGTGCAGGTGGAGAGGCTCAGGTACAGGTGGAGAGGCTTGGGTGCAGGTGGAGAGGCTCAGGTACAGGTGGAGAGACTCAGGTGCAGGTGAAGAGGCTCAGGTACAGGTGGAGAGGCTTGAGTGCAGGTGAAGAGGCTCAGGTGCAGGTGGAGAGGCTTGAGTGCAGGTGGAAAGACTCAGATGCAGGTGAGAGAGGTTCAGCTGTGGCTGCAGATGTAGAGGTTTAGGTCCAGATGGAATGGCTGGTGTTCTGGGCTGGAAGCTGGAAGTCCTGTATTCACCCTCTATGAGGTGATCAGATGTGTATTTCTTTAGCTCTCTTGTCACTTTAGACAGATTCTGAAACGATGACCAGTTTTGACAAGCACCAGTGTGGGTAGGGTCAGTATTTCTTTCCCCCTGGGTGAATGCTTGCCATTTGGTGTCAGCTTAGTTTCCAGGGATCTTGGGAATTCTGGGCCAGTTCCTCTCTGGCAAGTTCTACGGGAGTTGTATTAACTACATTTAGTACTCCTCAGCCCCGACTCCTTACACAGGCTCACAAGAAATATGAGCTGGGAGTCAAATCTCCAAGTCAAGGCACAATGACCTGTCCTGGTGAAGGTGCGAGAGAGTCCCTAGTCAGTGGTACTGAAGGCTTCCCACTTATTTCTGGAACTACCTAACAGACTCAGGCTTCATTGTTGTGAACGCCCTGGATTCTATTTCCTTTCAAAAGCCCAGCTAAGTTAAGCTCCTCCAATTCAGGGCAGCAATTGTGAACCCTGGAACATTACTCACCTAAGGCAGAGTCAGGAGCTCTCCAAAACCATTATGGTTATATGCCTACCATAGGTCCCCCACCCAGAAGGTATCTCCACTTATGGGGAGCTACTTTCACTTCTCCGTGGCATTTGATTGACAGCAGGCACCAGAGAAATGTCAGAGGGCTCAGGGGCATCACACCTTGCATCAAAGCCCAGCTCCACAGCCTGCCCAGCATAGGTTGCTGGCTGAGCCCAGTTTTTATTTGAAAAGGTGACAATAGCTGTCACCACAGTCTTCTGGGCTTGTCCCTGCCCTGATCCTTTATCCCAAGGACACCTCACAGAGGAAAGCTACTGCTGTTGAGCCCATTTTGCAGATGAGAGCTGAGCCACAGAAAGCCTCATTACCTGGGTCGCCATCTTATGGAAGTCCATGGCAGTGCTCAGCTTGACCCCAGGGTCTGAATCTAAAGCGGTCACTTGAGGCCTCCCTCCAGTGGGAACCTCTGCCCATCAGACAGACAGCAGGAAAGGTTCAACAGTGCTTGGCCATGGAGTGTTCCTCACAAAGCCAATTATGGACTCCCTGTTGAATCTGACAAGGAGCTTGGAGCATGCTGCCCCTTGTATCTTGCACTAAGTTGGATATTCAATAAAAGTCGGTGACTTCTGAGATGGAGGCGAATTTTGTGGATTGGTTTGATTTGAATTCTTGATAAACAATAAATGTCCCTTACTTTTGTGTAGTGGGGAGCGAGTATGTATGACTTGGGCAGACACAGCTGTGGCCCTGAATCTGTAAAATACGCAAGGCAGGACAGCATCTCTGTGCTTGTCTAATCCAGCAAGACCACTGGGTGTGACTAGCCTGCAGTACCAGCTTCCACTGAGAGATGGTGCCCTTCCCCAACAGTTGTAATTTTGCTGGCGTTAGACCCAAACCAGAGGCACCAATGAATGCTGAGCATTAGCCAGAGAAATAACTTCAATTGATTTCTTGAGCCAGCCGGCCTCACACCCAGCACTCAGGCCAGGATCATCTTGGCTGTCGTTGAAGTTGACTCTGCAAACGGGGACAGAACACAGAGAGTCAAGTCCTAGGAATGTGTCACATCCCCTCTTGGCAGATATCAGGGAGTCTCCCTTTGTCCTGACATCTCTCCCAAACCCCCTTCCAGGGAGTCTATAATTGACCAGGTGGGAAAGACTGCAGTGGCGGTTGGATGTCTTTCTTTACCCAGGGCTGGGACAACTTGGAGGAATGCCTACAGGACCTGGCTTTCCTCCGCTTAGAAGGCTGCTGCAAAGTCAAAAGCACTATTAAGGTGTTTTGCCGGCTGTGCTGTTGTACTGAGACTTACAGGTCTTAGCACAGATGCTGCTGAAGCTTGCCCTGCCCCTGAGCTGGATCCCTGAGACAGACGCCTGCGTGTCTAGGCCCACAGCACAGATGCCTGTCGCTCTATCCACCAATGTGCACACCAGAGTCCAGGGCGATCATGGGGCGGGGTCTCTCTAGTGCTTCCTGAGCCCCAAGCTGCCAGGGTAGGTGGGTACACTCTCCTGCACCCCCTACTGTGCATAGCAGGCAACCAGCCCCTTCTCTGTTTAAACCTGCTCCAGAAACCCAGGATGGTACCCCTAGGAATTCCAACTGTCCCTTCCTTCAGAGATAGGTTCCCGGCAGTGTCTTTCACTTTGTAAACACCCCTTTACTCCTGTGCTGGCACTGGAGACCCCACAAGAGCTTTTCTTCCCCTATAAGGCTCAAGAGAAGCTCCAAACTGACTGGAACTCAATCCATCTGGGAAGACGAATCCCAGCAGTAAGGGTGGTGTGGTTCATCCTTCCGGGAACCCTTGCCACAAGCAGGCATGAGTGGAGCTGGGGCTTCAGCGAGACAGCGTCATGGGTATGACTGAGAGAGCTGAGGAGGGAGGACAGTGAATGGGTGTCATGCAAGATTTTGAGGATTTTATTTTTTACGGTTTGAGGCAGGTTTTTGACTGTCCTGGGTGACCCTAACTCTTCGGCCAACGAGTTTGCAGACCTCGCTGCCTGCAGCCAGGGGGCGGCGGGGAGCCGGAGCTCGGAGGAAAAATCCACCCATTTCCTGGGCAGATTGCGTCGGCCGCCGCCCGGCCGTGTCCCCGCCTCCTGGCCGCGGCCCCCGCGCACAGCCCGCGCCGCGCTCAGAACCCGGTGGCCCTTCTCGGCAGCGGAGCGCGCAGGGACGCGGCAGCGGCGGGCAGCGCGGGCCGGTAGCACGCGCCGGGCAGGGCCGCCTGGTCACCTCCCAGCGCCGGGGCGGCGCGGCGATGGCCAGGGCGCACAGGGCGGCGGAGACGGACGGGCGGCGGCGGGCGAAGGGGGCGCGGGGACGCGGCCGGGCGCCCCTGCCCGCCGTGGTGCCCGCCGCCTGAGGCTGCCCGGGGCGCAGGAGCCAGCGCCAGCGCGGCGCGGGCGCAGGAGGCCACTTGAGGCGCGATGTCGGTTCCGCTGCTGAAGATCGGGGTCGTGCTAAGCACCATGGCCATGATCACCAATTGGATGTCCCAGACGCTGCCCTCGTTGGTGGGCCTCAACACCACCCGGCTCTCGGCCGCCAGCGGCGGGACGCTGGACCGCAGCACCGGCGTAAGTGAGCCCGCCTTGCGCCCTCCCGGCCCCTCCTCCCTCCTGCCTCCTGCCTCCTCTTGGGTCGGAGCTCCGGACTGGTCCGGCGGTGCGGTACAGGATGGGGTCACCTGGGGAGGAAGAGATGCAGGGGCGAGGGTCACAAACCCACCCTCTGTGCTGCCGCTAAGCAGCGCCTCCGGTTGCCGCCGTCACCCGCACTCTGGCATCTCGGGGCGATGCTTTCTGCGCCCGGTCCCCTTGAGGGGCTTGAGGACACCTGCTCGGTTGCTGGTGGGAGGGGTTCAAAAGTCCAGAGTCCTCGTTCACCAATATTAGGAAGTCTTTCCTTGCGAAGCTTAGGAAACTGAAACTAGGGACTTGGGGACTTAGCCAAGGTCACTCAGCAAGTAAGGGGTGGAGATGCTGCTTAAAGCCTTTTGTGGGCTAGGTCCAGTCAGGACTCAGCTCGCCCTACTTTGTAAAAGGCGGACTGGACGGTGCCGGAGTGGAGCCCCAGGCAAAAGATAAGAGCTCGGTGGTCTCATCTGAGTCCCCCAAATCCCGAGGCACCCTACTCTTTCCCATCCCCATTGGAAGATCTAAGGGTCCTCTCCAGAGGTTAAGAGGAGCTGGGCGGGACCGGACCCCCCACCTCCCGCGCGCGGCTTCGCCCACCCGTCTCTATTGGCCTCTGAAATGGAAATCGCATCTCTGTGTGCCACCAGCAGCCTGGGGAGGGGAGCGTTGGCTAAGGGTTGGGGTGGAAGGTCTGGGTAGGGCTGACTTCCATAGTGGCTGTAGCAGACTGAGCTGAGACCACCCTTCCATGAGGAACCCCTGGAAAGGGGCCCCAGCCTAATCTTCTAAGTGGAAAGGAGAGGTGAAGGACAAGTCTCCTTTTTCCTCCAATTCTGCTCCCAAGGTCTCAGTGGTGTAACCTGCCCCCCCCCCCACACACACACACCTATGACTCTTGTTGGCTCTACCTCTCCTCTTTCGAGTTTCCCTAGTGCCGGACATGGCGTGTAAAACCTTTAATCCCAGCACCCAAGAGGCAGAGACAGGTGGATCTCTGTGAGTTCAAGACCAGCATGGTCTACATAGTGGGTTCCCAAAAATCAAGCAAACAAAACAACCCGAATGAGTTTCCGTGGTGAGGACTTTACGTGGTCGGTGTGCTGAGGTTGGGTGAATGAGATAAGTGCATCACTACCATAGCTTCTCTGCCTTCCTCCCCATCCCTGTCTAAAAATAGCAGGGATGTGCAGGATGCCAGGGAAAGGTTTGGAGACAGTGGGCAGGCTGCAGTAGCAGGAGGGCAGGCGAGCAGGAGGCCATGGGGGTGTGTACAGGAGCGCTGGTGTCTACTGCCCCTGCTGTGTCTCTGAAGGTCAGGGTCATGGGTGGTATAGAGGGCCCACAAGGTGAACCTAGCCACTCACGGCTCTGGGTCCTTTGTGGTCTTTGGGCAGGCAAATCCTCAGGAGTGAGGTTTGGGGGTGACCCTTACACAATGTGTTTATTGACATCCACCAAATGGCTTGTGGGTGGGAGCTGCATGAAGTTGGAAGGCCAACATCTTAGCCAGGCTGCTTTCGGGGAGACAGCACAGCTCTAAGCCAGTGCTGCTCTCTGTTCGTAGGCAACGACAGGGACTGTTAACAATGGTGCTTGTCTCTGAGTGTTAGGGAGCAGCAGATCAAGACTACTGGGGGAAGTGAATTCTGATTCCCTGGGCTGTTAGCCACCTGGTTTTTTATATGACCTCTCAGCCAGCCTAGTGCATCCGCAGCTCCTCCCACCTCCCCAAGCGTTAATCTGGTTAGATGTCCAAACTCTGAGCACCCAGGGCTGAACCTGGATTTTTAGGCATTGTGTCTCTCTGATCTGCTTCAGCCCCTGGCACCCAGGCGCCAACCTCCCTCATTCTTACCCTCGTTCTCTTGTTCTCTCCCCGTTCCCTTCCCCACCTGCCCCCCCTCCAGGTGTTGCCCACCAACCCCGAGGAGAGCTGGCAGGTGTACAGCTCTGCCCAGGACAGTGAGGGCAGGTGTATCTGCACGGTGGTCGCCCCCCAGCAGACTATGTGTTCACGGGATGCCCGCACAAAACAGCTGAGGCAGCTACTGGAGAAGGTGAGTGAGTCTGAGCAGGGGGTGTGTGAGAGCTCACACTCGCAGAGTGCTGTGTGCCAGCCTGAGGGTCGGCCGGCCTGCGTGGCCCCATCTCGGTATTTGGGAATAGATGAGTGTACAGACGACTGCCTGGATAGGAAGATGGAAAAGAACGTGGTGACCCTGCCGGGAAGATGAATACACCTGCTCCCTGGGCTCCAGGGGCTCCATGAAAGAGCTCGTTGGTAAGGCCAGAAGCATGGCTTCTTTGCCCTCTGCCATTTCTCCTCTGAGCGATGCTCAGGGTCTGGTCCAAAGGGCTCAGCAATGCTGCCAGGGACACAGTAGACCCCAGGTGCCTGGCCCACAGGCGTTCCATGGGGGTGTCTCTGCCACCGTGGATGCTTCTGACATGAAGACAGCAGTGTGTAGTCCATGCATACACCTTGAGTCTTATTTGGATTATCACAAGACCAGAGTAGAGTCCGTGGCATGAGTCACTCCTCAGATTGATGTCCCCGGACCACAGAGCTAGTTAGAAAGGGAGTTTGTCTGAGTAATTGGACCAGCTATCTTCCTGTTTGGCTTCTGTTTCTCAACAAGAGTGGCTATAAGCTGCCCCCAGAGACCCCCTGCAAACTCTGACCTCACTACTATGAGTCCCTGGAGTGCTACCATGAGGAGAAGGGAAAGTGAGGGCCCTTTCCATCCTGCCCTTCTCACTCCCCCAAGAAAAGATGCCTCCAGGGGATGTGCCCTTCCCACAAAAGTCACATCACACACACACACACTCATGCACACACATGCACACATGCACCAGGAAAGCTGGGACTTGCCCTACTGACTGGATTTGGAATTTCCAAGCCCTCACCTGTATGAGATCTGTGGGCTGAGGGCATCTCTGTAACTTGAACACAGGCACTGAGGACAGCTTCCGTCCTCTGGGGAAGACAGAATGGCTTTGGAGCCCAGCTTAACCCCTGCCAGGACCTGGTCTCCCCAGCCGGACTAGCACCTCTGTGGGCAGAGCAGCTCCCTTTTCTGGACTCAGATGCCGAGGCAGGGGGCAGCCTGGGGATTAGGATGACTCCCGAGTTGCTGCCAGTCCCCATGTGGAAGAGACATGGGACCTTATTTCCATCATGGCGTCTGTGGGGCTGGCTCACCCTAAAGGGGTAGACGTGTTGGTTTCTTGGCCTGTTTTGCCACCTATAGCCACCAGAGTAAATCATTTGAAGAGAGCCCAAGTAAAAATACATTTAACAGATCCCACAGACATTTATTTACACCAAACTAGACAGGAGCCTAATTGAGCCTTTAATTATTCAGAATTGTAGCGAAGGGGAGGGGCTTGGAGGGGCCTGAGGCCCAAGCCGCGGGGACCTGGGAAAGGGCAGAACTGGGAAATGGTTCCAGAAAGCTCTGGGACCCCCTGAGAATGAGGCCGCTCAGCTTCCCTCTCTGCCTATGCAGGCAGGCCACAGTCTTGCTGCTTAAAAAATTTAAAACCCCATCTCACGCCACGTAGACTCTATTTCGGGAGGGCCTGAGCACTGGCTGGAAGAGAGGGGCCTTCATTTATGGTGCCTGTCAGCATTGCTGAGGCAAGCCTGCTCGCCTTTGTGCTCTAGGGCTGGGCCTGGGCAACACGCCTCCTTTCTGGTCTACTTTGCTTTTTCTCTGCCTGTGGGGCGGGGCCAGGCCTGGCACAGAGAGCACCTGCCATCTTGGGTGGCAACAGAGGAGTATTCCTTGGGTCCCCTGCAGCTGGTCCTAGCTGAGGACTGTGGAGCTGGTTCTGTGTCGCTACCATCTGGCTTTGTGTTAGACCCACTTGGTGACAAGGCAGGTCAGGTCCTCCTTGCTGAGGACTGGGTATCAGTAAGCCTGGGCAGTTCCTCCAGGGTCTGATGCCAGAGGAGGGGCTAAGGTGAGTATAAGGATGGCATTGTGTCCTCTGAAGACACAGTCTGAGTTCGAGAGCAGAGGCTTTGGAGTCCCCGACCTTGAGCTGGCTATATGACGGGACCAAGTTTCTTAACTGACTTATCTGTGTTAACATGTGGACTCAGAACGGTTTGCTCCCCCCTACCCAGGGTTTTATGAAGATCAAATGAGCTAAATAACATAGCTGGCTCAGGCCAGTGCCTACGTGGGCAATAAACATTAGCAATTAGTCATTCCCAGATGGGGACAGGTGTGTGGCTGCTGTGCATGTCCCCTCCCCCACTTCATGGCACCTGCTGCCACAGTGGCTAAGAGCATTCTATGACCTTGTGACCTTGAACATGCTGGGCGGATTCTGTGGATATTGTGGGAACTGGAGGAGGTGTGTGGAAGGAGGTATTGCCAAAGGGTTAATATGGATGTCACCCGTGTCTTGTTGTGAAGGGCTTAGCTGAGTGGTTGTCCAGAAAGTGGGCTCATACGTCTGTTGGTTCACCTTAAGGTAACCAAGTTATTCGGCATCTTTAAGACTTCTTTTTAATGTACAGCTACTGAACCTTTCCTACCCCAGGCCCCGCCCACTGTTTGACTGGTTGCTATCTGAGCCCCGTTCTTTTGGTCAGTGTCATATCTCTGAGGAGGAGACTTAGGAAAAGAGGCTTGGAGCAGAGATGTCCCATGTTGTCCCTCTCTGGGCCAGGCAGGCTGCTTAGGTTTCCTGCCCTTATTCTGGGTTCAGGTGTAGATGAACTGCTCCCCACCCCCAAAAGATGGTATTGTTCCCAAGTAGTTCCCAGTATCCCTTGTCTGAGCTCCTCCCAGAAGCCTCCTTGAAGGCAGTGGCATTTGGGCTGGGCCTCAAAGGATGGACCACAGCAAATGTGACATCTTTTCCGAGAAGAAGCACGGCAGCCATTCAGAAGGGCAGCGAGAGGCGGGAGAGGCCGTCCAGGAAGATTCCCCTCAGAGCAGCTAAGAGAAGGAAGCAGTCAGGCCCATGCACAGCTGTGCTATAAATTGAGCTGTGAAGGTGAATGTGTGCCCTGCTTTCAAGTCCTGAGATCCCATCAGGCTTTAAGTGCTGAGATGGGCAGTATCGACCTGGCCAGCGAGAAGACATCCTGCCACTCTTCCCATTCCCTCCACCTACTGGTCCAAGGGTTTGAGGTGCTACCCTACCTTCATGCTCTGACCCCTGAGCGGTGACGCCAAGCCTCTAGCCTAAGGATTTTGTTCCTAGAAGGGAGTCTTTTTCAAATTCAGAAAGAAAAGGAAATTCAGCAAGGAGACCTGTCATTCACTACACACCTTCCTTGCTGGTAATTGGATTAGATTCTGAGAAAATGACCCAGCCCACTGCGGCATCCCCGGCAGCATCCTCAGCACCTTGGCTCCCTGCCCCCCTCGCCCCTGGTGAGCATACATTCTCACATAAGCCGGAGCCAGTTTCCTGAAAATGAAATGTTCTGGCAGCTGGCCGCACCAAAACTGTTTTTCTTTGACGCTCTCTGGAATCGTGCTGAATAATAGAGTCCCATCTTGAGGCTACACTCCATTCAACAATGCCCGTAAGGATGTAAAACAGCGATTCTTCATTTGCTGGGTGATTGATTCCTGACTCTGCGTTCTGAATGTGCGTGTTTGCCGAGCAGTCATCTGCCTATGATATTGTGGGGGTGATGGATGGCATATGCGGTGGGGAGAAGGCTCGGCACCGAGCCTAGAGCAGCTCCCTACCCCTGCCTTCCACACTTAGAACACCAACACTGTCAGCAAGGACACTCCAGGAGACTCCAGGGGAGAGGGAATTTATACCCTAGGCGGGCCTGGCATCGTTCTGGATTCATCTCTTGCTGTGTGCACTTCCCTAGCGATGTCAGTCATTCCCCGAAGTAGGATGGAAACGGGCCCCACTCTTAAACGCAGAGAGTAATGGCCCCCAGCCCTGTGCCTGCCCTGATCTGTGTACCCCACGGTCAGAGTTCTGCTGGGAGAGGGTAAAGGGAATGTTTACCCAGCCGATCTGCTGTGTTTGGGGAGTTCTTGATCCTAACGATCTGACGCTGGTGATTAACTGGTAAATCAGGCTTGGGCCACTCCTGCCTTCCCGGGTGGTGCTGTGGGAAAGGTCAGCCTGACTGATGAGCAGACAAATGAAACCACCCGACATCTGCTGCAGCTCTCGCCTTGAACCTGTTACCCTTTTGACAGGTGCAAAACATGTCTCAATCCATAGAAGTCTTGGACAGGCGGACTCAGAGAGACCTGCAGTATGTGGAGAAGATGGAGAACCAAATGAAAGGCCTGGAGTCCAAGTTCAAGCAGGTGGAGGAGAGCCATAAGCAACACCTGGCCAGGCAGTTCAAGGTATGCCTGTCTCTCCTGGCGCTCTACCCCCTCCCCCAACTCCTCCTCCCTCCTCCCTCTTCCCCGTCCTCCTCCACTCCTTCTCTCTTCCTCCCTCCTCCCCCTCTTCCTCTTCCTCCTCCAAGTCAGATCTTCTTCCCCTTCTGGCTTCCCTTTCCCCACAGAGGTAGTGACTGGGGACCTAGGGGGACACAGTGAGGACTGTCCTCTGCCTTACAAAGCTGTTCCACTCTGGGAGGAGAGAGACCATCAACTCCGGCCACTGGAGGGGTTAGGGTTTGGTCAGCCCCTTCAGCACACACTGGTCCCTCTCTCCAGGGGTCCCAGGCCCCCTGGTCCTCTGGATGAGGCATATTAACCGGGGAGGGTATCGTTAGACGCCCTCAGCATTCCATAGCTGCTGCAGGTAAATCACATTAGCCGAGGATTAGCGTAATTGATTAGAGCCATTTCTGGGCCCAGATCACTCAGGGCAGTTTTTCACTTCTGACCTAATTTAGCTGTGACAAGGCACACTGTAGTTGCAGCTGCGTTAAGTGTTCTGTGTCTCCAGGTGACCCTGGCCATTTAAAATCTCAGTTCCTTTGACCTGAAATTATATATACATATGTACAAGTATGTATATATACACGACTCTCCACTAGGACTAGGCTGGGAATTATCTGCCACCTTAATTAAGGTGTTCATGCATGTTAATTAGAAATCAGGCCCAGATGTAAATGAACAGGTCAAATTACACGGCCGGCCGCTTGGCTGGAAACTGCTGAGCCCTGGTCCGTCCTCCCTTCCTTGTATGCTAATGTTATCCTTTGATGCACTCCCTACGTGAAGCAGGAACTAATTCTCCTTTTAAAAGCAGTGCATTAGGTAGGCAAAATGGCAAGCTAATGAAGTTATAAATCTATAATATAAGTAAAATAATAGCAGACAAATCACATTGAGGCAGCATAAGCCAGTGATTGTTGTCCCAGGCAGGGGAACACTGCTCCCCTTTTTCTGATGTACCATCATGACTTAACCTTGGAGAGAGATTCTTGACCTTACAGACCAAAATGAGTTGTGTCTCTCCTGGCCAGCATCTGCCCTCCTGTGCTCAGCAGACTGTGAAGACAGAGGTGTCTTCAGCAACATGAGGTAGCTCCCCTTGGAGAGTGTCGTCCACAGAGCACCTCTGAGTTCCAAAGTTGGGGACTGTGAGACTCTGGGACAGCAAAAGCAAGCCCTTGCCTTTGGCACTGTAGTCATGCGGGAAGGAGTTCCAGCAGAAACTGTGAGGGATGCCCTTCACCATCTGAGTAGCTTTCTTTCCTGTCGTTAAAGTGTGATTTTTCTTACGTGACCATGCAAATACGTGTCTTTTAATGGCTGTTTAAGGCAGGCTAGTGAGCTAGCTTTTCAACGGTGTTTCATTTTCTTGCTTGCAGGGCTAACTTAAGAGTTTTTTCAATGCGCCACTGACTGAAGATGCAGTCCCCCCATGTAACCATGAGAGAGCCAGAGAGCTTTTTGCACCATGCATTTTTACGATTCTTTTCCAATCCTTAGCACCATTTCACTAAGGAACCTTGAATCCAACCAGGATCCTTCTTTTGCATGTGATTCTAGATGCATCCCATGAATAGTTTGAACCCTTGTCAATGCACTTTTTGAAAAAGAAAGAAAAAAAAAAGAACCACAAACGTTGTGTATGTGACCTAAAGCATGTAACCTTAAGATGTTGCATTCTCGACTGACAAATAAAGAGCTTTCCCAAATATGCTGGTGTTCTGAGGACTGTTTAATACGCTATCCTGACTCACTGGGACCAGATAACTGGTGGATTACTAAAACGGGAGTGTGCACACCTTCCCTCTCCTAGGGAGAAGCCAGGCCAAGGCAGGGTATTTCAAGTTCTTGCATGCATCGCACTGAACCAGCTTATTTTAACCTTGCAGGCAATAAAAACGAAAATGGATGAACTTAGGCCTTTGATTCCTGTGTTGGAAGAGTACAAGGCCGATGCCAAATTGGTATTGCAGTTTAAGGAGGAGGTCCAGAATCTGACGTCAGTGCTTAACGAGCTGCAAGAGGAAATTGGCGCCTATGACTACGATGAACTTCAGAGCAGAGTGTCCAATCTTGAAGAAAGGCTCCGTGCATGCATGCAAAAACTAGGTAGGCCCAGCGCCCTGCAGGTGTGGCACTGCCTGGCCCGACTCTGCCACACATGCAGGTGTAGGGAGTGGTGCTGAAGCCACAGTGCCTGCCTGGCCTCAGCAGGTGATGGCTGCATCAGGGCTTCTGGGTAGGGCCACCCAGAGAGAGCATCAAGGAGTGCAGGCAACACCCACCCTAGGGCATCACCCATGTGCAAACCCCATGCCAAAGCCAGTTCTAGATCCCAGTGAAGCTCACATCATTTGGAGAGAGAGAGAGAGAGAGAGAGAGAGAGAGAGAGAGAGAGAGAGAGAGAGAGAGAAAGATATTAGATGCCACAAACTCTGTCAGATGTGTGTGTGTGTGTGTGTGTATGCAAAGGTGTGAGGTGTGTGTATGCAAAGGTGTGAGTGTTTAATATGCATGTGTGTGGTTCATGCATGTGTTTTTAGGATAACTTTAAAAGGGCTGGAAACACATCTCCATCCAGGATGAGAAGAGGGCTAATAAAACCCCTTGAGAAAATGCATCAGGTTTAGTTGGAACTAAAAAGAGGGGGTACAGTAGCAGCAGGTTTTGGATAGAAGTGGGGACCCTCAGCAGCCCGTGTGGAATGGACTAGTAAGCAAGGTGGCTTTCCTCTCAGAAGTCATGTTCCCTGACAGTCCTAAGGTAGGAAGCATCTAAAGTTCTTATGCCTGCCTGACTGCCCAGTCAGTGGCTTTGGCCAAATTGCACATGTTGGCTATTTGGGGCCATTTCTAAATGGTACGTTTCATGTCCTGATACAGTACCAGCTTCAGCGTTCCTCCACATTGTCTGACCAACTCATTTGTTTTTATATCATGTACCTGTAAGGGTGACTTTGTCTCCAGAAAGATTTTTTTTTTTGGCTCCATCTGATGCTCTGACTCTGTCTCCCTTCATCCATACCTTACAAAATTTAAAACATCCCAAAGAACAAATACTTTTCAAAAGCCTTGGTGTGGGACAAGCAGAGGGTTCCAGTGGTTAAGTACTTCCAGAGCAAGCACAAGGACCTGAGTTCAATACCCAGAACTCATGTAAAAATAATCCTAGCACAAGGAAGGGGAGACAGGTGGGTCTTAGGGCTTGCTGGCCAGCTCCCGTGGCTTACTTAGGAATTAAGATGGTGAGAGACGCTGTCGAGGCGGGTGACTCCTGAGAAATGATGCTTGAAGTTGTCTTCTGGCCTCCACAGAGCTCATACATACACATGTGCGCCTGCCCAGACCAGCACATGAGTGCGGATCCTGGTGTCAGGTGACAGATGAATGGGAGTATTCACTAGAGAGGTCGTCTCCTGGCTTCCAGGTGACTCCCCGCGGCTGCTCCTGGCTTGCCCCCCAAAAGACTGTAAAGTTTTGAGCTCCCAGTACTGATGAGGTAGGAAGCTATGATGGGTACTGGGAACTAGCTGTTTTGAAGTGACACTCACAGGAACACCAGGATATCATTTTCCATTCTATATTCTTACTATTGTGCCTCAAAAAACCCATGACCCATTGTGGCAGGGGCTGGTAGCCTTAGTCCATCCATGACTGGGACTGGATGGCAGCCTCTCCATTGCCTGTACACGCCCTCTAGGAGTGCTGGGCTGAGGACCGGCTATGGGTCCCCTCCAGTCTTCCCTTGGTTTTCCTCCATGGCCTCCTTCCCAGCCTTCTCAGCCAGGTATTTAATGGTCTTCCTGGTCTCTGAAGAGCCCAGAGGCTGAATTTATTACCCTGCAAAAGTTATTTCCACTGCCAGGTAACCAGGCAGGGTGTCATGCCTAGGAGAAACTAAGAAAATCATGATGGAGACTGTGGTAGGACATTACCAAGGCCGCCAAGCTGATGGGCCTTTGGGAGAGGGGGTAGCTCACACAGCTCTCCAGGTTATCCCAGCCAAGCCAGACTTCCCATCTGTCCTCAGCCTATTTTTAGCAGCTGCATGAATTTACCTTATGGCTAGGATCTTGGGGCTTTCACGTGGCTACCCTTGGACTGCTAAGACACATGTGATTCGGAATGAAGAAAGAATGAGGCCAGATAGTCCCACCCTAGGGTGCACCAGAGAGGTGACCTGAGCATGTAATTCTTTCCTAAGAGGGGCCTCAGTAAGCATGTACTTGAAGAGAAACAGCAGCTGGGGTTGGGACCGTGGGTTCTGAACCCCAGTCTGGGAAGTCTTGGGGTGCCAAGCTATAAAATAGCTAAAGTAGCAAGCCACTCAACAGCAGGTGCCTCTTCCAGGTCCCTACCGTCTTCCATCCCAGTGACTCCTGCTTTACAACACAAAGGTACAGAGTCCTTAAGCCCTAGGGTCACTATGAGAATTTACATACATTGTTCATGTCACCAGCTGTGCACTGCCGGGCTCAGAGGAGCAGCTGGGGGGTATGGTAGATCAGTAAGCAGGTGGGAGGGCAAGCAAGTGGGGGTGGGCATAGCTAGTAAGTGGAAGGCCAGAGGGACCGAGGGAGGCACAGTTGACAATAGATGGCTAGCCGGGTAGAGGACTGGTCAATGGCTGATGGATGAGTAGATAAGCTGCTGGTAAAATTAGGTGGCAGATGGGTCTATAGATAGGTTTAGCATCTGTCCCAGGCCCTCAGCCGGAAGCGTAAGGACTAAATACTTTATGGTTTCTTAATTCAGTCTTTGCATCAGTCTTGCAGAGAGGCATCGTCCCTCGGCCTCCTCCGCAGCCAACTGACAGGGTGGTCACGCCCAGGGTGCACCCTGTCGTGGGCACCACTCCCTGCTGACCCAGTGGGCGGGGCTCTGCACTGGCGGCTGCGCAGTAGCTGAGTGTTACTCCTTAGGCCCTCAAGCCCCGGGGTCCTTGGTGTGTCTGCCTCTGCAGGTGCTTGGTTAGGAACATAGGTCCGTAAGGGAGGGAAGGGCTCCCTGCATCTCTCAAAGTCTCTTCTCAGAACCGTCCTAAATTCCTGGACTGCACACAGGCAGAAAGCATAATTCAAGGACCGGAGTTAGCAATTCTGTTCATCTTCGGGCAGCATGCTTTTCCAAGTGTCCCAGCAAGGACTTAGAATTTGAAATATCTTCCTTCTGCACTAAGCATACAGCTTAGACATAACATGTTTTGGGCCTTTTCTGCAACGTGCAATTCCCTGCAACAAGTCTTGTGCCGGGGAAGGGAAGAGGCAGTTAGCTGCCCAGAACCCTGGTGTCCCCTGAGAGGATGCTGCAAGGTCAGATCCTAGCAGCTCACCTGAGTAAAGCTAGGACCGGGGACCCCAGCACAGGCTGCTCAATGCAGCTGCCCCCCAGACTTAGGTTGTACTGGTGCTGTAGGCTTCCTTGGTCACCATTGCCATTGAGGATGAGTTGGTATGAAGCGGTATTCCTGTCATACATGCCAACGGCTCTTTGGTCACGTTTTTGTTTTGTTTTGTTTCTTTCTCTTTGTTTGTTTGTTTGTTTTTTGTTTTGTTTCTTTCTGCAGTTGGGTTGGAAGTCTCCAGGCAGCTAGGGCCAACCAAGGGGGAAAGGGTATTTTTGCTCTACTGAGGAAACGTCTTAGTAAACCTTGTGCCTCCCACTTAGGAGTTACCTGACAGCCAAGTGAGCTGTCCACACAGTGTCCACACTAGTAGAATGCTAATTGCAGGCTCCTGCCCTGGTGGGGCACACTGGTTTGCCATGCTGTGCTGTGCTGTGCTGGGAGCAATATGGACTCTTCAAGGGAAGTCAAAAGATACCTTCCTAACACTTGAGATGCCAGAATCGCGTGGTGGAGGCTTCACAGTGAGGCTAGAGACTCTCAGAGCTGTGTGACCACTCCCAGTGAGAGAGTTAAGGGTGAGTTAGCAGTGAAAGCCTAAGAGAATAGAGCCCAGGATTCCGGCAACCTACAACAACCTAGACCAGGTCTGCCTCCTCCATTTCTTTTAAAGAGCAGGCGGTCCACTAGAGGCCTGGCCTGGCCAGAGCAAGAGGGAAAGGATGGCTCTAGGATAATGTTCACAGGTCTGCTGTGGGCTCTGGATCCAAACCTGGGTCTACATTAGGGCTCTTGCATCTGTATCTTGGCCCTTATTCCCAGCCTGCAGACTTCTTTCCAGACAGTTCTTCTCTAGTTTCAGGGCTAAGCACTGAGCACGGAGGCCAAGGCCAAGGCTTGTTTGAGGTCACAGACCTTCCTTCCCAGCTCTGCCTCCCAGAGATACTCATCCTGACTCGAGCTTTGAGATAGTCTGGGATGCTCTCAGCTTGGCATCCACTCAAGAAGTGTGCAAGGCTCACAGCTTGTTGTCTAGCTTGACCAAGCATCTACAGTCCAGGACCCTCCCCACTGGGCATCATCCTTCCTGCAAGCCTCTTCCTGAGACCCCAAAGCTTTCTACCACCCCCACATGTATCCTGAGTGCGTGGCTGGAGAGTGGTACTTTCTAGAACTGGGTGTGCCAAGATACCGCCAAGCCTCTGCCATGGGCTCTTTTAGATCCTGTCAGTTTGTGAGGTCTCGGCAGAACTAGTGTGGACAGAGAACTAAAAATAACTCCCTGACTTAAGGATGGCAAGCAGCCTCCATCCCCATGGGCCCTCGGAGCTGTGCCTGCCCCAGCATCTTAGAGAGCAGGAGACACAGTGGCCACGCCTACCTACCCTCCTCAGCCAGCACTGAAGCATTGAACGGTTGATTGCCCTGGTGACTATGCACCAGGAAAATAATCCGGAGGAGGCTGGGTGTGGCTGGCAGGCTGGACCTGCTGGGCAGCCATCCTGTAGAACTCAGACAGACCTCCTGCCACTTTCTGAGATAGAAAAAAAACAAAAACAAAACCCCACAAAAACAGAAACAGTTGAGTAGAGTGTGGTAAGATTGTTCAAAGCTGCCCCTGGCCTGGCTGAGAGCAAAGTCCTGCACATTCTCCATCCGAGCTCACAGAAGACTGACTGGACCATCCAGGCATATTCTGGAAGGCCTGAGTTGTGCGCCTATGTTAGTTTGCTTTCCTGGGGGCCCTGGTGATATAGTACCTGCTTATAACTGAAGCAAACGTGGGTAACATGAAGGGTGGCCTTCACTCCCCAGAGGCTCACCCTACTGACCCCAACACTTCTCAGCTGGTGAATTAGTTGGTGTACTAAAGAGACTCTTCTGAGACCTGAGTCCCTCGTTTGTTTATGGGGAAGTAGGGTGAATGGACGAGACCCCTTACCTGGAACAGCAAGCCCCCGATGCTTTTGTTGGCACCCCAAGGGAATGTGGGGTTCAGCTGAGGTCACTGAGATCGGTGGGATGACGACATCTTTAGGGCCTAGGCATGTGTCTGGGACCAGCCCTAGAAGCTTGGTGGGAAGTTGGGATGCTGTTCTAGAGTAAGAACAGAATAGGCCTGGTTATGGAGGCAGGGAAGGCTAGGGTCAGGGTTAGGCATCCAAACTGGGCTGCGCATCCCCCTGAAACTGTGCCATGATCGGGTGGTATACAGAAAGATGATAGATTTCTTCAGGAGAAGGTTTCCAACTGCAAAAGGACCTCGAATGGGTTTGGGACCGATCTAGTGTAAGTTGGCATCTCGGAAAACTTTAGTATGTGGCTGAGTCATGTGCTGGCCTCAAGCGCAGCATGCCACTGGGTGGGAAGGATGCCTTCCACACAGGTCTCCTGCCATGTCTCCCGTGCATGCTGATCCCCTTGGACCCTAACCTCCAGGCAGTTCATAGATCATATCTCTAGGACCAATGGAAGACCTTCTATGAGATATTACAGGGACCAGTGACTCTGTGGATGCTGGGTCTGGATGACAGGATGGGTTCTGGGAAAAGGACTTGCAAAAGGGTTGGCTTCTATTGGCTTCTTTCAGTTCCCACCCATTTTGGAGGAGCCTCTGTCTCCTGGCAACCCAACACCCACCCCAAGTCAACAGGAGTGAAGGAAGAAAAATGGGAGTGAGGGGTGGAGTCCAGGTTGGGCATCTGGCTTCCCCTGCCCAGCCTCTACAGGCAGCCCACAATGAACTCATTCGAACCTCAGAAGCATACAGTTACGCAAGTGTGTGTGTGGGTGTGTATGGGTGTGAATTTGTGTGTGTGCATGTATGTGTGTGTGTGAAGGAAATTTTTCTACAAACAAACCCATCAGGGATCCTCACTTCTAACTCCTGCCAACACTGGTCAACCTTGGCTTCCCACAATGCCCTTCTTTTTCCTAACCCTTTTCTTGGTGTCTCCTCCAAGCCAGGGCTTGGGTAAGGCAGGGCAGTGTGCACAGAGGCCAAGTGGGCATGCTTTGTGCTCAGCAGTGGGCCTCTCAGACCCTTGCACCCCAGACCTCCATGGAGCCTCGAGCCTCAGAAGTGCTAGTGCGGGGATAACTCAAGTTCCTCCTGGAAGGGGAGGTGCCTTTGGGGAAGGGACAGGAGAGTGGGCACAGTGGTGGCACTTCCTCTCCTAGTCTGGGCAGGAGTGCCAGCGCTGGGGCATTGGTGGGAATCCAGGCCTGGAGTGGCTTTCAATCCTACTGAGCCTCGCTCTGTCCAAGGTCCCCTCTCTGCTGGCCCCTGAGCCAAGCTGAGCACCTCACCTAGTCAGTTTTGTACAATGCCTCTGTGGACATGCTCACCCCATTCCAGGCTTGGGGAGATGCTGGTGGGTGTGGGAGCATGGCAAGCTGCACCCTCCCCTGGGCTTGACCCTCCCTGCTCCATGTAGGATTATCTCTGCTTCCCTGTGGTCTCAGGTTAAGTCTCTCACAATCTCGCCTAAGCACCTGGATCTTCTCTGAACTTTGCAGAAACTGTGTATGTATGCTAATGTGGTCCCTGGGGGGTATCTTATAGACTTGGGGGGCGGGTCACACTCAAGCCTGACCTGGTGGGATGGAAAAGAGGAGTCCTGCACACAGGCTCAACCTGGAGGCTGAGAGCAGGCAAGAGACCTGCAAGCTAAGGCAGGAACGCTGGGTCACACAGCCTCTGCCACTCCTGAATGACCAAGCTGTGGCTCTGAGGTCATCTCTGGCCATCTGTGAAGTGGGAGGGCTGCAGGGGTCACGTCTAAGATTCCATAGAGCATAATGCTCAACTCCCAGCCCTCCTGCCAGGGGCTGTTCTTCTTGAGATCATGGAAAACCCACAGACACACACACACACACACACAGCAGGACAGCAGCAAGCCTCCACCTGCCTCCATCGGGGGTGGTTCTAGGACAGACACGTGTACAAGGAAGGTGCTCCCACAGTGTGGGGTGCTGTTACGGGCTGCTAGGATTGTCCTTCTGTTTGGGGAGGTGAATCCTGCTTGGGGACAGTGTCTCCCATGGAGCCTAAATTCCCTCCTGCTGCTTGCCATGCTGCCTAAGCTCCAGCAGTCAGAGAGGACTGAGCTCTTGTGTCCCATTCCCAGAGAAGACTGAGGCTTGTTGTGGCCAACTCTCTCTTGTTACTGGGGCTGCCCTGGCCTCTTGCTCCCAAGGAATCATGAGACCTAGGAGGGCAGCCATTCACTGCCATGCCCTGCCCATGCTGGCCTTAATTGTTCCCTCTGGAGGAAGAGGTGGCTCCTCATGGCCACTGGGGAGACTTTTTTAAGTGACATTATGGGCTGTTGGGCACCAGATCTGGAGGGGAAGAGGATGAATCCCCCCAGCCCAGATGTACCCTTGAGGGGAGGGGTCCAAGGCTCTCAGTTGCCTGTTGGTTCTGACCCATGCACACTCTGTTCCAGCCTGCGGGAAGCTGACGGGTATAAGTGACCCGGTGACTGTCAAGACCTCTGGCTCAAGGTTCGGGTCCTGGATGACAGACCCACTGGCCCCAGAAGGCGATAACAGGGTAAGTGTCCCTGGAGCTTTTAAAGGACTTAAAAGGTCTGGTCTCTGTCCCTCTCCCTAGTGCCAGCCATGTCTACCTCCCAAGCAGATAGCTTCAGATTCTGGGTAGAACCAGAGTCTCCCAAGGGCTTCTTCCCAGGAAAGCTGGTAGAGGCCCCTATACAAACACAAGTGGCAGACAGTGGGATGGGTAGGCTGCCCATTTGAGGATGGTGGTGGCAGTTGTGGAAGCAATAGTGGCTCTGCCCAGTGGCTGAGCAGGTACTGAGGCATCTCCTGTGCTGACCGCTCCAGGCGGTTCCCAACACTGCCTCTGCTTCCGGGGATAGAATCTATTAGGCCTTTCTTGTTTTAATGACAGCTGATTTGTACTCATTTGCCATTCCTTTCATGGCTGATAGAAGCTCTGTGTTTCTTTTTGATTTTGAGAAGAGGCTGGGTTCCTTTTTCCTGGGTGTTTCCCCCCTGGGCAAACAGCAGAAAAGAAAAATGAGCCAGCCGCCCATTTTAGGCTACTTCTCCTTCCTGGGGACTGGGCCTTGGTATCAGTTCCTTTAGGAACTGGATGTTGGGAGTCAGAGGCTGGGAGGCCCCTTGATGGAGGAGGCCTGCCTGGAAGGAGCAGCCCCAGTCTTCAGGAAGTTCTAAGGGAACTGGAAGGGGTGCTTCTGAGAATCACAGTCCTTTGATGTCGTGCAGTGGGTCAGGGATGTGTGGGCATAAGTTGTGTTCACACTGGTTTCTGGACCCTGATGGTCTCATAGTTTCTCAACATTCTAGTTTGATTTTGGCCGCTGTGATAAAAAGCAACTTAGGGAGGAGGATTTTCTGTTACACTTTCATCGTTAGGGAAAGTCGGGGCAGGAGCTCCAGCAGGAACCTGAAGGTGGACCTGTGTGCTACTCCTGAAAACATTACTTCTGCCTAAGGAACTCAACCGTAGCCAAAATATTACAGCAGGAGCCATGGAGGATGCTAATTGATGGCTTATGCTGAGCCAGTTCAGGACCTGTGATAGTGCTCCCCACGACAGAATGAGTCCTCCTATCAGTTAAGGTAATCAAGACAGTCCCTTCCAGGCACACCCATAGATCAACCTAAGGAAGACTCTTTATTTGGGTGACCGTAGGTTGGGTCAAGTTGACAATTAACATAGACAATTAACACTAACTAGAGCACGTAGGCTGTGCTAGAACCCACATCCCATCAGCTGAAACCTACTTTGGCTCGAAGTTTTCTTAGGAACACCCTTTACTACAGATGTGGATGGTATGGCTTTCTGGAGAGAAAGACAGAGCCAAGGCAGGAGGTGCTTGGAAAGCCCAGGCCAGCATGCCAGGTTCTGTCCCAACCATGTCGTGTCTAGTGACCAGCTCTGGCTTGCAGAAAAGCAGGACCCTGGCTGGGAGCAGACATACTGTATTGCGTGCTGCTCTGGGCACTTTGGGCTCCAGCCATTCAGAACCACGTGCTCCCCACAGTGGCCCATGTATTCAGCCTGCTAAGTGACATGTCGCCTCGTCCTACCATTGATCAACACCAGCAGTGTTTGTTTTGTTTTGCTCTCTTCCAATCTCCCGTTCACTTTTGATCACATACTCGCAGGAGACCAATAACTCGCCACACGCGCACGCGTAGGCACACACACTCACACACTCACTCACACACTCATTCAGAGAAATTGATGTTGGCTTTATGGCTTCGGAGCAGGTTGCTGTGGAGGGTTCTGTGAGAATGCTAGGGTGAAACAGAGGGAAGAATTGTGTCGAGCCTGTGAGGAGGCCTCAGGAAGCTGTAGAACCCCTCGTTAGTATGTGCCGAGGGAATGCGTTGAGCTAGCTCTGTCTCCACTGCCCCTGTGTAAGCTGTTAGAACAAAATTAGCTTGGGGTACCTTTGCATGGGCCTTCCTCTCTTTGTCTGTCAAGCGCCAGCTGTCTACAGGCGCTGTTCTAAGAAACCTCCAGCAGTGAGCCGCCTGTTTGCTTGCCACACACCCTCAGTCCCCACCAGAGGCCAGGCCCTTTTCACCAGTGTTAGAAGCAGAAGGGCTTGGTAGGAGCTGACTGTAATTCCCGTCTTGCACATAGACTACATAAGTCCCTACCACACTACCACAGCTCCAGAGACCTGCAGTTCCAAAGATTCCATTCTGGATTCCAAGGCTCACAGTCTTCTTGGACTGGGACACCCTGACAGAGCCATGTCCCACCCACCCCTCTTTCTTCTCTGTCACTGGTCCCCCACCTCAGAAGTCCAGTCTAACTTACACAAGACATCAGAGAAGGGGCTTGTATCATGCTCCCAGCACCCCCAGGAGGTTCATGTTCAGAGAGGTGGCGTATTACTCAAACCCCGGCTTAGCTCTGTGCTTCAAGGACCTTTCCCTTCATCTAAGCAGCATCAAAGCCAGCAGATGATCCTTAGAACAGAGGGTAGAATTATCCAGAAGGCTTTAGATTATGCAGATATGCTGGTGCCTGCAGCTCTGTCTGCTGGCAGCTTAGACATCCCTTCTAATCCTTCCTCAGTGGGCGTACTTACTGGGACATTCCTGGGGCGGCTGGCATCCCGCCACTTCCTCCTAGCCTCCCACCGAGGCTCTCTCCTCCCCTTCACTAACAGCTCCCTTTAGAACATCTTTTCCAAGGCTGAATTCCTTGATGTTAGCAGTTTCAGGAGGACATTTGTCAAATGCTCGCCAAGCCAGAGAGAAGAGCTAACTAAAGTCTTGTTACTAAGAAAGGCCCTTAAATAGCATCACCTAACACCTCGGCTGCATTGTAAGGTGCTGGCCAGAAGCCCTGGCAGCCCTACCTTGGCTGCCCTCCTCCCTGAAAAGCAACTAAACTTAGTACAGTTAAGCAAACCTCTCTGGCCTCAGTTTTCTCATCTGAAAATGAAACTAGCAGCAGGGATACAACTTGGTTCTGCGCAGGACGGTTCAGGGAGCTCCACAGAGCCTTGGGGACCTCTGCACTGGCAACTCAGGCCCTGGACATCCTCCCCAGGAGAGAATGGCAGAGTGAGTGAGACAGATGCAAAGTCAGCATGCTAACTGACAAAGCAGAAAGATAAGATGCTCTCGGAGTCAAGCCCGGATGTTAGAAGGACATCCCAGTACACCTGGGCAATAGCTACAGATCTGGGGACTTGGAAACTACTAAATCTGTAAGCTTGGGTGTTAGATTATGCCAACATATTCCTTTTTTCTGATCCACCGAGTTCGTTCCCTGAAGAGCAGACTTTTTAGAGGTCACTAGGCAGCTGGAGAAGGGCGATGAAAGATAAAATGTGGATCAAAGGAATCCTTGCTCATACATAGGTCACGGTGGGATTGGACTTGAGGCATGGCTCACGAGCTGGTGTAACAGTCTGGCTTGTGAAGTTACTTAGAAATGGGAGTGTGTGTTTCTCTTTTGCAGGTGATCTGGTCAGTTATGTCAAAATTGTCAGGGGTCAGCTATGGAGAGACAGAAATCGGGACCAGAAAAGTGAAAGTGGGTGGGGTGGCTTTTCTTCCACTCATCCCCTCTACTTACTAAGCGGCTGTCTTGCCTCATAGGCAGCTCCCCTGGTATGTGGGCTTATATAAGGGTTAATAGTGCATGATGACGCTCGTGTTCTCCAAATAAAGTCATGCAGTTGTGCAGGCATCCTGACACCCTGTACTCTGCCCTGCACCTTTTGCTGAGCATCCTTGAGTCTAGCTGGAAGAACCCCTGATCCTTCCAGAGGACACGCGAACCAGCAACCATCACTGGGGTCTCTTCCCAGGGCAGCACCAACCCAAGCTGAGTGAATTTGGTCCAAACCATCAGGTCTTGGAAGGGACAGAAGACAAGGGCCTTTCACAGGGGGAGGTCACAGTGCCGAGGGGAGGAGCAGCCTCTGTGGAAATGGGGCTCCTTCCCATGAGGTTCTCTGGGTTTTGAGTTGTGAAGTTCTCCTCTGCAGAATGACCCATATCCCAAGCTGCCTCCCGAGCGTGTGGTTGAATATTCAGCCTCTGGAGTCCACTCCCCTGTCTTCTAATCTCTGTTTTCAGAAAGTGGTACCACGGGCCTTTGTCTGATTTGCCAGTGTGTGAGAGACGAGACCATTTAGAGATCCTTAGACATTGGTGTCATCTTGTTACACACTGGACCCAAGAAACACAGAAACCTGTCTCTGGCTCCCCACCACGGAAGACCCACTCCAAAGCACCAAGGAGGGGCTTGCTCCAGAGGGGGACAGGGAGGGCTAGCAGAAGGTGCTTCAAGCAGAAGCTGTGAAGAAATAGAGAACTCCCTGTCCCACGAAGCAACCCAGAGGACACAGTGGGTGGGCCACTTTCCCCCAGAGACCAAGGACATGTCCCGATCCTCCAGTGCTCCGTGACCCATATCACTGAGGGATGGTCTGAAAGAGATGGGATAATAACAGCCTCGAACGAGACTCCGTTGTTGCCGTCGTTGTTTTTAATCTCATTAAAAACAAAAGGCACATCTGCTTCTAAGCATCTGAACGGATGTCTCAGGAACACAGTTGTTGGTGGGGGGGGGGGGTTGTTTTGTTTTGTTTTAACAAAAATGTCGCGCCATGCCTGAGAGCCTCCGCAGCCCTAATCCCTGCTCGGCTTTCCCAGCTCTCCGTGGATAAAGCAGCTGTCTTACTGCCAGGCAGATAACGCTGCCAGGTCTCCTCTCTTAGCCCCGCCCCCTTCTCATTTGCTACAAAATTGCTTTAAATGACTAAAGGTTTTTGTTCCCAGTATAGATGGTTCTCGGGTCAATTGGTGTGCAGAGTCATCGGAAATTCATAGGCAATCACTTCCTTTGTAACCCTTCAAACTCAGGCCTCGGTCATTTTTTCACTTGGTTGATTTCCATGGCTGATAGCCCCGTGTTCCAGTCTGAAAAGTGTTTTCCACAGATTAGGGAATGAGCTATTGCTCCCCACAGCAAACCAAAGCCCCAGTTAGTTATCTTTCGCTGCGCACACATTCCCACCTCTGCCCAGCATAGACGATGAGTCAGCCTGTACTTCAGTAACAGCCTGGTGGAGTGGGGAGGACTCGCTCACAGCGTCCCATCCTTACGCTGGGAGATGCTCCTTCCCAGTGACCTTGAGAGCCAGTTGTCACTGCCGAAAGAAGCTCCCCAGTGTGTGAGCATCTTCTTAGCAGCTGTACCCTTTACAAGGCTGACTCCAGCACTGTGTCCCTGCTTTGATGACATTCCCCAGCCCTTGGCCAGGATCCAATAGAGAACCAACAGTGAGATCATTGTCCTATAACATGGTACCAGAAGGGGCTCCATCTGGGGTCCTGGTGGGGTTTCCCATACCAACCACTGGTGTATATTGTGTAGACTGGCTGTGCACTGAGTATGTGTGAGACTCCAGAGCACCTGACTGCCTGTCCCCACTCGTGTCCCTCCACTGTGTCCTACGCTTCCCAGGGGTTTGGAAAATAGGTCTGAGTGGGGACCAGTCAGGAGTCCAGCGTTCTTGAAGGCAGGACAGAATGCTCTATAGTCTTGATGGCTCTTCCAGGTCCTTCTGTTTTAAGTTCCCACACCCTCCTGTTGTGGGACACTGACGAAGTCTGCTCTCCCCACAGGTTTGGTACATGGACGGTTATCACAACAACCGCTTTGTCCGCGAGTACAAGTCCATGGTGGACTTCATGAACACTGACAATTTTACCTCGCACCGTCTCCCGCACCCCTGGTCAGGCACGGGCCAGGTGGTCTACAATGGTTCCATCTATTTCAACAAATTCCAGAGTCACATCATCATCAGGTTTGACCTGAAGACAGAGACGATCCTGAAGACACGCAGCCTGGACTACGCTGGCTACAACAACATGTACCACTACGCCTGGGGTGGCCACTCAGACATCGACCTCATGGTAGACGAGAATGGGCTCTGGGCTGTCTATGCCACGAACCAGAATGCCGGCAATATTGTCATCAGCAAGCTGGATCCGGTCTCGCTGCAGATCCTGCAGACATGGAACACCAGCTACCCCAAGCGCAGCGCCGGCGAGGCCTTCATCATCTGCGGGACCCTCTACGTCACCAACGGCTACTCGGGGGGCACCAAGGTCCACTACGCTTACCAGACCAATGCCTCGACCTATGAGTACATTGACATCCCCTTCCAGAACAAATATTCCCACATCTCCATGCTGGACTACAACCCTAAGGACCGCGCCCTGTATGCCTGGAACAACGGCCATCAGACCCTCTACAATGTCACCCTCTTCCACGTCATCCGCTCTGATGAGTTGTAGCTCCTGCTTTCCCAGAAGCCCAGGGTCCAAGTCCTCTCCCAGGGGACATTTCCATGAAATAGCTGCCAAAATGATTCCAAGAATACTAACAGCCCTGATTTTGAGGAATCAGCGTGATTCTGACCCCGAGGGATGGTGTCGCCTCTGTGTTCCTCCTACTCATGCAGGTGGACCTCAGATTTCCGAAGAAACCACCATGTATGCGGATGGAACTGCAGCCCACGGCTCGCTGGCTGTCCCCATCCCTCCCTATCCCTCTCTGGTCAACTAACTCAAAGAAGCAAGGCGATGACTGTTGGCCCCTCTCACCCAAGAACAACCCACTGTTAGGATTGCATGGACATTTCCTTAGGTCGTGATCAGCGCGATGATGTGATGGCCATTCCCCCCTCCCGGAGCCCCCCGCCCCTGGCCCCCGCGGCGCTCAGTGTAGGCTGCTTCGGCCCACACGTATCGCAGCTGCCTTTTTCTTGACTGTGTTGTTGTCTCTTAGATTAACTGTGCTGAGACTCCCGGTAGCCCATGGACCCGTGTCTAGTGCTTTCCCGAAGCGATGGTGGGTGTTCGTAGAGTGAAGTTGCCATACCCACGTTGTTGAACTTGCGTACCCTGTAGCTAGGTCGTGAGGTGTCCGTCTGTTATCCCCCAAGGTGGTAACTCCGTGTGTTCAATTTATGCAATGAATGTTGTCATGCAATGCCGTAGTTTGGATTGATAAGTGGATGGTTTCTGTTTCTAAAAAGAAAAAAAAAATCAGTGTTTGCCCTTATAGGAGACATAGTCAAGTTCATGTTGATAATAACCCAGTGGAATTCTTCTCTTCTTGTCAAGTTATCCGAATCATGTAACCTTGGATGGGAAGGACGCATCTTGGGAAACTTCAGTTTCCAACAGGAAAGAACTCCCCAAGGGTAGCCATGTGTGGAAAGGTCATTTTTTAAGAAAAAAATAGGTAAAAGAGGGCAACTTTGTACTATTCAGTTTATCTGAGGAACAATAAAGATATTAGGAGACAGCCTTGCTTTGCTTATTGTGTGACAAGAGAGATGAGCTGAGTGTATAATCTTCACAGCTACCTTCTAGTCTGGACCCCAGCCTCCCAATCCCCAAAGCCAGAAAGAGCTTGGCGGTTCCCCCACCTTAGCTGCCCCAGGGGCTCCCACCCCTCACTTACTCTTCTCTCGTGGAGCGGGCACCCATGCCAGACAGCCCCAGTGCCATTGGCCGTCACCAGCTGAGCCCCCACTGATGCTAAGCCAGTGAAGGTGAACCTACCCCACTTCCAGCCCAGCCTTTTACCAAGGGTTGTCACAGTTCTATGTGGGGGTGCCTAGTCCTCCCTGGGACCCCTAGATGTGCCCTATCGTGGCAATTCCAAGGAGCTCAACATGCAGATAATGTCCTAGGGCACCCAGGTGGACCCCATATGTAAAAAAAATCCTGAGGTTCTTGCAGGCCAAATCACAGCCAGGTCGGGAGCCTTTCTAGAATGCCCTGGAATTTAATGCCAGCCAGAGAAGTGGTGGCTTGAGAGGAGCTCTCTCGGCACATGGTGATGTGCCTGGCCTTAGATCTAACAAGATGGCTGCTGTCCAATGTTCTGTGTGGCTTGGGGTGTGATTGCTATCTCCTCTCACCTCGACTCCTCAGTTGGGTACCTGTCATCCCACTCAGGGTGGACAATGACAACGTGGTTCAGGGTGTGTGTTCACCAATCAGTGAGCAAACTAGTCTCACCAGTGAGCAAACACGTTCCCATGTATGTCCATGAAGCTGGCTGGTCCCCAGGCAAGATACTGATGGTACCCTGGACAAACTGATGCCCCTGATGTTCAGTTGTGCCATGGAATTGAGAGTCTGGGGATGTCTACGGACAGACAATGATTCTGGTGCCCACTGGAATTTGGCAGAACTGCATGGTGAACACCTAGGAAGAAAGTAGCTATGGACATTTTGGGGATGGTGTCCAGCTTAGTCATACTAGGCAGTCTTATTATCTGGCCCTTGACAGAAGTTAGAGGAACAGGATCATGGTGGAAAGGGATCTGGGAGGCCTCCAGAGGGGTGCTGAGCCTTGACAGGCCAGGCCTGACATGGTGTTCTCAGCTACTGCTCCTCCAGGTACTACAACCTGGACCCAGGCTCCTTCCTTAGTGTTAAGTGGGCTGCTGATACAGGTGACTGATCCAATCTCTGAAATTTTGATATGTTATCTACAAAATTCAATTACAAAAAAGTTATTAAAAAATCTCTTAATATTTTAAGTGAATTCATGATTTTGATGTGGCCACATTCATAGCTGTCCTCGGCCAAATATAACCAAGCTCAACTTGTAGGTTGAGCAAACTTAGTTTCCTGGAAGAAACAGGACCCACTTTGGCCCTCTCTCACTGTGTTCACCAAACCCCAGATATGGGGTCCTAGCTTGCTCCCTGAGGGGGAGTGGGGTTAGCCATCTACTCTCGGGACTACCCTCCCCCCACCACATACACACCTTAGGGATGTCCGCTTTTCCCCACCTGCCGGAGCATCTCCCTCCCACAGGCTTTAAGACTTCCTGTAACTAATCTCATCCAACATAGTCTAGGATCTGGGAGAGGTGGTTTAGGTATCCAAAATAGGTAAGTCTCCAAATGCAAACCAAAAAAAGAAGAAATCTCTTTTCTGCCTGGGAATTCGCAGGCTCCACCAAGAGGTGAAGGGGAAGGAAGGGAGAGGAGGGCGGTCTGGGGAAAGCTGATCCTTAATTACAGGCTTGTTAACTGCCAGGGACACGGGGACACAGGAGGAGCCTCCAGTTAAAACTTCTGGAGGTGGGAGACATTTTTCATACTTTCATGCTTACAAATTATCTCTGGGTGCGACAGCATGCAGAACCCCACCCCCATGAGACAGAGTAGCTGCTTATTCATCTAAAAGACCCAAGTTCCAGTAAAGCTGTCATTCAAGCTGTGAGGCCTCTGCCCCCTCCCCGTTTTGACGGAGTCCTGTACACACATCATCAGCCTACGGCTCTGTGATGACGGTGGTGATTGTGGGCTGATTTCTGTATAATTTCTTCTTAATGACATAGTAGAAATAAGAATCATAAGTGAGCAAATGCCCATCCTGTGAGTCACTAGAAAACAAAATAAGGATGTGACGGGGCCACATGGATTTGCTGTCTCAGACAGTGTACTTCCTAGGGAAATATTCTGCAAGGAGATTAAATACATAAGAAAAATGGCTCCATCCAGAGAGCAAATAAAGCAACCCCTGACACTAAATCTCCCAGATTCCAATAACTGGATATATCAGCCAATAGCAGAGCATCTGTGAATGAATTTTCTTTATTAAAAGTTTGGCCTGGGATCAAAATCCTGCAGTTCGAGATGCTCAGAGATCAGAGCATCAGATCTGTTCACAGCTGGGCACGGGGTTTCCCCGATTTCTACAGGGGTACTGTCTTGTGGCAAGCCTGTGTCTGGTCGCCAACATCAGGTACCCTGTGGCTCTCCTCCCACTCTGCTGGAGTCCCCAGGCCTGGTTCCTGCAGAAGTCACAAAGTCTGGTGTGCAGGAACTCTCTACCCACCCGTGCCCGAGCCCTGATCTGCAGAAGGCGGTCACTGGCTTCTGTGACCCATCTGGGGGCTTGGTGCTGGCACCAGCCATGGACAGGGACACGCGAGGCACTCACTTAGGGTAGTGCGAGGACTAAATAGGCCATCGGGTGCTTGGTTCTGTTTACTGCAAAGCTGCAAGTCTTATACTTGTTTGGTTTTTTTCCCACTCAGTTCTTGTTCTGAAGATTTTTTAAGTATGTGAAACTATTTCCCTGCATGTGTGTGTGTGTATACTGTATGTATTCTCTGTGTGTACTGTATGTATTCTCTGTGTGTACATATTTGTGTACGTATGTGCACCTGTGTGTAGAAGCATATGTGAGGCCAGAGGCCAACATCAAGTATCTAAGTCACTCTTCACCTTTTTAAGTTGAATTAAGTTATTCAGTGTGTGTGTGTGTGTGTGTGTGTACGCATGTGTGCACACATGCCGAGCCTGCAGGCAGAAGCCAGACAGCTTTCTGCAATCTATTCTCTCTTTCCACTCTGTGGGATCAAACTCATGTCATCAGGCTTGGCAGGCGTCTGAGCCGCCTCGCCAGTCCCACACATTTTTGAGACAGGATCTCATGAATTCGCTTTGGCTGGGCTTCAAATCCCAGCAGCTCTCTCTGTCCCCAATGCTGAGGTGACAGGTGCATGCCACTTTGCATGGCTTTCACACTGGCTCTGGGAGGATCTGAATTTACGTCTTCAGAATGCTCGTGCAGGAATCGCCTGACAGCGTATCCTCCCGGGTCTGGTTGCAGATTTGTCTACTGCACTCGGTTCTATCAGCCGCTGTTTTAGTGCTCTGAGCCTCTGAGCTGCAGGTAGTGTGCCCTGTTTTCCCTACTCCCAGGTCACAAGGCCTGGACCCAGGAATCCACGGGGTCATGCGGGCTCCTGTGCTGTGCTTTAGGGATCCCACAATGACGTGGACGCCATTCTTACTGTCATACAAAGGCTACCCATTTGTCCCAATTATTATTATATTACTATTAAACAGGCTGATTTTTTCCCCAATGAACCTGCTATTGTTTGAATGTGAAGTGTTCCCCCAAAAGACTCAGATGTGGATGGTCTGGCCCCCAGATGGTTGTGCTATTAGAAAGTGTAACTAGTTCATGAGAATATTCATTTCTTCAGGGGACTCCATATTGAACAGGAACCTGGGATCAAGGACCTAGTTGGAGAAAGAAAAGTCACTTTGGTATGCCTTTGAAGGATTTATCTTGTCCTTGTGTGCTCTGTCTCTCTTCCTCCCTCCCTCCCTTCCTCCCTCCTTCCCTCTCTCCACTCCTTCCTGGCTTCTACAGGTTTGCAGCTTTCCCTGTCATGCCCTGAGACCATGACATCACTGCCTTGACCCAGTACTAGCTGGTCTAGAACTCTCTATATAGATCAGGCTGGATTTGAACTCACAGAGCTTTGTCTGCCCTTATCTCCTCAGTGCTGGGATTAAAGGCATGCACCACCACATCCAGCTTGATTCTGATACCTTATTTACAAATACAAGCAGGAATTTTCCCTGCATTTATTTTATTGAGTCTGTAAAGTGCTGGTGATTTTGAGATACTAGATCTCTCTGAGATAGACCTTTGTCTTAAACCTGGTGCCAATTTCCTGAGACTTCACAGGGCTTCAAAGACAAGCTGAATACCCTTCTATGCAACTTTCAGGCGCTTCCTCACCTGTGTGTGGCTGCATCACCTCCTCCTCGAGAAATGGGCACGAGACAGTAAAGCAGAAGGCAGAGCCAGGCTGACAGGTGGCAGGGACAGCCACCAACCAGACTTTGGGCCCCAGACACAGGAGCACTCTGCAGGTGAGTCACGGCTGCTTGCTCATCACCCCGCAGGCAGTAGAACGTGCGAGAACCTTCGTGCAAAAAGGATCCCAGTTTGTCCTCTAACCCCCAGAGTCTATGAGTCGCTGTGGCTTGGCCCTGACAGGGGCCTTGAAAGGAGTCAAGGTCCTGGCCAAAGAACATGGAGAATTGAGTTGGTCATCGCCTATCTCCTATGCCTTGGCAGAGGGAGCAGCCTTTTTATACCAGTATCTCTCTTCTGTTCTGTTCTCTTCTCTTCTGTTCTCTCCTCTCCTCCCCTCCCCTCCCCTCCCCTCTCCTCTCCTCTCCTCTTCTCTTCCAGGAGCAGAACCCATCCATCTTAAGAGACAAGCCATCAAACTTGACTTTGCTCCCTCCAGGCCCGCACTCTCCCAGCAGCAGAGTAGGTACCCCCTCCCTCCTGCCTCAAGACATGTGTCTCCTTCCAAGGCATCCCTCTGCCACCTTCCACTTGCTCAGGGCTTCAGGGACTTCCCGTCTAACTTGATCCTGTGTGGTAATGGCTAGGGGAAGTGGTGCCATGCTGGGGAAAGTCACCCAAGTGTTGGCCAGTCTTCTGACCCTACACCACCCAATACCTGGGCTGCCAATGTTGGCCTCATGGGGAGGGGGCCCTGAGAGAGCTCAAGAGCCCCGCCAGTAGCCATCCTCCTTAGCAGGGTCAGCCACAGAATTGTGATATCTCCACCAGGCAGAAGCACCAAGCATCATGGTTGAGTCCTCAGAGAGGCATGTATAATGGTCACACCACCATGGCCAGCAGGCCCGGCACCCTGGGAAACTCTTGCTTCTCAGTCCAGGAAGGTGCCCTCTCCCGAACATATGCGTGCTTGGCTCTGTTGCCCAAGCATTGCTGTCTCCACTATGCAGGTAGAGACACAGAGGCCCAGAGAGACCAGTTAACTCCTGTTCCAGTTAGAACAGCCAGTTTGGAGCAAACTCAAGGAGGGAACCAAGTCCCCTGACACCAGCCTTGGGCTCCAGCTGGAGACTCCAGCTGCTTTGTCACACAGCAACTGTCTTCTAATTGGCTGGCTTGGGGAGTCCTGAAGGACTAAGGCTGCTTCCCCAGCCGCACCCCAGACCTGTTTTCCTCCTCTGAGTGAGGCCCACAGGGACCAGAAGAGCCCAGCAGACTGGAGAAACAAATGGCCATCCATATTGATCTCTTTCTTCCCGCCAAGGCCTGGAAAATAAGGTGGCCAAGAACGAGGTCTCGCACGAATTGCAGGTTGTTTTCTTTTCTGCTGACTGAATTTTGTGTGATTCCTGGAGGACCTTCACCCTCACCCCCAGCAGAGGCCTTCCTTAGCTTGCCGCCTTCAGGATGCTTGCAACATCTGAGGCCCATTCAGATCAGCAGGACCCCTTACACACACAGTCCAATGCTTCTGACAGGCACTGGTACCTCCTCTCCCACCGCCTCCTACCCTGAAGCCACCCCTATAATTAGCCGGATGGGTCTGCTATCAGCTCCAGGCTGTTTGTCTCGCCCAGTCTGGTGCTATCCCTGTTAAATTGGCTGTGGCAAAACCATAATAAAGAAGACAAACAGCAGCTGCTTCGGGTCACGCGGAGGAGCTACCTCAGGAAGGACCAGGAGAGAGAGATTCAATTAAAGGCTCCTGCAGCTCATACTGACCTTCTTTTTACTGCAGCTGGGCAGCTGTACAGACATCCCTCCTCGGCACCCCTTCCTTCTGGAAGACGCCCATCTGCACCAGCTCTGGGAGGCTGGGGCCACCCCCAAATTTAGTGTCCCTGACTTCCCTGGGGAGACAGAGAGAAGCAGTTCCAGAGCATTCCCAGGTCTCCAGGTCTTGGCTATGAAGCCAGCAGCTGATCCCCAGCCTGCTTGCTGCTATAAAAGCATAATGTAACAAGAGACACCTAGGCAGCCTCTTCCGGTCCTTATCCGTCCTATAAACAGAGGATCCAGTTTGCCTGATGGTGGTATTCTGAAACCTTACCCTCCCTCCTCACACTCCTGTGCCATTCCCCCTTCCGGAACCCCACCACTGTGGGTGTCTCCAAGAACCACTTTCCATGAAGGAAGCAGAAAGGAACATAGTAAGGATGCGTTTCTGGGCACTGAACTTGGGTGTCAGGTGCACACAGGGTACATGCACAGACAGAACCCCAGCTGCACACTGATCTGCGTGAGTGCCAGGTTTCACTCTGTTCAATGAGATTTGCAAAGATTCACTCAGAGACCCTCCTAAGGAGTACTTAGGCCAACCCTTTGGCAAGTGATAACTCAGGAGCTGTCCCAGGATGCCTTTGGGGGGCGGGGGTCTCAGGAACAGGGTGGAGATGGCAGGGGTCCGACTCACATGTAGATTCTAACGTCTAATGCAGAGGGTTTGGATAGAATGGTCTGGTCAGCTGCTGGTCCTTTCCTCTCTGCGCATCCCAATGCCTTGCACTAGACCGATCCTCTGGCACTCGGTATCTTGTCCATCAATAACCCTTCCCCCTTTCATCGCATTAGAAGACTAAGTCTGCGTGTGGACAGGGCCTGACCCTGCTGGACTGATGAATCTGCATCTCTGACAAAGCCAGGGCGCTGCTGTGGAGTCAGAGGGCTAGGGATGAGAAGAGAAAACACAGCCATCAGATCCCTCACTTCCAGGCTTCACGGGAAGACCCAGTCTTCAGGAGCAGAGCCCACTGCCCATCAACTCCCCACCCAGCCACCTGTGGTGGGTGGATGTCTCTGTCACCCTACAGATGTTGATGTGGACCCCACAGGAGTCAGAAATTCCCTCCTGGTCCTCAGTACACCCAGGGGCCCATGGTAGAGCTGGCCTGAAGGAGGGGCTCCGTACAGTAAACCCTTTAGTAGAGAATACATTCCGCCACAGCGAGGACTGAAGCGACAGGTGAGAAGAACACCCATGAGGAGCGTGTTTTTCCCACTCACCTGAATTAGTCTGTCCTTCCTGGGTGGATGTCTGGTACCTGTTCTTCACCACCTGCTTGCTTTCGGGACATAATGAAGTGAGATCAGCACCACTGTACATTGGCAGTGGAAGCAGACAGTTGTGAGTACCTAGGGTGCCCTGAACACGGGATTGTTCACACCTGGCAGGACATACTGGGCCCCCGCCCCGCCCCACACTTGTGTCAGACTGACCAATAAAAAGCTGACGAGTGGATAAGCTCTGGAAGGATCCATTTAATATCATGGGGCCCAAGATGACCACAAGAAACTGAAACCATGAAGAATGAAACCTCTGATAAAGAGGAAGACTGCATGGGGACAAAGGGAGGATGGGTGGCTCTGGGTACCAGGAAGGAAGAGGAATGCAGCTTCCCACTGGGAAGAGTGAAATCCAGAGGGAGTTCATGCTCGGCTCCCAGAGCCTTCCCTTATTCATTACAGTTTTGCTGACATTTCTAGAGCTGTAGGAGACACCAGGAGTAATGGTACCAGATATTGAGGTTCTAGGTCTTGCCATCTCCTGGAAGACCCGCACATACACCAGGGGCTGGAGGCCTCTGTATGCTGTGCCACGGGCTATATCCCTAGCTTATTTCTATTCAGCTCAAGACTGGGCCTCCCTAAGTTGTTCAGGCTGACTTTGAACTCAGATGTAACCCAAGCTGACCTCAAATTGCAAATCCTCTGGCCTTACCCTCCTAAGATGCCAAGATGGTTTGCACGTGCCACCAGACAGGGATGGGTTCCTTGCACGCATCCTCTCTGCCTTTGGGAAGAGAAAAGAAAGCACAGAAGCCTGGCCAAGGCTCCTAAACCTTTTGCCTTTTGCTCTGGCTTCAAATGGTCCAAAGCTCCTGGTCAAAGAAGGCAGAAGAAAGCCAGCTCTCAGCCCCCAAGCCACCCCAGGAGGCTCTCTCTCGCCAGGCTTCAGCAGCAGGAGCTAGAAGCAATTTGGTATGTGTGAATTATTCAGAGCAGGCAAAATGGAATGAGGAACTGAGGCGACGTGTGCAGACACCGAGAGACAGCAAACAGATCCCAACTGGAGCAGGCAGGCTCGTGAGGCTGAGCCTAGAGACAAAGTAGCCATGAGTTATTTGATTAGATGCAACTGGTTGTCTCAGAAACAATACTCATAATCTGGGTGTCTCCATGCAGCCTCACTGCCCATTGCTCCGGGGGCTTTTCTCTGGCATGACTGCTCCCTGTACCTATCTTCCCAAAACCTGTTGGATCCCATGGCTCCAGAACTGAGACCCCCAAAATATTCAGGCAGTGGCTAGTACAGAGGTTGAGTCCAAAGAAGCGGCAAAGAACGTGGTGATAAGAAAGGGGAATGGGTCAACAACAGCCAAAGATACGGAGAGGAAGGGCAGCCTCAGTCTGCCTAAGGATGCTGTGCCTGGGACCCAAGGGAGGGACGGTATGTGCTCGGAGCCACAGGTGAATCATGAGTGAAGGTCAATCCCAGATGAGGGACAGGAAAGAGGGGATATGTCCAGGAGCACTGGACTTTTCTCAGACAGAAAGTTACAATGTTCAGGCAGCTAACAGAGAGGCCAGAACTAGAGCTAAGACAGTGGAATCAGGGTAAGCTACGGAGATCAACAACAGGAAGGCAGACAGTGAGAGGTGCGTAGGGCCAAGGTGAGAATGTGGGTCAAACACAGGCTTGAGGTCTGAATGAATGCAGCAACCTGAGTCGCCATGATCGTTTAAGGAGCCCAAAACCTTTGGGGAGCGGCAAGGAAGGGACCTGAGGAGGACTTAAGGAAGTTTGAGGGGCTTGAGGCCACAGTGGGATCTCCGCACCCACACGTGCATGAGATGCAGGTTGAGGGAAGCAACCTCAGAGGAGCTGGAACTCAGCAGTGGGGAGGGAGTCTGTCAATGTGGAGAGAGGAGGAGGCACAGAAAGCCAGGAAAATAGGGAGGCCAGATCTGGGGGCAGGAAGGGGCGGGACACTGGGAAGGATGACAGTGAGGGTCTCCACAGCAGGACATAGAAGGACGACAAGTTCAGGGACAGGAGCAATTTCAGGGGGCAGGAATTTCATGACCCCTGGTTGACTTCGAGGCTGTAGGCCAAGTCACAGCCAGCTGGCTCTCTGTGCTGCATGGGGGTGCAGCAGCTCTAATCCTGGGTGCCATAGCCCTGAAAGTGAAAGATTAGAGGAGCTGCCTTGGCCAGAGACAAGGAGACAAAGCCTAAATCACATCGCTGATGGCCACTGGTGACCCCAGTTCTGGGGCCAAGTTGTAGACGAAAGTTACTCCTTTTGTTGAGGTGTATTATCTGCTAGGAAGGGTGGGGAGACAGGAGACCCAGCCAGACCTGGGCCCTCACTCCCCCTTGCTTCATTGCATCCCTCTGTGCTGGGATAGCTAGGATTAGCTCAAGGCCAAAGAGTCCAAATCAGAGCTGCATCTTCAACAAACCTGTCCAGCCTAGCGCCCTCAGGACTCAGAGTCTAGCCACACTATGCTGTGTTTCCAAAGCCACGTGACCAAGGTACACAGACTCTGTGAAAAAGGAATTTGATGTTTCCACAAATCACGTGCACGTCTGATACTGCCCAGTATGCTCACACAAAACTATCCTTGGGGCGTCGCGTGAAGAGAAGTCGAGAGAAATACAGACTGCAGGAAGTTGTGAGAGCCAGAGACAAGAGCAGCCTGGCTTGGGACGCTTCCTGGAGGGGGTACTGTCTACCCTTGATATGGGTCAGTGTCAGCCCCCAGTTCCAAATGAGGCCAAAGGTACATTGGCTGCTCAACTTTGAGACAGGAATCTACCAAGGACATAGGGGTGTCTTTATCTCAGTGTCCAAAAGGGGGGGGGGTAATTGCAACAGGAGTGAGCTTCCCATCACTGCTGGTATTCAAGAGTCAGCCCTTTCTTTCAGTAGCTTGTTGAGAAAAGTTACAGGAGCTGCACCAACGACAGAATTGGCTGTCCTGTCATAGCCCCTCCCCGCTTCAAACCACAAACCCTGTGTATGTAAATCTGTGTGATTCCACAGCCTCTACCCACCTGAGCGACCTACAAGGCTGAAGCTTACCCTGGAGAGCAACACCTGCGGAGCTGATCATTTTCCCAGCAGCGCTCCAAGAGTGTGAGCCCCACCCTCAGTGCACCTGTGCTCTGAGCCAGATCAGTAAGTCAGCCTTGAGGCAGAGAGCCCTCAGGCCACCCCGCCCACAGCTGGAGCCGCCCCCTGCGACTGCATTCCAGCTTCCTGCTCAAAGTCAGCAGAACGTGATTTTATTGATTGGAGACGCTGGGCCTGTCGATTTTCTACACAGGAAAGGCATGCATTTTCCTGTCTCTTTCTTAAACAAGTCGTAAAATGGATTGTGCATATAAAAGGGCAACATAAAACACTGGCCACTGTGAGCTTCGTGGAATTCGCTGACTTTATAAATCAGAGCGATGAGTTCAGAGAAGACGCCTTCTCTATACTGGATAGAAAATGCTTGACTTAAAAATTGAGAACGAGGGCTGGAGAGATGGCTCAGAGGTTAAGAGCACTGGCTGCTCTTCCAGAGGTCCTGAGTTCAATTCCCAGCAACCACATGGTGGCTCACAACCATCCATAATGAGATCTGGTGCCCTCTTCTGCCCTGCAGGCATACATGCTTATAGAACACTGTACATAATAAATAAATAAATCTTTAAAAAAAATCGAGAAGGAAACGACCTAAATGTCCCCAGGTTGCCAGGCAGTGAGGACAAACATAAGATGTCAAAAAGAAGGGATGGGGTCTCCTATGAAGCAAAGGCCAGAGAAGACAGTATTGTCTCCCTCTAGCCCTCGGGTTTTGGGGAGGGGGGCACATTCATCTCCAGGGCAGCATCAGGGCCTGACATGGGTTCCCTCTAGCTATAGAGCACATAGATCCCCAGTCTCTGGATTCTATCATCCCTAGGGATCACCTGTGCTGAGCCAAGAATCTCTTACTGTTTTAGAAAGAGCCCACCCACCCCCACTGATGGGCAAGCTGCATTTTTTGAGTATTTGTTTATTTGTTTGTTTTTGTTTTTTGAGATAGGGTTCCTTTGTGTAGCTTTGGAGTCTGTCCTGGAACTAGCTCTTGTAAACCAGGCTGGCCTCGAACTCACAGAGATCCGCCTGCCTCTGCCTCCCAAGTGCTGGGATTAAAAGCATGAGCCACCACTGCCAGGCTCTGATTCTTGATAGTACCTGTCCAAGGTTAATGACCCAGGTCTTCTGCCCTTGGCACCTCCACTCTGTTCCACGTGATTTGCATGGATCCCAGGCTGCTCCTCCTGGATCTTCCTAGGAAAGGGTGACTCCTCACGTGTCTCACTGACACAGCAGATTGTGTGACCCTAGCCTGAGCTCAAGGGAAACCGGCAGGCATGGTTTCCTGGAGGCAGGAGTGATGAAGACCCATCCCTGCTACCCTCAGTTTAAAAAGAAAAAGCAAAAAAAAAAAATGCTCACCTCTTGGAGTTTTTGTAGGGAGCTGTTGAACCTCCCAGACTATACCAGGAAATGGTAGTTTGGACTGAGGAGTGACCATCTGCAAGGCTGAGCTACCTCAGGCAGGTGACTCACCCTCTCTCAGCTGCAGTCTCTAATACCCAAATGGAGAGGCTCCCTTGAGGTTTGCAGGGCTGCTAGGAATGGATGTATGTGACACTGGACCTAGCAGAGAGCTCACCATGAATGATCAAGCACATGATCTTCAGCAGGTCCTCCTTAATCCCTTTATGAATGGATATCAACTGTGTGTGTCTCTACCAAGTACGCAACCCCAGTCACCTCATGCCTGCCTAGAGTGTGAAAATTGTGCTTTGAACACAAGCCAGCGTGTGAGCCTTGTGGGGCAGCTACATCCTCACCCGTTGCTGACTGGCCCCATGGCCTTCCATCTCAGCTCAGGGACTTCCAGGAAACACATACTCTTTCACCCAAGGGTGGGAGGCTCTGAGTGGACTGAGGGTCGTGGGCAGCTCCTGAACCTCTGCAGGCTGCTGTCTAGGGAGTGGACTAGAAAGTGGACCCGCAACTGCCTCAACTCTGAATCAAGCAGGAGCTACTAGAAGGGAGGCTAGGAGCGCTGCTCTGGCAAGAGGTAAGCAGGCTTGAGTAGCCCCGACCTCTTATGGGACCCAGGCTAGTATGTCCTCCATCACTGCCTCAGTAGCCCATCTGGGAGCATCTGGCCATGTCATTTGGTCGATAACGACAGCAGGAGAGGCAGCAGGTAATCGTCCATGTTAGCATGTCATTTATCCTGCATCTATAATTACCCTTCCCAGCCGGCGACGATAGCACCGCACGACAACCTCCTGGTTCCGGTGAATAGAAATAAACCACCTAGAGCTCCAGCCAGGAAAGGGTATTCAAAGGTCCTTGGAGCTGTTCTTCAGCCAAAGTATGGCTGGGATGATGCACTAGGCAAAAACCTGGACCTGGGTGAGGCACACACGGTCCCTAATCTTCAGAATTCACAGTCCAGCCAAGAGGACATCTGAGAATTGGCTCATTGTGATGGCCGCGTGTGAAGTTTGGAGGCCCCATCCCTGTGCCCGCCAAACCTTGACCCCTCTCCAGTGGAGGGGCAAGGCAGCCCACCAAAATCTTGACCACTATTTAAACTGCTCACCAGAAGGTCCCTTTGTGGTCTGTCCCATCTGTCCGTTGCCCCACCCCCACCCTGCCACACCGTGGTCACGTTTGCCACTTCCCGATTCCCCATTAAACCTGGATATTTTTTAATTTGGCTTGTGATTTGGCTTGATTGGGATTTTTGCGTCGGCAGAGAGCTCGCATTAGGAATATTCCTAACAGGCTATAGGGGCCCTGTCAACTACAGCAGAGGAGAGGTCCCTGCCTGGGTGCAGCATCTGCACCCACATCCCCATCCCTCCCTGGGAGAGCAAGGCTGAGGAAGAAAAGTGGGTTGTGTCCAGAGACAAGGAAATCACTCACACACACACACACACACACACACACACACACACACACACACCCCAGCTCAGACACCTGCATTGGGTTCCTCCCAAGGAGTAGTAACTTGGTCTCAACGGAGCCACATTTCCCTCCAAATAAAGGGAGAGCAGCGTGTGCTCTTGCCGCCAAGGGCTTCTGAGAGAAAGGTCTGGCCCTCTAACAACCTGGTGCTTGGTCACCCGGACACCACCTGCTGTTCCGCAGCCAGCGTTTTGCTTCCCCGATGAATCCAGGAGCTCAACGAGACACAGCTGGAGTGTGGGCAGGGTTCCCAGGGCCTTCTGGGCACCACTCAGTGTGCCTCCCACAGACTCAAGTGCCGTGGGGGCAATCCAGGCACCGGCAAAGGGAAGAACGTGGTAAACAGAGAACCGTAGAAGGGAAGAGATGAAGGAAGTGCACAGGAGTCAATGTGCAGATCCAGGCCAGTTGAGATGTGGGGTAGGACTATAGGGCTCCACTTGCTCTTTGCTCTTGGGAGGAAAGAAGGATGTTTGCCCTTGACGCTCAGCTGAGAGCAAACAGCTCTACGGGACCATTCAGCTCTGATGCCTAAGGGGAATCAATAGGATGATGGTGACCTTGTGTTTGTTTTGTTTTGTTGTTTTTTTTTTTAAACTTCCACCAACTGTGTGGTTGGAGGTCCCCATTGGAGGCAGGAGGAGGGACAGGTGAGGGAGGGGCCTCAGGTCATCTGTGACAGACTCCCCATGGGGAGTGGCGTGAAGCATCCTGGATGCAGCCTGGGCAAGGCTATAGCCACTGTCAAAACCCTTCCCAACCTAATGATCTAATTTCCCCAAAGATTGGGCTGCAAGACACCTGGGGTGGGGGCAAGTGACAAATATAGATGGTGCAATAGTGCCGAGTCACGCTTCCCCTGTTTGGGAAACAGAGAGCTAATTAAGTTACCAAGAGAGGCCTCTGCTGGAGGAGGCAGTGGAAAAAAACTCTCTGATGCTCTCAGGGCTCACAGAGACCGTGAGTCAGAGGAGCGCGTGAACAGAACCTGGTCCACAGAGCTATCTCTAGGAGTCTAGGGACCACAGAACACCCTTCACACTACAGAGGTCCAAGAGGCCCCCTGCAGTGACCCGGGACGTGGCAGAAGCCAGGAGGTGGTTTGTCCTGCTGTCTGTGGCTCAGTTTGATAGCCTTCCTCCTTCAGGGCTCCCAGCACCACTCCTTCCCTTAGGATCCTGAAGCTGTGGAGTGGCCTTGCCAATGAAGGAACTGAATTCAAGGATCTGGGTCAGGCAGGCGAGGAAAGCTAAGGGCTGAGCCCCATCTGAGCATGCTGCAGCCTTTGAATTTGAACACACTGCCTAATAACACCAGTTCTGGAACCAAGCTTCATAGGGTAGGCATAAGGGTGGCCCAGGCTCATCCCAGCCCCTAAGGAGTCAAAGTCTGGGGCATGTGGGTCACATCCAGACAAGAAACACAGTTGGAGGGGCGGCACCACAGTCTTTCCTCCTCGGCTTGCATGCCAGGCCGGGTTCTCTGTTCTCTTGACAGCACAGGACCCTGACCCTTGGAGGCTCAGAGGAGGCTGAATCCTTCCAGACCCCTTCTTGGCACAAGTGTACAGGAGGCTTGACTCCTATATACCCTCTCTTCATCTCTCCCCTTCCTCTATGGTTCTCTGTTTACTACTTCCTTTGCCAGGCCAGGCCTGCTCCCCACCCAGCTCCTGAGGATGAGGCACCTCAGTCAGAAGTGTGGGAGGAGGGGGGCCAAGGTACCACAGACTCTCTGTGCCTGGATGCTGTCCCGCCACAGCCAGCCTCACACAGTATGGTCTTGGCTGAGAGTGCCTCCCATCAACTCAGAGGGCCTGTGGGGACACTCTAACTTTTAATGTGAGGCTATGAGGGTCTGAACTGGACCTCAGTTTGGCAGGAAGGTGGCCCCCTCACATAATACTCTCCCCCACCCCATCACCCCACTCCCTGCTGTCTCCTCAGGGCCGGGGTCAGGGTAGCTGGAATGCTGGGTCTCTTGTATGCTAGGCTGCAGGTGTGACCCATCAAACCATTCTAGTCTGGGCTCTTTGCACTCCATTCTGGGAGGGTCATCCCTGGACTTGTGAGAACATGGCAGGCAAAAGCAAAGCCCAGTGTGAAGTTCTGGCCTGCAGACAGGTGCTCAAGGAAGAGTGGGGTGTCAGTGTGCACAAGTGACAGACCCACCACCCCACTTCCCTCCCCACTCTCTTCCCCATTCCAGCCATATCCAGCTGTACATGCCAAGCCTTTGCTCGGGTCTCCTCTCCATACACTCTCAGAGACTCTCTGTGAGAGAGTGCTCTGTGGGCAAGCCAGGCACGGTCTGGCATCTCAGCTTCCAGGCTCACAGCACCCATTCTGTCATCTCGTGGCCAGGAACTCCAGCCATCACATGCCAGTTCCAAGCAGCAGGACACAGGATAGGACAAAAAAGAGGCATAGGCTGCTGACTGGCTGGGTTTGGGGTATGGTTCCCAAGGGCAGGTGTGACATCCATGGTAATCCCACTGGTCAATACCAGTCACCCACATACCCTACTGCAAGGCAGGCTGGGAGATGGCATTTATATGTTAGTTCCAGGGGTTCTGTGCTGCCTCTGTCCTTTCCTCCTCAGGTGCCCCACCCTGAGCAGACCAGCTGGGCTCCCCTGCTGAGATCAGTCTTCTGTGTTCCCACTCTACTCCGCCCCAGACTCCAGCAGACTGTGGTATCCCTGCTGGTTTCCTGGCATCTCCAAAATCGCAGGAAAGTGGTCCACTCTTCTCACTTACAAAGACTGCTACATCTCTGCATCTCAGGACTCATAAATGCTCTGTTGTTCCATCGTAGAGTGTGAGTAGTGTCTTCACCAGCCTGGGCCCTAGACATACATGGGGAACTCGGTGACCTGGACTGAGTCTCACTATGGCAAGGCCCGTAGGCCTTACTCATTGCATGTGCTAATGAGGCAGAAAAAGTCAGACTTACGGGAGGACTTCCCATGACTGCATATGCAGCCATTTCATCTTTCAGCGCAGACTGTGGCTGACTTTGGAATACGGAGATAAATTGGCACCCTGAGTTGACAAACCATCCTTCCTCAGGCCAGCAGCTCATTACTGCGACACATGGCTCAGAAAGTGGCCAAGAGGAAGAGTTCACAGCAGCAGGCCAGCGTGCACTTGGATATCATCATCATTATTTTACAGAAGTTCAAAACTGTGGAGGAGGCAAGCGTGTGACCCACTTCTGCAAAAGATGGGAATGCGGGCAGCGTTGCCATGGCAACCAGACGCTGCTCCATCTCACTGGCCCAGGTACATTCTCACAGAGAACCTTATGTCCAGCGCCTCCCAAACTCAGCAAGCCTGAGAGCCACCATCACTTTCCCACTGCTCAGATAGGGACGGGATTGGAGGGGACCACAGGAGCTAGCAGGTCAGGATTCCCACTGGGTGCTCTCAGTGGGAGCCTGTAATCTCATTGGTCTGGTTTCAGTTCATTTTCAACAAGTCATCCTTGGAAAAATGTGAGCAAAAAAAAAAAAAAGCAGCAAAAGCAAAGCAAATCAACTCACGTCTTTTTACAGAAAAGAGGATTTGATTAGGAATGAGGTTTGCACGGGCGTTAGCTTGCTGGAGGGTCTGGAATGTAACTTAGAGACCACCAAGAGGTGAAGAGCAGGTTACTGGGGGCCAGAGGCCAGCACCTTGGGGCATGGTGTCCAGAGAGTGTGTGAGTAAGTTGGCCACTCTGCCTGGTGACCCGGACACAAATTGAATGTGTGCAGGGTAACTGACCCTCAGTCCTTCAGGGGAACAGAGCCTGGCAGAGGAATTCTGATGAGGGAGAACCTGAGAGGACCATGAGGAACAAGGACATCACTGTAACCACGGGTTCTTCCTGAGCCCTTCCCGGCAGTGCAAGGCTACAGGTACATGGAAGGAACAACTACTTGTTGCTGGAAGGAGACCCACGGGACCCTGGACATATGTGTCCCCTGCTTATTCAACACAGGACACCCGTTCTTGGTCCCCAAGCCTGACATCTCCTGTCTGATCAGAGACCAGTATCTGACTCATAAATACCATGAGATGGTCTTTATGAGGCGATCTGGAGCAGCATCCCAGGCCAGCATCGTAGCCTCCTTGGGTGAGGAAGCTATTCTGCATGCATTCAATGTGGTCAACATCCAGGTTTACGTGGGAGTTAGATCTAATGCCAAGAACTAGAGGCTGGTCTCCCATCCCACAGAACTCAGCAAACATCCCCTGATTCCCATGAAACATGAGTGCCAGCTCTGGTAAAGGGACAGACCTGAGGTCCCTTCACACAACTGGCCCCAAGTTCCACAGAGATAAGGGCTATGTCCCTGGGAAGCTGGATAAGTGGACAGTCTGAGACAGTTCCCCTACCTAGCAGAAATGCTCCCGAGGTCATGTGGCACTTGACTAGGAAGTGTATCTAGGAAGTGTCACAAGGTCCTTGTGACAGAATGAACCACTTGAAAGGCTTGCTTGGCAGCCTCATCTCTTTCCACCTTTCCCATTTCTGCTCTGTAAAGATACAACATTCACCCTGCCAGAAGAATGAGGCCCCCTCCCTGCAGCAGAATGCATCCCCTTCCAAGACACAAGACCCGCCGTTGCTGTAACTACAGTCTTCCAATCCTCAGAACTGGCAGAGGACACATCTCTGACGTTCACAAACTGCGAAGCCTTGGGAATTCTGCAGTCAGGAGGATGGGTTGGGTCGGAATCTACTTTGGAAGATGAGTAGCTCCCAAGAGAGAAGGTGTGGACAGAGTTCAAGTCCGCTGCAGACTCATGATACGACCTCAGGTACAATCCTTCCGCTTGCTGGACTTCAGTGTCCCTGCCTGTCTAGAGCAGTGGTTCTCAACCTTCCCAATGCCCTTTCAGACAGTTCTTCATGGTGTGGTGACCCCAACCATAAAACCATTTCACTGCTACTTCTTAACTGTAATTTCACTACTGTTGTGACTCATAATGTAAATATCTGATATATCCTGTGTCTGATATGTGACCCCCCCAAAGGGATCACGACCCACAGGTTGAGAACCGCTGATCTAGAGTGAGGCTGGGGTGAGATGACTTTTGATTACCCTGGCTCACACACTGAGTGTGACAGGCAGGACACTGTCAGCTTCACCCCAGTCAATACTGTGCTGAATGTTGGGGAGCAGAGGAGATTCCCAGAGGCAATGAATAAATAAATGAGGGTGGGTGGCTGGTAAGGATGGACAATGAACATAAAGAACACTTTCCAAAGCACAAGTCAGACCGGCAGGTGCCACGGGTGCTTGGCTGGCCACCCATTAGCACACGTGGAACAAACAGCATTGGGCAATGGTGGAGCCACTGGAAAACAGGGGCTACACAGTACCCAGCTCCCACAGTGGAGAACAATAGAGGTCTCCATGGTTCAGGCAGCAAGGATCAGGTAAAGGGTGGCACCTCAGTCCTAGAGTAAAGAATACCATTCACCCTACACCCACTGTAAACTGCTCCCAGAAAGACTAACAATCTGAGTTCAACACCCAGGACCCAAATGGTACAAGGAGAGAATTGACTCCTGAGAGTTGTCATGCGACCACCATAAAGTACACTGGGGAATGCATAAACACCCGCACATAACACAATAGAAAAGTAAATGCAAAAAAATTTATAGAGACTTCAAAGGTCCCGTGATCTCATATAACTTGGTTGAGAAGCAGGAGACATGACTGTTAACATGTAACTAGGTGTTCCAAAATCTGAGCAGAATAGAAACAGGAGAAATGCAAGGTGGGGAGAGGATGGGTGTGTATCTCAGTGATAGAGCACTAGTCTAGCATGCACAAGGCCCTGGGTTCAATTCCCAGCACCACCAGAGGAAAAAAAAACAGTTGATACAAGGCAAAGAAGACCATACATGAGACACAGAATCTGTCACAAAAAATACAGCAACAGAAGGTTAGTCATGTGGGACAGAAGCAAAGATCAGTATCAGTGAGCACAGAGACATACTGGGACCCATTGTTCAAAACACAGCACAGAGAGAAAGGCCCAGGAAAGTGAGCATTAATATCTGTGAGCCAACTCACAACAGCATCTAACACTCAGGCCTTGGGTCTCAGAACAAAGGGAATGGAGAAAGGAAACAACTGAAAATCTCTCTATCAGATGAGAACTAGAACTCCACAGGTTTTAAAATCTCACCAAGGTCTCAGATGGATTAACAGACAAAATGACACCAAAGCACAGCTTGTGCAAGCTGCCACCAACCCGCTGTAAAAGCTGCAAGCTGCCAGGGCACGCAGAGGAACAAAAGTGAGGACGGCAGACTTCGAGCTGGAAACAGGCAAGCTGGAAGAGCATGGAAGGACAGCTCCCCAGCACTGCATGGGAAAGATCCTGCTGGCCGCCCAGAGACCCAGCAGAGGAAGTATTTTCTGTGAAGAATGGAGCTCGCCGTGCCCAGTAGACACTCGTAATTGGAAGAATGATTGCAGGTGTGCTGAGGAAAATTCTATAGGTGGAAGGAAAATGGTGCAAAGAGGAGATTCAGGTCTGGGCTAAAGGTTTTTGACCAACTCTGAGAATACACAGTTACTTGCCCTTTCATCTACGTCTTTGATCTCTTTAAAATGCAACTGTCTGTTTGCAGCAAATTTCCTAAGAGTGCCTTGTGGGGTTTACAACATATGGAAGATGGAAATGTGTCAGTGTGGGGGCAGGAAGGGTGGAATGGGACACATGGCCTTGAGAGACTGGCACTGCCTGTGGAGCTGGACCAATCTCCTCCGTGTCACATGGGTTCAACAGCATGGTTATTCAGAATGGTGTGAAATGCCATATGCACTCAGAAAACTCGCTTCCAAGGTGGCAGTGTGACCCTCGCTTGCAATGCTGGGCAGTAGCAGCATCAGCAGCCCCTCTGGTCAGGGAGCCCACAGAGACTGCAGGGTACAGTAGCCCAGCCAGCACGTGTAGTATGTCCACCTACTAAATATGCCCATAAGCCAGAGAGCATCACATAATGTTACTTAAGATGACTGTGTGGCTAGGTAAAAGTAGCTTCCCCCCCCCCCGAGACAGGGTTTCTCTGTGTAACGGCTCTAGTTGTCCTGTAACTTGCTCTATAGACCAGGCTAGCCTACAAATTCACAGATATCTGCCTACTTCTGACTGCTGAGTGCTGGGATCAAAGGCATGCACCACCAATGCCTGGCAGGTAAAAAAATACTTTTTACAAACTCCATGACAGCAGTCAGTGAGAAGGGAACAAGACGCTTATTGCCAGGCCTGACAAGATGAATTCAAGCCCTAGAACTCCCCTGGGCTGTCCTTTGACCTCCATATGTGAGCCATGGACCGCACAGGGTGCTGAAATGATGCCCAGGGCTTCTTGAATGCTAGGCAAGCCCTCTACCCACTGAGACACATCTCCAACCCAGGTGTTTTTTAGTCTTGCCCCTCTGGGCTGTACAGAACAACTTCTGGATGTCCCAAGGTAAATGGGGGCCTCTTGTTCTCAAATACTATCCCTCAGAGCTATCCTGGTTTCAACGGACCCCTTCCCAGTACTCAGTGAAGCACTGAAGAGCCGTCATCTCCTGAAAGAACTAGAGCCCAGGGATGCGGGGAGGCAGAGGAGGCACCGCCCACTGCCCTACTGTCTCCGCTGGAGGCATGCCAGTAGGAGATGCTGTGCTTGTTCTCTAAGGGGTCTTCCTCTTGAGAACCAGGGTAGCATGGTCAAGGTGGTCCATGGAATGCCCTATGCATCCGAAGCTTTGCAGAAGGAAGTAAGCAAAGAGACTTGGGTGTGTTCCAGAGTTCTGAGCAGCCTGGACAGGAGGGAGAAGGGGTAAATTCCAAATTCTGTTGGAAACATGGTGTTTTCTGTGGGCATCTCAAGGAGACGAGTGTTTGCATTTCAGAGATGCCAGGCCCTGGGAAGGATGGTGTCAAGTTCTGGGCAGCTGGGCAGGGTGTTTTTCTTCCTTAGTCATGTATTCAGGGAAGCTGAGACACAGAGGTTCCTGAAAGCTGGGTACAGAATCCAGAGGCCTAGAACCTCCCCCAAACAACTCGGCTTCACCTTTATCTTTCACAAGCTAAAACCCCTTGGGTCTTTAGTTATCTGTAACAAGAGGCCAAAGTCTGGACCCAAGAAGCCAGGTAGTGAACTGCGTGCCCTGACGGTCCAATAGACCAAAGCATCTCTCATTGGGCTTTGCTGCATTCCTGGCATAGCTGCCTATAAGCCTACAGTTTTGCTTTAAATCACAAGCCAGCATTTGTCTGGAGCTGGCGCCGTCTTTATCGTCTCTAACGCATCTTCTCTGGAGGGCATGCATAGCAGCCATCTATAAATTTAGAAGATAGGAAGATAGAGGAGATAGATCTCAGTACCTGGATGAAAATGGGTTTGTGTGTGGCGCTCAGCAGGAGACAGATCTGTTGTTCCTGCCAGGAGGCAGCCCATTTGTCTGGGGTGAGCGGAGCAGGGCAGACAGTAGGCCTTCTCTACCAGTGCTTCCGATTTTCAGATGCTCCTGGCTGGGTCAGCACCTGTGGGGGACTGTGAGGAAGAAAGGGGGTGAGGGACTGGCCAGCCAGGAACTTGTGATAAGGATCCCAGGTGTGATGTAGGCCCTTGGCTCCTGCTTGGTCACACAACTAGAATTAAGCTATCAGCAATCCCAGGCAGCAAAAGTCTTGGGATGTGGGCTCTGCCCAGCAGGCATCCCTTCCCTCCTCAGACTTCCCTTTTTTTCCACCTTGAGTTGATGTAGGAATCCTTCCCCTCTGTATGCTGAGAGTGTTTTGTTGCCATTGGTTAACAAAGAAGCTGCTTTAGGCCAGTGGCTTAACAGAGTAAAGCCAGGAAGAAAATCCGAACAGAGATGTAGAGAGAGAGTAGGTAGGATCGAAGAAATGCCATGTAGCTACCAAAGGAGAAAGATACCCTGGAACCTTACCAGTATACCACGAGCCTCATGGTAAAATACAAAATAATAGGAATGGGTTAATTTAAAATGTAAGAGTTAGTTAATAAGAATTCTGAGCTAATAGTTTTAATTAATATAGTTTCTATGTGTTTATTTCGAGTCTGGGCAGCTGGGTAAAAACAAGCAGCCTCTGCTTACATTGAGTCAGGTTAGTTTGGCCAAGGGCACACACAGAACCCAGGCCTCCCAGGCCTCTCATGTGCCCACCCATCCATCCTTCAGGAGGTGACCTATCTCATACCAAGGATAGCTCCTGCACCTATCCCGTAAGACCTAAGCCCTGACTGACAATGGGGAACTGGGTCATTGCTGATGGCTGGATGTGGCATGCTGATTGGTCCCATGGCAGAGTAAGATGGAAACAGAGGCAGAAAGATCATTTCAGTGTTCAACTCCATGGACTGAGAGAGTTGAGCCTGGAGGGCTTATGACGTGCCTCCGGATCTAGTCCTTCATCCCTTTCCTAGGAGACTCTGTGGACACTCGCCCTAGATGGGGCAGAAAAGTTCAGAGTTTCCAAAACCAACTAACCAGGAGACACATGGACCTGCTCATTTCTGCAGAATATTTTTGTTCCAGGCCCTGAGAAAGATAGCTTCTGAGTTCTTGCTTCTTAGTACATGGCCTGTAATCTGCAGATGTCACATCTGACATCTCTGTGAGAGTATGCGCACAGAGCTGGTGGCAGGACTGTGGGGATATTCTGCTCTCCTGTGTTGTACCTTCCAACAACTCCTGTCTAGGCAGGGCGTTTTCCAGAAGGCCCTTTACACTCTTGTGGCTCTGGACAGACAGACCCGTCGAGCTCGGGCCCCTATCATGTGAGCCAGGGTATGAGGTGACCCCTGAGTCCTGGTACCCTGGCTAACCGTTAGCTCATCCCTGAGCCAGTCCCCACTTGCCTGGGTAGGGATGCAGAGAGCAGATTCACAGCATGACAAGATGAAACCTCTCTAACATGCTAATGAGTGTTTTCATGTGGCTGTCTGTGGGGTATTAGCAATGTCACAATACATCCCTGGCTGCTGGTGACGCCGGGAGGAGGGGGAGGCTAGCTCAGCGCTTCGGGAACTCTATGGGTTACTGTGCAGAGTTGAACCTGACATGGCTTTGCTTAGAGGCTCCAGAGCATCTGCTGGGGCCTGGGGTAAATACCACACCCCTTTGAGAGCAGCCAAGCCACCCCGGAGGATAGCAACCAGCAACTTGCACTCTGCCATGACGCCTTTGGGGTTCTGAGAAATGCCATTCAAATAAAGGGACTGTTCCTAGCTGCCTTAGAAATGGGGGTGGAGTGAGGTGGCCAGGGCCTGGGAGGGGGGGGGACTGCTTGTGAGAAAGAACATTGTGGGGTCGCTGACTGTCACTAGGCAGCCGTGGTTGTGAGTGCGGGGTTCTGCTGGGCTCTGCACAGAGTCAAAATGGACTCCTTCTGCCCTCCATCCCCTTGCTGCCGGGGTCTGGTGTGAGCATCTGCCTGCTGGGGACTTGTCTCTGGAGAAAGGATGATCACCAACAAGAAACATGGGCCCCACTCACCTAGAACTTCAGCCATACAAGCTCAAGAAAGGGGCTGGCACAGGGTGCGGATGAAGGATACGGAGCTACAGTGATGTGATCATCACAGGAACAAGGATATCCTTCACCTCACAAGAGCTCAAGGCTGGGCGGCCCACAGCAAGTACAGAATCCCCAAACCCCTGTCCTTTGGAGGACAAAAGCCCTGGCCCAGGGCATCAGTGTGGAATTCTCTTAGTCCTGTGATGGGTGGTAGCTGAGCTCCTTTAATAGTAGAGGGACGGTAGGGCAGAACTTTTTGAGTTAAATCATATCGCAGAAGCCAGACTGACTGTCATGACAAGTCCTGGGAAACCTATGTCCCTCCCCAGCACCCACAGCCAGTGGAGGTGTTTTTCTAGCTCTAGACAAGTATCAGCCAATGTCACCCAAGCAAGCAGAAGAATGTGGTTCTTGGAATAAAGACTTGGACCAACCAGTGGCCTCCCTCTGCAACTCTCCATCACAAATAAAGTCACCCAGAGTTCAGCAGACAATACCCAAGGACATCCAGCCTCCTTCAGACGCCATAGACTGAGCAGACCATGGCCAGGGACCAGTATGTTCTGTGTTATCTTCCCATACAGTAGTAGGTCCGGTGGATTCAGTGCTAGTCTTAAAGACATACAGGGTTTATCTCAGCAAGGACTGGCCTCCCTGTGGATAAAAATGAGCAAACTTTACCTGGTGGCAAGGGGTGAGGCCACCTGGGCCTGAGCATCTTGCTGATTGTGGTAGACAAAGAAGGGGGCAAGAGTTATTTATGCTTCTGGCATTTGGAAACACAATGGATTGTTTGCTTGTTTGTTTGTTTGGTTGGTTAGTTGGTTGGTATCATAGAGGGAACAACCTGCTCTCTGCATTCCCATGAAGGAAAAACAGAAGGAGAAATTGAGAGAGAGCCAAGGACTTCATAAACAGAGGCTGCTAGATTTGTTTCCTCTTACCATAACACAGCCAGGACTACAGAGAAAGGCGGCGGAGACAAGGGCCAACATCACACCACCCTGTCAACACAGCTGGTGCAGCAGAGTGAACGCTAAAGCTAAAGACTGGGGTAGAAAGAAGTATTCCGATGGTATACTTGTTTCTCTTAGATGAGAGCGAAGGGGCATGCGGCCAAAGGGTGGTTTCCAGCTGCCATGCTGCAACACCAAACACAGCCTAGGGACAAAGATAGAACCAAGGGAATCTGAAAGAAGGGGAGCCAACATGAGATCACACCGTGCCTGGGACCGTGTGACCTCTGGTGCCTCTGAGAAAAGAAGCAGGCCCTCTCTGTTTGTGCTTGTTTTATTCAGTTGTGATTCATGCAGACCAAGCCTCCTTGGTCTTGGGTCCTTTACGTTGACTCCAGTGTGCATCCCAGGGTCTTCCCAGTCTGCCTGATTCATTCATCTCGCTATGAGCAGAAGCTGATTCCTGCTTTACTCAGGCTTATGCAAGGGAAGCTGGGTACGATGACCACACAGGTAGACCATATCCATGCATGCAGTGGGGTCATGGCAGAGCTGCATCTGTGTTCGGGTCCTCTGTGCCCTTTCCTGTGTGTGAGAGCCAAAACAGTCTTGTGGGGCTGGTGTGGGGGGATTGGTGAGGAAGGAAGCTAAAAGGCTCTCTGAACTTCTGGGAAGAGCCACAAAGGAAGGAGATGTTACGTGGACACCAATCTGGCAATACTGGCTAAACATGATCTGTCCCCCTGAGTGGACAACTACTGACTGGTTTCATCAGTGTGTGCGTGTCGTGGGGTGGGGGCAGATGAGTTCCATGGATAAGAAGGTAATGAGTAGCCTGGCCCAGCTTAAAAGCTGCCTGTTTTCACTATCTGCACAGGATGAGTAAGGATTTTCCATGTGGGGAACAGAACGGATTTTCATGTTGGCCTGCGGTGTGGGGATGGTGTCTCTGTCACAGCTGAGTGGATCTTGAAAGAAGCAAAAAGTATTTAGACAACTCAGAAGAAACCAAGGGACCTCCACCAGTCTGAACCCAGCTCCCTCTGAGGCCCTGAGGCTCCCAGCAGCACACAGTGGTGGAGGTGCCTTCTAGAAGGGCAGTGGGTGGGAAGCCATAGCCACCTTCCTCCTCTGTTTTTGCTCTACTTGTTAAGTCATGAGTTTCTGTAGGTAGAGAAGGCACACCCCTCCTCCCTCATTCATAAAGAAAATCCATGGCAGACCAATCCATATGCAAGAAATCTGGGCAGCTTCCAGCTATCCAGCTCAGCGGCAAGACATGGGACCCTATTCCCAGTTCTTCATTGCCTTCGTGTTCAGATTTTTCCATAGGTTCTGGGGGATTGAACTCAAGTCCTCATGCTTGCACAGCCAGCATTTTATTGACTAAGCCATCTCCCCAGCCCTTGGCCTAGTTTTAAGATAAGTTAGCTAACTTACACACAGTCAGCCTCAAACCCCACACTAGCTAGATGAACAAAGAAGGAGGAATCTATAATAGACACCATCTGCAGAGAAGACATGCAGCTCCCAAACCCAGGGTGTGTAGAACATGTATGCCACCCTCAAGAGTTTCAGCAAACACCCAACATCACGGTGGGAACTCTCTGAGCTCTGTGCGGAGTCTGGGTCTGTGGTGATTTAACCGGTGATCTCCAAACTGACAAGAGAGCTGCGCTGTGCAGTGGAAGAAGCCTCTGGAGGCACAGCAGGTGGTTGGATGTGAGCATGTGACCAGGCAACAGGAAAATGGATGGTGTTCCCTGAGATGTCCTGTACGTGGGAGCTCAGGTCCATATGGTTCCAGCCTGGCTTGAACTCAGCCGCTGGCCCCACATGGGCAGGAGAATAAGCCAGGTTTGAACTCCCAAGAGAGATTGGCCTGAGTCAAGTATACCGTTCCTAGTCTGTAATACTAGATTATTTGCACGAGGGTGGTACTAGGACCTCCCTACTCTGCCCCTTCACATCTGGCCCAGGGGTTCCAAGAGTCACCAAGAAGAGTTCCATCATGGGAACCAACACTTCCCACTGCATCTCACTGCTTAGGGTCCTGCTGGCACAGTTTGCGATGTGGGACAGACACGGGCAGACAGGGACAAGCAGAAACTGGCAGAGGCTGGCAGAGATTGGGCAGGGACAGACAAGCATCTTCATCTCACAGTCATCACCCCATCTCCAACTTATTCCCACGTTCACCTCTATGGATGAAAATTTACCTGCTTCCTGAAGCCATGGATGACTTTTAATATTACAAGCATTCTCCATTTTTCACTAATTTAATTTTGGGGGTTATTAAAGTTCCCCTGGAGATGTGCCATCTGTTGAGCGGATGATGGAGTCGGGAAGGAATTTTGGTGGTGAGACTGTAAATTTCCACTTTATCAGGGACCCTGGTATCCAAAATCAATGTAGGAAAGCATTGAGATGCTGATCAGGCATGCTTCTCAATCAGGGGCTCTCCTCCTGGCATATTTTACCCGGATCAATGGGCTCTGACATTCTCAGCCCAGGGAAGGGGCTGGCGCTCGGCATCCAGCCGAGTTTCAAAACTGCGGGAAAATAGCTGTCAGAAAATGAGGTATTTCAGGGATTTTGTTGTTTCTGTCAGAATCCTGGGCCTCCTGGCTGCGCTTCGCTTCCTCAGCTGGGTGTGTGCCTGAGAAGAAAGAGCCTTTCCCCTGCACACTTGCTGGCTAAGTGGGAGGCTCACTGGGGACCCTGTCTATCCCTCCTCCCTTGGAGATGGGTGGACACTCTGTGCTATTAGCTAGCCTCTAGAATGGCGCTTCATTTCCAGAGTCCCCTAACAGATGCTCTTCCCCTGCAATGCTCACAGTGTGTGTTCCAGCTGCTGGGTGCCGGAAGCCCCAAGTCCTGTGTGGAAGATTTGTCCCCAGTGAGCTGGTGTTAGAGGTTGAAGCTCTAAGAGGTGATGTGATCCCCAGAGAGCACAAACCCCTTCCTCTATATGAAGCATCAGTGGGGAGTAGCAAGCCATGAAGCAGGCAGTGGACCTCAGCAGACAGCAGGCCTCACACACCATTGTCTCAGCCTCCCTCCCAGCTTCCGGAGCAGCTGGGTCCATGTGTGAGCTCCAAACAGTCCAAGGTGATCTGTCAGAGCATTCAAGACTGAGGCTGAGTAGAAAGGGACAGTCAGATGCAGAGACTCCAAAGGGCCTGGTGCAAAACCTGTCCATTAGACAGCACTTATCAGGAGAGGCCAGCTGATGAAGGGACCATGTGCCTATGTATATGGGTATATGTGCTCATGTGTGTGTGCACGCATGTGCAAGATGTGTGGTCATTAGGGCTCAAAACCCCTGGTAATAAAGGAGTGAGCCGGGGCACACAGGTCTGGGAGGGACATCCTGCACAGGGCACACAGGTCTGGGAGGGACACCCTGCACAGAGCACACCAAGCATCAAGGCTGAAAAGGGATGAGCTGCTGTTCCTAAGGGGCAGAAAGGTGTCCCCAAGTGTAGGGTGTAGTGAAGAGGTGTTGAAGAAGTTGGAGAGGGTCAGGTCCTCTACAGAGCAGTACACAGGGATAGAGTCCCTGCTAGCCATGAGGGAGACAAGAAGCTCCTGAGAGATGCCCAGGTAGGACATGCAGGACTCTGAAGCTCCGCATAGAGGAAGAAAGAGCAGCAGGACAAGGAAGTGAGGCTGGACAATGATGATCAGGCTATGTGTTAACCAAGGTGGTCAGAGAGTTGGAGGGGGCCTTCTCCCCACAGAGACTTGTGGAAACATAGGAAAACACAGGAAGCTGCCTCTGATCAGCTAAGAGGACAGAAAGGCAGCATGGGACAGAGAACAACTAACACTCTCTGTACCTCTGCCTGTGTACATGTGCGTGCAAATGTATGTAATGTATTTGTGCTTACATAGGTGTACAAATGCGTCATGTATATGTGTATATCACATGCCTCATGAATGCACATGTGTCAACTTTTACATGGATTTGTGTGTGTGCATGCATGTGCATGTGTGTGTGATATGTGTGCATGCATGACTGCGTATATGCATGTCTTGTAAACAAATGTGCATGTGCATGCTTGTGTATGCAAGCAGGACAGGAGAGAGCTGTTGCTCCATAGGCCTGGGGGTGCTCTCTTGCTTTAATCCCTCAGCACTATTGCTGTGATCTATCTGGAGTTGCAGATAGATCTATCTGTAGTTGTCCAGCCCTGATACCTGCATGAGGGCAGAAAGAAGCCTGGAGAAGGCTCAGGGAAAACAAGATACCTAAGATGCCAGTGCTGACCAGCAAGGCCAGAACAAAGGCCACATGTGGTGATCCCCAGGTCCATGGCAATTGGCAGCCTCACTACCAAGTCTGGGAACCAAAGGGCTATGGGTTCAAATTCTGCCTCCAGTCCCACAGAGTTCCATAGGCTTGTGAATGCCTCCTCAGTGAACCTAGGTCTTGTAGTCTTCATGGTAAGCTAAGAGCCTTCTGCATGGGGGCACAGTTGAAACTGGGGAGTCAGATCAGATGGTGCATGCAAAGAGCCCTAGGTTCAGGGGTGCTTTGTCCTGGGGACACAGAGCCAGAGAGGGTGCAGGAGAGGCTATATATCAAGAAGGAGGTAGGAAGACGAAATCACTACAGAATAGCAGCCAGCCTCAGTCAGTCTGTAGCTTCTCCCAAGCTGCACCTCCAACTGCTGGGTGTCTGGGATGATGACTCTAGCCTCGATTGCCCTACATACAGAAGAGACTCAAAATGACACACAAAGGAGGGACTCTGGGTCACTTTACCCTGCCCAAACAGATTTCCTCTAAACCCAACACAGAGTTCTAGGCTTTTACCAGAGACTGTAGTCCTTGCTTTCCAGCCATCCTGATATCCACCCACGCTCATCAAGGCAGACCTGAAAGTCTCAGTGGCTGAAATGACTATCAGCATCTGTGCTCCTCAGAAGCCTGCACTGTATGGGCAGCTAGGCTGAAAGGCCTGTGGCCCTGGTGTTGGTGCAGCTGTTAGCCAGCACCTATACCCCCTCCATCAGGATTCCAAAGACTTCTCTTATTCTATGCATTGAAAGGTGGGTGGTAAGGTGGCTGGTTCCTCCACCTCTTTTCGGCCAACATTGTGTTACCAGAGCCCTTTGTTACCCACTACCCCTTCTCTTTAGCAACCACTACCTTCACCATCCTCACCCTGTTGTCAGCGCTCACCTTTTGCACACCTCTGCCCTGCAGCTCTTCTGACCCCCTGGGGAGGTAGGAGGACACCAGCAGAGCAAACCCAGGGCTGAGATTTGGGGGCCACACATCTTAAGCCCCCAGCTGCACCCTCAGCCTTCAGAAGTCATAGGGGCAGGGAGGCAGGCAGGGAGTGGTATGAGCGAGCGAGAGGAAGCAAGCCAGCAAGCAGCACTCCTCCATGGTCTCTGCTTCAGCTCCTGCCCTGACTTCCACCAATAATAGACTGTGATTTAGAATTATAAGCTGAAATCAACTCTTTCCTCGTCCAAGATGCTTTTGGTCACAGCAACAGAAAGGCTAATTAGAATAGTAAGATAATCAAACTTACAAGAACAAATGATTCCGAGACAGCATGGGTCCTTCAAATCAGACTTGTTGAATGCGAGAAAATAGCGGTACAGATGATGTCTAGTTTCTTATTAGACGTGACAGGAGACAGAAAATATAGCATTAAGAAAACCTGTTGATCCGGAATTCTATATTCAGTGAAAATATTTTTCAGAATGAAAGTGAGAAAAGAAAGATATTTTCAGATAAATGCAAATTGAGAGAATTCATCACCTGCAGTCTAAGAAATGTTAAAGAAGGCTTGTCAGGATGAAAAAATATATATATTTCCAGATGGAATTTCCCATATACAGGAAGAAGCGAAGAATGCTAGACGGGGCAAATACAGAGGAAAATGCAATGGGTTTTTTTTCCCTCCCATGTCTTGAAGACAATTCTGCCTCCCGAGGTGACACACTGAGGAAGAGACCTTGCTCCCAGGGGCATACCTGCCTGAGGGGTGCCCCAAATGTCATCTTGAAGAAAAGTGGGATGAACTCAAGTAGAACACCACCTAAAATAACCAGTTTAACATTTCCCCAAAATATTCAGGACAAGAAAGCCAGAGGAAGGCTGAGGAATGTTTTTAGAATAAAGGAGACTAAAGATAAACACCTATTAGATGTGCTGGTGATGCTGGGGCATTTCCTAGACTTGGAAAAGCCAGTCCTGGAACAGCCACCGTTGACCCACTCAACAAACTTGAATATACTGTATTTTGATGAAAACAATTAACTGAGTTTTGATGCTCGCATGACAATTATGTGGGAAATTGCCCTTGTTCTCAGGAACTGGGCCCGGGAGTGCCTAAGGGCAGAGGGCTCCAATTTATACTCAGATGGTTCAGGAAGAAATGGTTCTCCCAGCCCCCATGTTTGTGTAGAGACAGACAGACACAGAGGGAATCTCGCATTGTTCTCATACTTTCTCTGCAGCCGCAAAATTGCATATTTTTAAAATAATGTCAATAGAAGTTAATTATGGGGCACTTGTTTGCAATCTGTCTTCCCATCATCTCTCTCCTTTCTTCCGTCTGCTCATCGCCCCCCTCCCTTGCTCTCTGTGCCCTGCTCCCTCCCTTTCTCCCAGCTGCTCTCTTTGTGGACCAGAATTCTGGATAACTAAGGGCAGCAAGCAAACCCTGCACCATGTGGAGAGGATTAAGGCATAAGTGAGCCTTCTGCGGACTCCCTGTCCTCAAAGGTCTGGCTAGGGACAGCTTCTGTTCCCAAGACTCCATATGACTGTGTTCTGAGCTAGCATGACTCTGGGGACAGGCGCAGAGGTCACTAATCAAAGCTATGATTTGTCCACTTGTCCTTAGTCTGAAACCGTGTATGGGCCCACACCTCACACCACAGGCAGCAGCTGCTTCTCTCCTCTTAGCCCTGAGGACTCAGTGTTGGGCCAAGTTAAGGAGTATTCATTCTGTCTATACCTTCTACATTCTTGCTACAATGCTACAAAATTCCTCTGGCTTAAGGTGTGGAGTTGGCTCCTGATTCTTGCACTAAGAACTATAGTCTCTAGCTGGCCTGCTCTGTTCATAAGCCACCCCTCTCCCATCTTTACCTCACAGCTATGAGAAGCAAAGGTGACGTTAAGAACCTTCATGTCCCCTAAACAACATGGGTATTGCCATTGCCTTTGGATGCCCAGCATAACTAGATAAGACCCTATTGCTGAAGACACACATACTTTGGTTGCAGTTCATGGAGAAATCTAGTTGGAATTGACCTGAAAACTTTCTCCCTGATGGCTAGCTTTCACAGTCCTAGAAGGTGCTACAAAGTCCATTGAGGGAGAAAGGTCATCAAAGTACTTACCCAGCAGTGAACTCTGTGTGCTGTGCTACTGACTAGCCAGGGAAGGCTGTGCCCACTGGGGCAATAATGGCATGGCTGTTATGCAGGTGACCAACGACTTTCATTTAAACATGAGGCTTACTCTACAGAAGGGAGTTTGTGTCTGGTAATGTCAACCTGACCAAAAGGTCAGGATTGGAGAGGTCATAAGTCCTAGGGAAGAGCCTACTACTGTTATTTCTCTAAATGGACAAGTAGTCACAATACTTGCAAGATGGTTATCACTCAGCCTCCTTGGGGGTTGTCATTCTAATTGTCTTCTAAATATTTATATTTCTTCATTTGCAGAGGGTAGCAATCAATGCCGATTCTGGTCAGAGTTAAGACAATATGACTATTGAATACTTAGCACTAAATGGGACACACACACACACACCAGGGTTCAGGGGACGTCTCAGAAAAGGAGGTAAGAAGAATGTAAGAGCCCCGGAATGAGGAGGAGTTCAATGCTGTCTTCTAGATATGATGCGGCCATTGCACTCATGAGCTCCCAGCAGCTGTGGTTAGCTGCACAAGGTCAGGCCACTCCACACATAGCATAGCTGGGGAAGGGGCTCGTATGGAGCTATTGATAGTTGGTGGCTACCGGGAAAGAGGAAACTATTCTTCTCCAAGGATGTAGTGAATGGTAAATTTCCATGCTCCCTCTGATAATCCCACACACACACTTGTGAACACGTGGGGCAGCACTAATTAGCCTCAAAGAGTTATGTAAACAAAGGAACAAAAGGGCATGAAGGTAGGAGGGAGTGTGTTTGGGCATTCTGGGTGAGTTGCAACTGGGAAGCAGGAATTAGAGGCTGGATATACTCAAGATGCATCACACACATGGATGGAATTTTCCAAGAGAGAATTGTTTTCATTCTTAAAAGAAAATAAAAAATGAGTCAATACCTGAAGTTGAATGGCCTCCGTCACTGGTGACTGTAATGTGCCAAGGAAGTGCAAGGTTGGCACACTCACTCTTTTCTCCCCCGTACGCCTTGTGTGGGGGTCAGAAAGTAGGGGAAGGATGATGTCCCCTCCCAGGTGGCCCTTTCCTGGGCTGTGCTGGCCGGATCACCAGAGCCTGCCTCCAGCTGGCAGTGCCTGAACTGACGATGTTACAGGCTTTACAGAGGGGTAGGTGGCCTCACCTGTCCTTTCAAAACCCAGTTCTGCTTCATCTGGTTCTTGTGGCCATAAGAAGGGCGCAATGGCTGGGGCATGGTGCTCCTGAGGTTCAAAGTTGACTGGGAACCAGGAGCCTGTAATGAGACCCTGTCTGGGGAGCACTGAAATTCAGAAATTGTTATTCTGAAATAAAAGATTCTGGAAGGGAACTAGAGTTATGCTGTCTGGGTCGGGCCCATTGAAAAGTCTTCAGAGGAGAGGAAACAGATCTTTGAAAAGTGTCCCTGTTTGTAAAGAAGGCCTTGCAAGGTTTTGAGCCTCCTGCATGGAGAGATGCTTAAGGTGAAACCAGTCCAACCCCAGTGCAGTGAGCAGAGGGAAGGGGTGGGCGTAGGGAGTAGGGTGCCTAGTTTATTCCTGGAGGCTCATTTGTGGGGAGAGGACTGGGAGAGGCTATGGGCAGGGTGTGTAGCATATTGGTAGAACCACACTTGCCTCTTTTTTCCAGGGAGCAGAGGGCATGAGGAATGGGTACATAACCCAGCATAGGAGGCACATGGATTCTTCTTCTGAAGCTGGATGCTGCACACTCTGTGGTACCATAAGTTTTACACGGACTCCACCTCAAAGGCCCTGTTGGTCTCTGATCCTGAACTCATATACACACGTGCACATGCACACACACACACACACACACACACACACACCTAGTGACATCCAAGCCAGGAGGGTATGGACAAGGTGAAAAGTCTGCTGCCAGGCCCCTCATTCCAGAAACAGACAAGCCTCTACCCAGGTTAGCCGCCTGCTCAGTCCTTCCTAGCAGCAGGATGTGAGGTGGGTTGGGAAGACTCAGTGAGTGACATCCCCAAAGCAGGGTGAGTAATGGCCGCCCTGAAGGCATCTTCTCTAGATGAAGGAATGGGGATTTAGTGAACACTTGCCGTAACAAGCTTGTGAAAAACATCTGTTGTCAGTACCTGGTGGTAACAGAAACGCAGGCAAAGGAATCAGCAGGGGTCTCGGTGGCATGGTGTGGCTGGCCCACAGTAGCCTCCTCTGGATCCTCAGAGTACGACAGCCCCAAAGCCACTTCTTGGTCAGGAAGGTCTCCATGAACTAGAAGAACATGAGTCTCTGTCAGAAAGTTCTTAAGGATGCTGTGGAGAGGCGGGGGGAGGGGAGGATGAAGCGTGGGACAAAGAGACAGAGGACTAGAGACCTGAAGGTGATGGCAAGGGTAGGAATGGCAGAGCTTAGAGGTAGCCAAGTGGTCACCGCCTTAGAGCCTGTCTTCCTGAGGTCTGAGCTGAAGTATTCAAGTCACCCAGTGACAGATGAGCCATCTCCCTGGCCCCCAAGGGCTCGTGGCCACTCAGCTGCCCCTCTTTAGCTCTTATCCCAGTACAGCCAGAGGAAGTCTCAGTGGCTGTACAAAAGGAATGCAAGGGTCAACACGGCCACACCCATGCACAGATCCTTTTCACATACCCATGACTTGCAGTGGACAGGGCTAGGCCAAGCAGGCATAGTCACCATTACCACCAGGCATTCTGGGATACTGCAGCAGAAGCAACTGGAAGCTGGACACTGTGGCCACTTGCTGGTCATCTGTTAATTCTATTCTACCTTATGCCAAGCCACAAGGCCAGTGAGGTACACGTGTCTCCACACCTGAGGCATGTGACCACTCAGAGCTGGCAAAGACTTTCTCCAGAGTTGGCAGTATAGACCAGAGCAGGAGCAGCTGAGTGGCTTCAGACTTGATGCAGCTGTCAATGGTAGCAAGGCATCCCAGCCCAACACAGCCACTGGCAGCCTAGGGTTCTCTTCCCCGAAGACCCTTCCACACAAGTAAACAGATCCTTGACTGTGTCACAGAAAAGAATTTAGATACCAGCCAGTCTGAAGCAAAGGTAGTAAATCAAGCATGTCAACAGAAAATCGTATAAGAAAAGGACTTTATGCAATCCTAAGTGTCTTTATTTTATTTTATTTTTGATACAGGGTTTCTTTGTGTAGCCCTGGTTGTACTGGAACTCACTCTGTAGACCAGGCTGGCCTCGAACTCACAGAGATCCACCTGCCTTGGCCTCCCGAGTGCTGGGATTAAAGGCGTGCGCCACCATGGCCTGGAATCCCAAGCGCCTTAGTCTCTGTTCTGTTGCTGTGAAGAGACATCCTGACCAAGGCAATTCTTATAAAAGAAAGCATTTAACTGGGGGATTGCTTAGTGTCAGAGGGTCAGCCTATGACCGTCACGGCAGGGAGAAGACGAGCATGGTGCTGGAGCAGTAGCTGAGAGCTTCATTACATCTTGATCCACAGGCAGCAGATAAAGAGAGAGAGACACAACCTCAAAGCCCACCCCTTCCAACAAGGCCACTCTTAACCCTTGTTACACAATTCCATTCCCTGGTGACCAAGCATTCAAATATATGAGCCTATGTGGACCATTCTCATACAGGCCACCACACCAAGACACAGGTGGACACTCCTTAAGAGAGACTTGCATTTAGACATCTTTGCAATAATCAAGGATGCCCAACCTGCAATCCACAGGCTGCATGCCCTCCAGGACAGCCCTGAGTACCACACAATACAAAAATTGGACACCCCTGAATGACCCTGTAGCTTCTAAAGCACGTTTCTCAAAGGATGTAATTTATGACAAGATTTAAGGATTAGGCAAAGCTTAATATTAAAGTAAGGTGTAAAAGTCAAGCTAAAAAAAATACGTGAACTGGTTTAGTTATTTTTCTTATCGTAAAGAATTCCCCTTTGGAAATAAAATTGCAAGGTTATTTTGTGAGGTTCACTGTTTAGATTTAGGGATGAGGGAGGAATGCCAATACAGTAAGACTCAAGACTACAAACATTCCAGCCCCAAGTAAGCATGACTTATTTACTGTTTTTAACATCCAAAGCATCTCTTGGAAATGGGAACACTGACTCTGCAGGCAATCTGGACTTTATCGGTTGCGTTGAAGTCTCCCAACTCTCCCTCGGTGATGCTGTAAAAGGCTTCTTTCTCTCCTCAGGTTCCTTCAATGTTTCCTCCTCTTTCTATCCTGTGCCAGAACCATGCTGAGTGATGCCTTTCCTCTCTGGAGGTGGACAAGCCAGGGGGTCCTAAGAGGTTACTAAAGGCAGCCTGAAGGATTGGAGAGCCGAGACTGAAGTAGATGCTGTTTCTCCAGGCTCATCCAAGAGTTCTTCTTTCATCTTAATTAGCTTGCTGGTACGAGAAGCACAGCAAGTGTGACTTCCCCTGGGAGTGGCGAGGACCTGGCAGCAGGCACCATTTCCAGAAGCGGGCCACTCCATCTTCCTGCTCAGCCGGGAGAGGGGACAGGCCAGCCACTGACCAGATGGGAAGGGGAAGCTCTGGGCTTCTGGAGGCTGGCCTGGGCCCAGCACAGCTGCCCATTTGCCTCCCCCTTGTGAGCACCTGCTCTCCTGGAACCTGGAAAGGAGGCTGATTTCAATTCTAGTTTTTAGAAACTGCACCAGGTGACTGAGGCAGGGGTTGCCTAGACACTGGAGTCATATATAGGTCACATATATAGGTCAGTGTGGTCCCAGAGAGGCGTGGAACCTGTGCCTTTGTGTCTGCCCCCTCCCTTCGCCACCACCCTTCCTGCTGTGATAGTCTTTCTAAGAGTTAAGTTGACATCATAAAATCTCTTAAACATCCTCCCAACCTCACCAGCAGGGACCCAGGGACCCTGACCTTCCTTATTTCAGGGTGTGACTTAGAGAAATCACCCAGGTGGTGGGAAAGAGGAACGTGTTCAGTGCTATTGTGTGCAAGAGGAAAGTGGGAAGGCCCGGCAAGCCCCACTTAGAGTCACAGTCAGCAATGTAAGGGTTCCTTTGTTTACACATAGCTTTGAAGGCATCATGGAAGCGGGGACCACAAACGGCACCAGTGTGGGCTATGGGCTAAGTGTGAGGCAAATCCTTTACCTGAGAGCAGGTGGCAGTGGAGCCTTAAGTCGTACCCCAGGGGTAAGACTATTGCAAGGCCCTATTCCTAAGGAGAAAAGAAATCTCCAAGAACCCTGCCTTGATCAAAGTCGCAACTGGGAACCATTTGAAAAACTGAGTCTCGTCTCCTCTACATCACACCGACTCTCCCTAAGGCTTGGGGACATTGCAGAAGGAGAGATGCAAGGACTGTAAGGGGGAGAAGTTAGGGACAGGGCTATGAGCCAATGTCTTCTGGACGTGACGTGGCTATTGCACTCACGAACTCCCAAGCCACTGGGATGGCCTGCATAGAGCCATATGCCAAACCAGCCAATATTCTGCACAGGCAGGGGAGGGATTCATGAGGGTTCACCCCCAATCCCCTGCTAAGTAGCTGTTTTGCAGCAGATGGCTTTTGAAAGAGGGAGAATCATTTCTCTTTCCAATCTGGGCCATGGTAGTTTCCTCTGTCTAGTGGTGGGTCCCACTCCAGCGTGCAGCTGGGTGGCACTGATTAGACATAGTGCATAGGAAAGAAGGGAAAAAGAAGGGAAGGAAGGAAGGGGAGGAAGGAAAAAAGGAAGGAAAAAAGGAGGGAGGGAGGAAAGAAGGGAAGGAGGAAGGAAGGAAGGAAGGAAGGAGGGAGGGAGGGAGGGAGGGAGGGAGGGAGGGAGGGAGGGAGGGAGGAAGGAGGAGGAGGAGGAAGGAAGGAAGGAAGGAAGGAAGGAAGGAGGGAGGGAGGGAGGGAGGGAGGGAGGGAGGGAGGAAGGAGGAGGAGGAGGAGGAAGGAAGGAAGGAAGGAAGGAAGAAGAAGGGAGGGAAGGAGGAAGGAAGGAGGGAGGGAGGAAGGGAGGGAGGGAGGAAGGAGGAGGATGAAGGAAGGAAGGAAGGAAGGAAGGAAGGAAGGAAGGAAGGAAGGAGGGAGGGAGGGGGGGGGGAGGGAGGGAGGGAGGAAGGAAGGGAAGGAAAAGGAAAGGAGGAGAGAAAGAAAATGAGAAGAAAGGGCTGTTCAGTCCCCAGTACTCGTGTCAAGTGGCTCACAGCCCTCTGTAGCTCCAGCTCCAGCGTATCTGGTACCTCTGACCTTTGCAGGCACCGACACTCATGGGCACCTATGCCCTGCCCCCCCCCCACACCTAAGCACAAATAAAAATAATAAAAATAAATCTTGTTTTAAAAGAGGAGGACATGAAATTGGGAGTGGGAGGGGAACATCCCAACTGGAGGACAGAGTGAGGTCAAGAACGGGTTGAACTATTAAACACAGAGATTGGTTGAAGAAAGCCACCACGCGCTGCCCTGTCCTGTGTGGAGGTGTCTGGCTGTCCCCACTCTTGACACTGGGGGTGTACCGTTTGCGTGGCTCCCATCATGCTCTTCTCCTTCCTCACAGAAACTGGGGGTACGGGCTAGTGTGGGTGGGTGGGGTCTTCAGCAAACTGTTTCCTGAACTCTTCTTTTGGCAACAAATATGGATTAGTTTTATAATCAGGACAAAACAATTAAAGTTATTTTTAAAGTTGGCAATTGACACATCGTTGAAGGGGAGGCTGAAGGCAGCTGCTGTGGCTGAATCATCTAGAACACTAAATTTAGTGGCATGGCACTAAGGGAGCAGAATGACAGGAAGGGCCAGAGACTAACCTGGCCTGGACCCACCAGCTAGCCACTATCCAACAGGGATGCAGGGGAGGGACTTAGAGAAAGGGCCCAGGATGAAGACGGAGGGAGGGACACTGTTCCACACCCAGCAGCTCTGCATTAAGACACCAGGCATCCACCACTTTCCCTGGTTGCTCTCTGCCGACAGAGAAGAAGCAGCGGCCCCCACTTAAAACGTGCACACGTGTAGCTTCAAGTGAGGTGGGGTAGAATGGGTGGAGAGACAAGGAAGCCCTCGTCCCGCTTTGAAAAAGCAGTGTGCGTGTTCACAATCCCTGTAAAGGGAAGTGTCTGTCCAGATGAGTACAACAGGCAGTTCCTGTGCTCTCAAGAAGCTGTTGCCCCCCCACCCCCGCCCACCCCCACACAACGGGAAGGTCTGCTTGGGCCAGGCACACTGCTCTGCTGTGGCCAGGTCAGGACTAAGCTCAGTTGCCTCCAACCATCTGCAGATGAACTCCCGGTCTTTCAAGTTGCGTCTTTTCTTTTCTCCCTCTTTGTCTGTATCCTCGTCTCTGTTCCCAAGAAGGGCGTCTATCTCCCCCTTTCAGCCCAATGCCAAGGCTCCCCCAGCAGTGAGATTAGAAGTGCCCCTGGCCTCGCGTGTGCTTGATGGATGGACAGAGCACAGAAAATGACGGCCACGGAGTGGCAGGTGGTCTTGGGAAATTAAACAGCTCTCCCCAGCCATCCATCATCAGAGCCTCGGTCCTCCCCCCTGGCCTGGGGTCAGCAGGACGCTCTCAGAGCAATCCATCACCAGCTGGGTCATAGCACCACAGGCGTTCATTTCTCCAGGAAGCCACCAGCAACCAGACATCAGATCCCAGGGCCCACTCACCCACTCAAAAAAACCTCTAAACACCAACCTCAATGGGGATTTAATTGAAGAGCAATAAGCCTTCCAGGCCTTGCCGGCAGGGCAAAGCCCACCTGGAATCAACCTTCATTTAAATGAAGACTTTGGGGTTGGAGAGAAGGCTCAGCAGTTAAGAGCACAGGCTGCTTTTGCAGAAGATCCAGGTGGGTTCAATTCCCAGCACCCACATGGCAGCTCACAGATGTCTGTAACTCCAGTTTTGGGGGATCCCCTACCACCTCCTAGCTTCTACAGGCTCTGCATACATGTGAGGTACATGCATAGATGCTGGCCAAAAAAACAAGCTAACAAACAAAAAACATATAGGGGCTGATGATTTAGCTCAATGGTAAGTGCTTGGGTTCAGTCCTCAACGCCAAAGGGGGGGGGGGATAACCTTATTTACATAAAATATAAATAAATAAACAAATAAATAAACAAATGGCAGTGGCACACATCTTTAATCCCAGCACTCGGGAGGCAGAGGCAGGCATAAAGTTAAATAATGAATTTGTTTCTTTCCACTGCTCCCCCGCCCCCAGAGCTGGAGGAAATCTCACTAGCCTGTTCCTTAGATCTGCTAGTGGATCCTGAAGGTTCACATGGTTCAGCTTCCTTCTTGAGGCAGGGGAAACTGGGGCAAATGATCATGTGACTAGTTCTGACCAATGAGACACAGGAAGTCCCTGCCCTCTGTGATAGCACAGGAGGCCCTTGCCAGATGACAGAGCTGGATGCCTGGTAAGTGGGGCCCCCTTTGAGAGGAGTCTGGTTCTGCAACAGCATGTGAAAGACTGTGAAATGATGCCATCCTGCCCACATAGACCCTGCCCAGGGGCCCCTTCAAATGCCCGGCTGGGGCATGGGACAAATGGGGATGTGTATGGGCTTTGCTATGGAGAGAGATGAGGGATCAGATTCTAAGTAAGGAAGACCCTCCCACAACCTAAAGCCCAGCCTTGAACCTGTTTGGCCTTGGACTCAGGCTCCTAACGCTGTTAAAGCTAGAGCCCTTCAGGACCAACTGAGGTAACACTTGGTCCACCCAGTGACCAGGACCACAAGGGCTTATCCAAATCCCTTCATGCCCTGGTCAACCCATCTGGCCATTTTCCCGTGCCCACCTTCTCCCAAAGGTAGAATTGAGCAAACCCAGAGTCTCCCTGCCACCTGGTCCGTCATCTGGGGTTAATGACACAGGCTGGTCAGGGTGTGGAAGATCAGAGAGAACTCGCACCAGGGTTTGTAAATTTCAGGAAACTCCCAGCAAGCATTGTGGACAGCCTGTTGCATGTACGGTACAGGCACACAGTGAGTCTACAGAAGGCCCCGAAGAGCAGGCAGTACCTGGACATGTGAGCAGGAGCTCTTTCTTCTGGGTGCAATTCCACCTTCTGCCATCCACTTTCATCCTCTCAGGCCTGCAAAGGCTAGGTTCATGGGAGGGACTTTGGGACACAAGTCTGGGCCCTCCCTTCCTCTCTCGTACCGGCCCACCAGTCTCTTTCTTTCTCCCTGGGCCTTGAGGAACCTGGCCATGGCGGCCCACCTGGAGTGTTCAGTACTGAGTTTGACAAGAGCATCAGAGTCAAGACACTAAGGAGTTAGCGGGTAACCATGGGTGTATGTATCTCTCTGTCAGCAATGGAACCAGCTCCTTGGCTTGGAGTGAGGTGCTCTACTGCATCCCTGCCAGGGAGACAAGAAGAATTTGTCTCTGTAGAAACCCCCTCATACATCAACCACACAACTAGGGGTGACCCGTGGTCTCTAGTCATGGAGAAAAATACTTCCCATCATCCCTCATCCAGAGTCCAGCACCCATTAGTAGTTCCTCGAATATTAGGGCAGCTCCAGGCAGAGGCACGGCGTCCCTGATTCTCTCAGAACATCCATGTCATATAACAGAGTCCCACCTACCTTCCCTGAGCTCCTGGTTGCTTGGGACACTCAAAACAGTCCTTGGCGTTCACTTCCAGAATGGTCCTCTTTGCTCCACAAGAGCTGCCAACCCTGTAGGGGACTCTGCAAACACCAGAGCCAGCAGAGTGTCAATCCACATGAGGCAAGAAGAAAATCTAGTTCAGCACAGCTCAGTAGTCGGCGTTGGTTCAAACTTCTAGGGTCTGACACCGGGTGATTTATTTTAGGCATAACTAATCACAGAACAATTTTGGAAAAAAGTTCCCTGATATTTAACTCAATACCATGTGTACAACATAGTTTAAGGCATGATTACATTGAAACTGTTTATGAGTTCATATGGCCTCTTCCATAAAGATGGGTTCTATTGACTGATAAACTGTTCAGTGGTCTAGGGAGAATGACTGAGACAAACATTAATGTCTGGGAGAGTCAGGTGCGGCCTGACCCTACAGAGAACAGAGGTCACCTAGGCTACTGACCATCTCTACTCCGTTTGTAAAGTACTTTGACATCACTCTAAGGATAGGTTCTACTGACTGAGAAACAATATTCAAGATGAAGGTCTAGGGAGGAAGGGTCTGGGATAAACACAAGAGTCTGTGGGAACCAGGTGTGGCCTGGCCCTACAGATAGGCTATTAGCTACACTAGGCTATTAGCTACACTAGGCTATTAGCTACTAGGCTATTAGCTACACCCATTCCCAGACTTCTGGGTAGAAAATAGGTTAGGTGTCTCTTTCTTTGAAGAGACAAGCCTGGATGTTTAACACGCCTGGTTTCCCCAGTTCTTCTGTGAGCACCGAGACCTCGTGCCCCTCTACACAACCCCAGACTTCTGGGGTGTTCAAGAGCATCGGTGCCTCCTCAGAGACAACAGCCTTTACTTCTCAGTGTGAAAAATGAAGGATTGCAGAGGTGTTGCCACACTGGTTAAAAATAGCCCCATCTATTAAAAGGTGAAAACTTGGTGAGAAAGGCAGAGGGGGCAGGGGACAGGGATGGGCCTTTTGCCTTTGGCCTCTCCCTCTGGAAAAGCCAGCCCTAGCAGATTCCCGGTGGCCCTAACACATCCTGATGCATTGTGGGTACGCTGGACGGTCCTCGGACCTCTCCTTCAAGCTAGTGGGGCACCAATGGGCATCTCCACAGTATTATCTTGACACATTTAGGTTTTAGAGTGAGGATATGACTCCCCCGAGGGGCAGCTTCATCAGCTGCCAGCTGTCACTGTGAAGACAGGGCTGTTACTGCCGCAGGACAGCCGTATGCATGGCCTACAGTCAGCTTTCTTCACGGAGAACTGACCGTCTCTGACACCAATGTCCCCAACACCCCAAGGGTGGGGGTTGGACTGCAGACGCATTGATGGACAGAGATCAAACAGCCCTGAAAGCTGCCATGGGAAGGCCAGTGGTCAACAAGACCAATTGTTAACAGCTAGCACCCCCCCACACACACACACACACTTCTCCCACCCAGTGACTTCTCCCCTCCTGCTGATCCATCTGTGAGATTTCTCTGCAAAGCCAGTCATTCTCCCAGGCCTCTGTTCCCTCCTGCAATGCCCCCCAACACCCTCTGACCTGACCCCACCCCACCCCACCTCCACTTGTTCTCAAAGAACATGCACAGTTCTCTTCCTCTCTGGAATCTTCTGTGAGCCCCGGACTGACAGCACCGGGAAGGGTGGTCAGGGTTTACTAACCAGAGTTCAAGCTGGTTTGCATTGCCCATCATGAAGCCCTGGAATTCTTGTTCATTCTCAGGGTCTTGGGCCAGGAGTGCAGAGACCACCATCCCCACAGGCTCATAGAGCTCCCCCTCTATGCAAACCAAGGTTCTCGCTCAGAAAGAGGGGCGAGGCTGCCTCTGCATACCTGCCCTTTTGTGCCATGGCCAACTTCTCATCCTGCCAGGCCCTGCCATGCTCTGCCATGTCACACCCCACTGAACTCTCACACCCTGCCAGTGCCTCAATATCCCCCACTACTTCAGGGTCCCCTGCACCACCTGCGAGCCCTGCACATCTTAGACTCCACCCCCACCCTCTCCCCTCCTCATGCTTCCCTCCACGGTCTATCCTCACCTCCCTTGGGGGGATCGGGCACCTCTCACAGGCCTGTGGCTCTCAGTACTCTTTCAGTCGCCTTTCCTGTGCTAAACAATTACTGTCTAAAAGCTGACCCCGAGGCCCGCACTCCATCTCTCTGTCTCTCGTTTCCACACCTCGGGCCCCCTCCACTAACCCACAATGCCAGTCTCATATTTCCGATTTTCAAGGAAACGCTCTGATCCTATAAACTGGGGTAATCCCAGGGGTTGGGCTATTGGGAATAATGACTGTGACCATTTCTTCAGCCCTGGCAGGGCTGAGCCCTGGACTGAGGGTTTCAACATGGTCATAAGGCTCAGGGAGGCTTGAGGGGTAGGGCCTGGCCTGGAGTGAAAAGCCAGTGTATGTCCAATGACAACTGCCCTCAGGAGCTAGGTCTAGTCTGACCAGGAAGACACAAAGGTTTGGGAATCAAAGCCTGTGCACCTGTCACAGATGCCCGCACATGCAGCCTTGTTCTCAGGCCCCATCTCATCCTTCAGGATGCCCTCAGTGAATCTTATTCACTGTAGGCTCCGCTCAGCTCCCTGTGGGGCCACAGCTCTCCTCCACAGATGGGAGGGGAAGCCCGAAAGGGTTATAACAGGCGGTCAGGGCCTGGAACGTACTCTTGAGCTCCACTTAGCTGCCAGCTACTTATAAATAGAAGGATGAGATTAAAAAGGAGCGAGCGAAATGGCTCTGAGGAAAGCCATCAGCAGCCCAAATGTGCAGACTAATTCAATTTCCACATCTTCCCCACTCTGAAGTGTGCTGGCTTGAGAGCCCCGGGGCCTCCGTCAAAGCGGTAGAGACAAAAGCTGCTCGCAGCTGCTGCCTGGCCCAGTGGCTGCTTGTACATTCCTTGACTTCATCAAAACACCAGTGTCCCGGTTATGGCTACTGGTAAAACCCCAGGCCTGTTCACATGTGCAGTCGGATTTCCAAATTCTGCTTTGGAGGAGACAGGTGAAATGGAACAAGAACATTTCCCGGGCTCCAATGAATGGTCTTTAACAGAGTCTCAGGATCCTGCTAGCCTGCGCCTGTGTCAGCGTGCCATAAGAGCCTCATGGAGACTCTCACGCAAAGCCGCCATGCTGCCAAGTACTCTTGGACCATGGGTGTCATGTGACCAGATGCTTTGAGCTCCTGCTGCCCTGGCTCCTCTGCCGTGATGGATTGTATCAAAATAACGCTTCTCTTTGAAGCTGTTTTTATCACGGTGTTTTATCAGCAGCAGGAAAAGTAACTAAGACTCAGGTACCCAAGATGGAAGCCATAGAGCCTTATGGGAACCCACCCTCAAGAGTGGTATTTCCCAATATGAAGTCAGTTCAGGGGGTCTGGAGAAGGTCAGTCACCCAGAGCTAATGGATACGCCATCTTCCCCATGAGACAATAGCAGAACAGAGGTGGAATGGGCTCCACCCTCCTGGGTCATTCGTGGGTGTTCGTGGGTTTTCTAGTCCTCTGACAGCATCTCACTAGGAACCTGTGATCTTGAGAGTCACCTAACCACCCGGGCCTCAGTTCTCCATCTCTTCAAAAGGACAATCATTTTTACACCACATGACCGTGAACACCCAGGAGTGACAATAGACAGAGGAAAACAGCTAAGGAGGTCCAGTGTCATGGGACTCTGGAATCCAGCAACTTGGCTGTTGCTCTCCCCTCCAAGAGCTTGGGCCTCCTGCAGGGAAACTGACTCAAAGTTGTTTCCCACCCAGAGACAGCACACAGGAAGGGTGGGGCTAAGACCAATCCCAGAGATTCCAGGTCTTCACTAACTGGAATGGGCCTATGGCTTTAAGAATTGCAGACTAGGGTAGGGAGGTGCTTAGTGGTTAAAGGGCTTGCTCAGCAATCAAGAGCACCTCAGTGTTCAGTCCTTGGAACCCACAAAACACCTGTAGGTATGGCAACATGCCTATAACATTAGCCTTGAAAGTGGAGGCCCTATCGGCATGCTCTGGATTTAATTGAAAGATCCTGCTTAAAAGGTAGAAGAGAGAGCGAGAAAGATTCCTAATATCAACGTTAGACCTCCATATACATGTACAAACTCACATACGTACACATGCCACACATAAATGCATCACAATACACACACCACAATACATACACCACAATACACACACCACAATACACACACCACAATACACACACCACAATGCACACATCACATATACACACACCACAATACATACACCACAATACACACACCACAATACACACACCACAATACACACACCACAATGCACACATCACATATACACACACCACAATACATACACCGCAATACACACCACATGTACATATACCACACATACATACCACAATGCACACATCACATATACACACACCACACACACACGAGAAGAAGGAAAAGAGAACAGAAGACCAGGCCTGGATTCCTCCACTGGACTCGGCAACCACCCCCTCCTATGCAAATACCCTGTCATCCTACAGTAGAGGAGCCAAAGACAAGTGACTTCCTCAAAGTGGGAGGAAGAACAAAAGACAGCATGGGCTCTTCCACAACCCTTCTCCCTCTGCTGTGCTACTGTCCCCTCCCTGGGTGGACTGGCAGACACCTTCCCACTTCTCTCCCTGTGTCCTCCATGGCACGTGTATCAGTTAGCTCAACCGCTGCTCTGAGAAGCCTCCCCATATCTCCACGGCCCAGGACAAAGCTCATCCTCACTCACGTGGTGCTCGGGCTTTTGGCTTTAGTCTAGGCCCAGCCATGTCAGAAAAGGGACCTGTTGACAGGCCACCCGCAAAGTTCCAGGGACTGCCTCCCTCTGCCCCATTGGTCAGTACACACAGACCCTCCTGAGGAAAGGAGGCTGGGAATGTCTGTGCCATGTGCCCAGGAAGAAAAGAAATCGGGGCTGAGGCTGAGGCGATGGCTCAGGGGGTAATGTGCTTGCCATGCAAGCATGAGGAACTGAGTTCAGATCCCCAGACCTACAGCAACATGGTAATCCCTGCATACCTACGCCAGATGGGAGGCCAAGACAGGAGAAGCTCTAGAGGCTCACGGGTCAGCTAGCCTGACCCACAGAGCAGTACACAAAGGCTCTGTCTCAAGGTAGAAGGCAAGGACTTACACTCAGTGTTTTCCTCCTTTAGCAAGCATGTGCCATCCCCTCCATAGGTAGATAGATAGTCAGACAGACAGACAGATGTAAAAGAAGAAAGAAGGACCAGGAGTACGTGGACTAGAGCACACCCGAGACAGGGTGACTAGAGTCTTCACCACGTCCACTTAGGTATACTCCTCTCCAGGCGATACATCAGTGATAGCAGCACCATGCTGAACCTGGCCCAGGACTGTGAGGCCTCAAGAGCTCCTGCCCCAACGTGGCATGGCTTTGGGGAGCCTGTGAAATCATGTTGGGGTTGGATTTCTCCATGTGGTAAGATCCTGGTTCCTGTATTCAAGGATGCCTTGCTGGGGAAGTCTGGGCAGCTGACATCACGGAGTCCACTTTGAGTTCTTCTCACCGAGAGCTGAATTCATCCAAACACCAGCAATGTTTCCACTCACAAAAGAGGAAAGCAGGCTTCGAGAGGGGATTCCAGGGTTACATAAGGGGCCGTGCATACCACAGTCTGCCACCTTCCACATGATGGATCCTACCTTCCACCATTGTGTTCCCAATAAGAAACATTAGGGGGACTTGGGGCCCCTCGACATATCACCTGGCAGCTGAATTGGGAACCCACCTACAACCCCATCTCATTCAGCTTACCCAAAGTTCCAGGCCTCAAGGGCCCCTGGACTCCTTGATCATTTTTATCTGTGTCCCCTGCCTCTACCCTCTGGCTTTCCTGACTTTATTTGCTACTCTAGACATACTGAGCTCACTTCTGTCTCGGAACCTTTGCTGCATTCTGCTTCAGGCACCTGCAGGACCCCTTCCCACATCCTTTTGGTGACTGCCCTGCCTCCCGTGGTCACTCCTTTGAGCCTGCGCACACTGCGTCTGAGCATTTACACCACTGTTTGTTTTGATTTGATTTGTTTTTACTGCATACCCCTCTTTTAGCATGCCGGTTCCATTTGGATAGGGATGTCACCCACCCTGGCGATCACCTTGTCCCCAACCCTCGGACAGCAAGTGAGCTGTCACTGGCTGTTGAAGAAAATGCAGAGTATCCTTCATGCTCGCCAGGCCTGAGAGTTCGGTTGGACTGCAGGCAGGAGACAGCCAATGTCTCCACTGCCCAGCGGAGGCAGAGCTGCACTTTGGGCTTTGTCAATGTTTGAGAAAGGCGTAGGCACATATTGCCCTGAGCCCTGGGCCTCTGCCCTGCTGTCCAGTCCTTTCTTAAAGGCTCTGAGTCTTGACAGCCTCTTCCCAAAGCAAGTGGCAGGCGGCCTCACCTCCAAGACCTTGCTTCAGCATCATGTGGCTAAGCCCTCATGGCTCAGCCCGGCAACCACTGCAGTGATACTATCCTCTATGAGGAGGGCACGGGCAGGGATTGATAGATCACAGGGTAGGGGCTTCACTGGTGGAGATTTCTGGCCTTTGCCTCCCATCATAGGACAGATGTGGAGGTGCACTTGATGGCTGGGTCAGGAAAGCCCAGAGGCACCCCTACATCTACAGCCGCTAACCCTGGGCTGCCAGAAACACAGATGTAGCCTTCTACTGCCCAGCTCGGCCAGCCAGTCTTCCCTGTCACCGCAAAGGTGGCAAACAGTGCTGCCCTCACAGCAGAGTCACTGACGGCACTGGGTCCTGTCTCATCCATAGATGGACTGTGGTTCCCTGGTCTTTTCTTCCTGGCACCTGACCACATGATCAGTTTGACCCCTCCTCTCATTTCCAGATGCTTCTGTGAGTGCTGGAAATGGGATATGGAGATGCCAGCTGTCTGTCTTTCTCATCTCAGAGTGAGGCTACGCCTTGTCCTGAACCACAGAGCCTCTCAGAGGGAGGTGGGGAGGGCAACAGCCCCCCACAGAATGCTGAAGCCTGAGTCTGGAAGCCAAGGAGAAAGCCAGCGCTACTGGGAATCCCAGAGGCAGCACACCCCACTCTTGCTCTTCCATTTCTCAGCAGCATGGCCTCCTCCCTCTTTTCACCCTGAATTCCTATGTTTATCCACATGGGGAAGATGCTGCCCCAGCCAACTGTGACATTTGGGATACTGAGTCACTGTTTCGGTTCAGACCGACATCACACAAAAGATGCAAAACACCAAAAAAATATTGTGGATGCTGAGTCTTGCTTATGTGTTCCCTAGAAACAAATTTTAAATTAATGACTAACAAAATAAAAACAAACAGAGCTCGAGGTATCCTCTCCCTCCGAAGGAGCAGGGTGAATGGCTGCACTGTCTGGGGAGTCAGGGCAGAGTGCAGAAGGGAGACAGCTGAGCTGAAGTCCCTGGGACAGGGGTCTCTGCCTGTCTGACCCTTGACAAAGCACACACTGGTGGTCCCTGCCATGTCAGGTGTCTTCTTCATGGGGTTCAGTGGAGGGGTTTGCACCCTTTCCTCTGTCTAGTGTGTTCCACAACTCCTCGGACCTGGTTTTCATTTTGTTTGAATGTACACCCATGCTCATATGGCTCCAAATGACTCTGATAAGCCTATGGGATGGCACTCTGCCCACTTTCAGGGATAAGTTATTTCTCAGGCCGTGCCTGGTGGGAAGTGTGGGACAGATGGTGCTGGTATACACTCTCACTGCAGTGCAGCGCCAGCCTGCCTCTGCCTTGGTGCTCCAAATGGAGCCAGTGCTCTTTGTAGAACAGTCTGGGGCAGGGCGCAGCCTGGGCTCAACAGGCTTTCCCTCTATTCCTCTCTCAGGCCCCTCTTCACCCCGCTAGCATCACTATAGCGTGTCCCTCAGCCTGTGGCCTTCTTGTCCTCAATATCTCAGTGCCCACAGGAAACCAGCTGTTCTGCACACACATACACTGCACCACCCCATCCATTCCTACCTAGCTTTTGAAGCCGTAACCTGTACCTCTTCCTTTTGCCCATCCCAACAAAATGGTCCTAGTTGAGAACAAACAAAATCCCATGGATTGGGGGCTGGGTTGGATGTCACACAGGCAGCCTCGGATTCCAGTTTCTTAGCAGGCCTCTAAGGTTTGCAAAATGTGTGTGTTTACAGCTTGATCCCGGTGGCTCAAAGGGCTCCTCGTTAGACTAGAGTTATGACTGCTGCTGACAGGAGCTGCCTGCAAGAAGGGCACTGCGTGGGCCGGCTCTCTGGGAAGTTTGGCAATGGTGAGCACCTCAGGTCTGCAAAGGTCAATGAACAGTGCTGGAAGAACAACTAGCTTCATTTCAACCAAAGGTCAAGGTCGGCCTTCATTGCAGTGGGCTTGCTTGTTGATCAAAGCTCAACCTTTGCCTTGTGTAAGCCTGTATAGCCTGGTCTGAAAATCAAGGTCACTCTGCATGGATGAGCTTATGCAGCTCAATGGCTCAGGTCATCCTGAATGGGCGCACAGGGGCGGTGCAATTCAAAGGTCCATTGGGGACAAACCTGAAGCCACCCCTCTCCATTTTAAGTGCCTGACCCTTGATACTCCCTACTGCCTTCCTTCCTTCCTTGAACCTTAAAGTGTCAATTCAGACTCTGGATAGTTCCAAGCACTTTCTTAATAGGTGACATGGTATCTTAAAGACTGTCCCCATCTGAGTAGAAAAACAGGTGGCCCCGTGGTGGGAGCCCTGCCAAGGGTCTGCGCTGTGGCCTTGGGGCTGAAGACCTATGCCTCCACAAAGAGGTCTTCGCCCAGTGGCAGAAGAAAGCTGGGGCTGACTCCACCCATGGGAGCAGGGAAAGCCGGAGTCACTGCAATCCATAACTCATAGGCCACTAAATTAACGACCATGGCAGAACGGGGAGAGTGCAGCTGGCTTGCAGAAGCCGCCACCAGTTTGGACAGCACTTGGATTTGTTAAAATATTGAAGCTGTTAGGAAGAAAATGGAAAAAGCCAGGCGAGAGGCTCTTCAGCCCAGCCGCAGGGCACATCAGGGGAGAGCAGGGGCGATCTGCCAGCCTCCCTCACCCAAGATTAATGGCACAAGGTGGGGGTGTTGCAGCAGCCCTTACGTTGCCAATGAAATATGAGGTTCTGTAGTCTGTAATATTGTGTAAATCCATGGCCTGAAAGGCCTCACGTGTGACTTGGCTTTTACATGTGGCCAGCGGCAGCACCAGACAGAAACACACCAGTCACCCCAAGGGACAGGCTGGCTGCAGCTGGGAGTGGCCACTCCACACTCTACCAGGGCGGATACTGGCTGAGCTGCTGGCTGGAAAGCAGGTGGTGCCTGAGCTCCAGCTGTGTGTGTGGCTCAGAGAAGCCAGTGAGTAGCCCCCTGGGGCTGTGGATTTCTCCCAGGAGTGAAGAAAGCTATGAAAACCAAACTCCTAGAAAGGCATGGCAGGGCTGGGAGTGAGCAGGGCTGGTAGACTGTCTTGTTCTACTGGCAGGAACAGTAAGGCGGATGTTGAAGAGTTTCCTGGTGTGCCTGTAAGTTAGACACCAGTAAGAACTTCCAAGGGGTCTACAGGGAAAGTTTTGAGACTGGCACCTTTGACTCCAGCACCTGCCTGACTTCCAAGCCCTCAGTGGTGAAGACAGTTCCCATCATGTCAATAAGTGTGCCGCCTAGAACAGACATCACTCGTTTGATCCCCACCCCTTCTTACGCAGGATAGCAAGGACAGAAAAGCCTCCTGCCCACTGTGGGTTGGCAAGCCATGGTCACTAGAACCGACTTCCTCAAACTTCTCAGCCTCCATGGCAGAAGACAGGGCAATAATGGCAGGATAGGGTGGTCACAGTATCTTCGCAAGTGCTGAAGGGACACACGAGGAGGGCAGAAACAAGAGTGGTTGTAGGGATCTTGGGGGGCAGAAATCTTCAGAAGGAAGAATGTTGTCTGGGTGTTGGCAGTGGCTCCTTGAAGGCTGTCCTCAAAATCCATCCTACTCACAGGCATGAGGGTGTGTCTTGTCAGTTTGATGGGAGTTAGAATCACCATGGGAACAAATCTCAGGGCATGTCCGTAAGGGATCATCTAGATTGGGCTGAGAGAGAAGACCCACCTTACGTGTGGATGGCACCATTCCAAAGGATGGGGTCCTGGGCAAAGAAAACAGAGACAGTGAGTTGAGCATCTCAATGTGACCAGCTGCCTCATGTCCTGGCACCATGCCGCCCCCCACGGTCGACTGTACCCCAAACAGCAAGCGCCTCATGTCCTGCTACCACGCCCCCCATTGTCTACTATATCCCAAACAGCAAGCACCTCACATCCTGCCACCACATCCCCCCCATGGTCAACTGTACCCCAAACAGCAAGCACCTCACATCCTGCCACCACGTCCCCCCCATGGTCAACTGTACCCCAAACAGCAAGCACCTCACATCCTGCCACCACGTCCCCCCCATGGTCAACTGTACCCCAAACAGCAAGCACCTCACATCCTGCCACCACGTCCCCGCCATGGTCTACTGTACCCCAAACAGCTTCACATTCCAGCCACCACGCCTACCCACCATCATAGATTGTACCCAAAACAGCGAGCACCTCACATCCAGCCACCACGCCTCCTCACCATGGTAGACTGTAGCCCAAACAATGAACTAAAATAAATCCTTTCTTCCTAATGTTGCTTTTGTCAAGTATTATATTACAGCAACAAGACAAGTTACTGATCAGCTAAGTAGTCAAAAGACACGAAGTCCCCTCCTGACCTGGCATGCCCAGGTGATCTGAGGGAGGTCTGGGAGAAGGGGAATAAACAGGAGCAGAAGTGCCCTGGGCAGAGAGGACGGCCACCAGCTCCCAGGTGGCACCTGCTTCTGGAATCCACAGGTCAGTGTAGGGCTTCACCTTGGGTGCTTGCCACTGTTTCTCAAAGCTAGAGGACTTCAGAAAATGGGTGGCACTGTGTGGCTCTGTGATCTTACAGTGCCCAGGCCAGCACCTGCCCTACATGGTTGCTAGCGGCTCATTGACCTCCCTTTTGATGATAAGGTAGCATGCTTTCAGCGAAAAATGTCAATGTCCTTGTCATCCCGGTAAAGCCAGAACGTTCAAATCCTTTTACAATAACCAAGACCAGAAAGAGCTCCTACAGCCCTAAGCTAAAGTGAACTCTGAGCCCCCTGGAAGCCAAGGAGAAAGGAGAGAAAGAAAGGCAAGGGATTCTGTATCTTTTCATGTTTGATAAGACAGAACAAGAAACTTTCCCTGACCCTAAATCCAAACAGCTTGAGTATCAACCACATGCCAAGTGCCCATCTATCACTCATTCCAACTGCAGCCCCTCCCAGCCCCATGTCCTCCACCAGGCTGCTATGGTCTCCCAGGGTCCATCCAGAATCAGGGCTCTCTGTGCTCTGAGCATCGTCTCCTACCCACACTCAGCCGCTGGTTCTCAAAAGTCCTTGACGGGCATTAGCTAGAGAAGGCTGTTTAGGGCATGCAGACAGTGGACATTAACCGTTGCATGGGTGCCAAAGCTGGCAGAATGGCTGCCACCACAGCCTCCACAGCCAGCCTTGCTGTGGGCTGTGGCCCTAAGTCACAGAGATCCAACTAGACAATGACAGGAAGGTGTAGTTCCGAAACACCAGCCTGGTTCTGTGGGTGGATGCTGAGCAGACAGTGCCTCTCATCTCAATTCCAGTCCTGACCCCTTCAGACTGGTTCCCCCAAAGCTGGCCCTTATCACATGTGTGCATGCAGAAGGAGGGCTCAATAGGACAGAACTCCTCGGGGGTCTGTGGGACCAGCTACCCCTGATGCATTTGACCCCATGACCACAGTCATCAGAGCTAGGGCGACCCTCTCTCCCAAGTCCTCTTTACCCATATGACTGTGGTGTGCCCTGTGTCCCTAAGACTCCCGCACAAGCACGTCCAGCCTGTGAGAAGGGAGCATGGCCTCACATCACACGCATGTCCCTTGGGGTCTGCCACGTAATGACATATGTCTCACGGGTCAGCAGTGAGGGCCACTGCTGAACAGTCACAGAGCTGGCAATAACTGGTATGCCCGTTCCTCCCACTTTCCGGTTCCCACCTCCCTCTCCTGCCCATCTTCCCTGGATCCCACACCTCCACCTCCCCAATTAAGTCCCCCAAGATGGATGGGCCTTCATCAGCCTCCTGGGCTCAAGCTTCTGGGGTGGACGGGGAGGCGGCTCCTCCGGTGTTAATTAGGAGGACTCCTGACAAAGACAGTGGTGGCCGCTGAAGAATGCGCCGCTGCTGGTGTCGCTTTTATGCGGTGTTACATATGCGCCAGCTTAATGCCCTAATGTCAGAGCTAATAAATATCCTCGGAGCTGCCCCTCCCCCACCACGCCCCCCAGCGGCTGTTCTCCTGGGCCCTGCAAGTCTTTAATCTTACTGATTCATTTTCCTGCCTGCCTTGTGGCATATTAATGTTAGGTCAAAAGGCATTCCATCTGTTATTCTGGAGGTCTTATTTCATTTTTATTCAAGAATATGTAATCCGGAGAAAAAATAATCACACATGAGATCAACAGCGCAGTCTTGCCCTGAGTTCTCAGAATCTGACAACCACAAAACCAGAAAGTGGAGCTGGATCCAATCTGTCTTTCCTCATGAGTGGGAAACTGAGGCTCGGGCAAGGTGAGTCTGTGCCAAAGTCAGGCTGGCACCTGATTCTCCCTACATCCTTCCCCTAAACCTCACACGCCAGGTAGGAGCAGGTCTTACCTCGGTTGTCTCACAAGAGATCTGGTTTTCTGGGTCTGGAGTGACTCAGCCTTGTGTTGGTGGCTTTGTCATTGTGTCCAAATGCCTGCCAGAGACATCTAAGAGAAGAAAGATTTATCCTGGCTCACAGTTTTAGAGACTCAGCAAAAGGCTGGAGAGGAACAAGGAGGGAGAAGAGGAAGAAAGGAAGGAGGGGAGGGGTAAAAGGAGAGAAGGGAAGAGAAGAGGAGGAAGAGGAGGAGGGGAACAGATGGGGAGGAAGAAGGAGGTGGGAGAGATGGGGAGAAAAGAAAAGAGGTGAGGAGTGGAGAAAGGGAAAGAGAGGAAGAGGAAAGTGGGGTTCTACCGCTAGCTATCCCCAAGTCGCTAACTGGTAGCCTTCATCTGTGCCTAGAACACCAATCGTCCTTGTCCCTCTCCCAAACACACTCAGGTTCTCAGCCTGCGCTTCCAGGCTTTCTCCCAAGATCCAGAAGGGACCTCAAGTCAGGTGGTACCCCATCTCCTAGAGACAGATGATTTGGTTCTCAATGGGTGCAGGGATCTGGTCCTCATCCTGGGGTCAGGTGATTTACATAGATCATCTGAAGCTCAAGGGGCTGAGTGTAGACCTGAGGTCACAAGGGTGGACCAATCCATCTCCAACGTGACAAAAGGAAACTGACCTTGAGAAGCTGAGCTGGTGCTCCAGAGGCCACAAGGGCCCCACTGCAGCCCTACCCTCTCCTGAATCTGCTTGCTCTGTTTCGAATTTCCAGTGTGGACCTGTGTGCTGTGGGAAACATTGAGGGGTAACCATGCTGTGCACGTGGGGTGAGACAGACATGGTCTGATAGACAAGAATGTAGCATGGTGTTACAGGCAACCCACGCACACTGCAGTCGCTGCCCTGAAGAGTCTGAGTGAGGGACAAGGTGGGTGACTCTGCCCTTAGCTTGGGCAGGGCCAGGCTTGAGTGTGACTGGCTGCGGCCCAGCTGTGGGCTTGCTGACATGTTCCCCCAGCTGCCTGTTTTACTGTAGTGCTGTAGAAGGCAGCAAAGCAGACAGCCCTCTCCGGAGCTGCTCTGTTCAAAACAAAATTCAGCCTAAGCCCCAGCATGTTGGCTGCTCAGCTTTCATCAACCCTTGGCTGTGACCCATAGGATGCTGTACAGGGTCAAGCTGGCGCTTCCCTGAAGACGAGGTTCGCTCTCCATCACTGTGAGAGATCCCTGTGATACCCACCTACTGGTCAAAAGGGTTCACTTCAGATCATAGCTTCAAATGACTCAGTCAGCAGCTGGCCAGCTCCATGGCAGAGGACTATGGAAGAACACAGCCAGGATGAGAAAGAGACTGGCGTACTATTAACCCTTCAAGAACACCCCTAAGCTGGGCGGTGGTGGTGCACGCCTTTAATCCCAGCACTCGGGAGGCAGAGGCAGGTGGATCTCTGTGAATTCGAGGCCAGTTCCGAGCTAGTTCCGGGACGGGGCACCAAAGCTACAGAGAAACCCTGTCTCGAAAAACCAAAAAAAAAAAAAGAACACCCCTAATAATGGGCACAGTGACCTCCCACCAGACATCGCCTACTAAAGTTTCCAGAGCCCGAGACAGCCCCAGGCTAGAGACCAAGCCTTTACCCAGGGGCTAGCCTCCCAAGGCTGGAGCTACCTAGCGTGTGTACCTGGGCCTCTGGAATATCCTCATGGGGTCCGTGGTAGGAACTCCCAGCCCAGAAGGGAGAGTGGCAGCTTAGGTCCCATCTTACTCTCTGTAGCAGCAATGCCCCAGCCCTGGGATCCTTAAATGAAATTGTAAGGTCAACTTCATACATCCTGGAACCCTCTTCCCACCTAGCTCTGGTGCGGGTCTGGGGACACTCTGACCTCCTAATGACAAGTCCCAGGCATTCACAGTGAGAAAAGACAGTGGCCTCAAGCAGGCAGAAGCCATACCCCAGAGGCAGAAATTCAGAAGTGAAGAATCTGTCAGTTGGGCCCAGGTATTCAGGTTTTTACTAAAGGCTGCTAACATGTGCTGAGATGCCCATGGTGTGTACCTGGTCCCACTGACCTGACTATCACCTACGTTCTCCTTCTCAGTCCAAACATCAGGCCCAAATCATGGCCGCCCTAGACCTCAGAGAACAAACTCAGCCACACACTCTACAAGCTGATATGCATGCAACATTGCTGTTGATACAAACGAAAATAGGGTCCCAGGGTGTGGGGAGTGGCCCTCAGGGACCAAAGAACAAGGAACGAATGGATGGATGTCTTGCTCAACTCAAGCCATGGCCGTCAGAGGGTTTAAGAGCCACTGTCAGTCTGCAGTGGGAACATAGCTCAGTCAGTCGGGAGTTCTATAGACCCCCCATACAGAGGAGTGCAAGGTCTTCATTGGGGACAGCTCTCATATCTTTGACAGAAACACCTGCAGCTGACATGCCAGTGTGTGGAGATGGTCCCTCAGCTGGGAAGAGGAAACTATCAGGCTACATGTCCACTGTCCTGTTCTGGGCTCTCCTTTCCCAGGCCTGGGTCCTGGGCCCAACAAGCATGGCACAGGATAGCCGTGGAGAAAAAATTCAGTGCCTGATCTTGGAGACTCCTATGACCAGCTCTGCAGAGAGCTTTTCTCGGGCTTTGGAGGCAGATAGCAGCCATCCCATGGCGCCTGCAGCTTGTAGAAGAACGAGAGCCACTGGCCAGTGCGGGAAGTGAGGAGGTGCCACAGGGTGACCCCCAGGCCCTTCCCATCCTGCCCAACTTCTCCCACAGCATGAATAAACATTGTCAAAAGCGACTAAGGCTTGCATTGTGTGTGACCGAGCACTCACTTCAACACAGAGTATGGGAACCTTTGATCTCGAAAGTCAGGGTTTCTGTGGGTTCTCATAGCAGGTGTACCTGGACATAAAGCCAAGCCTCCCACAAAGAGTAATGGGGTATCCTGCACTAAGACCTACCCTTCTAAAAGGTTTACATGTTTGTGAGATTGAGTCCCAACTCCAACCTGGTATATCTGTCCATTGCCGCAGAAGCTTGTCCCTGAGGCCTCTGAATATGGAATGCCAGGCCCCCTCCTCCAACAGCAGTGAGTGAAGTACGCTCTTCTCTAGCCCCGGGCTGCCCTCTTTCTAATGGATAGGAGGCATTTTTGCAACAATCAAAATAGATTTAATAACAGACAGCAAAATTGCAATTTTAAGGAAAAAAAGCAAGGGTGGTAAATATTCATTGATTTTTTTTTTCCCCTATGAGATCATGAGGTCGTGTTTTAGAAATAGATTACAGTGTTGCAGTGTTGCAGACATACCAAACTGGCACACGGGCACCACACATGTGCACAGGCTCAACTGCGACCCCCACTGGATAACAGCTGGTGGGGAGCAGGAAGCCCCTCCCCCCACCTGGAGCCCAGTGCCGTGACCTTCTGTCACCTCCTGTGGCCTTCTGGACACAAACTCCCAGCCACTAAAATCATATTAGAATCTGCTGGCTCTATCTGGGGGAGAGGGGATGTGGCTCAGGGGAGGGGAGCCAGAAGGAGAGGAGAGAGGGGAAACTGAGGTCAGGATGTAGTATTTGAGAGAAAACAAAAGAAGAAAAAACAAAAACTAATCGGCTGTGTGTGCCCTGAAGCGGAGAAGATGGCTAGTGGGAAGCATGGGTGGGGCCCCAGGCCACGCCTGCTCTGTGGTCTTTTTCTATTTCATCAATGAAGACGGTGATGGTGGCAGCCTATTTATCTACCCAGACGGCCAACTTCTCAGAGCCAGCCCTAACAGGAGGCTACCTTGTGCAGGCATCACGCGTTCTAGCATCCGAGAGACACATTGTGCTTCCTGACTGCTGAGGCCTGAGTCTCCCCTCCAGGGGAGCTTCTCATCCATTCAGCAAATCTGCTGCCGACACCCAGCTTCAAGAACACGGCAAGGTCTGCCTGCGGGAGAAGTAGCCACCGCCACACCTATGAAAGTCCAGAGCCCAGCAGAGACCAGGGTGTGAGGAGCCCAGACCTGCCAGAACTGAGGAGAAGAGTGAGGACAGGATTGCTGAGAGAAACGCCTGATCATGGCCTTGCTGGGGGACCTCTGCAAAAGACCCCAGGAAAAACACCCTGTCAGGAGCAGAGGGCTGCCATATTAGACTTTACTCTGCGAACCATGAGGAGCCAAGGAGGGTATTAGAGCAGGGGAGTGCTTGTGGGAAGATTGTTCCTGTGACACTGTGACATTGTGATACTGTGATACTGTGACATTATGATACTATGACATTGTGACACTGCCATACTGTGATAGATACTGTGACACTGCCATACTGTGATACTGTGATACTATGACACTGTGATTGACATTGTGATAGATACTGTGACACTGTGACACTGCCATACTATGATACTATCATACTGTGATACTATGATACTGTGACACTGTCATACTCTGATACTGTCATACTGTTATACTGTGATAGATACTGTTACACTGTCATACTATGATACTATGATACTGTGACACTGTAACACTGTTATACTGCAATAGGTACTTCCATAGATACTGGGATACTGTGATAGATACTGTAACACTGTCTGTCATACTGAGATAGATACTGTAATACTGTGATAGATACTATGATACTATGATACTGTGACACCGTCATACTGTGACACTGTCATATTCTAATAGATACTGTCACACTGTGAGAGATACTGTGATACTGTGAAGGAGATACAGGGTAGGTGTGGGCCAGGGATCAGCCATTCTCTAAAGGCCTGTGGGGAGCATGGTAAGATGGAAGCAGAAGACTTCCCTACATCAGGCTGTGTAGTGACATCTGGGTGTGGAGGTGGCTGGGTCCCCTTGGAGGCAGGGCTATCCCAGAAGGATCCACTTTGGAGAGGGTAGGCCCTGTAGATCCTGAACCCTGCAGCCTGCCCCAGTCCCCATTCTACCTACAGCCTTGCAGATTCCTGGCTTCCCACCTCCTCATGCCCTCTGCCCACTGACAGCCTCCTCCAGACATCCTGCAGAGATGTGTGCAGTGGATATCTGTCCAGGTAACACAGCCGGCCCTTCTGGAGCTGCCTGGAGCTCAGCATGGCAGAGGCAGCCAGAGCGGCAGTGAGGGGCACAGGGACAGGGGACCAGCTCCAGCAGAGTGGCAGCCTCTGTGTTGGGTTCAGTTGCCCTGCTGGGGCACCAGCCACAGGGAAGGGACAGAATGGAACCCTGGGACTGGCCAACAAGAAATCCTGTCCTTCACATGACAACCTCCTGCACCTCCTTATCACCCCCTCTTCGCTGCAGGGACAGAGCCCACAGCAATGGGCTTAGTGGGGTCTGAGCAGATTCCAGGTTTTCCACTCCAGAACCAACCACTAAACACAGATGAAGCCCCTCCTGGCCTGTCCCCTAAGAGAGGACCAGGAGAACTGCCCCAGTTGGCTCCCCAGTTCCTCACTCAACCCTGAGGGGCGCCACCTCAGCCTTCCCAGGCCTGGGCTGCTAACTAACAGGGTGACTGCAATAGGCCTGCCCATTTCTGCTGCCTAGTCTCTATCAGCCCCTCCCACTCCACCATCTTTAACTGGAATCTCTGGCCCCAGGATGAAGGTAGGCAATACGAGCAAGAAGTTTCTACTGGGGTGGGGTGGGGTGAGGGTGCCAAGTAGCTCCTACCACAACCAAGGTCCCAATGATAAACCTAAGTTCAGTTCCACCGACGTTCACCCTGGGGAACCAATGGCTTTGTTAGGTTCACTAATGGAGCAGTGGTTGAGGGTTAGAGAGGAATATGGGCGGCATCAAAGTAACCACACCGGAAGACCTGTATGAAGCCTCATGGTTCTCTCGTGGTTATGCAAATAAAATTCCCTCCCCTAGTCCTTACCAGCCTCTGTGCTCCAGCCCCTCCCCCAGGCCACATGCAATTAGGGCGGAACTGAGCACAGCTGGCAGAAAGAAGTGACTGGAGACTCAAGCGACAGTCCCATCACCCTCCTCCTTTCAGGAAATGTTACTAGTGAGGACAGTCGTGCAGTACTGATGGTCTGCAAGCAGCTACAGCTGAACCATGAAGATGATGGTTGCTTGTTTGGCTCGAAGAATAGCGCCATTCAGCAGCAGGTGGCTACAAAGAACCATGGCACAGGTTCTAGGTTTAGGACAGGGACAAAGGAATGGATATCCACCCAGACCCTGCACAGCCCTTCCTCTACATTAGCCACGGGTCTTCTCTGTTCTCTTCCTCCCACCCGCTCACCTTTTCCGTGGGACAGAAAAGACTCTGGCACCTCAGCCTCAGTGGGGCTGGTTCATTTCTGGTCGCCATGGTGAGATAGTTCTCAATGGCCTGTGGTGACAGAAGCTTCTGTCCCACCTGGCTCTGCAGCCGTTCAATCCCAAGAATCACACAGAGGTCTACATTAATCATAAATTGATTGGCCTATTAGCTCAGGCTTCTTACTAACTCTTATAACTTATATTAGCCCATAATTCTTGTCTGTGTTAGTCATGTGGCTTGGTAACCTTTTTCTACGAGGCAGTCACATCTTGCTTGCTCTGTGTCTGGCTTCCTCTGCGGCTGGGTGACAACTGCAGACTGAATCTTCCCTCTTCCCAGAATTCTCGTTGCCCCGCCTATACTTCCTGCCTGGCTACTGGCCAATCAGTATTTATTTAAAATACAAGCGACAGGGTACAGACCATTGTCCCACAGCAGGTCTGGACTCCCAGGACTTTGAGGGCCATTGCTTGAGCCTTCCAAACCTGCCCATCTCCTCCCATGCACCCCACACCCTTCAGCCTCTCACCATCCTTCTCCCTTACAAGATGCCCCACCCTCCTGTGTGTCTCTGGGCCTTGACACAGCCCTCACTCAGGCTGATATGTGGCTTCCCACTGTCTCTTGGTTTGCTCTCTCAGTCTGGTTCGTGCTTAGCTGCATCTTCCAGACAGACCTTCCTTGGTGTTTCCTCCTCACCCACAGCCCCCACCCCTTGATCCCTCTTTCTTTCCCTGCTACCTCTCCTTCTCAGAGCTCATTCCTTGTCTAGACAGACTGCTCCCTGCCCACAGAGATGTCTGTTTCTGCTGAGTCCTCAGCAAGATCGTGCCGGGGAAGACAGTGCAAAGTTTCCTCCATCTTGTATTCTTGAGGAGGCCGTTTCAGGTTTAACTAGGATTTGATCTCCTTGATGGAGAATCCTGTGGAGAATTACCCAGCTCTATTCTAGGAACCCAAGGTTAAAATGCTCCTGCTAGTTTGTATTAGCTTCGGTTAGATTGCCTGCTTGTGTGGAACTCCTTACAGCTAACCACTTTTTTTGCATCTGCTGAACCGCTTGCTTCTGTGAAGCCAGCCTGCAGCTACCCACTGATGCCGGGATGGGGTTTTTTTACTTCAATAAACCTCCTGCTCTGTACACTTAGGGCTACACTTAGGACCTGAATACCCGACTGTAGTCCCAGCTGACTGGAAAAAGGCTTTCAACAGGCTATAAACTGTGTCTGAGTGGCCATCTCTGGTGGGCTTTCTGTAAAAAAAGTAGGTGAGGTGCAAGGCCTTGAGTACTTCCTGGAGGAGGAGCAGAGCCTCCTGCTCTCTGCCACTTGGATGGAGTTCGTTTGGCTTCTCAAGGTAGAAAATGCACACTCTGAGGAACCAGTTACCTGGTTGGAAATCACTGGTCCATTACCTCTCTGCTGACCCAGGAAGTTATGGCACCATCTCCACTGAGGCCTTGTGTCCCCGGCAGCTGCCACCTTTCGAGATCCTGCTGACCCTCACTTCCCAGGGGTCCAAAGTCTGAAGCCTTTGACCCTTCAATCCAGTACTGGAGCTATAGAAAGAAGCATCAGGAAAGGTGGAGTGAGTACTGTGTGTGTGTGTGTGTGTGTGTGTGTGTGTGTGTGTGTACGCATGCGCCAAGAAAGGGCTTGCTTGAGTGGGAATGCCTCCTTCCCTGCTTTTCTTCTCCACCAGTCTACCTTTCTTTTTCCCTTCCTTCCTTCCTTTTTTTCCTTTCAGATTTTGCTACAGCAGACCAAGTCCCAGACCATGGCTAGGTCAAAGCTTGTGGTCTGGATGCTAGAAGCCTGGGGAAGCCCACACTGAGTGGCCTAGAGGAAGCACAGGAAAGCCTGGCTGGCATAATGCGAGCCAACCAAACACCAAGTATTCTTTCAGCTCCCACCCAGCACCCAGCCACCATCCTCCATGTCCCCCAGCTTATCATCTCCCTCTGGCCTGCGCCTGTGAATTGCTTGTCCCCATGCCTGGCTGGGCTCTTAAGTGCCCGAGATTCTGAATGCAAAGGAGCCTGGAGGCCCATTATGCCAAGCTTATGCGGGAATAATGAGGGGGAGACTCTGTAATGTGAGGCTATGTCTAATAAAGGGAAATTTATTCAGTGCGTTCCAGAGGAGCGAGCGCTAGCTGGCCTTAAAACAAAATTGCCACGTGCCAATGCAGTGTGCTTTCCAACAAAAGCTGGGTTGCAGTCACCCTTATCCTGAACTCAGCAGCCTGGGCCTAGGATGGGCTGAGGGGAGGGGGTTGAGTTGAGGAATCAAGCTGGGGAGAAAGCTGGAGTGTACTCCTACTTCTTATTAAGACACAGGGTGGGTGCTAGGGACTCCATCATTATGCAACATTTAGTTCTGGAGTGGGGGTCCTGGGGTGCACCTAGCATCTGTTGTACCCTACTTCAGACCCCATGAAGCCTACCTGTGGAGCTCTATCCCCTTGGTAAAGAGGGGGTGATAAGGAGGTATAGTTGGTTGTCATTTGAAGGACAGAATTTCCTGTCTGCCAGCACCAGGGCTCCATCCTGTCCCTTCCCTGTAGCTGGTGCCCCAGCAGGGCAGCTGAACCCAACACAGAGGCTGGCACTCGGTTGGAGCTGGTCCCCTGTCCCTGTGCCTCTCACTGCTGCACTGGCTGCCTCTGCCATGCTGAGCTCCAGACGGCTCCAGAAGGGCCGGCTGTGTTACCTGGACAGATATCCACTGCACACATCTCTGCAGGAAGTCTGGAGGAGGTTGTCAGTGGGCAGAGGGCATGAGGAGGCTGGGGTGGCGGTAACCCAGGAGTCTGAGAGACTCCTCAGGTAGAGTGGGGCAGACTTCAGGGTTCAGAATCTGCAGGCCCTACCTGCTCCAGTATGGCTTCTTCCAAGACTGATTCATGGTGCAAGGGTGAGATGGGACCATCTGACTCCGGTTCCATCTTGCTCAACAATCCTCAATCAGCAGGCATCTCTCTTGATCTCCAGCCCAGGTCTGGTCTCATGTGGATGTGACCAGGTCTTCATGGGGCAAATGCGTGGACTCAGAGCCACCACCAGACCTTCCTGTGAAGATGTCGTGCTGGGCTGTTTCCATACCCGTGCGGTTTCCAGCCTCCGACTGTTGCTGCAACCAATGTTGGGCAATTTAGGAAACCTCGCCAGGACTTGCATACACAGTTCACCGAGTCTTCCTTGGGGATGATCTGCATCCCTCCATCCATTCCACAGCATCTTTTCAATGCTGTGTCTTCCGACTTGTCATTTATTTAGTCTCTTTGAGTGATATTTTAAAAATTGTTTGAGCATATAGGACCTGGGTATGTTTTGTTGAATTTATTCCAAACCATTTCCTCGAACTCTTTGAAGTGTTTTCAACATCTTTGATTTCTGGTTTTTTGTGTCTGGCCTGTGAAAATGCAATTGGTCTCTGTGTATTGAATACTACAGAATGAAATGTGTCTGGCAACCCAAAGTTCATACTCAAATGTCATCACCCTGATTCCCAGGCTGTGACCAGGAACACAAAGGGTAATGAAGCTGAAATGAGGTGTATAGGGTGGCTCCTATCTCAACGCCACTGTGGTCTGCAGAGGGATGGTCAGAAAAGGGCACAGATGATGATCCCAAGCCGAGGAGGGGGTATCCAGACCCCGGGACTGAGTTTCAACCTTGGGGTAGCCATGGCAAGTTTGTTTCCTGGACCCACCTACTTGTTACAATGAGAGATTTAAAATATTGTGAATGAGGTTTTCTCCTGCACCTTGTGTCTTGGGAACCTAATGAGCTCAGTAGAGCAAGCAGCATTTAAGATCACCCTCAGAGATTTCTCCTGACCCAGCATGTGGCTGATGTTGCTGCTCATGATGGAGCCACCTTTCTCTCCCTTCCTTTGTCCCCACCATTCTACACTGACCACACTTGTTAGACAGATGCTCTGCCACTGTGGAAGGCCAGTGCATGGTGTGGACAGCCTGGTCCTACCCCAGCCTCTCCTGGGTAGCATGTGTGGCCAGTTGGGTGTTGTGGCCTTTGAGACACCTTTCCTCCAGCCCCAGGTGCCCTTGCCAATGCAACTTGGTAAGGTTTTGCTCAGCGAATGGATGCATGCAGAGTATCACCAAAGAAAAGCTCAATGGGCTTTGCAAGCAGGTTCTAAAGCCAAGCAAAGACTGGAGCAGCCAATTGATCTGGGATGGAAGAAAAGAGAGAGGACCAGACAAAGTCACTGCAAGATCTACTGCAATACAGAAGTCAGGACAAGGAGTGGTCCAGAAAAGATAGAACTATGGGTCCAGTGTGGTAGCGTGTACTGCAATCCCAGCATTTGGAAGGCTGAGATGGCTCAGGTGATAAGAACAATTGTTGCTCTGTCATGTAGACTGGAGTTTGGACCCCAGTACCCACGTCAAGCAACTCACAAACTCCCTAACTCCAGCTCTGATGTCGTCTTCTGGCTCCCTAGAGCCCCTGCACACACAGTCCTATACAAATACACAGCAAGCTAATAATAAAAATAAAGACACAGTGATTAATAAGACAGAATAGGATTGTGCAAGTGTGTGTGGCCATTGGTTTGAATAAGAGACATAAGAAGTTCAATGATGAAAGGAAAACCTTCCCAACAAAGGGAATCAAGACATTGGCTCCTTGTATGAAGAATAAAGATTAGAGCCCTGCCTCGCATCAGCCCTACACACACCAGATGATAGGAGGAGCTGGATGTTTTAGTGCCTTACAAGAGCTCTAGACAAAAATAAGGAAGCACTTTTTTATGCTGTTTAGGAAAAGAAATTCTATGACGTCAAATCCAAAACCCAGAAAGTGTAAAAAGAAAAAGCTAACAGCTCTCACCAAAAAAGCCTTTTCCCTCTTCTCTTGGACCAAAGACGCTATCCGAAGAAGACAAGGAACAGTTGGGAGGAATATTTGACGCTCTTAAAACAAGCAAAGGATTATTATTTAGACAACATGAAAAGCGTTTCAAGTCAAGAAAGAGAGTACTACAAACCCAGAAGCAAAACAAGCAGAGACACACCCGGGCAGCTCGGAGCAGGACAGGTGCAATTAGCATCATTCAAAGAGACTCAAAGTGCTGAGATAATATTTCCGTCTCCAAACCGACAAACAGTTAAAACAGTGACAATATCTGGCACTAAAGGAGGCAACTGCCGTCCTCGCACACATTACAAGTGTGAATTTGTGAGCTCTGTTTATTGGGCACTTCCTGAGGTCCGCGAACTCTGAAGGTGTGTTCCTCCCACTGCGCAGGCTCATTCCTAGATGCCCGTCCTGCAGAGATGCGAATGAGTGTCTCCTTGTTGCTGTGACACGCTTCCACCTCTTTTGGGTCTATTCTGGGTTTAAACAAACAAAGGCATTCTCGGCAGCAGTGAAGATGGAAGTTAGATACCCCCACCCCCAAACCCAGAATGATGCTGTAGAACTCAAGGGCTTCACCTTCATACCTGCGGAGTTCCTTTGGCCGTGGCTGGTACCACAGACAGAATTCTTGGATTAAAATACAGATGTCTTTCAGAATGTGCGGAGGGTCATTCTGCCTAAAACATGAATGATTTGAGATGTCTCTTCCAGTATTAGTTACAAAGTGGAAAACGAAATGACCCCTATATCCTCGAATGAGGAATGGATTCTTGCAAAGGTAAACATAGCCCTCTTGCAATGGCTCACGCCTTTGTTTCCTTTCCTGTTGCCATGGTAAAATACCCTGACAAAGGCAAAGGTCAGGCTCACAGGTCAAGAGTGCAGTGGGGAAGGAGTTTGGATCAGCTGGTTGCATCCTGTCCATCGTCAGGAATCTATGAATATGTGTGGCTATGTAGCTCCCTTTTCCCACTCCTACAGCCCAAGGTACCATCCAGGGAATGGTACCACCCACAGTGGGCAGTTCTTCCCACCTCGATTAACACAATCAAGATGATCCCCAATGGATGTGGCTGGAGACCTGTCCCAGAGGTGTTTCTAGATTCTGTCAAGTTGACAATATCCCACAGCCAGTAAGAGGAATTCACCCCACTGAGCTGACTTCTGAAGACTTCCGAGCTCAGTTGACCAAGCGTGCGATCATCGAAGCACAGTCCTGCTAGCATAGAGAAATCTTGAAGATGCAGAAGACACAGAAAGAAGACGATGATATAGTTAACAGTGGTGAACATGCCTGCAAGCCTTAAAGAAGAGACCTCCATACTTTGCCCAGCTACATATTTCTATGTGAGTACTTGCAAAGAGAAGCAGCTTGCTCACTGGTTACATAGTAACAACTCTGAGGGCTACAAAGCCTGTTGCTTTTCCTTTCATGGAAGGCTGAAATCCTGGTCTCACCTCCTGATGAGGAAGCTGAAGTAGAGAGGGATTGGCTGGACTCTATTACCCTAGACTCTACCCTCCTTCCACTCTGACCAGGCCTCTCACTCTGGGGATCCTCTTGTAGGCTGTCGATCTTCCTAACCTACAGCACCCGATGCTATCATATGGATCGCCCACGCATAGCAGACTGGCTCCTGTCTGCTTTGCATCTTGCCTTGCTTGCTCTTTAGCTACTGTGGACCCTCTGTGGTGCCAACCCCAGACAGCCTTGAGCCATCCCACAAACCCATCTCACCGCATGGAGATGTGATCTCCACGCATCTCCTAGTGAAGTCCTAACTATTTCAAGCCTCAGCTTGAAATGCTCTGCTCCATCAGCTAAATCCTGATATATAGGTATATATCAGAGCCATCCATCTCCTCAGCCCCTATCTCGGGGACACTGTTACCCCCAATAAAGATATTCAGAGGATTCCTATAGTGTCCCTAACATTTACAGAGAGCGTGGCTCCACAATTAAAAACCAGAGGCCTGGCTACCCCCTAGTTCCCCAGGAGATACAAGGGCCCTGGAAAGCCTTCCTCCAGGCCTCAGTTCCACCATATACCTGCTGGGAGCTGACTGGGAAGGCAGGCAGCTAAAATAGAGGGCAACTAGCCTGCTTCTAACTTGGAAATAGAAAGCTGTTCTTATCGGAGACTGCTGTAGAAGGAAGCAGGTGGAGGAGGTATTTTGGGGTTTGGAAGGGGCCCCCCAGAGCCTGTGAAATCACACCAAGTAGGCAGCCACCTACTCTGCCTAAATATAATGCTGGTCTCGGGCGGCAGAGCAAGCTGCCTCCCAGCCAGTCGCCTCCCACCTGGCAGCATGAGCTTGAACCTCTGTAGGCCTCTCAGCCACCCTCTGCCTGTTGCTGCCCCGCTGAAGCCAGACTCTTCCGAGGCCTCCAGTGGCATTGCCTGACTGAAAACAGGCATGGGTCAAAGGGCCACGGTGTGTGTCCATGAGCAATGCGTATGAAAGGACCACCTTTGGTGGTGCCCTTGATATCCAAGTCAGAGCTTCTGGGGGTCCTCGGCCTGGTCCTCTTTGTCCAGGCCCATTGGATCCTCCTTGTAGTTCATGACCTTGGGGATGGTGAGGTGGCCTTTTCCTGAATTCAATAGCAAGAAGGAGTGTGAGGTGGGGAGGTCTGAAAGTGGCCAAGGCAGAGCCTCTCTACCTGGCTAGTCTCTGCTCCTTCTTGCTACGCAGGGGCTGAGGCCCTTCTCAGCTTGGTTGTCGAGATGATTTTCCCAGAGTGAAATTCCCGCACGGTGTTCTTCACTTCATGTCCTCTTGAGGCCTGGATGCCGAGAAAGATCAATCTCTGCTTTGACACCATGTTCAGGTTCCTGGTCTCAGGGGTGACCCCTACTGGAGATGTGTAGGTACTCTGACTATTAGAGCTCTGTCTGCCCTGGTGTGGGAGGGCTTGGAGGGAAGCCCCTGTCCTGCCCCTGTTCAGCTCCGGGGTGGGACATAGGAGGTGTTCCCTATATGAAGGAAGAAGCAGGTTCATTCAGCCAAAGGGGCTCTGTCAGCCTCAGAGAAAGCTCTGTGGAATCTGTCTCCTTGACGGGTTAGGACAGCATTGACACCTAGAATAGGTGCCAGCCACCTCCAGTGGCTTCCTCACCCTGAAATCTGAACCTGCCTGGGCTCTGAGTGAGAACAGACCCAAGGACCAGGTCAATTTCTTTTATTTATTTATTTATTTATTTATTTATTTATTTATTTATTTATTTATTTATTTATTAAAGATTTCTGCCTCTTCCCCACCACCGCCTCCCATTTCCCTCCCCCTCCCCTGATCAAGTCCCCCTCCCTCATCAGCTCGAAGAGCAATCAGGGTTCCCTGACCTGTGGGAAGTCCAAGGACCACTCACCTCCATCCAGGTCTAGTAAGGTGAGCATCCAAACTGCCTAGGCTCCCCCAAACCAGTACGTGCAGTAGGATCAAAAACCCATTGCCATTGTTCTTGAGTTCTCAGTAGTCTTCATTGTCCACTATGTTCAGCAAGTCCGGTTTTATCCCATGCTTTTTCAGACCCAGGCCAGCTGGCCTTAGTGGGTTCCCGATAGAACATCCCCATTGTCTCAGTGTGTGGGTGCACCCCTCGCGGTCCTGAGTTCCTTGCTCGTGATCTCTCTCCTTCTGCTCCTGATTTGGACCTTGAGATTTCTGTCCGGTGCTCCAATGTGGGACCAGGTCAATTTCATCTCTTCTCACCCAGCAAATAGCCAGGCCTTCTGAGGTGGGTCTGTGACCACTGACCCACTGCAGTTACCTGGACCCCCTCTGCGATTCTTTCTGGTGTTCGAGACGAACCAGCTATGATTTTATGTGACAGCTATAGTCCGCAAAGCCACACATTAGAGCCATATGCCAAATAGACTGCCAGGGACCTTAACAGCAGACATGGACCAAATGGGTGCCAGGCAACTAGGTAAGCCAGGGACTCAAAACTCATATTCAAAATTTGCAGGTGTGACAGGAAGTGGGGTTCTGGGGAGATAGCTGTCAATAAAGTACTTGCCGTGCAAGCATGAGGATCTGGGTTCAGGCACCCAGTATGCATATAAATAGCCAGGCATGGTGACATATTCCTGGAATCTTAGTACTAGGGAGGCAAAGGCAGGAGGATCCTCGAGCTTGGCCAGCTAGTCTAGCCAAATCAGTGAGCTGGGGTCAGAGTCCCTGTCTCAGAATAACAGTAAGGATGCCTGGAAGAGTCATAAGGGATCATACTATTGTCTACCTTTAAAAAAGGAAGGAAGAAAGCCCTATAATATATGTAAGTCTGATGCACGCCTTTAATCCCAGCACTCGGGAGGCAGAGGCAGGCGGATCTCTGTGAGTTCGAGGCCAGCCTGGTCTACAAGAGCTAGTTCCAGGACAGGAACCAAACGCTACAGAGAAACCCTGTCTTGAAAAACTCCATTTTTTCATGTATATATGTAAGTCTGTGAATAAATATACCACTGTCATCTAGGACACTTTCAGTGGCTTCCTTACCCTGAAATCTGAGTGTGTCTGGGCTCTAAGTGAGAACATACCAAGACAAAAATTTAAATGAAATTTTTTTCATCTGGGCTTCCTCCAAGAGCCAAAGACCACCTAATGAAATAATAATAACAATAACATGAAAAATAATAATAACAATAACATGGAAGATGCCTAACATCTACCTCTGGCCTCCACATGAACACATATGCACGTACAAACACACAAATACATGCACACACGTGCACGTGTACACACACACAAACACACACGATTTGCAGATGGGTAAGAGGAGACAGACATGAAGGCCATAACTTGATGCCCAAAGTTCACCCCAGGTTCTGGCTCCTCACCCATCTGTCTGCCATGGCTTCCTATCAACTTACTCCATTCTATTCGTCACAAAACTTTCTGCTTTTTGGATTCTCCTGACACTTTTGCCATACCTTGGATTAGAGCAGAGGTTCTCAACCTTCCTAATGCTGGGCCCTATAATACAGTTCCACATGTTGCAATGACCCCCAACTATAAAATCATTTTTGTTACTACTTTATTATTTCAATTTTGATACTGCTATGATCATAATGCAAATCTCTGTGTTTTCCTGGTGGTCTTAGGTGACCCCTGTGAAAGGGTTATCTGACCCCCAAAAGGTCGTGACCCACAGGGTGAGAACCACTGGCTTAGCGGTTCATGCATCAAACCAGCATGCATTGGGCCTACTTTCATCAGATTCAGCCTGACTGTCCCTCCAGGCCACCCCGTCTCCCTAAAGGTCAGCTAAACTGGCCTTCCCCTCACAGCCAGTGTGACATCCCTCAAGACTTCAGTCTCACCTGTTGCTCATAGCTGTCCATAATGCAATCCTCACCCCTTCTAGAGGGTCTGTGTCCTGACCCCTGCCAATCACCCCTCCTCTCTCTCACCCAGCCTCATGAGCTAGCACTCTCTCTCAGCTCTCCAGGTGCCCATGAAAGGTCTCTCGGTCTCTCTTAGCAGACATGTGTATCTGTCCCCCACTCAAGCCCGGAATGTCATCCCTTGTCTTGTCTGGGGGGGGGGTGCTCCTCCACCTCAGATGTCACAATCTAGTTGACATGTCCACCAACGCTATTAGGAAGCCTGGCCATGCCACTTGTTCTCAAAATGCCCCACTGAGTTCCCGTTTCTTCCTGAGAGATAGAAATGCTGACGCAGCAGACCCAAGGCCTGGCTGCAGTCAGTAGACATCCCTGGATTGATGACCCTGGGACTCTATGGGGACTCACGGCACACCTAAGGAATTGATCAACAGGTAAGCCTCAAGCAGGAGGTGAACCAGGAGCCCACCGCAGGCCCGAGGAGACTCTTACAAAGGATGGAGATCCAGAGGAAGCCTGGGCTTCCAAGGCATGTACCAGCATCAGCAACACCCTGCACTACTTAGCCAGGACATGGGGCATGTCTAAAAGTCATGGCATTACATGAAGGATCCTTGAGGTTCCTGTCCTGTCTGCCACTGGATAACTTGTTGCATAATTTCCTTGAACTCCCCTAGTGATGGCACCATTCAATCCCTCCAGTTAGCTTATTCTGGCCAGGCTCTTAACTGAATATTTTGGCCTAGCTTTAATAAGAGAGGCACAGGTTGGCAGCCCAGAATGGCATGCCTTGTGCCCACAGTCCTTATTTGAGGCTCCCTCTGCACATTCCACCTTCATGGAATCTTGCTGGGACAACCTGAGAGCCTGAGATCTGTGGCTTGCATCACGGGGTCAAGGCCAGGGTCACAGCTTGAGACACCCCGTCCACTCCCTTTCATCCCTTCAGACCTGGGACCTTGCTTCACTGGGCTCTACACTTGACGCCAAGACCCACCATGCTGTGTATCTCAGTTCTTGGAGAAGATGTCCTCCTTATGCCCCTTTCTAGGTCTGGTTGCACGCATCCCGGTCCCTCACTAGGGCTTCTAGACCTCTAGTGGATCTCTGGTTCCCACTCAGGGTGTCCTCTAGTCTGACTCCCAACCAGACATCCACACTGGGACTCTGACTTCTGCTACACTATGCTACTCTAGTGGGCACTCCATCCAGACTGCCTGGGCAGCAACTGGTGCTCAGGGGCTGTTCCTGCCCATAGAGGTGACCCCCAACTCTTGTTCCAGGAATCGTGATTCACCCCCACAACAGGCTGTGCATGGCTTCATTTTCTGGGTTGTTTGTTTGTTTTCCTCTCTTTCTATTGGTGATCTCAAAGGCTGTTTTAACTCCACCACGGTGTCTAGGAATTTCTAGTGGGTTGGATTAGAGGGGGAAATGTTACTCTGATTTCAGGAAAGGATATTAGCTTTTAGAAAACACCCCCCTAATCTAGAGGCTTTGGGCCCTGGTTTTGCTCAGGTCTTTGGGACTCGCCATAAGCAATGGCCATTGCACTTCATTGCACTTGGCTCTGTCATCTCCAGGACTGGAGTGGCAGTGATAGGTTTGCCTCTAGCTTTAGGTTGGGCACTTAGCCCATCCAGCAGACCAGGCACCTGCTTCCTGCTATCCCTGGTTACACTATGCTGTCAATAAGCCTGGGCCTCTGCTGGAGTAGAGCAAGAGTCTTCTGAAGCCTGAGGGTCTGAGCTCAGAGATTTACTGCCTGGGACCTTAGGGCCAGCACAGCACTCAGGTGACAATGACACTCTTCCAGACCTGTGCATCAGGTCAGCACTTGGTACATCTGAGCCCCAGTCTCCTGATCCAATTGACAGAGTGGGCAGAGCCACGGTAGCTGTGAGGACAAAGCATTGGTGATAGTAGTAATAAGCAGGTGTGTTAGTCACTGTGCTATGGTTATGAAGAGATGCCATGACCAAGGCAACTTTTACAAAAGAAAGCATTTGACTGGGGACTTGCTTATAGTTTTATGGGTTTATTTAGTTCTTTATTATCATCATGACAGAGAGTATGGCACCATGCATGCAGGCACTAGAGCAATAGCTGAGAGCTACATTCTAATCTATAGACAGAGAGAGAGAGAGAGAGAGAGAGAGAGAGAGAGAGAGAGAGAGAGAGAGAGAGAGAGAGATATGCTGGGCTTGGTGTGAGCCTTTGGAAACCTCCAAGCCCACCCTCAGTGACACACTTCCTCCAACAAGGTCACGCCTTCTCTAACAGGGCCATACCTTCTGATCCTTCTAATCCTTCTCAAAGGGCACCACTCCCTGGTGACTAAGCACTCAAATATGTGAGCCTATGGGGATTATTCTTATTCAAATTCCCCCACACTAGTCCACACCCCATCCATAGTAGTCTTGACTAAACTGACTCTGGAATCACTCTGATGCTGTCTGAGACAGTGCAGGTAGGGTGTTGTCTTGGTTTGGCCTGCATGCCTTGCAAGCTGTGAAGAAACCCCTTGCCTTCTTTCTTGGCCTCTGCTTCTTTATCTGCCCGGGTGGAAACAACAGTGATGTGGGATTCTCCCCTGTAGTCTATGAATACAAATGGTAATAAAGAAGCGACTTTGAGCCTATTGCAATGCAGAATAGGGCAAGGTGGGAGTTCCAAGCAGATAAAGGATGAAAGAGTAGGTGGAGTCAATGAGAAGCCATGCAGCTGCCACAGGAACAGATGTCAGATGCAGGATGGAAATTTACCAGTAGGCCACAACCACATGGCGATACACAGATTAATAAAAAATGTGTTAATTTAAGATTTAAGAGCTAGCTAGAAATATGCTTAAGCAAATAGGCCAAGCAGTGTTTTAATTAATATAGTTTCTGTATGGTTATTTTGGGTCTAGGCAGCCTGAAAACAAACAAGCAGCCTCCACTTACACAACAGTGGCATGGGTATGCACAGGGAAACCTCAAGATTCATGCCCAGGGCACATGGCTCCAGGGATGCCAGGGGTTGGGCCTGAACCTTCATTATAGTGTTGTTTCCTGGGAACACACCACAGACTCTTCAGTGGGAGTACAGTTCTGCTTCTCAAGTTTCTGCTTCTGAGAATCTGGGCCCCACAGACTGGAAGCCCAAAGTCACCCCACCAGTAGGCTTTTAAGAAGCCAGCGAATGAGGCCAGCAGCCTGTGAGAGCCAATGAGAAGGGTGTTAGTGAACCCTGATGGCACCACAGGCCATTGCTGAGGCAGAGTCGAGTAAGAAGTTCCAGGTACTCTGACTTCTCCAGAAAGGACTCTGAGGTTAGACACCAGGACCATGACGGCGTGCAGGCCTTCCACCAGGCCCATGTTTGGCTTGCTTTTCATAGAGGCTCCTCCTGACAGCAGTGGTCACCCTAGTACCACAGGGGACCATGGATGACAGCTGACCCAGATGGACAGACCCTGCCCGGCAGAGTGGGTTCCTGATAGCTGGGCATTCAAGAAATAACTCTGGAAGCCAGCTGGAGAAGAAGGAGGGAGCGAGAACCACAACGGGAGGAGCAGCTTCCCCATCATCCCTAAACCCACGACAGTGGAGCATAAACAGATGAGGTTTTGTTCTTTCCTGCCCTGGAGCCCACAGCTGGGAACTGAATCAAACCAGCCGCTCAGTGTGCTTCTGATCTGGCTGTTTGGGAATTGGGCCTCGGGCCTGGGCTGCTCACATTAGCACTTCAGACATATTAGTGATCCACATTCTACTCCAGGGTTTGATTTCCCCTGCAAGGCCTCTTTGGGTACAGAGGCCACTAATAAGAACTGCCAAGGGCCCAGTCCCAGAGCCACCGTGGGAAGAGCCAAGGAAGCCAAGTGCAAGAGCATCCCCCACCATACGTCCCTCCCTGTTCTGTAAGCCGTCAGCACTCACTCAGCTCCAGAAAGAGCTGATTGATATCCCACCTTGCAGAAAAAGAAACTGAGTCACAGAGAGCGGTCATCCTTCCCAAGACCCAGGACAATGAGCATCATGTTCACCTGGCAGCTGGCATCTACCCATGATGCCCCCAACAAAGGTGGTTCTTTCTGTGCATATCAGCATTGTGCCACTGCCCCAAGGCCACTTTTGGCTAGTGTCCTTGTTAATACTGATTAGTGTACCACTTACTGCCCTCAGCCTCTCTCAGTGGCCCACCTCAGTATCCACCTGAGCAAGGGATACTGGGGAAACTACCCCAGAGACAGGAAGATTTGGCTTTCAAAGGGTGCAGTAGCACAGAAGGGCCAAGAAGAGCCAGGACACACTGGGACCATTGTCCAGGCCATGGGGACAAGAGAGATGATGGGTACAGCTGCCACCTTCTCTTTCCATCATTGCTACCACTAGTAGGCCAGCCCTGGTTTGTCACGAGGCCCCATGGTGACTGTCTCACATCCGAGCTCTCTCCCTGCAAGCCCAATGATCACCTTGGCTGGACCATGTCAGTGATGGGGATGGGACTTTAGGGCAATTCTCAGGAAGGGTGTTGCTACAGGCCTTGAGCTGTGGTGGGGGAAGCCCTTGTGACCTGCAGACCCACTTCACATGGGGAGTAAAGTCAGCAAGGCAGATTTGGTTGGGAGTGATTCAGCAGGGATTAGACTCAGAACAACCTGGGCTCACTCCCAACACAGGGACGAACAAGGCAGGGTCAGGCAGACAGGAGTCTCCTGGGCCAAACAATGGCCAGATATCAGGTTTCTTAGAAACCAAGAGCCTCCTCATTCATCTCTCAAGTGTGGCCAGAAGTGCAGGGGGTGGTGACATTCCTCAATGCTAACCCAGTGGTTTGAAGAGGAGTGGCCTTCATGGTTGTTTTTTACTCTTTGACTATTTTGGGGGTCCACCATCCAGCTCCCAAATAAATCACAGAGAGCCTTATTATTACTTACAAATACCCAGCCTTAGCTTGGCTTATTTCTAGCCAGCTTTCCTTAACTTAAATTATCCCATTACCTTTTGCCTCTGGGCTTTTATCTTTATCCTATATACCTTTTTTTTTTTCTTCTCACTCCATAGCTTGCTGGGTGTCTGGCCCCTGGAGTCCTCTTCCTTTTCTTGTTCTTAGATCTTTTCTTCCAAGTTTTCTCCTTCTAGTTATTCTTTTTACCTGCAAGTCCCACCTATCCTTTCTCCTGCCTTGCTATTGGCCATTCAGCTCTTTCTTAGACCAATCAGGTGTTTTAGACAGGCAAAGTAACACAGCTTCGCAGAGTTAAATAAATGTAACATGAAAGAATGCAAAATATCTTGGCATCATTAAACAAATGTTCCACAGCATAAATGTAACACATCTTAAAATAATATTCTAAAGGGGTTGGAGAAATGGCTCAGAGGTTAAGAGTACTGACTGTTCTTCCAGAGATCCTGAGTTCAATTCCCAGCAACCACATGGTGGTTCTCAACCATTTATAATGTGATTTGGTACCCTATATGCCAGAACACTGTATAATAAATAAATAAATACATAAATACATAAATAAATACATAAATAAAATTCTACAACACTCATACACGTGTGTGTGTGTGTGTGTGTGTGTGTGTGTGTGTGTGTGTGTGTGTGTATGAAATTTATTAGAATCCAGTAGTTGTTCAGTTCATGAGGCTAATGTCTCACCTGGTCTTCAGCATATGCCAGAATTCCAAAGACACAGGCTCTAATGGCAGTGAAGGAATGGACTTGGTAGCACGAATGAGGACAAACAGGTGAAGACAGAGCAAGCTTCCTCCTTCCACTCCTTTATATAGGCTGCCAGCAGAAAGTGTGGTCTAGGTTAACGGGGGTCTTCCCACCTCAAGAGATCTGAATTAAAGGTGTATCATCCGACCTCAAAGATCCAGATTTGAAGTGGGTCTTCTCATTTCAAATGATTTCGTTAAGAAAAATATCCCTCCCAGGTGTGCCCAATCATTTGAGTTTTAGCTAATTCCAGATGAAGTCAAGTAGACAACCAAGAACAGTCATCACAGTCTTACACACCCATGTTCACACTCGTGCACATGAGCACTGCTGTGCACACACATGAACACACTCTTCCCTGAAGCCTAAGCCAGAGTGACTAGCTGAGGTCCAGGGAGGGAAAGGCTGCTCTACCCTCAGGGGAGGCCAAAGGCAAACTTTGGAAGATCTGTGCTCCCAGAAAGCCGGGAAACATTCTCTGGGACACACACTGTCTTCCTGCTGCTGGGTCAGTGTGCGGCAGAGCCTGGCTCTGTTTGGTCCAGGAATGACCATCTGGCACTGGCGAAGGGATGGGCCATTTGATCAATCTTTGATCAATCCTTGCCCAGCAGGCTAGAGAGGTCCTAATGAGGTCTGACCAGGAGAGCCCCAGAGGCCCATGACCCAGTGATCAAAGACAGGCCCTTGGCAGGCTGGCCGTCATTCCGCCTGATCTGGCCTCCCCAGAGCCTCAGCAACAGAACCATAGACAATCAGAAATGCACTCCATTCTCCAGCTATGCTTGCTCACCAACAAGGTTTGCAGCGGGTGTCCTTCCTAGTTACCCCTCAGGCTGTAAGTGTGGCTGGAGAAGCTCAGCTTTGGAGGTAGATAGTAAGATGTTCCATCTCCCCTGGACCCAGTGCCACCTTACCTGGCGAAAGCCCGGTGACGCTGCATTTTCAGGGCCTCTTGTCCTTGTGAGCTCCATATGCCTTTTAGGTCAGAAGCAGAGCCAGGCTGCTGGTATACTTGAACTGCAGAGGAGTCTGGGAAAGGAGTTCTGGGAAGATGGGCCACAGGGTAAGAACTTCATCTCATTGGAAGCCAATGAGCAGCCTGAGAGCAGGCGTCTACCTTGGCTCCTCAGCAGTCATCTTCTTGACTAGCACCTGCATACAGTCATACCAAGACTGTTTCCCATCAGAGGCATGAAGACCTGGCCGCCTCCGGGGAGCTCTGCTGCTGGGCATCACCTGCTCTGAGCCTGCTGCGAGGCTATAATCCTGAGTAATTCCACCCTGCATTTCCATAACATCTTTCCGTAAACCAGAAGGAGTGTGGCTGCATCTGCAAGCCAGCCGTGACGCACAGTGCGGACACCATGGCCAGCCTCTTCTTACAGGAAGCTCAGTTACTGCCTCCAGTCACTCCTGTGGATTCCGGTCCACAGCCTGCTGCCCTGGGCTGACACGCATGCTGGCTGGAGCCATCAGTTGCGAGGTGAGCAACCTAGACCTCTGCTTTAGGCTCAAAGAGTGTCCCACCTTCTGGATTTTATCCGCAGACACATTCTGAGGCTCCTGGTGGGTCCCCGCAAAGGTGTCAGGGACTACAGGACACAGTGGCCCACCCTGGTTTGTTTGTTTGTTTCCTGGATGACCAAAGTATTCTCCCAGCAGCCCAGCACTCTTCATTTGGACATGGCCATCAGCTTCTGCTTAAGGTACTTCATGCACCCTCCCCTTGACATCTGACCCCTGACACAGCAAAACTCAGAGTCAGGGTAGATCAATGGGCAGTAATGACAGAGCCATTCTGCTCCTCTCTCAATTCTGTGACCTGTGACTCTGCCCAGATGACAACAGCCCCAAATGCAGAAGCTCAGCCCCACCAGCTAGCTCTCCACCACAGCAACAAAGAACTCAAGAGAGTCAGCTTCAAGAGATGAAAAGTTTGTTTTGGTGTATGTGTTCAGAGGCGTCAGTCCCTGGTCACTCGAGCCTGTTAACAACATAGTGCATTATAGGAGCGAGCGCATGAGCAGGGGCAGCTGCTCTTTTTGTGGCAGCTAAAAAAGCAAACAGAGAGGGAGAGGAGCGACTGGAAATAATACCCCTTCAAGAGGACAGCCCCCAATGAGCTAACTTATTCCCCTAAATTCTCACTCCTAATGGCTCTCCCACATCTCAGGAGCACTGTGTTGGTGTTAGAATCTTTGTCTCATGAGCCCTGGTGGCACACTAGCCCCACGCTACAATACTGGAGGACAAAGTCTCTATTGTGTGGTGTCAGCCCCAGCTGGTGCCAGAGACAACCCACCTTTCTGTAAGACTTGCTGTTTCCATGTGACAAGGGTTCCAATTAGACAGAGCACCCATGGGATCCTGGCACGTGGGAACCCACGTCCTCGCTTCTGTGCCCTGAAAGGAGTCCCTGAAGCCTGGACAACTCATTGAGATGATGGTGTGGTATGAGCAGCAGCTAGGCAGGTGAGGCGGGGCTCCTTAGGGAGGATGAAGCAAGCCCTGGATGTCACATAGACACCAGCCACATCTGCAGGCTAGAACAGCACCTTGCTGGCCCTGGCCGGCCCTCATCAGTCCTTTCTGCATATGCCCTCGGTGTTCTGCTACAGTCACTGGGACCAAAGCACCCAGCTATAGAGTAGCATAAAGAAAAAGGACCTGGGGCTGGAGAGATGGCTCAGTGGTTAAGAGCATTGCCTGCTCTTCCAAAGGTCCTGAGTTCAATTCCCAGCAACCACATGGTGGCTCACAACCATCTGTAATGGGGTCTGGTGCCCTCTTCTGGCCTGCAGGCATACACACAGACAGAATATTGTATACATAATAAATAAATAAATATAAAAAAAGAAAGAAAAGAAAAAGGACCTGAACTCTCGCTATGGGCTCCTCATTCCAAAGAAGTGGCAGGCTCAGGGGTGACTGCATCCCCATGGCCAATCAGGAGCCTATGCATGTGGCCATGTGTGTGGTCACAGCATCACATCAGAGCCAAAGGTGCAGGCTAGACCTGAAGCATACACACATCTGATGCCCACCCCGCCATGGTGGAATGAGCATGCCCCCAGAGGACAGTCACGACAACTGGGACTCCAGTGACTTCTTTCCAGGTGGCAGAGAATGCCAGACCAAAGAGGGAATTTCCGTTAGTTACTTTTCAGCCATTTTGGTCCATATCTGATCAGGTCTCAAGCCTGAAACAGGGGCTGTGTCCTAACAGCCTTCACCTCTGCCAGGTTGGATGCTCCCTCCCCATTCACTTTCCCAAAGCGCCATTCTGGTTTCAATTCCCATGCTGCTCAGCATCACGGGGACCTTGGCTTCTTTTCCTGTTGTTGCACTAAAACATTCTGAGAAAAGGCAACTTAAGGAGAAAAGGATTCATTCGGGCCCACGGTTCCCAGGTGCAGGTCATCACGACAGGACAACCAAGACGGCAAAACAACCAAGTCGGCAGGAGCAGCTGCTCATATCACGTCCACAGCCAGGAAGCAGAGAGCAATGAATACGTGCTGGTGCTCAACTCTCCACTCACACAGTCCAGGACCCCAGGGAGTAGATCTTCCCACTTCAATGACCACAGTCAAGATAATCCCGGCTGGTGTGCCCAGATGCCTGTCACAGAGGCAATTCTAGATCCCGTCAAGTTAAAAATTAACACTCAACCACACAGCTGGCAGACGGAAATTAATTCTCTTAGAGAACGCCAGGTAGCAGAAATCACGCACTGAATGTCAGAGGAGCTGGGTGGGATTCATATCTCCCAGAAAGGCTGCCCAGTATAACCAGGATACACGATGCCCTGACACTCTGGGAGCTAGGCTCACGTCGGTGCTATCTGTCCAGGAAGGTATGGTAGAAGGGCAGAAGCCTGTGCCTGACTGTTGTTTCTCGCCCTGCATCTGGGACAGAGCAAAGATACGTGGAGAAGGAGCTAAGGAGCCAGGCGCTAGTAACCGCAAGGAAGTCTATTGTGATCACTGTAAGCACCAGGTAAATAGAAGCAGCTGGGGAGGCTTAGGCTGAAGAAGTGGCCACCTAACAGCATCTCCTGCTGAGTGGTGTCAGTCCCCTGCCCTGCAGCTCACAGGGAGCTCCAGGCATGATGGGCACCCATGCTGGGTTCCCAGCTGAGGCCAGGGCCAGGCGTGGAATGTCCTTACAAAGCTGTCCCTCTGGGTCTCACTGCCCTGTTCTTCAACAGCAGAGACAACGCCATCCATCCAGCCAAGGTATGCACAACAAGCTCTCACAAGGACTCCCCTATTACTGAAACAAAGTCCCCCACTTGGCTGCTAGACACTCCCAAATGTGCCAATTATCAAATGATTCTTCCTTGTCCATCAATCAAAAGACCCCATATGACAAGGTTGGACCCCATCACACAGGCTTGTCTTGGCTAATTGTCCACTAGGTGGGCCTTGGGAAGCTCTAACCATCCTCCCTATCACTCTCACCCATGGGAGAGAGGCATGGGAACAATGAATAGACTTCAAGTAGTTCCTTTTGGTCAACCTCCCGTGCTCTACAAGTCCCCCTGCTAGAGGAGGGCATGAGAAGACTGGTACTTTTGTGGATCATGGCCTCAAACTTCCTCTCATTACACATGCCTGTGTACATGTGAGCAAGTACATATACACGTTTGCACACGTGTGCCTGCGTACATGCAGATAGGCACACACTAGCACACACACACATATATACACACTTGCACATGTTCATATTTGCACACCTACACATCTGCAAGCACACATGCACTGGCATGAAGGTATGCACACTTGTGTGTGCACACTCGTAAAAGCATATGTAGGTATATGCACACATCTAAGTACAAACTCATGCTCACATCTCCAATCCCATCACCCACATGAGGAAGTCTCACCCCTAGAGAGGAGGTGGTCCAGGGTAGTGTAGATTGGGGCACTTGGTGGTGAACCTTCAAGAATGAGAAGGAAGAGCTTCCTGGCCTAGAAGCAGCACCTCCAGGCAGTCCAGCTGAAGACAAGGTCGGGGGTCACAGCCATGGAATGACTGCAGCTCAGGTCCTTGATTCGCTTCCCAGAACCTTCTTCCTTTTTGGTGTTCCTTCATCCCTGCCTTGTCCCAGAAGCCTCTTCTGGGTAGGGTCCTCTCTCTCAGTGGAGCTGGCTCCCAGCCTCTCCCACCCTGAATTGAGATGCTCAGTCTCAGGCTTTGCTGCCTCTCTGTATTTCAGCATTCAGAGCACAGCGCCCCTCCCCCGCCTATCCTGCCCCTACTCGCCCCTGAAGGATCTTGTGCGCACTGGAGATTTAATAAACACTGTCACATTAAGAACTGAACAAGGACACACATACACACTCATCACAAAATCTACATGGCTGCTGCTGACCAAGGCAATGTGAGGGCAAGGGGCTCACCGGCTCACGCTCAGCCTCACCCTGCTTACAAGGCAGGCAAGCAGGATGCAAGGACCACTTCCCAACATGAAGACAACCACCACCCTGATCCTGTAGGCTCAACCAAGCAGAAAGGCCCTTGACAGCACTTTGCAGGGCCTCCAGCCTCCTCTCTTCTCGGCTGCCCGTCCCTCCCCTCCCCAAACCCAGTTCCTCATCAGAAGATCCCCAGGATGCGCCCAGTTGTGGACCCAGAAGCTGAGGTCCCTCCAGTCACAGTGGAGAGTGACCTAAAACCCACACCCCCGGTTCTGCTCTGTTTCTTGTCTGCTACACCCCACTGACTTTGCCATCAGGAATCGAGGGACTGACATTTTGCTTGCACAGGCGACTCTCAGTCAATCACCCCATCCTTTGTCCCCATAGTCCTCTGACTCTGCAAAGTGGCGCTGTGAGAACCAAAGGGGTGGCCTCTGCCTGGAGCTACACAGAAAGCAGGCTGTGCGGTCAAACCCCCGCCGCTTCCCACAGGAGGCATCGACAGCCTGGGGAGGCGTGTGAATTATTCACATCCTCCTGCAGTTTGCAGTCTCTGGGTCTGTGACGTCAGGACGGACTTGCCATTTCCTTCCTTGCCACCTGCCTCACAGCTCAGCCTTGACCTCCACAACACCCATGATGGGTAATTAAACAGTTGGCAGACTGCCCACCTGGGCATCAGACAATAACTGTGCGAGTAGACCTGACATAATGCAGGTCTAATTCAAGGAAATGGATCTGACTTTGGGTGCCACCTTACCCACTCCTTGAGGACTGGAGCCCTTCAGGGGGCTGTCTTGTATGTGGCCAGAATGCAGCCCAAACCCCGACATCTTCCTGTGATCTACTTAGCCAGTGTCAATGGGTGTGGTCAGAGGGCAGGGTGTGTGTGGGTGGGCCAGGCTCCCCAACACGACTCAGTGAGATTCAGCTTGCTCTGAGGAAGTTCCTGGAGCTCAGATGGACCTCTGTGGAGAGCTTCAGCAATGTAGCAGGGGTCCCCTTTCCTGGATGGGAACTACTGGCCCCTCCTGCCTTCGGGATCCTAGCAGCAGACAGGTCTCACCAGTGGAGACGTAACAAGAATGATTCAGGCGCAGGCCTCAAGTCTGTCTTCCCATCCCCTCCTCGCTCTGACAGGACCCCAGCGGCTGTTTCCCTGAAACAAACATTTCCCTTGAAGCAAAGTGCCCGGCTGGCACCGAGCGGCACAGCCCGCCAACAGCCTGAATCCCAGCTTGGCAGCCAGGAAGAACAGGATCTTCTCAAATAAAGCCATGTTTGTTTTTAATTATTGAATTAACTACCGACATCTTTGCTCAACTCGCCGAGCTCCAGGGGAAATTAGCACAGAAACGAGTGACGGAAACTGGGGGGGGGAGGGGGGTCTGCTTTCCTCCATGGAATTGCCTCACCACCTGTGCTAGGCCCCTCACAGCGGTCCTGTGACTTCAGTGAACAGGGGCTCAGCATTGTCTGAGAAGGCCACAGGGTCAGCCCTGCCATGCTGCAAAGGGGCAATATGACTTCTCAGGGAACCCAAGGAAAGCCTGGCTCTGGCTGGTCCTGCTGAAACAGACCATGGTTATATTGACTGCAGGGACACACAGTCTGAGTCACCTCACCCTTCGGTGAGAGTTTGGACACTCCTATGCCAATCCTCCCACCACACTCAGAAGTGCCACACTGATGCCCATTTTACATTGCCTGGACACCCCCGCCAGTGTCCACCTGAGTAAGGACAGTTTGGGGACCACAGAAGCCCATGTGTCTCCTCCCTGTATGGGCAGACCCAAATACTTCCCAAGCCACCTGCTTTGGGAGGACACCTCTGGCAGGAGCCCTGATGAGGGTTGCTGGCTACCTAGTAGGAGTCTGCCTACACAGGGACTGAGGGGTATTAAGAGCCGTGTCTATGCCTCACCAGAAGCCATAGGCTCCTTCAAGACACAGGGGCATTTAGGGGTCCAATGGGATACCAAAGATAACATGAAGGTCAGATCAGGTGTGTACAACTGATCTTTGGGCACCTGGGGACCGCAGAGACCCAGAAAATAGATGGGGTACCTGTGGTTAAGATTTGAGGGCCCACAGGAGAAGAAAGGGGCCCAGACTTGAGTCTTCCCGTGGGAGCAGATGGGTCCAGAGGCAAGTAGCAAAGGCCTGAGAAGATCTGGAGGAAGAGAAACGGGGGGAAGAGTGGCTCAGAGGGCAAGGTTGGTCTCCAGGCTAGAGGATGTGGATAAAACTGGACCTCAGAACATGGAGGATACGGTGAATGACGGGTGGGGCCTTGGCTCCTACTGTCCTCAGCCTCAAAGGCTGGCCTGGCCTGGGTTCCAGTGTCTAATAGCCTGAGGCCTTGAATGTGTTGCCCCAGGGGCTAAGAAGATGGCTTTGTCAGTAAAGCACTTGCCTGGTAAACGTGAGGGCCTGAGTTCGATCCCTAGAACCCACCTAAGAAAGCCAGAAGCGGCGCTGCACTGGTAATCTCGGTGCCAGGGAGGCAGCACCCTGGGCTTCTGGCCCACCCAGTCTAGTTCAGCTAGGGGCAGTTAAACCTCAGCGACACTTGCTCCATCTGGAGGAATTTGGGGCTGTGACTGAGGACCCTGCTTCTGGCTATAGTGGGTGAAGGCCAGGGGCACCAGAAAACACCTTACAACGCTTTGGTCAGCCCGGGTCAGTCAGAGTGTCATGAGCAGGACCTCTTCAGTAGACCAGAGGGGGAGGAGTGGATCTCAGGAGGCCCAGAAAGGTACTCCTTCCAGAGACACAGTACCCCAGAGAGACCTGCTGCATGGTGGTTCCATGAAGGAGGATCCTCCATGAGCACACAGCCCACTGGGAGAAAAGCCCACCTGTGAGTGATGACCTCTGGACAGCAAGCCAGAGGGTAGAAACTTGAGACCATAGTATCCATGGTGCCCCATGGGAGTGCCCAAGACCAGAAGTCTGAGGCATAAAGTTGTCTCCACTATCTTACCAGAACACATACATGAGTGCACACATATGCACACAGCACACACAGAGACATACACAAATATGCACCCATCTCACATTCACAAGCAAGCATACACATATTTCCATCACACATACAGGCATGCATGTACCTGCACCCATCACATGCACTCACATGGATGTCTGCATACATGCCACACATATGCAAACATGCTGCATATACACGTGTGCCATGCACATGTGTTTAAGCATGTACTTGCACATGGTGCATAGCACATTCATGTGTTTCTGGGTGCACCAGAGAGCATTTCTATGCACATATGCAAACACGCAACACATGCACCCATGCATGGACAGTATATACATGCCTTTGAAGAAGACACATGCCCTCATGCACGTACCTACCACATATGCATACGGTACAGACACATACACGTATACACACAGGGCTCAGAGAGTCACATAGGCCATATGCACACTTCTTGCTGTAAGGCACTGTGCTCATCTCCTGCCCGCCACCCAGCTCATTCACCTGTGGGGGGGAAATGAGTCCTGATTAAGATGTCTTGACAGAGCGAGCACAGCATCGCAGCTCCCCTGACTCTTCAGTGGGGCTCTGGAGCTCCCCCAAGGCTTTAGTATTCTGTGTGTTCTGCTCCCTGTACACCCTGCCCTCCCCATCCTTTTCCTCCTAATATCATTGCTCACGTCCTTACAGAGTGGTGGCAGTAGCCGCTGTCCTTCTGAGAGGGAGGTTTTACAAGAATGAATGGCAACAACAGGCTTGGGTATTTACAGCCCAGACCCGAGGCAACCGCCTGGGGACCTGGCAGCTTTCATCATAGAGGGTGAGCAGCGTACCTCCTGCTTCCAGAAAGCCTTCCAAAATGAGGCATCTCGATCGTCCAGCAGGGTTCTGTTCAGAGCTTCCTTCCTCATTATGTGGCTCTTCAGGGTGTTTTTAAACCCATCTTGATCTCCTTATGCTCATGGGATTATAAGGCTTTCCGGAACGCATATGCTGACCCCTCCATTCCTGCGTTTGCCTCAGGGAGGGTGATCCTGAGCAAGAGAGGTCTCTGGGCATCAGAGGTCACCCAGCACTGGCTTCTCCGAGGCCTGGCAGGATTAACAGGTGTGCATTCCTCCTGAATTTAACCAAGGCCTTGTTTTGGACCTTGTGTTCTTCTGTGGAGAGCTGCGCTGGATTGGAAGCCACCTTGCTCATGAAGAGGGACCCAGCCTGGGAGCAGTGCAGATCTAGGAGGATGGGGAAGAGCCCCCTCTTTCAAGAGAGTAGGTTGGGCCCCAAGTTGCAGGAGGCTCCCCGCAGGCTCTCCCAGCTCTTCTACCTGTCCTCCACTGCCCAGCCTGTGTTCCGGACTACATCACCCTCTCCCTGCTGAGGAAATTCCCACGTCGCCTTGGCCATGGGCTTGCCTTTTCCTCTCTGCTCTGAGCACTGGAAAAAAAATGTCTTCAGTATATGAATAATGTATTGAAAACTCAGGCGGAGCAATCAGAGGCCATGAATAATTGCAAGGTACAGGCACATTAGTTAGCTGTACAATCCGCTTACAGACCAAACCAACCATCTTATTAGCGCAGGGCCCTGCAGAAGACCGGCTAGCCCAGCTCCTGTCTCGGCAGTTCTGTTCTCAGACTCCGGGGTGTTCAAAGAACCCCACTTTGTGCAGGTGAGAGCTCCAGGCTGGGAGACAGCCTAACACTGTAGCCCCTGCTGCTCCTGAAGGCTTCCCCTCAGCTCCACCCTGTTTTTTAATTGATGAAGAACTGAAATTAGCACCCAAGCGATACGCAGCTCCATCAGGCATTCCTAAGTGCTCTGGGAGATATTTCGTTTTGAATTGTTTTGCTCTTATCCTAGGGAACACACTAGCAGAGTGACTTCATGGTACCTGGGGAAGTTATTTGCTAAGGAAACGTCAACCTTGACCCACAGCCCTTTCTTAAACAATCCCACTTGAGTGGGCCTGTCTCAGCAGGGCTCTGAGTGGCTGTGGATGCCCTCATCATGGCTCTTATCTTCTGATTCAAAATTCAGATGGCTCAGGAGTGGAGGCCTCTGCAGCCTCAGTAGCGCCCAGGTTGCCTCCTACGGTGCATCCCAGCATCCTAAGTCCTGAGTAGTTTCTTTGCAGTGGTCATCTTGTTCTCGGTGAGGACTTCACCAGAGGCTATTATCCCCAGCCCCGTTTTACCTAGGAAACAGCTAGACTGGGTTTTACCAAGAAACCCGTCAGGATGCCAGGCTAGAGAGAGAAGCCTACCCAAACCCCAGCACCTGTCCTTAAGCTTTGACCTATTCTGGGACCCACACTGCAGTGGAGGGTTGGCAAGGCAAACTTCAGTTACAGACAGATGATATCATCTGTCCCAGGGTATGCCACTGGAGACCAAGGTGAGGACCAAGCCATCTGTCAGACCACCTTAGCGCGTGGATCTTGCCTTGAGGAGCCCAGGACACAGTGAGAACCTTCCCTGGGCACTCCCCCTTAGAGAACAACCCCATCCTTCCCACTGTGTAAGGTGGCTCCTGAATCAGCCAAATGTCATCAGGATCGACCCCACGCCACCAGACCAAAAGAATCCTGGACATTACTGCAAGCAAGCCGCTACGCTTGCTGGTTCTCCCTCTCTCTCCTATAGAGGATCTACGTGTTCCCCTGGACTGCCATGGCCCTAAGTTACAGGTTCAAGGCAGTGTTCCTGAGGTCACCCATAGCCACGCAGAGTGCCCGGCCAGGAGACTCAAGGAGTGGACTGCCTTCTCCCCTGAGCAGACCTGTGCAAATCTTGGCCAAGCTCACTCCACTGTGCTAATATCTTAAAAGCTTTGGCTGCTCTCAGGGTCAATGTTCTCCCAACAAAAATATTACAATTACACTTTGAAAGCCTGTGCTGAGGCCTGAGTCCTATGCCCGCCAGCAGGACTATATCACACAGCTTAAATTTTTAAAGAGATACTGGAAAGATCACTCAGCTCCGTAGCGTGGGCCTAGAAGGACATCCGAAGGTCTATCCCATGATGCTGGGTAGACCAGCTGTCAGGGACCTCAGCGTGGTCCCAGCAACAGCCTTGAAGACACCAACCACAACAGCAGTAATGGTACAGGAAGTAGGCCCAGAACAAGCCCATTTCACAGACAGGAAAACAGAGGCACAAGAGTGCTGGGAAAGGAGGTTGTTGGGAGCCAGGACGCAATTCTCTGTTTGACAGACATTGTGTTGGTCGCTCTCCCTGCCCAGCAGACAGGACTCTTCTAATAAAGTTACAGGACCTGGTAAGAGACATGGTGTCTCCCATGGCATGGAGACCTTTGTCACGGTAGGATTCTCCCTACCCAAGCAAGCAGAGTTAAGGCCTCCCCCTGCCCCAGCATGCCAGACAGCACTGTCTGAAGCGCCTGGCCATACTACTGCCTGACCCTAAATAGCCACCAAAAAAGCGCTGGCAGAGGCCCTTCACCTGGCAGGACACAAGCAGAAGCGGAGGTGGCATCTGTTTGGAGGACTCGATCTGTTCAGTCTCCCAGGGAAATAATCACTTCCTTCAGCCTGTGCTGCTGGGCGGCACATTGTCACCCTCCGTAGGTCGCCTTAGCTCACACCCAGATGTGGGAAATAACCGCAGACACAGATGCCTGGCCAGCCCCAGGCTCCACAGGCCCCGCCTATGACCTGGTTGTCTTCCCTTTTGAGTACTGAGGCTGCTCTACACCAGAACAGCAGCTGGGGCAGCCAGCTCTCGCCGCTCCTCCCCCGCTGCCTGCACAGCTGCTTTGTGCTCAGGCGCCGAGTATCAACAGGACAACATTCTGCTGGGCACAAAAGCTCTCGTGGCTCTTAATGACTTCAAAGAGGGCTTTGCAATTGTGCTATTGGCCTAAAAATTGTATTTCCCATTACTGGGGTGAAAGGGCCCTCTCTTTGCCACGTTAGCCACTGAGAAGTAAAACATCAAAAATCGATGTTCAGATTCCACTGTGTTTCTTGACCGGAGTAAAAGGAAAAACTGTTTTTTATCACAAGACAGGCTGTGGTTGCATACATCTCAACAGCTTATCTCATTCTGTGTAATTGCAACATTAGCATTAATGTCCACCAGAGTGTGTGTACAACCACAGCTCACAGCTCGAGAGGCCCCCGTCATGTGCCGGGAGCAGTAGGAGGGCTGGGAAGGTGGACATGCCTGGGAGGTGAGAGAGGGTGCAGCAAGGGGTGTGGGCATGCTTGGAGCTGCTGCAGGGGCTAGAGCTGGGGCAAGGGCAGGGTTGGGAATGACCTGTGGGACAGAGCCAACCTCACAGACAGCACAAGTCACCAAGCCGGGGTACTTGAAATCCCTGGGTTTTCTTGGAGCCTCCAATCATAGCTTTGTTCCCCACACTCTCTCACCTAAGCTGAGCTCTGTGACTAAAACCATGGGCTCTGGGCCTTGAGAATTCCTCCCCTGGGGAGACGTGAATAATGCCCATCCTGCTTTTGTGAGCTCTCAATGACCAACCAAAGTATGATTCCACCAAATTCAACCTGGGGAACCAATGACTTATTGGGTTTACTTACAACGTATGGGTGAAGGGTTGCCTACAGGAATGTGGGTGACCCCAAAGTTGCCACACTGGGAAATCTTCACCCAGCTTCCCCACAGCCGCAGCTAGAATTCTCCTTCAGCTAACCTTCCTCAGCCTACAGATCTAGCATCTCTCCATACCTTCCCCAGGGCCACATGCAGCCAGGACAGAACTGCCCACAAAGAGCTGGTAGGTGCCAAGGGAGACACTGAAATCTTAAGTGAGTGTCCAATGACCCTGGAACCCTCCTTCTTTCAGAGAACACCAACTGTCAACAGGCCAACCCATAATAGTCTCTCACAAGCCTGACAGCTTGCCTCTAATGAAGATGATGGCCATTTTGCTAGATGGCCACATTCTGTAACACTCTGGAACCACTGAGCCAATCCTCCCTTTCTTGACTGTTTAAATAAGATCTGGGCACTCATTTTGAGTGTTATGCCAAGATCACGGAGTCCCCCCAAAACCAACTAGGAGACCCACCGAGTCCTGTATGTAAAAGCAAAGAGCCTTTATTCTTACACAAGTTTGCAAACTCAGACTCTTCTTGTGTTCAATCTATTGAAGTGATCGAAGAGCCCTGAGCTCATTTGGGGTTGGGCAGAGGTGGGGGTGAGAGATTTCTAAGGTTCAAGACCCTGATTGGCTGACATTTGTCTAGTGGCGTCCTTATGAAAAACAATGGGTGTGTGCTGGCAGGTGATCCTATCTACCATGGTTGGAACATTAGGAATTTCCTTTGGATGGTCTGTTCCTGAGTGGTGCCTGGGTGGCCTACGTTTGTGGTCTTTCTTGGAACCAGGTATTGCCTTAGGGTAAACTACTGAGACTCAGGCCTCTATTGAGCTTGTCATGGCTGGGTCCTACATTGAGAACCAGCATCTAGGAAACCACTTGCTGAAGCCATCAGCCAAACCCACCTGAACTGCCACAGGTGACCCCTCTGGGGCCAAACCCATCTGAACAGCCACAGGTGACCCCTCTGAGGCCAGCTGGATTCTACAGACACAGTTGACACTGCCAATGGGAACCGTCTGCCAAAAACTGGGAACTTCCTGGTAGAAGGCAGCCTGTGTTAGTCATTCTCCTGTGACAAACACTTTAGAAAATTAGCTTACGGGGCTAGAGAGATGGCTCAGCGATTAAGAGCACTGGCTGCTCACTGCTCATTTAGAGGTCCTGTAGTTCAAGTCCCAGTACCCACATTGGTGGCTCCCAACCGTCTCTAGTGGGATCTGGTGCCCTCTTCTGGCATAAAGTCATACATGCAGATAGAGCACTCATACATAAACAGATAAATAAAATTTTTAAAAAGAAAAAGGAAATCACCTCGAAGGAGGAATAGCCCATCTCGGAGTTTCTGTGGCTTCTGTCTGTCACTTGGCTCCATTCCTCTTGAGCCCATTGTAAGGAGCTTCATGGTGAACAAGAGACAGAGACAGAAAGGGGCTGGGAGACAAGACACAGTCTTCAAAGACACACCTCCTGTGGCCCACTTCCAACCAGGCCCCACCTCCCAAGCGTCCACCCACCCATGAACCCATTGCTGAGTTAGTACACCAGAGATCCAATCACCTCTCAGTCACACCACCAGCTGAGGATCAAGCACTTCGACATGGAACCTTGATGGGGAACCTGAAATGCCTTCAATAGCCCCAGGGCAAAGAAAGGACATCTTCAAAGAGACCGGTGCCCAGTCTACCCACGGTCTCCATGCATCCTGGGAGGGCCTAGCAGAAGAAGGGAACCCTGACAAGTCAAGATCGGTGCACTGTCAGCCCCCACTTTACAGACAAGGATGCTGAGGGGCAGAAAGGTGAGCCAGCAGTGACTTACTGTGGTGCCTGTAGTGTGTGTGCCAGGGAGCATGCAAATGACAGACATGATGATGAGACAGATGACAAAGCCAGGGTGGCACCCAGCCACTTCCTCTGAGATACAGGCATCCAGAGTACTCAGAGTTACCACCCTAAGATGCACACAGAGCCAGGGCCTTGGGAGTCCAGGAAAGCTGTGCCCTTAAGTGACAGCCAATGGTATCTGTTCCTTGTACAAGTGACAGAAAGTCACTTCCAGGGTCAAGATCACAACTGATAGAATATTGAGGAGGGAGGTCTGTCCCTTTGGCGACCTGTCTCTCAGGCTAAGGGCTCCCAACATCACGATGCTCCTTATGGAGAGGCACTGGGAACCTAGTGGACTCCCAAGGGACTTGTGGGATCCTGCAAGGTGTGGTGGGACTAATATCTAGCGCCACCATTGGCTTTGCCAACCACAGGGTGGGAAAAAGCAAGGAATGGGATGGGTAGTGGCAAGCAAGACTCCAGCTTGGTGTATGAGGCTCTGAGCTGAGTGACGCATCACGCCCTATGCTCTGGCAGCAGGGTCAGACCACATGGCTCTTAGGCACAGATCGTCTCAACTGTGGGCAGAAGCTTTGTGCCTGAAGCAATGCCTTTGCCATCTCTGCGCCTCTATTTCCTTTTCTTGAGAAGAGAAGGAATAGCAACCTCTCCAAAGGACTGGAAAGATAGCAATGGGAATGAATGATCAGGAGAGAGCCTCACAGGTGTGTCCAGTAGGCTCTACCATTGCCAGGTTACAGATAAAGAGGCTGGTCCAGAGCTGAGGTCACGTACCTGGAAGCAGCTTCTAGCTCTACCTGCGAGATGGCTGCTCTAACTGCCCTGAACGTCTGAGCTAGGGTTGTCCAACAGAATCTCCTAGACTAATGCATCAGAGCCCTGCTGTTCAGAAGAAGCTCACATGTTGGTGAGAAGATTCTAGATCACCAATGCTTGTTGTTCTGGATCAGTCACTCCTGGCTTGGGGGTCTTTGGAAGTCACCAATGTATGCTGAGTTTCAAACTAAATCGAACCTGCCACCGATTTAGGTTCAAAGAGGAGCAGGTAGACCAGGTGGCCATGCCGGACTGCCTCTATCAGTGTGGTCACAGGTTGGTGAGCAGTCTGCAGACACTGTCCAAAAAACTCTGTTGGGCAGCTGAACCCAAGTACGGAACGACCCAGCAGGCCTGTGAGAGCTATGACCAAATCAGGCCTCCTGCAGGCATCCACCTCAGAGTCCACAGCTTGGCCCTGCCTGGGCCTCAAAAAGTTGGGGGACACAGCCTGGTGGAGCCACCCATAGGGGAAAATGTGAGCTGGGGACCTTTGTTGCCCCATGTGGAGGGCAAAGAAGAGACTCTAAGTAAGAGTCATATGCTGACTTAGTCACTTACTGAATCATGGCCCTCCCTTTGTCCCTCTGCATAACAAAGGTGACTAGTCCCAGTCCCCACCATAAAGTTTTGAGGACTCCATGGTCCTTAAAAGCAAGAAGGACCAATTGATTTGCAGCTCATTCTCAGGTCTCTCCCCGATTGTCACTCTTGAAATCTGCCACTCACCGAATCTTTAAATCTTGCCACATCACCAAAGCCTAATTCCCAGGGCCCTAGAAGGGAGGTGACCATGGAAGGCACAGGCAGGGCCACCCACCACAGCTCCCATTCTGCTAAACAGCCCCCTGGAGCCTGGAGACCCTGGGAAGATTATGCTGAATACTCGCTTTCTGAGCATCCAGGGCTGGAGGAGAGGAGGTTGCCATGGAAACAGCATCTGGTCTATTCACTGGAGTTTTAGAGGCGAGCAAACAGATAACAAAATACAGCAGAGCCCAAATGTAGTGCTTCCTTCGCTTACCCTGATGAGCTGTGTGTGAGGCTGATGGGCACGGAGGGGAGACGGTGGAACTCACCGAGACCGTCCACTCAGGATTTGTTTACAACTGCTTGCTACTCCACTCACTCAGCAGGGCTTTGACGGTTTTATTGCCAAAAAGACAGCATCAGACACTTGGCAGCAGGGCAAACAGAACAGCAGAGCCCGGCGCGAACACCTCCATACCCCAAGAGACCTCAAGCAAGAGTAGTGCAGCTTCCGACTCCCAGAGGTCTGGCTCTGTAATGGAGAAGGACGTGCCCCCAGACTTCCATCTTCCTACAGTGGGTCTCGAGTCTACAATCCTGGTGGAACACCGTACGGGAAGATCCAAAATATAAATGCACACACATGACATGTGACCTTGTATGCATGCCTGCATGCTCACACACACACACACACACACACACACTTGTTCATAAGCATCTGGGCAGCACTCCCCATTGAGCCATACTCTCTGTGCCTGACAGTCAGTATAGGATTGAAACATACAACAGATGAGAGACAGTGAAGTCCTGGATACAGAGTTGGGGAACTAGATCAGCACTGAAGGCAGAGCCTCTCAGGTAGATGGAAGGTCCCAGGTAGGCTTCCTGGAAGAGAAGGCATCAGACTGAACTCTACCAATGCCTCAGCCTTGTCAAAGGGGGGACACCAGGGCCCCATTCCAAGAACCTCACTGCCAAGCAAAGAGCACAGGGATGGCACCGTGGGCATTTAGACAGGGCCACATGTCACACAGAGTCATACAAGGTGGAAGCTGTCACAGAGGCATCATCTGGAGAGCAGTCAAGTCCCACATCAGACATCCAATTAACAAACATCAGGCCTGTCTGGCAGTAGCTTCCCAGGCAGCTGTAAGGTGTCTCACTATGCCTGGCTTCGGTGTACAGGACAGAGACAGGAGCTGAGGTCTCCTCGGCTGGTGATCTGGAGCCCATTGGGGCTGACAGTTAATGAACCTCCTCAGGCCCTCCATAGGCGAGTCTTCTGGGTGTCTGTTCGTGGTGGTGACATTACTCACCGGGCTGCACCCTCCAGCAGCCGCATGGCAGGCGACAGTCCATCTACAGAGCAGTGAGACTGAGGTCTCAGACAAACGGCTTATGCCACTGCTTTGTTCTGTGACCCGGAAGAGATAGATGCCTATGGTCAAACTCGTCCTCAGCTGGATCCAGCCACTAACACTCCACGGTCCTCTTTTCCATGGGAAATGTGCAGTTGGAACCAGGAGGAGTCCAGGGGTCATCTATCCCTGTTCTGACTGCCGGGACTGCCCAAGACCTCAGGCCGTAGTTCACCACAGACAGACCCAGAGAGCTCAGGACTGAGGGAGGGCGCACAGATAGCTCCCTTCTCAGGAAGCAGGCAACCTCCACAGCAAAGGCATGTCCTCCAGAGCTGTTTACCTCCCTCTAATTAGGACTAATTTAATCGGCTCCGAAAGAGATGGAAAATGACGGTGCTTCGGAACAACGGCCTCATCAGAGCTGTGTTGCTGTATTTAATTTGGAATTAAAGTGTTTGTCATTCGAGGGCGGGTGTGAGAGAGCCTCATGAAAGATTGATTGTTTTCCTCCATGAGGTGGCTGATTGCTTGGTGCTGTGTGATTGGCACTTACAGAGAACCGAGCCAACCCGACTGGTACTCTCCCACCTGTGAAAACAAACAAGCCCGGTTCTGCACACAGGTTCTCATCTCAAACTTCAGTGGACAGAAATGCAAGGTGTGCCCAGCCCGGGCTTCCCTGGGCGTTATCTGAGCACAGTGCAAGAAGCTCCCAGGGTCTGGAGATGCCTGGGCCAAGGGCACACGTGGCCAGCTGCTGAGTGGCTTGCCAGGCACAGCCCTGGGCGCCCACTGAGGACCCCTCCTCGCTGCGCTCGCTCTCCTCTGAGAAAGGAACACAAGTGTTGAGAAAGCACGTGACCTTCAGAACTGACTGACAAAGCTGGCAAGTCCGTACCAGCAGTATTGGAGCAGACGCCCAGAAGACTCGCCTATGGAGGGCCTGAGGAGGTTCATTAACTGTCAGCCCCAATGGGCTCCAGATCACCAGCCGAGGAGACCTCAGCAAGCATGGCTTGTGGACAAGAAGAATGGCCGACCTCAGCGTCTTCCAAGAGGCAGGTCGTAAGCGTGCAGAAGCCGGGGAGGGTGCTGTGGAACACAGTGAAAGAGTCCCAGTGATGACTTCTGCGGATAATGTCTCATTTCCAGGGTTGAAGAGATGGCTCTGGTGGATGCATACTCGGCACTCTTCAGAGAACTCAAGATCGGCTTCCAGTGCCCACATGGAGCCCCTCATCCCTCCCTGCCACTCCACTTGCAAGGGTTCTGACACCCACTTCTGGCCTCCACAGGTACCATACATGTGTGACATCCACTCACACATACACTTTTATTGACCTACTTTTATTTTATGTGCATTGGTATTTTGCCACAGGTGTTGGGTACACTAGAACGGGAGTTACGGACAATTGTGAGCTCCCATATGGATGCTAGGAATTGAACCCGGTTTCTCTGGAAGAGCAATCAGCATTCTTAACCACTGAGCCATCTCTCCAGCCCCCTACACAGACATTTAAATTTTTTTTTTAATTATACTTCCTAAATTTTCAGAGCATGGATACTTGAGGGTGAGGGGAATTAAAATTGCCCTAGACACATACCAGTTCCCTGGAACACGTATACACGAACACACACACACATACCACTCTCCTGCTTCAGAGCCAGGGCTTGCATACATGAGGTCTACCCCCCAATGCCCCCTAAGGTGTGGCTACCCAGCCCTGTGGCTCAGAGTAAGTCTGTTCTGAACACTGGCGAGGCATCTCAGATCAAGAGACAGATGGGGGGTCCAGACCATGTGTGGCCCACCTAGCAGGGGACACTGCAGTCTTCCAAAGGTCAGCACTGTACTTTCAGTTGGGGAGCAGAGCGGTTCCCCCTTCTGATGATGTTGGGAAGTCCAGCATAGCTGCTCCTCACAGAGCACAGGGTCAAGAGTTCACAGCTGGACCATCAGCTCCTCTCTACCCAAAGTTACAGCCTGCTCCTACCCCTCCAAAGGGCACACGCCCAGCTACGGCTTTCAGCCTAAATGAGAGGAAATGAGGGGATTGGTCCCGCCATCTCTCATGTAAATCTACTCAAAACCCATTGCTACAGGTAGGTGGTGGCTCAGTAGTTAAGAAAACTTGCTAGTCTTGCAGAGGACCCAGGTTTGGTTCCCAGCACCCACAGAGAGGATCACAACCATCTGTGATGAACATACATACATACAGTCAAAATACTTATACACAAAAATAAGTCTTAAAATTTAAAACTATGTTTAAAATCTAAAAGAAAGAAAGAAAGAAAGACTAGTAGCTCTGATTTTGTTTATTGCTGAAATCCCCAGACCCATAGACATCATGTATGTGGTTGAGAGTGAGGTGTGGGAAGACATAAGGAACCACTTACTCTTCACCAGTGCAGCCCTTTGCCTACCACATCCAGGCCCACTCCTTCCAATGTTTGCCTATATCTGTGAAGTTTCCTGTTTGCCTGACCTCCTAAATGTACACACACCCCCACAAGGCTGATGAAGATGGCAAGCTGTCTCCTATGGTAGATGGAAATTGGGATGGATGGATGAATGAATTAAAATGGATGCAGGATGGTGGATGGCAGAAGAATGGTGGATGAATTAATGAATGCAAGTAGATATAAACTTGGATGGATGGATGGATGGATGGATGGATGGTGGATGAGTGGATGGATGGATGGTGGGTGGATGAATGGATGGATGAATGGATGGATGATGGGAGGATGGATGGGTGGATGGATGATAGGTAGATGGATAGATAATGGGTGGATGGATGAATGGATAATGGGAGGATGGATGGATGATGGGTGGATGGATAGATGGATGGATGCATGATGGGAGGATGGATGGGTGGATGGATGGATGGATGATGGGTAGATGGATGGATGGATGATGGGTGGATGGATGGATGATGAGTGGATGGATGGATGATGGGTGGATGGATGGATGATGGGTGGATGGGTGGATGGATGGATGGATGATGAGTGGATGGATAGATGATGGATGGATGGATGGATGATGGGAGGATGGATGGATGATGGGTGGATGGGTGGATGGATGGATGGATGATGAGTGGATGGATAGATGATGGATGGATGGATGATGGGTGGATGGATGGATGGATGATGGGTAGATGGATGGATGGATGATGGGTGGATGGATGGATGATGAGTGGATGGATGGATGGATGATGGGTGGATGGATGGATGATGGGTGGATGGATGGATGGATGGATGGTGGATGAGTGGATGGATGGATGGTGGGTGGATGAATGGATGGATGAATGGATGGATGATGGGAGGATGGATGGGTGGATGGATGATAGGTAGATGGATAGATAATGGGTGGATGGATGAATGGATAATGGGAGGATGGATGGATGATGGGTGGATGGATAGATGGATGGATGCATGATGGGAGGATGGATGGGTGGATGGATGGATGGATGGATGGATGGATGATGGGAGGATGATGGATGATGGGTGGATGGATGGATGGATGATGGGTGGATGGATGGATGATGGGTGGATGGATGGATGGATGGATGGATGATGGGTGGATGGATGGATGGATGATGGGTGGATGGATGGATGATGGGTGGATGGATGGATGGATGATGGGTGGATGGATGGATGATGGGTGGATGGATGGATGGATGATGGGTGGATGGATGGATGACGGGTGGATGGATGATGGGAGGATGGATGGGTGGATGGATGGATGGATGGATGGATGATAAGTGGATGGATAGATGATGGATGGATGGATGATGGGAGGATGGATGGATGGATGTATGGATGATGGATGGATGGATGGATGGATGATAGATGGATGGATGGATGGATGATGGGTGGATGGATAGATGATGGGTGGATGGATGATGGGAGGATGGATGGATGGATGATGGGTGGATGGATGGATAATGGGTGAATGGATGGATGGATGATGGGTAGATGGATGGATGGATGATGGGTGGATGGATGGATGATGAGTGGATGGATGGATGATGGGTGGATGGATGGATGATGGGTGGATGGGTGGATGGATGGATGGATGATGAGTGGATGGATAGATGATGGATGGATGGATGGATGATGGGAGGATGGATGGATGATGGGTGGATGGGTGGATGGATGGATGGATGATGAGTGGATGGATAGATGATGGATGGATGGATGATGGGTGGATGGATGGATGATGGATGGATGATGGGTAGATGGATGGATGGATGATGGGTGGATGGATGGATGATGGATGGATGGGTGGATGGATGTATGGATGATGGATGGATGGATTGATGGGTGGATGATGGGTGGATGGATGGATGGATGATAAACACATAGCAGACAGATAATGGAGAGAAGAATGACAGATGAATCGTGATAGATGCTGTATGAATGAAAAGGATAGATGATGGACAGAATATTGGATGGGTGAGTGGATGGATGTATGGATGGGAACATGGATAGATACGATGATGGACAGAATATTGGATGGGTGAGTGGATGGATGTATGGATGGGAACATGGATAGATACAAAAATTAATTAGATGAATAATGGTTAAATGAATGACAGGCAGATGGCAAATGGATGAAAAGTTGAATGAATAATATATGGATATCTGGATGGATGGATGGATGGATGGATGGATGGATGTAAAATTGGGTAGATGAGTGATGGATAGATGCTTTCCATACACCATTTCATACAACAGCCCTACTGTTCCTACCTTGAAAGTAAGACTGCCTTTGGAGAAGAAATATTAATACAGGCAGGCACATGGAGCCTACAGGAGTGTCCATGATGGATCACCACCCAAGAATGAGGCAGAGCAGAGGAACCCAGTAGGGACTTAAACAATCAGATCCCCAAATCCCCCTTGCCAGAGACCACTGGAACATTTCTCCACTGGCCTGAGGATGAAACCAACTGAGCTTCAGGTCTTCCCAAGACAGTCTCATATAGACGTTATATAAAATAGTGCAAACAGATGCACTGGGCGAGTCTAATACAGATGAGCACACATGTCAGTGTTTTAGAGGTGGTGACAGGGAGGAGAGAACGGGACTCAGGCAATGTGGAGAAGAAAAGAGGGCAAAGGGCTGCTCTGGTGGATGCCATACACGCTTTTTTGTCCTACCCAACTACATCTGTTTCCCTTAAACTGGGTGACAAAGGCCTGTCTTTATCATGGTCATATTTCAGGGAAAGGGCTCTCACAACCTTGAGAGGTGTCTTCTGAGCCACAGAAGACACACATCTACAATCAGAAGCCCTTTTTAGTAAGTCTTAGGAAGGGAGTGTGGGTACAGGCAGCAGAGGCTCCTGGCAGTGGGAAGGTGTCAAGGTAGCCTCCACAGGGCTGGAGTCACCCCAAGCCATGCCTCATGCAGCCAAGATCTTGCTAGAACCAAGGAAGTTCATGTGTAGTTAGCATGTAGGCACCAAGCTCTGGGAGCTGGGAAATCGGCGAGTCTTCATATCCTGCTTGGGGGGTACAGGATGAGACCCAGAGAGCACAGAGAACAAATGGGGTATCTTTCAACTCTGACTTCCCTCCACCGCCTTCCTTTCCCATCCTAGAAGGAACTGAACAGCAATGCAGGAGGCAGCTCAGGTTGGGTCTCAAGTACCCAAGAATAACAGCAATAACACTGGTCATCTGGAGCAGGACCAATGCAAGCAAAATGAAGACTAGAAGGCAGAACAAGAGAGTAATGTACTCTCAGGTGCCTGGGCTACTCCACAGCCCGCTGCAGATCCTGGCTGGCTCAGTCTTGAAGAGTTAGGTGTGTTAAAATGTCTAAACTGAATAAATGCCAAAAGAATGGAATATAGATCATAAATATCTGAGCTTGGATGGGAGTGGAGTGTGCTGGCTTGAGAAAACTCAAGTCAAGAGAAATAAATGGTGGGCAAGAACAGATCAAGAAGCATGGTGCCAAGCAAGAGTTTTGTTGCTGTTTTGTGGGTAAGAATTTTTTAATTTTTGAGTCTGTGTCTTTGTTTGGATTTCTATTGCTGTGATAAAACTCCATAGCAAAAAGCAAGTTGGTGAAGATCTTTTCCCATTCAGAAGGCTGCCTTTTTGTCTTATTGACTGTGTCCTTTGCTTTACAGAAGCTTCTCAGCTTCAGGAGGTACCAGTCATTTATTGTTGCTCTCAGTGTCTGTGCTACTGGGGTTGTATTTAGGAAGTGGTCTCCTGTGCCCATGCATTGAAGACTACTTCCCACTTTCTCTTCTATCACGTTCAGTGTGGTCAGATTTATATTGAGGTCTTTAATCCATTTGGACATGAGTTTTGTGCATGGCAATAGATATGAATCTATTTTCATTCTTCTACATGTTGACATCCAGTAATGCCAGCACCATTTGTTGAAGATTCTTTTTTTATTGTATAATTTTAACTTCTTTGTCAAAAATCAGGTGTTTCTAGGTATGTGGATTAATATCTAGGTCTTCAATTCAATTTCCACTGGTCAACCTCTCTGTTCTTATGCCACTACCAAGCTGTTTTGATTACTGTAGCTTGTAATAGAGCTTGATGTCAGGGATGGTGATGCCTCCAGAAGTTCCTTTATTGTACAGGATAGTTTTGGCTATCCTAGGTTTTTTTGTTTGTTTGTTTTTCCATATGAAGTTGATTGTTGTTCTTTCAAAGTCTGTGAAGAATTGTGTTGGGATTTTGATAGGAATTGCATTGAATCTATATTTTGCTTTTGGTAGGATTGCCATTTTTACTATGTTGACCCGACCTATCCAAGATCATGGGAGATCTTTCCATTTTCTGGTGTCTTCTTCAATTTCTTTCTTCAAAGACTTAAAGTTCTTGTCAAACCCCACACCAGACAAACGACTCATCTCCAAAATATATAAAGAATTCAAAAAAATAGACATTAAAATTCTAAATAATTCAATTAAAAAATGGGGTACAGAACTAAACAGAGAATTCTCAACAGAAGAATCTCAAATAGCCAAAAGATACTTAAGGAAATGTTCAACATCCTTAGCTATCAGGGAAATGCAAATCAAAACAACTCTGAGATATCATCTTATACCTGTCAGAATGGCTAAGATCAAAAACACCAATGATACCTTATGCTGGAGAGGATGTGGAGTAAGGAGAACCCTCATCCATTGCTGGTGAAAATGCAAACTTATACAACCACTTTGGAAATCAGTATGGTGGTTTCTCAGAAAATTGGGAATCAACCTACCTCAGGATCCAGCATTACCACTCTTGGGCATATACCCAAAAGATGCTCAATCATACTACAAAAGCATTTGTTCATATACCCAAAAGCCAGAACCTGGAAACAACCTAGATGCCCCTCAACCCAAGAATGGATAACGAAAATGTGGCACATTTACACATGAGAGTACTACTCAGTGGAAAAAAATGACATTTTGAATTTTGCATGCAAATGGATGGAATTAGAAAACACTATCTTGAGTGAGGTAACTCAGACCCAAAAAGATGAATATGGTATGTACTCACTCATAAGTGGATACTAGCTATAAACAAAGGACATTGAGCCTATAGTTCATTATCCTAGAGAAGCTAAGTAATAAGGTGAACCCAAAGAAAAACATATATAGACCCACCTGGAAACTGGAAACAGACAAGATTGCCTGACAAAATTAAGAGCATGGAGTTGGGGGAGGGTGGAAGGAGAAAAGAAGGGGACAAGGGGAAGGTTGAGGAGAACTTGAGGGAATGGGACAGTCGAGATGGAGGAAGGACAGAGATGAGAGCAAGGAAAGAGATATCTTGATTAAGGGAACCATTATAGGGTTAGCAGAAACCTGGCTCTAGAGAAATTCACGGGAATCCACAAGGATAACCCCACTTAAGACCCTAAGCAATAGAGGAGAGGGGGCCCCCATCTTGGCTTGCCCTGTAATCAGATGATTATCTTTTTTGTTTTGTTTTTTGTTTGTTTTTGTTTTGTTTATTTGCTTGTTTGTTTTGAGACAAGGTTTCTCCGTAGCTTTGGTGCCTGTCTTGAAACTAGCTCTTGTAGACCAGGCTGGCCTCGAACTCATAGAGATCCGCCTGCCTCTGCTTAAAAGGCCACCACCATCCAGCTCTGATGATCATCTTAAATATCACCATAGAACCTTCACCCAGCAACTGATGGAAACAGAGGCAGAGACCCACTTCGGTGCACTGGACTGAGCTCCCAAAGTCCAGTTGAAGAGTGGGAGGAATGAGAATATAAACAAAGAGGTCAAGACCATGATGGGTTCATCCACTTAAACAGTTTACCTGAGCTAATGAGAGATCACCAACTCCAGCTGGACTGGGAAGGAACAAGCAAAGGACCAAACTAGTCCCTCTGAATGTGGTTGACAGTTGCATGGCTGGGGAAAGCTGCGGGGCCACTGGCAGGATTTATCCTCACTGCAGGTATTGAATTTTTGAAATCTATTCTCTTTGGATGTATACCTTGCTCAGTGTAGTAGTATGAGCGGCGGGGCTGCGTCCTCAGCACCCCGGAAGCCTGCTAGCTTATGCCCTGAAATAATTACATGGAAACTATATTCTTTTAAACACTGCTTGGCCCACTAGCTCTAGCCTCTTACGGGCTAATTCTCATATTTTGCCTAACCCATTTCTAATAATCTGCATAGCACCACTAGGTGCGCTTACCGGGAAAGATTCAGCATGTCTGACCTGGCGGCTTGCTCCATCACGTCTGCTTCAGAGAGCAGAGCTGTCGAGTCTGAGCTCACTTCCTCTTCCCCCAGCATTCTGTTCTGTTTACTCCACCCACCTATGTTTTAACCTATGAGGCCAAGCAGTTTCTTTATTATAATTAACCAATGACCTTCCTCCATCAGCTCAGCCTAGAAATAGTAGGGAGGGCCTTGGACCTTCTACAAAGCAATGTGCCTTAGCCTCTCTGAGGATTAGATGGGGGTGGGGTAGGAGGGTGTGTGGAGGAAATGAGAGGAGGGGATGGAGTGGAAACTTGGATTGGTATTTTTTTAAAGAATCTAATAAATTTTTTAAAAATTAAATGTGAACAAAGAGCAAGTTGGGAAATAAAAGGTTTATTTTATCTGACAGTTCCATATCACAGTCCATCATTTAGAGAAATCAGAACAGGAACCGAAGGACAGGACCTAAAGGCTTGTTTGTTTATTTTATTTTATTTTTTTGAAGTAAGTGTCATTTTTAATTGAAAAGCTAACAAATGTCTAGTTACAGCCCCTTGAAAAGCTAACAAATGTCGGGGTATAGCCCTCCTCCCAAACCAAAATGGGTAGTAAACTAAATCTCTAGGCAATATATTCAAAGCTGAGATTAAAAATTAAAGGGGAGGCGGATAAGACAAAACAAGTCCTCAGATCCAATTAAGAGAGCCCAGCTGTATACAAGCTTACCAGCAGCAAAGAGGCTGGAACACATCTTAACAACCCCACTTGCAACATTGACTTCAAGTTCCCTTGTTCCAGTTTCCAACTCATGAACAAAGATCATGTTTCATTAATTCTATTTCAGAATACTTCTCATAAGTTGTTTTATTTACAATGCCAACTTTCAAAGGCTCACTAAAGTTAACTGGACAATGAACTAGGCAGAAATCACTTTACAGAAAGAGGGAAAGCCCAAAATGTCACTTTCCACAGAGAACACAAAAGTTCAGTTTTATTCAGAATACTGAAAAAAAAAAACAAAAACAAAAGAACTTTTGCTCATAGAAGAAACTCAGCCATAGGCCAGATCTGTACTGGAACTACACATGCAGTGAGGACAAGACTGCGTTTGTCTACTGTTCTAATATTAACAATTATAAACAGAGCAGGGCAACTAGCATGTGGAACAACCCTTCTAGTGTTACAGCGTCAGGCACAGCACTTCACTCTCTTCACACCACTGGTTCTCTTTGCGTACCTGGGCCTCTTCCTCTTCAGTAAAGTCAGTTTTGATATTGCAGGTTCTACAAATCTCCTCAGGAGTTTTCCCCTTAATCATATTGGCCACAGTCTTGTATGTGACATCAAGCAAACCTTTGATGTCTAAGTAGTTTGCAGCCAGAATAAGTTCGAAAAGTGTTCCTTGGTCAACTTTCAGGAATTCTTGGTTCCAAACAGGTATATCATCTGTCTGCTTTTCTTTGTTCTCTTCATCCTCAGGAGGAGGAGGGTCATCCTTGTGATGGGTGCACCACTGAATGACCTTTTTTAGAATTGCTGCATTAACATTTGGTAAAGGAACAGGATCATCATCTCCCTCATCATCCATTCCCAAATCTTCCAGCATGGTCTTGATAGTCACAGATTGTTTGGCAATTTCTGCATCAACTTCAAATATCTCTCCATCAGAACTCTGCAACTTTATCGAGTTGGTGCTCGGTCTCAAGACCACGGGCCTGAGGCTGCCGGTCGCTGATCACAGAGAAGGTACGAGGAGGACAAGGCCACTCTTGTTTGTTTATTTTAATAAGACCCCAGCAAGCTCAGCAGTTAAGAGTGTGTGCTGCTCTTACAGAGAACCCAGGTTCAGTTCCCAGCACCCACACTGGGCAGCTTACAACCACCTGTAACTCCAGCTCCAGGGGATCTGACACCCTCACCTGGCCTCCACTGGAACCCACATGCGGCATACTCTCACATAGATACACAAATAAAAATTTAAAAAACAGATAACAAAAGCAAAAATAGATAAAGGGGGCTAGAGCCAACTGTGATGTTTCTGCACAGCAAAGGAAGCCATCAGTACAGTGAAGACACAACTGAAGATAGGGCCAAATATTTGCAAACTATCCCAATAAGGGGTTAACATTCAAGCCCATAAGTTATTCGGAACACAAAAAACAAGACCCAGAGAAAGAGTAGAACAAAGAAGCATTGATTTTTTTAAAAATCCACAGTGCCAGTAATTATATACATCACCTAAACAGTCTTATAAAAGAAAAAAAGTGATGCCTGACTCTGTAAAACAAAAAACGAAAACTGTGGTTTGAATGAAAATGGCCCCATAGGCTCCCATAATTGAATGCTTGGACACCAGTTCATGGAACTATTTGGGAAGGATTAGGAGGTGTGGCTTTGTTGGAGGAGGTGTGTCACTGGGGGTGGGCTTTGAGGTTTCAAAAGCCCACGCCATTCCCGATGTCGCTTTCTCTCTGGCTTGTGTTTATAGATCAGGTGTGAGCTCTCAGCTACTGTCCCAGTGCCATGCCTGCTTGTTTGTTGCCATGTTCCCCAACATGATGACCATGGACTCTAGCCCTCCAGAACTGTGAACCCTAAATTTAATACTTTCTTGTATAAGTAGCCTAGGTCATGGTGTTTTTAGTAGAACATTAACTAAGACAATGTTTCGTTATTATTATGGCTTGTTTTTATTATCAAGCAGATTGGGTTTGGTCTATTTATGTATTTATTATTTATTTATTTTATACACATGGATGTTTTGCTTGAATGTATGACTGTGTATTACCTGTGTGTCTGGTGCCCGTGGAGAACAGAAGAGGGTGTCAGTTGTGAGTCACCATGTGGGTTTTAGGAACTAAAACGGAGTCCTCAGCAAGAGCAGCAATGTTCTTAGCCGTCTCTCCAGTCCTGCCAACAACTTATAAAAGATACTTTTTTAAAGATTTACTTATTTATTATGTATGCATATATGCCTGGAGGCCAGAAGAGGACACCAGATCTCATTACAGATGGTTGTGAGCCACCTTGTGGTGGCTGGGAATTGAATTCAGGAACTCTGGTAGAGCAGTCAGTGTTCTTAACTGCTGAGCCATCTTTTTTTTTTAAAAAAAAAAAAAAAAAAAAGGAGATACTTTCTAAAACAAAGATTTAGACAAGCAGGAGGACAGAGGCAGGGGAGAGAATGATGGGTGACTTCTAATCAAAGGAGAGCCTGAGCGGCAGCTGTCACATTAGATCAAACAGACCTTCTCAAACAAAGCTTTACTGGAACCAAAATGGACTCCTTCACAGAGGGCTGCAGCATTTCCAACTTGTAATTACCTTTATGTTGCTGTGATTCAACACCAGGACCCAAGTCATCTGAAGGAAGAGCTTGTTTGGATTTAAAATTTCAGAGGGAGAGTCCATCATGCTGAAAGGGTGTGTCAGCAAGGGGCAAGCATGGGAGATCACATCTTCAACTACAACAGGGAACTGAGAGAGAGAACTGGCGGTGGGATGAGGCTGTGACATCTCAGATCAGCCGCCAGTGATGATGTAATTCCTCCAGGAAGGCTGAACTTCCCCTATGACCTCCTCAGACAGCACCACCAACAGGGGACCATGAGTTCAGATACATAAACTGTGGGGGAAAGTTCTCACTCAAACTATCACAATGGCAATGTTTCCCCACAAAAGGAAAACTGACAGATTTTTTTAAAAGGGAAAACACACCTCTTGGACTTGACTATAGCAGAACACTTCCTGGAAAGACAATCTCTATTCATCCCAGAGAGAGGGCACCAACAGTCAAAAAAAGGGCTCCATCTAAGTTGAAATAGGCAAATCAATGAGTTTATTTAGATTATTCACAGGACGTGGGTGACTCAGAGGTAAGTATATCACCAACAAGTCCTACTCTCAACATGGGCTACCAGGAAAAGCTATATCATTGGAGAGTGTAATCTACCCCTAGTGCACCCCCAGTCCATCATTACTAGCTGGAAACTAGCACCCCAAGACTTTGGGCAGCTGGATCAGTAGCGAGTGTGATTGGATCTCAGCTGATGTCCCTTGATGCTCCCTGTTCCTTCCACAGGGAAGCCTCATCTCTGTAGCCACAGACCAGGCTGTCAACCTATCATTCTGTTTATTTCGTTGTCATGCTATGACCAAGGTCTTCTGTAAGTCACGACATCCAGTCAGCAAGACAGTCAGTGGCCATGTCACACCCAGGCAAAATAGCTACACTACTGTGACAGATTGAGGGCATCACTAAATCAGCGGGGACATGGGAAATGTGAATAACACAGTTAGTAAGTGTACACATTCCTTATAGTGCAAAAGACAGTGGTTTGAAAGTGGACTGGACACTGGGCTAAAGCGAGTCTCCAGAACTCTGCAAGCCTTGGCAAATCCCAGGTCAGTTCCTGTGACCGCAGAGGGAAAACTAGAAATACACTGCTGGGAGATGAAGAAAAACAAACTGACTAGGGTTCAAGTCTCACAGCAGAAACCGGAACTTGCTTATCCTAGATTGTAGTAAAGAATCTTCTTTACTGCACAGTGTACATTGGGGATGGAGAGACAGTGGTTATGAGCACTGGTTGCTCGTCCCAAAGTCTCAAGTTCAATTCCCATAGTCACATGGAGGCTGCCAAGAGTCTGTAACACAAGTTCCATGGGATCCATGGGTACTGCACACATGGGATACACATACATACAAAGACACATACACATAAATAAAAATAAATGAATAAAAATATTTTTAGAAAAAAATATCACGTGTCAAATCTGAGAAATAAAGCTAAAACAACGTGTATATAAAGAAATTTCAAGTGCTAAACAATTATTTTGGAAAAGCTGAGAATGTGTGAACTTATCTAAAAATATGCAAGAGAGAAACAGGCTAAGGCAAAGCCATGAAAACAAATAATAAAGAATGAGGACAAAAACACCCAGAGAACACAGACAACCCAAGCCACTTCACAGGGGAGAAACTGAACTGCCTCATTTAAAAAATATTAATCACAAATGAAAGGAAAATATGACAAATTAAAAATATTAGAGACAAGTTAGGTGACAGTGGCAGGAGAATTGACACAGTTCAAGGCCAGCCTCAGCTACATTGTGTCAAGGCCAGCCTCAGCTACATTGTGTCAAGATGAGTCTTAGCTACATTGTGTCAAGGCCAGCCTCAGCTACATTGTATCAAGATGAGTCTTAGCTACATTGTGTCAAGGCCAGCCTCAGCTACATTGTATCAAGATGAGTCTTAGCTACATTGTGTCAAGGCCAGCCCCAGCTACATGTGTCAAGGCCAGCCTCAGCTACATTGTATCAAGATGAGTCTTAGCTACATTGTGTCAAGGCCAGCCTCAGCTACATTGTATCAAGATGAGTCTTAGCTACATTGTGTTAAGGCCAGCCTCAGCTACATTGTGTCAAGGCCAGCCTCAACAACATTTTGGGTTCCAGATCTGCTAGAGCTACATGTAGAGTAAGACTTTGTCTCAGAAAACATCTCCAAAGACAGATGCTGTACTGCACTTGCAGAGGACACTATTTAGGTACCCAGCACCCACTTTGGATGGCTCACAACCATCTGTAACTCCAGGTCCAGAGAATTCTCTTCTATTGGCTTCTTGGGCACCTGTACACCCACAGGGCAGATATATACATGTAGAAACATAATGCATGCCTTTAATAAAAATAAATCAACTAAGTCCCTCCAAATTATAAACATACTTCCATGTGCATCCATAAATTAATGATTAATAGGAGACTATGGCATAAATGCATAGAAATTCTATTTCAGATATTTAAATTTTTTAAATTAATTGCCAAATTCCTAGGAAAGTGCCTTCCAACACAATAATAGAAAATATGAATAGTCCTAAGTTGAAGTCACGATTTAGCATCTTCTGCCCAGTGAAACACTAGCCTCAGAAAATGTCATCCATTAAACATCTAACAAAGACTAGCTAGGATTTGTGAAAGTCTGTTTGACTGCAGTGGCTAGCCGTATCAACCTGATGGGATTCGGAGTCACCTGGGAGACACACCTACGGGTATGTTTGTGATGGTGCTTTCAGAGATTAACAGAGAAGAGAAAGCTCACCCTCAAAGAGGATGACACCTTCCAAGGAGCAACCCAGATCTAGAGGTCCGAGGAAAAGGCAGTGTCACTTCTTCCCAGGGGTGTTCAGCAAATGTCACCACTGCTGCTGCTCCTGTCACTGCTGCCACTACTGCCACTGTCACCATCCTCTGCTAACACCAGTTTCTTTGGTCTTCTAACGCAGGCTTCAATACCAGTGACTCTCCAGGGAGAGCCAAGTCATCAGTGCCAGACTAGGACAGATAAGGCACCCACCTTCATGAACTGAGCAGCTACCAGACTGTGGGCTGAATGCAGTTGGCCATTCCTGAACTATCTAGACTGTCCATACGAGGCCTTCTCGTAAATTCCCTTTTTTGTTTTGCTTGTTTGTTTGCTGTTTGATTGAGACAGGGTTCCACTATGTAGCTCTGGCTGTTCTGAAATTCACTATGTAGCCCAGGCTGGCCTTCAACATAGAGATCCACCATTTCTGCCTCCTGAGTGCTGGGATTAAAGGTGTGAGTGACTGTTAATTCCCTTTAATTATACGTACATACAGAGAGAAGTAATTATAGATATTTAAATCCTATTAATTCTGTTCCTCTAGAGAACCTTGCTGTCCTGGTTGCCAACTTGACAAATCCTAGCATTACCCAAGAAGAGAGTCTCAATTTAGGTAATACCTAGATCATACTGGCCTGTGGGGGTGATTATCTTGATTGTTAATTAACATAGGAGGGCCCAACCCACAGTGGGAAGCGCCATTCCCTAGACAGGTGGTGCTGAGCTGTATAAAAAGCTATCTAAGTACAACCTGTTAGCAAGTCATCAAGCAGCGTTCTTCCCTGGTTTCTGCTGCACTTCCTGGGCTGTGAGTCCGTTCCTGCTGAATGCGGTGCTACATGGAATAGCTGGTAGGTCCGCCTTCAGGTTCCAGCCTTCGATTTCTTCCCTCAGTGATGGATTGTGCCTGGAACTGTAAGCCAAATAAATCTTGTCTCCCCCTAAGTTTCTTTTGGTCATGGAGCTTGTGACAGCAACATAATGAAGCTAGAAGTCCTGCCTAGCACATCAGAGATCAGACAGTGAGGGGCACTATGGAGCTTGCGGGAAAGGACAGTGTAGCCTGGCACCCACCCTGACAAAGACAGAACGAGAAATAAAAGGCAGGACCAATCTCACTCAGGCAATCCATCGACTCGAGCAACATGGGAAGAGCTGACACCTCACGGCCAAGTTCATTCTTGAAGCACAAGGCCAGCTTAGCACAGAAAAGTAATGTTATTGACAGCATTAATAAGCTAAAGGAGGCACTCAGGCAAGCATCTGTTAGTTTCTTTGCACATTCTCTCCAAGTGTTTGATGAAAGTCAACAGCCAGCCTCTTGCCTGAAGCGAGAGCATTCGCTTTAGTTATCTGTCCAATCCCAGATGACCATGAAGATGCAAACCTCCGCAAGCCCAGATCAAATACACAGCCCAGAAACAGCTGTGGGGCTCTTCCAGGAGCTGGCAAAGAACCCAGCACTGGAGGGCCCATCACGCTGGCAAGGGGGAAGTGTGGAGTGTGAGCTGGCTGTCTGCTGGCCTTCCTCCTCAAGGCAGTTGGCCACTGTGACACATAGCTCAAGAAAAGACCAGGACAGAAGCAGCAGTGAGAGACTGAATACTTAAACAGCATTTTTTTAAAAGTCTCAACAATGTGAGACAATGAAGAGTTGGTGTGGTTGTTTGAAAGACAATGGCAGCCAAAAGGAAGTGGCACTATTAGGAGATGTGATGTAGGTGGAGTGGGTGTGGTCTTGTTGAAGGAAGTGTGTTACTGTGGGGTGGGCTTTAAGGTCTCTTTTCTCCAACTTCCCAAAGTGTGGCAATCAGTCAACTTCCTGTTGCCTGCAAGATGCAGCACTCTCAGCTCCAGCACCACATCTGCCTGCACACCGCCATGCTCCCCACCATGATGATAATGGACTGAACCTCTGAAACTGTAAGCGAGCCACACCTAGGAGTTACTGTGGTCATGGTGTCTCTGAGCAGCAATAGAAACCTAACTAAGACAGCTGGGAAGATTGCTCAGTAAATAAAACCACTGTCAAACAAGCATATATACTTGAGTTCAGACACCCACCACCCAGACGAAAGCAAGGCAAGGAGGCAGATGACTGAGATCCCTGTGCTGAAGGGGTGGAATCAGCAGATTCTTGCAGCTCCCTGCCTACCTCTTCTCTGAATTGGTGAACTCCATGTTCAGTGATAAAGACAGTCTTGAAAAAAGAAGGAGGAGGAGAAGGAGCAGGAAGAAGAGGAGGAGGAGGAGAAGAAGAAAGAAGGAGGAGGAGGAGGAGAGGGATTGCTCTGTGGTTAAAAGCACTGACTTCTCTTGCAGAGGACCTGAGTCCCCAGCACCTGCATGGTGGCTCAAGACTGTCTATAAGCAGTCTATGGGTTTCTGTTACTTTCTTGCTGTCATTGCACGGCACACAGTGTATGTATATGCATACATGCAAAATGAATAAGTATTCAAAATAAAAACAAATCTTGAAAAAGAATAAGTAAAAATAAATGAGCATTTGAGGAAGCCGCTCATCCCTCTGGCTATATGAGCATGCACACATGTGGATACTGCACAGGAGAAAGAAGAAAGGAAGGAAACAAGGAGACAGCAATGGAAGGGTGGATAAAGTTGGAGTTCCGGGTGCACTAAGGAAAGCTTCAGGGAAAGCCTGAAGAAGACACCGAGGACTACAGAGGGAACCACAAGTCCGGTCTTCAGGTAGCAGACACCAGGTTTGGGAAAAGGCAGTCCTTCCCTGCATGAAAACCATCTGCCGCTACTGTAAACTTCCGAAAGGGGGCTGGAAACAGTGCAGCCCCAGCCAGAGCCTTGACACATTGTCATCCACAAGGTCTGGCACCGAGTCAAATATTTCCAGTCGACCTGAGAGACAGATCAAGAGGAAATGAAATGAGTGAAGGAAAGAGGCCTGTGGGAACCGCAGATATTAAAGCCATCGGATGTAGCATCTTAAGTTCTTGTCAGTGTGACAAGAAACCCGAGGTAAACAGCATGACAGAAGAGAAGATCTGTCGCCACTCATGTCTTCGGAGGTTTCAGTCCATGGGCGCTGGGCTCTGTAGCTTCTGGGCCCATGCACAATGAATCAGGATGTTGTGGAAGGAAGCTGCTCCCTCTGGAGTAGGTAGGAAGGACTGGGGAGGAGGAAGAGAGGGGGAGATGGATTCTTCAAAGGCTCGCCCACAGTGAATGGTCTACAATTAGGCCCCACCTTCTACTTCCCATCACCTCTCAGTAATGCCATCAAAGTGGTCCTTTAGCCCTCCTAAAACAGTCACTTCCCCCTTCCTCCAGATATTGCCCTGGGGACCAATCCTTGACACCCAAGCCTTCGTGGGGGATATATCCAACTTATACCATGTGGCCTTCAAATAATTCTGATAAAGATACTCAAGAGAGGTGGCATTGATGAGCAAATTGAGAAGAGGAATACATATGAACTCAAGTTGACGACATATTAGTATAGGAAGGTGAAATAATACAAGACTGAGCACAAAAGTGGAATAGACACAACCAAGAGAAGAATTCATGGTTTTAAAAAGTGAGTTGAGTGAATTCCAGGAGGAGAATCATGAATTCCAAGCCAGGCTTAGCTGCATAGACATAGCTGTCTCAAAAATAAACTAATCAAATAAAAAATCTTAAAAGGTGGTAAGATTGGGGACATAGCACTGTTACTCAACACAATTCAGGATGTTCTAGAAGGCCATGATCAAGAAAAACAGAAAAAAACACAGATGGTAAATTATTGTCTTTACAGGAAACCAAAATGAATTTGTAAAAATCTAAACTTAAACACGGCCAGAAAATTCCTACCAAATGCACGCAGAACCTGAGTGCATTTATATACATGAAAATCTAAGTCACAAATAGAGTACCATTTACCCAACGGGTAAGATACTTGCACCTAAACTTAACAAAATATGTAAAGGGTTAATACAGGGCTGGAACTGCAGGTGGTTGTGAGCCAGCATGTGTGCCTGGAATCAAGCCCGAGTCCTCTGGGAAAACAAGGGCTCTTAACCACTAAGCTATCTCTTCGGCACTCTGTGCAGGTTTGGGGAGTCAGACAGCTTCATTTCTCAGGGCATATGGAAGGACACAGGTAATGGAAAGGCAGAAACTGGATCCTATCCCAGGTAAAACCATGGGGAAGGATAAAGTGCAGAGTCAAAGCACAACACAGATTGACGGCCAGGGCCAGAATGACCCGCTGACAACGTTCCTCTGCAGAAGGATGCTGCTCACAGAAGATGCTGCAGGACTGGACACTCGTGGGCCAGAGAACCAACTCACAAAAGATATCTTCTGACTTCCTATGTGCTATGGCATGTGTATGCACATGCTCACACATATGCATGCACACACACACAACCACACAAACACAACATAAAAGAGCACATGCAAATTGTTAAAGGTCTGACTTTGATCTTAGGTTCACACCTTTGCCCTCAAAAATTAACTCAAGATCACAGATTTAAGTGTAAAATATAAAATTATGAAAAATTCAGGCAACAAATATAGATCATCTTCCAGCCCGTGGGCAGTTTCCTAGCAGTTTCAAGAGCATAGGGAAGGAAAAATTGATTTAAAAAAGCAGCCTTAATCACAATTAAAATGGTTACCCTTTGAACAATATTTTACCCAATCAACACTTGGCCGGGGCCAGGTACCCGGCACGTTCCATGAGGCCGAATGAATAAAGATAAGTATGTTGTTCTTCATAAAACAGAACTAACAGTCCGTCTCACTGAGATCAAAGAAATGGCAACAACTTTTTTTTTTTCAGTGCTCATGTATGATCATAAAATCAAGCCATTTACAAAGTAAATACAGAGAGGAACTCGAGGAATCTGAAGAAGCCGGCTTCAAGGGATTGCAAGGGAAAGGGCCTGTGATTAACCCGGACGCAACAGAGGCTTCTCCCCAAACTCAGGAAAGGGCACAGGCAGCAGCACTTCACCAAGCCCACGTGTGTGTTCTGGGCTGCAGGGTTTGATGCCGCAGAGTCGCCGTGATGTGTGGATGGTTTAACTGGCTTCCCACAGCGGCTAGAGATAGCTCAGTGGTTCCCAGCACCCCATAGTGGTTCACAACCATCCATAACTCCAGTTTCAGGAGATCTGATGTCCTCATCTAACCTCCATAGGCACCAGGCAGTAACATGTGCGCACACATAATGCAGACAAATGTTCGTGCACCTAAAATAAGATAAATAAATCTAAAACTTTAAAAAAAAAAAAGAACATTTAGCTGGGCAGTGGTGGTGCACACCTTTAATTCCAGCACTCTGGAGGCAGAAGCAGGTGAATCTCTGTGAGTTCGAGGCCAGCCGGGTCTACAGAGTGAGTTTCAGGACAGCTAAGGATACACTGAGAAACCCTGTCTTGGAGCCGGGCGGTGGTGGCGCACGCCTTTAATCCCAGCACTCGGGAGGCAGAGGCAGGCAGATCTCTGTGAGTTCGAGACCAGCCTGGTCTACAGAGCTAGTTCCAGGACAGGCTCCAAAACCACAGATAAACCCTGTCTTGAAAAACCACAATATTAAAAAAAAAAGGAACAATCAGGGAAAATACTAGATTTCACAACTGTAGCATAGTTGTTTCATACAAAACTGATAAAGAACTCTTGCTTGAGGAGTGTGGCAGTGTATGCCTTTAAGCACTCTGATGGCAGAGACAGGCAAATCTCTGTGAGTTCAAGGCCAGCCTGGTCCCCAGAAAGAGTTCCAAGACATCCAAGGCTACCTGGTGAGATCCTGTCTCAAAAAACAACAAAAAGCAATTCCGTTTCTTTATACTAACTAAAATTAAATAAAAGTGAAAAATTTAAGGTTATAACTTAAGATAGAATATATATGTACATATATACACATGTATGCATACATATACATCATATACATATACATACACATGTATACATAATAGTTCCTGGGGAAAATTCGGCAAAATAAGCTCTGAGCATTTATGAAGAAGGCAATAAAAAACATTTGATGCAGTGTGGAGAGATGGGGAGAGTATCTCGACACCCAAGCCACACTCCACAGATGCCTCCCACCTCCCCCATTCACGCCACGGCCTGTAGTTTCATTATTAACTCAGAGGTGCTCTTGGATGGCTTTAGTGTGAATGGGCTTGACAATTTTGGCAGAGGCCAAGAAAAGAAAGATTGTCCAAAAATTGCTAAGAAGCATTTCGAAGCCTTGACAGTTACTGGATGCCCAGAGGATGCCCCAGTCTGTAGCACATCCAAGAATTCCATCCAGTGAGCTGGGCTAGAGAAAGAGACACATGCAACACAACTGCCTAGAAACACAACTGCCATCATTCAGTAGATACGACTGTGTGTGTAGAAAGGGAGACATTTGAATTCTATGAGATTACTGAGTAAAGGCCAAAGGCAACAAGCAAAACCTAATTGGTTTTCTATATAGCAGCAACAAATATTTGAGAAGTCTTTTAAATACCATTTAAAAGTCACTACAAAAATGTATTGAAGCACTTGGCTCAGTGCCACAGAGTGCTGCTGAGGGAAACTGAGGATCTGAGCAATGGAGGCTAGTCCCCATTCAGGGATGGGAAGGACTTAAAGCTGTAAACTTATCAAAGCTTAGGGGTTGAGGGGTTAGCTTGGTCCCCCATTGACTGAGGTTTCTGTCCCACCTGGTCCTGCAGTCGTTCAGTCACAAAGAAAACACACAGAGGTCTACATTAATTATAAACTGGTTGGTCTAGTAACTCAGGCTTCTTATTGATTAATTCTTACATCTTTCATTAACCCATTATTCTTGTCTGTGTTAGCCACGTGGCTTGGTACCTTTTTCAACAAGTCAGTCACATCTTGAGTCCTCTGCATCTGGGTGACAACTGCAGACTGACTCTTTCCTCCTCCCAGAATTCTCTTGTTCTCATTGCCCCGCTTCTACTTCCTGCCTGGTCACCCTGCCTATACTTCCTGCCTGGCTACTGGCCAATCAGCATTTTATTAAGCAAGTACAAGGAACAAATATTTACAGGGTAAAACCACTGTCCCACAGCAGTCCCCAGCTCTGCAAAAACAAAGGGAAAATGTATATATTTTTCTCTCCAAATTGATCCGTTTCACGTTACAGCATGTTTCATGGAACTTGATTGACAGGTTCTAAATTACATGTGGAAATGCAAAGAGTCAAAGAACACCAGGGCCTGAAGATGAGGACAGAACTGGGGTCCTGTTACCTAAGATGGAAATTGTTAGGGGTCGTGATGAGTAAGTTGATAGGCCTGGGTTCAGGAAGAGATGGGCAAGCCCTGGGATCCCAGAAACTATATGTACACATGAACACACAAGCATATACACATGCATATACATAAATGCAATATGTACATATATTTGTGCATATATATATATACATATGTACACATACACACACTCATATATACACACATACATGCACATTTATACCCTCTCAGGTACACACACTTTTACACATGCATACATACATTCATACTCTTTCAGATACACACACACTCATACATATGCACATATGCACACCATGCATACTCATACTCAGACACACAGACGTACATACTATCACACATGAACTATCATGTCACTGAGAACAATCAGTTTCAGAGCTGGTGGGTCAGTTTGTGTTCACAATTTGAGAGATATAGTCCACCATACCAGGAAGGCTGGTGGCTGGAGCTTGAAGCACTTGGCCACATTATATCTGCCATCAATAAGCAGAGTGCAGATGGGAAGTGGGGTTGGGCTTCAAGTCTTGCTCCCTCCACAGTGAGTCACTTCTCCAGTGAGGCTACTAAAGGTTCCACAACCTTCCAAAATAGTGCCTATTTCTGGGAACTAAGTGTTCAAATGCATGAGCCTGTGGAGGCATTTCACAACACAAACACAGATGATGGGGGAGAGTCTTCTGGCTTGTGTTAATTTCATTGGTTAAATAAAGAGACTGCCTTGGCCCTTTAATAGGACATAAAATTAGGTAGGTGGAGTAAACAGAACAGAAGGCTGGGAGAAAGAAGCTGAGTCAAGGAGTCACCATGACTCTCCCACTCCAGACAGACGCAGGTTAAGATCTTTCCTGGTAAGCCAGCTCGTGGAGCTACACAGATTATTAGAAATGGGTTAGATCGATATGTAAGAGCTAGCCAATAAGAAACTGGAACTAATGGGCCAGGCAGTGTTTAAAAGAATACAGTTTCCATGTAATTGTTTCGGGTAAAGCTAGCCGTGCAGGCAGCCGGGTGCCGGGGACACAGCCCACCGCTCTTAATACTACACACAGGTGCACACACACATAGGCACACATACATAGCAAGTCTCTCTCATACATACACAAAGTTGATATGGGATTCTCCTTTGTATGCTTTGAATAAACCATTGGTTAATAAAGAAACTGTCTAGGCCTGTGATAAGGCAAAAGAGTAGAACTAGGCAGGGAAAACTAAACTGAATGCTGGGAGAAAGAAGGCAGAATAAGTGCAAAGCCATGTAGCCCCACCAGGGACAGATGCCGGAACTTTACTCGGTAAGCCACAGCCTCGTGGTGATACACAAATTAATGGAGATGGGTTAATTTAAGATGAGTTAGCCAGAAATACGCTTAAGTTGTTGTCCAAACAGTACTGTAAATAATATGGTTTCTGTGTGATTATTTTGGGGCTGAACAGCCAGAAACAAACAAGCAGCCTCCTACTACACAAAGTAATCAAATTTACAACAGTGGTCTGCCTCTCAATAGAGGAAAAATCTTTTCCAATACAATGGCATTGTGTTGACTGATTGTCCCCTTCTCCACACACCCAGGTACAGAAATCCATTTAAAGTGGGTCCTAATAGAACAAGAGAATAAAAGCATGAAAACTTCCAAAACAAAACGGAAAATGGTTTCATTGCCTTTAGACTAGGACAGACAAACAGACAGACAGACACACACACACAAAAGCAATAATCCCACAATTAAAGTTTGGTGTACAGAACTTCAGTCAAATTAAGAACTTATTTGTCAGAAGAGTGGGAGGGCAAGAGACAGATAAAGAGAACTTTCAAAACATAGACCCCGAGTCACTGGCTCTACAGCACATAATGGATCTCACAAGTCAATAAGAACAGTGTAAATAGCTCAATTTTTTAATTATCAAGAAACCAAACAGACACTAAGCATCAGAAGACATGCATGTGGTCAGCTTACACACAAAGGTGTTCTGCCCTATCAGCCCAAGACATGCAAATGGTCAATTGACACACAAAAGTGTTCAGCACTTCTAGCCCAGGGAATGCAAATCAAGGCAAGGGAGCTATTCCTACACAGCTAACAGAAAGACTAAAGCTGAGCAGATAACAGTAAGTGCTAACAGAAGGCTGGAAATCATTTGTAGGGGTGCTAACACTTGGGTTTTTCTGAATTACACTGTCATCTATAAAGTTCACACTTGAGAACTGCACACCAAGTTACAAAATGAATCACAAAAGCCTTCACAATGTTTAATTATAATAAGTTAATGATGTTGTGTTGGACTTCATTCATAGCTATCTGTGGCCATGCATGGCCCACAGGCCATGGGTTGGACACACCTAAACTTTCATGTTTTGCTGGTTGAGTAAAATAACAACAACATACAAAAATGCTGGAAAACTCTTCAACAATATGCTCCAGAATCCAGCAATTCTACTTGTTGGGTATGTGCCCAACAGAAAAAGTAGGACCACAAGAATATGAGCAGGAATGCCCATGGATACTATATGCATATAAATGTATACTACATATATAAAACCTGCCAACAAGCTGCATGGTAAACAAAGAATAGAATTTAATCACACAGAGAAAACTGCACAGTTGTGAAAAATATAGATGAAGAAATCACATGATATGATGTTGGGCAAAGTGTACATGGTGTATGTTTCTATTACACAAAACTTATAAACAGATTGTCTGTCACCTGACAGTCTAACTGGGACAAAACTTGAAAGATGTAAGCTAGCCAAATTTCCGCACAAGGAAAAGACAGTCTGAACAAGCCAGTGTCTAGTAAGACCTGGTATCAGTAAGTAACAACTTTCTGGAAAAAGAGGTATCAGGCTCTGAGGGGTTCTCTGTTGAATTCTACCAAACATAAAAAGAAAAAGTTGTACCAGTCCTCAACACACTCTTGATGTGGAATGTCCTTCTGTATATGTGTTGCTTTTATTGGTTAACTAATAAAGCTGCTTTGGCCTATAGCAGGACAGAATAAAGCCAGGCAGAAAATCTGAACAGATATAGAGAGTAGGCAGAGTCAAAGAGATGCCATGTAGCTGCTGAAGAAGGCAGATGTTATGTAGCTGTCCAAGAAGCAAGAGGTAACAAACCAAGAACCTTGTGGTAAAATACAATATAATAGAAACAGGTTAATTAAAGATGTAAGAGCTAGCTACGAATATGCCTGAGTCATCGGCCAAGCAGTGCTATAATTAATATAGTTCTGTATGATTATTCAAGTCTGGGTGGCCAGGAACGGAAGAGCAGTCTCCACTTACAAAATGGCGCTGACCATCTGGGGCAGGGATCCACATAAGATCTTTAAAAAGCTTAAGGAAAAAAAGAGGGCTTCTAGACCCTCAAAAGTAGGACACAATTAGAGCTTCTTGGTAGCCACATTTTTTCAGATAAGCTCATTTGTTGGCAGCAAGCAGAAGCACAGTTTCTTTAAGAGAAGGATTCCTGGTTGTGCTGGCAGCACAAATGTCTCTGGCTCTTTCAGGAGATCCTGCTACAGAGCATTTAAATGGGGTTTGTGAGCAAAGTGCTACAAGTTGCTTAATGGTGACATAGACCTTCTGTGTCCTTGGAACTGGGGCAATGAGCATGGTTCACAGAGGCAGTTACCATACCTCCACCATGTTGGATGGGATGGAGCCAACAGGCAGGGCCATGGAGTTGGCCTTAGCCATGCCCACTAAGCATTTTTTTAAAAAGGTGCTCCTAGTCAGAAAATTATTACAGATACACAATAAAGACAGATTCAGACAAAAATAAACCTCTGAATGGGTCACAGTGTGTCCAAGAAATATACATAGGCTTGGGGAAAAAAGGAAAAAGAGTATAGACAAGAGTACAGACAGTCATAGATTAAAGGAGTAAAGATAATAAAATAAAAAAAGTTTTAAAATAAGCCACATAAAGATGGAAAATACACAGAGAGTTGGGATTATGCATATTACTGTGTTTTCTTTAAATTTTTTTATTTCAGAGAGACATTTGAATCTAGGGGCTGCTAAGATAAACCAATATATACATATATTTTTTTAAAGGTATTTTGACTTCAAAATTTGAGTCTAAGGATATGTTACTTTGGAAAAGAGGATCTGCTTTTGTTTCCAGAGAGGATGGGAACCTGTGCATTCTTTCCAGGCTAACGTGGTTTGATGGAACAAGACACCCCCCCCATAGGTCTCCATGAACCCTAAAAATACTTTGTCCAACAAACAGCAAGAAGCAGTTTGGAGAAAACAATGCCCAAACTCCCAAAATATTTGTTTATAAATGTTTGTGTTTATTTAAAGGGAAATATGATATAGAAATGAATACTTTACATTGGCATGGATCTTGGTCTATTGATACAAATTTAAGGTTGATCTGCTATATGTGTATATGTACTTCTGCTCTTGTTTAAGGTATTGTGTTTGTGCAGCTCATTTAAAAATGCAATATATAATTAAAATTACAGATTAATAGTCATTTATAATAATCAAACTAGTAATCATGTTAATTATGTTTTCTAGATATACAGAGATATATTTCATTTAGATGGATAATCTTCAACACTTCAAAGACCTACATTTAAAAGGTTTCAAGAACTTAGACTTTTCTCAAGCAGTACCCATTACTTCAGGGAGATTTATGGGCATTGAAGAAACTCATTATAAAATTTGTCTTCAATGTGACAAGGCTAGCCATTTGTAAAAAAAAAAAATGTCCTTTCCTGAACTGCTTGATGGCATGCTGTTTGAAGTGGACATGTAGGATCCACAGAAAAGTAACTACTAAACTTTCCAAAAGACGGGATGGTCCCTCCAGGTTCCTGCTTCATGAAAGAGTCTGCCAGACATTCTGCGGGACACAGAAGAAAGCAACTGATGAACTTTGTCAATAAAAGGCAGAACAGATCTTCAAATTTCCTTCTTCATGCAAAAGGTCTGTTGAATACTATGGTCCTGTAGGCTGAAGATGGATATCCCAATGTTACAGAAGGACTTTGGGTGACTGTCCAAGAAGCAAGATGTCTCTGTCAATTCTAGAACTTTGGAAGTTGCTTACAATGCACTTCCTGTTTACTTATTATATCTTTCTGGGGTCTTTGAAGAGTTGAAGACAAATAGTTATGGTTTTCCTTAGTTATGATAAAAGATAAATTAGATATGAAACTTTAGACTCATAAAGAAATATTGCAACTATAATTCTTGTTTAATAACTGTTTTGTATATGTAATTTTACTATGCTTAAGTTTAAAAACCTTCCTTTTATTTAGACAGAAAAGGGGAGGTGATGTGCGATTCCCCTCTGTATGCTATGAATATGTTTTATTACCATTGGTTAATAGAGAAGCTGATTTGGTCTATAGCAGGGCAGAATATAGCCAGACTGGAAGAGCTATCGAGAGGGACAGCAAGCAGAATCAAAGAGATGCCATGTAGCTGCTGAAGGAGAAGGACACACCAAAACCTTACCAGTAGGCCACAGTCTTGTGTTGATACACAGATTGATAGAAATGGGTTAGTTTAAGGTGTAAGAGTTAGTTAATAAGAAACCTGAGCTAATAGGCCAAACAGTATTATAATTAATACAGTTTCTGTGTGATTATTCTGGTCTGGGCAGCTGTGAACGAAAGAGCAGTCTCTGCTTACACAGTCTTCCAGGAAAAACACAAGCATGAGAACATCATTCTAGGGTGGCCTTGATGTGACGGTTAATCTTGATTGTCCACATGGCAGTGTTTAAAATCACCATGGAAGCACATCTCTGGTGATGTCTGCAAAGGATTTTCTGGATTGTGTTAGTTGAGATAGGAAGATCCACCATAACTGTGGGCAATCCCACTCAGCGGTACTGGAGCGTGGATTGGATAAGAAGAGAAAGCAGATTTGAACATCAGCGTTTATCGCTCTCTGCTTCCTGATTTCCAATGCAATGTGATCAGATGCCTCACGCCCCCGCTGATGCGGCTTCCCCACTGTGACAGTCTGCACACTCCAACTGTGAGCCCAAATACCCCTTCCTTCCTTAAGCTGCTTTGCCAGGTTCTAGGTCCAGCAGTAAGACCAGTAAATATTGCATGTAGTGACTTTCATCTGGCAGCTTAACTAGACCAAAGGTAAAGAGTTCTCAGCAAATTTCCCAGATACTCCACAACATCAAGGGAAGCTTGGGTAACTGGTCTAAACCAACCTGTTCTCACCTCAGTGTCTGAATCCATTCACCCAGCCCAGACGGGGCAGGGTCCTTGCATGACCGCGTGAACAACTTCACATGCAACAAAAGCAACTCTACCTACACGGAGGTGCTGTGAACCCGTGGGAAGACTAGGATACACCGTACTCCACCCTCAGCTTAGCTATAGACTTAGCACCCTTCCTGTCCAAACATGTATTGGGTGTGGTTGACAGCCACATACATTCTAACATGTTCATGGAAAAGAAAATGACTTTTTCAAAAGCCAAAAAGAACCATAAGCTCAAGTGATTCTAAAATTGAGCAGAATAAGAGGAAGCATTCTCTCCACTGATAAGAGTCATTCATAGCTGAGGTCAAGACGGTGTGGCATGGCCTGCGGGGAACAAGTACACTCCCGGATGAATGAGCCTTCATGATATGAGCATGGCCCTGTCAAAGAACCCAACACCTCAGGCCTATGGGAATGGCAAGGCCTTCCCTGGGTCAGGTTCAAGGGAATGACAAGGCCTTTGCCCGATCTGGTTCTGATGTCCACAGTGTGTGCAGAAATTATCAACCACAGCTTCCTCTCCCAGGATGGCTGCAGCCTGAGACTGTTCCTGCTACTAAGTTAGTGAACCCCTCCTCCTTCAGCTGTATATAATAAAGAGCTGAGCCCAGCTTTTCTCTGTGTGTGTCTGTGATTTCTTCATTCCCTGTGGGCCCAGTCATGTCAACCCCAAAGCAATGCAGATCTCAATGGTTGGCCAAGAGACAGATACACAGGTCTTTGGATCACAAGAGAACCCAGAACTCACAAGCAAAGCTTCAAAAGCAATTTGAGGGTCTGGAGAGGTGGCTCAGTTGCTGAAGTGTTTGTTTCAAAAACATGAGGCCCCAAGTCTGACCCCTAGGACCAAATAAAGGGCAGATGTGACTCTAAACACCCATAACTCCTGGCTGGGGAGGCAGAGAGAGGAGGATTCCTGAAGCTGGATGGGCAACTAGTCTTGACAAACCCATGAGTTCTAGGTTCAGTGAGAGACCCTGCCTTGAAAAAGTCAGAGTATTATTAATGGGGGACACTCAACATCAGCCTCTGGCCAGTACACATACACACACACACAACACACACACAACACACACACACACAACACACACACAGGGGAGAGACAGAGACAGAGAGAAAGAGACAGAGACAGAGAGGCAGGGCGAAAGAGGCAGAGAGGCAGACAGAGAGCCTGCACTTTGAGGAAGGAAGCATAGTATTTGTAATAATTAATGTGGAAGAGACTGGTCACCCACAGGCACAACAGTGACCATGTTAAGTATAAAATATAAACTATAAGAATTTTAGAAGAAAAAGGCTAAGAGAAATCTTCAGGACTTAGGTCAGAATCTTTGGATGCTTCAATTTAGATGAAGACAAGTTAGAGAGAATAGAAAATATTGCTCTCTCACTCACTCTCTCTCTCTCTCTCTCTCTCTCTCTCTCTCTCTCTCTCTCTCTCACACACACACACACACACACACACACACACACACACACACACACACACGGAGGCCAGAGGTTGACATCTGTCTTCCTCATTCGCTCTCCACTTTATTTTCTTTTTTTTTTTTTTTTTTTGGTTTTTCGAGACAGGGTTTCTCTGTGGTTTTGGAGCCTGTCCTGGAACTAGCTCTTGTAGACCAGGCTGGTCTCGAACTCACAGAGATCCGCCTGCCTCTGCCTCCCAAGTGCTGGGATTAAAGGCGTGCGCCACCACCGCCCGGCTCCACTTTATTTTCTGAGACCGGGTCTATCACTGAAATTGGAGTCACCAACTCAGCTAGACTTGCAGGCCAGCGAGCCCCAGGGACCCTCTTGTCTCTGCTTCCCTGGGGCTAGGATTACAAACATGGATCATTCGCCCTGATTATTTTGCATGGGACTTGGAACTCAGGGCCTCACTCACCCTTGCACAGCAAGCATGCTATCAGCTCAACCACCTTCCCAACCCAACAAATCACAAATTTGACAAAGGACAAGTATTTATAATACAAAAAGAATTCTCAAAACTCAAATTAAAAAGGAATGCATTTATAAAACGAGCAAGAAGATGAGCAGACATTTCTCCAAAGGGGTTAGGCAGATGGTAAATAGACCCATGAAAAGATGGCCAGTGTCACCAGTCAAGAGGGAAGCACAAATTAAAGCCACAGTGAGCTACCGCACCAAGCCTAACAAGGCAAATAAAAGGAAAAATAAAAACCGAACCGAAGGCTGTCAAGGGTGAGAGAAATTGCACAACTCACATCCTGCCGGAGAGACGGCAAAGGCTATAAGCACTCTGAAAAGCAGGCAGGCAGCTTTTTGTAAAACAAAACCCACAACAATATTCCCCATCAATTGGACTCTTGGGCATTTATCCCAGAGACATGAAAACACGTTCACTCAAAACTTAAACAAAAATGTTCCCGGCAGCTTCAGGTGTCCTGTCTCCAAACAGGAACCAGGTGCCCTTCTGTGGATGAGCAACTAACAATCCCACCACGGAAAATGCAGCGTTGAGAGGAGCCATAGACAGGCAAGCTGTTTGGACGAATCCCACAGGGACAGGACTGGGTGGAAAGGAGGATTCTGAAGGTCGTATCTGCAAAAAGCCTTTTATAGACCATCCCAGAAGAACAAGCCAGAGACACCTGGCAGAGGAGTGAAGATCAGGGCTGAACAGAGCTGGCACTGGGGAGTAATAGAAGTGGTGGTGGCCAGAAAGTGTCCCCCACCAGATGTCACATGAAGACAGATGCCCTGCAGCCGGATATAACAGAAGTCAGTCAGCATCATGGTTCTAGAACTAGTCCCCCCTGGTAGAGTCCCCGGATCTCTGACCACTCCCTCCGGCTGCACACAGATCTAAAATCGATGGGCATCATATACCCCGGTGGCCTCTGGCACCGCAGTCTCCACACCCAGTCTGTGTGGTTTCTGCAGCTGGGGAGGGCAGGGGCCTCGTGTGGTTACTGCTTTTGTAATATACGCATCACTGAAAGCTAGGAGGGCGGCTGTGAAAGCGCCAGGGCCCTGTGTGTTCTGTCGGTTTCACTGCTAATATAAATCTGCTTGGCTGTGACAGACACGGGGCTGTTCTGGCAGAGAGAAAATATCCGCCTGGCCTGGCCTTTTCTTGCGGACAGAGTTAAATGCTCTCTGGGGCTGCCTGAGGCAGGAAGAAGGGCGGAACTTCCGGGAGGCTTCAAAGTGACTTGGCTTTATTCCTTTCCCTTTCCAGGAGCTGGCCTGAGATGCCGTCTCCTCTCAGAGTGGGGAGTCACCCTGCATGCTCCCCGGTGCCGGGGGCTAAAGGGTGAAGAGGTTTGGGAAGGTTGGGAATGCAGCGACATGGCTTGCTACAGCATGCGGAAACCTTAAGAGCACAGGCACAAGTTACTTTTCATCTACAACAAGGGTAGCCACATGATGGCGGGAGACAGGCGGCAATGGCCAAGATTAGGTCCTGCTTTGCCTGTGCAGCTGGAGGAAGGGCTTTTTCAAATGTGAGCTGTAGGGTCAGTGGGAGTGGATTAGGAAAAGTCAGAGCCCTGTTTCACAGCTGGTGAGACAGAAAATATCACAGCGGCTCAGTCTGCAAAGAGCTGAGTCCCTCCAAGAACAACACAGAATTCCCATGCTGTCCAGCACACCAATCCAAGGATGCACCTAGGGGAAATGACAGCATCTGTCCACACTACAATCCCAGTGTGCACAGGGCCACCTTCATAATAACCCAAGGATGCTGGGGAGACAGCTCAGCCATCTCTTGCCCCTGTTGCAGAGGATTGGATTTGGTTCTCGGTATACACATTAGATGGCTCACAACCGTCTATCACTGGATCCCAGGTGTGTAGACGTCTTCTCTTGTCTCTGTGGGTACTGCATGCACATGGTACACATTCATGTGTAAGCAGGCAAACACACACTTACACACACGAATACAATTTAAAACCATCATAATAACCATGGGAACACAGCCAGTGTCTTTGCGCAGGTAGACAGGTAAGCAAAGGCAGCCTCCACGGGTAGGAGGATAGTGTGTGGTGCACCTCAAAGCCTGTGTTGAGCGAAAGATCCAGGCCTCCAAGGCCATTCACTTGATGCGTGCAAAATGTGCAGAAATAGCAAAGCCACAGACGAGAGCACACAAATGGCTGCTTAGGGCCTTGGATGGCAATTGCTAAGAGGCAGGGTATCTCTGTCTAGGTATGTGTCTGTCTGTCTGTCTGTTTCTAACAGGTTTTGTAGCCCTGGCTGTCCTGGAACTAACTTCCTGTGTAGCCCAGACTTTGGCAATCTTCCTGCCTCAGCTTCACAAGTATGGTCTGACAAACGTGCACTCCCACACCTGCCTCAGAGGCTCCTCTTTGTACGGCCAGCCTTGCAGCATGAGCCCCGGTCAGGGAGACCAGAGTGCCACCCGGCTGGGGCCAGGGACAAAGCTGACTGGCCCGGGAACAGCCGGGAAGGAGGAATTAAGAGAGTGAGTGTGTGTGTGTGTGTGTGTGTGTGTGTGTGTGTGCGCGCGCGCGCGCGCGCGTGCATGTGTGTGTCAGTGTGTGTGCCCTCTCAGGTTGTCCACCTCACAGCTATGACGTTCAGTGACAGTGTCTAAAAGCACCAGTCTCTGGCTGGGAACCTACAACTTCAGGCCACACAGTGTCAGGCTCAGAGGCTGTTCAAGTGTCTGTCCCAGTGTGACGGAGCCTGACCCCTGAGGCGAAGAGGATAGACCTGAGCAGGTGTTCTGGAGTGTGTGTCTTCCTCAACCTCCTCCTGCAAGCCCCTGGAAGCCTGTAACCCTTTGAGACACAGACGGTTCCCAAGCATCCCTCTGGCGATGCTTCGCACCTCACTGCCGTGAAAAACCCTCAAGAGCTGTGCCCAGAGCACAGGATCACTGGGGTTGGCAGGGCAGAGGTCCAGCCCGGTGGGGACCGCCCCAGGCCCAGCTAGCACCGTTCCTGCTCTCCACGCACCCCTGGGCTCTGTCTCTCTGCTCCCACTGGCTCCTAGAGCCTCTGCCAGCCTTCCCACCACCTGCTCACCAGCCGGCCTGCTGCAGGGGCTTCTGGCGGGCTCTGGCTGAATAATTTATTGTTCACTTATGAGCAAACGGGATGAAATATAAACAGTGAGCAAGGGGCCAGGTGGTGTGTGCGTGCATGCGTGTGTGTGTGTGTGTGTGTGTGTGTGTGTGTGTGTGTTTAAACATATGAACTGTTCCTCTGATCTAATAATTCAGGACAAAGTACTTACTACCATAACAAAGGTAGCACATCCCGGCTGATAACAAGGCTCTTGGTGTCGTGTCTGGGCTTCATTCATTATTGTTTTGAAGCAGTTGTTCGTGTTTTCAATACAAAGTTTAAAAAAACAAGATTCACTTCTGAAAACAGTGCCGAGCAGGGTTTGGACACAGAAGGGGGTAGTTTTCCACTGTGTGCTCCGTTTCTGAAATGCTCTCCAGGGCAGTGGAGCCTCCTGCCAGAGTTTCTGGAATCGACACCCTTAGCCTCTGTGGCTTCTTTTGGTGTCTGCCTCAACTCACGGCCCAGACTGCCCATCAAGACCCTGACTCATTTGCTATGAGAACCCCTGACCCCACTACCTTGTGCCTGGCTACAGGCTCCTAGGTCTGGGATTGGGACCTGACTCTGTCATGTTCTTGACCTTAGGCAGGTCCCTTCCTCTTGGGTGTGGAGGAGTCGCTTAATTCCCCCTCCCCAGTAAGTGGGAACAGAAGCCTAACCTGCCTATTTATCCTATGCCATTTGGGACGTGGTTTAAATCTGTTCTTAGATAGGAACATGCATGTTCTAAGGCCTCCATGTGTTCCCAGGGAACAGGCTTTCCATTCCGCTGATCAAGTCTCCAGTCCTGGGTCTCCACAGGGGCTGCATTAGGCAAGGTCAGTCCGTCTCCCATGCCTTGGCCATCAGCTGTGTTCATCTGCCTCCATCCAGTGAGTCCCCTCCTCGGCATCACCTGCTCCTCCTCAGTCTGACTGCTCATCTTGGTCTTTGGGGTCATCAGTATCAGCACCCCCAACAAGTCAAAGACCAGGATTCACATGGGGTGCTTCCTGCCACACACACCGGTCTCAACCAGGGCCACAAGCCCAAAGGTCCTCCTCCTCCTCCTGTCACTCCATTAGCTGTCCTTGGCCTGGTAAGAGCTATACCAAGATTTCCATATTCTTCAGGGTAGAGCATGTCCTGCTGAAGTCACAAGGAACCTGACAGCCCAGTCCCTTCTGTGCCTCAGATACTCAGATCAGGTGCACCTCAGCCTGGTCCCCAGTGCTGGCTTTCCCGATGAGTGTGGCCTTGTGGTGACTTTCTACCAGCACTCTAGGATGGGTTATTGCCTACAAAAGTTCACAGACAAGCCACATAGCCCAATACCTCAAACACCAGGACATAGGGGATCCTTCTTGCTGTCCCCTAATGCCTCTCTCCCTGATTCCCTTCCCAGAGCGTCACCCCTGCTTCTTCTGCTCTTGAATCCAGGCCTGGGTTTCTCCCATTCTGGAAAAACTCCTGATGGTTGCTTAACCATCTCCCTACCAGAAGGAACTGAGAGAGAAGCCTGATTTATGTACACAGAACTGAGAAAGGGGAGAGACATTCTGTAGGTACTCATTGCATGTTCCTGACAAGTGTTTGCACTGCTGGGCACATGACAGGCCCAGCAGTCATAGTGGTACCTCCTTGGGGAGCCATGAGATGTGACTGTTCAGGGCTTGACCCCGTCTCCTGGGGGAGGGAGAAGCTAGTCCCCTCTTGTTCTGAGAGAGAACACTAATTATTCATAACAGGAGGCTGAATAAAACAAAACGTGTCCCCAAACTCAAAAGTAGGACACCAAGTCACCAAGATGCTGCTCAGAGGGAAACCAGGAGCTGCTTTCTGGGCCTCAGTGGATATAGGACTGGCCAGTGACACTCACCAGGACTTCCCAAGGCCAAGAGCAAACCTCACAGCTCCTCAGTGCAAGCTTATAAAGGAGATCATTCTGGAAGCAGAGGAGACTTGGGAGACACCCAGAGAAGTGCACAAAGGTCCCCACCCAGGGTCCTCTGGAGATGCCCTAGGGAGGACATCCACATGGGTCTTCACCCAGGGTCCTCTGGAGATGCCCTAGGGTGGACATCCACGTGGTCTTCACCCAGGGTTGGCCAGAAGCTCTACTCCAGCTTAAGATAATGTCAACCACAAATTCTGAAAAGGTCACCTGTTTTAGAAGTCTCTGTAGAATTTCTTTAATAATAAAAATAATAATAAAAACTATCACCACTGCCCAGTGACCTTGAAAACTGGGGATGGAGACACACAATTCAGCACAGAACAGCCCACGAATGTCTGCCAGGGAAATTATAATGAAGACAGAGATGAGAACGAGATGACCCACAGCCCTCCATGGACACCTAGTGGTCCTGACTCCAGGGTGCCATGCCGGAACTTAATGGTCTCAGCAGCTGTTGAATGTGAGGCCCAAACTCTCCTTCTACATAAAGATCCTGGCTCCTGGAGCTCAAGAGTACTGCCATCAGTAGGTGGCTAAAGCAAATGCAGTCCATCTCCTCCACTCCTGCCACCATCCTGGACAGCTCTGGAGGTAGCACCCACAGCCCTGCCATACCAAGCACTGCTCCCATCCTTTTGACCCTTTGCATTGGCTAAAACAATTCCATAACAATTGTGGGGAGGGAGTGGAACATCATATTTATTTCTCACAGATGAGAAAATTAAGACTAAAGAGAATAAGCGATTCAACTGACCACTTTAAAAATATGATTGAGCCGGACGGTCGTGGCGCACGCCTTTAATCCCAGCACTCGGGAGGCAGAGGCAGGCGGATCTCTGTGAGTTCGAGGCCAGCCTGGTCTGCAAGAGCTAGTTCCAGGACAGGAACCAAAAGCTACGGAGAAACCCTGTCTCGAAAAATAAAATAATAATAATAATATGATTGAATAAATGAGGGGATATATAGGTATCTATAAACATAGATAGGAGGAAGGAAGGAGGGTGGCTAAGTGCACAAATGATGGATAGATAGACAATAGATGGGTAGATGGATGGATGGATGGAAGGATGGAAGGACCGAGGAGTAGACAGACAGATGAATAAACAGATGGATGGACAGATGGGTAGACGAGTGGACCAGTAGATGACCTAGAATAACCTGCAGTCATGTGACCTTCTCTCTCTGGCACACAACCAGCCCAAGCCTCTTCCACACCAAGTTGACAACATCACTGATGGAAGACAAGGAATGTATAGTTCTAGGCCAGGCGGTGGTGGCACACACCTTTAATCCCAGCACTTGGGAGGCAGAGGCAGGTGGATCTAAGTGTGAGGTCAGCCTGATCTACATAGCAAGAGCCTGCCTCAAAAAGAAAAAAGAAAGAAAGCAAATAAAAAGAAACGTACAGTTACTAAGGTGGTAAGGGGCATTGGGTGGAGCAGGTTCACAGAATGAGTGTGCTAAGGTGTGAGTTTCCTTCCTGAACCGTGTGCCTCCCTCCCCGTCTCAGATAACCTAGCCATGAACAGATGCTCCAATAAATAGCAGAATAAAGACATGCTCCCAGGATCCCAGGCTTTTCTTCCGAGAGCTCCCAGGTGCTAGCTGGGCAGGTCTTTGTGAACTCTGCCCTCTGATGAGCTATGAAGACCTGGAGGGTCTCTCTTCCTCCAGCCCTGCAGTGGGCACAGACCCTGGCACCCAATATGTTCACACCCTTCGCCACCATGAGCAAATGAGTGAACCTTTGAGAAATTCACTGTCGTGTCTGCAAGAGCCACGAGAGCCGGAACAGGTGCTTTCTATGCCAGCGCCAGCAGCATGTGATATAGCTCTTGGCCTCCAGTATATGTTGAGATCCGGGATTTGATTTAAACCCAACTGGCCAGCCTCCTAAAGGAAGCAAGGAAATACTGCTTATATACGAGAAAAACAAAAAACTTAGAGAAAAACAAGCCAACTGGAGCCCGTGGGCAAGCTGCTGAGGGAACATCTGGAGGGGAGGGTTTCATAATTCATGTCTGAAACAGCCAGATGCACTGTTCCCCCCTGTTCTCAAGTTTAATTAAAAATGGTGGGACATTGGCATTAGTAGAGAAGCGTCTCTGGCTTCCTGAGTCTAAGGAATTTGGGGGTGTGCTCGGTTTGGGCAGTCCCAGAAATGGAACATAGTGAGGGTGGGCTCACATTCTGGAAGGGCCACAACCTAGGGAAGAAAAGCCATCAGGCTCAGTGGCTTCATCTTTCCATTCCCAACAAGCCACATTCAGGCAAGGCTGAAAAGGCATTAACAGTGGGCACCTGCGCTTCTGACAGCCTTCCCCACTCTGAAGTCAACCTGCAGTGTCAGATATCTGTGGGGACCCAGCACAGAGAGCCTCCAGGGGCCCCTGTTCCCAAGTACTGTACAAAGTAACCTCACATAACGGCACAATAGCCATGGGTCCCCTGAAGAGTCCAGGACTGTGCACAGAAAAACCAGGACACTTCATGGCTAGGTCTTAGATGAGGCAGGGTTTGTATCCAGGACACTTCCTCAAAAACAGCTCCATCCAGACCCACCAACGCCCTCCAGGGGAAGGCAAAGCAAAAACTGGCAACCAGACGGTGGGGTAAAGGTGCAGTCACACCTTGCCTCTCCCACGTTCACGGTCCTGACAACAAGAGCACGAGATTATCAAGGGGCGGGGTGGGCATGGGGGTGCTCCCCCAGCGGTGCTCAATGCTAAAGGACACCTTTGACTTCATGTCTCAACAGATGGCGCCCTCTGGAGGAACACAGTGGTCAGCCTTGGAAGCTTGGGGGAACCACCTCCTTCCAACCCCTGCGGTCAACTTGGCTGTGAGGAGTTCTGTCTCCACCACCCCACGCCAAGCCACTCCAGGAACCAAGCTCGCCAAATTTTGGCGTAAACAGCAGGGTCAAATGCACCCGTCAGTACAGCAATCCACTGACTCAGAGGTAAGCGTGGGAAGAGTTCACGCCACCCGGCCCTCCACGGCAGAGGGTTGTGAGCAGCAGGGCCATCTTGCATCACAGGAGCATCACGTTATTAATGAGTATGTCATCCAACTCGGACATGTAGGTGCTGTACCCAGCGTGCTGGGCTGTGGAAGTGTGTAAGGCGATTCTTGCAAAAGAGAATCAAGAGAGTAGAAAACCCCAGAGGGAGCCCTACCACCCCTGCTCTGAAGTCATGGGACAGTCAGGGACAGCTCTTCCTTCCTTGGTCTTCATGCACGCATTTCCCATAATTTCCACAGTGGGCATAGGTATGAAGGCTCTTCTTCAAGATCTCCAAAGGAACACTTCACTTCCGAAGAACTGCCTGGAAGCACTGGGCAGCCGAGACCTTCATCCTTGCCAGAGCCAGGCAGGTACAGAACCTTTCTGCTTCGTGTCTACTCCCAGCCTCGCCAAAGTGGAGCGAGCCCCTCCACTTCACCCTGAGGGACAGAACACCATACTTCTCAAGGCCTCGAACCAGCGAGAAGCAGAAGGGGGTCCACCCCAGGCTCTGCCTCCCTGTCAGCTGAAGTAGTTCTGGAGGACTATAGGAGCCGGAAGCAACCCCCAGGCACCCTTAGGAAAACCTAGGTGCACTGGGGTGAAGTCAGAATCCAGGACTGGCTTGCCTGAAGCACTGGAGACTCAGAGCAGTAAACAGTTTATTTTAGGACTCTTCAAGGCCAAGCATCAGCCTAGAGAGGCAGGCAGGTGACCTGATGGAGGGCAGAGAAGAGCTTATGACCCTAATGCACGACCCTCCCTCCCCTTCCTCTTCACCTGCTGCTCGTTTGCGCGTCAGAAGGGCAGACTCTCAAGGTCACCTAGACCTTCTCTTTTCCTCTGCAGTTCACATCTGTCTCTCAACCAGAACCTTGTGTGATTTTATCTCTGCATTTTATATCCCGTTTATTTTAAAGCTCATTGGGCATATGACCTTGCAGGCAAGCTTGACTGTTAGTGGTTTTCTACTCTAACGTTAGAGTTTAGGGGCGGGAGGGGCGTTGCTTGGCAGAGCCTGGATGGCTGGGAACAGTAAGACTAGCAGGCAGTAGCAGGGGTCTAATGGCTGGGCCTAAGCTGGCCCAAGCAGCCTTTGAAATTGATCATCAGGTTTTATTTCTTAAACTGCCACACCAGGACTTCCATTCTGAGGTAGAATGGGGAAAGGTGGCTGCTGCTCCTGTCACCCAGGCCCTCCTCATACTTCCACAGCTCCTTTCTCAACCAGAGGGCCCAGGAAGAGGGTACAGATGGGTGTGGGCAGGGCTCCACAAGGGACCAAACTATTGCTCTTTTGTCCCGTTCCATTCTCGTCTCACAAGGGTCGATGGATGCCCTCTTTCTTGGTCCCTAGACTCCATAAGTGTCCACTGTTCCCTTGGGGTCCCAGACTCCTCTCTGTCTACTCTCCCAGGTCAGCAACCAGTTTCCAGAGCCTTCCGCAGCAAAGGAACCTTCCTATGCCAAATTAGGTTTCATAACTGCTTCTCTGTCAACAGCTTCCTACACAGAAAGGCTTCCATCATTTAACATGGAGAGACGACACACTCCTGCTGAGAGCCCCAAGTCTCCTGGGAACACTCTTCTGCTCCGACAGTTTGTAGAGTGGGTGATATCGCTCACTGGGAGGTTGACCCTCCACTCTTTGCATGGTTTGGCTGGTGGTACATAGGTTCCCTGGCTGCCCCCCTGGGGTTGCTACACTGTTCCTTCTTACAAAATAAGAAGAGATTCTAGGATCTTGGCAAACAGAATCCCAGCTGGGACTGCCAGCTTGGCACTTGTTCCAACTCCCTTTCCCCTATCTGGGGGTGGTCAGGCCATACGGAGGCCCAATCCCAGGGTACTCCGAGGTGCCAGCCTGCTGTGTGTGTGTGTCCCATGTGGGCACCATGTGACTCTCACTGTCATGTAGGGCTTCTCACAGACTACTTTGAGTACAAATGGCTAGGGAAACAAAGTCCCAGGTTGTTTGCAAGCCTTTTCCAGATGGACACCGGCAAAGATGCTGCCCCGATCCCAGGTCAGGGGCCCCTAGTCCCAGGCTCATGCTGAAATCCCTTGTTGGTTACATTGTTTGACCCCAATAGGACTTTGGGGACCTCCATTTCAGGAATCTGCTGATCCACCACGCTCCCTGGGAAACTATCCTGTGAGATTTCTAGAAAAATCCTGCTTCAATCTACTCTCTCTAGTTAGTTAGATGGGTTAATGGCTTCACTGGTTAGCCAAAATAAATTGCATCCAAAATAATTGCATAAAGTGCTTATGAATTCTTAAAATGATACATCTGCATATATCTGGCATTTATTTAATTTTAATTTTTTTTTGTCTGTGTGCCTTCCTTTTGGGGAACAGTGCAGCTGCAGGCTGGGCTGCGCCTGGAGCCTTCAGCAGAGGCTGTCTAAATATTTTATTCACCAGTTGCAAACAGGAAATGCAATTAAAGGCCCTGATTCTTAGCGCCAGGGAAAAGGGGATCTCGCTGGGGGGCTCAGATCCCTTTAATCTTTGAAATTTACACTGTTTGGATTTCAGAGCCACAGGGGACAGTCTTGTAGGTTTTTATTTAATTTTTTTTAAACTGGAAAGGAAGTGAAGGCTTCCACGGATCTGGCAGGTCTGGATGCACTGAGGCTTCAGTGGATACTAAAATCCAGCCCTTCAAGCATCACAGCCATCTTAGCTGGCTTTGAGTCACTGGGTTGGAAAAGACAAAGAAGACTGGGGAGAAAACAGGAGGCCACCGTGGGTGTGATGGGGGAAGAAGAGGGTGTATGTATTCTGAGTGTCGGGAAGGACTGGAGTCTGGAGCCGCACTCCCTACTGGAGGTCTGAGGATAGAGCGTGTGTTGGGGGGTGGGGGTACTGCTTCTCCCTCTGCAGCACCTAGCCAATCTGTCCTCGGAGTTCTTGTGCTGGGCAGTGTACACAGAGTGTTCCCAGGCTGCCCTGGGGAAGACCATGGAGACCTCAGCACAGACAGGGAGCCACTCAAGGCCAGAGTCTGGTCTATGCGGGAAGCTCTGGGGAGTGTGCCACTCACTTCTTGCACTCTTGGAGGATGTGAAAGAGCAGGTGAGTGTGTGAGGACTCAAGCGGGACCCTACGGATAGAGATCATCCAGACCCAGAGTTCCCAGTCTGAAGACGGCCACCCTCTCCTCTTGTGCCTACAAAGGCTGACCAAGCCTGGTGGGCCAGCTGCAGCCACCTCTCCTCTCTTCTAGAAAGTTTGATAACCAAGCTTCGCAGTCCACATGGCCTTCAGTGGACACTACCTGGGCAGTAGTCTGCAGCAACTAATGTCACCAGACCCATCCACCACTCTCTTCTTCCCAGCCACAGACGATATGCATTGGGTTGAAGACAATGGCTCCGGGTAACCCTAGTTCTCCTAAAAGCCAGGGGGCAGCCTGGGTGCCTGCTGATGGTAGCCCATGGCTCTGGTCCTAATGCCCTACAGAGCAGGAGGAGCTCCCAAAGCCCCACGATGCTTCCTTCCATCCAGGTCAGGAAAGGGTGCCTGTCCTGAGACGCTGTGGTCCTGGCTGATGTCTGGATCCCCTCTCTCCCTGACACACAAGGACCTGTGATGTGACTTCCCCCAACACCAAAGGACCAACTAACCCTGGCCCTGTGCCTCAGCTGCTGACTTGGACTTTATGAAGTTAACCATTTCCAGGTCATCCACATGGGGCAAACATTTTCGCCAACCTTCTCTCCCTTCCCAGCAGGTCTGAACAGATCCAGGCCAACCTAGGCAATGGGGTAGGACAAACATACAATGAGGAGCCAGGCCTACATGTACCTCCAGGGGCCTCCCTTCCACAACAAGAGGCTTGAAGTCAGAAAGGAGCCCAGAGACAGATGTCACAGCCCACTGCTTTCTCGGGAGTCACCTGTGTGTTCTTATTAGTATGACTGGGGCACAAGGCAGACTCCAGATACCCACTGTGTCCTAGTACCAGAGGTCATGTCTGCCCCAGGGCGGGGCACTTTACCAAGGGCCAAGTTGCCAGCTTCCCACATTGGGATGTTTTAGGCTCCAACCATAGGCTCTCCATTCAAGGGCATCCTCATAGGAACCTGGTGGCCAACCTGGCAGTAGGTTTTAGGTTTTGTTGCTCCTCTGTCATGAAGGCCCAAGAAGCAACCCCAGTACTCAGTCTTCCTTCAGCCTCTGGATGATATTGGGGCTGACACAGCCCTGGTGACAAGGACCCAAGGCAATGCCTGCTGGGACAAAACCAAATCCCATCAGGGACCATTGCATTGCTGGTGGGCCCTACACCTGGCTGGCTGTGTCTTGCACAGGGACTGTATGGCAAGCATGAGATACCCAAAGCTCCCGGTGATACCATCGAAGGTTTGAAGAGGAGAAGCATCAGTGTTCTGCTGTGGACACAGAATTCAGCACCTGTGACGAGCTGGGCACTATGCACTCTTATCAAGGTTCTGCATCCATGTCATCCAATAGGGATGGCAGAGGCATGTGACCACTGCACAGTGTCACCTTATGTCCCCTTATAGTCCGCATTGAATCTCTGGTCACAAACCTTAGCTCCACAGAGGGACATTTCTTGTCACAAGACGCTTCTCCTGCAGCTAATGAACGGCCCATATTCTGCATGCCAAACCCAGAGGTGAGATGATTGCACATGCCCCGGGCTGCTCTGACCCCATCCCTCTGTTGACACAAGGGCCTTTGACACTCTGAACTCCCTGAGTCCCTAGGACCAGCAGAACACAGATAGGAGGCAGCGCCATCTAGTGGGCAGTAGATGCTTCAGCATGGACTGGGCAGAACTAGCCAATCCTCCAGGGTACTAAGGAAGACCCTGGTCAGCAACAGAGTCCAAGATTGAAGGGCTGTTCTACGGAGCCACTGGGAGGTTTTCTGTGAGGGATAAATTGAGACATTTCTCTAATGTGTGAAGATCTTTTCCAACCCTTCGTCTTCTCCCTGGCTCCAACATTTAGCAAAAGACGCACTGTGTCTACTTCCTCAGCTGTAGCCTGACACAGCTCCCAGTTGCTCAGTACAGATGAAAGCGTGTGGACCAAGTGTAGAGGGTGCTATACCACCCACTGGGCAGGACAAAAACCTCCACAGAGGACTAGCCTAACTCAGCAGCTCCTGGCCCGGGTGACTGCAGTGCTATGGAGCCCCCGAACACCGTTCTTCTCCCCGCCATGATGGACTCTCAAGGTCAGGCAGCACAGCCATCAACGAGGAACTCTGGGACATGGGCACAGACACAGACAAACAGCTTTGTCAGTTCCTCTATGTACTGGCAGGAAGGTGTGAGCGGCAGGTGGTCTCTGCTATCAACTGACAGAAGCTGCAGGTTGCTCTGGAGTAGCAAGGCAGCAGTATCAACTGGCAAGAGACAGACAGGGTCCTGTCGAGAGCCTACCTGGCCCCCAGACAGACGGGGTCTGTCGAGAGCCTGCCTGGCCGCCCAGGCTCCCTCATATCTGAAACACCAGCAGGGCCAAGGAAGGTAGCACCCTCTAGGCAAAGAAAATCAAAAGCTGCTCCTTTTTGTTTGAATCCCATCTCCACTCAGGGCTCCAAGGTGACATATAACACATCACTTACTTAGTCGGGGACTTGGGGTTCAGAAGCTGTGCTCTGCATTGCACAGCTGCACCTGCCTGGGTCTGAGAAAGAGAAAGAGCCGGCCTGGGCTCAAGGCCTCTTAAACAGTGTTCATATGCGTGCGTGCCAGGGGTGTTTCTATGTGCATGGTGGTATGCATGTGTGTGGTGGGTGGGTGTGCGTAGTGGATATGCATGTATGTACATGGGGGAGCTTGTGTGTGGTAGGCATGATACATGCTTGGAAACATGCATGTGATGTGGTGGATGTGCGTATGTGGTACGGTGAGTGTGTGTGTGTGTGTGTGTGTGTGTGTGTGTGTGTGTGTACATGATGGGTATGCCTGTGTGCTTAGTGAGTCTAAGTACACAAATGGTGAGTGTGCATGTGGGAGGGATGCCTGGTGGGGGTCCCTGTGAGTGTGCATGTCTGTGGATGTGCATTGTAAAATGGGTGTGACCACGTGACTGATGGGTATGCATGTGTATGTGTGAGTGTCCTTGGTGGCTCTTTGTGTGCCTTGCGGGTCTGCCTGTGTGCTTGGTGGGCATGCATGTGTGTATAAGGTGTGGATGTGAACATACTTGGTCAGTGTTGGTATTGGCATGGGTGTGTTGGTATTATTTGGGTGTGTTCGGTAGGTGTAACATGTGTATGATAGGTGAACATACATGTAAGGTGGCTATGCCTGCATAGTTGAGCACATTGTGTCGAAGTACAGACATGTATGTGTATGCAAACATGTGACTGCCTGAACAGCTCCAGATGGGGATGACTGTTTGCACTGATAAGAACTGAAACGGTCCCCACCCATTGCTCTACCCACAGTCCTATCCCACTCTAGAGTAGGTGGGAGCCCAGATCAGTCAAACCTGCAAACTCAGCTTCTAGTTCCCAAGTGACTTGAACACTGCAGAGCTAAGCTCTGTGTGAGGGAACCTGCCCTGAGCTGAACACCAAAGGCATCTGTGGGGACAGCGGCTATGCAGACATCCAGGTGAGAGAGGCAGATATTTTCCCCTCCAGGTACCAACACCTACCCTGGACCTCCTGTTTCAGTCAATACTCCTGTTCAACGGAACCCTTCCCACCAGTTTGAATACTCTCCTACTTCTGCACCCAGTCTTCGCCCTCCTCTCTCGACAGGGTGATAATCAACCCCTGCCCCCGAAAATCCCCCATTCACAGTCTGTGCATTTGTGAGCATGCGACCTGGTTGAGTGGCCTCAGAAGACAGCCCTGGGCATGTCAGGAGTGGAGCCAACCCCTTACAAATAGCCACTTGAGTTTTGGGGCCACTGCCCTGAGTTTGGGAGTACCCTGCTGTCAGTGTGCTCCATGGGCTTGGCTGCCTGTAATGACCCTGCAAGCTCATTGGCTTCTTATGTGCTTTTGGTCTCTCACATTCGTGTTCCATCTGAGGATTTAAACTGGCATTCTAGAACATTCTCTGTACCGATTGTGTAAATAAATCAGTAGAATGACAAAAAAAAAAAAAAGTAGGGCTGGAAGCACCAGTGGCACCCACCGTCTCCGTTTCTCACCTCCCACAGGCTCCGCAGCCTACTCCAATCTGGCTCCCAGACCCAAAGCGTTTCCACCCGCAGCTCTCCGGGACCACCACAGCCTGGCTGCATCTCACTCCACGCCTCTGCAGCCCAAGATAGCCGCTGGCCACTCCCTTCCAGAAGCAGTGCTTGCCTGAGCTTGGATGACTGTGCTTGCTGATCCTATCACCCTCTGGCCACACCTCCTCATCTGGACACCTCGCCTGGCTCTGGCCCCAACCAGCGCTATCTGCACAGAGTGACTTAAGGCCTCCCGGTCCTGGGTTCCAATTCTTATCCCAGTCCTGGACCCAATCTGGCTCCTCTGGGTGCTCCACTCTGGCTGACTCCTCCTTCTCCTCCACTCCCACCTCTCCATGTATGCTGTCATCGTACAGACCCACTGGAAGTCCCTAGCATGTACCCACCCTCTTGAGGACACAGCTACCTGGCTTTCTACCTCCTCCTGTTTCCCTGTGTTTCCAGCTCATCAAGCCCACCTCACCGTGTCTCCACGATGGGGCCCACATTCTTGAGATGTTAGCCACAGTCCCTTCCCTCAGGAGACACTCCCTGCACGTGAGACACTCAGTACATCTGTCAAATAGCTGAAGGAAAGGACTGGATGGCTATGGGGACCATAGATGCCAAAATCTTCCCTGGGCTTGTTCAGTTTAAGATCAAACCCAGCACTCGGGAGGCAGAGACAAGTTCAAGGCTAGCCTACCAAGTGAGTTCCAGGACAGGTTCCAAAGCTACAGAGAAACTCTGTATCAAAAATAAAGAAAAAGATGGGGCAGCAAGGTGAACCCCCTTAAATTTCTATGTCTCTCCAGGAATAGCCAGGGCCTGCTAAGCTCTATCATGTGACCACCTACACAGATGCTGGCCACATCTACCACACTGACCCCAGATGATCCCCCCTCCTTCTAAGGTCCCGGTGACAAACCAAACTTGGAGTCCACCAAAGTTTCTCATGAGGAACTAATAAGTTCATTGGGCTTATTTACAAAGCATGGGTGTCAATCACTGACAGGCGCTTGGGACATGGACAGACACACACACACGCACGCACGCACACACACACACACACACACACACACACACACACACACACACACACAAGCAGATGCATTGAACAGTCTTCACCTAGAATGGATGATGGCTTCCCATTAGCCCCATTCCCCCAGTCTTCCCCAGCCTATATGCTCTACCCCATTTCCAGACTCCAAGGCCACAAGGCCACATGTAGAATTTCATGCAACTGGTTGGAAAGAGTAGCTGGATACTCGGATAAGGGTCCCATGTCCCTCCTTACCCCCTCCTTCTATAAGGGAATGTCTACCGTCAACAAGGCCATCTGGGACCTTTGCAAACAAGCACGGTTGAACTCATGAAGATGGCAGCTATCTGGCTCAACAGGATAGTCCTGTACAACAGCTCCCCAACATGGGCTCTCCACCTTGGGAGCCCTACTGACAGGCTTTGCAAAGTCCCTTTCCGCTCAACGTTTCAGCCAGCCACCAAACAGTTGTTGCAAGGTTAGAGCAACCCAGCCCCATGTTAAAGAGACACCTCAGCCGAATCAGGAATCTTGGCTGAGGACACAGCTAGAAGCTGGGCTATTTTGGGGGTTCCAGGAGCCATACTGCGGTGCTCTGAGCTGATGGTGTTGCTCTCTGGTGAGGATGTTGGGAAAAGCCTCCTATTTCCACCCCATCAGTTCCGGGCATATGAACAGATGTTCCTCCAGCTGTGAAGACCAGCTGCCCAGAGTCACTGTGTGTGTGTGTGTGTGTGTGTGTGTGTGTGTGTGTGTGTGTGTGTGTTTACATATCGGGCAGATCTGCCCAAAGATGCTCTGAGATTGTAGGAGTCCAGGTGAACCTGACATTCTTGTGAGCAACAATAGCCCAGGTCAGGGCTTCCTAAGGCTGAAACCAAGACAAGACTTAGCCCATGGCTAGCATCAGGGCTCAGCCCGGCACTGGGGTACTAAGCAAGAGTTCCTAGCCAGCCAAGAGGCAAATCCCATCTTGAAAGAGCCAGTCGTGTGCCCACGTGCCCCTCTGCCATGTGGGAGCAGAAGATATTTCCGACAGCTGCTAGCCACAATCCCCATAAAGCCATAAAGTAGAAACTGACTTTGAAATGGCCCTTTCTCCGCCTGTGTCTCCGGACATAAATTTAAATAAAATGGCAATTTAAATGCCTGCAACATCAAGGAGATGGCGTGGGGCTGTCTCTGCAGGCTTTGTGGGGAGACATAACTCGGCCCTAAACCCATCATCCTGCAACACATGGGTGAGAATTGGCACAGGGGCAGAAAGCCGGGGGGGGGCATCAAGAACAGGATACTTGGGAGGCTAAAACCCTAAGAGGGTCTGGGTTCACAGGAGGCCCTGGGGTACACAAAGCAAGGGCAGCTTCATCATTGGCTCTGTCTCTGGGAAAGCAGGAATACATAGAGTTCATTTTACACTCTCAGGAGTATTATACCCTGAGCAGATGCCACACATCCCCAATTCCATAAGCTCTAGTAAATGCCCCAAGTGTCCTTCCTGCCAGGGAACCTGTGGGGAGCCAGAACCTATGAGTTACCTGGTGTTTGTTGGAACCAAGCAGCAGAGCAGTGCTCAGAGGAGCTTAGGGTTCAGCATGGGCAGGTGTTGGGTCCATCAAGGGCAGACAGGGTAGAGAATGCATCTCTAGCAAATCCCCCAGAGCCACTGATGCTGCTGCTTCTGGGTCCCTCGGGGAGATATACAGGACCAGTGTCCTACACTGGGTAGGAACAGAGGCAGGAAGACGGATCTCAGAAGTCGCTAAGGTCAAGCAAGAGGCACCACAGCTGTCCTGCCTATTCTCAGGCAAGTGGCCCCCAGGGCCTCATCCAGATTGCCACTTGCCTTACCTGGATTTTATAGCTATAAATCCTGGAATTACATACTGGTAGAGGGAGACACCCCTAATAACAGGTGCCTGGGCTATGGGCTCCTGCCGATGGTCCCCCATAGGACCCTCACTCCTTCAAGGCAGCTGGGGGGTGGAAAACTCACAGATGGTAAGAAGAGACAAAGCCATTTCCTGGGCTGAGGATGCAGAAACTCCTTGAACCCTGTCCTTTGTCCCACTCTGGGCTCTCCTATTCCTCCCTTTGCTACTGAGGCTGGGCTAGCCAGACCCAGACCCAGACCCTGGTGCATCCAGCCCTAGCTAGGAACTGTTTTCAAGACCACCACTGAAGAATTCTTGTAACCCTAAGGGACAATCTTTGTCTGTGTCTTCACTATTCAGAGACAAGCTTGGACTGCCAACCTGCCACACCTGAATCTTTCCATCCTCCTGGCCAGCCAGGCCTTATTCCTGTCCCATGACAAAGCCACCAAGGAGGAAGGCTCAGGTGTCTTCTTCAGGAAAGCCTGACTCCTGGAGAAGCATGTCCCTGTAGGATAGCGCTGGCAGTTGACAGCCAAGCCTCTAGCTGGATCCTCTCTGACACTGAAGTCTGAATCAGGGAGTGAGAAAGGTTGGAAATGCAGCTGGCATGTCTAAGGCACGGGAGCCAACCTAGAGGGTTCCCACAATGAAAGCAAGAGGCTGTAATAAATACCACATAAATGTCCATGCGCCCGTACTGTATAAATAAATGAACAAATCATTAAATGGGAAAGAAGGGACGTCTTTGAGAAGAATCCTAATTAATGAGTGTAGAAGGATTGAGGGAAATAAAATGTCGCCATTAGAATGCCACAGAAGTCACTGCTGCCAGCGACAGCCACCGAGGAGGCACGAGGAGGCAGGAATTAATGAGCGCAAACTGGAGGAGGAATGGTATATGTGCATAGCCACAAAGTATCTCCTGCAAGATATTTATTAATTCCAAAGGAAAAAAATAGTAATTTTGTAGAATAGAGGCTCTGTAGGCACCAGCTGTGGTCAATCACCAAGGTTAACTTCTCTAAGACCGCCCTCATTATGAATGTCCCCCGGACTCTCTGAAACCCTCCACAAAACCTTTACACTCGGTCTAATTATGAAAAATGCCTGGGACTGGAAAATAGCTCAAACGGTAAAGTGCTTGCCAAGTTTGAGCCCCAGAATCTGTGAAGAAAGCTGAGGGTCAGGGGCTGGAGAGATGACTCAGTGGTTAAGAGCACTGATTGCTCTTCCAGAGGGCCCAGGCTTGCGTCCCAGCACCCACAAGGTGACTCACAACCACCTGTAACTCCAGCTCAGATCTGACACCCTCTTCTGGTCTTCATAGGCACCAGGTGGTGCGCTGACATACACGCGGGTAAAACACAAAAGTAAAACACCAATACACATAAAATAAAGCTCAGGAAGATAAAAGCTAGGTTTAGTGGCACGTGCTTATAATCCTAGCACTGGGGAGGCACAGACAGGCTGATCCCTTTGGCTCACCAGCCAGACTAGCCTTGCTTAATCTGTAAGCCCCAGGTCTTGGTGAGAGACCTTGCCTCGAAAAACAAGGTGTAAGATATGGGAGATATGGCTCAGTAGTTAAGAGCACTTGCTGTTCTTGCAAAAGGCCAGTGCTCAATTCCAAGTAAAATATGGCAGCTAGCCGTAATCTGTAATTTCAGTTAACACCTCTTTCTAGCCTCCAGGGGCACTGCACGTATGCACATGTATGCAATGTGGCACACAGACATACACACAGGCAAACACTCTTACATATAAAATAAACAAAAACAAGGTGGAAGGCACCTGAGGAGTGACACCCAAGGCTGACCTGTGGCTTCCACATCTGCACACATACACACCAAGAAAAAGATAAAATACTTTGTGTACCCCAAATAAGAGACATTATACAAAATAAGGGACCAGTACTGTCCCAAAGGAAGAGTTGTCACAGGTGGGAACTTGGAAGGGATGGCCACCAAGCACAGCATGGCCTCTGGATAGGAACATGAGAGACCACAAGTGGATGCTAAAAACCCAGCAAAGGGTTCCATTGAGTTAGTTAACACTGTGAACAGCTCACTTTGCATATCTGTGCTGTGATTGGCTGCATAGGAGACGTTGGTTGGAGGAGATGCAGAAAATTTCTGTCCTATTTTGTAATGTTCCCGTCTATTTTGAAACAATGCCAAATTACAAGTTACCCTCCTCGGCCACATTTGCAGGCCAGTTTCTGCCAGACCCAACAGTGCTCAGCTTTGCCACCCCCTCTCAGACATCCTATGTGGCCCTGATGACCTTCCTCCCATGAGTGGAACCAAAAGGAGCTCTGTCACCATCGGCAAACAAACCCTTTGTGTATCTATAACCTGCCAAGAAGTTCCCACAGGGCGCTCCTGCCCACTATGCCCAGTGGGACCCCAACAACAGTTGAACACCCACAGCCAATATCATCTTTAAACAAGAGCAGGTGAGGATCCAGCCTCCCCAACCCCATTAACTGGGGATGCCGTGAAGGTTGAAGGACTTAATGGCGGTCCCAATCAAAGGGAGACCCCCCAGGGAATGAGAGGGATGGCAAACAAGAGGACCGGCTCAGAGCATCCGGGGAGGCCAGCAAGCCCCCAGGGACATGCACCTGTCAGGAATGGCAAAACCTAGCTGGAGAAGTCCAGGCAGCAAGGCAAACTGGCCGCTGCTCTCTCGGAGTAGCAGAGTGCCTCCAGGATCACCTGCCCACAGCAGGATAGGAATCTGAAGCTGAGGACAGCTGCTGGGAGTGGTGGCCATTCAGAACCCACCCTCAGGTGACAAACAACCAGCAGGTTGCCAGTCACCCACTGAGGTCACCTCTCCCAATGTCTATGTTCTTCCTTTACCATACTGACTACCAATTCCCAGCTCTGTACACCACATGATATAAAAACCATAACTGTGGTAAGGCCAGTGGGCCCTGCCAGCTTGGGCTGTAGCACTAGGCCAACTCATAGCCATTGACAAATCTCTCAGTGGCTGTCTGTCACTCCTGGCCCAGATAGAAGGCTATCAAATACAGAAACGGCCACCTATGCATTAATATACATACATACATATGTGTATATACCAAAAAAACTAAAAGTAACTCCTCCAATAACCCACCATCCATCACTTGACTTTCTGCCCACCTCCACATCAAAATTCCATTTGAAAACTTATTTTGAAACTTGCAATAGCATCTCTGCCACTTCCAAGTAAAGTCAGCAAAGAAATGATGTCAAGAGGAAACATGTCTCAAACATCGTCCCATGACCCTCAGGAGACTGTGCTCTCAACCGAAAGGCTCTCTCAGAGAACCAGACCTAGAAGCCTCCTCCCTATCGCCTGTTCCTGAGTCCTGCAAGGACTCAACCCCTTTAAGGAACGCAATCGTAGGCCTGAGTCATTTCTACCCAATCAAGGCAACAGCAGGCGGTATCTGTGTGTGCCCGCTGCCTTCATGCTGTGAAGTAGATTAATAAACCATTAGGATAAGCAGGCTGGTTATTAGCCTGAGAAGGAGGCTCTTAGCTAATTGAAGCCATCCAGCAAAATGTCAGTGCTGTCTTTGGATATGAAATATTAATGGCACCCGAGCCTGGGCTGGAAGGCAGAGGTTGCTTCCGACCTCTTCTTGTGTGACCAAATGTCAGATGGGGCCCTTCTTTAGGGACAAGGCTGAGGACAAGCCACGGGCTCAGAGCATCTCATCCAGGAGCTGTGGCCCTCAGCCACAACTAAAGACGCCCCACGTTGGGGAGGTCCTTAGACAAGTTCCAATCGTAGTGATATGCTGTATACCATGGGGACAGGAGTGGTGTTTGGTGACATGTGTGACCCTTTTCTTGCTGCACTTCAAGAAATTCCTGCTTATAAGGAATTCAGCCCCTGCCCTTCTAGGGACTCAACTTGTGTGATGTCTGAAGCCTGCTGGGGGGCTTCAAATCTACCTTTGTGTTGGCGTTGGTATCCATTTGGGCTGCTCATTCCAGAGCCTCCAGGGTCTTTAACCTTGGCTGAATGTGAACCTCGTGTTCTACTCTTTGGAATAAAGTCTTCCAGACCCCAAAAATATTTCTGGACCTGGCTCTGCCTCTTCTCACTTGGACCAGTGTTGGATGCCCTCTCTAACTCAGCATTGTCTTTGGACAGCTGCAATCTTCCAGCATGGACTGGTCTCTCCAGCCTTGCAGCTTCTCTCTAGTGAGCCCAGAGTCCGTGGATCAGGGCCTGTCTTCCTGGAGGTGCTGGTGACCTAGGCGAGGGTGGACTCAGCTAAGGCCTGCATCCTAGGCTGGGCATGCTGCTTTCTTCCTCAGGCCTTGCTCCTGACAGGGAACAAGGTAAGAGGGAAATATGGAAACCAGCTCAGAGCCTGTATTGAAGCTACGATTTGAATCTTAATACTTAGATCTTCAGCGGAATCCAATACAGAATGTCAGGTCTCACCCACTGCAGCGACTGGGGGGCTGGAGATGAGTTGTGCAGTGAAAACCAGGATCCCTAGTCAAGAGGAAGGCTGGCTGCAGTGATCTTGGAGAGGACAGGCAAATGGTAAAGCTTCAGACACTGGGACCAAGAACTGAGGTTACTGTGAGTCTATGGGAGGCAGAGCCAGCTTTTTTGAGCCAGTTGGACACAGGGATCCCCTAAAAAGAGGAGCCAGATTCTGAGTCCTCCTCCCCATGTGATAAATATTAATAGCCTTTTCTCATGTTGTTATAGCAACCACACCTTTGTAAATGTACCAGCCCTTTTCGTGTGTTAGATTTTATGAGATTGACGTCAATGTTTTCTAACAACAGTTTTTAAAGAGGCTTTGTGCTGCTGCTTTTTCTGTTAGGAGAAATTCAAATTCCTCTGGTTTGAAGAGCTTTAAAAACTGCCCTGAGAACCACCTGACCACGGTCATCTCCCATTCAGCTGTGGTTACCTCCAGCTGTGACACCTTCGGCATCGGTCCATCCCTCCCCAACACAGATGCCCCTCAGAGACAAGAGCATTGCCCAGACACCACTAGAGACTCACTCAGCCTACCCAAGTGGCCACATCACACCTTGTGTGATGGCATGTATTGAATGTCTTCAAAATGCACAGACTAAGGCTCGTGAGACTGCTCAACAGGTAAAGGTACTTGACGCCAAGCCTGACAGCCTGAGATTACTCTCTGGGACCCACATGGTAAGAGAGAACTGGCTCCTGCAAGTTGTCCTCTGACCTCTGTGTGGACACACACTGCCCCAGCAGCTCCATTCCTAGGGGGTTAGCTCAAAGAAATAACTAAGGGTGTGCATTTAGATTTTTGAACACTCTAGAAACACACACATATACACATACATACATACACACACACACACACACACACACACACACACACACACTTCAGTCATCTAGCAAAAGAGGTTTGGATTAATCCTATTGCCTGAGTGCAATGGAACACTCTATGACACTGAGGTAGAGGTATGTTTGCTGACGTATCTGAGTGCTCACTACACATTGTTCAGTGAAATTAAGGTCACCCTCAGCAAGTGTGACTGTTATACAGTGACACATGCCTTGCGTCCATACAGGGATGGACAGTAAACTAGCACTGGGGGCGGCTTCCCCACCCAGGGATAGAAATATTCCCCCATTCTCTTTTCTCAGGTCTGAGGGTTCTCTGGTCTTTCTATGTGGCCTGAATTACTTGTTTAGCCAAATGCTTTGTTTAACAGTTTTGTCAGATTTGGAGGCGTACACCTGAAATCCCAGTTTTTTAGAGGAAATCAGTGTGTCTCCTCACCCCAGCACAGATCAGAAGCGGTCCCCTGGTGCCAGAGAGGGAAGGGGATGGTCTTCTCTGAGCCTCCTCCCTTCAGAAGTTGCAACCCCAGCTCCCCAGCCTGAGGCTGAGAACGGGTGTGGAAGTAGCCTTGAATGCTTCATTACAGAGTCTCTTAGGGACACAGCAGTGGCCAGGAGGTTGCCTGAGGGCTCGCTCCCTTGGCTTTCTCATTATTTCCTGCTAATCAGCGTCACACACCCCGAGGGATGCTGGCCCTGAATGCCACCAGCTGCTCACAGGAGCCTCTCCCCTGTTCTGAGCACGCTTGACTGAGTTTAGAAAGACAGGGCGTAAGCAGAGCTGACAGCCCCATCTGTTTGCTTCTGAGCAGCAAGAAGTGCTTGGAGCCTGGCACAGATCCCTGTGAATGCTCACGGCCCAAGCAAGGGGAGGCAGCAACGCCCCAGCCCAGCCTGTAGCCCCCCCTCCCCACCTCCCTGTGCTGGCCCAGCCTGAGGTGGTGGTGGTAAAATTGAAAATCAGGCCTGCCACCCAGACACCCCCAGGATAGGCACAGTGGCTGTGAAGTGGCCACAGAGAGGGTGAGAAGCTGAAACACCCTTCACATGATGTGCAGGCTAGTCCTCCTTTACAGAGGAGGTCCGGGGCTCAGGATGGAAGCTGTTCTGGCCCAGCTAAGATATGAACCGGCAACAAGATGTCTGAATCCAGACCCTGTGAAGGCCCTGAGTTCAGAACGAGCAGGCTCCTCCTGTGGCAGAAGACCAGAACTTTCCTTCGTGGGCCACAGGCTTCTAGATGGCATGGGAGTCAAGCCTTGGGCACTCTTTCCCACCCGGAAGGCAAGGCAGTGTTTGTCAGAAGTCCATGTTCGTTCATCCCCCCCCACCCCCAACTCCCTAATCCCCCACCCCCTCTACCCCCTGCCTTACAATCAAGTAGGCCCAAGTGGCAAGCAAGCCTTGTGGCAGGTGGGCAGAGCCTGGGCAGGCCTGGAAGGGAACAGGGGTTACCTGGAGTCCCTGAAAATGGATTCCTGAAAGGGAGGCTTTTGAGCTGAAATCTCAAAGAATCCGGCCTGTGTTTGATGATGATAGCTACCATCTTAGGAGAACCGCCCAGTGCTCAGACCTGTGTGGAGCTGAGGCCCTTGAATGCCAAGAAAACCCAGCACAAGTAGAAGGACTCCAGGCCCTCAGGGAGTGAGCAGCAGCTGAGGCAGTGTAAGGGTGGCAGCTTCAAGCTAAGATATGTTAGGTCCAAAGGAAACTCCAATTCCCCAGACTTCAAAAGGCAGACCTATGGGAACAGCTTGGACTATAGGAAGATTTCTGATAGTTAAATAAAAGCCATCCTTCCTTAGGAACTTGTTAAAATGCTTTCCAGCTACAGAAAAAAAAAAGGAGGAGTCATTTCCCTTACCTCTGGCAGCAGGGAAGGATGGCACCTGTGGCACCTATCAGCATATCAAAGTGTATGCTGGCCTCCAGCTCCTGCAGTGTCACAAGTACCTGTCACACATTTCAAAGTCCATGTTAGCTAGCATCCTGCCCTCCTCACCTCCCTACCCTAAACTCCACCTCATGGTCTTCCCTACCCCAAACACTTACTCTCCTTAAAGCCCTGCTATTCTTGCTATGTTTTCCCCCCTTCCTCTCTCTCTTCCTCCCTCCCTCCCTCCCTTTCTGCTCTACCCCTGATGTTTTCTCTTTTTGCTATCCCCTGCTATTCCCCTCTCTCACAGATCGCCCTGGCCAAGTCAAGTCTGCTTTCTCTCTCTCCAATAAAAATCTTCCCCTTAAGCAAACCATGGAGCAGCCATGTTGTCAGTTTGTACAAGATGTTCCCCCAAACAAATTGTCTAAAACTGAGACTAGGGGCTCAGGCATCTGCATCCCTGCCCCAGGGAGATCTGCATCCCTGAGGATGCATACAGAAAGAATGACTGTTTGAGCAGCATCTGTCACTGAAGGACAGGGGTTGGTCGCTCAGAAGCCAGCAGACTCCCACCTAGAAAGAACTAAGGGCCAAAGCAAGTTCCCTGGGTCTCAAAGCAGGAGACAAACCCCTGTGGCTCCACGGCCTTCCTAGAGGAGATGCCACACCCCAGAACCTGTGTGCACCTCAGAGCTCCACTCTCCTCTGGTGCAATTGCAAAGCGGAGACACCTTCCCCCCCTCGCTGGTGTCCATGATGTTGCAGAACACAGCCTTTCCAACAAAAGCTGCCATCCTCATCAGATCAGCTGGGCCTCCGTGCAAATGTTCATCATTATCAGGTCTTTAGACTAACATCCCCTCACAGAAGCAGGGGTGCTGAGGGTCACGGGACCCTCATCTGAGACTCCGGCAGCTCCACCCAGCCATCTATATGCAGTTCTGCCCTAACTACACTGGTCTGGGGCTTGGGAAGGGCTAGAGTAGTGGTTCTCAGCACGTCAATCTTTGGGGGATTGAACGACCCTTTCACAGGGGTTACATAGCAGATATCCCGCGCATCAGGTATTTACACTGCGATTCATAACAGTAGCAAAATTACAGTTAGGAAGGAGCAATGAAATAATTTTATGGCTGAGGGGGCACCACACGTGAGGAACTATATTAAAAAGTCACAGCATCAGGAAGGCTGAGAACCACTGCGCCAGTGTATATAAACTGAAGGGGTTGATTGAAGAGGGGGCCCCCTCCATGTGGCTATGGGGAGATGAAGACTCCAGTGTGGCTGTTGTGGGGTCCCCACACTCTTCCTCTATGCTCAGGAAGAAGCCCATCAATTCCCCAGGATGAACTTGAGTGGAATTGTTTGTCACTGGGACTTTTGGAAGAAGGAATAGATAGACATTGTTTACACCTCCCCCGGGAAGAAGTTCTCAGAACACATGGTGACGAACCCCCAGTCCCTTACCAGTAACTCCCCCTTTCACAGCCCTCCTGCTGGGCCAGTGCACTGCATCTTTAAAAGAATTAGCTCTTGCTCAGGCCATCCCAGCTGGGCAAAAAGCAAGCTTCTCCCCCAGGCCCATCTGCAGGGAAGCCACTGAGCTCCAGAGCCGCCTGGGCGGGCAATCTACAAACCCATGGGCGACGGGTATCTCCCCACCATGCATTTGGTTCCCTCAACAGCTTGTAGTCTGCACCGTTAGATGTGTGTCCAACCTTCCTTGTCAATCATGATGGTCTAAGCCTCGATGAAACTACCTGAGGCTGAGATCTGTGTTTATTAGTCTGTCTTCTCCTCGGAAGCTGGAAGACCAGAGATCTAGGCAGGGCAAGGCAGCGTGAGGCCGCCTGACCTTGTTTCTGTAACTGGAAAGTGGAATTGGCACAAGCTCGGCCCATTTGCAGCTGAGAAATGTCTACTAAGTGAAAAGTTCCCAGGTACCTCCACATGGGGGGATGGGGCGCAGGCAGAGACCAAGAGCCGGAGATGTCCGGTGCAGTAACGCCTTGCCTCGGTCAATAGTTATTTCTCTACTCTGAATTACTTACTTTTCCCCAGAAGCCAGTAGAGAGGTACCTGCTGCCCCTCTGCGATGACAGAAGTGCTGTTCAAACACCAGACTTAGGGTTGGTGTGTCCAGTGTTTGCTCCTTAATCTGCAGCGAGCAGAGAGAGAGAGCAGCCGAGAAGAGAGCTAATGGACCGTGGAGCTGCTGGGCTCTGTCCGGCGCTGCTGACACAGCAGGTGTGAGACCGCTGGTCCCAGGAAGGCCATCACCCCACTAAAGGAAGTGGCCCAGGCTTGCTGACTTTGACCTTTCCTCCCTGGTCTTGGTTTAATGGGTCCCAACCGTGTGCTGGGCTGTGCTCTGGGGACAGGTCTGTAGAAGAGAGGGATGACCAATTGCCTTGTGAGGACAGGGACAAGAGCCCCACAGAAGCAACCATGGAGAATTCAAATAACATAAGGCTGGGAGGCCATGAGCCCACAGACCCACAAGGGTTGCTTCTGTAGGACTGTGGAGCATGGCTGTCCTCGGAGCACAGATAGGAGATTCTCAAGAGAGGTTTGCTTTGAAGGGAGCTTCTCCTACTTGTTGCCAGCTGTTGTGGGTCTGACAGTGTCTCCCACAAAAGTATGTCCCCACACTGCCCCCCCCGAAACTGACTGGAATGCTTGCTTGTAAAAGCCTGTGTATATGTGACTAAGATAAGAATCTCAAAGCCCTGACCCAGGTGGCATAGGGAGGAGAGGATAGAAGAGAGGAAAGTGGAGAAGGATGGGGAACAGATAACGGAGGAGAGGACAGGAGCAGGGGGACACTGAGGATGAGGAGGAAGCCCCAGACCTGGGCCCAGGAGCAGTAAATGCAGAGGGAAAGTCCTCCCTAAGGCTCTCAGAGGACACGCTGCTCAGCCTTTCGGACCTCTGGCATCCAGAACCAGAAGTGAATCACCTCCTGTTTCTTCCGGCTCTCCAGACTGGAGTGTTTATTTTAGGCAAGCCCAAGACTCTATACTCCCCATGGGGAAGCAGGGAAGCAAGGATGGGCATGTCTTTTCCTGGGGCTTAGTTTGATCTGGGTCCTTCCTGTCCCCAGCTATGTCCTTTGGTCTGTTCTATCACATCTCTGAGCCTGGTTTTACATCCTAAAATGGGGACAGTACCACAGGCTCCAGGAGGTCAGAGTAATGGCATGAAGTGACACACTGGTGTCCTTCAGCCCCATTCCACAGAGGTCCTACCTATGCCATCCGTGCCCGAGGACATCACCTCTACCTACGCCACCAAAGGCTGCTGGAGACCCATATGGATAGTTCTGAGACTCTCAGTGAGCACCACTGTCACACGTATCAACAGTAAGGCAATACTGTCCCAGACTATACCCAACCTCCCAAGTCACATCCCAGGGCCCCCAGGGAGCTTGAAGATGATGAGAAGGCCCGGATAACCTGCCCCATGGAAGTCCATTGGTGGAGAAGAACAAGAACAGAAGTATCAGCTGGTCTTCTTAGAGTAGGCAGCAGGCAAGGCAGGAGTAGGTACAGTCTTGCCCAATGAGCCCTATGCCTGCTAGCCCTAGCCTATAGGTCAGCCGGGAAAGTCCCCACATCCCACTCAGCAGAGAGAGAGAGAGAGGGAGAGGGAGAGAGAGAGAGAGAGAGAGAGAGAGAGAGAGAGAGAGAGAGAGAGAGAGAGAGAGAGAGAGAGACTGGACTTAAGCTGTTAACTTTGTTCTCTGAACTTGAAAAGGTAAATATTGAAGACATGACTGGCAAAGCAGCAGGGTGTTTTCCTGCCAGTGAGCCTTGGCTTCCTTTCACCACGCCAAGGAGCTGCCCCACAGAGACCAGAAGACCAGCTGAGGAGAGGCAGCCTGCACTGTCCCACATGAGTTCTGCAGCTCATCATACCACGGGCAAGTGTTGCATCATGCTGATGCCAGGTGCTCTTCCTACAGGCTGGTCCAGATCCCCGTGCCTCTTTCCAGCCCAGCCTTCCCACCCCCACGCATGCCTCCTGCTCCCATTCTCTCACACCCCAGTCTGCCCTGTATCCCTGGGTAAGAGAGGCTTCTCACTCCCCCTGCAGTCAAGCCAGCCTCTCACTGTCCCTCCTGCAGCTCTACAGCATCTTTTCATGGCCCCATGACAAGGTCAGAGAGGACAGTCACCTGACATCACTTCTGACGATGCCATGCACACAAATGTACCAATGCCTCAATAAGCAAGGAAGGTTGACTCTATTGTCTGTTGTCCCTGTTTTCTAGGTGAGTAAACTGAGCCACTTGTTCAGTGGGCCCACCAGATTATCTGAGTCTTTATCATGTGAACGCTTCTCATGAGCAATGTCAACTGGATTCATGACGTGGTCTAACTCTGCCTCTCATCCCGAAAGTGTAAGCAGAGACCTCTGTGGTTGTGCTGGATTCCTTGTCTCTTGACAAAAATGGCTGCTTGACTAGTCTTAGAGGAATGAATGGGTGAATGGATGCATGGCTGGATGAATGGATGATGGATGATTGATGAATAAGTAGATGGACAGCTGTATAGATAAATGACTAGATCAGTAGATAAATAGGTAAATGGTTTGGTACATACATGAATGGATGAGTAGATGAATAAATGAGTGGATAGATGGATGGATGGATGACGGGTGAACGAATGGGTAAATGGGTGGGTTATAGATTAATAAATAGATGGGTAGTTAATACATGAATGCATCATATGTGGATAGGTGGATACATGAGTAGATAAGTAGATGGGTGGTGGATACATGAATGCATCATATGTGGATAGGTGGATACATGGTAGATAAGTGGGTGAGTAGATAGATAAATAGATGATAGGTGGATGACTGGGTAGATGACTAAGTTATGGGTTAATGGATAGATGGGTCAGTAAATATATGAATGGGAAGGTTTTTATGTAGGTGAATGAAGAGGTAAGAGGCTAGATGGATAGGTGAACTGGTCAATGAGTGGACAGATAAGTGGGTTGATAAGTGGATGCATGCATGCATGAATGAATGGATGCATGCATGGGTGGATGAACAGTGAGTGTATGAGTGAGTAGTGGTAAGAAGTAGATTACTAGAAGATCAAGGCCTACAATGGAAGGTACACACTCATGTCAGAAGAATGGAGAGAGATAGATCTGGAATTTGAGGCCTGGGCCTTGCCAAGTCCTATCTGAGTGAACTGTTGACCCCTATTTGTTGGCCCCTATGTTCCTACCTGAGGACACTCTATGTTTTGACATCAAATCTGGGACCAAAGGCTCAAGTTCTAGTGTTTTCCTCTTCCAGGAACCCACACACCTCAGCTTGCAGAAGAGCTGATGAAGTCTGGATCCCAGTAGTTCTTCCAGGTCCATCATCTGGACTCTCAGGGGAGGGGTCTCCCTGACCAAGATCCACAGACAGTGAAGTATACTGCAAGCCTTGAAATTAAACAGCCTCTCCGCTCCCAAGGGTAGGTTTCTTCTGCATGCCATAGACACACTGGAAGTCACCCAGGTTCTGAAACACCGGTTCCACTCTCTCTCTTTCCAGTCACCAGCTAGTTATCCAAGGATAAGCAGACCTCCAGGAACCAAACCAAGAAGTCACTTTTGGGGCGGAGGACATTGAAACAAGGCAGGGTTTCCATGTGTATTTCTGGCTGTCTTAGAACTCTCTCTGTAGACCAGGCTGGCCTTGGACCCAGGGAGATCCACCTGCCTCTGCCTCTGCCTCTGCCTCTGCCTCCTGAGTGCTGGGACTAAAAGCGTGCACCATCACGCCCAGCTCTGAGATGCCAACTTTGAAGTCTTTGGAAGGCGAGTCCAAGCAGGAGAAGCAGCATGGTAACTGCGCTGGGCTGCTGCAAAGTTGGCTCACAAATTGTTGCACCCCTTGGGAAGAATCCCTCCATGCTCCCCACAACTCAGGGCTAGGCTCCCTGTTTGCAAACAGGGCCTGGGACAGTCACCGGGAGACATCGAAGCAGCTTCAGGGGCTACACAGCAAAGGAGATGCCCTTTCTTGAGCAGCTGCTAGGTGGATACATACAGCTGTGTGGCAGGAGCGTGGGCAGTGCCCACATCAGAGCCACATGCACGCAAACTCTCCTTTGGCCCCATGGATGTATTCCCGGGGACCAGAGATCATCCCTGGCTGTAGCTGCACTGCCATCAGCATGCAATGAAAAGGAGCTCAGAAATGACCTTCTAATCGCCTGGGCTCTCCTGGGCAGACTGTAATCTTCTGCTAATTGGAGCTGCCACCAGGAATAAGAAGTCAGGGCTGCTAGAAAGGGGAGCCCTGAACCCAGCCTTGCCTCCTGCTTCCACCACTGGGTCCCTTTGGAAAAGATGAAATGACTCCCCCAAATGCCCTCCACATGGGCAGAACAGCACAGCAGGGGGTCCAGGCAAATGAGGTTCTGTCTGTGTTGTTTATAGCAGAATCAAAGCCCTGCTATTCACAGGACACAGACCAGTGTACCCTTGGCCCAGTGTTGAGGACTGGGCCCTCCTCACAGGAGACAGCACAGTGTACCCTTGGCCCAGTGTTGAGGACTGGGCCCTTCTCACAGGAGACAGCACAGTGTACCCTTGGTCCAGTGTCAAGGACTGTGCCCTCCTCACAAGAGACAGCACAGTGTACCCTTGGCCCAGTGTCGAGGACTGGGCCCTCCTCACAGGATGCAGCACAGTGTACCCTTGGCCCAGTGTCGAGGACTGGGCCCTCCTCACAGGATGCAGCACAGTGTACCCTTGGCCCAGTGTTGAGGACTGGGCCCTCCTCACAGGACACAGCCCAGTGTACCCTTGGCCCAGTGTTGAGGACTGTGCCCTCCTCACAGGAGACAGCACAGTGTACTCTGCTGTAGGTAGAGCGGCGGGCTGTGTCCCAACACCTGACTGGCTTACACCCGGGCTGGCGGGCTGCTTGTCGTCCCAGCCACCAGGCTAGCTTATGCCCGAAATAATCACACAGAGATCTGTATTGATTAAATTGCTGCCTGACCCATTAGCTCTAGCCTCTTATTGGCTAACTCTCACATCTTGATTCAACCCATTTCTAAAAATCTGTATGTCACCACGTGACTGTGGCTTACCAGGAAAGATTCAGCATCTTCATGGCTGGAGGCTCTCTGCCTGCCTTCTTCCTCCCAGAATTCTGTTCTGTCTACTCCACCACCTAAGGGCTGCCCTATCAAAAGGCAAGGCAGCTTCTTTATTCAACCAATGAAATCAACACAAATGCAGAAGGACCTCCTACACCAGTACTCTTGGCCCAGTGGTGAGGACTGGGCCCTCCACATATGATGCAGCACAGTGTCTTGGAGCTTTGTGTTAAAATGAGGCAACCCTGACCTGCTTCCTGGAAACCTTGAGGCGGGAGATGAGGCCACAGAGAGCTGTGTTAAGCAACATGGTCTCCTTCATTCCCATATCCTCTGGGTTTTTACAAGAAAATTACAGTAGGGACAAAAGGAGGAAGAATTTGGGGGCTGGGTCTTCTGTTGTGGGGTCCAGGGCAGAGGCACATCCACAGAATCTGATCGCAAGCTTCATCAAGGTTGCTCTCCCTGGACTCAAGCACAGGTGCACTGAAAATGGGTGGAGCCTGGCTCTCAGCTGCTAACCAAACTGACAACCTCACTGCTTCCACCAGTTTGCTACAGCCTAGTTTAGACTGCAACTTCTAACAGAAAAAATAGACATTAAAGGGTATGTGAATTAAGGTCTGAAAGACCCAGGTAGAATCTAAGCCCTTGGCTGGGCTAAGAGCCTAGGGTAGCCCTGGCGTTAAGACTCTGGGTAACTGTGGGTGTACAGGCTCCCAGGGCTCTCAGAAGGTCACCTCTCTCCCACTCTAACCACCGTAACCTAAGCCTTGGCAGGACATTGGCGCTGGTGCCTGCAGGAGCCTTGAGTCTCCACCACGAATAAATCTGGTCCTTTGTTGTTGGAATTTTCTTTGGCTACCAACCAACACCCAAATAAAGACACAGAGCCTTTTTATTAATTATGAGTGCTTAGCCTTAGCTTTGGCTTGTCCCGCTAGCTTTTTTAACAGAATTTAACCTGTTTCTATTCATCTGTGCTTTGCCACATGGCTTTTTACCTTTCTTTCATTCTGTATGCTCTACTTTCCTATTTCCTCCATGTCCAGCTGGGCCCTGGCATCTCCCTTGCATCTCTTTTTCTTTCTTCTCCCTCCCACCACAGCCTAAATTCCTCCTCCTCCTTACTCTCTCTGCCTGAAAGTCCTGCCTATACCTTCTCCCTTGATACTGGCCATTCTGTTTTTCATTGGACCAATCAGGTGCCTTAGGCAGACAAGGTAAAACAGCAGCACATCTTTGCATAGTTAAACAACAATTCTGCAACATAAACAAATGCAGCACATCTTTGCATAGTTAAAGACTCCAGAGCAATTCTGTGAGGCTTGGCTCCATTCAGCAGCTCCAGCAGCAGCAGAAAAACAAGCCACACTGTTTTGAAATGCAGGCTTTCTGGGCCGTGTTGCCAGCGCCACCTCTGGCTCTTTCGGGAGACGGAATATTTGGATGGGGTTGTGAGCAGCGTACTGCAGGTTGCTTGATGGCAACTTGGACTTGTGCCTGGAAGTGGGGCAGTGCGAGTGGCTCTCAGAGGCATCAAGTGGCTCTGCCATGCTGGACTGGGCAGGGCAAGCAGGAAATGCCGTATTACCCCTAGCAATGACGCAGCTTAAAATTTTAAGAAGCTGTCCTGAACATAAAAGGCTTACAGATACACAATAAAAACAGATTCAGACAGATATAGACCTCTAAATGGGTCACATTGTTGGATAAATGTATGAAGGCTTGGGAGAGAGAAGAAAAAGAGTATAGAAGTAAAATGTTTTTAAAAATATAAAAACAGGGGCTGGAGAGATGGCTCAGTGGTTAAGAGCATTGCCTGCTCTTCCAAAGGTCCTGAGTTCAATTCCCAGCAACCACATGGTGGCTCACAACCATCTGTAATGAGGTCTGGCGCCCTCTTCTGGCCTTCAGGCATACTCACAGACAGAATATTGTATACATAATATATATATATATACAAAGTCTTTAAAGAGACAGTCATAGATTTTTTAAAAAGTAAAAACACAATAAGCCACGTAAAGATGGAATATACACAGAGAGTCTGGATTATGTATATTATTGTGTTTTCTTTGAATTTTTTGACTGCAGAGAGACATTTGATTCTGGGGACTGCTAAGCTAAGCCAACATATATATATAAAGGTATATTGAATTCAAAATATCGGTCTAAGAATATATTGCTTTGGAAAACACAGATGATGAGAACCTGCGGATTGCTTCTAGACTAATATGGTTTGATGGACCAAGACCTCCTGAAAGGTCACCTTGAACATCCCTCAAAAAGTTACTGTGCCCAATAAATAGCAGGAAGAAGTTTGGAGAGTACTCTGCCCAAATTCCCAAATATTGTTTATAAATGTTTCTTTATATTTAAAGGGGGATATACTATAGAGATTTGCATTAGTATGGATCTTGGTTTATTGATACAAATTTAAGATCAATTTTGTTATATATATGTATATTTCTGATCTTAAGGTATTGTGATTGTGTAGTTCATTTAAAAATGTAATGTATAATTAAGAAATATAGGTTAATAGAGAATCATCTAAAGCCGGGTGGCGGTGGCGCATGTCTTTAATCCCAGCACTCGGGAGGCAGAGGCAGGCGGATCTCTGTGAGTTCGAGGCCAGCCTGGTCTACAAGAGCTAGTTCCAGGACAGGAACCAAAAGCTACAGAGAAACCCTGTCTCGAAAAATCAAAAAAAAAGAGAGAGAGAGAGAGAGAGAGAGAGAGAGAGAGAGAGAGAGAGAGAGAATCATCTATAATAGACAAGCTTCTAGTCATGTTAGTTAGGTTTTCTAGAAATATAGAGATATATTTCTGGTAGATGGATATTCTTCCAATCTTCAGAAACCTCTAGAATATGACATTTAAAATGTTTTAAGAATTTAGGACTTTTCATGACAGTGAGATACATATGCTCCTGGCAACACCAAGCTACATCAAGAGGATAATGGGCATTGAAGAGGCTCCTTATGGAGTTTGGGCAAGAAACTGCTCTTGCCTGGACTGCTTAACTGGACATGAAGGACCCACAGAGAAATGACTGCTAAACTTGTCTAAAGATGAGACGATCCTTCGGGGTTCCTGCTTCATGAAAGAATCTGCCAGACATTCTGCAGGACACAGAAAAAAAAGTGACTGGCAAACTGCCAATGTAGGCAGAACTGTCTTTGAAATTTCCTGATTCATGGAAAAGTGTGCTGGATACTATGGGCCTCTAAGCTGAAGATGGATACCCCAATGGTACAGAAGAACTTTGGGTAACTTTCCAGGCAGTGAGATGGCTCTGTCAATTCTAGAATTTTGGAAGTTGCTTACAATGCACTCCCTGTTTACTTAGGTAATATTATGTCCTTCTGGCGTCTTTGATGGAGTTGAAGAATAGATAGTAATAATATAGCTTTCCTTAGTTATGATAAAAGATAAAGTCCATAAGCCACATAGAAACCCTGTCTCGAAAAACCAAAAAAAAAGATAAAGTCCATATAAATATTATAACTATAATCCTTACTTGATACCTGTTTTGTTATATGAAATTTTACTGTTTTTTATTTAAACAGAAAAGGGAAGGTGATGTGGAATATCCCTCTGTATGCTGTGGTTACCATTAATGAATAAAGAAACTGCTTTAGACCTATAGCAGGGCAGAACTTAGCTAGGTGGGGAAAATTAAGTTGAATGCTGGGAGGAAGAAGGGCAGAATGGAAAAGATACCATGTAGCCCTGCTGGAGACAGACAGACGCCGGAACTTTAGCCAGTAAACCACAGCCACGTGGCCATACACAGATTAATAGAAATGGGTTAAATTAATATGTAAGAGTTAGCCAATAAGAAGCTAGAGCTAATGGGCCAAGCAATGATTTAATTAATTCAGTTTCTGTGTGGTTATTTTGGTTCTGGATGGCTGGCAAACAAGCAGCCTCCTTACTACACCCCTCTCTACAGTTCCTTGGCTGTGTATCCCAGAGACCCTGGATCTTGCTTTTCACCATGAAATTTCCAAGCATCAAACTCAAGTTGTCAGGTTGGGGGGCAAGCACTTTTGCCTGCTGGAGCTCTCTCGCTGACTGCTCCATGTCCCCAGACTTCATAAGCACCGCTGAAACATGACTGCTGAGCATGTCAAGAAACTCCCCAACCCAACTGGCTGCTGGGAACACCTGCAGCATCCTGGTCCTGACCACTTGGGCCAGAATCCAGACAGAGTCCCCTGATGGCTAATGCTATCAGAAGTTCAAGCCCCTACTCAACAGTACCTTCTGGAGCAAACCCGGGGGCACTGAATACCACCTACCAGCAGTCTGAGTTCATGGCAGATCTGCTCCAACACACCCTCATGGAGCTATCCAGTGGTTCCGGGGTATCCAGTCTGGGTACAGGGGACAATAAGCCTGACTTTTCAGAATATGGAGTAGCCCCTATGATCCAGAACATGTTACAACACCCCAGTGAGATCCCACTGGTCCAACTCCCAAGAAAACACTCCAGCACATCCCTGCCCCTACCTACACCAACACGCAGCCAATTCATCTGTCTTTCAATCTTCGTGGAAATAGCTCCTCCTCCAGGAAGCCTTCTAGTCCTGCAGACAGGCTCACTGTCCGCCTCATGCACCTTCCTTTCCCAATGCCCAGAGTCAGCCACTCCCCCAATAAAGAGAGGCTGGACTTGACCCCTTGAGCCTACAAGAACAGTAGGTAGGCCTGTCTACCCCACTGAGCCCCCTGCCCTGTGGGTAGTGGGGACAAAAGAAAGGCTATGGAAAGCCATGTCACTTGTGGAGCCCCCAACCCTGCTGAGGGGTAAGAAGCTGACTTCCTTCACCTACCTTCATAGAAGCCAGCAGCCTCTTGAGGGGCAGAGACCAATCCATCATGCAGGGACCCTAATGTAGAACGCTCTGAAAAGGGGAGAGTTAGGTTCATATTCCATACAAAATCCTCAGGGCCCAGGGTGAGTTTGTTTGTTTGATGTGGTGCTAGGGACTGAACCCAGGGCTGTATGTATGCTAAGCACATGTTCTATTGGTGAGATACATGTCCAGGTCCTGGGGTTTAACAGTGTGTGTGTGTGTGTGTGTGTGTGTGTGTGTGTGTGTGTGCACGCATGTGTGCTTCTGCAAGGAAAAGGTATGTACATGTGAATACAAGTGCCCCTGGAGGCCAAAAGAGAGTTGGATGCCCTGGAGCTTGAGTTACAATCAGTTGTCAATGCTGGGAATCGAACGTGGGTCCTTTGTGAGAGCAGTACTCGCTCTTAACCCACCTCTCCAAGTCCCACAACGAATATCTTTGGAAGCTGGTTTTGTTTTGTTTTGTTTTAGAGGTGGAGGGAGGACTGGAGAGATGGCTCAGAGGTTAAGAGCATTGGATGCTCTTCCAGAGAACCTGGGTTCAATTCTTAGCACTCACATGATGGCTCACAACTGTCTGTAACTCCAATTCCAGGGGATCCACCACTCTTTTCTGGCATCCATGGGCTCCAGGCACACATGGTACACAGACATTAATGCAGGTAAAACACTCATACACATAAAATAAAAGTGAAGAGAGGCAGGGGCAAGGGCCAGCAAGACAGCTCAGCAGATAAGGGCATTTGACAAAAAGCTTGATGATTTCTGGGTTCCACATCATGGAAGGAGAGACCCAACTCCTGCAAGTTGTCCTCTGACCTCCGCATGTGTGCTATGACATATGTCATACACACAGACATAGATGTCAAGGAGACCTCTACTCCCGGTCACTGCTTCAAGCAAGAAGAAACATCTGACCAAAACAGCAATGGAAAGCAGGTTCCCAGAAAGGCTGCAGATCTGAGCCTGCTTCCACCGTGTTTGGATGGGACAGACCTGGGACTCCCTCTTTCTTAGCTTCTAACCACCAATGTTTGTAACCACAGGCTCCTGGACCACCCCTTCCTCTCCACTGTCAGCTCCTAGGGTCAGCCAGCACTGAAGTTTTGTGGTTAGCGCCATCCTATGGATCAGCCATGGCCTCCTTGTTCATCAGAATTATTCTACTGAAATGCAAGCTGCCATCAATGGCCTGGTCAAGCTGCACCTTCTGGCCTCCTATCCCTGCCTCTCTCTGGGATACTGTTTTGACACTTTGGAGGTAATAGACCAGTTTGTTTGTTTGTTTTCTAGAATCAGTGAAAGAAAAACTCCTGAGAGCCAAGCTTCTCAGGTTGCAAAACATGGTTTGGAGAGGGGGAGCTCCTCTAGAATGTGCAGAAGCCATCTCAGGATGAGTAGGGTAAACCAAGGCAGCCATGGAAGCTGTCTTGACCCTGGAGAAAAACGTGAAGCAGATCATCTTGGATTCATCGGCTGGGTTCTGTCCCTACAGACCCACATTTCTATTACATCCTGGATGAGGAGATGAAGCTCATCAAGAAGATGGGTAACCACCTGACCAACCTCCATCGGCTGGCCGGGTCGCAGCCACGCAGACTGGCATGCCCCAGCCATGTCTGAGCTTGTGTCTTTTTGAAGGGTTCTCTCTCAAACACAACTAGGGGGTCTGCTGGCCTTTGGAGGGGCTCCTTCCTCTACTCCACATCAGCTAGCATCAAGACCTCTGCCTGAACCTCTCTAGTCACTAGGAAGCTTTGCCACCAACCTAGAGCCTCCCCGCACCCAAGTATCTAGTCACATAAAAAATAAAACTTTCTGTACTGGAATCGGGGAGGCAGTGGAACTGGGGGGTGGGGAGATCTGTGAAGTGAGCAGTCCCGTGAAAGGGGACTCTCCTCAGTTCCCTCAGTACAGCACCACCCCCAGGGTGGTTCCCATAGGAGCAAGGACACCACACTGAGAAGCCAGAACCTTACTGCTAGCAAACAGCTTGAGCAACAGAGACATAGGTGGCCCAGCAGCAAGGCAGGTCACTACCCTGAACATTCAGCAGGTGGACAGGACTTTAACACGTGTTTGCCAATGTCGGCTCTCCTCAAAAGACACAGACATCCCGTTGTAGATCTGCGTATTTTAATTCACTAATTCACATCCGTTCTTTTCCACCATCCATACATGTTTTCCCGTGTTTGTGGACCACACACTGCAAGCCAAATAAGCCCACATGTGCCGATGGATTCCAACCTCTGCAGACTGAAGGGGTCCCCATGCGCATTTAACCCTGGTGATTGTTCCTGATCTGTAGGGACAGACCTTCCAGTGGGACTGGGAGCCTCTGGGGTCACTGAACACACTTCCTACAGGGAAGAGTCTTGCTCCATGTATGTATCTGTCTGCCTGTGTGTTCCAGGCACAGTAGGTAGCAGCCTCCGCTACAGGTCACAAACACTCTGCAGCCCCACAGGCCCACTGAAGTCTCCTAGCCACCAGGGCTAGATCACACCTGCTATGGATCCCTGGACCCCATCAGTTAGTCAGGCCCTCACCTAGGGTGGCCTGAGCGACTAGAGACACACAGGTGTGGCAAAAGCTCACTTACTGATGAAATACACACAGCCGCTGGCGAAACCTGGCCCTGAAACACCATTCAGAGATGAAAAAGAGTCCCGGGCATTTAATAGTCGTGTTAACAATACATTATTGGAAGGTGAATTCAATCTGACAGCATCCCAGCCAGCAAGAGGCAGGGCCCCGCCAACCTGTCCACTGGTCATAGAGTCATCGCTCATCTCTATGACTCAAGGAGACAGGCTTGCCAAGGGGTAGCACGTGTGGACACAGCACAGCCCTGGCTCGAGGCTGTGGACAACAGGCCTCCACCGAGGGGAGCACATGAAAATTTAAAGACATCCTGCTGTCTGCCAAAGAGCGTCGTTTTGACTGGCAGGCAAGCAGTGCTGCTTCTGGGCTAGAGCTGTATTGCAGGGCCTGCTACTCCTCCAACCTCCTTCCTCCCATGACTGGACACTCCGGTTACTGCCTACAAAGTGGGATGCTGCTGGGGGTGGGGAGTCTCCCAAACCTGGACTTCTCAGGCCTCCTTCACCCATACCAACCTTCAGTCTCCTCCCACTGAGGTCTTCCCCGGAGCCAAGGTGTGGATACTGCTCCTCAGCTCGGGGCTTCTCCACTGGTGGTCTTCAAGGCAGAGGGCTTGGCCGCTGGTCCAGTGACCAGCGCCCTCGGGAAAAAGACTGCCTCACACCTCCGTGCCCTTCCAAGTTGCTTTCCAGAGGTAATTTCCATGTAATGAGAACACAGGGAAACCTCATTATTTCAGACACCACTAATTAGGGCTTTGTGATCAGCCTGCCTAAGCCGGCAGAGGCTGACATTTGCTTTCTCTACAGACACTGCAAATGAGCAGCCAGACAAGATCACCGGGACCTTTAAAAAGCCACGAGCAGCTGCCGGCCAGCGGCCATCAGCCGTCATACACACCATTCTCTCACAGGACACACTAATTGCTGGGCTGTCCTTTAGAGAAGCCCCCGCCCCAAGAGTGGGGGCATTCAGTGCAGCCAAAGGCACCCTACCAAAAAGAGGTCCCAGGGTACCCACGTGAGGATATCCTCATTACTCAGAAAGGAAACTGAGGCTTGGGATGAGGGCTCTGAGTCTCACAGTAATCCCCCAAATATGATCATAGCCACAAGACCCAACTTCCTCCTTACTGTCTCCAAGCTGCCAGGAGTGGGGAGGGAGGGCTGCAGCAAGATTGGGGACCCCTAGAGAGAGTTCTCTCCAACTTCAGCAGCATGAAGAAGGAGTAAACTGGTCAGGTTCCAAAGTCCCCCCAGAGCTGTAAAGTGGTCCTGTCTCTCTTGTAAACTGTAAAGTCTCTGGAGGCCATCAAGAGGGACAGCAAGGGCGGGGGGGGGGGGACAGCAAGGGCATGGGGGAATCTCTGGGAGTTGAAGAGAGAGATGTCCCCCAAAATCATACAACTGAGATGCTGATGTGCTGTGGGACAATGGTCTTGTACTTTGTAAAAATTTGTCACTTGTATTTTAATAAAATGCTCATGGGCCAGTAGCCAGGCGGGAAGTAGAGGCAGGGCAAGGAGAACAAGAGAATTCTGGAAAAGGAAAGACACAGTCGTCATCCAGACACAGAGGAAGCAAGATGAGAATGCTTTGCTGATAAAGGGTCCAAGCCTATGTCTATGGCTAACATAGACAAGAATAATGGGCCAATTTAAGATGTAAGAATTAGTTAATAAGAAGCCTGAGCTAATAGGCCAACCAGTCTATAATTAATGTAGACCTCTGTGTAATTTCTTTGGGACGAATGGCTGCAGGACCATACAGGACAGAAATCTCTGTCAACACCGAAGGTCACAGTGGGGGCTGGGCCATGGAGGGTGACAGAGCAGGAGCTGGTTCTAAGCCTATAGGGCCAGACCACTTCATCCCTAAGCTGCTCATGCTGCTGGGTGTGGAGAGAATGAGAAGGGAGAGATATGGGGCCCATTTTACCTTGAAAGAGGCCAGTCTGCAGGAGGGACATGCACTGGCCTGCAACCTCTGAGCATCCAACCTCTCGTTCCCAAAGTCCTCTCCTTGCCTTGTGAAGGTTAGTCCTCTGCCAGGGAAGCCATGCAGTCCTCTTCCCATCCTGGCCCCTGACCCCACCCAGTGCTCACTTCTGTCCCCATGGAGGAATGAGAGATGCAATCCTTTAAACTGTCATGCTCACCTTAGAGTGGGGACCCTAGAGTCCAGAAGGTCTGATCTGTCCCAAGAGAGTCTGCTACTAAAGGGTCATGTTACAGTGATCAGAACCTGGTGAGAGGTCAGCTCTGTGAATGGGCCCCTGAGGGCCAGCTCTGTGAATGATCCCCCTAGGGCCAGCTCTGTGAATGATCCCCCTAGGGCCAGCTCTGTGAATGTTCTCCCTAGGGCCAGCTCTGTGAGTGCTCCCCTTGTGGGCCAGCTCTGTGAGTGATCCCCCTAGGGCCAGCTCTGTGAGTGCTCCCCCTGGAGAGCCCCATGTTCACCTTCATTCTCCCTCTGACAGGTGTACCTGTTGCCCCCAGTGTATCTAATGAGGCAATGCAGGACATCACAGGTAAGTGTGGGACACAGTAGAATCAATAGGACGGGACAGACGGGGAGATGGGGATTAAGTGGGACGGAGTAGGATAGAGTGGAGTCCTGGCAGTGTAGAGCTTCAAATCCTCGGAGGGAGCCTTGTGTCCCCCAAAACTTGATTCTTCTATACCCTCAGTCCTAAATTCCTAGGCAGGACTGGGCGGGGTGGAAAATAGTTGAACTTGGAGCCTTTGGAGACCAAAGCTGAGTCCTTGGGCTTTATCAAGTAGCTATTTCTTTTTTGTATGGTTGTGTTGGTTTGAGATTTTTATTTGTTCTTGTTTTTAGTTGGTTGGTTGTCAGCTTTTTTTTTTTTTGTTTTGTTTTGTTTTGTTTTTTCTAGGACAGGGTCTCATTGTGTAGCTCTGGATGTCCCGGAACTCACTCTATAGACCAGGCTGGCCTCACACTCACAGAAATCTGCCTACCTCTGCTTCCCTAGAGCTGGGACTAAAGGCGTGCACCACTACACACAGCTAGATGTCTATTTCTTGCAAGCCTACTATGCTTCATCTGATTTAGGCCCCACGGCTCCCTGCACACAATGGCTCCCAGGGCAATCTGAGAACCCCAGCCATAAATTCTGAATGTGATGATCCAAGTGACCTTTGGGGACAGCAGGCCTGACTGAGACCTGAGCCTCTCCAAAAAGTACCCCAGAAGAAGAGAGAAGCAACAGAACGTGGAGGGAGAAGCATCGAGGACAGAAAGGGCAGGGAGGGCACTGGTTTGTGGCCTCTCAGCAAAGAGCCAGAGGGCCGAGGTTTGGACCAGTTCTACCTTCCTGAGATGCCGTTGTCTCCCTGCTAGGACTTCCTAGCCACTCCCTCAGCTCCAGCATGCCCTGCCCAAAGTCCTCCCCTCACTCCAAGACTGGGGCCATGTCAGGAAGTGTGGAGGTTGGAGGATATAGCTAATACCTTTCCCATGTACCTTTACCCACCCACGTGCACAGCCAACTCAGACTTTGTAAACAATGGGCTTTCCTCTCTCTCTCTCTCTCTTTCTCTCTCTCTCTCTCTCTCTCTCTCTCTCCTCTCCTCTCCTCTCCTCTCCTTTTCTCTTCTCTTTTCTCTTCCTCCTTCTTTTTCTCCTCTCTCCTCTCTCTTCCCTTCTCCTCCTTCTTTTCTCTCTATCTCCTCTCCCTCTCTCTTTCTCTCTTTCTTCCTCCTCCTTCTCCCTCCTCTCTCTCTCTCCTCTCTTCCCTTCCCTTCCTTTTTCTCTCTCTTTCCTCTCCTTCTCTCTCTCTCCTCTCCCGGCCTTCCTCCTTCTCTCTCTCCTCTTTCTCTCTCTTCCCTCCTCCTCCTTCTTCTCTCTCTCCTCTCCCTCCCTCTTCTCTGGCTCCCTCTCCCTCCCCATCTCTCTCCTCTCTCTCTCCTTGCCCTCCTTCTTCTCTCTCTCCCCCTTCCATCTCTTCCTCCTACCTCTACCCCACCCTGACCACCTCTACACTGAGGAACTCTACTCAGATTGAATCTAGTTGAGCCCCTAGTTCTAGACACACACACCCGCCATTGCTAGGAAGACTCCTCCCTGTCCCAAATATTAGGAAACAGTAAAACCAATCTGTACCAGAGACCAGATCTGGAGACAGATTAGGACAGCAGTGACCTTTTCAATCAGTTGTCTCTACCAGAAAAGCCAAAGTCACTCAAGTTCCCACTGGAGAGGCACAGGGCCTGCCTGCCCTGTAGGGCTATCCCTGCCCCACACTGCAGGGACGAGGCGCCTGGGCTACGTTTCATGCCAATCCCCGTGCCCCTGCACCCATTGCCCAGGGCTGCTGTTACCAACTCCAGGTTTGTCCTCCACCTGCGTCATTTGTTTCTTTGAAGTGAGCAGGTGTGTCTGACTGCAGGGCTGCCTTAGAGGTTCCTCTTGTGTGGCTCTGAGAAGACAGTATGGCTGCGATAACTTATGGAAGAAAAGGTTCACACTCGCTCACAGTTTCGGGGTACAGTCCATCGTGGAGGGGAAACCAAAGCAAGCAGAAGCTTGAAGAAGCTGATCATGCTGCATCCACAGTCAGGAGAGAGCAATGAGTTAATGCGTGCGAGCGCTCAGCTTGACTTCTCCACTGTTCTGTCCAGGATCCCCTGACTAGGGACTAATGCCACCCACATCGGGCAACTCTTCCAAGCTCCTAGAAATCACATTAATCCCCAGTGGGCATGCCTGGAGGCCCTTCTCCCAGGTAGTTCTAAATTCAGGCAAATTGACGATGTTTATTAACCACCACGGGAGCTCTAGACAGACTGCCTGAGGGAGGGTCACATCTCAATACCCTACAGGGTGTGGCCCACACAGTTTAGCAGTGAATAGATTCTGGTGGGAAAGCGAGCCAGGCAGATCCTGGGTCAGTGGTCTATGACCCACCTGGACTCCCCAAATCCTTAATATGCCCCTGCCAACCAGGTGTGGCTGTTGGGAGCTGTGGGACCTAGATTCAGACCAGTGTGCTTGTCCAACAGGTCTCCAGCTGAGGCAAAGCCCAGCGGGACAGTCTCACTCGGAGAAGACCAGTGGACTTCAAGACAGCACAGAATACTGCAGGGACTGCCCAGCCTGCACCCTCTCTTCTCTCTCATAATATTGATAATTCTCTTGGCAGTTTTTAGTGTCATTTTGTCAGTCACCCATGGGACAGAAGTGATCATTCCCATAAACCCCATTTTTTTCTTGAATATTTTCCCCTAAACCTCTTTGGGAGCTGATGCTTCTCAGGTTTCTCGTCTGGGGATGTCAGCTGTCACCTCAGACCCTAGGAGCTGTCCTGACTCAGTGCTGCCAGGATCGAGGGCCATTCACCTCCATTTCTGTAAACATGCTTTGTTAAGTTTTTAACAATGTTGTTCTTGAGACTGTGTGCCTGTATTTATCACCTTTTAGTTTGTAAAGACAGGATGTACATGGCTCAATATTTGGTCCAGCTAGCAAAATGGTAAATGTTATTTTCTGTTTAAAAGATATTTTGTTGTAAGGGTTGGGTTAAAAAAAATATTTTTGTGGGGGCTAACGTTGGAGGGTAGGAAAAAACATGTCTGTTAGTATGGGAAAATATGCTTGTTTTTGAAGTATAAATAAAGACAGCTTGAGCTATCTGGGGTAGGCCACTTGGGTGAAACTCACCTGGTGGTTGGCCAATTCATTTCTTCCTGCTGACGCCCCTTCCCCATTTCAGGACATGAATCCAGGCTGCATGTAATAGGCTGAGGGACCACCTGGGTTCTCTCTGTTGCCATCAACCAAAGATGGCAAAGTCCTCCTGGCCTAGGAACTGCCAGTTCTAAGTCCTAGGCTGCTTCCATCTTTCTCATTTCAATAACTTTTGCATCTATGTTGTGTAAATAAAATTATTCTCCCCCCCCCAAATAAAACCGTTAGCATTGCCCGACATTAATTCCCCTGCAGCCTGTGTAATTAACGGCATGTTGCACAGGGCATCAGAGGATCTGCCCGCTAATCACCACTCCCCCGCTCCATGTTCCTAATTAAATCTCCTTCCTGTTTACCCACTTACAGGATCCTCCGAGAAGACGGAAGCTGCCGGGAGAGTTACGGCAATAAATCATCACGGGGTAATTTCCAGGGGTTGCAGTTCCACGAGGTATGCGTGCTTCTTCTTCCCATTGCCCACACCTCCTTATACACAGCCCACTGAAGGCTGGCTCTCCCTGGCTGTGGAGCGTGCAGGCAGCGTTTGCCCATCGGTAAAGGTCCAGGCCTCCACTGCCAAGAGAGACAACCTGGTCTTTCTGACACACCCCAGCCCTGGTGACCTCAGAGGAAAGCATCTCCCCAGGATTCTGTCTCTGTAATTCTTAGAGAGACCGGTTCTGCTGCCTAGGACAATCCTAGAAGAAGGGTACAGAAGAAGTGGTGGCTGGCATACAGTTGGTGCTTACTAAGCAGCATGAACATGAGGCTGGGCAGAGGTGGGACACAATGTAAACATGGCTGTGGCTATCAGCCCCAAGCTCCTGCAGATTCTGAACATCTTTCTCGGCCAATTCCTATACCTGCTCTCAAGGGGCATTGAAAGCCCTCATCCCAGGACCCCACCTGCCAGCAAACAGAGTGCCACACAGCCTTCCAGAAGAGCAAACTCAAGATAGAACAATCATACTCCTTGCTGCAGGCCACAGGACCACTGCCACACAAACGGCAGCCAAAAGCGGAGAGGGCAGATGGGCGGGGCTGGGAGAACACTGCAGCAGGACTTTTGACCAGCACGGATTTCTTCCTGGGACGATGGAGATTGTCTAAGTATTCGATATATGATGGATAGCCAGCTCTGAATAGACCCGAGGCCCCCAAATGGTATGCTCTGTCTGTGTGGACCCCCCAGGGTCTATGACTTATATTTCATGCATAACCAAGTCTACGGCCACAACGCTGGGCCTGAAGCAACTAGTGTCTCATTTCATTTCAGAATGCCAGACTCTTTCCCCCCTCACATGGAGCACCATGGCTGGGATGTGTCAGGAGGACCAGGTTCTCTCTAGGTAGCAGAGAGCTGGGCCTTTACCAATAGGCAAACCCTCCCTGCATGCGCCACAGTCGCGGAGAGCGAGCCTGCGAGGGATGTGCCTGGGGAGGCACTGGCAATGGGAAAGGGAAGTGAGCCACCCAGAACTGCGACCTCTGGAAACTACCCCATGATGGTTTACTTCATTGGCTCACTCTCCAGGCAGCTCCCATCTGCCAGGGGATCCTGTAGGGAGAGTGGACCAGAGGCCCACAGGTGCAAGAGGCCCTCAGTGACCACATAGGAGATTGATGTCTCTGTAGACACAAACTTCTCAGAACAAGAAGGGACAGGACCTCTGGAGGTTCTGAGTTGTGCCACCCCCAGCCAACCAAGGCCTAGCTATTCCTCCTAGGCAGGTGACTACCTTCCTTCTATCCCAGGGAGCAGAGGCTACCACTTTGGACCCTCTGCCAGTCCCCAACAGGGAGAAAACCCAAGGCCTCCAGCCCTCCAGGAAGCCTCCAGAGCTGCGTGTCCAGGCGAGGGACCTGGCCACACAACAACAGATCAAACACCGTCTGCAGACTGGTCTTGGGCCCTATCCTCTTGTTTGAGGCGGCAGTGCTAATCCAAAGCAGGGCTCCTGTAAAACAGACCCCAAGGCCATCACACCCTAATCCCTGGCACCTGTGAATGTGACCTCGTATGAAAGGCATCTTTGCAGGTATGATGGGGGGTTGAGCAGGGACGATCATCTTGGGCTAGGCAGTAGGGACTGTGTTGTTACTGCTGTCCTTAGGAGATAACCAGAGGGACATTCAACACGAAAGAAAAGTCATGCAAAGATGGAACTAGGAGGAAGGGAACCTGGAGGCAGCAGGAGCCAGAAAAGGCAGCAAAGACACAAACCCACCCCCGTATCACCACCACCACCACCCGTCTCTGCTACCCAGGGTCCAGTGCAGCCTCTACCTTCATTTTGAACCTTAGCTGTGACAAGACCCTCAGTTTGGTCCAGGCTGGTCTGTAGGCTGTCTTCAGCAGGGATAAGATCTGGTCCTGAACTTACCAGCGGTAATGGTGCAGCCACCTGGATGGGGAACTTGAGTGTGCCTGTCCCATTCCCCACATTGCACATGTGTGTGCATAGACACGCCCTGCACTGTCGTTTGAATCTTTCCATCACTTCAACCTGGGAAACTGGGACAGCAAAGCGAGTCTCTTGGCCACAAGCCCAGCATGCCTGCTGAGTAGCTGAGCTGGGACTCAAACTCGGGACTCTGAAACCATGGTACCAAACCTCCAACCCTCAGCACCCTTTTGCACATAGGTCCAAGGATGAAGGCTGCACCAGTTCCCATAACATACTGCCACCCCCTCATCATGGATGGGAGTTAAATCAGAATTGCCACAAGATCCTGAGGAGGTGAGAGGCAGGGAGCAAGCCACGTGGAGTGTCCAGACAAATATCATCACCATATTCAGTCGGCCACTGGAGCCAGAAATGGGAATGAATGGTCCAGGAGCAACTTCACTGCCCCCACTAGCCTCAGACCATCTTAGGACGCAGGATCCCATGGTCCAAGTGGGGATTCAAAGCCTGGATCTTGCACCCAACTTCCCCAGATGTCTCTTAAAGCTGCCCAGAGCTGGTTCCCATAGAATACTCTGGATAGTTTGAAACCACGTGTTAAGAGTCCCCTGAAAAGTGTCTCTGACATGGAGATAGGGGATTGAAGGGTCTCCCAGGAGCCTCTGTGTTGAATGCTGCTGTGCTCTGCCCAGATTAGGGACACTAGAAACCCCATATCACTCAGTTGTGGGTCCTGATGCCCAGAGAGGATGCATGGTTTGGCCCAGGGCTTTCTCCTTGGTCAAAGGCAGGTCCCAACAGAGTCAGGCTGAGAGACATTGTAGGCTACCAGTGCTCATGGATGGACACCCAGGAAGTGGAGCCAGCATCTGCCATACAGTTTGATTTCCAGCCAAGCATCCCGCTTTTACCTCTGAGCCCTCTCCCTCACTCAATTCCAGATCCCTAACGAAGAAATGCCCTTTCTTGGTTGGCACTGAGGGGCTGGATCCCACGGTGGGGCCAATCTCCCGTACTCTCTGTTACTGTCATCTGCCCCAGCTGCAGAGCTAACACAGCCAGCCTCTCCTTGCCCATCACTTTTACTTTTAATTATGACCAAATGTGGGCTGTTGAGTAATTTGATGCATTTTTGATGTCTGCAGAGATTTCGTTCTAATAATGCAAACACGAGGCTCTAATGAAGCTTAACAGGAGTCATTACCACAGTGCAGGGAGGTCTCCGAGTTAACGCTGGGTGCCACGGTGGGTCAGGGGCTGGAGAGCTGGAGACTGGATAGCCATCCTCCAGGCCCAGGTTTTTCGGGCCCTCGAGGGGACCATGAGAAGACGCCTGGTAGGACTTCCCAGCTGTGGTAACTGGCTACAGAGGATGACCCCAGGCAAGCTTTCTGGTGTTTGCAACTGAACATCAACTGCCCCGCCAAACAGCTGCTGCTCACTGTCACCACAACCCAAGATTCTCCTTGCGGGGATGGAAACATGCCCCCTGCATCCTCTCCTGCACAGTCCCCGGTCCTTAGAGGATGGCAGGTGGACGAAGGTGCAATGGGTTCCATGGGCCTGAGCTCAGCCTTTCGGAGGCACATTGCCGTCCATCTCCTTCCTGTTTCTATAATAACTATCCTGGGGCACCAAGAAGCACAGACAGGTGGAAGCAGCCTCAGGCCCTCCAGTCGCCAGGAGGCCCAGGCTGGTGGGCACCACTACAGGGAACATGTATGTGGTGGACAAACGGGAGAGAGAGAGAAGCAAAGAGGTTCATGTGCTGTGGAGAGAAGAGGAGCTGACACACAGTGGTGAGGAACGGGCTAAGGATGGCACACACTGCGAGCTGGGGCCATGTGATATCTGTGCCATGTCTAGATCTGTGACCCTACCACAGCTGCGGTCTACGCTGATGTACATGTCACCACCGAAGCCAAACAGATGCCTGTGGTCTGGGCCCCCACCTGAGACCATGATGATATCTGGGGGTCATGCCGCCTCCAGGGCCATACCTATCTGAGTGACCTGCACTGCCACCCAGAGGCATGGTAACATCTGGACCTGAGCTGCAGCCATGGGCCATGTCTGGAACCATACCTACTACAACCGGGATCTGTGATAATGTTCGTGGCCCATATTACCACCAAGGGGTCATGGGAGAGCTGGTCCTGGTGGTTTGGCCACTAGAGAGCTGGTCTGGCATCTCACCAGCTGCCTCATCATCCCCCATCCCAGGAGAACTAGCCCCAGTGTTGACATGGGAGAACTGGCCCTGAGACCCTGGGAAAATTGACCTCCCCCCCTGCCCACCCCGCCTGCTCCGGCCACCACAGCTGGAGAGCTGCCCCTGCACCCTGAAGAGCTGCCCCACCTCACCATCCATGCGGGAGAGCTGGCCCTGACCCTAGCCTGAGCAGGGAGGTCCCAGTAGAAGCCCAGGCTGATCAACTCAGCTACCACCCAGTCCTACATCCAGGGTTTTGAGTTAGCCCACTCCAATATCTACTCCTCTGTGACCTGCTGGAGCATATGAAGGGACTGTTCCTGCAGAACCACAGCCATATAATCTCCTTCACTCGGGCAGCAGCAGGATGTCCAGGGAAGCTTAGGTGAGGGCCCCAAATTGATGGTATTCCAGAAGCCGAGACCTTGAACCAGGCCAACCATTCATGGCGATGAATTGCAAGTAAAGCTGTTTAGATAAAATGGTCTGGTCTGCGAGAGACACTGCAGCTGCCAAGGCCACTGCAAAGAACGCAGGTGTGATGGAGATGTGGGAAAGATGAAAGAGTGAAGGGCTTTTCTCTTTTTAATTTTCTTTTGAAGGGGAGGCTACAAGGGTGGAGGGAAGACAGGGAAGGACTGGAAAACGAGTGGGATTGGGGTGCAAGATGTGAAATTCCCACAGAATCAATTTTTAGAAAGCACGTTAATTTAAAAAGAAAAGTAACTTCATACATTTTAGATCCTGGATCTTAAGGTCCCTCTGGTTATGTCTCTTGCTGGTAGAGTATCCAGACCTCACAGATATCTCATGGCAAGGAGTAGGAAGAGTATGTGCATGTCTCTTTTATGTCCACATACATACACACACACACACACACACACACACGCGCGCGCGCGCGCGCGCCTATAAACCACCAGGACTAACCTATGGGCTCTATTCTGGTGACTTTAACCTAATCCTAACCTTCTCACAGAGACACCCTCTGAAGTCTGCACCCGGGTTAAGCTTCCACCCTCCTCTCTCCTCACACAAGTCCTGAACAGTGTGTGTGTGTGTGTGTGTGTGTGTGTGTGTGTGTGCGCGCGCGCGCGTGCGCGCTTAGTTTAAATGTCGCCTTGCTACAGTCTGGAGTCCTGGAGTCACCTGGGAAGGGAGTGTCAATGAGGGATTATCTGGATCAACCGGCCTGTGGGTGTGTCTGTGGATGGTTGTCTTGACTATATAAACTGATGTGAGAAGACCTAGCCCACTGTGGGTGGTGCCATTCCCTACGCAGGGATCCTGGCTGGGAGTGTGTAAAGAAAGGGGGCTGAGCACTAACAAACGTGGGTTCATTCTGTCTGCTCTTAACTGTGTGTGTGACAACCTGCTGCAAGTTCCAGTCTTGTCCTCCCTTCGATAGTAGACTGCAACCTGGAATTGTGGAATAAACAATCTATCTCTCTCTCTCTCTCTCTCTCTCTCTCTCTCTCTTTCAATAATGTCTTGATTTTTATTATATGCGTATTAGACTTTAGACTGCATGTATGTCTATGTGAGGATGCTAGGTCTCCTGGAACTGGAGTTACAGACAGTTGTGAGCTGCCATGTGGGTGCTGGGAATTGAACCTGGGTCCTCTGGAAGAGCAGTCAGTGCTCTTAATTGTTGAGCCATCTCTCCACCCTCAACCCTTCTCTCTTTTAAAGATGCTTCTGTCAGGGTGTTTCATCACGACAGGGAAGGAGACTAGGACAGTCCTGCTGAAAGGCTCAGCCCAGGGCCAGGACACACACATCCCAGGCCAGGTAGCTCCACACAGAGGCTTCTCAAAGACATCTCTCCCTCCCTCTGGATGGAGAGAGAAATGCGCCTACCAAGGCCTCACAGTGCCTGCACCCATCCATGTGACCAGCCAGTATGCCCTCAGCTGCATCACAGATCCAATGATATTCTGGGGGTGTCCAGGTGGCCCCAACATCTCCATAGCCTATTACAGCAGGGGGCAGAAGAGCTCACACCACCCTAGGACTTGTGTCCTCAGCTCGTGTACTGTAAACTTCAAGCCACTCCGTGAGTTTCCATCGCAGTTCCCTGCACAGCCAGCCTTCTAAGAGGATCCAGAAGCCCCAGGGCTGCTTCAGGTCTAGCCATGTTCAGTCAAGGCAGTAATGAGGACGGTCCCATCCACACAGGTTGCTCTAACAAAACATCCAAAGCTGGGCAGTTCACCAAACAGAAGTTTCTCAGAGCTCTGCAACTGCAGGGCCACAACCAAGGTGCCTGCAGGGTCGGGGGTCTGGAGGCGGCTGTTCTCTGCTTCCCGAGTGCCACTTTGTTGTTCAGTCCTTCAGAAGGGAAAAGTACAAGGCGGAAGCAGTGGAGCAGGCAATCTCAGTACACGTGGATAGCTTTCATAAGGGTGCTAGGCTTCATGATGCGTGCGTGCGTGCGTGCGTGCGTGTGAAGGCATGTGGAGAAGGGAATAAGAAGGAAAAGGAACGGGAGGGGAGAGAGAGAAAGGGAGAGGCCGGAAGGGAAGTAAGGAAGGTGCCTGGGATAGAGCAAACCAGTGGTTGTTTTGGTTTGGGGTTTTGTTTCTCAAATTTGTTTTTTGCAGTGCTGGGCATGTAACCCCAGAACCTTGTGTTTTCTAGATGCAAAAAAAAAAAAAATCAGGTGGTTCATTTTCCAAATAAAAGCTCCTTGAGTCAGTTCAGGTCGTGGTTCTGGTAAAAGGGAACCCTGGGCCCTCCTGGCAGCTAAGTGAGCTAGCTACTCCCACCCAAATGCTGCTAGTCTACCCAGCCCCACACCAAAACTCTAAGTTTAGAGTAGAAAATTATGAACAGCCAAGTCATCTGCAGACTTGGCAAGGTCACACACCTGATAAACTTTAAAATACATAGGAGGGTCACTTGGGAGGCTGTGGGGGACCAGCCTCTACAAAAATACCTCTTGCCAGGGTAGGAGCATTGGGATTTAGAAATATAGTAAAGAATACAAAGATATGAAAATAATAAGATAGAAAAACATAGAATAGTACCAGGAGGGAATTCCAGTGAATGATGAAATTGCCCACATTTAATTTCCAATTGCTTAAAATATCCCTGATCCCAAAAGGTAGGAGTAAGACAAAAAAACTGCATTAAAGTGATACAAGGAAATGAATAGACCAGTTGAAGGTCTCAAACAGATCGATCTACGTCTCTGCTCCAGAAATACACGATCTGGCTATTAGCCACACCTGTTGACAATAACCTTGAGAGAGTGGAACTCCTTGGACCTAAATCTAGGTGGAACCTTTGTTTGAGGTAGACACACAATACCCTTGAAGGAATAGAGGTAAATTCCAACCCTCTGACCTTTGGTCAACATGGAAATAGGCTCATATTATTTGGACATAGGAGGCAGAGTCAGGCAGATCTCTGTGAGTCCAGGGCCAGCCTGGTCTAAGTAATTCCAGGCTAGTCAGTGCTGCACGGTGACTCAAAAGACAAATAATAAATTTTAATCGAAATAAAATAATTAGGGTGTATAATTTAGAGATAAGGCCTAGAGAGATGGCTTAGCTGTTAAGAGCACTTGTTGCACTGGGCAGTGGTGGCAGAGGCAGAGGCAGGCAGATCTTTGTGAGTTCAAGGCCAGCCTGGTCTACAAGAGCTAGTTCAAGGACAGGCTCCAAAGCTACAGAGAACCCTGTCTCAAAAAACAAAAAAAGAGTACTTGTCGCTCTTGCAGAGGACCTAGGCTCAGTTCCTATCATCCCTACATCAGTAACTCCAGTTCCAGGGGATCTGATGCCCCCTCCTGGCCCCTTGGAGCACTGCTTGCACGTGGCACACTAATAGTCATACAGGCAAAACACACACATATAAAAAACTTAGTTTAAATTTAATTAATAAATATTATTTGTTATAATAATAAATTGCTGTGTTTTATAATATAAATTATGCACACTAAATGTTACAACTGATCATAAATATCAAAAATTAATTTAAAACTAAAATGCAGATATAAATTTACAGATTATTTTTGTTGAAAAACAAACCTGAATAACAGGGGGAAAGACGTGACGCAGATTACATGTAGGATTATGCCCTCCTGATTGCTCAGTCATGAGGAAGAGAACCTGCATTCAAGGCCATGAAAACAGTTCTCAGCTCGCAGTTAGCCCTGTCATTCTGGGGTGGCGCCAGGCCTTGCAAAGTCATAACCCAAACTGCCTCGCTTTCGCTGCTCTGAGTCTCCGGGGCTCCTATTATAGAGTAGGGATCTTCAAGCCTCAATCTAGGCAAGCCACACCTAAGCCCCAACTTCTTCACTGAGCCCATTGCGCACCCACAAGCCTGCTGATGCTGGGTGAATAAAACACTCCATCGCACAGTGGATGAAACACTGACAAGGCTAGAAAGGCGGTTCCTACGTGAGTTACAGCAGACCCAAGTTGAGGCTATGTGCTGTGTCACAGGCTGGTCCGCAAACATTGAACACCACAGCATTCACCCAGGTGAGGTCCCCAGAGCAGTGAGATCCATGGAGACAGGCTTTGGAATGGGAACTCCAGAGAGGGCAAATGGCTGGAGCATCTGGTGTTCAATGGGAGACAGTTTCTCTTGGGTGATGGAAGAGTTCTGTGGGTGGAGAAGGTGGTGGCTATTCAAGGCTATAACTATAGCTAAGTGCACTGGACTGTGAGTTTAGGAAGGGCCAGGATGGGCTGGGGGTGCAGCTCAGTGGTAGAGCACATCCCTAGCACGTACGAGGTCCTGGGTCCCATCCCCAGCACATCACAAAAAAGAGGGATAAGATGCTAGACAGCATGTTGTCTGTATTTCACCATAAGAACACATGTTGGTTATAAAAATCCTCCAGCAGAGCTCTCACAAGGGCAGGGCCGTCCTGCCTGCCACACTGCCAGCTACAAAACCCTTTCTAGTGTTTGTGACTAAGTTTTCCACGCAGACACTCACCACACAAGTCGGGAACACGTGGAGGCTTGCAAACCAACCTGCATGGTAGAATGGGGCACATGGGACCTGGGAGATGGAGGTCAGGAGGTCAGCTGTCAGTCAACATCATGTCTGTTTTGAACATATGACTAAGCACTTGGAAAGGAAGCAGAAAAATGACTTCTAGTGTCCTAAAGGACAGTAAAAGGCACTATGCAGGGTCACAGGACCTCTGCTGGCTCCTGGCCTTCCACACCCCAAACCTGTGGGGAGCAGAGCGGAACCAGAAAATTGCTGCTGGTTGTATGAACAAGTGGGCTCTCTGACCATCAATAAATGATGAATGGTTGCCACAGCAACATCCCCGGCCCATATTTCATCTCTTGGAGATTCAGACAAGCTCTAGCAAGACTGGAAAAAGCCAATCTGGAAGGGAAAGGGCATCATCTCCTGCCTGGTGCTGGAGAGACCCCTGGGTCAGGTCTCTGGTGAGACCTGAGTTGGGAAGAAACAGATTTGGGACAAGAGCACAGTTTGGGGAGTAAACAAGATGGTTCTGTTGTCCAGGTCACATGGTCCTCTCTATGCTCCCGGCACAGCCTTGGAGGCTCCAGGGTCTTTAGGTGCATGGGTCCACTAAGAGCCTCTGCCAGGATCCCTGCCCAGCGTGTACATTCTTCATCTACAACATAGAAGGGAACATTGTACCATATCAGTCTTTTGAAAAAAGAGTTGGGGTTACATTTATTTGTTAATTGATTGTGTGTGTGTGTGTGTGTGTGTGTGTGTGTGTGTGTGTGTGTGTCAATTCTTTGCTTCCACCATGTGCACCCCAGTATGCTGGTTAGCTCTTTATCAATTTGACACAATCCAGGGTCATTTGAGAAAAGATAACCTCAATTAAGAAAATGCCTCCGGCCGGGCAGTGGTGGCGCACGCCTTTAATCCCAGCACTCGGGAGGCAGAGGCAGGCGGATTTCTGGGAGTTCGAGGCCAGCCTGGTCTACAAGAGCTAGTTCCAGGACAGGCACCAAAGCTACAGAGAAACCCTGTCTCGAAAAACCAAAAAAAAAAAAAAAAAAAGAGAAAGAAAGAAAGAAAATGTCTCCATCAAATTGGCCTAAGGGAAGTCTATGAGGCATTTTTTTTTGATTAATGATTGAAGTGGGAGGGCCCAGCGCACTGTGGGTGATGCCGTCCCTAGGCAGGTAGCCCTGGATTACATAAGAAAGCCGAGTAAGCCATAGGTAGTCAGCCAATGAGCAGCGTTCCTCCAAGCCCTCTGCCTCAGTTCCTGCCCTGATTTCACTTCATTGTGGACCATAAACTGTAAAACTAAATAAATTCTTTCCTCCCAAAGTTGTTGTTGGTCATAGTCTTCGTCACACCAAAAGAAACCAAACTAGGGTGCCCAGGGATCAAACTCAGACCACCATCAGTCTTGGAGGCTAGCACCCTTACCTGACGAGCCTTCTTAGCGGCCCGCGGTCTGGTGGAATGGTCCAGGGCTGGCAGCCTACAACAGTCACAAGTGTCCCTTAAGGTCGTTTTTGTAGAGGGATTTTAGTGTTGTGTGTACACATGTGTGTATACACATACATACACGTAACGTGTGTGTATACACATACATGTAACATGTGCCTATACACATGCATACATGTAACATGTGCCTATACACATGCATACGTGTAACATGTGCCTATACACATGCATACGTGTAACATGTGTGTGTACACATACACACTAGACTGTGTGCTGCCATTTCTGTTGTTCTTACTCCATCTGGCCTAATTTTCTTCTTCCCCCTGAACAACATCCTATAGCCTTCCCTGCAGTGCAGGTTGTAGGGAAAGGGTCTTCCCATCTGATGCATCTGGCTGAGACAATCTTCACGTTACCTCCAGGGCTGAAACATGTTTCTGCAAACGGAGGAGTCTCAGTAGTCCCCTGGCTGCTGTCATCACCCCCTCGTCCTCTTCTTCTGTCCTACAGGCCGTCCACACCAGCCTTCCACCTGCTCCTGATGGGAAATCCGCCCTTATCTTCCGTCGTCCTTCTGCGTGTAGGGACAAATCCTTTTCTTCCCGCCTCTGTGAAGGCTGGCTGCCCCTTTACCAGTGGTTCTGAGCTGTGGGATGTTGTGGAACTTTCTATGTTCCTCTTCCTGCTTCTGGTGTTCAGGCTTCATGCACTTCCTGGATCCGGAAGCTTGTGGGTTTCGTGCAACTTGGACATTTATTGTCTCTTATTTCTACTGCCTCCCCCTCCTCCCTAGCCTCTCCTCCCTCTGCCACTTTCCCTCCTTCCTGCTCCCTCCTCTTTCTTCCCTCCTCCCTTCCTCACTTCTCCTTCCAGCCTCCCCCAAGCATAGACTTAGCTAATGCACACTGTTCCTGGATTCCAGGGCTCTAGGAGACTCGTTGAGAGTTTGAGGCCTAAAGTCTCCGTATTCCTCTGGCTGGCCGTCCATTTCTGAGTCTTCAACTCTGCTAGTCTTTATTTTCCTACGGGTTTGATCTCATCTGTTGTGTTTCTCATCTCAGACGCTGAGACTCACCCCCAGAACTTTGCTTTGAATCTCTTTCGTTCCCACACTCCGCCTAACATGTTCTGGGGTCCTTCGTGCTTTCTGAATGTGTGCAAAGTCGTTCCAGCAGCCGCCTTGATGTTGCTGTCTGCTGATTTGAGCATGCGTGGGAGTCGATTGCTTTTCCCCTCCTTCTGGGTTCGATTTTCCTCACTTATTGATAAATGTTGCCTGGGTGTTGTTTTGGTTCCCATAAATACACTGGAACTCTGTTTGGGGACAAACTCCTTTTGAAAGAGCTGGTTCAGTTGGGTCTCACTTTTAAACATGATCGTTGGAGACCAGAACTGTTCTAACCTGAGTTATCTGTCCCTCGCAACAGAAACAAAGCCCTACCAGCCTCTCTGGATTCAAGAGCATCCTGGAGCATCCCGGCCTGATTGTGCTGGCACTGAGCACAGTTTCCTCCAATCCATTCTGAAGGTTGAGTTTGTCCTTGCACTGAGCATTGGTGGGTGCTGAAGAGCCCATGCTACTTGGAAAGGAGACACCAGCGGTCCCCAGGGGAGCTTTGGGAGGACTTTGAGGTCTACACTCACTGGTCTGGCCTTTAGACTTTTGTCTCTTTCTCTATGGTCCCTACACCCTGGAGTTCTCGAAACAGTAGGTGTTCCAGTTAGAAAAGCTTCTCCATAATCCAGACTTCTGGTAAATCACTCCCAGATGGGCCAGAAAGGATGCAACAGTCAGACAGGCCCTGAGCTGAGAGATGTGGGCCTATCATAAAGACAGAGCCCACAGGGAGCTGGCAGCCCATCCTGTGCCCAGCAGTCTTGCCAGACCAGGGCAAAGAAGAGGACAAGTGTCCCGAAAGAAGAAAGGAAAGGTGGGAAGGAGGGCAGATTCTCAACAAACACAGGCTTTTAACACCATCGTATCTTCTGTCCTGCCGCCATGGTGACTGGCATTGCAGATGGAAGAGAGACCGTGTCAGTCTCTCCCCACCTCCCCAGCAGGCCTGGATCACCAGGGCACCATAATGGACCCCACAGCTGATCACCTCCCCCGCCCCAGCCTGCTTGTCATGCTCTCCTCAGTGACCCTGAGCCCCCAACGGAAACAAGCCACTAACCTACAACCCACAGGAGTCCTTGATAAAAAATTTACCTTGAGGTCATGAAATGTTTAAACGCCATATTTTACTACTAAAGAGGGAGAAAGAGCCAGCACCTTCTGAGAAAGACTTTCCTGGGCATTTTATAGATCAAAGCAATAGAATAAAATAAATATGACCGAAGAGGACTGTCCAGGAACGCACTCAGAGAAGGGGAAGGGGAGGGAAGGGCTGAGAGGCGGTGAGGCACTTCCACCCTAGCTCCTGGGGTAACCAGGAGGGAGGGGGAGCCCCAGGCTATCTCCTTACACACAACTGCTGAGATCTGCACCCTATCATGAACACACCATTCTCCTCTCCATTCCTATGGAGAGAAACCAGGTCCCTGAAGCCCCCACAACATGTCCAAAGTAGGGAACCAGCTGAGAGAGGCCACGCCTAAGTGTCTGTGAATCCAACTCCACCCCCAGAGTCAGCATAGTGGCAACTCACCGGAGGGAATGAGGGCACCCCGAGATCTGGCGCCCCCCACTCCCTGCAATAACCTTCTATCCACATCTGCTGCTAACAGGATTCCAGGAAAATGTGGGTCTTGCTAATCACCATTCAGCCTCCTCCTAGAAGCCCCCAGGTGAGCTGAGGACAGGTCTCCAAAATGGCAGTTGTACTATGTGAGGAAATTGCCCCCAAACTGCCTCCAGCCAAGGCCAAGCACAGAGCTGAGCCCCGGGCAACAGGAGAACATTCTGCAAAAGAAAGTGAGGGGGTGCACACAGGGTCACTGCTTCCCCCGGAGCACTTGACCCTCCCTCCTTCTCCTCTGAGTGGATAACACACCACACGAGCTGAAGCCACACATGCCTGGGACCAGCACTTTCTTTGTGCAAGCCCTTGCCTTTCTGGGCTCCCTGGAGAATGAGGCTGAAGCTAACCCCTTGCCTACAAATCTGAGCCACACTGAAGTGGCCCCTGTTGGGCCTCTGTTTCCACTTCACAGAAGCACTAAATTGCCATCTCCAGCACAGTTCCAAGATCTGACCAGCACACTGAACACAGAAGCACCTGTCGCTGGGAGTGTCACGGCAGTCCTGTCCGAGTGCCCAGGCAGACCCTATCACTACCAGTCCATGAGAGCAAGTGCTGGGCACCGCATGGGGCAGGAGTCCAGGCCCACATGTGCAACTGGCAACTGTGCCAGGAGCCAGGCAGCCCGTGGGCTGCAGCGAGCTTAGGGAAGGAAAGGACGAGGCAGATGGCTCGTGGGCAGGCTGGTGGCACCACCCCCACGTGGGCGGCAGACGCAGACTTCTCCTGGTGCTATCTCCTCCGCACCAGATCAGGAGATGCCATGGGGAGAGCGGTTTTGGCACAGGGGATGAGGCCTCCAGTCTCAGTGCTGCCCTGGCCTCTAGGAAAGTTATGGACTTACTTACACTTGGCACAGCCCCACTGACTGGATGGCCCTAGGCATTTGCTTATCTGTCACTCAGCAGACTGTCCCTGTGGAAGAGCTGAAGCTATTGGGCTTTTCTCTCTTTGTATCTCTTCCCCACCCATCCAGCCTTAGAAAAGCGTTTAAAAAATAAGAGGATGGATGGATGGATGGATGGATGGATGGATAGATGGATGGATGGTGGATGGACGGTGGATGGATGATGGATGGATGATGGATGGATGGTGGATGGATGGTGGATGGATGGATGGATGGATGGTGGATGGATGGATGGTGGATGGATGAATGGATGGATGGTGGATGGATGGATGATGGATGGATGATGGATGGATGGTGGATGGATGGTGGATGGATGGATGGATGGATGGATGGTGGATGGATGGATGATGGATGGATGGATGGATGGATGGTGGATGGATGGTGGATGGATGGTGGATGGATGGATGGTGGATGGATGGATGGATGGATGGTGGATGGATGGTGGATGGATGATGGATGGATGGTGGATGGATGGTGGATGGATGGTGGATGGATGGATGGATGGATGGTGGATGGATGGTGGATGGATGGTGGATGGATGGATGGATGATGGATGGATGGATGATGGATGGATGATGGATGGATGGTGGATGGATGGTGGATGGATGGATGGATGGATGGTGGATGGATGGATGGTGGATGGATGAATGGATGGATGGTGGATGGATGGATGATGGATGGATGATGGATGGATGGTGGATGGATGGTGGATGGATGGATGGATGGATGGTGGATGGATGGATGATGGATGGATGGATGGATGGATGGTGGATGGATGGTGGATGGATGGTGGATGGATGGATGGTGGATGGATGGATGGATGGATGGTGGATGGATGGTGGATGGATGATGGATGGATGGTGGATGGATGGTGGATGGATGGTGGATGGATGGATGGATGGATGGTGGATGGATGGTGGATGGATGGTGGATGGATGGATGGATGGATGGATGGATGGATGGATGGTGGATGGATGGATGATGGATGGATGATGGATGGATGGTGGATGGATGGTGGATGGATGGATGGATGGATGGTGGATGGATGGATGGTGGATGGATGGATGGATGGATGGATGGTGGATGGATGGTGGATGGATGATGGATGGATGGATGGATGATGGATGGTGGATAGATCAATGTGTAGATGAATGCATGGGTGCATGGGTGGGGTAAGCAGATAAATAGACAGATGAATAAGTGGATGTGTCAGTGGCAAGGTAGATAGATCTGTGGATAAATGAATGGATGAATGATGGTGGACAATTTGTGTGCTGGATGGGAAGATGTATGGATGGATGGATAGAGGATGGACGACTAAATGAGTAACTTGTGGATGGAAAGAGCATGGATAGATGAGTAGATTAATGGATGGATGGATCCATGTATACATGTGCTGGGTGGATGGGTGGATGGATGGATGGATGGATGGGTGCGTGTGCTGGATGGATGGATGGGTGCGTGTGCTGGGTGGATGGATGGGTGTGCTGGGTGTGTGGATGGATGGATGAAGGATGGGTATATGATGGATGAGTGGAAAGATAGATGGGTGGGTAAATGAGTGGCTAAATATGTGGGCAGTAGATGAGTGGACAGTGGACAAGGTGACTGGGCAAATGCATGGGTGGAGATGAGTGGAAGAATGGATACCCAAGCGTTGTGAATGGATAGGTGGACAGAGGGATGATGCAGGATTGGGTAGTCAGGTAGACAGGGATGTACTCGGCACACAAATGGGAGGGCAATGGACGTGTAGAAGGGCAGGGACAGGGCAGGACCTGGACTTAGAGCCAAGGCTGGAGGTCTGAGAACAGGGAGGACAGGGTGCCCGGGGAGGCAGGACCATTTGCCAAGCAGAGCAAGAGCAGGAGTAATTAGCTTATGTGCACGCCCCAGCAGCCCCAGCAGCCCCAGCAGCCCCAGCAGCCCCAGCAGCCCCAGCAGCCCCAGCAGCCCTGGCTTCATTAAGGTGCTGGCCAGGGAAATCTCATCGGAAATAGAAATCGAGGTTTGAGCTGCTTCCAGCTGCCCTCTACAGTGCAAACCTCACCACAGGCCTGCCCACAGAGTCCAGAGTGAAGAAGCCCAGGACCCTAGGACAGGCAGTGTCCCTACATGTATGACTCCCACCACCTTCTGAGGCCCTAATTGCCCTCTCCCTCTGGGAAAACCCAAGAACTTCTCCCAAGGCCCAGCTCAGAATTGCCTGTGATCTCAGCTGTGATCTCAGCCCACCACCAGAGCCCACATGTCTGTCTGTCCTTCCTCACCCAAATGCACTTTGATATCCAGATACGTCTCCTCTCCCCATGCCCATGCTGCCACTTGTGTGAGCCAACACAAGGCTTTCAGTCAGGTTGTCATCACTTCAAGGTCTACATGGAGAAACTGAGGATGAGATGAAGGAGTGGTCCTGGCAGGGCCTTGCCCAGGGTATGGAGTACAAGGTGTCTAGCTGACCTGACTCCACATCGGCAGAGGAATCTGGACAAAGCCCTCTATCAGCCACATTCATGACTAGCACCAGCCTTTCCCCATCTCCTGTGGAGGTGGCACACACTGACTCAGAGGGACCCACGTGTCCCCTGCCTGAGTGGTCCAGGTCTTGTCCATCACCGCTCCTGGCATCTGGGGCCTATAGTACTAAAAACCTACCCTAGAAGCCTATGGAATCTGGATACACATCCACACTCCACAAACCTTGTGGTCTCCTCATTTAATAGGACAAACCTAGCAAGACCTTTGCATACAGCAGAATACAACCCAAGTTAAGTGCCACAGTACTGAAATGGGGCCCAGGTAGCCTTCCTAATCCCAGTGCATCCAGACTCAGCAGGATTTCCAGCCTGTCTCAGAGCTGCCGTGTGGCCCTGGCCTTTCCCCTGCCTGGGCCCTACTGTACCTTCTCTAGAGGGTGGAAGGAGGGGAACTCCTCTAAGCCCACTCAGCACAGTCCCTGGTCTGCTCAGCAGCACCCAGAATTCCTCCTGGACTTCTGTGAATTGATGCCCAGTGTCCAAAGAGGCAGCATTAGAACCGTCCCTGCGATTCAAGAGGAAAAAGGGTGGTTTCATGAGCAAGAGTGTAATTTGGAGCCAGCTATGGAATTCTCTGCTTGGTGACCCAGTTTCTCAAGGGGGGTGGGGGAGATTCGTGTCAGGTTGGAACAAATTAAAATACATTTGTCTTCCATTCGGAAGGAGTCCAGCCCAACAGGAGAGCCAGGCACGGCCTCATTCCAGCCTGCTCAGTGCCAAGTCAATTTGCAGAGAGAAGCACGTGCCGGGCTTGGGGACACTGTGGTAGGCACTTGGGGCGGGACTATGGCTCTTCCCCAGGCCGCTGGCAGTTTGCCATACTCTGTCCACTGTGATGTTGACCAGAGCTTGTGCGGGAAGCTCCCCACATCCTCCAGAGTGCCTCTCCTGAGCTGCCTCCTCCTGTGCTGATGGAGATGACAGCCTGCGCTGGTCAGAACACTGTACCGGCAGTCCCACATGTCACCAGGAATCATAGCAATAGCAGACATCACTTGCATTGTTGACTGCTGCGTGCCGGCTCTGGGCCAAGCATGTGGACCTGCATATGGACAGGTCACAGATGGGAACACCATGGAACAGCAAGAGCCAGAGAAGCGCTTTCAGTCAGTCAGTCAGCAAACTTCTTGTTTCCTTTAAGATCTCTTTCATGGAATAGATTTTGACTATGTTTTCCCCTCCCTCAGCTCCTCCCAGATCCTACCCACTCCCTATCCACCCAACTTTATGTATTATGTTCTCTCTCTCTCAGCAAAACAAAACTAAAAATGAAAGGAAGTAAGGGAGGGAGGGAGGGAGGGAGGGAGGGAGGGAGGGAGGGAGGGAGGGAGGGAGGGAGGGAGGAGGGAGGGAAGACCAATAAAACAAAAAAAATGACAAAATAAAACACAAAGAAACTATGGAGTTTGTTTTATGTTGGTTTATGTTGTCCAGCTATTCCTGAGCATGGGTCCGCCCTGAAGTGTGGTTAATACATGGAATAACACTCTACTGGAGAAAACTGATTTCCCTTTTCCAGCAGGTATCAATTGCAGGAAGCTTCTTTTTAAAAAAAAAATAGGATTTGTTTATTTCATGTATATGGTGAGTTATCTGCATGTACACCTCTATGCTAGAAGAGGGCACCAGATCTCATTACAGATGGTTGTGAGCCACCATGTGGTTGCTGGGAATAGAACTCAGGACCTCTGGAAGAGCAGCCAGTGCTCTTAACCACTGAGCCATCTCTCCAGCCCTGCAGGAAGCTTCTTAATTAGGGAACAGGAGCCTGTGTCCCTGGCCTCTCAGTGCTGGGACCCCATCGGGCTGTGGAGGCCCCTGCATGCTGCCGCAGTCTCTGTGAATTCCCATGCACATCCTGACGTGTCTGCAAGTCACTGTTCCCTTGGAGTCATCCCCCACCTCTGGCTCTCACAATCTCCCCACCTCCTCTTCCACAGAGATCCCATGTCTGTGCACTGTTCTCCACCACATTCTGGGCTCTGGCAGATACAAGGGCAAAGTCACCCCCCCCCCCGTGCTGTCCCGCGGGGACGTGAAACACAAGGCATGCACCATGAGCCCAGTAACCAAAGTGAGGCTGCAGGGTAAGGCCCTGCCTGGGAAAGCAGAGAAGCCAGGAGCAGTCATCGGGTCTGGATGGATTGGGAAGGAAATGGGGTTCTGAGACCTCTCCAAATAGACACCAGCCATGGCGTGCCTCAAAGGCCAAGTCAGGTCTCAGCGTGCTCACAACCACGAGGTACCCTCTTCCTGCAGCAGGATAGAGGGGCCAGGCACCTGACATTTGCAGAGTCCCCATGTGGAGGAGCATTAGAGACAGGAAGTGGAGACAGAGAGAGGTTCACCGGCCTCAGAGGAACACCTAGCATGGTCACAAGGGACCAAAGATGAGAGGATGTTGTGCCCAGAACCACCTAGAATAAGCACCCCACTCTCAGGGAAGATGGGGGCATTCCAACTAAGATCACGGAGCTTTATGGTCACAGGGCACCGCAGAGGCCAGCACACTGGGCCAGAAGGTCACCAAAGCCGTTCAAGGGACAGCTCTGAACTAGACCTCTAGTTCAGATTGTAGGGCCCTGTTCTGTACCAAGTGGTCACCTTATACGCATCCTCGCCCACCCCAAGCTGCGACAGGCTCTGGCTCTCCAGGAGAAGTACCCAGGTCCCTCACAAACCCAGGCCTGTGAAGCTCTTCATCCCTCTGACACTGAGCAACACTACAGTCCCAGGGCCCAGTAACCCACCTCCCTAACTCCCCAGCCTCCAGCCAAAAGCCACTAGCGGGCCCCAACCATCATAGGTGAGCTCACAGCACCCTCTGGTGGATGACTGCGGGCTGACAGGCACTTTCTCTCCATCCTGGCACCACCTCTCCAACTATCCAGGCCCCAGGGCAAAAAGGCACGCTGCTGAGAGTGGAAGCCTGGTGCTGTCCCCAAGGAAAAGTGGAGAGGACAGGAAAGACTGCTGCTTCACAGAGACAGTCTGGAAGCCTCCCAACTGTCAGGGTCCATGGCTCTGACTTTATAGGGTCACCTTCGCATTTGTAGCCTAAGGAAAGTGACGCTGGGGTTTGCGTTGTAGTAAGGCCTTCCTTGGGTCAGTCGGTGCTACTCTGGAAGAAGCAAACACAGGGATCATGGCTGAGCTCCCCTCCCAATCCAGGGCTGCAGGAAGGACAGAGGACAGGATGGGTGAGCTGCAGAGACTAGGAGGGGACAAAGACAGGAGGCCAATAAGCTAGGTAGGTAGGGCCTGAAACTGGGCTCCCAAAGCTCGAGTCCTGAGAGCCAGACTGATGAGTCAGGGGCACTGGGGCCGACTCAGGCAACCTAGAGTTGAATACAACCTGGGATGGGAATGGAGGGGAAAGGAGGCAGGGACTCAAAGCACACCCCTGTATCTTGGCTGGTTGGGGCAAGTCTACAGGAGCCACGGTGGGGGCTCCAGAGGCAAGAGCCAGGAGTCTAGTCTCTCTAAGCTGTGAGAGGGGCAATGGCCTACAGACACTCTGCAGAGCTAGACAGAGCCATAGGGCCACTCTAAGGCCACAGGAAGGTACAGGCTGTGCCAGGCTAGGGTACAGGTATAACCTGGGGAGATTCCAGCCAGAAAGAGGGAGCAGAGAGGCTATGAGACAGTGATGGGGTGAGGAACAAGATGGAGACCTGGTGTAAGGTCCCCAGCTGAGGGACCAGGATGTCACTTAGCAGAGAGACAGCAACCTGGATCCATCAGCACCCAACCTGTCTCAGTTTCCCCTCAAGATAAGGACTTTGCCTTTGCCCCTGCTCCTTCCTGTGCTAAGGTTTGTTGATGAGAAGCATGGGCCAGGACCCATGTGAAGATCATAGATCCCCCCACCCAGCAGTGCGGGCTTACTCAGTACCCCGTGTATTGACTCTCAAACATTCCCTAGCATTTTCAACGATTAACACTCCTCACTAGGATAGCTAATTCCTTTGGTGGTGTAAAACTGTTGTTCATTTCTTAGCCATGAATGGTTACTGTGACTGTTGGGTGGGAGGAGGGTCACACACAGAAAATACTTGTAAGTTTTAGAAGCTTATAGCCATGGGCTGGAGCTCTCAGCACTCCTGTTTCCTCGGATGGCTCTGGCTGCTGCAGGCTGGGCATTTGGGCCTGGAAATGTGATGTTTTGAAGGAGCTGTAGGAAGCTTCTATAGTGAAGACACACTCCCTTGGGAACCCATGCGCTGTGGGCAGGAACCTGCTCAGGAAGCCCCGTGTGAGGACACAGGTGCCCCCAGCTCATCTTCCTGATGACTTCCAGGGAAAGCCCAGTTGCTCAGTGGAGGCCAAGGAGGAATCGTGGCAAGCCATGAAGACGAGGACCGCCTGCAAACTGAAAAGAGTCCTTAGAGGCAGGTGACTGTCCAGCTGGTACTTTGACCTTAGATTTCAGTCTTCTTCATCCACGGTGAGGAAGTGATGCTTGCCCTTGGTACTTCATCTCAGCAACCACACAGGACCTTGTACCCAGCTACTCTCTAGGGAGATCCCACAGGTGTCCCTCATCACTGTAAAATGTGCCCAGCTCTGGGAGAGGAGGTCTCCCAGAACTTTTCTTTACTTCCCTTTGGTAGCATGTCACAAGGGTCCCTGCAGTCCCTGCTGTCACTAGCCACAAAGACAAGTGAACCAGGGACTAAGCAGGTAAGTCAGTGGGTGCTGAGATGAACCCTGCACGTTCCAGGAGTGCAATAGGTTAAGGCTAAAATAATTCTCTCTCCAGCCTTGTTACACAATCCCACCTACCTCCCTGGAACTGGCTAGACCCCCATGGAGGCCAGTGGTCTCTGCAGTATACCTCAGTCAGGCTTAGCCTTCTAGCTAGAAGCCCCACCTCCTTACCCAAACCATACAGCCCTGCTCATCCCTCACCTGGCCCGCTCCCACTCTGGGTACCTATATGATCCACTTATTGTGACTGCCCCAGCCTGTCCCTCACTTACACTTCGGTCACACTGAGACCCTATCCAGTACAGAATGGAGCCTTGGCGCCTTGCCAACCTCAAGCCTATTGCCTGTCCAGAGCAGAACCCAGTGAGTGAACACAGACTGGCTGTGGCCAGCAGCCTCCGTGCACAGGTGACCCTTGCAGTGATCCCCTGAAACAAGACCCCCACCTCAGGGGCAGAGTTCTGGGAGCAAATTCTACCTCTGGTCATCAGGGACAGTGTTGGGACATCCTAGTTCTCACCACAGCACCAAGAGCTGCTCACAAGCAGGCCATGGGGTGGGCAGCAGAATGAAGGGTCAGAAAAACAAGGTGTGAGGCCGGGCGGTGGTGGCGCAGGCCTTTAATCCCACCACTTGGGAGGCAGAGGCAAGAGGATCTCTGTGAGTTCGAGGCCAGCCTGGTCTACAAGAGCTAGTTCCAGGATAGGATCCAAAGAAACCCTGTCTCAAAAAAACACAAAAAAAAAGAGAAAAACAAGGTGTGCCCCCAAGCCAATAGAGCCCCAGGCTCACCCATGGGAACCACCGAGCTGTCTTTGGAGAGTCCAAACAACCAACTGCATAGCAGACAGGACTGGCCTTTGCAAACCTGGTACTCTCGGTACAACCGACCTATCGCACTGTATCTAGCATGCTCCAGAAGGAGAAAGGAGCCCAGAAAAGTCATCGTAATGTATATTTCCTGGAACCAGGCCAACCAAAGCACTGTCGCCCCTGTGACTAATAGGAAACTCACTATAATTGATTGATTGACTGAAGTTGCTTTTTCTTCTAATTGCTCAGAACCAAGCACAGATCTACACCTAAACAACCATCCTCATTCCAACCAGCCCCACTTCCTAAGTTCTGGAGTGATATATGGCCAATGGCTCCAACAGAAACCTTCATATGCCTAAGCTAGGTGATGGAAGTCAAGTTCTTAAGGAGAAGCAGGATCCAAGCAGAGAGAAGCAGGAAGGAGCAGTGTGCCCCTCTGAACCCGCAGTGTGCCCTTCTTGAGTCTGGCCCTGTCTCCCAAAGGCTGCTGGTGGAAAGGCTGGTTGTTGATAGGTTTTTTTTCCCCAAGTGTTTGAGCCATTCAAGGAAGCACATTGCTGCCACCTACTGGTCACTCTTCTCTCTGTATCCAGTGGCAAACTGATATTTCTGCATGCCTGCTGGAACTGCCTGGCCACCTGGACCCATTGGGGGTCAGGTTTGCCAAAAATGCCAGGAAGAGGACAAGGACGACAGCGAGGTGAGCAATGACCTCAAGCACAGGACAGGTGAAGGAGAGCCAGAGAGCTGTCAAGATAAAATATAGGTAATGCACCTATTTCAAAAGTCAGACTCTCCCTGGGCCTTGGTGGTGCAGGTTTATAATCCCAGATACTCAGGTGAGGCAGGAGGATGACAAACTCAGGTCCTGCTTGGACTACAGAGGGACATGAGGACAGTCTTGGAAATTTAGTGAGACTCTGACTCAAAACAAAATGTAAAAACTAAGGAGAGATGGCTCAGTGGTTAAGAGCACTGGCTGCTCTTCCAGAGGACCCGGTTCAATTCCCAGCATGGTAACTCATAACTGCCTGTAATTCCTGTTCCAGAGGATCTTGCACCTTCATGCAGACATACATGAAGTCATATATGTAGGCAAAACAACAATGCACATAAAATAAATAAATCTCTTTTTTACAAAAAGGTAAATAAATGAGCCTAGTGGTAGAGCATTGTCCATATTGTGAGCAAGACTCTGGGCTCAGCCTCTACTGCTGAAAAGGAAAGCCAGGATGGAGATGTAGCTAAACTGGCAGAGTGCATTTGGGAAGTAGGTCAGAAGATCCAGGAAGATCAGAAGTTCAAGGTCAGCCTGAGCTGCAAGCTCTAGCTCCCTCTCCCTCCAGTTAATCATGTCCACGCAAATTAGAGACAGTCTCTTACCTTGCCTGATACTCCACCAGGCCTGGGATAAGTCTGAGGACCTGAGTTTGATCCCCAAGCCCCACATAGTGGAAGGAGAGAACAGGTTTCTGCAGGTTGTCCTTTGACTTCTGTTCCCAAAGTCTGTCTTTGACCTTCGCACTCTTACTGTGGCAATCAAGTACACACACACACATACACACACACAAGCACACAAACACATGCTTAATAAATAAAAGAAACGTTCATAGAGATAGAATGAAGATTTTTTAAAAACTAGCCAGAGAGGACTGGAGAGATGGCTCACCAGTTAAGAGTACTTGCTTCCAAGTCTGGCAACCTGAGTTCAGTCCCAAGAACGCAATAAAAAGAGAGAACCAACTCTTGGAAGTTGTCCTCAGCTGGGCAGTGGTAGAGCACCCCTTTAATCCCAGCACTTGAGGGGCAGAGGCAGGTGGATCTCTGTGAGGACAGCCTGGTCTACAGAATAAGATCCAGGACAGCCAAGGCTACCCTGTTTCAAAAAAGAAAGAAAGAAAGAAAGAAAGAAAGAAAGAAAGAAAGAAAGAAAGAAAGAAAGAAAGAAAGGAAGGAAGGAAGGAAGGAAGGAAGGAAGGAAGGAAGGAAGGAAGGAAGGAAGGAAGAAAGTTATCCTCTGACTCCCACATGCATGCTCCAACAAACACTTTCACAAGCACTGTGCTCACACACATGCACACGTGAACACACATACCACACACACACACAAAATAAGTAAAGAAACATCATTTTTCAAATCCGCTTCTTTAAAATGATGGCTAATTTTATATTATGGAAGGTTTTGGTTGGTTGGTTGCCTTTAGTTTTTCAAGACAAGATTTCTCTGTGTAGCCCTGGATGTCCTAGAACTGTCTCTGTAGATCAGGCTGGCCGTAAACTCACAGAGATCCTCCTGCTTCTGCCTCCCAAGCACTAGAATTAAAGGTCTGCACCACAACCACTTGGCTGTTTGTTTGGTTTTTGTTATGGGAGAGGTGTGTGCACACGCGCACAGTGGGCGTGTGCACACGGGCGCGGTGGGCGTGTGCACACGGGCGCGGTGGGCGTGTGCACACGGGCGCGGTGGGCGTGTGCACACGGGCGCGGTGGGCGTGTGCACACGGGCGCGGTGGGCGTGTGCACACGGGCGCGGTGGGCGTGTGCACACGGGCGCGGTGGGCGTGTGCACACGGGTGTGGTGGGCGTGTGCACACGGGTGCGGTGGGTGTGTGCACACGGGTACGGTGGGCGTGTACACACGGGTGCGGTGGGCGTGTGCACAGGGGCGCGGTGGGTGTGTGCACACGAGTGCAGGTGCCTCAAGGAGACCAGAGTCATAGGATTGTCTGGAGCTGGAGCTACAGGCAGGTGTGAGCTGCCCAGGGAGTCAAACTTGCATCCAGCAGTTAGTCCTCTTAACCACTGAGCCATCTCCCCAGGCTCCTATAATGTGAGGTTTTACTTTGATTTTTTTTAAAGCACTTTCTACCACAAGTGACAGCCAATGACACAGAGAGTAAAAGAATTTACCAAAGGTCATGAAAAGATAAAGAGAACTTATTAAAACACATTTTAAGAGCACATAGCACAGAGTTCACAGACAGGGAACTCCAAGGGGCGTGGGAGTCCTTTTTTAACAGTTCTTATCCTCTGGGACATCTGTGCAGGGACAGTCCAGTATCTCTCTATTATATTAAGTTATAAATTTCACAGTGCACATGGCCTTTCCTGAGATTGGCCATTTGAGTTAAAGCTCTGTGATGATTTGGGTGAGAAATGTACAGCATAGGCCCATGTTGTTGGTCCCTAGTTGGTGGAGATGCTTGGGGGAGGTTAGGATGCAGAGCCTTGCAGGAAGAAGTATGTCATTGAGGAACAGACTTTAAGAATTTATAGCCCTACCTACTCCCCGTCCATTCTCTCTGCTTCCTGTGTGCTTTTAGATATCATTTCTCAGCCCCCTGCTCCTGCCACCGTGCCTTTCCCACTGTTATGGACATCTAGTCTTCAGGAACCAAGAGCCAAACAGAGTCTTCTTTAGATTGCCTTTCGTCATGGTGGGGTTTTTTGTTTGTTTGTTTGTTTTGTTTTTCTGAAACAAGGTCTCTTTGTATATCCCTGGCTCTCCTAGAACTCACTCTGTAGACCAGGCTGGCCTCGAACTCACAGTGATCTGCTTGCCTCTGCAGGCGCAGTAGTCAAGGTGTTACAGCAACAGAAAGATAACAGCATAGTCTTGGTGTGTGTTATCACTAAGACAGGCCCCAAGGGTCATTGGGGTCAGACTCCTCCAAACGTTTGTCACAGAAGTCAGGAGTCACTAAGACAGGGCTCAAGGTCACTGGGGTCAAAGTCCAAATGCTTGTATTAGACATCAGGAGTCACTAAGATAGGCTCCAAGGGTCATTGGGGTCAGACTCCAAACATTTGTCTTAGACATCAGGAGTCACTAAGACAGGCCCCGAGGGTCACTGGGGTCAGACTCCAAACATTTGTCTTAGACGTCAGGAGTCACTAAGACAGGCCCCGAGGGTCATCGGGGTCAGACTTCAAACTCTGGTATTAGCCATCAGGAGTCCCTGTGATCAGACATCATAAGGTCAAGGTCTAGTTAATAAGGTATAGGGATTTCTGGTTTGTTTTCAGTCCCTTTTCCCCAGCTCTTTCATCCTTGCAGACACCCTATAGGTATCAGGACCCCATGCTGAAATCTGAGGTGTTGATTCAGTCTCACCAAAGTAGTCTCTTTTGGCCCTGAGACGCCCAAGGCAGAGTGTGTCTTCCCTAAAGCTATGAGTATAAGAGACTAAAGATGGCTCAGTCAGTAGAATGCTCATCTTGAAAGCATGAGGACATGAGTTTGGCATTGGATTAAAAAGACAGGTATAGTGGCACATATCTGTACCCCAGAGCTGGGGGGACCAGAGGGATGGGCAATCCCTGGGGTTTGACGGCCAGCCCAGTCAATTAGCCAAGTTCTAAGATCAGTGAGAGACTCTGTGTCAAAAGAAAAAATTAAAAAATAAGGTGGAGAGGACTAGAGAAATGGCTCAGCTGTCAAAAGCACTTGCTCTTCCAGAAGACCCAGGCTCAGTTCCCAGAGCCCACGTGGTGGCTCACAACCCCCTGTAACTCCAGTTCCGGAGGATCTGACACCCTCTTCTGGCCTCCACAGGCACCAGGCATGCATGTGCTGCACACGCATACCTGCAGGCAAGCACTCATACACAAAAAATAAAATAAATAAATTGAAAAATAAAAATGTAGGGGCTGGAGAGATGCCTCAGTGGTCAAGAGCACTGGCTGCTCTTCCAAAGGACCCAGGTTCAATTCCCAGCACCCACATAGCAGTTCACAGCTGTCAGTAACTACAGCTACACCCTCACACAGGCATATATGCAGGCAAAACACCAATGCACATAAAATAGAAATTAAAAAATAATGTAATAAATAAGATGTAACAAGGTGAGTTTTGAATGCATATGCCTTTAATCCCAACACACTGGGGAGACAAACATAATCATATCTCTACGAGTTTGAGACTAGCCAGGTCTATGTAATGAATTTCAGACTAATGAGACCCTGATTCAAACTAAATAAATATATAATGGAAAGGGACTGAGGACGACAACCAATAGTAACCTCTAGCCTATTTATATACACACACACATACACAAAAAGATATTAGCACGAACCCCAACCTAGCTTCTAGTAGACATGATAAAGCTGAGGATCCGAACATCTTTGACCCTCTGCCCACTGAGGCGTGGTGTCTCTGTCCCTCCCTCTAGGAGCTGTGACTGCTTCCACCAGCAAGACAATGAAGCCTGTGTGTTTGGCAGTGGTCAACAAAGCCACCCAATCTCACCCGGCTCCCTCTGGGGTGGATCCGAGTAAGCACCCTCCAAGCCACCTGAGAGACCTTGAGCAGGCCCACCAGTCAACAACCGCCACTCAGCCTTCTCCGCTGCATCAGCTGCCATCGCTGGACCGTGAGCCCTGACAGACCCCTGCGTCTCCTGCCTCCTCCCTGATCCAGCCCTGTGGTAAAAGACTCCACAAGAAACATTCCAAGCCCAACAAACTAATAACCAGAGGCTGGAACGACGGCTCTGCAGTAAAAACACTAGCTGCTCTTCCAGAGGACCCAGATTCAATTCCCAGCACCCATAAGTCTGTACCTCCAGGGCAAGGGGATTTGCTGCCATCTTTTGGCTTCTTCAGGCACTACACACACGGTACAGAGACATCTATGCAGGTAAAACACACGTACACACATAATAAAAATACTCTACTACAAAACACTCTACTACAAGATCCCCCCACACCCTGGCCCTGAAAGACTCTCTAGGGTCTAGGCCTTTTTCATGTGCATACTGCCAGAACTTTCCATGGTGTCCTGGCCTGGTCTTAAACTCCTAGTTCCATATTCCCATGTGCCACACTGCTACTGAATTTTTGGGTCACAGTCTATACCCCAAAAAGCCAGGTTTGGCCATTCATCCTTGAGAAAACAATTAAAGTCAAATTAAGGTGATTCCCTCAATGCTTCCACCTTAGGATGAAGGACAAAGAGAAGCAGTGACCCTCTCCAACCTTTTGTCCTGTCATGAGGGTCATATGTGAAGCCCCAGGGTGTGCACATCTAAACAGCCCCAGGCAGTGTGATCCTGCCCACTGCCAACAAACCTCTTTCCCATGGAGAGAAAAGATCCCCTCCTGTCTGGCCCAGACTTTCCTTCTCCCAGCATGAGGCTCCCAGGGAACACTCCAATTTCTTGGGGTTGTTTTAACAGTCTGAGAGCTGAAGTGTCTCTTTAGAATATATTCATGTCTGGCAAGCCTGTTACCTACCACCTCCACTTTATCCAGAGCATGGGAACAGGTAGCATTTCCTGAAGGGTGGTGGGAGCCTTTTATTTCTCAAATGGTAACGAGAAAATCGTGAGAGGAAACATTGACTTCCCTAATGCACCATCTCTCTGACTGATGCAGGCACAGCCCTTCTACTCCCTCTCCTGGGAGCTGTGGGGTCCAGAGGTACTCTGCAGGCATCTCCTGATGGATGTCACAAGCCGCCCAATCAAAGACGGATGCAGCCTCAGGAGTTCATCACGTCCTCCCAGAACTATGATGCTTTGCCTGGCTTTACATCACATCTAAGAAACGATGGAGGTGCAACAAGTCTTTCTCTGTCCCACCAGCTCCCAATAATGACATGGAGACTTCTTATCCATTATGGAAGCTTGACCATATAGCTTAAGCTTATTTATAACTAGCTCTTATAATTTAAATTAATTCATTTGTATTAATCTACCTTCCGTCACATGGTCCATGGCTATAACCTTTCCTATTGCATATCCTGCTTCCTCCACCAAGTCTGACTGGTGATTCTGCCCTCTTCCCAGAGTTCTCTCTCAGCCTGAAAGTCCCACCTGTACCTCCTCCTGCCTAGCTATTGGCTGTTCAGCTTTTTATTACACCAACCACAACAATACATCTTCACACAAGGTGCAAATATCCCAAGATGTGGAGCACTTTGTCGCTGAAACTCCTAAAGTCCTACAGTCAAGATCACCACCCTCCACAGACGACAAGACTACAGTGCAATATTCTCTCTGTCTCTGTCTCTGTATCTCTCTCTCTCTCTCTCTCTCACACACACACACACACACACAGAGTGAGACTATAATGCAATGCACATACATACAGTAAGACTGCAATGCAATACACACACACACACACTCACGAACTTTCTGTGTGACCTCCCTGTGCTAATTCCCAGTGCAATCCCTCTCCTACCCTTCCCATACCTTGGCCCTGAATCCCAGTTGCCCATGTTGATGTTTTACAAACCACGCCACTGATCTGTTTGTTTTTTACTGCTTTGCTTTTATTTTATTTTGATTGCTTGGTTGATTGATGATTGATTGATGGATTGATTTTTGCAAGTGCCCAGGACTTCCTGCAAGCTAGATGAGCAGACCACAGAGCTTCAGCTCTGCCCCCCGAATTATCTTTTTCTCAAGCATTTTCTGAGAAGGTAGACAAAATCTTTTAAAGAAGACACCGAATAGAGAGAAGTATTTGCGATGAGAGCTAAAATTGCTTCTCCAAAGAGCATTTTTAATGACCCCTCTGAGACTGGGAAGCATCCTGAGAGGCTAGGAAATTGAGAAACCTTTTTCTAACTCTAGTTGCTGTGTCCTCTGGGTCAACACAGCTCCTTCTCCACCTGCTGAACCCGTGTGGTTCTTCCCTAATGTCCTGGTTAAGGTCGGGGCCTCTGACCTCATCCCGTCACCTGGAAGTATACACTCTTACAGCAGAAAGAGAGCTCCCCTTCTTCCCTGCCCCAACGGCCTTCTCTCCTCTGTGTACTCTGCAAACGCCTATTGATTGTCCTCTCTGCACCAGGCATGCGCATCCATCAAGGGAACTTGCCTTCAGGTGGGAGCATTTAAACCAATTAATTCTCTGGCTGCCTTAAATCAATCACAATGAAAGAGCGGGGATGAATGCGTGTCTGAGTCACAGGATGTACTAGAGAGAGAGAGAGAGGAGAGGAGAGAGAGAGAGAGAGAGAGAGAGAGAGAGAGAGAGAGAGAGAGAGAGAGAGCGCCATTTCCCCAGGGAGGAAATGGAGGGGCACTTTTCCCTTTATTAGAAACGTATTTTCCACAAAAATATAAAACCAGCTGCATTCTTTTCTGCCAAAAGCCAGATTCGTCCCTCTTTCCTAAAAGGCCAATTTAAGGTGGCAGTTTCTGACACCGTATGACTGGCCTTGCTGCTGGATAAAATACTGGTCTTGGGGACCATCTTGGCCACCATGGGACCATAAGCCATATCCCTAGCCTCCACTTCTAGATGCCAAGAGCCCAGGTGAGAACTGCAAATATATAGGGCAATAAGGCACTTGCTTGATTTTGTTGTTGTTGTTGTAGTTTGGGGGCTTGGCTCTTTTAGGTAGGGTCTCATGTAACCCAGGCTGGCCTGTGTGATCTGTGAACACCTTGAGCCTCCACTGGGCCACCACAGCTGGTTTTTGTGCTACTGAAAATAAAACCCAGAGGCCCATGCATGCTAAACAAGCACTCTACCAATTGAGCCATGGCCACAGCCCTTCCTTTTGTTTGGTTATGCAGTCCAGGACTGGGACACACAGAAATTCTCTGACCCCAAATGTGCTACCAAGTGTGCCCACCAGCTCTATTGGCTGGTTCTCACAGACTTTATCTGGGTCCCATGGAAGCCCTGCCTCACTCCTGGATCAGAAGCCTCTGCTCAGGTTGCTGCTTTGGGCTGAGTTTGTATTCCCCACACATATTCAGCAGCCTCTTCCACTAAACACAATATGAATGAATTTCCTGCGAGGCGAATTTTAACCCCGAGCCTTTCATCTAGAATATAACAGGAATGGATCGCGGCTATCAGAGGGAGCCGCTGTGAAAAGAGGCCGAGTGTAATTGCCTCAAAAGGAGAAGGCCCTGGAGGCCACATGCGAGCAGGTCCCCTCTGACACTCAGCTTGGATCTGACTCAGCCCCGTCTCTGCTCCTCTCTGTGAGAGCTTGTCCCTCATGGCCTCTCAGCCTCCCACTTGGACACAACGGGATTTCCTCACAGGCTCCCTTCACCAATGTAGACAGCACCTGAAGTGGGGTCCAGACCCTCCTTGGGAATGTACAACCTCCTGAAGTGGGGTCCAGACCCTCTGTGGGAATGTACAACCTCTTGAAGTGGGGTCCAGACCCTCTGTGGTGAATGTACAACCTCTTGAAGTGGGATTCAGACCCTCCATGGGAATGTACAACCTCTTGAAGTGGGGTTCAGACCCTCCGTGGGAATGCACAACCTCTTGAAGTGGGGTCCAGACCCTCCGTGGGAATGCACAACCTCCGTGCCTGCCATTCCTTGAAGGATCAGAAACCAAAAATGGACACCTTCCTCTCATGGCTGCCAGCCAAACAACACGACACCAGGTGGAAAAAACTTGTCCTTAGCTCATTCTGCTGAAGGGTCTACATCAATCGCTGAACATAATAATTTGTTTGCAAGATGCACTTACTTCCTCCAGCATCCCTGGGGCAGGGGATGAGCGTGCAGTATAGTGACTTGGTCTCCATGCACTCTGTGAAACAGTTACCACAATCTAGTAACTAATGTACCCACCACTGTGGGTATGCACTGTGAGAGTCCATGCGTGGGCATTTATACACGTCTGAGCATGTGTGTGTGTAGTGCTTGTGTGTGCATGTGTGTGAGGGTGTATGTGCATGCATGTGTGTAAGCATATATGTGTACTTCTACGTAAGAATACAAGTGGTGCAGGTGTGTGCGCAGGCATATGTATACACATGTATATATGTATGCATGTGTAAGAACGTGAACATGTGAGCATGTGTGTAAGTACATACGTGTGCATGAGAAGGCAAGTGTGCATGCCTATGTTGCAAGCACAGTGAAATAATCAGAATCTATTCCACTACAAAATTCAAGGGAGTGTCATGCACACTCACATGGTATGTGGTAGAGGCCCAGAGATTATTTGTTTTATCACTGAGAGTTTGTACCTGTGGGATTTGTCAGTCAAAATGGAATGTATATCAACCCTCACCAGAGAGAGAAAGAGAGAGGGAGAACAAATAAAATAAGATGGGTGGTGGCACACGCCTTTAATCCCAGCACTCGGGAGCCAGAGGCAGGCGGATCTCTGTGAGTTCGAGGGCAGCCTGGTCTACAAGAGCTAGTTCCAGGAAAGGCTGCAAAGCTACAGAGAAACCCTGTCTCGAAAAACCGGAAAGAAAGAAAGAAAGAAAGAAAGAAAGAAAGAAAGAAAGAAAGAAAGAACGAACGAACTTGCCTGGTATGCACAAGGCTCTGGGTTCCATCTCCAACACTGAATAAAAAAACAACAACAACAGTAAATAAAGCAAGAAAGATATGGAGGAATCTTATGCATGTGTGTTTACATTTGACCACACAGAAAGTCCAGCTGTGAGGACATCCGTCCAGCAGCTGCCTGTCCAGCAAGAGCTAAAGCCAAGTTACATACACGGTATGCTGTAATAGATCTAGTTTTATAAACAAGAGTTGAATTCAAGTTACATATAAGCAAGAGTTGGAGTCATATTACATACAAGCATGTGGTAGCAAACTAAGATTACCTATGTAGCCAGCAGTGGCAGCAACCAATGCCTTTAATCCCCATCGCTCAGGAGATAGAGGTAGGGGGTCTCTGAGTTAGAAATCAGCTTTGTCTACAGAGTGAGTTCCTAGACAGCCAGGGCTACACAGAGAAACTCTGTCTCAAAAAAAGTATATATAATTATAATAATATTACCTATAGATTTCTTTACCATTATCAGCCCTTCTCATTACAAGAAGTTTTTTGTTTTGTTTGTTTGTTTGTTTTCCTGAAACCCATATCGTAGACCAGGCCTCAAACCCATGGAAATCCGCCTGCCTCTGTCTCCCCAGTGCTGGGATTAAAGGCATGTTCCACCACCACCCAGCTTCTTTCCAAATTTTAAATTAACTTTTTGTTACAGGTTTTACAGATTTTAACTTTATTCTGAGATAAAGAGGATTTAACCAATGATCTTAAGAGATTTTGAGCGCAGAGAGGAGAAAAATTGCAGGGAGATAAGAGACTTTGGGACCTTTCTCTTGTGAGGTGGCAGAAGTTGTTACAATCTGCAAGGATTTGAAAATCAAATGTGCTATTTTGTGGCCATGGAGCTGTGCTGCGGCCAAGCCTTTTGCAATAAAACATCTAGACTTAATGGAATCCCCGAGGGGGAAAAGAGATTACAGGAGGAGGAAACTCCACCAGAAGAGGATTCCGAGTAGAGGCCCACGGAAGCTGTCTGATGAACCTGGGGGGCTTAAACAGCAGGCTCCAGCAAGGCTCGGAAGACAGAGTCAGAGCAGGCAGCTGGGGGGCAGTGGCTCCAGGAGGGAACTGGGAGCAGTAGGGAGTCCAGCAAGGATATGGACAAGAAGACAGCAAACTCGAGGAGGGGGCTGAGAATATGTGGGGAGGAGAAAGGGGTGAGAGAGAGAGAGAAGAGCAAGTGTCCTGTTGGGGAATATTATTTTCAGGCGTGTGACCTTCGTTTATGTTGCATTTGTTTAACTCTGTGAAGCCATTTTGCTGTGCCTGTCTGAAACACCTGATGGTCTAATAAAGAGCTGAACGGCCAATAGTGAGGCAGGAGAAAGGATAGGTGGGGCTGGCAGGGAGAGAGAATAAATAGAAGACATCTGGGAGGAGAGAAGAAGTAGCAAGAGAACAAGGAGGAGAGGAAATTAGGGGTCGGTTAGCCAGCCATGGAATAAGAGTGAAGGTAAGATACACAGAAGTAAGAAAATGGTAAAAGCCCCGAGGCCAAAGATAGATGGGCTAATTTAAGAAAAGCTGACAAGAAATAAGCCATACTAAGGCCAGGTATGCATAAGTAACAACAAGCCTCCGTGTGATTTATTTGGGAGTTGGGTGGCAGGCTCCCCCAAAAAGCCAAAGAGTATAAAGTGTAGAAAAACTAACAAGTACAGTGTCCTGGTGACAAGAATTTCTGGGACTCCCTAAGCAGACCCAGACAGAGAGATTTGTCAGAGAGAAAAAATGTTGCAAATCACAGAGGAGAGGTGTCCTGGCGTTCGTTCCCAAGTAACGGCGGGGGGGGGGGGGGGGGGGACACGGACACAGGGACGGGGACAGGATGACAGTAGCACAAGAGGAGCTTCCCAGCATGCCGGTGTGACTTTGTAGTTGTTGTAGTAGGCTCCAGGAGCCAACAGAGACAAAGTAGGCAGCCCTGGGATGAGAGCAGTGGAGGGAGAGCCGGCCTTTCCACTTACTGGGCGCCCAGAGTGTTTAACAGACTCCAGGAACTAGAGAGACAGAGATGCCCAGAATCACTAAAGCAGCATCGCAAGTGAAGAAGGAAAGCAGCTGAAGAAGCCTCTGAAATCTGGAGTTGAATACGGTGGGTGGCAGAAGCCAGCGGAAACATATGGTCCACACATACCTTAGGAAGAGTCAGCCCCACAGCCTGGCTAAGTTAGCGGAGGCCAAGCCCCTCGGAAAGGGGTCCATCTGGAGGTTTTCAACACCAGTTGTATAAACTGAGGGTTTCGGTACCAGATGTACAAACTGACAACATGACCGCTCTATAGTGGGGTTGGGGGGAAGGGTTTTTATTGAAAATACGAGGTGGAGAATGCCAGAGGCATCTGTAGGAGTCCAGAACAGAGAGGAGAGAGAAGTAGACTGGACACAGCCAGGGCTGTCTGGGAGAGTGTAGAAGGGACCATTTTATAAAAGGAGCTGCGGGCAGGCCTGTTTTTTGTCCTGCCCGGCTCCTGCAGGGTTAGCTTTACACCTGAAGTATCAACACACAAACTGTATTCTTTTAAACACTGCTTGGGCCCATTAGCTCTAGCCTCTTACTGGCTAATTCTCACATCTTGATTGACCCATTTCTAATCATCTGTGTAGCACCACGAGGTGGTGGCTTACCGGGAAGGATCTTAACCTGTGTCCATCTTGGAGAGAAGAGCTATAGTGTCTGCCTCACTTCCCTTTTTCCCAGCATTCTGATCTGTTTACTCCGCCTACCTAATTTTCTGTCCTATCAAAGGGCCAAGGCAATTTCTTTATTAACCAATGAAAGTAACATAGACAGAAGACCTACCTACATCAGGAGAGAGAGGAGAATAGTAGGGTATAGAGAACAGAGAAAACATACACCTGTAGACAGGACCTGGTCATGGCGGGGGGGGGGGGGGGTGTTGACAAGAGATGAAGACAGAGGACCAAGAGAGAGCATAGCCAAAACACCATAAGGATAAATGAGTAGCAAGAGGGAGGGAGGTTCCCAAGCTGGAGAAAGTTTAGAGGGTGGCTCTAAAATGTGTAACAAGTACCCCAGGGAACTTGAGGCCAGCGTGAGCTTTGGAATGCTAATAGGTACCACAGATAGCCCTTTGTCCCTGCTGCCAGTGGTAGGGAAATGATCTCCTTTGGTAAAGGGGACCAGTTTCACCAGTTCCTGAAGAATGCTGGCTTTTCTCTAACTGCCAGCAATTCTCCGATAGTCCAGGTGGTACCTACCTCTGGATATTTGGACTGCCTTTTGGAGTTTTGGGAACTGGAGTTTCCTTTGGACCTAACAGAGGTGAGCCCTCCATCTTGGTTGGCTGCAGACGGGAGAACCAACTCCAGATGTGAGGAACTCTGATGCTTTAAACACACCCCACTTCCTTAGCCAGGTGTGGTGATGCATGTCTTTAATCCCAGGAAGGTCCAGGACAGCAGAGAAACCCTGGGTCAAAAAAATAAAATTAATTAAAATTTTAAAAAAACCTCTCCCCCAGCCCCTGTAATCAGGGTCTTTGAGTCCATAGTAATCTTTTTTTAAAACATTTATTTATTTATTATGTATACAACATTCTGTCTGTGTGTATGCTTGCAGGCCAGAAGAGGACACCAGACCCCATTGCAGATGGTTGTGAGCCACCATGTGGTTGCCGGGAATTGAACTCAGGACCTTTGGAAGAGCAGGCAATGCTCTTAACCTCTGAGCCATCTCTCCAGCCTGAGTCCGTAGTATTCTGTCATTTGAGTCTTCGCTTCTGTGGGTTAGAAAACTAAGAGGTTTTAGTGGTAGTGAACTGTCAACATTTTTACAATTTTTATTAAAGCAGAATAGTCCTGGGCTCAGGGTGGGCATCTGGAATATTCTCTCTGCCACCAGCATATGCAGGCAACCCAAAGTGCCTGTCCCTGGCAGAGGCAGCCTGGCTTCAGTTTGGCCTTTACACACTCCCCAGGAAGACACCTCCCCTCTACACTAAAGTCTCGACTCTTCTTCATCTTCTCAGCATCCTCCTAGGAGCATGGGATCCAGACCCAAGGAAGGACCCTTGGAGTCCCAGCTGCTGCCCTTGTCCTTCAGAAGGACCAGCAGCAAGAACCACCAGAAGGGCTGAGCCTGTGCACGAGGACTCCCCGTGTGCCCTTGGCCTTGGGCCACAGCCTTGACTCTGTTGCAAATGTCTGTAAGCTCCTTCGCTGAGCTTTAGAGGCCTTGGACTCTGTCAGCTCTGGATTCTCCAAGATATTCTCTAAGCCGTCCCTCTTCTGTCTGTCAATTCTCTATCAACCTGGAACCCAAATAGCCAGGCCAGCTATCAGCTAAAAAAAATCCAACAGAGCTAAGTGCAGTGTTATGCACTCTTCCCCACCCCAAGACAGGGTTTCTCTGTGTAGACCTGGTGGTCCTGGATCTCACTTTGTAGACCTGGTTGGCCTTAAGGTCTGCCTACCTCTGCCTCCCAAATGTTAAAGGAATTAAAAGCATGTACCACCACACCCAGCCCTAGTGATTTACAGATAGACAGAAGGGTAAGAATACTGAGATCGTCTCAAAAGAGGGTGAGATGACAAGAAGAGAAAGGAGATTGAAAGGGAAGGAGAAGAGAGGAGGAGGAGGGAGAGCAAAGAGGAAGGAGGGTTGAGAAGAGGAAGAAACCGAGCACACACACAGCAAGAAGAGCTCTTCTTTCTCTGGCTCCTAAACAGAAGGTGTTGGAACCTCCAGCTCACCCCTGCAAGATCCACAAAGCCCCATTCCTGTCTCTCTCCAAACCTCACGCACTCAGAATTTCAAAAGAAAGTAAAGACACAAAAAGCCCAGTTCTGCTTTCTTGGTGGCCACTGAGGCTTCCTCCCCTGAAGTTGCCTCTGCCCAAGTCCCTGCACAAAGCACTCTGCTTTTGACCATATTTGAGCACAAATCCAGCTTGTGGCAGACACGTCATCATCCCTCACCTACAACCTATAAAGTCTCCCTGCTTTAATTCGGGGGTACAGCTTCTCCGGCCTCAATCTCTAGGACTGGAAAACTCGCTTAGGAGATGCTTTGCTCGAATAAACCTATCATTATACGTTTTCATTTTGACTTGATCTTGCTTACTGTGTCGGTAGAGAAACCTATGGGGCAGGGGGCAGAGAATCTATGAGAGAAGTTTGAACAAAGTTGTGCTGTCTCCAGCTAGGCCAGGTCAGGGGATCCCAGAGCAAGCATCAGCTTTGAAACTGGCTTCTCCCTTTGGCGTCATTTTCAAAAGCCCAGCTTGTTGCTTTGCAATTTCCGGTGAAGCAGCTGCTTCTTCAACAGGTGCCCTTAGGAAGGGACACAAAACATATGGAGCAAAACCTAAAAGGAACTACATGTGGCTGTTGTTTTTTTTTTTTAACTCTTTTCTCTTTGCTATTTTGGGGGACCCACCACCCAGCTCCCAAATAAATAATTAGAGGCTTATTCTTTCTTATGAACGCCCAGCCTTAGCTTGATTTGTTTCTAGCCAGCTTTTCTTAAGTTTCACCATCTACCTTCTGCCTCCGGCTTTTATCATTCTCCAGTTCTGTGTGTACCTTTCTTCTTTCTCCATGGCTTGCTGTGTAGCTGAATGGCTGGTTCCCGAAGTCATCTTTCTTTTTCTCTTGCTCTTCCTTTTTATTCTCCTTGACAGCCCCACCTATCCTTTCTTCTGCCTCACCATTGGCCATTCAGCTTTTTATTAGACCAATATGGTGTTTTAGACAGGCAAAGTAGCACAGCTTCACAGAGTTAAACAAATACAACATAAAAGAATACAACATGAGCCAGACACTGGTGGTGCACATCTTTAATCCCAGCACTTGGGAGGCAGAGGCTGGCAGATCTCTGTGAGTTCGAGACCAGCCTGGTCTACAAGAGCTAGTTCCAGGACAGGCTCCAAAGCTACAGAGAAGCCCTGTCTCGAAAAAACAAAAAACAAAAAAAACAACAAAAAAACCGCATTTTGCATCATTAAACAAATGATCCATAGCATAAACAAATATAAATTAATATTCCACAACAGAGTGTGGTGGTGCACACCTGTAATCCCAGCAATCAGGGAATATAGGCAGGAAGAGGAGTCCAAGGCCTGTCTCAGCTACATGGAGTAGAGGCCAGCCTGGGACAACAGAAAATTCTGTCCCAAGAAACAAAGCTAGGGAGGCTGGAAAGAAAAGGGAAGAAAGAAAAGAGAAATGAAAAGAGAAGAGAAAATGGAAGGAAGGACCGAAGGAAGACCCAGGCAGGCCCACTTGCTTGGCTTGCCATAAAATCTCTGTCCCATGTTACAGGAGGAAAGGAAGACTCTCACTGGATGCGCTCAGGTTTCCCAGCTTCCAGAGCTTTGAGTTGAATAAGTTTCCTCTCATTCCTCCATGCCAGATACCGTCTTATAGTAACAGAAAACGAGCCAAGCCAGCTTCAGATCCATCGCTCTGGAATGGCCCAGCAAAAATCGCAGAGTACAGCCCTCCGCCGCCTTCATTGACCTCAAACTAATCGCTGCAAACTTCAAGGAGTCGCTTTACCATCCCGTGTTTCAGGATATAAGACTTTTGTCTTGTGTTTCCCCCCACACAATGTTAGTGCCTTTCATGATCCTCTTCCCCTGGAGGAGCATAGAACTAGGAGAATCGTCACGCAGGGCTCGGGAGGAGTGCGGTACTTTCTGCTTCCCTCTTCCCTTGCTCTCTCCGTGAGCGCGGAAGCTTGCCTGTAGGAACTTTTCCTCCACCGCATCTGCCATCGGCGTAATCCTGCCGGTTAAAATTCTATTTTGGGTTTTCGTGCGTAAGTCATACAATCTTAGAAGGCCTGACACATTTTCCTCTGCACGTAGTTTCAGCAACGTGCCTTCGGAGTTCTACAAAATTAACAAAATCTTTGCCTAAAATAGAGAACGCGCCAGCTCCTGCCAGAAACTCGGAAGTCAGAGATCCGGAGTCTGCTTCATGTGGCTGGGAGGGTAGTGGGAGACACAGACCAGCTGCCCAGGCCCCCTCCAAGACTCGGGAGCCCTTGGTGGTCAGAGCTTAGCCTGTCACTGATGCCTGGACACACTTGGGACTGCCCCATTCCGACAGTCCTGGGAAAAGGGTCACTGTGTATGGTAACCTTAGTGGGGCCTCTATGAGGGGCTGCCACAGCTCTGGGGTGCCGGGCATCTTCAGCTGAGGTCTCTATGGTGTCAGCATGATAACAGGGCAGTATGCCTCCTCACTATGCCTCCTCACTATGCCTCCTCACTATGCCTCCTCACTTTTGCCTGAGGGAGCTCATATCCAGTCCCTCACATTTCCTTCCCCCCTATGTGGAGACTTGTTTTCCGGGACTCCTATTCCAGAGGTTTTCTTGGTCTGAGAAATACCATTCTTCTGACCTTTATCACTTTTTCCGCCCTGAACAAGTTCTCACGCCTTCGAAGAGGGACCACCACTCCCTATTCTGATCCCTCTGGCTCCCCTGGGTCACCTCACACCCAGGTCTCATAAGCCTAGCTGTGAGGGGAAAGAACCAAGCTTCACAAAAATGAATTAATAAGAAGCAAGGCTGGAGAGATGGTCAGTGGCTAAGAGGGGCTTGCCGTTCTTCTAGAAGACCCTAGTTCAATTCCCAGCACCCACATCGGCAGCACATGACTGCCCATAGCTCCAGCTCCAGGGGATCTGATGGCTTTCCTGGCCTCTGAGGGCATCTGCACTCACATGCAAATACAGCTCACACATAAGCACAGAAAATAAAATATTTTAAATATTTTTTTGAAGAAGAAGGTGCAGGGGCTAGAGAGATGGCTCAGTGGTTGAGAGCACTGGCTGTTCTTCCAGAGGTCTTTTTTTTTAATTAATTTATTTATTTATTAAGGATTTCTGCCTCCTCCCCTCAATCGCCTCCCATTTCCCTCCCCCTCCCCCAATCAAGTCACCCTCCCTCATCTGCTCGAAGAGCAATCAGGGTTCCCTGACCTGTGGGAAGCCCAAGGACCGCCCACCTCTAACCAGGTCTCCAAAGGTGAGCTTACAAACTGCCTAGGCTCCCCCAAAGCCAGAGGTCTTGAGTTCAATTCCCAGCACCCACATGGTGGCTCATAGCCATCTGTAATGAGATCTTGCGCCCTCTTCTGGTCTGTAGGTATATAGGCAGACAGAATACTGTATACATAATAAATAAATAAATCTTTAAAAAAAGGAAGAAGAAGGAGGAGGAGGAAGAGGAGGAGGTGGTGGTGGTGCTGCAACAGGGCCTTCATCCAATTTATTTTCTTCAAAGAGTCAATGAGAAAATAATCCTCCCACATCCTTGAATTATTCTTAGATGCAGTGTCCTGCTTCTCCCTGGGTGTTGAATGCTGCTCACCTGAATAACTCTTCCTTGGGAATCTTGCTTTTTTTAGTAGCTTGAAATGCTACTTACAGACATCTGAAAGTCAAGTTGTCTCCTGAAATTATAAGTAATGGATTGGATAAAATGCTGGCCTAAAAAAAATTCCAAAATCCCAGTACTCAAGAAATAAAACCAACCAAGGACCTTCAAAGTCCTTTCTAAGCAAAGATTCTGAAGAAGGAGAAGGAGAAAAGAAAAGAAGAGAAAAAAAGAAAATGTTCTGCAGTCTAGGGAGATGGCAAGCACAAGGACCTGAGTTCTAGTCCCAGGACCCACATCAAAACAAAAAACAAAAAAACAAAAAAAAAAAAAAACAGGGCATTGGACTAGGGAGAGGGCAGCTGTTAGCATGGTAGCTCTTCCAGAGGCATTCCATGTGGATTTAATTCTCAGCACCCACATGGTGGCTCCTATCTATCCATAACTCCAGTTCCAGAAGATCCAGTGCCCTCTTCTGGCCTCCCCAGGCACTGCACACATGTGGTGCACAGACATACAAGCAGGTAAAACACCATACACATAAACTAATTCATTACAATAAATCTATTTTTTAATGGCAGGGCATAATTGTAATTCAAGTACTGAGGAGGTAGACAGGAGGATCCCTATGGCTCGCTGACCTGAGGAGGTAGAGACAGGAGGATCCATCCATAGGGCTCACTGGCCAGCCTATTCTAATTGGTAAGCTTCTAGGCCAATGAGAGATCCTATCTCAAAAGGGGTGGAGGACATTCCTGAGTTTGTCCTCTGGCTTCCACACGCAAGTACACATACACACACATACGCATAAATAAAACTGAAACAACTAAAAATTATTTTGCAGAAATAGAGTTTCCAGCCAGGTGTGGTGGTGCACACCTGTAGTCCCAATGCCTGGGAAGTGGGGGTAAGGGGGTCAGATATGCAAGGCCATCCTTTGCTACACAGCAAATTTGGTATTATACTTGACCTTAACTAAGATGCTAAAAAGCCATAAGGGCTAACCTGGGCTCAACGAAACCCTCTCTTAAAGAGCACACACACACACTGCAAAAAGAATAGAATTTTCAAAATGAATCCAGTTGACGAGGAATATCTCTAACCAGGCTGGTCCTGATGTGAGATTATTACCATTGGTTAATAAAGAAGCTGCTTTGGCCTATGGCAGGACAGAATATAGGTAGGCGGGAAAACCAAACTGAATGTGGAGAGAAAGAAGGTGGGGTCAGGCAGATGCCATGTAGCCACCCGAGAAGCAAGAGGTAACAGACAACGAGCCTCGTGGTAAAACATAAAATAATAGAAATGGGTTAATTTAAGATGTAAAAGTTAGTTAATAAGAATCCTGTGCTAATAAGCCAAACAGTGTTGTAATTAATATAGTTTCTGTGTAATTATTCAGGTCTGGGTGGCCAAAAAATGAAAAAACAGTCTCCGATTACATGGTCCCTCTTGTGTCCACGGGAAAAACAAGAGGTACCACCTACCAAGTTGTGATTCATAAGTGGACGCATCTGTATCCATGACTACCTTTTTCACAGCTGCAGAATTGTTAACTAAGTATTTGAAAGAACTAAATAAAAGTTGGTACAAAAAGTATTTCTTTGAAAAACCTTTTAAAAGAAATACAAGGGCTGGAGAGATGGCTCAGAGGTTAAGAGCATTGCCTGCTCTTCCAAAGGTCCTGAGTTCAATTCCTGGCAACCACATGGTGGCTCACAACATCTGGCACGCAGACATACACACAGACAAAATATTGTATGCATAAGAAATAAATCAATATTTAAAAAAAGAAATACAAGCTGTGCATCCTGGAGCACCTGTATATAGTGGAATATTGTTTGTGTTTTAATAAATAAAGCTTGCCTGAAGATCAGTGCAAAGCAGCCACACTAGTCAGCCAAGGGACTGGGTAGTGATAGTGCACACCTTTAATCCCAGCACTAGCGAGGAATATAAAACAGGAGGAGACAGGTCTCGCTCTCAGTCTCATTCTGAGAATTCATGGAGGCAAGAGCGCCCATCTTCGGTCTAAGAGAGAGGTAAGAGCCAGTGGCTGGCTGCTTTGCTTTTCTGTCTCTTGGTTTTTTTAATTCATGCTATACCTGTAATTCTAGCACCTGGAGGCAGAAGCAGGAGTGTATGGTAAGTCCAAGGCCAGCCTGGTTGACGTAGTGAGTTCCAGGCCTGGGCTAAACAGTGAGACGCTATTCAAATAAATAAGTAAATAAGTAAAAATTAAGAAATATGTAAATAGGACATTCAATTGATTTTTCTCTAAAACTTTTTTCCCAGAGCAGGCAAGATGGCTCAGCATGTGGGGCATTTGCCACCAAGCCTGATGACTTGAGACCTACAAAGTAGAAGGAGAGAATTCCTTCTTATTTTTCTTTTTCTTTTCTGTTTCTTGAAAATTGACTCTCAAAAGTTTTTTTCTGATCTCCACAGGAGTACACACAAAATAAATAAATAAACAAACATGATTTTTTTTTTTTTGAGACAGGATCTCACTATGTAGCCCTAGCTGGACTGGAATGCAGTGATCTGCCTGCCTTTGGATAAATAAATAAATGTAATTGTTTTTTATTAAAAGAGGGGATAGAGAGACGGCTCAGTAGCTAAGAGGACTAGAGTTCAACTACCAGCACCCTCAGGTGACTTACAACTGCTGGTAACCTGGATCTGGAAGATCCGACACCCTCTTCTGGCCTCTGCCAGGACTGCACACATGTTCACATACTCATACACACGACACATAAATAAGCAAAAACCTTCCACTTTTTTGCTTTGAGATCTCACTGTGTAGCTCTGGTTGTCCTGGAACTCATCACGTAAAGTAGGCTGACCTTAAACGCACACAGATCCACCTGCCTTGTCTTCCCTAACACTGGGATTAAAGATGTGCAACACCACACCCATCTCCTTTAACATTTCTTAATTGAAAATAATGTATTTTTTTCTGCTTATGGACGTAATGCTGTTCACAAAAAAATTACTAAACACAGAGAAATAAACAATCCCTCTTGATTTGTTGCTGTTGTTGCAGCTTACATGCCTCCGGTATAGATGAGCTCATGACTGACGTAGCTGTTTTGGGTCTTTTTTTCTGTCGTGTTTTAACACACCAACTCGAGATAATGTCGGGTGCTTTTCAAATTACAGCCCACATACAGACTGTTATCATTTCCGTTCCAGAGATCTGGATTCGGGATCCACTGGTTCCATGTTTGCGTGTCTGCGATGGGGTAGACCATTGTCGAGGAACAGCATGGCGGAACAGAGCTACTCACCTCGCGACTGTCAGGAGAAAGGGGTAGGCAAGGCTCAGCAGGTAAGAACACATACAGCTGAACCCACCCGGTGCAAGAAGAGAACCAGCCCCTGAAAGTTGTCCTCTGACCTCAACTTTCACGCCGTGGCACGTTCACACACAAAACGGGGTGTGGTGGTGGAGAACTGTCTCGGTGGAAGAGCTGTTAGCTGCAAGCATGAGGACTGGCGTTTGGTCTCCAGCATGCACGGAAGAGCCAAGTGGATGTGGAAGCGCCCTGTAGTCTCAGCACTTGGGAGAAGGAAACAGGGGATTCAGGGGCAAACCTGCTACCTAAACTAGCTAAGTAGGTAGGTGGGTTCAATGAGAGGGCTCAGTGAAGGTGCCAGATGTCAACCTCTGGCCCCAGCACACATATGCACACACCTACACATTCATGTGCCTATGAGAATATGCATACAGATACATACCACACACATTTGTGCAAAATAAATATCAAGAGCATGAATATTCTTTATTTGAAAAGGGTCTTGCTATGTGACCCAGGATGGCCTTGAACAAGCCTTAGTTTCTCAAATCCTAGTATGAGCCACCATGCCCATCTTGCACGCATAAAATGTACTTTTTTCTGGGCATTGGTGGCATACGTCTTTGATCCAGTACTTGGGAGGCAGAAACAGGGGGATCTCTGAGTTCGAGGCCAGCCTGTTCTACAGAGTGAGTTCCAGGACAGCCAAGAACTGAGAACCCTGCCTCGGGGATAGGGGGATATACTTGTATTAAATATTTTCATCATTTAAGTTATTAGACATGAGATCACAGCTCACAGTTTTAAGAGTTCATAGAGTATAAACAACAATGCAAACACTAACACGTCCCCTCTCATCCCACTCTCCACTGCAGGACACTGTCCAGAACCCATCTTGCCATTCAGGGCAGACTGCACCACCAGGCAGGTGTGGATCTCCCACATCCACCTTGCTCTCCAGGACATGGGATGATGCTTCCCTTTTTCTGTCACACAGTTTTTGCACATGACTGTGACCCTGGAGCCTCCCATCCTGTCAGAGCACAAGACAAATCTTCTTCAGAACAGAGTCACTGCAGTCAGAGTGAATACCAAGTTTTCCCACTTTCTTCCCATCAATCATCTCTTAGGGATATTTATATTGACAAGCAAAGCACAGCCTTTGCAGCTGTGCATTTGGCCAGTGCTGTGTGCTTGGTCAGTGCTGCGGTCCTGGGCAGTGCTGTGTGCTTGATCAGTGCTGTGTGCTTGGTCAGTGCTGTGGTCCTGGACAGTGCTGTGTGCTTGGTCAGTGCTGCGGTCCTGGTCAGTGCAGTATACCTGGACAGTGCAGCACACCTGGACAGTGCAGTACACCTGGTCAGTGCAGTACAACTGGTCAGTGCAGTACACCTGGTCAGTGCAGTACATCTGGACAGTGCAGTATACCTGGACAGTGCGGTACACCTGGTCAGTGCGGTACACCTGGTCAGAGCAGTACACCTGGACAGTGCAGTACACCTGGTCAGTGCAGTACACCTGGACAGTGCAGTACACCTGGACGGTGCGGTACACCTGGTCAGTGCAGTACACCTGGTCATTGCAGTACACCTGGACGGTGCGGTACACCTGGTCAGTGCAGTACACTTGCACAATGCAGTACACCTGGTCAGTGCAGTACACTTGCACAATGCAGTACACCTGGTCAGTGCAGTACACCTGGTCAGTGCAGTACACCTGCACAGTGCAGTAACCTGGTCAGTGCAGCACACCTGGTCAGTGCAGCACACCTGGACAGTGCAGTATACCTGGTCAGTGCAGCACACCTGGACAGTGCAGTACACCTGGACAGTGCAGTAACCTGGACAGTGCAGTAACCTGGTCAGTGCAGCACACCTGGTCAGTGCAGCACACCTGGACAGTGCAGTACACCTGGTCAGTGCAGTACACCTGGACAGTGCAGTACACCTGGTCAGTGCAGTACACCTGGACAGTGCAGTACACCTGGACAGTGCAGTACACCTGGTCAGTGCAGTACACCTGGTCAGTGCAGTACACCTGGACAGTGCAGCACACCTGGACAGTGCAGTACACCTGGACAGTGCAGCACACCTGGACAGTGCAGCACACCTGGGCAGTGCAGCACACAAGGGCAGTGCAGCACACCTGGGCAGTGTAGCACACCTGGTCAGTGCAGTACACCTGGACAGTGCAGCACACAAGGGCAGTGCAGCACACCTGGGCAGTGTAGCACACCTGGGCAGTGCAGCACACAAGGGCAGTGCAGTACACCTGGTCAGTGCAGTACACCCGGACAGTGCAGTACACCTGTCAGTGCTGTGAGCCTAACTTCAGGATGACATCAACACCTCAAAGACTCACACAGCTTGAATGTGAGCCTGACTTGTGACAAACACAGCTAGGTAGCCTCCCTAATATGGATCTAATTGTCCTCACAAACAGGGTCTGGGGTGCCTCTACCCCATGAGTCAAAGACTGTCACATTTTCTCGGATGTGGCCAGGGTCCTTGGTAACTACTTCCATGTGAGTGCTTTGAGAGTTGTTCATTCCATAAAGATTGGGAGACTCTAACGAAGGACATTAGGGCTTCAGCCAGGTCCCTGTCTTTTCATATGCATAATGACCAAAAGAAGGTTCCAAAAGGAACAGGCAAAAGAGCTCAGTGGGTAAAGGCACTTGACACCAGCCCTAATGACCTGAGTTCAGGGTTCCGTGGAGTGGAAGGAAAGAACTGACTCCCTCAAGTTGCCCTCTGACCTCCATATCCACACTATAGCCATGCACATTTACACACATGCACAGAGAGTGCGGGCACCAAATAAATAAATAATCAAAGAAATAAATGCAATTTTAAAAATGTTCAAGTCCCAAGTCTCTGATCCCTTGTCAGGAGCCAAGAGGAGGCTTCAAGTGGTATACTGAACACCACAGGCCCCAGAGTTGCCCAGAGGCCTCCACATGCCACATGTCTAGACTCTATTCTTACCTCTGTCACCTGGAAAAAAACCAAAACTGCAAAATAAAACTGCACACACACTGTACACATACATCCATGCAGGGAAAACACTCATACACATAAAATAAAACGAATGAATCTTTAAAAGAACAAAACAAATAGAAAAAAATAGAAAAAAAATCCCAGGCATGGAAACATTAAAATGTCTTTGTGTGTTTCTTGATCCCCACCTCCACCCCAATTCCCCAAGCTTAGAAATACCTTTTTGGTGCTAGGCATTGTGGTGACATTTCATTTGTATTTTAATAAATAAAGCTTGCCTGAAATTCAGAGAGTAAAACTGCCACACTGGTCAGCCTTACAGACCAGGCAGTGGTGGCACACCTTTAATCCCAGTAGCCACACTAGTTTGCCATAGAAACTGGGCAGTAGTGCTACACGCCTTTAATCCCAGCCTACTGAGGAATATAAGACGGGAGGAGACAGCTCTCAGACACAGTCTCATCCTGAGATTCCTGGAGGCATCTCAGGTAAGAGCCTGTGGCTGGCTGGTTTGCTTCTCTGACCTTCAGGTTGAACCCCAATATCTGTCTCTGAGTTTTTATTAATCGTGCTACATGGCATTTATTTGTAATCCCGATGCCAGGGAGGAGGGAGGTAGAGGCATGAGGATTAGGAGTGCAAAATCAGGCTAGGCTACAGGAGACCCTATCTCAAATACAAAAGCAAACACAAATGGAGAGGGGTGTTGAAGGAGGAGTAAGGGGAGGGGGGAGGGGAGAGGAGGGGGAAGGAACCCTTCTCTGGAACAAAGTCTCTGCGGGTTTTCTCCAGTCCTATCCTGGCACTCCTGTCATCTGCCCCACCACATAGGGTGGGTGCCTAGGGACCAGGATGGGGCTTGCTTGCTCCCTGACACTGTCATCAACACAATATCTCCATGGTTGTCTGAAAAGCAAAAGAAAACTAGGAAGATTTCCAAGTCACCGTGGTCAGAATGTGTCACAGAGCCAAGGAATTCCACTCTATAATCCTGATTGTGTTGGTCGAAGCCAGTCCTACCCCACCTGTTCCAGCAGGCCACTTCTGTGAGTGTGGAGCAGGTCACCCTGCATGACCCCTCGTGTTTATCACCTCCTCAGCCACAGGGTCCATATCTCTTGGTGTAGTCTAAGATCTCACTAAGGTCGGGGTAGGGGACATTGGGTATAGACATATAGAAGCATTCTGCAAAGTTAAAGGACTTGGGCACTCCAGAAGGCATGGACGACACGGGGGACCCTGGCAGAAGGTCCGAGGTGTCCAGCGCAGGCGAGCTAACCGCAATCCCAAGCTGGCTGGAAACCGCAAGCAAGGAAGCACACCTCTGCTGGCTTGAGGATGAGGAGGGCAGGGCTGGGCAGATGCCATGTCCTCGGGGGGGGGCACTGGATCTGGACCAGCACAAGGCAGCTTAAGGAGGTGCGACGGTCCGGCGGCCCTCCTTCTGCCGTCCACGGCCACGCCCCTCGCCGTGGCCAACTTGCGACCTCCAGCACCCCTGGGCTATGCGCGCTCTCGGCGTCGGGCGCTGCGCCAGGCTCGGGTGGGAGGACAGGAGGGTCCCCACGCAGGCTCGGACCCCCGCGGCCTCCGCGGCCGCTTCCGCGCCAGCCCGTGCGCTCCTCCAGCGCGCCGCGCCGTGCGTGTCCGAGCGCAGGCACTCGCGGTGCAGGTGGGCGCGCTCTCGCGGGCGGGGGTCCGGCCGGGCCGCGCGCCTCCCCCGGAACTCGGCCGTGCCATTCCCATGATGCCCAGCCACCGGGCACGGCTTCCGGAGCGCGGCCGCCGCCGCCACCACCGCCGCCACCGCCACCGCCGCCGCTGGTAGGTGGCGGGAGGGACGGCCTGAGGGGGGGTCGCCCCGCCCCTCGCCGCGCCGGCCCCGCCCTCCCCTCCCGCGCTTCCCACGGCGCACGGGGCCCCGGGGTCCCCCGCGGGAGTCCGCTGTGGCTGCGGGCGCCAGACCGAGGAGGGCGGGGCGCGTGTGTCGGCGTTTCCCCGCGCTCCGGGCCGGGCGCCTCCAGGGACGCGGGGCGCAAGGCGGGCAGCTGGGCCGGGTTCGCCGTGCAGGCCGCGGCGAGCGGGCTCCGGATCGGGTCAGTGGCTGGGGCTGGACGCTGCCATGGGCCAGGGTCGCGGCCCCCGGGAGGCGCCTCCCGCGCGTGCCTGGCGCTTGTTGCGCCCTGCGTCCCTCGAGAGCCAGCGGTGCAGGTCGGGCCCAGGTGAGGCGCAGGTGAGGGGCGGGCTCCGGGTCACCGCGGCCTGCCTGGCCTTCACGGCTGCCTTCTCGCCCTGCCACGGACAGCTTCGAGACCCCCAGGTTTCCTAAAGCTGGGATCTCAGAAAATGACTTCGGGGGATGGATAGGTTGGGGCACAGACCAGCCGGAGGCCCTGCCTCTGCCTGGAGAAGGGTTGGCATTAACCTGCTTAAGACCAGACTGCTGCTCCAGCTGCCTCTGAGGCAGCGAGATGAGCAGTCTGTGCTCAGGCTGCTGTAGGAGTCTGTCTCCGCACAGGGGATGGCAGACACAACAGTTTTACAGGGGGCCGAATCTTATCAGTTCCTCTGGCTCCTAAGGACCAAATCTTACCCATACCCACTTCAAGTTGGCGGGTGCAGGGTGCCTCTGCACCATAACTTATGTTCAGAGGCCAGGCTGGCTGATTGTACCCACAGCCACCCTGGAAGGCTGGTTCCAGTTTAAAGCCCCAACCCAACATTTCTAACTCTCTACAGTTCATGGTTCTCCAGAATGACCGCTCCCAAGATGGATGTAGTCCAGGTTGTTGGACCAACAACCATTAAGACTGTTGGAGAAGCCCAGCTCTGGGTCCATCGTTATAAGCTGTGAACAGGTGAGTGGAGATAAAACCATCTATCTCCCCGGCTCTGCACCTGGTGTAATGGTTGCCCTCTTGTTAAGACGGTAATGTTCCCCCCACCACCACCACACACACACACACACACACCTACTCCCCCACCACACACACACACCTACCCCCCACCACCACACACACCTACCTCCCCACCACACACACACACCTACCCCCCCCACACCACACACACACACACACCTACCCCCCCACCACACACACACACCTACCCCCCCCACACCACACACACACCTACCCCCCCCACACCACACACACTTACCCCCCACCACCACACACACACACCTACTCCACCCCATGCACCTTTTGTTTTCAGTCTGTTGAGACGAGACAGGATCTCAAAAGCCCAGCTGACGCCTTTGAAGTAGATAAGGAAACAGTGGGCTCCTGGTCCCCAGCCTTCACCTGGAATTCCAGGCACGTACCACCACGCCCTGATGATTCAGAGCCTCCACAGTTGAGCTGTGCGCCTGTTTTGTGATTTCTGTCGCACTGCTCTGGGAGCTTTAACATCTGCAGCAGGGAAAGGCGGAGGTCCCCTAGCCGGTGAAAGAAGCCATTTTCTCCATTAGCTCCCACTACCCTAAGCCTTTGGGGTGCTGGGGAGGCAGTGTTATTGGAGAGTAAGGCTGTGGTAGATGGCCAGGAGGTGAGCTCTGGTAGCTAGTATACTAAAGCTCTCCCCACCTTCTGGCTGTCATCTAGAGCAGTGGTAAACTAGCTACAGTAAATGTAAATGGTGTCAGGGCAAGCTTTCCTGAGTTTGTTTTACGTTAACAAAACAGGCAGGACCTCTGTGAGTTCAAGGTCAGCTTGGTCTACAGAGTGAGTTCTAGGACAGCTAGGGCTGTTACACAGAGAAATCCTGTCATCCTGTCTCAAACCCCCCCCCCCCAAATATATACACATACACATAAAAATGACATGACAAAAAAAGTTTTTAAGATATTATCGATTGGGGCTGGAGAGATGGCTCAGTGGTTAAGAGCATTGCCTGCTCTTCCAAAGGTGCTGAGTTCAATTCCCAGCAACCGCATGGTGGCTCACAAACATCTGTAATGAGGTCTGGTGCCCTCTTCTGGCCTGTAGACATACACACAGACAGAATATTGTATACATAATAAATTAATTAATTAATTTTAAAAAAAGATATCACCGATTTCTAAACCAGATGTCACTGGTTCTCTATAATTCCAGTCATAAAGCTGATTTTTATTTATTTGTTTATTCATTCATTCATTCATTTATTTATACAGCTTGGTCTCACTATATAGCCCTGGAAGGCCAGGGCCTCACTCTGTGTAGACCAAGCTGACCTGAAACTCAGAGAGATCCACTTGCCTCAGCCTCCCCAGCGCTGGGATTAAAGGTACTCACCACATGCCCAGCCCTCAGAGCTGACTTTCAGAGCTGGTGGGAGATACTCCGAAGTGTAAGAGGAGCAGTGGTGACCTCATCCCTGAAGCCCTGTGGAACATCAGCCTACACTTGAGAATTTCAAGTAACTGCAATGGGTTTTATGTGTTAGTTTAACCTTTGAAGCACGCGTTGGCATTTACCCATGAGTTGCCTTTTCAGTGAGCTCTCATTAGTTGCCTGTCCCCTGAGCAGATTTTGGTCTAGATGGCAGCCCTACCTGTCTCGGAAGGGAGTTCAGTCTGTATACGGCACATCTTGGCCCGTCGGAAAGGCTTGTCTGATGACACAGATGATAGAGAGGACAGAACACGGAGCGAGGCCAACAGCAGGCCAGGCCTACCATCCCACCCTGGGTTAGGGGTGGGGACAACCTTCTGTGCCTTCCCTCAGGGGAGCTCAGGTCTCTGTCCTTCAGCCTTTAGGTACTCTCCCATCTCAGGGAGGCAGAAGGTGATCAAAGGAGCCAGGAAGAATCAGGAGCTATGCAGAGCAGCCGGTATTTTTCCAGACGACCCTGTGCCTCTGCATGTGCCTCCTCTGCAGTGATTCTGCAAACTTGTCTTTGGTGTTCCTGACACCAGGCTAGCTGACGTGTGGACACCTGGCTTGTGACACTTTATTTTCCAGCATTCTCCTCATCTGAGCTGATAGACACGTGATCTGTTCACGCGCCACATGGTCCTTTTCTCCAAAAAGACACAGCCTACTACTAGACCCAGATCCACCCATGTGATGTGACCACCAATTAGTTGTGACCACCAGAAAGTTAGTACAGCTTTCGTGCTAATTAGCAAACCTTGATGTCGGCCTATGAGAATGATCTGTCACATATCTGACATTTTCACACACAGCAATGTAGTGAAGGCACCTCTGAAAAAAATGCCTGAGAAAGTGCTCTTTGGTTAAAGAGTTCAGCTTTGGTTAAAGAGCACATTGGTCATTTCCACAAAGAATCCAGCCATGGCGTCCAGCTTCCCTGGGCTTGTGGTTAGCCCTTCTTTTTAAAGTACAGAGGAGCATTTATAGGCTGCTGTGGCTTCTGATGACACTGGGAAGGAAATGGCGCCTCTTTCGTCCTCTTGCCGAAGAGGTGCAGCCCTGGAGGGGAGAGGAAAGGGCTGCAGGAATTTGCAAGCATTTTTTTTTCCTGAGTCTTCCACCTACAGGATGAAGTGACTCCTTGTAGAGATATCTCATCTGTATTTTAATAAATGAAGCTTGCCTGAAGATCAGAGAGCAAAACAGCCCCACTGGTCCGCCTTACAGACCAGGCAGTGCACCTTTAATCCCAGTAGCCACACTAGTTTGCCATAGAAGCCTGGGCAGTAGTGGTGCACACCTTTAATCCCAGCCCTAGAGGGGAATATAAGATGGAAGGAGACAGCTCTCAAACAGTCCCGTTCTGAGGATTCCTGGAGGCAGGATCCCCATTTCAGACTGAGGTGGAGGTAAGAGCCAGTGGTAGGCTGTTTTGCTTTTCTGACCTTCAAGTTGAACCCCAATGTCTGTCCCTGGGTTTTTATTAATTATGCTACAACTCCCAGTACTGCTGGCAAAACTAAGGTCTGAGTGGCTTGCATGAGCCTCCCCAGCCAACGAGACATTAGGTCGTAGCCCCAGGTGTGTTGTCTCTTATGGTGGCGTGGGTGTGTGCTGTTGTTAACCACTTAGCTATAGCCTTCACTATGCTTTCTTTGCTCCCAGGATGTGAAATGGGCTGACCCATAAGCCCTGCCTCCCAGCACCCAGCCTGCCTGCTAGGATGTTCCTCATGAACGCCCCTCCAGTGGTGGCGCTCCAGTCCAGATGGGAGGCCTTTGGCCAGCCCAGGAGCTTCTGCTTTCCTGACTGCTTCTCAGAATCTAAAGAGGACACCTCCAGGGCCTCAGTGAGCGCCAGGGTACAGATGCTCATCAGCACGCTGCAGAGAGACGAGGCTGCCCTGGGCATGAGCCATGAGCGTGCCCCACAGAGAGGCCAACGTGCAGAAAGGTGCCGGGACACCAGACTGGCCTCCAAACCTGCTGTGTGCAAAGAGCAGTCAGAGTTCCCTGCCTGTGGTCTTGTTGCAGACGGCAAAGCCCTAGAGAAAGATGAAGCTGGGAGACAGGGTCCCTTGGAGCTGGATTCTGACAGTGATGACTCTGTGGACCGGGACATCGAGGAGGCTATCCAAGAGTACCTGAAGGCCAAGGGTGGGGCTTCTGAGCCTGTGTCCCGAGGAGCTCCCTGTGTCCCAGAGCCTGCCCACAGCTGTACCCTACCGAGCCCATACACCTCACAAATCATTCCTGGCTCAGGTAGTGTCCCTGTGGGAGCCAGTGAGGACCAGGGCTCCACCTCCCCAGCTAGCATGAGCAGCGAAGACTCCTTTGAACAGAGCATCCAAGCTGAAATAGAACAGTTTCTTAATGAGAAAAGACAGCATGAAAACCCCAAGTGTGATGGGTCTATGGATAAAAAATCAGACCCAAACGGAAGCCCTGCCAGACACAGAGGGAACCGAGAGACCTCAGCCAGGGCAGCTCTGATGGGAACCTGTAAGGAGTTCATCTTCCGCAAACCTCCCAGGTTAACAAAGATGAGCACACAGCCCAGAAACTTCCGGTCTAAGGTCACCACCGAGCCTGAGACCCCTGTGAATACAAGGCTAACTGCCCACAGACCAGAGGCTGCGCAGAACAGGGGTGGGGTGAGGAGGAGCATGCCTGCCAGGCGCAGCAAGCGCATCAGGAACTCAGCCCCAGTGCACCAGGCCTCTGACTCCAGCAGTGATGATGGCATCGAGGAGGCCATCCAGCTGTACCAGCTAGAGAAGACCAGGAATGAGGCCAATGGGGAGCCACCTCTGAGAGCCCAGCTCCAAGAGGAGAGCCCTGGCAGTGCTCAGTCTAGTGCCTTGCCTGAAGCCCACAGGAGACCCCCAAGCAAGAAAAAGCTAGCAACCCCAAAGGTTATAGACAGCACCCTGGGGGGTCTCCACCCTGAACCCCTCTCCAAGCTCCTAAAGGATGTGAGAGCCCCTGCACCTCCAGGACACACTGCTGCCAAGAGCGAAGTTGTGCACCAGACTCCATCATGCCTAGCAGACACGTCCACCGAGCTGATGTGTGCAGAAGCAATCCTGGACATTTCCAAGACCATTCTGCCAGTCCCCATGGAAGGCAGTGACCGGCCTCCATCCATGAACCCACTCTTCTATCCCCCGACCGTCCCTCCCCGCTCTGAAGGTGATAGCAGCAACGTTGACAGTGATGACAGCATAGAACAGGAGATCCGGACTTTTTTGGCCCTCAAGGCACAAGTAGGGAGTCCACAGCCTGCCCAGGGCCCACTGTCCCCATCAGGCCCCAGTGGCCAGACTGGCATCCCCAAGGCTAAAACACCAGAACTTCCCCTGGGTTGCAAACGGAAACGGAGAGGTGGAGGCAACAATACAGTGCCCAAGAAAATAAGGGAGGGTAGAGAAAGTGCCCAGGACAGTGACCACATCCAAGGGAAGGGTCAGCCTGGCCATGACGGTTGGGACTCTCCCAGCCAGAGCAAAGTCACAGAGGCCCCAGGAGGGGAGACTGAGGCCAAGGACCAGTCTGTCCTTTCCAGGACAGCTGGGTTCAGTGATGCACAGCTGTCACAGGGCCATGGGGGTCTCGGGAAAGCAGCTGAGGGGAAGAGTGCTGGGGAGAAAGAGAGCTCTGAGGACAAGAGCAGCTCTCTGGACAGTGATGAGGACCTGGACATGGCCATCAAGGACTTGTTAAGGTCTAAGCGAAAGTTCAAGAAGAGGTGCCGAGACCCCCGAGCTACATGTAAGAAGGTCAGATTTGGCTCCACAGAGACTCGGTGTGGAGAGAAGCTCAGCAGCCTCCCTGGGGACTGGAAGGACCATGGGCAGCAGGCACTACGGAGCTGTCTGTCCAAGGGCAGAGGGGACAACAAAGATGGCCCCGGAAGAAGCCCAATAAGCATCTTCAGCAGTGTGGCCGAGAAGGCGAAGCTGGCTGGCACAGGGGGTGAGGATGCTGCCCTGGCCTTGCCTCCCAGGAAGAAAAGTCCAAAAGGGACTCCTCCCTCTAAGGACACAGGAGCCAGTGGCCACCTCCCTTCTGCCTCCAGCCTCCTGTCTGAGGACAGCTCAGTGGACAGTGATGACAGCATCGAGCTGGAGATCAGAAGGTTTTTGGCAGAAAAGGCCAAGGAGTCTGTACGCAGCTCAGAACCTCAAGGAGGACCTGCCAAGCTAGAGATGCCCTGCAGAAAAGAGCCAACCCCAGCACTGCAGCCAGGAGTGTGCACACGGAGCCAAAAAGCCAGGGGAACCCCTCAGCTGGCCGAAGGAAGGAGAGGCCCAGAGAGAGCTCGGACACAGGCAACGGGCCTCCTAAGCCAGACTGGGAGGGGCACTCCCCGTGCTGAGCAGGCCACCCGTGTTCCCACTGCCCTGGGTCGAAGCGAGCCAGCACCTCCCAAGAACACCAGCAGGAACAACTCTGTCAAAGTGTCTCCACCAAGCAGGAAAAGTGCCAGCGTTCACAAAGACCAGAGCCCCCGGGGAACCCAGACTGCCATGGCAGAGAGCGTTTTCGGTCAGCTGCCCAGTTGTGCCAAACTGGGTACTGAGGCTGGAAGTGCTGGGGGCACATTTCACCTGAACTATGGCAGTCAGAACTTGCTGACCCCCAATCCTGGACCCCAGACTGACCTCACCCTCCCCTGGAGTGACTTTGCACACCAGAGCAGGCTGTCCAGCCCATGGGCACTGAATTCCGGACAAGGCACACTATGGACGGGGGTCTTTGGGGGTGAGAAAGAAAAGGGGGCCACATCACAGGCTGGGGGCTCACCCAGCCTCTCCTCAGGCCCCAAGAAGGGCCTGCCTTTCCTCTCTTCCCAGCTCTTCCACTTCGGGAAGAGTGTCTCCTGGGGAGGCAAACAGGCTGGCCTCTTCAGCCCCAACCTGGGCCTGCCCCTTCAGGGTCCAGCATTCTCGGCCTTCAGGGAGACCCAGTCTGGTCACAGCCCTGTGTTTGGAAGCCCACACTTGCTTATGAAGGACAGTGGGCACTGGCCAAGCCTGAAGGCCCAGGGGGCCCTGAGACAGCAGGACAGGAGGAATTCTGGCTCTGAAGACAATGTCCTAGACCTGAGATATCGACACAGAGTTGACAGGGAACACCAGGACCAGGAGGCCTTGGGTAGTGATGCCAGCGAATTCAGTGACACCTCTGTGGAAGATGGGGGCAGCACCACAGTGAGCAGCAAAGGCCTCAAGTTGTGACAGGCATGCCCTGGTTCTCTTGCCATAGCTGTGAGAATCTGTGTGTGTGTGTGTGTGTGTGGGCGTGTGTGGGCAGCATGGGGTTGGAGTAGGGGATCCTGACCATTAAAGAGCAAAAAGAAGGTCCCTTCTGTTCTGTGTAGCCCCCCTGTATAAATATGTACACTAACCTCAAATGATGTTTTTATTTAATGTATGTGTCCTGGTACATAAGGTTTTTATAGGGTTTTTTTGTAAATTATTTAAAGTAGTGTAAGAAACACTTTTTGAAAATGTCATTCAGTCTTGCAGGGTGTTCCTAGCTGCAATTCTCTGTGGTCTCCATGCATGTGTGTAGATGAGCAAACACTTGGCTCTTACTGTCCCTGTGAGTGTCAGAGACAGAGGCTGGGTTTGTGGGCCATTTGCTGGTGCAAATCGGCCTGGAGACAGCAGCAGCTGTCCACCTCGGAAGTGCTAATATAGCTGAAGTGTGTCCGGATGCCACTGGGACAAGGATGCTTCATGAGGTACTCTGGTCCCTGGCCAGTGGCTGTCTCTGCATCCTGTAGTCATGGCCTGTAATTAGAAAACAGTTCAAAGCACAACAGCCAGCAGATAGTGGACCAGTCATCCCCTATCTAGTGTGGGAATCTGGCTGCTGGCTCTGCAGCTCAGCTGAGCTCAGATCATCCAGTATCTAGTTGCTTGCCCATCCTAGCATCCATATAAACCTCTTTATACAAGAGCTACAGGTTTGTTTTTATTTGTGGCTCTAAAAGGTGATTCCACGTGTTCGTTTTGACTGTCCTGTTCTTTATGTATGGGTGAGTAGTGAGGCCATGAGATGGCTTTGTCCCTGAACACCTTAGTCACCTGTGATGGTGAACCCCAGCCCTAGAAACATTGGGGACAAACCCTCCCCACACCAGCCCTGTAGGACTCAAATCCCAGTTGTATATGACCAATGATAACACCAGCAACCTGCATGGCTTTCTGCAACCCTGCCTCTACCCACGAGAACGAAGGGCCTGGCCAGTCTGCGGCCAGACTGTAGGCAGCAGCTTGGGGTCCTGGAAGTTAAAGTGATACTGCCTTGGTGCTGAGGTGCCAATGGCAACTGGGGGCTGAAGTTGTGCTGGACCCCCAATGTGAGGACTGTATCTGTGTTGTGATTCATCTCCCTGTCACCCCTGAGTTCTGCAGCTTAGTGTGCTGGGTTGCTATGGCTCTACACTGTGGCTGATTCTGTCGGTGTTCTAACTTTCTAACATGGAAGTAAGCTTTCTGCTTTATGCACCTGGGTCTTAATTGCAATTCACTTGTGTGCCCAGATGCAGATGCTCCTACCATCCTCTGTGTCTGCCTTGTGATGTGCACAGGGCTCTGCGGCTCTGTCTTGCCCATGAACAATCTTGATCTGTATATAATAAATTCCATGTGCATATTATATTTGTTCATGTGTTTCTGGGAGAAACGGCCTTGTGTCATCTGTGTTCCCACTTTAAATTTTAAAGAGTGCTTCTAACCCTTGAAAACAGAACGTTTGTTTTGTATGTAAAACCCGTTGGGTTTTTGGTTTTGTTTTTCTAATGAATAAACCAAGTGCTATCCACAGATTAGTTTGTTCTTTGTTTTGGGGGTCTACAAATATAGCCTGGCCTGCATGGGGTAATGACATCACCACCGAAGGGAAGGAGCTTCACCCCACAACATCTCAGCATCTCAGTCCCATCCCTGCTCCCTACCTGTGGATTGCACTGGTCCAGTCTCCTGAACCCCGGAGCAGTAAAGCTTCCCTTCCAAGTTTGCTGTGCTACATGCAACAAAAGCTGCCCCGATTCTGGGAAGGACAGCCCTTAGGTTGAGGGCTGTACCGTCTCTCAGCTACGGCCAGCAAACCCACATGTCCACTCACGTCTTAGTTTCTTGTCCTGTCCCCGTGACAAAATACTCTTGACAACATGATAAAATGCTCTTGACAAAGGCAACGTCAAGGTTGATTCTGGTTCAGTCCTTCACAGCAGGCAAGGCCAGGTGGTCACATCACACCCACAGTCCGGAAACAGGATAAATGTCCCTGTGATGGCGCTAGTGGTTTTGTGAGAAGCCTGATCTGGCCGGCTTGCTCTGCCTTGTTATGTGTTCCCTCTGCATGTTCTGATCCAAAGTAAGGGCCTTGCAGATGCCCAGGAGATACGGGGTCCTTGATATGGAATTCCTAGGCTGCAGAACCCTAAGGCAAATAAACCTCCATTCTCTGTAAACTACAAGCCTAAGATAATTTGTTCTGCCAACAGGAAATGGAGTAAGACTGTCAGAGGACTACATGAGAGGTATTTGGGCTTTTTGTCTTTCCAGACACTTCCTCTATTTAGCATGCGGTGTCTGCCTTTGTACTCTCATCAGCTCTCCCAGAAAGAGCATTTTATTGGACATGGCCAATTAAAGCAATTCAGTGCCCAACTGCAGTGCCAGAATGAAACCCACACAGCCCTCAGGCAAGCTTGATCCCTGTGCCAACCCACATTTTGTTTGCCAGCCAACAATTCTGGCCCAGGCCCCACATTAGCCCTGGATTTGGAAGTGGGGACTGTCCAGCCCAGTTTTTCTCAGATGTGCTGGTTGCTGAGACGAATCTGCCTCATCACATGGCAGGACAGGAGCTTAGTCACTCTGGGCTCCACTCAGCTTCTGGTTCTTCCTATGGTGGCATTGTCCACGCTCTTCAGGAAGGCTGCTATGAAGCCGTTCCTTCTTATCAGCACTTGGTCGCTGGGGCTTTTTTTTCTTTCAACAGAAGGTAGAGGGGACTGAGGATGTAGCTCTGCTGAGTTTGATCCCCAGCACCACATAAAGTGTGGTAGTGCATTCCTGTCATCCCAACATTCAGGAGGTAGAAAAAGTCAGAAGTTCAAGGTCATCCTCAGCTTTCTGGAAAGGGGAGAGGCTAAATACAGGGAGGACAGTGGCATTTAAAGAATATTTTTAATGATTGTTAACCTATTTTCAGCAAGATATGGTGGTGCACACCTTTAATCCCAGCACTTGGGGAGGCAGAGTTAAGTGGATCTCTGTGAGTCAGGGCCAGCCTGGCCTACATAGTGAGACCCTGTCTCAACAAGCCACTGGAGAGATGGTTCAGCAGTTAAGAGCAATACTGCTCTTGATAAGGACCCAGGTTCAGTTTCCAACACCCACATCAGATGATGGCTCACAACCTCCTGTAACTCCAGCTACAGGGGTTCCTCTTCCGTGCTCTTCAGGCACCTGCACTTGTGTGTACATGCAAACTCACAAAGGCATGCACATGTACACAAATACTAAGTTTAAAATTTATTTTTGTTGCGATGGATTGTGCTTGTCAACTTGACTACATCTGGAATGAACTACAATCCAGAAATAGAGGAGGACACACCTGCGAGAGATTATTTTACTCAGTTTAAAGTGGGTGAAACCACTTCTAGTTTGGCTGGACCTTTGATGTAGGAAGGCACACATCTTTGATCAGGATCTCGGCGGGGGATGACCCACCTCTAATCTGGGCCACACCGTCTGCTGGAAGCCTATGTAAGGACATGGAAGAATGCTTTTGTTCTTTGCCTGTTTGCCATCAACTTGCTAGCACACCTATTCCTTCACTGGCATTGGAGCTGAATCCTTCAGGATTCCAGTGTATACAAAAGACACCCAGCCTTGCGGGACTGAGCAACAACTACATTCTTGGTCTTTCCATTCACAGCTAGCCATTGTTGGACTCAGCCTGTAAGTCATTCCTATGAATCATCTTTTTATATCTAGAGAGAGTCATCCCATAAACTGTGACTCTAGAGGATCCTAATGCATACACGTATATGATTTTCTTCTGCATGTATGTCTGTGCACCACATGGTGCCCTCAGAGGCCCTAGAGCTGGAGTTACAGACAACTGTGACTCACCATGTGGGTGCTGGGAATTGATCCATGTCCTCTGAAGGAATAGCCAGTTCCCTTAACCAGTGAGCTATCTCTCCAGACCCTTTTTGGAGACAGGGTCTCTATGTAGACATCCTAGAACTGGCTATATAGACCAGGCTAGTCTCAAACTCACAAAGCTCTGCCTGCCTCTGCCTCTGTCTCAGCCCAGTACCACCACTCCTGATATCCCTAAATAAATCTTATAAAAATACCAGGAGTGGTGGCACACGCCTTTAGTCCCACCACTTAGGAGACAGAGGCAGGCAAATCTACATGTGTTTGATGCCTGCCTGGTCCACAGAGTGAGTTCCAGGACAGCCAGGAAAATCCTATCTCGAAAAACAACAACAAAACAAAAAAACTTTTCAGTTGGACCGCAGCCTGCTGGTTTTCTACCTCAGAAGAGCTGTCTGTAGATTCTGGCTTCAGCCTTGGCTCATAGCCTTTTAATTAAGTCAATAGATTTTTTTCTAGAAAGCATTACCACTCCAAATTAGACATTAAGATTGTTGCCAAATGTTTACTTTGGGCATTAATAATACCGTAGGAAAAAAAGAGGGCATTTAGTTTCTGTGAACAAGTTTCTGAAGCATTAATGACAAGTGTGTAAGGATTTCTTCTTTCTGATCTCAACACTTCCGAAATTCCCTGTAGTAAGAACACCTCATACATGGGAATGAAGTTTTTTAAAATATAATAATAATAATAATAATGATTAGGTTGGGCGGTGATGGTGCAAGTCTTTAATCTCAGCCCTTGGGAGGCAGAGGCAGGAGGATCTCTGTGAGTTCAAGGCCAGCCTGGTCTACAAAGTGAGTTACAGGACAGTCAGGACTAAACAGAAAAACCCTGTTTCAAAAAAAAAAAATCAGGAGAAGAGAGATGACTCAGTGGGGACCTGAGCTTGGAACAGGCACAGGGACACACACGTACAACCCTGACACTGAAGGACAGATACCAGTGGGTCCCCAGGGTTCACTGGCCAGTCAGTCTCCCCAACACATCTGGCTCCAGGTTCAGTGAGGGACCCTGACCCAAAAACACACAGTGGAGAGCAAGAAAGGGAGACAGCTAATGTCAATCTCTGACTTCCACACATACACAATGGCAGAGTACAGCCTTACACATGTACACCAGGTGCAGGAGCACACATGTATTCTTTTTTTGATTTTTCGAGACCCGGTTTCTCTGTAGCTTTTTGGTTCCTGTCCTGGAACTAGCTCTTGTAGACCAGGCTGGCCTCAAACTCACAGAGATCCACCTGCTTCTGCCTCCCGAGGGCTGGGATTAAAGGTGTGCGCCACCACCGCCCGGCTGCACACGTATTTTAAAAACTAATCTGCATCAACAAGATGGCTACCAGGGTAAGGTGCTTGCTGCCAGGAAGAGCAAAAGGAAAAGCAAACGAGAGCTGGAGAGATGGCTCAGTGGCTGAAAACACGTACTACTCTTTTTTATTGTTTTTGTTGAGCTATATGTTTTTCTCCACTCCCCTCCCTTCCTCTCCCACATACTACTCTTATAAAGGACCCAAGTTCAGGTCCCAGTACCCAGATGGGACACACTTCACACCTGCTGTAGCTCCAGGAAATCTGACATCCTCTTCTGGACTCCCCAGGCATACACACACACACACACACTTTAGAAATAAAAACGTAGGGACTGGAGAGATGGCTCAAGGGTTAGGAGCACATTGGATGTTCTTGCAGAGGTTCTGAGTTCAATCCCCAGCAACCACATGGTGGTTCACAGCCATCTGTAATGAGATCTGGCGCCCTCTTCTGGCGTGCAGGCATACATGCAGATAGAACATTGTATACATAATAAATAAATCTTAGGAAGAAAGAAAGAAAGAAAGAAAGAAAGAAAGAAAGGAAGGAAGGAAGGAAGGAAGGAAGGAAGGAAGGAAGGAAGGAAGGAAGGAAGGAAGGAAAGAAAGAAAAGAAAAAAATAGAAAATGACCTGAAAGAGAGCCTTTGTATAAACTGAGCATTTCCAATCTAGGGAGCGAAGTGAGGTTAGACTGAATGGTACTTGGATGGGATACCTCCAACCTCCGCAGTTCTCATACTGGTTATCATTGTCAACCTTAGTGGGTGGCATATGTCCCTCCCTTGACCCTCACTGTGACTGGAGAGTGCTCACCTGACATTTGTTCTACCAGTTGGGGCACCCCACACTCTCTGAGGACCTTCTAGGGTCTGTGCAGACGCTAGCCTAGTATAGTCAGACACATGGCAACGGCTCTCACCAAAGACACTTTGTGGCACTCCTTGGCTCACTCTGCATTTCAGGTCAAGATTTGTGTTCCAAGCCAGGTGGTGGTGGCGCACACCTTTAATCCCAGCACTCGGGAGGCAGAGGCAGGCGGATCTCTGTGAGTTCGAGGCCAGCCTGGTCTAGAAAGAGCTAGTGCCAGGACAGGAACCAAAAGCTACGGAGAAACCCTGTCTCGAAAAATCAAAAAAAAAAAAAAAAAGATTTGTGTTCCAAGATGTGCAGTTCCCTGCTGCTCCAGGACAAATATGAGACAAGTCGGAAATTGAGGCTGTGACGACTTTTTAATAGAAAACTCAGCCATCAGCATCTTCCCTGTGTAAAATACAGAGTGAAAGACATTATGGCCCTATTCGCGTATCTTCTCCGGGAAGGAAAAGTCTTTTCTGAGAAAGCGGTGAGATCCGTTCCTGTAGAACCGGGCCCTTGTCAAGGATGGGGCAGCAATGCTCCCTACAGCCATACTGAGTCAGGAGACCCCGTCCACGGGGACTGGCATCCAGCTCCCTTAGTCGCAGATGGATGGCCTGTTGACATTGTAGCTGGGATGAAAGTTAAGGCGGTCACAGTGAGTAATGTAATTGTCAGGACCCGTCACTATGCTCTTGTCCAAGCTGACATTAAGAGTATTACTCCGGAACATTCCCGTAGCTGCAACTTGTCTGGAAAACTTATTTGAAGATGGGTAGTACGCTTTCTGGAAGTGAAACAAGAGGGTTAATGGTGCGTGACAATATTCAAGCAGCCAGACTGGTATTTCAGAAGAAGAGTAAGAGTTTCTGAGAAAATATAACCTCTATTGCTAGGAAACACAGAAACCAGAGTGGGCTTTTGCCCCAGCCTTCCTAGTTTGTGCTTAATATGTCCAATATAATTAACAGTACTGGGGGTTCAGAGGTTAAGAGCACTGGCTGCTCTTCTAGAGGTCCTGAGTTCAATTCCCAGCAAACACATGGTGGCTCACAACCATCTGTAATGAGATCTGGTGCCCTCTTCTGGTCTGCAGGCATACATGCAGATAAAACACTGTGTACATAATAAATAAATCTTTTAAAAAAATTAACAGTGCCTTATTTCCACACTACACGGACAGCAAGAGAAGTTACATGATCACCCGTGTGCAACACCTCCACATCTAGGTGTGACAACAAGCATTAACCGGGGGTCAGGCCAGAGTGACACCCCCTACACACACACATCAAGATCCACTCCTGCCAACCATGCCACACTGGGCAAGTCACTAGGCCTCTGTAAGATTCAGGTTTTTCTTTTGTGAGTATAGTCACAACACTTGCAACACTCTAACAAATACTTAAAATTAATTTAGCAAGAGAAAAAGTTAGGAGGGCATGGTAGTCCATACCTTTCTTTTTTTACTTATTTATTTATTTATTATGTATACATATGTTCTGTCTGAGTATATGCCTACAGGCCAGAAGAGGGCACCAGACCCCATTGCAGATGGTTGTGAGCCACCATGTGGTTGCTGGGAATTGAACTCAGGACCTTTGGAAGAGCAGGCAATGCTCTTAACCACTGAACCATCTCTCCAGCTCCCAGGTAGTCCATACCTTTAATCTCAACATTCTAGAGGCAGTTCTCTGCGAGTTCGAGGCCAGCGAGGTCTATAGAGAGAGTTCCAGGACAGGCATGACTATATAGAGAGACCCTATCTCAAAATGAGAGGGGTGAAGAAGGGGAGGGAAGGAAAGAGAGAAAAAGGGAGAAAGAATATCTATCTATCTATTTATTGATCGATAGATAGATATAGACATAGATATAGATATAGATGATATAGATATCTGGGCCTCACTCCTGAGTTTCGGTCCCATGAATGAGCAGTTCTGATGCTTTGGCCCTGGCTGGGTGACAGTGACCAAAGCAAACTGCTTGTCAGGAGCCATTGAAGAAGAGTAAAGAGAGGCCAGACTGGACCCATGGTCCCTCTCAAGGGCATACCTCCAGTGCCCTGAGAACCCCCAAAGAGTCCCGCATCCGAGGAGCACACACTAGTAACCCTGCCTTTAACATAGACCTTCGAGGTCCCTCCTCCAAGCTACAGCAAAGGTTCCTGTCCTGGCTGTGAGCCAAAACCCTCTGGCAAGTGCTTTAAAGACCCCAGAGCATGAACCACTGGCCCAGTGTGTGGGAAGGGGCTGCCCTGCAGAGGCCTGAAGCACTCCTTGCTGAGAGTGTGGTGAGGGGTGAGGCCACCATGAGTACAGAAACCGGGGTGAGAACCAGCCTAGCTAGACAGAATCTAGCTAGTGATAGGGAGATGGCTGACTAACCTCCACCATGTAAAGAGAAATGACTTCAAGCGTTTTTCTTTTCTTTTTCTTTATTTATCCCTTTCTTTCTTCCTTCCTTCCTTTCTTTGCTTAATATTTATTTATTTGCTTACTTACTTATTTATTTTGTTTTTTTTTGAGACAGGATTTCTTTGTGTAACATCCCTAGCTGTCCTGGAACTTGCTCTGTAGAGCAGGTTGACCTCAAACTCACAGAGATCCACCTGCCTCTGCCTTCCAAGTGACAGAATTAAAGGTGTGCTCCACTACCGCCTTGCTCAGAGCATTTTTTAAAAGGCAAGTTTGTGATCTCCAGAAAAACTAAACATAAAACACAGTGTCCGGATCCCATCCCAATGCACACAGCTCCCCCACTGTCGGCACAGTGTACTGCAGGTGCACCTGCATCTGAGCCACTACTGCCCCTTGGTGGTTAACTGACAACATTGCGCACTCAGGGGCCCCCTCTTGGCCCTGCACACTCAGTGCCATTAGACTAGTGTATAAAGACAGATATCCACCTCTGCAGTAGCATAGAGAATAATACTAGGAAGTGCTCGCAGAGTGCAGTGTACTCAACCAGAAAGCTAAACAGCTAATGCCAGAGAACAGGACTGTAAGAAGCAGGGAGTAGCCACCTCCCTCCCAACTTGCCTGATACCCTCGGCTTGTGGTCCATTGCCTGCTAATCTGAATGTCAAATGCCACTGTTGACCAGAGCAGTGACCTTTTCCAAAGGCAGAAGCAGAAACTGGGGGTAGCAGGGGAGCTCAGCTGGTAGAACATTATGTCTGACACTAGCAAGCCCCAGCCCTTCATAAAACAGGCTGTGGAAGAGCACATCTTTAACCCAGCCCTTGGGAGATGGAGGCAGAAAGTTCAGGAGTTCAAAGCCACCTTCAGCTACACGGTGAGTTCAAAACTATCTGGGGCTAGCTAGAGATCTCAAAGAAAAAGACAAAGGTACTTATTGCCAGCCTTGATGACTTGGCATGGGTGCCCAGGACTCACACAGTGAAAGAAGAACCAACTCCTACACGCTGTCCTCAGACCTACATACGTGTGCCATGGTGCACTCCCACACAAGGACAAGGAGAATGCAATTTAAGAAAGCAGAAACAGCCGGGAGTGGTGGCACATGGCCTTCATTTCCAACCTGGTCTACAAAGTGAGTTCCAGGACAGCAAGAGCTACACAGAGAAACCCTATCTCAAACAAACAAACAAAAAAATGCAGAAGCAGCAGTACCCATGTACCTAATTCCCACAAAAACACTTCTCTGATTTGGGGACACTGATTCCAGAATATCTTTTAGAATAGTCTCTTCACAGGAGTTCTGTCACACAGAATGATGACATAACTAAATGATCAACTACCAGCTCTTCAAAAAAAAAATGGCAGCTGTTTGAGTAATGACCCCCAACATCCTCATTCCAAAGTGGGAGCCCTGGCGGTATGGGGGTGCTCCCTCACTCCTTTAGTGATTTCCCTGGATCTGAGTGACTTCAGTCACAATGGCATCAGCTTGCAACCTTAGCTCTGACCAGAACTGCACCCCAATGCACAAAGCACATCTCACAGTACAGAACATGCCAGAGAACACTTGGCTTCATTGGTTTGCCTCTGGGTGCCCGTGTAAAGGTGTGTGTGCCCATGTGAAGAAGTGCACACCTATCTGAGGGTGTGACTATAGAACAGGAGAAGGACAAGGCAGAAGCCAGTTTACTTGGACTTTTCTCTTTCTACTATATATTTTGCTCCTAAATGTATCCTACCATCTCTCTGCCTTGCCCCATTCTAACAGGAGTTAAAGTGCCCCATATTTATAATGGGATCCCAATCTCTGACTCCCCCAACTCTGTTCTTCTAGATGGCACCTCATCCTGGCATGTCTGGCTTTCACGTACCGGCATCTCGTGCACTGTGGGTGCTCTGCTCCCATAGGTCTGGTTACTGGTCCTGTACATAGAGACAGCCTCATTGGTCCTGTAGAAGAGAGACACACTCTGTTTCCCACTCCTTCTAAGCCAGTCAAGTCATAACCTGAAAGAATCAGATTGATGGAGTTCTTTTGGTGATGTCCCCAGACAGGAATACCATGCCAACCCTGCGCCCACTGTGGCCACTCTCTCCCAGCAGGCCCCTGGCCTCCTCTGCTGGCCATGACCTCTGATCCTTTCAAGGCATACCCCTACAGAACACCCAGCCAGCAAATGCTGGAGTTAGGAGCCTCGGTGGAACCTTGGTACACAGACTGCTACTGCCAGGCATGTAGCTACCTCCGGAACCACATCTCAACTTCAAGACCCTGTCACCCAGCAGTCCCTACACTTCTGATCCTCAACCCTTACAGAGGCCTAGTTTCTGTCCGCTGGAGCGGAGGAAGGTTTGTGGTTTATGAAGCTGCGGTCTGTGACACAGAGGCTACGGGTGGGACGCAGTTCTGCTTCCTACTCTGAGGCCTCAGCAAGCCGTCTTCTCGCTTGGGGGAAGGGCTTGGTAGCGTGCCTGCAGGCTTCCATCGTTTGCAAGGGAGCCACACTGCCCTGTGAGGTCACTTTCAGAGGAGTTCCAAAAGCGGAGAGACCCCACACACAACCTTACATCCATACGTGGTTGCTCAGGCAGAAGGTACACGACCCTGATAGTAATGGTCACACAAGGCACAAGGGTCCACCTCTGGCTTCTTTTCACCTCAGCGGTCAGGCACTTGGGAGTTTTTACACACATGGCTAAAGTTAGGGTCACCTGAGGCACCCTGCTGCCTGCCTGGAGGAGGTGACCCCAGTCCTCACCTGTAGCCATGAAACCACCCCGGGTTGTTGAACCTGACTGGGAGCTGCTCGCTCACGCGGTAGTAGTCGCTCGTCTTCTCTGGGGCGGGCTTAGCCTTTGTCTCCACCGGCTCCGTGCACTCTTGGGGGTTTTCTTCAGACATTTAACCTCCACAGAAAAGTAGCCCCCGACCAATAGCCAAGGCTGCGGCTGCAGCGACAGAGCGTCCTGTTGCTAAGCAACGATGTCACCTGACAGGGAGGAGGGGCGGTTCTTTGTGGACTGCTTACCCCCAGAGCTGTAGGCAAATCTAGAATCTTCCAGAGGGCGAATAACAAAGGGGACAGTGAGGAGTTCTAAGCTAGAACGGTCACGCGGTCACGCGAAGGAATCCCAAGTTTTCACGCTTCGGCCCCTCGGGGGTACCGCTGGCCTTTTTCTGCGACTGTTGGGAACATCCTGGTATCATCTCAAAATGCGATAGGAAGCAGATTCTGGGCAAATGAGACCTTAGAACCTGTGGCTTAACTAGCAAATTCACAGGTGCTTCCGATCTCTCCCTGAGCAAACACTCACTGGTCTGTCATTTGCTGGACTTGCCAGGACTTCTCCTTGGCCTCTCGCCCCATGCTCCCCACAACTCAGCCTACATTTAGATGCGAGATGTTGCTAAATTTAGGCCAAATACTATTGAAATGTTCAAATATGATCTTGTGAGCGGTGCAGGTATTTATAACATGCTAGTGCATGCGGGAGGCATATCTCTGAGTTCGAGACCAGACTGATGTACATAGAGTGTTCTAGGCCAGTCAAGGGTACATAAGTGAGACCCTGTATCAATGATGATGATGATAAGCTTTAAAACCAATAATAAAAGCCACTCGGGGCATAGTGTGGTAGTGTACTCGGAGACAGAGGCAGGCAGATATCTGTGAGTTCCAGGCCAGTCAGAGAGACTTTGGTTCATTGTTGTCGTCGTTCTTTAAAATAATATGGGGCTGGAGAGATGACCCAGTGGTTAAGGGCATTTATTGCTCTTGCAGGGAACCTGAATTCAACTATCAGCACCTACAACGTGACTCGCAAACATCTTTAACTTCAGTGCCTAGGGATCAGACACCTTATGATCTCCACGGGCACCAGGCACTCACGGGGTGCATATATATGTATATACATATACATATAATATACATATATATACACATACATGTAGGCAAAGTACTCATACACAAAATAAATAAACTTAAAACAAAGTTTAAAGAAAAAATGTGCCGGGCATCGTGGTGGCATATGCCCCTAATCCCAGCACTCGGGAGGCAGAGGCAGGCGGATCTCTGAGTTCATGACCAGCCTGGTCTACAGAGCTCCAGGACAGCCAAGGATTCATAGATAAACCCTATCTCAGGAAAACAAACATAAAGACCACTTTGAACCAGAGGGTCGCCTCCTCCTGACCAACTCTGAGAGGACGCTGCAATTTTACGTGGAGGAACACGCTGTAGATGAGTGTCCCACCTCACAGCTCGGCACCGAACACCAGCCACCTCACAGACTCGCCCTGGTGGATCCCTCCTGCAAGGTAGTGCTCAGAGGGAGCCGGGGGCGGTCCTCCAGTCCTGCAGGCGGCGCTGCGACCCCACGCTCTCGGCGGAGAAGGCGCTCTGCCTGGTAGGAAGCGTCTCCGCCACGTTTCTGTCCACGCGCCAACCATGGCGCCTTCTCCGGCCGTTCTGACCCGGCTGCTGTGTGCAGGTGAGCGCGCAGGACCCCCGAGACGGGAGGGACCCTGGGATCCGAGAGAGAAGGACAGGGATGTGGTCAGGGCGCAGTCCCACCGCCTCTCTCCCCGCAGGTGTGTGGCGCTGGCCAAGTTTCCTGCAGAAGGCGACCCCGGGCCCGGCGGGGCTGAATGGTAGGACAGTGTCGGGAGCTCAAGTCCCCGTGGTCAGCGAGCCCCAGGACGACGACGGTAAAGGCCAGCGGCTGGAGCTGGGTCGGGGAGCAGAATCGTGGAGGGGTTGTCATTGCGGGATCCCCAAACGAACCCTGTGCTAATCTCTCTTAAGTGGGGGTGGACGGGAGAATTGCCCCCCTTCCCCGCTGTGGCTTAGTAGCTCCCGAGACCAGTAAAGACCAGTTTTGGATCTGTTGATCTTGCTGGTCTCTTGGCGGGGCATTTGATACGCCAGAAGTCGATGAGGTCCCTGTCTCTTTCTCTTTTATCTGTGGAGACTAAGGGAAGAGATGAACAGGCTTTCCCCACACAGAGTCCTCCTCAAACCTTGGCTCTAGCCCTTTGCCGCCGTAGAAATGCACCTGTGTCTTCCAGACCTTTCCTAACATTCTTCGTTCTCCCCCTTGAGGGCCCCACTTCTAAGGGACCCTTGAGTCTTTGGTTGGTGCCACAGTGCCTTTCCTTCCTTTTCAGATCTCCAGAGCAGGATCCTAGATGTGCCCCTGCAACATTCGGACTTCTTCAATGTCAAGGAGCTGTTTTCTGTGAAGAGCCTCTTCGAGGCCCGAGTACACCTGGGCCATAAAGCTGGTTGCCGGCATAGGTAGCTGGCATAGACAGTGTGGGCAGGGCAGTGGGATCGGGTCAGGGTTGGAAGTGGGGGAGCGTTAACAGCAACACCAAGTGCGATGCTAGTGTTGATAGACATGGTGAAAATTGAGGGTCTTTACGGGCTGGAGACCCCTGAGTTTCTGCCACCCCAGTGGAGAGGTCCTGCTATATAGAACTGGAGTGGCCATAGAGAGCAATACAAGACAGAGTGTCAGGCCTGGGTTCTTGTTTAATGTGCAGTTGGCCCTCAAATCTCCGTGGGGGAAGGTGGGACAGGTTGAGCCCCACACCCGATGCTTGCTGATCAACTCCACAGCACTGTATCCCCATCCCGTCACTCACTAGACAGAGTGTGGTGGGGAGCAGACAAATGTAAATAGTACCTCACAGCCTGCAGTGCCCTCAGTTAAGATTCTGAATTGCTGGGGAGGAGATGGTTGGGGAAGGGGTAGCTCCGTGAACACTGTTCCACTCGCCATGGGGTTTTTTTGTTTTTGGCAGGTTTATGGAGCCATATATCTTTGGGAACCGCCTGGGTCAAGACATCATCGACCTGGAACAGACAGCCTTGAACCTACAGCTGGCCTTGAACTTCACCGCTCACGTGGCCTACCGCAAGGGCATCATCCTGTTCGTGAGCAGGAATCGGCAGTTCTCTCACTTGATCGAGAAGACAGCCCAGGACTGCGGAGAGTACGCCCACACGCGTTACTTCAAGGGTGGTCTGCTGACAAACGCACACCTCCTCTTTGGGCCCACAGTCCGCCTGCCGGACCTCATCATCTTTCTGCACACGCTCAACAATGTCTTTGAGTCCCATGTGGCTGTGAGGGATGCTGCCAAGATGAACATCCCCACGGTGGGCATTGTGGACACCAACTGCAACCCGTGCCTCATCACTTACCCTATCCCTGGCAACGATGACTCGCCCCAAGCTATCCAGCTCTTCTGCAAGCTTTTCCGGACAACCATCAACAGGGCCAAGGAAAAGAGGAGGCAGATGGAGGCACTGCATCGGCTGCAGAGTTCTAGGGGGTCTGAGGGCAGTGGGACATCTGCACCTGATAAAAGCCATTCCCCATGACGGGAACCTCTGCTCCCACACTAGACAGCCAAGCCTGTTCTGAGCAGGAAACTCCTGTCCAACCCTTCCTGTATCCTCATTCCCCATCCTCAGCATCAGAGTCCTATATTCCCAGATCTGGCCACCCCAGAGTCCGATCATCCTGAGTTAAACCTGGTCTGCCTTTTTTCTGGGAGCAAACTCAAGTAAAGTACATATCCATGTGGCCTCTGGCATCCACTAAGACTTGGACATAGCTAGCCAAATGGAAGGCACTGTTTCTCTCTTGTCAAGAAGCCCTTGCTTCCACTTTGGGTGTGTATCAGGTGGGTTTTCAATTAAAATTAATACTTCATTCTCTGTCAGAAATTCCGAGCAAGACAATACTGATGTCCCTCGGGGCCCCCAATAGTCGCCTCTAGATCTATAACCAGACTTAAAGGCTAAGCAGGCTCCTAGAAGGGTAGGAAGTATAGTCCCTAAGGAGGTGTGCTGCACCATTAAAGAGCTTACTGAGTTTGCTAATCCATTCAAGCAGTCGGAAATATGTGTAGGAGTGGATTTTAAGGTGTGGGATAATAGTGAAAGGAACACAGAAGTGAATCAGGCTGAGTTTGTTGAAAAGGACCCTCTGAGTGGAGATCTAGGTTCACTACAGAAACTCGCAGTTAAAATAAAAAAGTGTCCACAGTTTGCTTGAAAGGTTGGCTGAAGCATTTGTCAAAAGATGACCTGGGAGCACGAAGGTCCTTGTGCCCACAGATCATTGGGGAAACCAGAAATATTAATCACACAGATGTCTCCTCAAAGAAGGGGTAAATACCTGCTTTCCATGAAGAAGGCTGGGAGTGGATACTGTTATGACTTGGTGACCTTTGCTATCTGTAGAACCAGACCTCACCCAAAGTCCTCAGGATGTTTACCTAGACTTCCCCTCCTTAGACCTTTTTTGGTTTTTTGATTTTCAGTTTGGTTTGTTTGGTTTTGGTTTTTCAGGACAGGCTTTCTCTGTGTAGCCTTAACTATCCTGGAACACACTCTGTACATCTCAAACTCACAGAGATCCGCCTGCCTCTGCCTCCCAGAGTGCTGGGATTAAAGACATGCCACCACTGCCCCATTAGCTTTGTTTATCAGTCAATAGAACTCATCCTTAGGGGGAGATGTCACAGGTCCTTTAAAACCTGCTGACCTCTATATAGGCTATCTGGGTCAGAGACCAGACAGATTCTAGGCCCTTAAACAACAGAACCCATCTTCATGGTCACATGTACTTTGAGCTGAGTTTCAGTGTGATTATGCCTCCCTGTGCATCAGGGATTATACTACACCAGGAAGCTTTTTTTCCCAAATTGTACCATGTTTAAATGTGCTTACAATAAACCACCTGGTGTCAGATGCTCTAGAACTTGGAACCAGCACCAACTAAGTTGGACTGAACTGGGTTTTCCTTCGAGGTTTGTTTCTCTGCAGGCCTTGACACTTGCAGGGACCCCCATAGCATACTGAAAAGGAATTGGAGTTGCCTGATACCCTTGGTTTAGTGTTGACAAAGGGTTTTTAAAGTTCAGGGAAATTGCAGTGCTGAAGTGAGTATGTTGTGTAAAACAATCCTCCACATGGGAAGGCCTAGAAGACACACCCTTCACTAATCCTGTAAGACACAAAATGGTGAGGGGCAGAAGCACATTTAAGAAAATCTGCTGTCACGTACTGGCTTTGTGGGAGCCTAGGCAGTTTGGATGCTCACCTTACTAGACCTGGATGGAGGTGGGTGGTCCTTGGACTTCCCACAGGGCAGGGAACCCTCGTCTTTGGGCTGACGAGGGAGGGGGACTTGATTGGGGGAAGGGGAGGGAAATGGGAGGCGGTGGCGGGGAAGAGACAGAAATCTTTAATAAATAAATAAATAAGAAGATCTGCTGTCTCCCTTTTCCTTGTGCCAGACCTTAGGGCTGGAGATGCTGCTGCTCAGTTAAATGAATTAAATGCAATCAATAGATTTGCCAGGTGATCTGTCTTTAATCCCAGCACTTGGGAGGCAGACAGATCTCTGAGTTTGAGGCCAGAACTCAGAGATGTACAGAGCAAGTTCCAGGACAGCCAGAGCTTCACAAAGAAACCCTGTCTTGAAGAAAGAAAAAAGTTCTGTGGCAGGGGCCAGGTGGAGCACCAAAGGCAAGATGAGCATAGTTATTGTAATGAGCAGCACAGACAAAACAGTGTCTGGCCTGTACGGTCAGCACAGGCCAAGTGAGTTCTCTGGGGGCATGATTTGTATGGATCTGTGGTACCAGCTAATTAGTTATGGTGCTTCCAAGCATTAAATAGATAAGAAACCAGAACGTTTGATCTGCACAGATGGAAAACTTCTCAAATAAATGAAAGAAAAGCTATGTTGGGTCATGGCCAAAGGGATTCTCCACCTGTGGACCAATTTCCAGAGTGAAGGGGATGGCCAGGTTCTTCCATGGAAGGATCTTGATAAAATGCCTGAAAGTTTTACTGTTAGCCTTTCCCATTCCTTCCCAGAAGGTAATGCAGCCTTTGACAGGGTAACTACACTGGGGGTAAGGAAACAATTAGACTCTCCAGACCTACTGGATACTGGTTCTGAACTGACACTGATTCCAGTAGATCCCAAGAAACACTGGCCCTCCGGTTAAAGAAGGGATTTATGGAGGTCAGGTGGTTAATGGAGTTTTGACTAAAGTCCAACTCACAGTAGGTCCAATGGGTCCCTAAACTCATCTTGTGGTTATTCCCCCAGTCTCAGATTGTATAACTGGGATAGATAGAAGTCGGCAGAATTCTCACACTGGTTCCCTGATGTGTGGAATATGGGCTATCATGGTTGGAAGGGCTGAATGGAAGCCTTTAGCGTTGCCTCTGCCAAGAAAAATAGTGAATCAAAAACAGCACCGCATCCCTGGAGGAACTGCAGAAATGAGTGCCATCAAGGACTTGAAAGATGCAGGGCTGGCGGGTGGTACCCACTACATCTCCCTTTAACTCTCCTGTCTGGCCAGTGCAGAATACAGATGGATTGTCAAGAATGACAGTTGGTTATGGAAAACTCAATACTGACTCCAGCTGCAGCTGCTGATCCAGATGTGGTGTCCTTACTTCAGCAGATTAACACATCTCCTAGTACATGGTTTGCAGCTGTTGATTCAGCAAATGCCTTGTTCTTGGTACCCATCCATAAAGACCACTAGAAGCAGTTTGGCCAGGCCAGCAGTAAATCTTTGCTGTTTTACCTCAAGGATATATTCACTCTCCAGCCCTGTGTCATAACTTAGAAGGGGTCTTGACCATTTGTCTCTTCCACAAAATATTACATGGGTGCACTATATTGATGACATTGTGCTGATTGGACCAAGCAAACTGGAGGTAGCAACTACTTTGGACTCGTTGGTGACACATACGCACATCAGAGGAGGGGAAGTAATCCAACCAAAATTCAAGGGCCTACCTCCATGAAATTCTTAGGAGTCTAGTGGTGGAGCACATGTGGAGGTACTCTTTCTAAAATATAGAAGAAGTAAATGCTCATCAGAAGGTGGCTTCAGCTGAGGAGGTGTTCACTACAGTAATCAAGTAGATAGGATGGCCCAGTCTGTGGACAGTCAGCCTCTTTGCCCAGCCATTCCTGTCATTGCCCAATGGGCCATGAACAAAGTGGCCATGGTGGCACAGATGGGGGTTATGCATGGGTTCAATAACATGGACTGTCACTCACCAAGGCTGACCTGGCTGCAGCTGCTGCTGAGTGCCAGATCTGCCAACAGCGGAGACCAACAACATGTGTAGTGAAACTTTGTGTGTGATCTAACAAAGTTTGCCTGAAGATCAGAGTGCAGAACTAAGCTACCAGTTAGCCATAGGGCCAGGCAGTGGTGGCACACACACCTTTAATCCCAGCACTCAGGAGATGGAGATTGATCTCTGGGAGTTCAAGGCCACCCTGGGCCACCCTGAATCTATCTGAATCTATCTAAAAGAGACCGAATCTATCTAAAAGAGAAACAGCTCATGCAAAGGTGATCTCAGCACTTGGGATCACATGGCTTTAATCCCAGCATTGGGAGGTGGAGACAGTAGTGATATGGCTAGGTAGAGAGAGGAATATAAGATAGGAGGAGACAGGACCTCAGAAGCAATCTGAGGTTTCCTAGAGAGAGAGTCAGTCTGAGGATTTGTAGACAGGATCGCCCCTTCAGTCTGAACATTGGTAGAGGTAAGAACTCTCTAGCGACTGGGTGCTCTGCTTCTCTGATCATTCAGCTTTAACCCCTGCATCTGACTCTGACTTTTTATTATTAAGTCCAATTGGAATGTGTTTTATAGATATGACATCATTACCCAGGGTGACCAGCCATCAACCTGGTGGTAGAATGACTTCACTGGACCACTTCCCTGTAGATTGTCCTTACTGCAGCAAATACTTATTCTGACTATGGATTTCCCTTCCCTGCACATACTGCTTCCACCAAAACCACCACCCATGGACTTACAAAGTGCCTGATCCACTGATGGTATTCCACGCAGTATTGCTTCTGACCAGGGAACTCACTTCACAGCCAGAGAAGTGCAACAGTGGACCCATGATCATGGAATCCACTGCTCTTACCATGCTCCCCACCACTCTGAAGCAGCTGGCCTGATAGAAAGATGGAATGTCGTTTTGAAGACACAGCTACAGAGCCAAGTAGGTGACAGCAGCCTGGAGAGCTAGGGCAGAGTTCTGCAGAAGGCGGTAGATGCTTTGAGTCACCGTCCAAAATATGATGCAGTTTCTCTCATAGCCAGGATCTACAGGTCTAGGAACCAAGGGGTGGAAAAGGGAATAGCTCCACCAGCAATCACTCCCAGGAAAAATTTTGCTTCCTGTTCCCACCACCTTAAGTTCTGCTGACCTAGAAGTTTTGCTCCCAGAGGGTCGTAGTGCTCCTGCCAGGAGACACAATAAACATTCCATTGAACTAGAAGCTCAGACTGCCCCATCGGGTTTTCTGTGTTGCACGGGTCTCTCAAAGAAGGGGAGTTACCCCAGAATGTAATCTAGGCTCTCTGGCAGCAGGGAGGAACAGTTTCTGTGAACTGAACCTCAAACCTCTCTCTATTCAGAAGCACATGTACTGATTATACACAAAGGCAGTGTTTGGGGTACAACAAGTTCCTTACACCAAAGCCCTTTTCATCTATATGTTCTCTGAAGGAAATCTTCACACCCTACAACCTTTAGTCCTTACTGTGTACTGTTTGCAGTCCTCACTAATGCAAGACCTCCAAGTGTGCCTGCATAGTCTTGTGATCAAAATCACATGGTGGATGGAAAACTCCCTCAGAAAACAATTCTTTAAATCATAGAAAACACTCACTGTTCTCTACTGATCCCTTCAATGTCTAGGTACCTTCAACAATCACTAATACATTCAACTGTTACCCTAGATACACTGAGAAACAACTATTACATTCTACTAGATTCCCACTACAACCTCCTAGCCACTTTGGGCTTCTGATGCCCTTAAGCCAACAGGTTAAGAAAGGAATAACCTGATGTCAACCGTGGGTTTCCAAATGCGTGCACACACACACCTATACACGTCAAAACACATTTACACTACACATACATACACAAAGATAGAAAAGATACATATGCACATTTCTGTATGCCGAGAGAGAAGCAGAGCATAAATGATAAACACATTGATCACCAGCTCACGGCTCCCTTCATCCTATATCTTGTTTTGTTCTTTTTTTTTTTTTTTTTTTTTTTTTTGGTTTTTCGAGACAGGGTTTCTCTGTGGTTTTGGAGCCTGTCCTGGAACTAGCTCTTGTAGACCAGGCTGGCCTTGAACTCACAGAGATCCGCCTGCCCCTGCCTCCCAAGTGCTGGGATTAAAGGCGTGTGCCACCACCGCCCAGCTTCTTGTTTTGTTCTTCTTGGCCCTTGTGCTGGTTTCCTTGAACACTTTCCTATCTGCCCAAGTACCCATTCAAGTCACACATGTTCCAATAAGGAGTCCAAATGCACCTGCACTTCCTCCCACTCACTTCCTAAATGCACCTGGCTTTCTCCCACTCACTTCCTAAATGCACCTGGCTTTCTCCCACTCACTTCCTAAATGCACCTGGCTTTCTCCCACTCACTTCCTAAATGCACCTGGCTTTCTCCCACCCACCTAAATGCACCTGGCTTTCTCCCACTCAGTTCCTAAATGCACCTGGCTTTCCCCCATGCACTTCCTAAATGCACCTGCACTTTGTCTCACCATGGCCTTTCCCTTTCCCTCCCAGCGCTGATACATTTTTAAATTACGGGAGTCTCTCTTGTCTTTCCTCTCCCTTGCTTATCAGCAGCCCTCTCCAGGTCGGTAACTGTTACAGCTCTGAAGGGAAAGGCATTCTGGCAGTCAGGAGCCAAGGAATACCACAAAGTCACAACAAACCTTACACAATAGATTTACGGGGAAAGACACAAGGGTAGCTGCTTCTGCTCAGGAGAAAAGCAGCAAAGAACTGAGGGGAGCCAGGCAGTGTACAGGATGTCTTGAGGGCAGAGTTTTCAAGAGTGGCAATTTCCAGGGTAGGGATTGGTGTGTTTTCAAGTCCTGAGCTTGGCTTTCTACTCAGTAGGGCAAAGTTTGGCAGTCTGAATCTCAAGGGGCTGGGTTCTGTGGGCGGAGCCTGGCAGTTGGAGGTCCTCAGGGGCAGGGCCGGGTCACTCCCATGCCTTGAGGGTCTTACATTCCCCCAACTCCTTTTATGTTTACTATTGATAAACAATTGGGTCAGGAAGGGTGCAATGTTATCTTTAGATGACTTCTTGCTGAAAGGGGACATCAAAGTCCTTGGGGCTTGATCTTCACCACCACAGGATATAATCAGGAGTTACAGGCCTCTGACTCTATATCTAGCAGCCTGTGATCCTGTAATAGTAACTGATTAAAAATTATGATTAGAGAGCTGGAGAGATGGCTCAGAGGTTAAGAGCATTGCCTGCTCTTCCAAAGGTCCTAAGTTCAATTCCCAGCAACCACATGGTGGCTCACAACCATCTGTAATGGGGTCTGGTGCCCTCTTCTGGCCTGTAGGCATACACACAAACAGAATACTGTATACATAATAAATAAATATTTGAAAAAAAATTATGATTAGAAATCTTTTGGATCTGTTATTAAAGAAACCTAAGCAAGAAGCTTAAATATTAAACAAGAAGTTTAAAACAACTTTAATATTATCCACACTCAAAAGACAGTGGATCTCTGCTAAACTGAATCTGATGGCCAGAAATCCCAGAGATGAATTCTGAACCCTCGCCATCAAAGCAGCCATGGCAAGCTGCATTAGTGACAGTGACTGGCAGCTGGCAGTGGCAGAGAAATCAAAAATAAAACCTATAAACACAGAACACAAAAGTTCACACGCTCAAAGGAGATCAGTCAGAAACAAAACCTGTAGGGGCCACCATTGTTCTCCCTCATCAAGTGAGCCTAATCCGTTTCTGTCTCAACTCCCGCATTTGCCAGAAGACTTAAGAGTACAATAAAAAAACACCCATCGAGACAGACAAAACTTTCCAAGCAACCTGGAGAGGAAGCAAGGGAAGAGGAGATGGAGATGCCCTATACATACAAGACTCAGAGCAAGCAGGGTGGAGCTGCAGCCAAGACAAGGCTATGGAACTTCCAACCTTGAAGCTGAGGACAATGTGCATGCAAACCCTTCTGTTGTTACTGCAGAATCAAAGCTCATAGCTGCAGGGTCATCAGAAGTTCATAGGGCATCACATGGTGTTGTAAGGGGTCACTTGTTTGTTCCTGGCTGCTCAGCAGTGCAGACCCAAAATAAGAACACAGAAATTATACTTAATTTAAATAAATTATTGCTTGGCCCATTAGCTCTAGCTTCTTATTGGCTAATTCTTACATCTTTTTTTTTTTTTTGGTTTTTCGAGACAGGGTTTCTCTGTGGCTTTGGAGCCTGTCCTGGAACTAGCTCTGTAGACCAGGCCAGTCTCGAACTCACAGAGATCCGCCTGCCTCTGCCTCCCGAGTGCTGGGATTAAAGGCGTGCGCCACCAACGCCCGGCTCTTACATCTTTTAAAAAAAAAAAGATTTATTTATTTATGTATACAGTATCCTGCCTGCATGTATGCTTGCAGGCCAGAAGAGGGCACCAGATCTCATTACTGATGGTTGTGAGCCACCATGTGGTTGCTGGGAATTGAACTCAGTACCTTTGGAAGAACAGGTAGTGCTCTTAACCACTAAGCCATCTCTCCAGCCCTAACTCTTACATCTTAATTTAACCCATTTCCATTAATCTGTACATCACCACGAGGTCATGGCCTACCAGCAAAGTTTCAGTGTGTCTGTCTCCAGCAGTGGCTCCATGGCTTCTCCCTGACTCTGCCTTCTTTCCCCCAGCATTCAGCTCAGTTTTCCCCGCCTAACTAAGTTCTACTTTAGTAGAACTTAGGTCCAAAGCAGTTTCTTCATTCACCAATGGTATTCACAGCATACAGAGGGGAATCCCACATCAACACAGGGACTGATCATCAGCGGAGTCACAGAAACTCTGCCCCTTGCTCCTTCTGTGATAGAAACAGGTCGGTTCTCACGACCACTTAACAGAGGTGGAGAGTCTAGAGACAGAAAGAGGACATACTGGATAACTAGCCCCATCCTAACCTCCAGTGTTTCTCATTGCCGTCTAGAGTTGAGAAGGAACCACAGGACAGACAGATAGAAAACAGTGGTGAGCCATGGGTGAGCCTCAGGAGCTCAGAGGTAGGCCGTCCAGACAGATGAAGACGACCAAATCAGATGAATTAAGAGGACAAGAAATAGAATCCCTGAAGCTTGGGGCATATCTCAAAAATCATTTTGTTACAACACTGGACACATAGATACACACACACGCACATACCCATGGCCTAATACAAAATAACATATATTCTGCTTTTACGCCACTGGTTTTCCCAGCAAGGGTTTATAAATTAGAGGTACAAAAAATAAAAGCACTGTAAGATTCATATTTCCAAACTATCGACACAGAGTTCCCAGGAGGAGGGGTTAGTGCAGGATGGGAGGGAAGGTCGTGAGATGCCCCAGCTAAGCAGATCATGCTGCAGCACACAGCTCCAACAGGCTGCCGAAGTGCTGCAGCGGTCCCCAAGTGCTGCATGGCCCTGAAGTCATCATCTCTCAGAGAACTGACACAGGAGAGACAGGAGCCGCCATGTAAGGGTCTTCTGAACCTGGATTCTACTGCACTACCAGGAGGGAGAATCAACAAACTTGATCCTGGAAAAGAGTCTGTGCAGCTCCCCACGGCCAATTTTAGGGGTGGTCTCCTTCAACTGGCCCATTTGGCCTTCCATAAGTGCCCAACGCAGGCTAAGCTTGCTGATCACCAGAGAGGTGGGGTGGCCGTCAGGGCTCATCCCTGTTGTCCTGGTGACATAAAAGGCATCTTTCCAGATGTCATTGATTTGAACCTCCGAAGTTGTCACTGTGCCAGTGGTGTTGGTCAGGTGCAGGAGGACAGACGGGAAGGCTGGGTGCAGGAGGTAAAGGTGGTAAAGGCCAGGGGCTCAGCTCCTGGGGTGTCATCAGAACTGAGAGATGCAGCAGCCAGTGCTTCTGCCCAGAAGAGGAAGACAGACTTCTGGTCTGAAGTAACTGCAGAAGTGGTTGGTGTTTCCTTCATGTGACACGGGATACTGTGACTCCAGATGATGGAGCCAGAGCCACCATCCACCACCATCATCTTTTTCATCCCAACTCCATGCTGTCTGGTCATCAGTGAAAGACCCAGGAGTGGGCTGGCTGCAAACAGACAAGGACGCAATAAAAAGCGATATACAGAAAAGAAACAGAGGGTTGGAGCTACAGCTCAGAGGTTAAAAGCACTGGCTACTCTTCTAGAGGTCCTGAGTTCAACTCCCAGCAACCACATGGGAATTGAATGAGATCAGAACCAATGAGATCTGGTGCCCTGTTGCGTCATGCAGGCACACATGCAGGCAGAACACTGTATACCTATATAATTAATTAACTAATTAATTAAAAAAGAAACAGGCACCTCCCTCCCTTCCCTTGCACCAGCCACTCGAAACAAGCAAATGTTCTAGATAATCTTTAGAGTGGGAAAGCTGCTCGGAACAGCAGCCATATGAAGGTACTCTGCAAACCTGCACAGGCCATGAAGGCTCAATTTCCAGAGCGGCATAAGATTTTGTTCCCAGAGCAGGACCAGGCCTTGTCTGGTTGCAATCGAGAGGCTGCTGCAGTTGGAATCTGGTGCCTTTACCAACTGGAGAAGCTCGACTCCATCACTGTAATTATCGAGGAGCTCCGAAAGACTGACAGATCTGTGCTTCTCCCATTCCGGCTCTTCTATCTGCAGAGAGGGTGGTGCACTGTCTCGATTTTGGGCCTGAACAAAAATGTCCCACAGGGCAACAGCTTGTATGTTTCCAAAGCCAAATATGATGTAGACAGTCCCAGTGGTGGTGATGTAAACCTGGGGACCAATCAGACACCCCACTCCCATGATGTTGTACTTCACAGGTCAATCCACAGGACTCCCTGTCCAGTCAGATACCAGCAGAAAACACAGATCTGGCTGCAGTTCTCCAGTGGCCAGCACCACCAGATCTCTGACACCATCCCCATCCAGGTCTGGCAGCACCACAACTGGGGTACCAAGGTGCCATTAGACAGATGGTTTGGGTTTACGGCCCACATGACTTTCCCTGATGCTGCATTGAATGCACTGAGCATCTTCTTTTTAAAAAATATTTTTTATGGTTTATTTAACTTTATTTTATGTGCATTGGTGTGAAGGTGTCAGATCCCCTGCAACTGGATCTTCAGACAGTTGTGAGCTGCCATGTAGGTGCTGGGAATTGAACCAGGATCCTCTGGAAGAGCAGTCAGTACTCTTAACTACTGAGCCATCCATCTCTCCAGCCCCATGCACTGAGCATCTTGAGTGTCCCCGTCATGAGGCAGATGGTCTCTCTGACTCCTGGAGCCTGCTACACCCTCTGGGGCCCTACCACATAGGTAACTCTCCAGTTACTAAGACACTTGTTCTTCGTCTATTGGAACCCTCCCTGCTTCCTTGCCCCCTCCCACTAGGAGCTGCTTGCTAAGTCCTGCAGCTTCCCTAAGCCCTTCCTGGCCTCCACAACCATGCCCCTCCCATCTCTCAGCTTCTCCATGCCCTCCTGGGCTTCTTTCTTTTAGTTTCCACTTGGAGCTTATAAAACTCCCTTTGGCGGAGTTCATTCTGCAACCCTTCCTCTCTTCCTCCACGGACTCGGATTTTATTAAAGCCTTACTGTTACTATAAGCAGCTTGGCTTCAGTACAGTTCAATGGCCAAATTGGAATTGACAATTGGCTCAACTGTCAATGGTGGCAACTTCTGCCACCACACAAACAAACTTGCTCTCTCCTCTTCTGTTTCTTCCTATCTACACCTGTCTATGGGTAGCTCCTATACATGGATGTTTATCACCCCTCTAACCAACAGCCTGTCCTAACAGGGATGAGAAACTGCCAACTGCCATAGAGCAGGCTGTCAAAGGTTGATGGGGCCGGGGGAGTGCTGGAGAGATGGCTCAGCAGTTATGAGCAGCGACTGTTCTTCCAGGGGACTTGAGTTCAATTCCCAGCACCCACATGGTAGCTAACAACTGTCTGTAACTCTAGTTCCAGAGTCTGAAACCCTCACACAGAAAAACATGCCGGCATATGAAATAAAAATAAATAAGTTTTTTTTAAAAAGGCTGATCCAGTTCCCTATAACTCCCTATTCATCTCTTCTTCACCTGGACTTACTTACCCCATGCCTCTTTTCTCTATTTTTGCGATAATTCCTGTCCTGAGAAAAAGTCATAAAAACAGGGTTTATGAAAAATAGGATTTAAAATGATGCTTGTTTAATAAAAGTATTAAAGCTGCACCTTCATGTACTCATATACAAGAATGTACTTTATGCTAGTAAGTTTGTAACGAACTTTGCAACATAAGGGTCACCTGGGTGGTATTGGTTTTAAAAGGTCACGAAAGGTCAGGGAGAGCAAAGGAGACTCAGTACCATGTGGCAGGACTGAAGGACCTCTAGAGATCCAGGAGAGGTTTTCGGGGAAAACACAGCCCACTTACAATGACAGTCTAAGAGAGTGTAGAAAGTTTAAGAATGTTCTGAAGGTCTAAGAAAGTGATTTAAGACAATGAACAAATGTTTCAGATTGTCCCCCCTCTATGCCATTGTTATATTATGATTTCAAAGGTTCAGGAAGCCTATATCACTCAGTGGTTCAGCCAGACCACCGCTGTGGTGGGTCTGAAGGCTGCTCACCAGCAGGTTGCCAGAAGGAGATACTTGTCCCTGTAATGCTTTAATGGACTTCTAAAGCACCTGCCCCCTGTGCTTGCTTTCTCTATGCTCGAACAAGAAATTACTGTCTGCATTGGCCAGAGACTTATGGAGGCTGCCCTTACTGATCCTGTAGGAAACAAGCTGCATATTCAGGTAGGCCTTCTATCTTTTATACAAAATGGGGTATCTCTTATTTCCTAATTAAGGACTCCTGGCACCCCAGATGGGAGGCAGGGGTCACTAGTGCACTTTACTATAGGATTTATCACGGCTGCCCATCAGGCGAGATCAAAATACAGAGGGTACGCACCCTACTCTCTCAACCCCTAATTATAGACACGGTAGGAGAAGTGGCCCAACATTCAAAGGTTCTTTCCTCCCTAGCATCTCCCCTCTTGGACGGCACTGACCCTACCTCTGTCCTCATAGCCACTCCATCTCTTGTTTCAGACCTTAACTTCCGCATATCAACTCCTAAATATCACCCTGCCTGACCGTTTTGGAGAGCCCCGTAGGGTCTCCCTCCTGGGTCAAACTCACACGACCACCACTCCTAACCTTACCCATTGAACTATTGGACTGTCACCTCGCTGCTCACTAAGTGCTCTGAGCTGGAGGGTTGCAGCACAGAGCCAGCGCTACAAGCTGCTTTACGATCCTGAGCAAATCCATAATCTCGTTTGAATCTGTTCTTCCTGCGCATTGTTTCTCCCTTTCTGTCCTCTCTCCTAGCAGAGTCCTCTGCATCCATCGTGTTTGGCCGATACTTGTTCAGACTTGTTAGTGGGTCCCTCCTGGGATCCTGCGGAGGACAAGGGCGGCCTTTCCTGGAACCGCTAGGTCGAAGAAGCATGGCCACACGACTGGACTGAGGACAAGACAGAGCCTCTAGGAGAGTCTGAGAGCCGCGGTCAGGTTCAGTGCTCCTGGTTCTCCTTTTCCTTGACTACCTGGAAGGAAGTTTCTCTCTAAAATCGTTTCTCACATCTCTGCGTACACGCCGCCCTGTGTACCAGGACCTGCGATCCCTGCCTATGAGCAGGACGGGATTTAGAAGGCTAGAGAAGACACTGAGTGTTTTAAGCATTCCTCTAACAGGAAGTGTAGGGCTGAGGCCTGTGGGCGGGGCTCGAGTGTGGCTCACCAGGCCGAAGGAGGGTGGGGGGCGTGAGTGGGTGGGTCTCGGCTTTGCTCCGCCCGAGAGACCAGCTTTGCCCGGCTCCACCCCTTGTAGGACAGCGGTGAGTCTGGGGAGCCGCACAGTTTCTGTTTTCCGGGTTGGGACGTATTCCTTTCTCCGTCCTAACGCCGGTCAGCCCAGAGGGAGTGATTCTGTACCTCCAGGGAGCTCTACTCTGCCCCACCCGGTCCTCACCGCACCCACCGCAGCGGCCGAGGAGGAGATCCGGGAGCCAGTCCAAGTGGGCCAAAGTGCAGGTGCGCAGCTCAGGCTCAGCCTCCTGGAATTGAATCCGCCTTGGACCGGCAGGGTTTGCTCCAGGACTTAGGTCTGCGAAGCAGTTCTGTCCAGTTTGAGCCTGAGGCTAATGTGGCGGGAAGTGGAGAGCTTGGTAGGGAAACTAATGTCACAGAGGGCAAGAGAGGGAACGGGTTTGTAGGAAAAACAGAGCGCGCGGAACCCTAGCCCCCTAGGACCCGAGACCTGGGAACTTTCTCCAATTTCCGGTCCACCACAGTCCGCTAACCCTTTGGCGGTGGAGAAACACCAGGCACCAGATCTATTAATGGAATGCAGAAGTGCTTTTTGCTGTCTCCTACAGAATCCAGGCCTCGCCTCTCCCAGGTGACCAGGAATTGTTTTGTTTGTAAACAGAGACAGGGTTTCTCTGTCTTTGGAGCCTGTCCTGGAACTCGCACGCACTGTAGACCGGGCTGGCCTGGAACTCACAGAGATCCGCCTGCCTCTGCCTCCAGAGTTTTGGGATTAAAGGCGTGCGCCACCACTGCCCAGTGGCTGGGAATTGTTTTAGGAAAAATTCCAAGAACTAAAGTCACTGGGGATGCAGTCCCAATCTGATCCTTGGTGGTCCTTACTTTTGCTGATGATGAGTCAGCCTACGGACAGACAGACCACTCACTGCCTGGAGGAGACATCCTAGCTGCCCCTGAGTACTGAGACATGGTTCCTTAGTGAGCCCGAGGTCAGCTGATGGAGGAATCTAATTGGAACCTTTCTTTACAGGAGTTGAGAGCTCAAGATCGGCAGGTTTCGAGCCTGACAGACCTGGGAGGGAAGTGCCTGATTGTCCAAAGTCCTTGGGGTCGCTAAAGGTGCCTGGCTTCTGTACAGCACCCAGTGATGGCCCGCCAAAGACTGGCCCTGGGCCTGGCATTCTGCCTGCTTGCTAGCACAAGTCTCTGGCTCCTGTGGTGAGTTCCGGTTTGGAGTCTACTCCCTCCCTCTGCATGTCACCCCTAAACCTTGAATACTCATACAGTTTTCCAGGTCCTATCAACCTTTCGAGAGTCAGAATCCTCCAGCCCCAGTCAGACTACCTAGTATTGGCTTCTGTGTTTTGCCTTGATTTGACTTCCTAGCCTTCCTTTAACTTGCCACGTTTTCTGCCTAGACTGTCCTTCAAATGATGTTGATAAGGAACCCTGTTCGTGCTCCTAAAGTCACCCTTGTTGGTCTTGTGGGGTGCTATTGGCACTGCATGTCTCCTATTTGTGCGTGGGACCTGGTGTCAAGGACATGAGCCATGAGTGAATAGCCATAAGGACAAACAGCTACACACTAGGCCCTGTGCCGGATGCAGGTGTCCTCTGCTGCCAACACAGAGTGACAGGGCTTCCTCCCAACCGCACCACTGGAGGCCTTTGCTCCTGATAAAGTGCACCAAGTCAGCCCCTGAGGCAGAGCATCATTGACGGGTACTTTTTCTTTCTAGGGGATTTGCCAGGGACTGGCTGCTGGTCTCCTATGTGCCTTTTTACCTCCCCTGCCGAGACTCGTAAGTATGGGGCTAGAGGATTTGGGGGCAGTGTGAGCTGAGTGTATTTGGAGAAACAGGAAAGCTTTTAGGATGACATTGTCTGAGATTTCAGCCTTCAAGCCTCCTTCTGCCCTCAGTGCTTGCACAGCTGTGGGTCTTGCTTCTTACCTGCTGTGCCTGTTAGATGGGATGGTAGAGATGCCTCTCCTGGATGCTGCGTATGAGTAGCCTAGTGTCCTAGTGCATAGAAGGTGGTCAGTAAACAGCCCTGTTAGGAAGGAACCTCTTGCTTCATTTGTGTGGATGCAGGAAACCTAGTACCATTGGCTAAAGCCTTCCATACACGGTGAACATATTTGACAGCTAAAAGTGAAAAGATGGACCTCGTGAACTTTTGTGTTTTATAGCAGCTAAAGAAGACCAGGCTGGCCTTGAACTCAAAGATCCACCTGCCTCTGCCTCCTGAGTGCTGGGATTAAAGATGTGCGCCACCACCTGGCATAACACATTTTATGAAAAACAAAATATAGTAGTAGTATTTTAGTCCTTATTCAGATGTTTATAACAGGATGCCACAGTTCTGGCCCAGAGTCAAGGAGCTACATGTGCTGAATTTGTTGGTGACTATCTTACTGGCAAGGTCCCAGGGCAGCACAGGGTGAGAGGCAGAATGTACCTCTGTGTATATTTTTTTGGTCTCTTTGTCTTAATCCCTACCTGTCCTCGAACTCTCTAAGTCAACAATGCTAACCTTAAATTTACAGAGATCTGGCCTCCTGAGTGCTTGGGTTAAAGGAATGTATTACCAAACCTGGCTTTTATTATTAAAATTATATTTATTATTTATTTTTGGTCTGGTTTGGTTTTTGAGATAGGGTTTCTCTGTGTAGTCCTAGCTGTCTTGGAACCCACTCTGTAGACCATCCTGGCCTCAAACTCACAGAGACCCACCTGCCTCTGCCTCCTGAGTGCTGGGATTAAAGGAATGTGTCACCACTGCCCAGCTATTATTATTTTTAATGTGTATGGGTGCTCTGCCTACATGTATATTTATGCACCATGTACTTGGTGCCCTCAGAGGCCAGAAAAGAGTGTCAGATCCCCTAAGGCTGGAGTTGCAGGTGGTTGTGAACCACCGTGTATCTGTTGTATATACTGGGACCTGAACCCAGGTCCTCCTAAGAATAGCCCTCTCTCCAGTTCCTCTACAGGGTCTTATGTAGCTAGAGTGTCTGGCTTAGTCACTGTTTTGTTGCTAGGAAGAGACACCATAACCAAGGCAACCTTGAAAGAAAGTATGAAATGGGGGGCTTGTTTACAATTTCGTAAGTTAGTCCATTATCATCATGGTGGGGAGCTTGGCAGAACGCAAGTAGACATCTACATACTGATCTGCAGAAAGAGAGACTGGGCCTGGTGTGGGATTTTGGAACCCCAAGCCCACCCCCACTGACATACTTCCTCCAACAAGGCCACACTTACATGACCCCAAGAGGGACCATTCTTATTCAAACCACCACAGTGTTCTACTTAGGTTTCTATTTATTCCTGTAATGAGACATCATGACCAACCGTGGTGGTGGCACATACCTTTAATCCCAGCACTCGGGAGGTAGAGGCAGATAGATCTCTGTGAGTTCGAGGCCAGTCTGGTCTACAAAGCAAGTTCCAGGACAGTCAGAGCTGTCACATAGAGAAATCCTGTCTTTAAAAAAAAAAAAATGAAAAACAAAACATCATGACCAAAATCAGCTTGGAGAGGAAAGGGTTTGTTGGCTTACATGTCCCCATCATAGTCCATCAGGAAAGGAAAGGCAGGAACTTGGAGTTAGAAATTGATAAAGAGGCCATGGAGGAACCTGTTTACTGGCTTGTTCTGCAGGGCTTGCTCAGCCTGCTTGCTTTTTCTTTCTTTCTTTCTTTCTTTCTTTCTTTCTTTCTTTCTTTCTTAATGTCTATTTCTTTTCGTTCTTTTTGTTGTTGTTGTTTTTGAGACAGGGTTTCTCTGTGTAGCCCTGGCTGTCCTGGAACTCGCTCTGTAGACCAGGCTGACCTTCAATTTAGAGATCCACCTGACTCTGCCTCCTGAGTGCTGGATTTAAAGGCATGCACCACCACTGCTCAGCCTGTTTTCTTAGACCATCCACAACCATCTGCCCAGTGATAAATCAGTCATTAATTAGGAAAAAGCCCCCATAGACTTACCTACAGACCAATCTGATCGAGGCATTCTCTCAACTGAAGTTCCCTGTTCCAAGATGACCCAGGTTGTGTCAAGTTAACTAAAAACCTAAGCACATTGGCCCTGAACTCTGTACGCCTGAGGATGACTTTGAGCTCCTCATTTTCTTGCCTTCACTCCTGACTGCTGAGATCACAGGCCTGTGCTTCCTTGCCAGGCTCGTCTTTCCTTTCATTTTTATTGCCTTTAGATGCTTAAAAATATGAAGTTCTTTTTTGATGAGTGTGTGCAAGGCTCAAGGCCAACCCCTTGGCCTCCTGTGTGGAAGACAGGCTATCTTCCTCTGAGCTACACTCCCAGTTTCTGCTTCTGTATTCTTGTGTGTCATTCCCCAGTGGAGCTAGAGCATGTCTGGACTTGTGGAGAAAATGAAATCACTGTCAGGCTGCACAGAATGCTGGGTCCTGGTGTGGCATCCTTTTCCTGATTCTGATCGCCTCCTCGGAACCCCAGTATTTTCTGAACAGGGACACAGTAAACGGGGTTTAGAGAGTGGCAATTAAAGAGTAGAGGCAGATCATGAAGGGACAGGTACTATGCAAGTTCCTTTAAGAGTGTTGCGAGAATCTTTCTGGACTAAGCACTCTGACACGAGCGAGAGTGGAAAGGAGAAGATATGCCTCCAGGGGACCAAAGCCAGCACCACTCCTGAAAGGTTTCCGTCCAAGAGCCGGTTTTATACTCTAAAACTGTACGGCAGGGCGGGCAAGCAAGCGAGATTTTGCAGAAGCATATGTGGCAATCAGCAGGTGGTTAAGGGCAATGACTCATTGTTCTGGTTATTTCTCCAGGTCATCCTGTTTCATTCAGGTAGCTATCCAGGTAGCGAGTGAGGTCACGCTGGGCAAACAGGCAGTACAAGCAGTGCTTTAAGTAAATGCCTACATCCATAAATCTGTATCGAATAATTGGTCTCACCAGATTCTTAGAGGCAGGAACAGGGCAGGCCCACGGGTAGCCACTGTTTGCTGGACCTGATTTTAGACTGACAAAGAAAACATCCTTGCCGGGCAGTGGTGGCACATGCCTTTAATCCCAGTACTCGGGAGGCAGAGGTAGGAGGATCTTTGTGAGTCCAAGGCCAGCCTAGTCTACAGAGTGAGTTCCAGGACAGGTTCTAAAACTACAGAGAAACCTGTCTTGAAAAAAAAAGGAAGGAAGGGAGGAAGGAAGGAAGGAAGGAAGGAAGGAAGGAAGGAAGGAAGGAAGAAAGAAAGAAAGAAAGAAAGAAAGAAAGAAAGAAAGAAAGAAAGAAAGAGAAAGAGTAAGCTAGTTCTTGGCTTCTTGGCACAGGTAATAGTGATGATTGTGCAACGTTGCCAATGAGCTGTGCACTTGTGAATGATTGACGTAGGACCCGTGAGAGGCTCAGTCAGTAAAGCACTTTCCTTGCAAGTTCAGTCTCCAGAGCCTTTGAAAACAGTGGATATGATGGTGTGGACTCCCTTACAGTCCCCACGCCGACGAGGTGGAGCCAGGTAGATAGCTAGGGCAGCTGCTAGCCAGCCTAACCTATTAGGCAGTTTCCAAGCCAGCAAGAGACCTTGTCTCAAGGAAAAGGTAAGGGAACCCTCCCTCAAGCCCACATGCATCATCTCAGGTGTTTTCCTTCTCCCCAAGTGCCTCTCTTTCTCTTAACCTTCATGTTTAAGCGTGTATTAAAATGTCCTGAACAAATGCCACTCTCTGTCTTTGTCACCAGCAACATGAAGCTGCAGTTCAGGCAGGAGAAGTTGTTCCAGCCCGTGACACAGTAAGTCTACCGTTTCTTCCTAGATTCTGGCCCCAGGAGGGGGGACTGCCTTCCCTTCCTCACACTGACCCTTCCTGGTTACAGGTTCCAGTACCCTCAGCCTAAGCTGCTAGAACACAGGTAGGTGTCAGGGAATGGCCTGGTAGCGGCAGGGAGGGGAGCCAGAGAGAGCCAATGAGGCCAGAGGATGGTGGCGGTACCGATAGTAAAGGGGACCTGGGCGCCAGAGAGTCAGGGAGCTGAGCTCCACCTGCCACGCAATGACTGTGTGACCCTAGGCAGTTGGCTGTCTGCTCTGAGCTTTACCTTTTGTGGAGATCACAATATTACCTACTTTATAGGAGGTTGGAGCAGTAGACAGGGGTACTGTGGCATATGCTTGGATACTGGCTTGTCCCCAGTGGCTTATTCTGTCACCTTATAGGTACCCCCTGGTCTGCGGTGGGAGTGCTCTAGAATAATGGTTCTCAACCTTCCTATCGCTGAGACCCTTTACTACAGTTCCTTATGTTGTGGTGATCTCCAACTGTAAAATTATCTTGTTGCTACTTCATAATTGTAATTTTGCTACTGTTAAGGATTGTAATATAAATATCCGATATGAAGCCCCCAACCCCAAAGGGGTCACAATTCACGGTTGAGAACCACTGCTTTAGACACACTGTCTGTGCCAACTCCTAGACTTCCCAGCCCTAGCAGGAGGTAACTGTTATTATCCCACTTTCGCATGGGGAAACTGAGGCCCAGTAACTGGGCCAAGAGCAACCCAGGCTTCTGAACAGGGAGGCTTCGGTGGCCTGAGCCTCCCCCATGCCAGACCCACAGAGCTACTGACGCTTACCCCCTGGTTGGCACCCATCATCTCCGAGGGAACCTTCAACCCAGAGCTTCTGCAGAATATGTACCAGCCATTGAACCTGACCATCGGAGTCACCGTGTTCGCCGTGGGGAAGTGAGTAGTGGGCTAGGCAGGGGTGGGGCTGGGTCTCCTTGAGCCACTGGGGTTTGTGGTCTAGAGAGGTCAGTGTGGCCGAGTGCTAGGCAGTGATATGGAGGAGCTTTCTTTCTTTCTTTTTTTTTTCAAGACAGGGTTTCTCTGTAGCTTTGGAGCCTGTCCTGGAACTCACTCTGTAGACCAGGCTGGCCTCGAACTCACAGAGATCCACCTGCCTCTGACTCCCAAGTGCTGGGATTAAAGGTGTGCACCACCACTGCCCGGCGTGGGGGAGCTTTCTGATGTAGGGCCTCACCTGCCATGGAGAGGGAGGCGTGAGAAGCCTGGGTGAGGAATAGTGGAGTATGGGAAGGAGACTTTGTCCTCTCTGTCTCTCCTGGTCCCTACCTTGCCTTCCCTTTAAGTCTACCCGCCCTAGGACTTAAAGTACTGGCCAGATGACAAGTGGACCTCAGAGGTCAGGTGACCCCTAAAGATGGAGCCATGTCATCCATTGTGCTATATGTCCCCCACCTTCCCTGGATTCTGTCCCATTTGCTTCTCAGTGACTGTCATCCTCCTGGTGCTCAGTATTTGTGCATGTAAAATGGTCATGTTTCTGAGCAGATTGTTAATGCTAAGATCAAAGATAACGGGAATACCTAACAGAGCAGTTTGGGTTTAGTAAATGCCCTTGTCTCTAAGCCCGATGACCTAGGTTTGATCCCCAGAACCCATTCATGGCGGAAGGAGAGAACTGATTCCTGAAAGTTGTTCTCTGACCTCCAGAGGCACACCATGGCATGCGTGCATGCATGCACAAAACAAATTAATTTTTTAAAATTTTACAGAAGACACTGGGGAGGACAGCTCAGTTGGTAAAGGGCTGTTCATGCAAACACTGCCTACATTCTATTCCCAAAACCTACATAAGAAAGCCAGACCCCACAGCGCATGCCTATAGTCCCAGCCCCGGGGAAACAGATAGGAACATCACTGAGGCTTGCTGCCTGGCCAGCCTTGCCAGATTGCTGAGGTCCAGATTCATTAAGACCCTGTCTCAAAAAAATAAGGTGGCAAGCAACTGAGGAAGATGTTCGACCTCTGGTACACATGGGTGCATAAGCACACACACACATACAGATGGTTAAGGATCTGTCTCAAATGGGTGTCATCCACTGAGTATTCCTGATTAGAAACACTTGGGCCAGCAGTCTCTCCCAGTATAGATTTTAAGATTTGTGGAGACTTTAATAATTACAAATCTTAATCTAAAACTCTGAAGCAGGGCTTTTCGATGAGGGGTATTCAGCTTTGACAAGGACTGTGGGAGTTTGACAGATGAGGACACCAAGGTAAGACCTGAATGACTCCTTGAGGTGGAGAACTAGAATCTAGACTCCAGCACGTACTGGGGACCCGGACAGTGACGGACAGCATCACTATCATCCCCAGTTGACAGAACTGTCATTCCTAGGTACACCTACTTCATTCGACCCTTCCTGGAGTCAGCTGAAGAGTTCTTTATGCGTGGGTACCAAGTACACTACTACCTCTTCACCAACGACCCTGCAGCCGTTCCCAGAGTCCTCCTGGGCCCTGGGCGCCTCCTCAGCATCGTCCCCATCCAGGGTCACTCCCGGTGGGAGGAGATCTCCATGCGCCGGATGGAGACTATCAGCAAACACATTGCCGAGAGGGCTCACAAAGAAGTGGATTACCTCTTCTGTCTTGATGTGGATATGGTCTTCCGTAACCCATGGGGCCCCGAGACTTTGGGGGATCTAGTGGCTGCCATTCACCCAGGCTATTTCGCTGTACCTCGCCAGCAGTTCCCTTATGAACGCAGGCAAGTTTCCGCTGCCTTTGTGGCAGACAGTGAGGGGGACTTCTATTATGGTGGGGCAGTCTTTGGGGGACGAGTGGCCCGGGTGTATGAGTTTACCAGGGGCTGTCACATGGCCATCCTGGCGGACAAAGCCAATGGCATAATGGCAGCCTGGCAGGAGGAGAGCCACCTGAACCGCCGTTTTATCTGGCACAAGCCATCCACAGTGCTGTCTCCAGAGTACCTCTGGGATGACTGGAAGCCCCAGCCCCCGAGCCTGAAGCTGATCCGATTCTCTACGGTGAAAAAGGATACTAACTGGCTGAGGAGCTGACAGTGGAGCTGAGACCCACCCAAAGCCCAGCCTTGCCCACCTCAGTCTACTGGAGGAGTTCAACCAGGAAGGTGACTGGAGAGGAAGTGTAAACTGTGAGGGGCTGTGCACCCACAGTCATACATTGTTCCGATACCAGTGGTTGGACAAGAGGGAGACAGGGCCTGGCAGGCCTCACAGCTACCCAAGGCATGGATGTGTCTTTCCAGGACTGGCCCTGGCATCCAGCCCTGTTCGAAGTGCCTGGTGGAATGCTTCTGCCCTCATGCTGCTTTTGAGTTGTGTTTTAATCTGTAGTCTTGGGGATCAAACAGGGGCCGTGCACACTGAAGGGAAGTGCTCCTCCCCCGAGCCCCGGCCTGCTGCCTTGAATCTGCACTGTGATATCCTCGTCCCGAGGACCATGCTGTTCCCCCAGCCACGTGTGTTCTTCACTCCGGGTCCCAGAGCTAGCTCTGAAGCGGAGCAGGCTTAGGTTCCTTCTGGTCACCTGTATCCCGTGAGGTACCTCACTCTCAGGGACTAGATGTCTGTCTGTGGTAGCTTCCAATAAAGATGGTGTGATCTAGGTCCTGATCAGGGTTTTACCTGCACAGTGGACTATTTTGCCAGTCAGGATAGTTCTGGGGGACACAAGTGGACTGAATTTCAAACAGTTCGTGTTGGGAGAGGGTGGGTTAATGGTTATTCCGGGAGACTGAGCCCAAGCTGGCTGCTTCCACAGACCTTGTTCATCCCAGTCCTGGGAGCCTGGGCGAGGTGAGGTCCTGTGGACAGATGTGCCATACCTAGAGAGCAGCGGTGCTTATCAGCTTCATTGTCCCTTCAGTTCCTGCACATATAGGAGGTGTGCTTGTGGTCTCCTCTGTATCCATGACCACTATGCCTGTGGGAGGCCACCAGTGTGTATGGGGCTTCAGGATGGTGAGATGAATAGGCTAGGTTGAGAGGGTGTTAACAGCCTGGGCCCAGAGGGCCCTCAGAGGCCCATAGAGGCCAGACAGAGATGCAATTAGACACTGATTGAGAGCTTGGTTACCTAATGCGCACTTCCCTAGGCAGCAGTATCCTCTCCATGGTAGGAAGCAACATGGTGGGTTGGGGTACACTCCGAAGTCATGGAGGCACCCTGTAACCCACCCATCCCCTGCAAAGCTGGAAGCCATCTTGAGCCTGTTTTTCTTTCTTTCTTTCTTTCTTTCTTTCTTTCTTTCTTTCTTTCTTTCTTTCTTTTGAGTTTATTATTTATTATGCATACAATGTTCAGCTTGCATATCTGCCTGCAGCCCAGCAGAGGGTACCATATTTCATTATGGATGGTTGTGAGCCATCATGTGGTTGCTGGGAATTAAACTCAGGACCTCTGGAAGAGCAGCCTGTGCTCTAAGCCGCTGAGCCATCTCTCCAGCCCCCTTGAGCCTGTTTTTCTATACTTTGTTATTGATCTGCCAAGCAGAAGAACCCTAGGGCTTCTAGACAGTGAAGCTGTAATAGACCCTGCCTCTGTCTTTGGAGGTGAGCATCTGCCTGAGGCTGCCAGGCCTGGAGTAGTCCTGAAGCAGAGCTGTGGGAAGAGGGCAGGCTCCACCTTCAAGGAATTGCTCTTTGAAGCAGGGGGTTTTGAACAGGGAAGCTAGAGAAGGCCTCTGAATGACTGAGGCCTGAGGCGGGATTAGCCAGCAGGGGAGGAGATGGTACCTGATCTCTTTCAGCCAACTGAGACCTTCAAGCAATTCCTATTCACGGCATGGTCCCAGACACTAGGTAAGAGACTGAACCCAACTTTTAGAAGCAAACCACCATCCTTGTTGCTTTCTGGAAGAGGCAAAGGGTTGGGGTGGGAGATGATCCAGATAGGAGCCTGGCCCACCGTCTCTGAAGGTGTCCAGGGGCAATCCCAGCAAGGAGCCCTAGACCTTTTTATAGAAGAATCAGATTTGAGGTTTGTGGAGTGATAAGCACACAGTTCCAGGACAGACTGAGGTTCTGTGGGCCAGAAGGTTTAAAATCACACAGCATCCTCTTCAAGAAAGGTGAGCAGGCCAAGCAGTAGTGGTATGTGCCTTTAATGTCAACATTTGGGAGGCAGAGGCAGGTGGATCTCTGTGAGTTCAAGGCTAGCCTGGTCTAACGAGGGCTACACAGAGAAACTTTGTTTCAAAACAACAAAAGAAAGGTGAGAAGCTTGGTGATAGTTCAAGGTTAGTAAAGTTCTTGCCAAGTAAGCACAAGGACCTGAGTTCAATACCCTCAATCCATTCATCTTAGTCAGGGTTACTACTGCTGTGATGAAACACAATGGCCAGATAAGTTGGGAAGGAAAGGGTTTATTTGGTTTACACTCCTATGTTACTCCTCATCATTGAAGGAAGTCAGAACAGGAACTCAAGCAGGGCAGGACCCGGGAGGCAGGAGCTGATGCAGGGGCCATGGACGGATGCTGCTTACTTGGCTATGGTGGTTTAAAATCAAATGGCCCCCAAAGGCACTATTAGGAGGTGTGGCCTTGTTGGAGGATGTAGGCTTTGAGGTCTCATATATGCTCAAGCCATGCTTAGTGTGACATACAGTCTACCTCCTGTTTCCTGCATATCAACATGTAGCAACTCCCTTTCCAGCACCGTGTCTGCCTGCACACTACCATGTTCATCAACATGATGATAATGGACTAACTCTGAAAATGTAACCAACCCCAATTAAACATTTTTCTTTTATAAGAGTTACTGTGGGGCTGGAGAGATGGCTCAGGGGTTAAGAGCACTGACTGCTCTTCCAGAGGTCCTGAGTTCAATTCCCAGCAAACACATGGTGGCTCATAGCCATCTGTAATGAGATCTGGTGCCCTCTTCTGGCCAGCAAGCATGCAGACAGGCATTTTCTTAATTGAGGTTCCCTCCTTTCCGGTGATTGTGTCAAATTGACATAAAACTATCTAGTACACCATGTTTTGCTTTGTTTAAGAAAAAGCTGGGGCTGGAGAGATGGCTCAGTGGTTAAGAGCATTGCCTGCTCTTCCAAAGGTCCTGAGTTCAATTCCCAGCAACCACATGGTGGCTCACAACCATCTGTAAAGAGGTCTGGCGCCCTCTTCTGGCCTTCAGGCATACAGACAGAATACTGTATACATAACAAATAAATAAATATTAAAAAAAGAAAAGAAAAAGCTGGCCCATTGCCTGTGGCTGGTGAGGCCACGTCATTAAACCAATAGCATTTCTGGCTGAACTCTATTTTTTTTTTGTTTTGTTTTTCGAGACAGGGTTTCTCTGTGGCTTTGGAGCCTGTCCTGTAACTAGCTCTGTAGACCAGGCTGGTCTCGAACTCACAGAGATCCGCCTGCCTCTGCCTCCTGAGTGCTGGGATTAAAGGCGTGCGCCACCATCGCCCGGCTCCTGGCTGAACTCTAAACACACATCCGGTCCCATACAGGTCCCATACAGGTATAACACGCCTTATACCCAAAGATAAGTGCAGCCCTCACCCCTCACCAGTGCTGCCTCTTTCTACAGGGGATAAAGAGCATCACAACTGGTCAAAATGCAAAGAACTTGCCAACTTTGCCCCAGTTGCTATGTCTTTAGACACAACCTCTACACCGAAGGCTCAGGGAACATCACAAAAGAGGGTGTGGAAAGACTGGAAGAGCCAGAAGACCAGGACAGCCTATGGGTGGATGTCTGCTTTGAGACAGTGTCTTTTATGTTTGACAGGGAAGCAGCACCCAGAAAAATCTCAACAATATCGTTGCCTAAACGAGACCTCAAAAACAACACCACCCTGACATGCCAACAGGATGGGGGAATTCTCACAGGCTTCACCCCTAGAAAGAGAACTAGAGGCGGTTGATGGTAGCTGGGGGAGGGCAAAGCAGGCTTCTTCAGGGATAAACTCCCTGAAAAGGTAGCCAGTCTGAGAGGTTGGCTCTAAACACATATGACAATATTAGACGAGCCCAGCAGACTGTATTTATAAACTGTGTGTGTCTGCGTGTATAACAATCCATTACAATGAAAGAATAAGCCATGGCTTTGAGCAGTGGGTCAGACATGGGAGGAATTAGAGGAAGAAGAGGGAGGGAGAAAATGACGTAATATGAAATACCCCAAAAAGTAAATTTAAAAAAAGCCGGGTGTGGTCGAACACACCACTGGCCATTCAGCCTAGCCTAATAGACAAGCTGCAGGCCAGTAAAAAAAAACTATCTTTAAAAAGGTGGATATTACCTGGGCATGGTAGTACACACCTTTAATCCCAGCACATGAGACAGAGGCAGGTGGATCTCTGTGAGTTCAAAGCCAGCCTGAACCCTGTCTCAAAAAACAAAAACAAAAAGCCAGGTGGTGGTGAAGCATGCCTTTAATCCCAGCACTTGGGAGGCAGAGGCAGGAGGATCTCTATCAGTTGGAGGCCAGCCTGGTCTACAAGAGCTAGTTCCAGGACAAGCTCCAAAGCTACAGAGAAACCCTGTCTCGAAACAACAACAACAACCCGAAAGAAAAGAAAAAGTGAATAGCTCCAAGGATAACCCCTGAGGCTGTCCTGTGAACTCCCCTCACTATTGCCCCAAACAGACAAAATGATAAATGCTGACAAAGGTCAGCCACAGAGCCCCTGCCCCAGGTTCAAACACTGTCCCTTTGTGGCCAGCAGCATCCACTATCATGGCTGAGCTTATAGGACCCGGCCACACAGCTCTGCCCATGCTGCTCCCAGGCCAGCTCTGCCAGTGGACAGAGGGGAAATTTCCTGGGAATTGTTCTTCATGGCATATCTCCTGGGAAGCCTGCCTTAATTTCTGCTGCTTTCCTGAGTGGGTGCTTTTCTGTTTTCCCACAAATTCTCAATATGCAGCACCATTTGCTGTACTTTTAAGACCCCTCCCAAGCACTGCCCCCTAGACAGCAGTTGAGTTTCCCCTGGTACCTGACTCCACGGTCTCAGTGACTAGATGAGAAAACCTGTTTAAGAATTTGTTTTAGGACCTGGGCAGGGTTGGGCAGGTCACCCACCTCTCAGAACCCCATCAATGGGATGATGCCTAGGAGACCTCTCGGCACCTGCCCTTCTTGGACTGCGACTTTGGCTGCTCCAGCCCTGGGCCATCCAGGCAGTAGACTGTACTTTGGAGGCAGCTCAACAGCTTATAGCTTCATGAGCCACCGGAGAGCAATGAAGCAGGTATCTGGGGTCCATGCTGGGCTAACAGTGTCCACTCAATCCCCCCCCCCCTCCAGTCATCCTCTTTAGGATACCTTGGCTCTGAAGAGAGTTCCTGGACAAGGCTTTGGACCTTTAGCCTGCAGTAACTCTCAACTAGTTGCCTGAAATTACCGGGCACCCTAAAACCCTAGCTCCTCAGAGTCCCAGCACATCTCCTTGGTTCCTAGACAGCACAGCCTTGGGGGCCTGTTGACCTTGGTTCAAAACCATGGTTGAGCCTCACTGTAACCTGTGGCAGGTAGGGTCATGGGTGACTCCCGAAAGCCTCTTTCTTTCATTGAAAGATGGTTAGTGGGCTGGAGTGACAGCTCAGGCTGAGTACTGGCTGCTCCACCAGAGCAAAAAATAAATAAATAAGAATAAAAGAAAGAAAAAGAAAAAAGTTCAACCTGCAGAAACCCTGGCGTGGCAGTTACTCTGAGCAGAGGTGGCTGCTATAAGGGTGGGGACGGTGAGGTTCTGAGCTGGGCCCACACTGTTGAATCCTCGTACACTGAAAATGTCAGCTGTCCCACAAGCAAGGAGGAGATCTCAGCCAGTGTGTTAGGCAAGGCTAGTCCCCAGCTGGACCTCGTGTTTGTAGCTGATTCTTGCCAGAACGTGCACCTGGGGTCTCAAGGAGAACGCAGGTTCGATTCCCAGCACCCACAAGGCAGCTCGCAACTGCCTATAATTCCAGTTCCAGGGAACCAGACACCCTCTTCTGGCTTCCTTGAACAATGCATGCACAGCTGGAAATGTATCATACATATAAAAAAAATCGTAAAACATTTTAAAAGAAAAAAAGTGGGTTAGTGATTGCCCCTGTAAGTGTGCTTCAAAATAAGACAGGGAAGTGGGGGTCCTCCAAATGGGGGGACTGACACAGAGAATATCCCGGCTGGGGCCAGTCCAACACAGGATGGAGCGGTGAGTGATGCTTCTAAGTCTCCCAGACACAGCTGGATGTGGCTGGTTAACTGTTAATGTTGGTGCCACTGCTCATTATAAATGAGGATTTTTGTTTATATATTTTATTTATCCACCAGGCATTGGTGGTGCACGCATTTAATCCGAACACTTGGGAGGCAGAGGCAGGCAGATCTCTGTGATTTCGAGGCCAGCCTGGTCTACACAGCGAGTGCCAGAACAGGTTCCAGAGCTACACAGAGAAAAAAACCTTTCTCGAAAAAAAAAAAGTATTTATCTAATTTGAGACAGGGTCTCACTCTGTAACCCTGACTGACATGAAACTCCCTACTTAGACAATGATGACCTCGAACTCAGGATGGCCTGCCTCTGCCTTCCCAGAGCTGGAATTTAAGGTGTTCATGCCTGCCGGGCGATGGTGGTGCACGCCTTTAATCCCAGCACTTGGGAGGCAGAGGCAGGCGGATCTCTGTGAGTTCGAGACCAGCCTGGGCTACAAGAGCTAGTTCCAGGACAGGCTCCAAAGAAACCCTGTCTCAAAAAACCAAAAAAAAAAAAAAAGGTGTTCATGCCTACAACCAGTAAGGTTTATTTTTATTAATGCGTATGAGTCCATGTGTCTGTGTGAATCTACGCTGGTGCCTATGGAGGCCAGAAGAGTGTTAGAGCCTCTACTTGGGTGCTGAAAACTGTACTCGGGTTCTCTGGAAGAACAGCAAGCATTCTTACCAGCTGAACCATCTCTCCGATTTCTAAAACAAGGCTTAATTCTGCGTGCCCAACAGCTCCTTAGTAGCAGTGACTCCCCACACCCCAACACCTGCTCACCCCCAGATACAAGGCGCTCCTTTTAGGCTCCCTCCTAATCCTTACACAAGCAAAGGAAAACTTGGACGTGGAAGGGATAGGAGAGATGGAGGTCCGGGGAAGGACCTGATCTTCCGGCCAGTCTCAGAGTCTATTGACACCAGCTACCCGCCGAGTTGAGTCCTGCAGGTGGTGTGGGGGTACCTGGGTGATAAAGTGTCCAGGCTCTTCATGTCCACCCAGCCTCAGCACCCGTGACGGTGATTCTAAACCCTGCCAGGAGGGGAGTACTGCGTAGGGCACAGGGCCGAGGGACGCGAGAGACCAGTCCTCCCGAGCACACGGCGCGCGGCGCGTGCGCGCGGTGAGGCGGGGTCACGTGCGCGCGCCTACCGGCACCGCGCGCGCTAGACCGACCTCCCTGCGCCTTGGTGCATTCGCGTGCCGTGCGCCCCGCGAGAAGACAGGCCGAGCGCGTCCCCGAGCTCGCGCGTCCCCGAGCTCGTGCGCCGTGGCCCGCCCCTCGCACCTGCGGGCGGGTTGGGCGGGACCGGGGCGGGGCCGCTCTCTCCCCGCCCACCCGTCCCGAGTCCCGGGAGCTCCGGCGGAACCGAGCAGCGAGGCCTCAACGGCCGGGACCGTGGCGAGGAGAGGCGCGGCGCAGACAATGGGAGCGGCATTGGCGAGGGCCGCAGAGCCCCGGGCCTGGCGGGGACCGGAGGCCGCGCCATGAGCTCCGCAGCCGGACGCCCCGCTGCGCTGCGCGCGGGCCGAGGCGAGCGGCCTCTGCGAGCCCTGGGCCGCGCCCTGGGGCTGGCGATGAGCTGCCGAGGCTGAGGATGATGGTAGATTGCCAGGTGAGTCGGCTGGGGGCCCTACAGCCGTGGGTGTGGACGAGACCGGCACACACCCTGAGAGCTAGCGGGGCCGCGTCCACGCAGAGTGTGCACTTACGCTGTTCCGCGTCCTACCTGTCTTAGTACAATCGGGAAACTGAGGTCTGGAAAGAAGCTCGCCAGGTGGGCGGGGACCAGAGGAGAAGGGAAGACTTCCGGCCTCTTTGGTCAGGGCTCAACCCTAGCGTGGGGTTTCCTTTGGGAATGAGAGTCTCCTGAAGTCCTGGGGAACACTGGCCACCCCTCCGTATGGAGCCCACCCAGGCACGAGCGCACACCTCTGCTCACTCTAAAAAGATCCTACAGACTTCCTAGGTTTCAGAGGAGGGCGGGACAGTGAAGAGGTGGTTGAGATGGAAGAAGGAAGAGGCAGGAGGCAGCTCTGTCTTAGGGCTGAGGCGTCCAGTCTCCTAGCAACATTGGGGGTGCCCATTGTACAGGAGGCGCTGATGGACAGACGATGATGCTAGGATTCCCAGGGTCTGTTTGACAGAGGCCATCCTCAGACCAGTCTGGAGGGCAGGGCGAAGACCCCTAGTGTGGAGGGGCCTGCAGAGAAGATCTCACTTTCCTCCTTTGCAGATTGGGGTGCTTGGTTTTTGTGAATCTCCCAGGATCCCACGGGCTTGTGGAGTGTCTGTTGGCTTTGGTTCTCCTTCAGTGACCCATTACCCATAAAGGCTCTAGGAAAATGCCCCCCCCCCGTGGACTTCCTGAACAGACAACAAGCAGCCCGAGGGTTTGGATGACTTAAAGGCTGGAGTAATGCAGAAGGCGGCAAAAATCTAGACCATTCCTCTAGGGTCCAAGGACAAGACCGCCCTCACTGGAGTATGTGGTCCTTATTTGGAATTGGGGTCAAGTTATTGCCTAGATTCAAAGAGGAGGCCTCCTGAGTGTGCCAGAGCCCCAAAGCCATCATAGGGAAAGAGGGGACGAAGTGAGGCTTCTGAGGTCTTTGTGGTAACTCCTGGAACCTACAGGTCCTGTTCCTCTGCCCAGCTGTGGCCTGGGAGACCTGCTACCTTGACAACATGCAAACAAAAGGTTGTGTTTTGTTTTCTGGGTTTCTTGCCTGGGGCTGTAGTGCTGGTACTGGCCACCGGGGGGCAGCAGTGTCAGTGTCCTCGATGGAGTAACTAGAACCTGGGGACAGAGTTCCCAGAGTCATTCTGTCCCACTTTTCCAGGTTTCCCCCATCACTAGCATCCTCAGGGTGAGCTGAGGGTAAGGGCTCTAGCTTCCTCTTGTCCTTTCACTCAGTGCCTTGCACGCCTGAACTCGGACCAGTGATTGCCTTGCTTCTGGGTGTGGCTCTTAAAGTGATGTCTGTAGGCCCTGCCCTCTGGGACCGCCTAAGTATGCAGGAGAAGCAGAGGTTCTGCTTGTCCTCCAAGGTGTAACAGCCTGTCCCTAACTCACAGCTAACCACCCCCAGGCCTTGGTAATAATTCATTTGGATTTGAGTTACTGCACCCCGGCTGGTTCTTCTGGGAAAAGCCACACCAGAGCTCCTTCCAATGCGATTGGCAGGATGCAGCAGGGCCTCAGGCCTCAGTTCCATGTGATCATGAGAGCCCTCTGTAGGACAGCGCATAACATCAGGACTTGTTTCCTCAGAGTCGAGCAGGGACGGTGGAGGATCAGGAGGAAGCACAAGCGAAGACAGCAGTAATTTTCTAAACAGAGCACTGGTAGTGACCTTGTAGCTGCAGTGTTTGTTGACTGGAGGTGTTGGAGTCTACTGATACATAGGCAGAGCGGAAGACTAAGCCTCTGGGAGCTTTATGCCAGCGTGGCATGATCTTATTTTGCTAGGTTGTAGACCGGCAAATGAGACTGTCCTTAGAATACTGCTCCAGGACCAGGCTTGTCTGGGTTTGTATTCCTTGCCATTTCCCATCCCCACCCATAATTCTTCTCCCTCTTAAGTTTGTGCTTTAGTCACAGATGACATCAGCCCTCAAGTGTTACGGGTGTCGTCTTATATACACACGGTCAAGTAGATGCCAGAACGAGCCCCCGTTGTGCTCACAGAGAGATTAGACTGGCCCTGAGAGGCACAGCAGCTACCCAGGAAAACGCAAGGGTGACCCACATGGCCTTAAACATCTAGAGCTTCAAGGACTAGGGCTATGGAGACACAGAGGCTGGTCGTCCCAGCATTCAGGGTGGCTGTGAGCAGCAGGATCTCCCGCTTTCACCTACCATTACTTTCCCCGTTTCCCATCACCCCTCTCCACACACACTGCTGTCACTTTTCTTTTCTTTTTCCATTTTCATGTATGTGTGTTATGCATATATGTGGAGGCACGTATTTTATTTGTTTATTTGTTTGTTTGGTTTTAGTGGGGTGTTTTGGTTTGTTTTTGAGACAGGGTCTCTCTACATAGCACTGGATATCCTGGAACTCACTATGTAGACCCCTGGCTGACTTCAAACTCAGAGATTCTTCTTCTAATTGCAGGGATTAAAAGTGTGCGCCAGTACGCCAGCTTGGACACGTGTTTGCACGTGGGTAGGCATGTGTGTATGGTAGGTGTTGTTTTCATTGAGGCAGGGTCTCCATTACTGTGGCTGGTCTTGCTAGCTAGCTTGCTCTGGAGGTCCCGCTTACACCTTTAGAGGCTGATTTATAGACAGGTTGCCATGCCCACTAGACATTTGCCTGTGTCCTGGAGGTCCAGATCCAGTCCTGGCCTGGCACTTTAACCTCTTAGCCACCTCCCCAGCTTCTGACTTTGATGGAAGTCGCAGAGGTGGAGGTCCATTCACCCATTTGCTTGTACCTCTTGCAAGCCAGGACACACCAAAGACAGGGAGAGTATAGTTTTAGTTTATTTGTTTTAATAAATAAAGCTTGCCTGAAGATAAGAGGGTAAAACTAAGCCACTAGAGGCCAGGCAGTGGTGTCACACACCTTTAATCCCAGGATTTGGGAGATAGAGGCAGGTGGATCTCTGTGAGTTCCAGGCACCCTGGGCTACACAAGATCAATACAGAAAAGATTTAGGTGGTGGCGGCTCACACCTTTAATCCCAGCACTAAAAGGGAATGTAAGATGGGAGGAGACAGAGGCTTAGCTCTGTCTGCAGTCGCCCAGCCTTGGTAGAGTTGACTTCTCTAGTGGCTTGGCTGTTTTGCTTTTCTGATCTTTAGCTTGAACCCCAGTATCTGTCTCTGGGTTTTTATTATTTGTGCTACAGAAGAGCAGTGCAGAAAGCGGTCTCCTGGGAGATGTCCCGAGGGTAGGCGTGACAGTGAAAGGAGGGTGACAGGCTTGGCTGGTATGTTGTGTTAGTGTCCTGCAGCTGCTCTAACAAGATGCCATGTACTGGATGACCCTGCACAACAGAAACCTGATCTCATGGTTCTAGAGGCCAGAAGCTTAAAATCAAGGCATCCGTACCACTGAGTCCTCTCTTAAGGCTGCAGGAAAGCGTGTCTTTCTTTTCTCGTCAGCTTCTGGCATGGCCATAGGCCTTAGCTTTAGATCCTCCTAAACATGGCACTCCAAGCCCTCTGCCTCCACAGGCTGCCTCCCTGTGTCTCTGTCTAGTTGTTGCCATTACTGTAAGGATATTGGGTTAGGATGGGCCCTGACCCTAGTGCTTGCCAGTCTAACCTCATGTTGACTGTACGTACAGGACCCAAGATCGTTAGGTAGGACAAAGCTTAACCTGTAATGAGGTCAAAGTAAAGGCCAGATTCCCTCAAGTATTAGGGGAGCAGCTGGAGGCATGAGGCTTAGAGGCTGCCAATGGTAGCACCAGCAGGTGGCGCTGTGACTTCTGGTGTCCCCACTTCCGTCCAGCATTGTATTGCATTGCGCTGCTCTGAGTTTCCACAAAGGGCTCATCTGGTTGCCAGGAGACCAAAGCAAACTGTCAAAAGGTCAGGAGTCTCATCATTGATGACACACACTGAAGGAAATCAAACTAGGCAGGTAGCTCGTAGCTGTTGAGGAGGACATCTGAGCTCACCCCACCCCCCCCCACACACACATGCACACACCTTCAGGCCAGGGCTTTGCTTCACCAGCCTCCAGACAACTCTCCTGTTACCACAGGCCACAAGCCCCAGGTCTGGAAGGCTTCAGGAAGTAGCCTTAAGAAAAGTCCTATACCCATGCAGTATAGGACTGGAAGGGATCTTGCCTCAGCAATTTCAACTGTCCCAAAAGGAGGTGTGCTCCTGGCAGGTTACAGTGTGGTCTTCTTTTTTTTTTTTTTTTTTTAAATATTTATTTATTTATTATGTATACAATATTCTGTTTGTATGCCTGAAGGCCAGAAGAGGGCGCCAGACCTCTTTACAGATGGTTGTGAGCCACTATGTGGTTGCTGGGAATTGAACTCAGGACCTTTGGAAGAGCAGGCAATGCTCTTAACCACTGAGCCATCTCTCCAGCCCCCAGTGTGGTCTTCTTAAATGCCCTTTGGTATGCAGGTTGTTAGGACAATGTGGAATGGGCTGCAGAGTGTCTGGAGTGGAGGCCATTTCTCACTTTCACCCTTCTTTGGCCGCACCCCTGTTTGAATGGTGCTGGGTCCAGGCTCAGCCCTGAGCTCGTTAACAGAGTAGTTAATGGAGAGTTGCGCACATGTGGTCTCAGGTGGAGAGTGCTGAACAGGTTATAACACAGGGCAGGTATATGGGGCCTGCAGCTGGTCTGATGGGAGAGGGTGTGACTGAGGTCTCAGTACCTGGGTTCAGCTTCAATCAGCCATCCAAAAGTATGGCGGGTGAGGATCCCATGCCAGGAAGGAACTGTGCTCTTTAGGGGCATGCTGGGAGTCCTGATACCCGCATACACTGTTGGTCCCTTGAACCTGCACTGTAGCAGCTCAGAGCTCTCTGAGGGGGAGGGTTGGCAGGGTGTGGGGACAACCCCTAGCTGGGTAATGGCAAGCCCCAGGTGACACTCCTTTGCAGACAAGCCAGGGAGGAGCCAGGCGCCCGCTGGAGCCAAGAATGCCTTTCAATTACACAGGGCTTGCAGTGGTCAGAGCCCTGGCAGGGCGGGAAGGCCCTGAGGTGGTGATTAGCAGGAATGGAGATGTAAACAAATTAAACAGTTTTTTCATTCCTCTAATGCTAATGAGAGCCTCAGCTCTGCTTTCTGTGTTTTGCTGGGGTTCAAGCCTCAAAAGAATCCTCTGTCTTAGAGGATCACAGTGGTCCTTTCCTATAACCCCAGCTGAGGCAAGAGGGTTATGAGCTCAAGGTCATCCTGAGGTACGTCGTGAGTCTTAAAATAAATAAACAATGAACTCTGAGGAGTCTTTTCTTACCCGTGAGGAGTCTTTTCTTAACGGTGTGGATAGGTGGCTTCCTCGCAGGTGGGGTGGGTTTGGGGGAGCCTCCAGGTTCCCTTACGGGTAGCTAAGCCAGCCTGAGGAGGTAGAGATGAAGGATTGTGGCATTCCCCCTAAAAATGACAAGCCCCAGAAGAAGAGAGAGTTCCCATGGCAACCTAGCACAGTTGCTTGGCAACTGCAGTCCCCCAAAATACCTGCAGGAAGACTTCCAGCTAGGGGCTTTCCCACAGTCTATGTGTGGCCCTTAGTTCTGAGTTTGCTTGGGTACCTCTCATGGTTGGTCCACCCACACCCTCTGCACAGGACCTAGCAGCCCTCGCCCCCTGGATCCTTCCTGAGGGAAACCCCAGTCTAGTCCCTCTTCCCATCACCCCAAGCTGCAGCTGCCAAGCATCAGGCCATCCCCTAGCAACAGAGGCCATTTCCTGGATACCTGAGTGACAGCTGGGCAGTGGTAGAATGTCAGTGCCAGGCATACAGGAGCTCATGTAATACAAGACTGAGGTTCTAAACCAGCTGACTAGCCAGACGACCCCCCCATACTTTTCCTTCCTGATCTGTTTCTCCATCTGTGGCTCGTCATCCCCTTTGCCTGCCAGTTCATTCTATACATAAATACTACCCCATGAGTTACATGGGGATTTACATGGGAAGTGAGATATTGGGCCCAGGGCCTTCACTTGCCTGAGTCCATCTCACCTGGAAGATTTCAGGGCTTCAGGTGAGGCTTTGGATACACTGACTGTGGAGCTGGACCCCAGGCTTGAATCCCAGCTTGAGGCTAGTACTGGATATCCTGACATGATTGCTAAGCCAGTCTGTTTTTCATTTCATTTTTTGAGAAAGGTACACCCACATAGACCAGGCTGGCCTTGAACTCACAGAGATCTGCCTCCCAAGTGCTGGGATCAAAGATGTGTGCCACCATCCTTCAGAATCCATCTGTGTCCTCTTTCTCCTTTCCTTTCTGCAAGAGAATTCCTACTCCTGCCTTCCCTGCAAGGGGCTGTGTGGCTGTGCATTCCCTTAGGTGCTGTGTTCACTTGTGGAGCCCAACCCTGTGCTTGAAGGCTGCCCAAGGACACAGCCAAAGAAGAGGCCAGCATAGCTGGAAAAGAAGAGGCCTCTGACCACCTGGAGTGGCCTCACAGCGTAGAGGAGAGGGCAGGATGGACTGGATGGGTAGGGTGAACTTTAGAATGGGGTGGATGTGAGGAGATGACCTCCAGACTTTCTGACTGGGTGTGGCAGTGAGATGTTGGTGACTCCCTGCCCCAGGAGGGAGCCCATACTCCTGCTTGATAAGCTTGGGCTGCAGCTTGTTCTTGGATCTGTTAGACCAGAGGGGTGTGTACAACTTCCACGGGTGGGAGGCTGCTGTGATGTCATCTGCTGTACGCTGGACACACTTGCTCTGTTCACAGGAGGGACAGAGGCAGAATTTGGGTAAGCCCTTGGTGGGTGTTTGCCCAAGAGGAGAGGCAAGAATGGGGTAAACAGTGGCCAGGATTGTCCTACTTATACCTTCCCAGCATGGAGGGAGTAGAAACCAGAGCCTGAAGCCCAAACCCACCTCTGTCTGGGCACCCTACCTTCTTCACAGCTCTGCCTGCTTGGCTCTGTAGCGCTGCCTCTTACAAAGGCTGCTGGGAGGGGTCCTCTCCTGGAGAGGGCAGAGATTTTTCTCTTGAGTGCCACCTGCAGTCCTTTATTACCAGAGGAGATGGGGAGAGATGGGTCTGTGTAGCCCACCTCCTCTTCCACCTCTTTGGGGATTCCGTCCTGGCCTTAGGTGGCCTGACCCAGGAGACTGGGGATGAGTGATGGCCCAGTAAAGTTCAGACTGGGGGGTGGGATGGGGTGGGGTATTGAAAGGGTATTGAAACCTTGGGTCTGCTCCCACCTGAACTGGATCCATTTTAAAAGAATTCCTGCCCCTCCCACCCATGCCTGGCTGAGGCCCAGCCTTGATTGTCTGCACCATCTCCTGTCCCCTGTCACAAGGAGGGGTGGGTGCTAGCAGGTCTCTGGAAGTCAGAAGGGAGGATCAAATTAGGTTGGTGGAAATCCTGGCTTGGACTTGAGCAGGCTCTTTAACCCCATCCTCTGTGACCTCCCTGTACACTTAGACGTGGCGTGTGTGTGTGTGTGTGTGTGTGTGTGTGTTCTACCAGACACCACACAAGCAGGCCCTCCAACGGTACAGGGAGTGTACTCAGCACTGTAGACAGATGGCTGCAGGGTTCTCCAGAAGTGATTACTCTTGGAGCAAGCAACAGGCAGGGACACTTGCAGGCCCAGAATTGACTCCACAGATTTTCCCAGAAAGACCCTGTGAAGTTGAGTCTGTTGTCTGAGCCATTTGAGGTGACCTTGCCATCATCCACTGCCTCCCCCAGGCCAATTTCAAGCCTCGGAATATCCACGCTGCAGGTTAGACTAAAGAGGCAGCTGGTTTGCCTGGCTTGAATTAAGCCCTGAGGGCCATAGAGGTGGCAGCTGGAGGCTGGAGGGAGCATGTGGGCAGGCAGTGTCTGGTGGGAAGGGGCTAAGACTCATATTCTCAAAATCTTTGCAATTCTGAGAGTATCTCCTTCCCAGCAGCCAGGGCCAGGACATCCCTTCACAGAGTGCTTGCTTCCACCACTGCTCCCAGCAGCCCTGTCAGGAACAGGTGCTGGACACAAAAGACCAGATGTAGGGGCCGAGGGAGGGAGCTACCAGGTCACACTCTCTCCTTGTGGGGAAGATGCCGGCCTCCCAAGCCTCTGGGCCTTCAAGATGGAGCAGCTGTGTCTTTGGCTGCTTTGGGAGATGTGGGATCAGTGTGTGCTCTGTGTGCACATGCGTGACTGAGGATCCTTTCCCCGCCTTTGGACGCTCAGGCCCACATTTGAGTAACTATGGGCCCTTGTCATTGTTAATCGCTGGTGTATATGTCCCCAGACATGACAGGCCTGCCGGTGGCTGAGCCTTATGTGGAAGGACAAGTATCTGTGTGGGGGCTAGTGCTGAAGGGGGAGAGGGAAATACATGATCACATCCTAGCTGTGGGGTGGGGCTGTGAGCCTTTGCCCTTAACTGCCCCAGTGTCCATTTTCCCATCTGTTCATCCGTTGATAGTCATTCCCAGACACCCAGCCTTTCAGTGGCTGGAAAGGGCTCCTCCTAGCACCTTGCAGGCATAGTTATTCTCTTACTCCATGAGGGCTTGGAGACCTCTAGCAGGCCTCAGCAGGAGGGGGTGCCTAGCCTTTGCTGTTCCCTTGTTAAGTTCCCAGATATGGACAGACAGATGCAGAGCATCTGAGTTTTGCTTTCAAGAAAAGCGCCAATGCAGATACAAAGCCTAAAGGTTGTAGAGAGCCAGCGGGTAACAGTGTCACCAGCCCTGTTTAGGGACTGCTTTGGTGGGAAAGTTCTGTGGGAAAAGAGCAGTAGGCGCTAGCCCTGCCATCTAGCAGCCTGCGGGAGTCTGGAGCCCTCTTCAGGCCAGGGCAACTCGGGAGGTCCTTCTAAAAAGGGCTTCCCAGCCCTGGGCTGCAGGCTGGTGGCAGCTCTGGGCACACAGTGTCCCTGGCTTAGTAAACAGTCCCCCGTACCACAAGGGCCCATTTGTCCTGACTCCTGCAGTTCCTGAACCCTGGGTGATCATTGCCTGCTCGGCACAAGGGCCTGGCTGTGGGTTCCCCTCACCCATAGATTCTTCAACCTCTCTGGCTATCCCTTGGTGAGGTCTTCTCCACACAGGCCAAGCTGCACCAGAAAACCCTTTACTTAGCTAGTGGCCACACACTCTCCCTAAAACTGTTTCCGGCCAGCCAGGAAGGAGGGTGATCCCTGCCCTGAACCAGAGCTGACTTGACATGCCAGGGCAGGCTGATTTCTGGGAAGGGCCCTGCTGTTGTTCTAAGGGAATGTGTGCCTGCTTCCCAGAAAGCCTGGCTGCCACCTCCTCTACCTTCCTTTGCTGGCCGGCTCCAGCCTTGGTGTTTTGCTTCATTCTCCTCTGTAGCAAAATAACACCTCCACGGGAACAGGTGGGCAGACAGTGTGCCCTTCCTCCTCCATGAAGCTCCTGATCTGGAGGAGTTCTGAATAGTCAGGAACTTGAAAACCCAGGAGCCATCGGATCACCTGTTCATGTAGGTGCTTGTGCATCCACCGTGCCGGGAGCCCCAGCTGGAAGGAGGGGCAGTTCTGGAAGGAGGGAACACTGCAGGATGTGTGCTGTGTTACGCAGGTGTGCATCCATTTACCTGCCAACACTGTGGGCAAGCACACTCTAGCTGTGGGTAAGGATGAGAAATAGGACACTTGTAACCGCTGTACCCATGAAGTGTGGGGCTTCCTGGCTGGTTGAAAATTGCAGTGACTTCCTTTGTACCCACCCTGTTCTATTTGTTTGTTTCCCTATAGCATTCTTACCTTCAAACATGTATTTTGCTCATAGTGCCCTAGGGTTGCAGGGCAGATGTGGGTTTTGGGGGGGGGGTGGATTGTGTTTTTTTGTTATTGTTGTTTTTGTTTTGAAACAAAACAAAACATGTAACTCAGGCTGGCCTCCAACTCCATATGTAGCCAAAGATGCCCTTGAAGTCCCCCAGCTCCCCAGAGCCAGGGTGGTAGGTATACACCATCCAGGGCCTCATGCATGCTGGGCAGCACTCTACCAACTGAGCAATGTCCTCCAGCTCCAAAGGTGGCTTTATGTCTCTTCTGCTTGCTGGCTTATCGCCAGCTCTTGAACAGGCACCCAATAGGTGCCAGGAGACTTCACCAGGCCGACGTGGGTGAGCTGCTATGTGGCCCAGGGCCCTGTGGTCTTAGGTGGCCAGACCTCGCTACAGATCTTGCTCCCTTCCTACTTAGGAAGAGAAACTGAAGAGGTTTAGAAACTGGCATTTGTCACCGAAGCCATGTTCAGGTTACATTTTGCAATGGAGGTGTCATACCTCTGAATTAGCAAGAATACCTGATTCTTCCCAGGGAGAACCAACCCGGGGCAGCTTTGGGCTACCATTTTTTCTGAACAAGTGGCTCATGTGAGGTCCCGTTCTTTGTCTGTTGAATATTCCTTTTGAACATACAGCATGTCTGAGGCAGAGATTAGCTCTTTTTGTGGGCCAAGACCAACAAGGAAAAGAGACCCAACAGCCATCAGGTGCTTTGGAATTCTGTCCTGACCCCAGCTCACAGCTGCCACTTGGATCCTTCCAGTTGGGCAGAGGCTGCTGGCAGGGCATCCTGGGGGCAGGCCCAGGGCGGAGGAGGCAGAACTAGCCCTAGCTGCATGGAGAGAAACTTCAATCTTGGCAATACTGAAATCTATTGGGCCCAAAGCCAGTGGGAGTGGCCAAGGGCAGGGCACAGATTCTCAGGACCTCCCCTTCTTGGCAACCCACATGAATAGGTGGTCTGGTAGAATGGCCAGCCAGCAGGCAGGCAGCCAGAGCAGGGGAGCCCTGCTGTGAGCCAGGCTCCCAGGCTTTTCCCAGCTTCCCCACTCTGGAGCAGGTGTGGCCTGTGCTTGCTGTGCTCCCAGCCTTCCTGGCCTTCCCGGTAAAGAGCAGAAGGCAACACCCCCATGGCTCTATGAACCTTCCCATAAGTCACTTGGAGGCTCTGGCCCTTCAAAAACACGGGAGCCCCTGAGATGCTCACCCTGCTCACAGATGGCACTACAAGGACAAAGGCACCCTTGGCCTTTTTTAAAAAAGGCAGGGATTGTGGGAGGGAGCGGCTGTGTGGCTGTGAGGGAGCCTTTCACATTGTGCCTGGGCACATTGTATGATCCAGTGGTATCTGCACTGGGTGGTTTTTGTAAGTGAGGACACCCTGAAATCACTGAACTGAACTGTTCTGTGGGCAGAAAAGATTTTCTCTTTGAACCTAACAGTGGTAACTTCAACCAGGTTAGGGGTAGTGGTAAGGGTACATGGAAGTCAGAATCCCAGCCCAGACTTCATCCGTACGACAGACCACCCCTCTCAGTGACACAGACCCTGCAGCCCTGCACCTGTCAATGCCACAGGCATAAATACTTTGTCATCTTTAACTTGATTCAAAGTAAAATGGGCAGCCCAGAAACTGAATGGGTCTGAGCATCCCCTTAGATGTGGTACTGTGTGACCAAGGCAGATTGTTTACTCTCGTTGGGCTTCCCTGTTCCCTGCTGTACAGTAGTGATAATGACTGTCTTTTCAGCAGCCTGGCCCAGACTGGGCAAGAAATGTTTTGTGTTCACTGAGAAGTGCTAAAGGCAGGGCCTGATGTGGGACCAGGTGACTGGGGACTGGGACTTCAGAAAGCTCCCATCTCCAGACCCTCTGTGGGTAAACATTATGTTCGGGCTGCAGGGTGCAGATGTTGGCAGTACCACTTCTGGCCATTTGGTCAGAGCCGAGAGTTAGAGGTATGCCTGCAACCCAAGGCCTACACTCTCCTTGGCCTCAGCAAAGACAGTGCGTGTACACGCAGCATGAACCACAGGAGCGAGCTGAGTGACTTGATGATGGTCCCAGTCCCCGGTGCATGTGGTGGGGTGGGGATGGAGGGCTGGGGGGCTGTCCTCTCCCTCCCTCACAGGAGTGTCAGGCCAGCAGGCTGCAGGAAAAAAGAGGAGCAGAACCAGGGCCCCAGTGAGCCTCCTGAACAGGATGTTGTACCGAGTAAACAGCTTCTGGAGGAGTCACCACTCAGCTGAGTCACAGCTCCTAGCGACAGCCACTAGCTGTTTATAAACAATGGGCTCTCACCCCTCAAGGCCTGCCCTCAACTGTGAAGGATAGGAAGACACTCCCCAGCAGTAATATCCCCAGAAAGTGCTAGCACCTAGGCCGAGACAGCACAGGCTTATGTGAGTGGTTGGGGACATAGTCCCAGGGCTACTGGTGTGGAGAACAGGACAGATGACACAGGTGTCTTTGGGGAGTGGGCATGAATTGCGTGTACACAGGCATGTAGGCAGGGGTGGTGCGCTGTCCCTGTGGCAGGGGCTAAGGAGGTACCGCCCATCCTCACAGCCCCCAAAGCCCACTCGAGGCTCTGGAAGCTCCTGTGGCCATCCTCGTTCCTGGCAGTGACAGTGACAGTAAAGTGTCACGTGGTTCCCGAGGGCCTGGAACAAAGGGCCTGCTCTCCCAGGCCAGCCTTGTGAAAGGGTGGGGCTGGGAGCATATGGATGGGAGGAGAGGCGGGAGGCCTACTGGCTCCTCCCTCCCTCCAGTCCCTCCTCCTGGAACCCCAGCTTCAGAAGCGGCAGCTGGTCCTTCTGGTCCTGTTCTTTGACCTGGCTGTGACTCAGACCCTCCAGCCCTCTCAGCCACCTCAGAGCTGCTGCCCCAGGCAGCCCTGCCCTGCAGGAATAGGAATAGCCCCAGGATCAAGCCCTGCAGCCTAAGCTAAAGGCTTCAACAGGGTCAGGAAATGGGGGTACTAGGCCTGGGAGGCTGGGAGGGATGGAGGTGTTGGGTAATAGGAAGTGTGCATCAGAGGCAGACATTGTATCTTTTTTGGTGGGGGTGGTTATTCGAGACAGGGTTTCTCTGTAGCTTTGGAGCCTATCCTGGAACTTGATCTGTAGACAAGGCTGGCCTCGAACTCACAGAGATCCGCTTGCTTCTACCTCCCAAATCCTGGGATTAAAGGCACCCCGCCGCCCAGCCAGGCATTATATCTTGCACAGGCTTGGTGGTCAGGAAGTCCATATAAGCATTTGTCCATTAGAGGTACTAGGACAATACCATTGCCCTCCTGGCCCCTTCGCACTTCCTCCGCAGGCCTCTTTGAACCTGAACAGGTTCACATCATAGGAAACCCCTGCCTCTCTGGTAAACCCGCACCAGCCAATGCCGGTGGCTAGGTGGGCAGTACAGGAGAGAGAAGGACCAACAAGGAGAACAGCCAAGCAAAGGGGAAGGGAGGGGATGGAGCAGAAAGCCATGCTGGGCACTCCAGAAGAAGAGGACCAGAGCCTGGGTGAGCCAACCTGCATTCCCCCTCAGCTGCTCTCTCCCAGGGAACAAGTTTTCCTGGAGATAGCCATTCTTCAAGTAAAAAATTTTACTTTTACATCAGTGGCTATTTCATAGTTATTGGTGGAGGCCCAGTTACAAGGCCGTCCTGAGTGCTGGACAGACCCAGACTGTCAGCTGAGGCTCCCTCTGTAGTTTGGAGTTCAGCTATGGTACTAGTGTTGCCCAGGCATTGTCAGCTCACATCTGTTCTCTCATGACCTTGCCACAGTATCCCCAGGAGTATTAATGCATCTTACACTTGAGTGCTTAATGCTCCAAGCCTGCTGGTACCAAACTCTTGTGTCATTTACCAGGGCCGCTGGTGTGTGGGGCAAAGCAGATGACACAGGTATCCTGAGAGAGTGAGGAGCTGCTCAGAGCCTAACACATGGTAGGTTTGCAGTACCTGTGCTATGGGCCCATTTCACACATGAGAAAATGAGGTCCAGAGATGCTAAGCCTTGGTCTCAGGGTCCCAGAGGCCTGAGCTGGCTGATTTACAGCCTACGGGCACTGCTTTTTCCAAAGGTCAGGGCTTAGTGTCAAAATTTGCCAGAAGCCAGAGTTGACACCTGGCCTCCCAGGGCGCAGTGACAAGGAGCAGGAAGTGTGTCTGGCACACAGAGAGGCAGCTGGAATTGTTGCTGTGTCTCAGTGGTCTAGGAAGTCTACTGAGTGGTGGGCTGCCGAGGACACAGAAGCTGTGGCTGAGGCCCCATTCAGAGCATTGTCCAGGCAAATGAGGACTTGGAGCCTCTTCTGGATGGGGCAGAAACCAACTAGTAGAAGGATTTTAGTGAAGAGATGGAGTGGGGGCAGGGAGGTATGGGCATGACAGCTTCAGGGCCCCTGTACCATCTGTCCTTGGTTCTTAAGCTCCTGTCCAGTCTGGCCTGACCCCTCCCCCTCCCCCAGAATTCCCTCTGCATTCCCAGAGAATCCCCATCCCAAGGTCCCTGAGATCCTTTCTTCCATGTTAGAGCCTTCTGGGTGAGTTTAGGGTGAAGATCTTATCACAAGACTGGGAATGGGGTGGGAGGGAGCAGCAAGAGGTTGGATTCAAGTTCGAAAGTCTCTATATGTGCCTTGCCTTCTCCCATCACAGATGGGTGGGGGTATGTGTGCCTGCAAGTCCTGCAGGAGGCGGCACCAAGCATAGACAAGAACCAGGGCTTGACCCTAACCTTCCCCAAATCTTTGAACCATCTGGTCAGTCAGTCACCCTATACGCAGGGGCCACTGGGAGAGCTGTGGTGCTGGTGGAGCTCATCCTGGAGGCTGGGGATGGATGTGCCTCTGAGGATGCTGTAGACTCACTGCACCACCCTTGCTTCCTGCCTCTGAAAGTGCTAGGGCCCAGCCTGGGTCCCAGGAGGGTGAGGAGCCTGGCCTTCATCCTGGTGTTGGTAGGCCTTGAGTCAGGTCTCAGGATGCAGATGGAAGCAGCCTGTAGGCCTGGCAGATATGAGCCAGGGAGCCCTTGGGCTAGTCTCTTCCCTGAGCCCCAGATCTGTGTGTCGGATGGCAGTGTTGAGCTTGTTTAATGACGTCTAGTGTTTGTTTTCCAGTAAAACCAGAGAGAGGGTGGTGAGTGTTTCTCAAAGCCTAATGTACTAACTTTGCTGCTGCCCCTTTCCTGATGGGTTGCTCTACCTATGGTCTCTTCTGAGATGCGGCAGTGGCAGAACTTGGTTTTCACTGCCCTACTTGATGGCATGAGCAGCAGGCAATCCTGGCTTAAAATGAAGTTCTGTGCCTGGCATGGTGGCAGCACCTGTAATCCCAACATTAGGAGTTCAAGGTCATCCTTGGCTTCATAGTAAGTTAGAGGTCATCCTGGGCTACACTACGTGACACCATCTCAAAAAAAAGTCCATATCAGGTAGAGGGGGGTGTGTGTGTTGGGGGGAGCCTTGGTTCCTGTCCCTGCTTGGTGCTGCCTCTTGTAGACTTGCAGGCACACACCTGAATCACACTTGTCTCTGGGCTTCCTTCAGTTCTGTGTAAGTCAGGAGGGCTTCCCTGCTGTCTCCCATAGACATGGCTTGCTTACTTGGTGACTCTGCTCCTGACAGGAGACTCCAGTATGGAGACTTCCAGGCCCCCCAAGGGATATCAGCAGGGATGAGGTCTTGGGGAGGGGAATTGGAGGAGAGAGCTGGGTCCACCTAAGGGATGTTAAGTTAAGGCTAGAGCTGCTGGGCCAGCCCAGAACAGAGCCCTGGCCACTCATCCTTGCCTGCCCTCTGGCCTGGTACAAGTGGGAATTCCTGGCCCTGCCCGTCACAACAGCAGGTATGACAGCCATGCAGGTGACAGCAGGCCTTGGCACTCCTGGTGCTCAACTCCATTGGGGCAGGCGGGCAACAGGCACACTATTGGAAAGGAAAGCCTGCCAAAGAGCCCACTCCCCCACTGGGCTCCCATCCTACCATGGCCCGGGAAGCAGACCGGGTCCATGCCAAGCCTACTGTGCCCAGGGGGAGGAAGGGCTCAGTGTTCTTTGCCTGTGTCTCAGTGGTGACTGCCAGGCGGTGGGCTGTTGCCCGCCACACCACTCTCCGCACTCCCACTCCACCAGCACCTTGGCTGGCACCCCTGCTGGCACCTACTACTGAGGTGAGTGTTTGCTGGGAAAGGCTGTCACAGCCAAGGCCAGGGCTGTGCTGTGGGAGATGGCACCTTAGGGCTCCTTACCCTCCTTGTCAGAACTGGTTGAAGGAGTTTGGTAAGAAGCACAGGGAAGCTCTGTCTCCTGGACCCAGTGTCAACACGGAGGTCGGGGTGTTGTGCTCATGCTACCTGTGTGAGCTCTGGCAGCTCCTCTCCCCGGCCACGGCGGGCAGCATGCCTGTGACCTCTCACATGGCAGCTTGTGTTGGATGGTGCTTCTTGGATTATATGGGCTTTGTGTCTTACCATCTGCTCCTGGAACTCTGAAAACTGGCTGGTATGTTGTGGTCATTGTTATGTTAGTGTCCCCAGTTTTCTGGGAGAGAAACAGACTCAGAGAGGTGACTCAGAAGACAGAGCAGGGAATGTGGCTCAAATCTGGTTCCAAATCCTCAGGACATTGTCCTCTTGGCACTTGGCTGAGTGTGTGAGAGGAGGGTAGAACTGGCAGCCTGCTGCCCACCCTCCAGGGAAGGGGAGAGAATGGGTGTCTGATGTCAAGGCCTCTCTGGGTGTGATGGGCCCTTTCCTGCTATGGGACGGACATGACTGCATCCTGATTACCAGGCTTGGGGACTGATAGGACTGTGGGACACATGGGGCTGTTGGTTCCTTCACCTGCCATACATGCTCAGTGACTCCCATGACTGCCCCAACAGCTTATCCCTCAGGTCTTCCCTCCATTTCTACCTGTGTGTTTCCACTGATTCTTCTCTGCCTCCATCTCCCTCAGGTGGCACTTACAGCTTTAGTGCCGTCGATGGCTCCTCAGGTGTTGGTCTACAGTGGGCATTCGTCATCAGGGTGGCCTTGGTTCTTGTTCCATGAATAACATGTCTCATGGTACCAAGCAGACTGCTCTTTGCCACCTCTGAGTGTCCCCAGCTTGGAGTTGAATTGGTGGGACAGAGAGCCACCATCTTCCAGGGGCTCTATGAGACCCAGTGAGGTTGATTCAGAATCCATGTGTCCTTACACGGGCCATTTCCATTGCCCCAGGTTTGGTGAATATTTTTTAACATTTGTTTAGTGTGTGTGTACACGTTTGTACAAACTTTTTTTTATTATTTTTAATTATATTTAAATATGTGTATCTGCATGTGGTTATGTCCATTTGACATCAGAGGTGTTAGATCCCCTGTAGCCAGAGTTACAGTTGGTTGTGCATGCAGAGAACTGAACTCAAGTCCTCTGCCAGAGTTTAACAATTGAGCCATCTTTTCGGTCCCTCTAATTAATTAATGTGTGTGTGTGTGTACGATGTATGTGGGCCCACTTGCCACAGCGCATGTGTAGAGGTGAGGGAACAACTTGCTGGAGTTGCTCTCTCCTTCAGACTCTAAGTGGGTTTTCCAGGGATCACACTGAGATGGCCAGGTCTGCACTGTCTTCCACTCACTGAGTATCAGCTGGCTTTGTTCCAGTTTCCATGTGAGGTCAGAAATGTGTGGTAATGATGTCACATCCTTCCACCCAGTGCGATCTCCTGTGAGGTTAGATACTTAAGTTCCCACCTCAATGTATGGAGAGGCCACTGGAGGCTGCAGGGGACACAGGATAGCTAGGCCTGTCCCACTGTGCTAGCCGCACCCACTCTGGCTCCGGTGCATCACTTCCCGCCAAGGTGTGTGCTCACACACCCACACAGGGCCACCCCAGAACCCAGGCAGGCCAGGAATGATGATACTCTAGTCAGGAAATGACAGACGACCTGGGCCTGGCCACACCCTATCTATGTCCTCCCTCCAAGCACTCTAAATGCAGAACAGCAGATGGGCGGGCAGGCCTTTACCTGCCAGCCAGGGGTGAAAAGTTGTCTGTTGTTCTGAGGCAGGATCTTGCTCTGTGGCCTAGGCTGGTTCCAAATCCATAATTCTCTGACCTCAGCCTCTCCAGTGCTGGGGTGACAGGCATGTGCCTAAACAAGAGACAAAAGGATTTCTACTGGTGCCCAGCCTGGCTGTTGTCCTCACTGGCTGTGGCCCAGTCCAGGTGTGAAGAAGTATTGACCCATGTCTGTGGTTGCCCTGACATTGTCTGCTGCTCAGCAATTGTGGACCTGTGCTCTGGGGAGCCAGTGCAGAGGCAGCCAAGGTCCTGAAAGGCACTAGTGACGTGTTCACTATGGTGGGTGAGGAATCATGTTTGTCCTAGTTGGGGGAAGCCCAGACTCTGGGGACCATAGACAGTTGTACAGATGGGATCTTGGAGAGGCTCGTTCATCAGGGAACCAGGGATTGTGTGAGGGCAAGGAGAAAAAAAGACAACAATTTGACCTGGACACACCTTACTCCTCAATCAGGGATTGTGTCCAAGGGTCTGTGGCAAACTCAGAGTGTGTGTGTGCCTAGTTAAGGTCACAGGTGCTACTCAGCTTCCCCTGAGCCTCTGATCCCACGCGGGGAGATCCCACGCGGGGAGATCCCACACGGGGAGGCAGCTGGTGTGAGTGGGTTACCCAGAGCTTTGGGAGAAGCTTGGAATTTAGATTTTTATGTGAAGTCACCTGACCTTTTACTGTTGACTCAAAAAATTTAAAAACACTTTGCAGTCCAAACAAAATACACATGTGAGCCACACTTGGCTTGCTCCTGGTCTCCAAAGCTTTTCTCTGTGAGGAACATCCTACTGTGGAAGGTCAGCATTGTTTGAGGGGCTCGTTATGCCCCCAGCGAGGAGCAGATGCATTTCCAGGAAGACCAGGAGCAGAGTGAGGAAAGGGGAGAGATTCCACAGAACTCACTGCAGAGGGAAGCAGAGTTCTCTAATACCCCAAGTGTTAGGGTTAATGTGAGCCTTGTATTTCAGACTCACCCAGGGTCACTGGGGCTGTCCCAGCCTTTCTCATGAACATGTGGGCATTGGAACTCAGTTTCCCGGGAGTCCACCACCTGAGCCCAAAGCAGGATCTCTTTCCTGTGGTATTGTAAGGATTGTGTGAGTGACTAGGCAGATGAAGAACATAGGAAGTGGCTCAAATCTAGCTCAGGGTCAGTATATCCACCAGGTCTATAGCTTGTGGCCTTCCTTCAGTAGCTGCTGGGAGCCCCAGGAGCCTTAGAGGGTGATTCTCCAGCCAAACCCTATTTGTTCTTTTAAATTTTATTATGGAAAATCTCAAATAGACCCAGGGTAGAAAAAATGGCATAAAGCTTTAACAAGGTCAGTTCATCCACAAATCCCAGATACATGGATTCAGCCATACAACTCATATGGTAACCCCATACCATAGTGGCAGCTAAGAAACAGTGTCCATGTCCAGCCAATGCCTTTAATCCCAGCACTTGGTGGGCAGAGGCAGGTGAATCTCTTAAGTTCCAGAGCTATGCAGTGAGACCCTATCTCTTACAACCAAATAAGAAAGGAAGGAAGGAAGGAAGGAAAGAAAGAAGCAATGTCCAGTGCCAACAATATGCAGTACTCTTCAGCTACCCGAGGTCAGCCTGCTCTGAAAATATTAAATGGACAGTTCTAGAAATAAAAATTAAATCTCTTGCTGTTCTGAGTACCTTTCATCTCTACACCCCGCCCAATGAGAAATCACCGCTTTGCCCGTCGTAGCCACACTAGACTGTACTTGCTGATCAGCCACTGGGTTACTGCACCAACCATTTTGGTATCACACAGAGTTTCCTGTTGTCCTTATTTCAGGATCCTGCTGGGCATCTTAGACTGCATTGACCTCAGGTAGGAGGGGAGTCTTTGTTAACAGTTGCTTTGTTTACAAACCCACACACTGGCTGGTGTCTCTTCTTTTTTGTGTACCCCCTCCATATTTGTTGGAAAAAGAAAAGCCTGTCTGCCTGTCCTGCAGGCTGTATTTCTGTAGGTTGTAGGCTGGCGGTCTGTCTAGTGTGTCCTTCTGACCTGTTGTTCCCCCAAGTGATGGTTAGGCTTAGGTGTGGGTTGTATTCTTTCGTGTCATGTCACATGCCGTCCTTACCCCCTCTTTTAGGATGGGCCTGCCCTTGGTAGCGTGGGGATGATCATGAGGGAAGCTTACCGGGCCTTGGGGAGTGCTTTGCATGCTGGGAAGCATCTCGCAAGTCATAGCCAGTGCTGAGGATGACAAGGATGTGATCCCTGCAGGGTCTAGGGCATCGGGCACACCGGGCACAGTGTGCTGTCTGCCAGCTTTCTTCTCTTCACAGAGGACATGAGGACATGAAAGAGAACCAGAGGAAGAAAGGGGTTGAGCTCTTGGGCCATGGGAGCTAGGTTTTCTGTGTATCTGTATGTTTGTCTGTGTGGCTATGTCTGTGTGTCTGCCTATCCATGTGTATGTTTGTATTTCTGTATCTACATGTATGGTACCCATGAGCAGGCTTTCCAAGAGGAAGGATGCAGCAGTGCAGAACAAGACAGAAAGGGAACCTGAACTTGGTAAAACAGGTGAACAGCAACCAGAAGGGCTGAGTAGATGGATGGGACCTCCACCTTTCTGTCAGTGGCCACCACATGCAATTAGTGAGACAGAAGCCAGTCCAGCTACCACGTGAGGCTGCAGTGTGATTAACTCCCAACTCCAGCCTCCTAGGGACTACCCCTTCCCTGCAACCTCTTTGAGGCTGGAAAGGTAGTGCCTCAGATCTAAGTATCAGAGAGAAGCTGTCCTTAGAAAAAGGTCAGTGGTCACAGGCAACAAAGCTGACCTGGTGCTGGGTCTTTGGCCCCAGGATTAGGGCTTAGGAGAAGCCCTCAGGAAGTCAGGCAGTTAGTGCCGCCCTGCAGGTCAGCAGCACAGCTGGTCTTCCCTGGAGGCAAGGCAAGGCCTCTGAGGCTTCTGAGCAGCCTCCATCTCAAGCCAAACCTGCTTATCTTTTTCTTAAACCAGCTTTATCACAGGACCCTGCTCATAAAAATACTTTAGGACAGTTTGAAAATTCAGAAAAATTTAAACCTTGGGGCTGGAGAGATGGCTCCAGAGTTAAGAGCACTTCCCGTTCTTCCAGAAGACCTGGGTTCAGTTACCAGCATCCATGTGGCTCACAGTGCCCCCTTTTGTTCCCCTCAGACACCAGGTACACCTGCAGTATACCCACATGAATGAAAAATAATCATACACATAAAGTAAGCTTTTTGAAAGTGTGATGGTGCATCCTTTAGTTCCAGCATTCAAGAGTTAGAAGCCGGTGGATCTCTGTGAGCTCCAGGACAGCCAGGGCTACACAGAGAGACCCTGTCCTGGAGAAAAAAAAAGTATACAGCCTCACCCAGAGGTAGCATTTCTTTTACACAGTAGGTCCCATCTAGTTTATGCATGTCTCCTCTCCCAGTAGAACTTGGGCTGGACACTCAACCCAATATTCAGGGTTACCCTTTCCCGTACTCTGGTATATGAGCACATAATCAGTGATCTCGTGACATCCTCTTGTCACACACTTGCAGGAAGTCATTTTCATTACCCATACTTTCCAGTTGAAGAAACTGAGGCTACAGAGCTAGGGGGTGTGGTAACTGGAATTCTTGGGAATTCCAGTTCTGACTTCAGCAAAACAGCATCAGGGGCACCACCCACACATCAGTCAGACAGCACGTGCACACGGTATCCGCAACTGATGACACGCCCCTTGGAGACCACGCCCCTTCCGCGGACCCCGCCCCCAGCTGACATCAGCGGGCCGGGCAGCGGGCACAGAGCGCAGGCAGCGCAGAGCTGCGCTGGGCCGGCCCTGCGCCCGCGCCGCCCTGGGTCTCGCGGCCCACCGGCCGCCCGAGCCACTGCGAGCCGTCCATGGTGCAGCGCATGTGGGCCGAGGCGGCCGGGCCCGTAGGGGGCGGCGAGTCGTTGTTTCCTGGCTCCCGGCGCAGCCGCAGCGTGTGGGACGCTGTGCGTCTAGAAGTGGGCGTCCCGGACAGCTGTCCGGTGGTGTTGCACAGCTTCACTCAGCTAGACCCGGATCTACCGCGCCTGGAGGTGGGTGAGCGGGAGTGGGGGTGGGGTTCCTTCCACAGAAATCTCCCTGCTGCACCAGCTCCGGGGCAGCAAGTTGGGCATCACAGCTTCCAGCACACCCTGAGCAGTAGTTAGCGACAAGAGCTGGATTTCCGTGTCCCCCTCAGTTCATCATGCCAGTGCCTGCTTCTACCCATCCCAAGTGTGACAGCCCCAATCTCTGCAATCAGGTTCAGGCAGACCGTTAGGCCTCTCCGCACTGTCATTGTTTACATGCCTGGTGCGTGAATGCTACAACCACAAGGGCCTGGCTTCATTTCACACCCTTGTTAATGGGACTGGGGACAAGAGGAGGCCACACAATACAGTGGGATCAGCCAATGGTTGGGTTGATATAGTCCTAGACTCCCCAGAGATGAGTGAGACCTCTGGGGCTTCTGGATAGCTACCACTGAGTCAGATATAGGTCTAATGATTCCCGAACATCAAGGCTGCTCAGAGGGGGCAGTTGAAAGAAGGGGGGGTAGGGGTGGAGACTGATCCCCAACTTGTGGAACCAGGTGTCAAGGTAGTGAGAGGACAGGGCTTCACTGAGGCCTGTGATTCATTTCTGCCTGATTAAAAAATGTGCCGACATCCTGACTTTGTAACGGAGTCTAGGCAGATTCAGAGAAAGGAGACCATTTGCCTTTATGTATGACAGGAGGTGGGGGTGATATGTGAGGGTAGGAGCTTGTTTCTAGCATGTCCTGGGCGGGGCCTCTGCCTCCCACCTCCAGTGTGCACCTGCCATCATGCCCAGAGGTAGTGCACTCCTGAGGCAGTCCCAAATCCTGCTCTGCCTAGAGAAGGCCTGGACAAAGCATACTTCTGTGCCCAACTTGGGAACTTTTGGTTAGGGAACCCCCAGGCCTGGAAGGCCTCCCAAGCTTGGCAGGTGTCCAAGCCAGGCATCTCATTCACCCAGTGGTCTCATCCTCATGGCGGCTGGGGAGGGACTCCAGGGAACATGGTGGTGGGCGGCCTGCCACAGCCCTGCGCTCATCTGGCTTTCATTATGTCTGGCAGAGCCCCAGGCTTTGTGTGCTGGAAGGGTCTGGCCTGATCACTCATGGAGGGGGCTCAGGCTTCTCTCTGGCTCTGGCTGTCTATACCCCTGAGAATTGCTTGGAGTGGCAGGGTGGAAAGTTCTGCCCCTGCACAGGTTGTTGCTATAGGTGCCTGCTCTGCCCTCCCTCTCCAGGCCTCCATGCTGTCCTGTCACTGTTTAGACATCAGAGGGGAAGCTTCTGGCTGTGGCAGGAAAACCAGGGTCCTGGCAGAAGAGGAGGCTGTAGCCGGAAACTGAACACAATGACCATTTAGCATTTGCCTGGGGGAGGGGGCAGGGAAGTCCCTCTCTGTTTTGCCAATAATTCCCTCCCATCCCCATCCTGGAGCTGATTTCCTGATGGCAGTCCCAGGTCCAGAAATGAAGCTGACCTGCTTAAGGTCTCTGGGTTCTCTGGAAAACACCAAACTGTCTCTGCTTTTCCTCTTCTGTCATTGTTTCCCCAGCCCTGGGGTTGCCAGATGTCCTCACACATCTGGGCATCTGCCTGCCATCTCAACTCTAAGTTAAGCCACTACTGACCTAGCTTGACCCTCCTCAGCCCGTGCTTTTTGGAGGTCATGAGGTCTATGCTCCTGCCACAGGCAGGCTTCGGCGCCAGCCTGGCAGGAGTGATTTGTGGCTCTGTAGCATTTACAGGCAGCAGGCCCTAGCACCATGTTCTTCCTGACTTTGACAGACCTCCAGTTTAGATGCCAGCGCCATCTGCTAAGAGTCTGGAGGGCAGAGAGGTGAAGTCCCTGACCTAGATAAGTATGCTTTCAGGAAGGGTCGTAGACAGGACTTCAGCACAAGCCGTGTTCTCTGGGATTGGGGATGGGGTGCCTGCTGCCTATAAGAGCTGGAAGCGGGACAAAGCAGAAATGGCTAGTGGACAGTAGAAGGCAGCAGAAGCTGGGGGCCCTGGTTGGGTGAGAGCTGGGAAAGCTTAGAGGAAGGTGAAAGTACTTTACATTTGGAGACCCTGAGGACAGTGGACCAGGAATTTAGAATAATAGCAGCCTAGGGCTAGGTGGAAGGGCCTGGGTTAAATAATTTGCATGCATTTTGTCCTGGGGGGGTAGGGCTATTAATAGCCCATTTGACAGATGAAACAACTAATTCGATTGCACAGAGTCAATAAGCAGTGAACTGCAGAGGCAGAGGCCAGACCGCCTTCTCACCGCGGCAGCTAGCCTGTGAAGCCTGCAGGTTGTGTGGGTTGGACACAGTGAAGTGGGGGTTCTCCTTCTGGACGGTCTGGTCTCTTGATCACACTGTGTGCAACTCTTAACTTACCCTAGGGTTCTTTTGTTCCTTTGGCACTGGAGACCCAGAGACGTAGGGAGGGGTGTGTGTGTGTATACACAAGATAATCTTTCAGAGGGACTTCCTGGCTGACTCTAAGAAGGCAGCCTCCAGGAACCTGAGGGGACTGGCCATCACTGCCGGGCCCCCAGGACCCCCGTGTCCCACTGTTGCTTTACTCAGAGACACAGTAGAGGATGAGGAGGCCCAGACCAGACTGGTACTGATCCTCTGCGCTGAGAGAGACCTGCTGGTCCGTTTCCTGGGAGTCCCAGGGCAGCTCTGGAGCAGGAGGAACCAGATTGCCAGCAGGGCAAGAATGGGGGCTGACTCTCAGTGAGGTGACCAGACAGTTTTCAGGTCTGTGGGTTGTGGAGGGGGTTCCAGAAGGCTGCACTCTGAAGGGTCTCAGTTTGCACCTGCCCTGGGGTTGAGCTTCTGTTATCCTCACAAGTGCTGTGTTATCAGGCATACACCCCAAGGAAGCCGCCCCCAGCACAGTGAGAGTGAGAGACTGAGATTGGTTGAGGCCCCGAGCAAACTCAGTTCTCTGGAGAAAGGACAGCCTGAGGGCTGCTCACTGAGCAGGGCACAGGGACCACAGAACTGCTGGGCCATGGGTGTTCTGTTAGCATTCTCCCCTCCCTTGAGTCTTTGCCTGCAGCTGTTGTCCTACCGCTGCACCTGCAGGAGTTCTGCCCTTCTAAGCCCAGAGGTGCAGAGCCTGAGCTCTGTGGTGAAGGCAGCTGTGCTCAAAGTCCCAGAGTTTCCTTCATCTGTAAATGGGCATAATGCTAGTTACTCTTGGAGTTCTGGAATGGACCAAATGGAGACAGATGACCTGACAAGTACAGTCCACAGAGCCTGGCAGTGACCACAGCTAGCTTTTCTGACCAAGCGACAAAGCCCAAGCCTTCTGGATGTCTGGGCTCCTGGGACATGTGGCCTGGCATTTGCAGCGTGGCATCACAGGCTTTTTCCCCAGGACATGAACTTAAGCCTTTGCTCAGAGGTGCAGGTGTGAAACTTGTTGTGTACCTGAGGAAGTCATTTCTGTCCCCAGTCCTCCCTATGACTAAAGCTGGACCCTGCCCTGGTGTTGTGCCTCTGATAGAAGCAGCAGCCAGCTCTGGGTGTGTCCCTCCAGGCCAGGGATCAAATCCTTGTCCTGGCTGCTGTTTCCTGGATCTGCCTGGATCTAGGCCTCTACCTGTCTCTACCTGGCTGTTCCTCTTCTTTTGGGCAGCATACTGGAAGAGTCGCATGCACTAAGTGTAAAAGGACTGGTAAAAGAGGTGCCCGAGTCAGCTGGACAGCATGGTCATGGTCTGTGGTGTGGGTCATCCCAGACCTGGCCAACAGTGGCCATTTTATGATAAGAGCCAGTTGCAAATGGACAGCAGGACCAGGTAGACAAAGCTGGGTTTACTGGGCAGAAGGGATGGATCTCCCCTCCCCATCTGAGCTTAGTTTTCTTTCCTAAAATGCTAATTTGACCAATAGCTGGATTCAGGCTGACAGGGAGGGCTCCTGGCGACTGAATCTGACTCTGGAAAAGCTCTGCACAGGCTGAACGCAGGGCTTTACAGCCTGAGGTCTTGATGCTCCCTTCCTGCCACGGCAACCAGACACCCACAGTCCCCAGCTGAGGCCGACCTCTGTGGCCTACAGGTTTGGGGATTACCTAGGGCTGCTATGAGGGTTTAGCATCTAGAGGACTCTAATACTTGATATTTTCATTATCCCTCTTCTACTGGGGCTCATGGTCTAAGAGCCAAACCAAGGCCTAGGTTTGAGGAGTCATGTACACTGTCTGTTTGGCCCCTCCCCTGGGCCTTGGTTTCTACCTCTAAAATGGGGAGAAGACAGCCTGAGATTGCTAACTAGCATGCGGACTGCTCTCTCCCTCTTCTGGAAGCTTCATTCAAGGTCCAGGACTCTGAGTGAGCTGCCATTTGGGTCCAGTAGTCCCAGGTGGGCCTCTGACAGGTGGTTCTCACAGGTCATCCGCTCAGGTGGTACACCACGTATTGTCTGCTACCCTTACTCGTCTGCAGCCCCCCCATCCTGTCACCTGTTAGCTGTTGCTGCTCTCCCAGCCCATGGCTCAGCCAAACTGGGGTTGAGATCCTTCCTGACATATGGTACATGGGTTTGGTCCTGTGGGTCCTGCGTGGCCAGAGCTATAGGAGGCCTGCAAGGGCCTGCTAGAGCCCTGAGGTGAACTAGTGACTCGGTGGCCCTGGGCAGGTGTAGAAATCACCCTGAAGGTTTAGAATCCCCCTGCACCACCAAGTAGGCTGAGCCTCTGTAAGCGCAGAGAGAAAATGTGATCCTGTGCTCTGAAATCTACCATGTCTGCCAAGGCCTGAAACAGAAGCAGCCACTGTCTGACTGGACACCCCACGACCAGCACTCTTCAGGGAGAGATGACAGGCCTGGAGTCCCCATGGGCCCCTTGCTGCTTACTGTTCTGGGCTTGGCCTGCAGCTCGCTCTCTCTTTTAGCTGGGCACACACATCCTGCTGGCTGCTACCCTGAGAACATTAATCGGGTGATACCACCCAGGCCATGTTTTCTCTCCCCATTCTGGGAGCTCTGGACTATGCTCAAGAGACAGTGATTGGGTGGGGGGCTGCTCACAGGACCCCCCAGGGATACTGTCACCCCCAAGTGACTGACCCAAGTGTATTACACATAGCTGCCAACTTTGTCCCAGGGCCCTGGGGGCCTTGCACATGCTGGGGGGAGGATGATCCTCCTTAAGGACACAGCCAACCATGTGGCATTCCTTCCTCGGAGCTCGGAGGCTTCCTGGATGCCTGCCGCAGGCGGACAGGCAGGCAAACACTTTTGCTGTATCAGCTGTTCACTAGGCCAGCTTACCCCTCTTCTCCCTGGTCTGCCTGAGTTATCCCGCCATGTGCTACAAAGGTAGCCCAAGGTCCCTGCCCTTCCAGCCTTAGGGAGGATCTTTAGACTGGGGAGAGGGGCTCTTCTCTGCTTCTTTCTAACCAGGCCGGCGGCATCTGTCTTCCCTGGGGGTCTGGCAAAGGTGCCCACATTCAGCATTGTAGGGTGGGCTGGTTCATTTCTGCTGTGGTTGCTTTAAGGAAATGGAGCAGTTCCCATCTGTGTGACAGGGTATCGACTCCCCAGAGGAAGGCGTGTAAGACTCTCGGTGCCTGTCAGCACCCCCCTCACCCAGCTGGCAGAATGTCCCCCCTCAGGTGGGGGAAGGGTACAGGGATCACATGACACTCCCACAGGGCCCAGGCCAGCTGCTGGACTGTCAGCTGGAGCCCAGGGCTGAGAAAGGACTTGCTTTTGAGCCCTGCTCGAGCATGGCCGCTGTGCTACTTGCATCCAGCTTCTTCGGGTTTGCCTGGCCAGGCAGGGTACATTTCTGTCCATTGAGCACCAATAAAAAACTTACTGTACTGGGCTCCTTGGGCTGAAGTCCAGTGTTGTGTGGTGGGAGAGGGAGTTTCATGTGTGAGACCCTGACTTCCTGCTGCTGGCCACCTGGGTGTTTAGGACACTGACACCAGATGTGGCCAGACTCCTTAGGAAAGGCAGACTCTCCCAGCCTTGACTACCAAGAACCTCTGAGGAGGCACAGTGGGTGGTGCAGGGCCACGGTCTCCTTTATGTCTTCTGAAAGACTTTCTAGATTCAGGCCAGGGGTGAGCTGATGACAATGTCGCTGGTCTCTTAAGGCTGTGGGCCAGAATTGCTGAGGTATGTGAACCTTCTTATTACATACTGACTTCCAGGAAATAGACTTGGCCTTGTTTCCAGAGAAGATAGACAGCCGTGAGCCTAGTGTGGTGGCCATGGCTTTACTCTTGGTTCAAAGCCTAGAGTAGGAGGTCAGAAGATCCAAAAGTTGTTTCCAGGCTTCCCAGAGCCTGTGAGGATGGATGGCAGACACGAGAGCTCAGGTGTAGCCCATATCACACTGGCCCCCAGAAGGGTCAGCGGTGGGACTCTGGGTAGGTAAGCACTTTGGCCAGAGTCCTCTGGGCACCACAGCGAACCTTATGGTTCACATAGGGTGTGGGGGCAGTAACTCGTACCTGCTAGCCCCTCTCTGAGCTCTGAGAGGTTGGTTTATTTACCCTCCATCCCAGCTATAGCCCTTCCCTGGACCACAGGAGTTGAAGAGATATTGGGGTATCGGGAAGCATGTTTACTTTCTGTTTGGGGCTCTGAGAAGCAGACACATGACCCCCTCCTTTCTCAACTAGACCTCATGATTTGGGCTTTTGTGGAACCCCAGCATTGTTGCTCTTCCCCATTCACGTGAGAAAGAACAGCCAGCCGGGAAGTCCCGTGTTGCCCAAGAGGTCTCAGCAGCATGAATGAGCAGAAGGGGAAGGAAGCAGTCAGATGCGGCCTGCGTTTGCACCTTCCTAGACCCGTGTTGCTGACTTTAGGGCTGAGCTAGGAGAAACTGCCTGATGCTGCCGAGTCAAGCAGGAACCTCAGACTAGACAGAGATGAGGGCGAAGGTGACCCCAGGCCTTGGGCTCTGGGGCTAGGTTTTACTGAGGGCCAATGGCACCTGTGACCATGTTAGGACTTTGGGATGGGGACTTTGCCATATGCAACAAGACAGTTTGACTTGGATCAGTTACTCCTGCCACAACCTCCCCTTACCCTTCTGCAAAATGGCTGGATAACAATACCTGTCTTAGAGGGAGAATAGGGGTGTGATCCAGGACTAGGCAGGAGCAGGTACCTGAAGTGTTGGTCTTTGGTGGGAAGGGGAGTCCTGGGCTCTCCATTAACTTCACACTGGAGGTCTCGGAGCTGCTGTCTGTGTCATCCCCCTGCATCAGACCCTGATAACCTGGTCCGGCTGCTGGCCCATGTCTTTCCAGAGCTCTACGCAGGAGATTGGGGAGGAGCTGATCAACGGGGTCATCTACTCCATCTCCCTGCGCAAGGTTCAGCTACACCAGGGAGCCACCAAAGGCCAGCGCTGGCTAGGGGTGAGTAACGAGAGGAGACCCTCCCCACCTCTCTCCTTCCCTCCCCCAACCCAAAGTCCAACCCGTGCAGAAAGGCCCTGCTGACTTACCTACCTACAAGTGAGAGACACCATTGGCGTTGTTTCGTATTTCCCATAAGGCCATGCATACTTGAATATTTTGCCTGGTTTAAATACTTGTCTCCAGATGTCAGTCCTACACCTTCCTCCTAGTCCTATAAATCCTCACATAGTAGGGCTGCCCTCTGTCCCCAGGGAATAGAAGTTCAGGCTTTGTACATTGTCTTAGCTAGGATTACTATTGCTGTGAAGAACCACCATGACCACAAACAAGCTGGGAGGAAAAGGTTTATTTGACTTATGCTTCTACATCCATATCCATTACTAAAGGAAGTCAGGGCAGCAGCTCAAACAGGGCAGGAACCTGCCATCAGGAGCTGATGCCGAGGCTATAGAGGGGCACTGCTTACTGGCTTGCTCAGCCTGCTTTCTTATAGAACCTAGGACCACCAACAGAGGGATGGCACCACCCACAGTGGACTGGGTCCTGCCACATTAATCACCAATTAAAAAAGTGTCCTACAGGGGCTGGAGAAATGGCTCAGAGGTTAAGAGCACTGCCTGCTCTTCCAAAGGTCCTGAGTTCAATTCCCAGCAACCACATGATGGCTCACAACCATCTGTAATGAAATCTGGTGCCCTCTTCTGGCCTGCAGGCATACATGCAGACAGAATATTGTAAACAAAATAAATAAATAAATTTTAAAAAAAGTGTCCTACAGGCTTGTCTATGGCACTGTTTTAGGGAGACGTTGTCTCAATAGGGTCTCCTCGTCTAAGATGACTCTAGGCTGTGTCAAGCTGACAAAATTAGCGAGCGTGTATACACTTCTGAAACTTGCTGTCTCCGAACACACCTCGTGGGCCCCCTGAGCTCAGCAGCTCGGCCTGACCTAGCCCCATAACACTCCAGAAGAAAAACCTGCTGCCACAGCTGTTGAGCGTCATTGCTGTTGTCCCAACAGGATTCTTCTCTGATCACTGAGCTTCCTCAGGGAATGCTCTAGGTCCTGATAAGGCCAATCCCTGACTCTGGAGTGAGCCTGTTTTCCCACTTCTAGGATGGGCTGTTCAGTTTGGACACCCCCCCCCTCCAGTATGTTAGATACTCTTGTCACTCACCTAAAAAACTACCCTGAAGCGCTCCACGCCTCATATTTTACTTTAAAATCTGAGACCCTGCCAGGTGGTGGTGGCACACACCTTTAATCCCAACAGAGGCAGGCGGAGTTCTGTGAGTTAGAGGCCAGCCTGGTCTACAGAGTAAGTTCCAGGACGGCCAAGGCTGTTACTCAAAGAAACCCTGTCTTGAAAAGAAAAAAGAAAAGAAAATCCAAGACCCTTTGCCAGAGACCCTCTTTTCCCAGCTTTGGCCACATTGTACTGCAGGTGTGTAGGAGGTGATCTGAGTTCCAGCCTCCAGCTTTCCTGAGACCACAGCCCTGCCTCTGACTGTGTCCTTCCCTTGTCCACCCAGTGTGAGAATGAGTCGGCCCTGAACCTCTACGAGACCTGCAAGGTGCGCACGGTGAAGGCTGGCACTCTGGAGAAGCTGGTGGAGCACCTGGTGCCTGCTTTCCAGGGCAGTGACCTCTCCTACGTCACCGTCTTCCTGTGTACCTACAGAGCCTTCACCACCACTCAGCAGGTGCTGGACCTGCTGTTCAAGAGGTGAGCACCAGCTCCAGACCCAGGGCACCCTTCCTCTTGGCTGGGTCTTGAGAATACCTTGTTGTCCCTGCGAGCCCCAGTTTGATGGTAAACATTCTCATAGACTGTTGTCAGGACTGAATTAGCTGGATCCTGGCAGTGCCACCCCAGTCTGAGCTGTCAAGGCCCGTGTGGGTCTTATATATATGGCTATCCTTTCTTCCATTGAGAAGCCATTTCACCTGAGTCTCAGACTAAACAGTTCCCCACTTAGAAAGGAGGGGAACCTTGACCTGGATATACACAGGCCCTGTGGTAACCGACTGAGAGGCCCTGGGTCTGCCGAGGTGTCCGAGTGTATAAAACATGTGCAGCCGTGTTGCCAGGCACTTGTCTGTGGCAAGAGCAGAGAGTCCCTGCCTCCCTGAGGTCCCTTCCCATCAGGGAGTTGGCCAGTAACACTAGGCATCATAAGCAGGTACGGTAGATGTGACGCCCTCACGGCCTCCTCTAGATATGGCTGCATCCTCCCGTACTCCAGTGAGGATGGTGGACCGCAGGACCAACTCAAAAAGTAAGTGGACTTTGGGTCAAGAGGGGGGAGGTTTGGGGAACAGGGCTGAGCTAACCATAGGTCCCACACTTCCGATTCATGCTGGTGGGCTGAGGTCTAAGGCTCCTCCTGCAGCAGGAAGAAGACAGAGTTCAGGGTGGAACTAAGCATTCAAGGAGCAGAGAGGACGGTGTGTGCGTGTATGTGTGTGTGTGTGTGTGTGTGTGTGTGTGTGAGAGAGAGAGAGAGAGAGAGAGAGAGAGAGAGAGAGAGAGAGAGAGAGAGAGAGAGGTGCGCATATGGGGTACCATTCAGAACCAGCTACTACGGGAATTCTTCCTAGCACAGCCTAGCTTGATAGACACTCAGCTTCACTCCTTGGTAAGGGGTTCAAAGAACAAACCATGTGCCTCAGGAAAACACAGCCCACACGTGGCTCACAAAGAATAGGTACTGAGGTAGTCCCAGTCACTGGTTAAGGTTCCTTGAATGCCGGGTAAGAGGATAAGCCCTTCCTGAATTTGCATTCAGGCAGAGTTGAACAGGAGTAGGGGCGTTCCCCTAAAGAGCCTGGAGAACTGTCATCCTGTTGATGATCAGTCTCCTATGGGAATTCTCTGTAGCCTCTATCTCGTTCCTTGGCATGCCACAGTCAGGACAGCCAAAGGAGACTTGTGGGTGGAAGCACACCACAGGGGTGCTGTGGGAGGGTGGGAGGAGAGGCCATGCCTCTGACTCTGTTGCCTGTCCCCAGTGCCATCTCCTCCATTCTGGGCACCTGGCTGGACCAATACTCAGAGGATTTCTGTCAACCTCCGGACTTTCCCTGCCTCAAGCAGCTGGTGGCTTATGTGCAGCTCAACATGCCAGGCTCAGACCTGGAGCGCCGTGCTCACCTTCTTCTGGCCCAGCTGGAGGATCTGGAGCCCAGCGAGGCTGAGCCTGAGGGTGAGGAGACGGGGGAAGCTACACAGAGCCTGGTCGGAGGGGCCAGTACTAGTTCCCACCACAGAGAGACTCCAGGACTGGTACTGGGCCAGGAGCTAGAATGCGCCTGGGACCAGCAGGCGGTGTACTGTGACCTGGGTCAACATCTTGTTGGGGGGACAGGTGCCTGTCTCTCTGACAGGCAGTGGTACTCTGTCCTTGGAAATGCTCTGGGCAAGGCACCCATGTTGGACATCTTTTCTCCTGCAGCCCTGTCCCCAGCTCCAGTGCTGTCTCTGAAACCAGCTTCCCAGCTTGAGCCAGCTCCAGCACTGCTTCTGGCATCCAGCCAGGGTTTGGCACCAGAGCCAGCGCCAGAGCCAGTACCAGCTTCTGAGCCAGATCCATCCCTAGGACTAGCACTGGCATCCAGACCGGTGGTGGCACCAGCTTCTGAGCTGGAACCAGCTCTAGTGCCACCGCTAGAGCCTGAGCTGTCCCTCGGACCTGCTCTGGAGCTGGAGCCGGCTCTGTCACAGGCCCTGGAGCTGGAGCCAGCTGCTGTGCCTGCTCCTGCACTACAGCCTTCCTGGTCTTTGCTGGGAGCCACAGAGAATGGATTAGATGAGAAGCCGCACCTCCTGCTATTCCCTCCAGATCTGGTGGCTGAGCAGTTTACGCTGATGGACGCTGTGAGTGACTCAGTGGGGTAGGGCAAGGCTGACTTCCTTTTATATTCTGCTGTCTAGACCTGTTTTCTGGTTCAGAGCCTGTGCCCCCAGGGCGAATCCCAGCTCCACTGTTAACAAACACGTGAATAGGACACATTACTTAATCCCAAGTAATTCCCCCTGCTTGGTGGTCATGAAGTACATGCATTGTGCACTTGAGCATGTGCGCACACACACTACACACTTAAGGATTTGGAGCAGATAGGAAGTGTGGTGGGCCTGACCTCTTAGGGATGGAGGCATGCTCACCAAGATACCCATAGGCCCTTGGGCCACCCCCCTGGAATCCTATCTAGCCTCAGCACTTAGGAAGTGCTACCTATGTATTGGAGACAGACAGACAGAGGACAGACTGTAACCGATGTGTTCACTGGGGAGGGGGCAGCAGATGCTCTCTGAGATGAGCAGGCATGAGCCACTGGTATGTGCCCCTGCCTTCTCCCCATCATAGTTCCTACTCTCAGAGGTGTAGTAATAGGAGCGGCGGGCTGCGTTCCCGGCACCCGGCCACCCCCACGGCTAGCTTTACCCGAAAGAATTACACGGAAACTGTATTCTTTTAAACACGCTTGGCCCATTTCTATCTAGCCTCTTCTAGGCTAGCTCTCGCATCTGGACTAGCCCATTTCTAATAATCTGCTGTAGCCCACGAGCTGGCTTACCAGGAATGATCTTAACCTGCGTCTTTCTGGAGTGGGAGAATCATGGCAACTCCCTGACTCAGCTTCTTTCTCCCAGCCTTCTGTTTTGTTTACTCAGCCTACCTAAGGGTTGGCCTATCAAATGGGTCTAGGCAGCTTCTTTATTAATAAGAAATCACTCCCACATCACAGAGGTCAGGTGGAGAGGTAAGGGTCCCACGGGGCTCATCCTCACTCTCTGAGGTCCAGCTTGGGCCTGTGGGCCGAGCATTGCACAGTGACACTCATCCTTCTCCCTAGGAACTGTTCAAGAAAGTGGTGCCCTACCACTGCCTGGGCTCCATCTGGTCGCAGCGGGACAAGAAGGGCAAGGAGCACATCGCACCTACCATTCGTGCCACTGTGGCCCAGTTCAACAACGTGGCCAACTGTGTCATTACTACCTGCCTTGGTGACCAGAGCATGAAGGCCCCAGACAGGGCCCGGGTGGTGGAACACTGGATCGAGGTGGCCAGGGTAGGCTGCAGGGGGGGGCTGGGGATCTCTTCTTTTTTCTCACAGACCTCAGGGCCACACAGCCCCCTGCCAGGTGCACACTCCCTCCTGGCACTGTGCACTTGATCAGCTGCGTGAATGAGTGCCCCTGGCATGCCCTCTGGGAGCTTCCTGGCATTCTTACGGCGGCCTCAGCCTGGGACTCCCCTCACAGACTCTTTGTCTCCAGGAGTGCAGAGCGCTCAAGAACTTCTCCTCCCTCTATGCCATCCTCTCTGCTCTACAGAGCAATGCCATCCACCGCCTAAAGAAGACATGGGAAGAGGTCTCCAGGTAGGCCTTCCTGTCCCCTGCCCCTGCTATACCCTGGGATCGCTCTACCTTCAGTGAGCCCCAGCAGCAAAGTCCAAGGGGCGGGTCCACCGGTGAGCACAGTGTAGTGTGCACACCCTGATAGAGCCGGGTGAGAGTTTCGTGCTTGCACACAGCCACAGAACTGCCCAGCTGAAAGCAACCCGTCTATAGTCCCCAGTGGAGCCATGTTTAAAACATCCTTCTCCAGCAGCTTAGGGTCTTTGGTGTAAAAGCAAATGGATTCTCCATCGTGCCTGCCCCAGTGCAGACTCTTCCCAGCTGTTGCCTTCTTTCTGTACTTCCTTCAGGGACAGCTTTCGAGTGTTCCAGAAACTGTCGGAGATTTTCTCTGATGAGAACAACTATTCCCTGAGCAGAGAGCTGCTCATCAAGGTGAGGAACCGCAGGGAACAAGGGGATGGCAAACTTCCGTGCTTGACAAAGCTTGGACAGGTGGCAGGCATAGAAGGAACAGGAGGCCCCTAGTAATCTGATGTAGTGGGGACAGCCAGCCTGGCTTCTGCAGGAGGATGAGCCAGCCAGATTAGCAGATCTACAGCTTCCTGCTGGGATTTAGCCACTGGCAGACTGATGGGCAGGCGATGGAAGGGGGTGCAACTACCTTCTTTCCTGAGGCAGTTCATTCTGTCTCTGTGATGCCAGGCCTGTCAGGGTTGGGGGTCCTTTCACCATGTAGTCCCAGGGTACAGATATGCCTGCATAATTGGCTTTCCCCTTTGCCCTGAAGCGGAAGCTGTTGGCTATCATGAGGAATGGTGTCAGGCTACCTTGTCCCTTGAAGCCACAGGAAGCACAGGCAGCTTAACATCAGGGACTGATAAACATACCTTTCTGTCTCACCCCAGAACATTCTCACCCCCACCCCCACCCCTAAAAGGCAGCATTATTCGTGGGCCCTGCCCCTGCCATATTGGTCAGGGTGAGGCAGCCCTGAGGAGCTCTGTATCCTCTGCTGAGGGCCCTGTGGAGCAGGGAAGCACTGGTCTTGGGCTCCACCTGGCTGCTGGAACAAGGAGTTTGAGACACCTTGTCCCTCTCCCATTATGACTGAGCTCAGTTAAAGATCCTGCCACATACCAAGGGGCCCCAGGACAGGACCCAGTCAGTGGGCTGCACTCCTCTGAGTCCTTGTGGGGTTCTGCACAAGTTGCTGCCAGTCTCTATGCCTGTTTTCTTGTCTGGCAAATAGAGGGTACTGAGGTTACAGGAGGCGATGCTATCTAAGGGAAGAGAATGCAAGAGATCACTGGACTTGTTTACAGGAAACAAGTCAGGATGGCACTGGGTCTGGGCTTTGAGCCCGCGTGTCTGCAGGAGGCAGGTGCAGGGTCCTCTGAACTTTGAAGGTGAGGACTCGAGTGCAGGAAGGCCAGGCCCGGGCTCTCCCTCCTCCACCATGAGTGCTAGAAAAGGAGACCGCTCCAGAAGCACCAACTGTAGCAGAAGGCATGCTGGGCTAGTACGGGACCTCCAGACCCAGGGTCAGAGCACAGACTGGAGTCGGGAGGGAGAAAATCTCATTCACTCTGCCTTCAACCCTGGTAGGAGGGAACCTCCAAGTTTGCCACGCTGGAAATGAACCCTAGGAGAGCCCAGAGGCGGCAGAAGGAGACAGTGAGTGAGCTGGAGGTTGGGAGAGAAAGGGTTCCCTTGGCCTTTATCTTCCTTGCAAGGTGACAGGCTACATCTTGGGGAACAGAACAAGACTCTGTACCATCAGAGTCAGGGCCCCAGCAGCTCTTTGGGGGAGAGTATGAGCAGGGACCACTTGATCTGTCCATTGCCAGCTTGGGATGGGAGGACCTGGGAGAGATGGGGCAAAGGCTCTCGGGCTGCTCCAAGTGCAAGGCCCTGGTGGGGTTGTGGTCAGGTGAGTAGGGGAGAGGAGCACCAAGCCTTCCTTATTTCCCACCTGATGTCCCAGGGTGTCATCCAGGGCACTGTCCCTTACCTGGGCACATTCCTCACTGACCTGGTGATGCTGGACACTGCCATGAAGGACTATCTGTATGTGAGTGAACCTAGGGCTGAGGTGGGCTGAGGGTGGGATCCTGAGGCCTTGGAGGCCCCTGCTGACCCCTGAGCTCTGGTTCTCATGAGAACTTGAAGGTTGCCCCCGTGGCGAGCCCTCCAGAGCTGTCTGACGGCAGAGCTGAGAAGTGGGTTGGCCAGACTTGATGTGTATGATCCTCAGATGGTGGCTCTCTACACTTCAAGGTCAAACTGCCTGTGGGCCAAGCAGGGCCTTCTAACTCAGAATGGGTTGGACAAAAATGTCTACAAATCTCCCCTCAGGTTTATCTGAGGTGGTGCCTAGGGCCAGGTACCCGTGCTCCCTGCCCCCTAGTGGGTGCCTGTCGTAGTGCAGAACAAAGTAGGCAGGACTTTAATGGTGGAAAGGGCTGCTTTCTTATGGATGTTGGCTGTCTGTCTTCTAGGGGAGACTTATCAACTTCGAAAAGAGAAGAAAGGTGAGGCGCTGCCACCCTCGGGATGGGGAGGGGCCAAACGTGCATTCCATCCTTGTGTTGATCTCTGGTGACATCTGGTACACCCTTCAAGGGCTGTACCAGGGGAGCTGGGAGGCGGCATCCAGGACAGCTTCCTAGGTGTGGCTGTTTGGACTGTGAAGCAGGAAGGAGCCTGAGTGGGTGTAAGTGGGGGAGTAGCCAGAGAAGACCTAGCAGCTAGCCCCTGCCCACCCTCATAGGTCCATCACCACCCTGTCTTCCTTGACCCAGGAGTTCGAAGTGATCGCCCAGATCAAGCTGCTGCAGTCCGCCTGCAACAATTACAGCATTGCTCCGGAGGAGCACTTTGGAGCCTGGTTCCGAGCCATGGACCGGCTCAGTGAGGCTGAGAGGTGAGGCTGTAGGCCCTGGGCTGTCACGCCACACTGTTGTCTGGTGATGGCTGTGTGCCCAGGCTCCAGCTTCCGGGCTAGCCCTGGTTGGGAGCTCCAGCTTAGCTTCTGGTAGCCTCACAGCCAATTCTGCCTTAGCTACAACCTTTCGTGTGAGCTGGAGCCTCCGTCCGAGTCAGCCAGCAACACCCTCAGGAGCAAGAAAAGCACAGCCATTGTCAAGCGCTGGAGCGAGTAAGTGCCTGGGCCCAGGGGCGCACAGGGACCAGAGGAGCCTCGGGGCTGTGGGCTAGGAGAGCCAACTAAGCTGGCTCTAGGGTCTTACCCTGACACTGCCAGCCCTGTCAGTCACAGAGTGAGTTGAATCAGCTCTCTGGTGCTTAGTTTACACCTCTCTGAAATGAGACGATCCCACAGATACCCAGGGAGAACCAAGCACTGGTAGACCAAGACTCCACATATTTAAGGGTGGTGTCCTTGGGAAGACCCCTTGACATAAGCCAACCTTTTCCTTCAGCCGCCAGGCTCCCAGCACTGAGCTTAGTACCAGTAGCAGTGCCCACTCCAAGTCCTGTGACCAGCTCCGGTGCGGCCCCTACCTCGGCAGCGGGGACATCACTGATGCTCTCAGCGTGCACTCAGCTGGTTCTTCCAGCTCTGATGTGGAGGAAATCAACATGAGCTTTGTCCCAGAGTCTCCTGATGGCCAGGAAAAGAAGGTGACCACCCATGTCCCCACCCCTCCTTATTGTTGTATCTCACACTGTGTCCAGCAAGGGTCCCAGAAGCCCCAAAGCTGACCTCCAGCTTTCAGGGCCCTTCATGATTCAGGCTGCTGTTGACACTGCTGTCCTCCACAGTTCTGGGAGTCAGCCTCCCAGTCATCCCCGGAGACCTCTGGCATCAGCTCGGCCTCCAGCAGCACCTCCTCTTCATCAGCCTCCACCACACCCGTGTCTACCACGCGGACCCACAAGCGCTCCGTCTCAGGGGTCTGCAGCTACAGCTCCTCACTGCCACTCTATAACCAGCAGGTGGGCGACTGCTGCATCATCCGGGTCAGCCTGGATGTGGACAACGGCAACATGTACAAGAGCATCCTGGTGAGCAGCAGCAGGGCCTCCTCACGGGGCCCAACTTAGCCAGGACGCAGACGTGCACAGACACCTGTGTGTGACTTTAGTCTTTAGCATTGACCTTCTAGGTTTGAAAAAATAGAAGTAACGGAAGACTTTGGTCAGCACTCAGGGCTTGAGAGGTGGGAAAGGAGCAGTAAGGAAACTGTGGCCTGTAGGTCATCACGTCTGAGGCAATGGACGGGAGAGAGCTCCGTTAAACTGTAAGGCCCTTGACTTTCTTTGGTGACTTGGTCTGCTGACCAAGATGGAGGCAGGCTGCTGAGAAGGCTGCTGTTGCAGTCCAAGCTCAGGGAAAGGGAGGCCAAAGCAGGCTGGTGGCTGTGGGCAGAGTCAGTAGTGTTAAAGTATGGGTGTTATTTGAATGTGGAGCCAATGGGATTGCTCACAGATTGTAGGTGGGCACACAGGGAGGCCCTTTCTCACCTGCTAGGGCTCCAGCTGCAGTGGAGCCAGCCCCTCGGCCCCAGGAGCTGCAATGCTCTTACTCACATTCACCTGGGTGACCCCGTGACTGAGTCCTGAGCCAGCCTGTGCCACCTGCCATCACAGTGTCAGGGTAGGACAGGATGTAGGTGACTAGTGGGCATTGGCTGGTTCCTCCTTAGGACTGGAGTGGAAATTATTGGCTCCCCAGGCTTGTAATCCTCTTGGGACACATGGCTCCCAAGGCAGTGTGGGAGTTGGTGGCAGGCTTCTGTAGGAAAATGGGGCTGGGGGCAGTTGGGAAATGGCCATCCTCATATTATGGGGGCCACTTTAAGGAAGCAGAAGATGGAAAGGTACCCATATGGGTCTCTGGCCACTGTGCCCTGGGAAAGCATTTATGACCTTTGTCTTGATAGCCTGTCCCCCGTTTCAGGTGACCAGCCAGGATAAGGCCCCGACTGTCATCCGAAAAGCCATGGACAAACACAACCTGGATGAGGATGAGCCAGAGGACTATGAACTAGTGCAGATCATCTCAGAAGATCACAGTAAGTCAGACGGCTGGGCTCTAGGCCAGGGCAGAGGGGCAGGTCAACACTGTCCTTTACCCAAGGCCAAAGGCCTGAGGCCCTAGAAAGCACAGTAGCAGGTAAATGTGGGCATGGCACCTACTGCGACCTGTCTCGCCCCAGCATCTGCTGGGCCTCCACACTAAGATGTAAGAGTTGAGAGAGGCTCACTCTGGGGTCTGCTGGAGGGGACATTGTCTTGCTCAACTAAGAAAGCAGGTTATCAGAAAGAATTTCCACGTGTTAAAATCCACACATGAACACAAAAAGCACACATACTGAGTCCCATGTTCTAGAAACTAGGAGAAGGATGGAATCAAGAACAGGCCTGGGTTGGAGAGTTGGCTCAGTGTTTGAGTCTGTACTGTGTGCTGAAGAGATGGCTTGGTGGTTAGGAGCAATTGCTGCTTTTCCTGAGCATCCAGGTTCAGTTCCCAGCACCCACATGGTGGCTCACAACCACCTACAACCCCAGTTCCAGGGATCCAATGCTCCCGTCTAATCTCCTTGGGTACCACATATGTCGCATACACATACGTGCAGACAGATACTCATACATAAAGTTAAACCTTAAAATCCTAAGTGTGTGTGTTCTTGCAGTTCCCAGCACACTTATCCACTGGCTGACAACCTCCTGTAGCTCCAGTTCTAGGGGATCTGATGTCTTCTTTGGGTCTCTATAGATACATGCACATAATTAAAAATAAATAAAAGAACCAACCCGCCAGGCAGTGGTGGTGCAGCGTCTTTAATCCCAGCACTTGGGTGGCAGAGGCAGGTGAATCCTGGTCTACAAAGCAAATTCCAGGACAGTCAGAGCTGTTACACAGAGAAACCCTGTTTCAAAAGCCCATTCTCAAGGAGCTTAGAGAATTCCAGTCACTCTGTGCCTATGTCCTTCTCCCCATACGGAGGCTCTGACCAGCAGGTTAGTGCTAGATAGAGATCACCAGAGAGGTCACCATGCTGCCATCACACTGCTGGTGTGAGTCTGACACCCACATCACTGCCTGCCCCAGTCAGCAGTGATGCTCATGACATCTCTTGACTTCTATCGTTTTGGTTTTATGGACTGGGTGAGGGGACCCCCTGCCTTGCAGAAAGCAGGCCTACAGAGGCAGACACAAGGTCAGTAGGAGCAGCAAGTCCAGCTCAGTAATGATGGACAGATTCTAGGCCAGAGGAGAGTGGTGGAAGTTGGACCTAGAGGAAGTTTCTGCCTCCTGCTGGTCCATAGAGCCGTTGTGAGTAGTAGGGGAGCATCAAAGAAAGCAGTCAGATTTCCAGGAAGCCTGCTCTGGCTGGAAGTCCCAACTATTAGAGACAGCCATGTGGGTGGGCGGCACAGAGAGACTCTTGGCTAGAGTCACGGGAGAGGTTCTTGTTGGTGGCCTGGCCTGGAGGAGCTCTCAAGTGGCGGGCTTATCCCATCCCCATGATCACTCATTGTTGCCCTGCTCCCCTCTCACCAGAGCTGAAGATTCCAGAAAATGCCAACGTGTTCTATGCCATGAACTCTACTGCCAACTATGACTTTATCCTAAAGAAGCGGACCTTCACTAAGGGAGCTAATAAGGTCAAGCATGGAGCCAGCTCCACCCTCCCTCGTATGAAGCAGAAAGGACTCAAGATTGCCAAAGGCATCTTCTAAGGACGTCTCCCAGGGTCTGGCTGGCTGAGGACTAAGCACTTATAGACTAGAGTGGCCCAGGCCACACAGGTACCTCTGCCTACCTGCTAGCCCAGACTACCCCCAGACTCCAGTTTCACCCTAAACCTCTCCTGCTGCCGGGATTGACACCTGCCACTGACAGGCTGACCTGGCCTCCGGGGACCACTCGCCGCCTTAGGTGCCTTCTGCTCTCTGGAACCAGAGGACTAGCTGACTTTTGCCAAGGAGTGCTGCCAACTGGGCATGGTACCTTGCCTGCCCTGGACACTACCCTCCACACTTTCCTGACACCTCCCCAGGTGCAAATCACTGCCACCCATGCCCCCGGATGCCCCAGGGCACCCACACACCCAGCAGGGCTGACCACTGCATTCTCTCCTTGTGCCCACAGGCACTGGCCTGGGACCTTCATGGAAGTCCTGGCCTTTCCTCCCATACTCTAGCCTTTCTCAGGCTGCACCAAAGATTCCACCTTCAGGGCCTACAAAGCGAGGGAGTCTCGCCCACCACGAGCCCCAGCCCTCCCTTGGATCAGAGAGAGAAGCCCTCTCATGGACCACCCGGTTGGTATCGAATCCCATACCACTGAACGTGCCATGCAGCATCACTACAGCCTGGGTCGTACGAGACTACATGAAGTGGGAGGCTGCGGGGAGGGAAAGATGACTGAATATTTGTATAAAAAGTAATAAAGTTTACTGATTGGGGTGGGGCAATATTTATTTGTTGTAAATAGAAAATGCTAGACTTGAATATTATATTAAAATCCCGTTTCTACTATGGCCTGGTCACTGTGGTTTGTTCTTTTTATTTTCTTGCTACTAGAAGGTCCTCTGGCTCTCTTTCATGGAGGGTTCTCAGTGGATTTCATGCAGGCATAGAAGAGCCAGCTGCGCTCCCCTGGCATGCTAAAGGAAACACTCCTCCAACTTGCATGTGGCAGACTGGCTAAAGAGGTGTGTCTATGCTGCTGGCCTCTCAGCACTCCTAAGCATGTTCACAGGAAGCATAGCACAACCTCCGAATTGTTGGCACCTGAAAACAAACGCTTCCAGGGTGCAGTCTCTATAGAAATGGAAGATTGGGGGGCTGAGAAACGGCTCAACAGAAAAGAGCACACACATCTCCCTTCACTGTGGAGGGCAGTGCCCAGAGACAGGCTTCCCAGCACCTATATCAGGTAGCTCACGACCACCTATAATTCCAACGCCAGGGGATCACACATGCAGCAAGTACTCATACACAAGCAAAAATAAATATTTTTTAAAAAAATACATAGAGAAGCCGGGTGGTGTGGCACACACCTTTAATTCCAGCACTCGGGAGGCAGAAGCAGGTGGATCTCTGAGTTCGAGGCCAGACTGGTCTGTAGAACAAGTGCCAGGACAAGCCCCACAGCTACACAGAAAAACCCTGTCTTGAAAAACAAAAAACAAAACAACATAAACTCTGTCTCAATAAACTAAAAAGAGAGAGAGAGAGAGAGATCGCAGATTGTGAGTGTGAGCCAGCAAGATGGCTCAGCAGGTAAAAACACTTGTCTCTAAGCCTGACAACCCAAGTCCCTGGGACCCATGTGGTGGCAAAAGAACCAACTACAGCAGAAAGAGCGATCTACCCAACCTGCCATGCGCCCTGCAAATGTCCACCCTGAGACTGTGGATCTCAGTTCCGTGTTTACTGTGAGACGGTCACAACATCTGGAAGAAAATGACTGCAACTGTTGCATCTTTGTGTTTATTACTTGATGTAATAAAGCTTATTTTCATTTTAAAAAAAAAAACCAACTCCTGTAAGTCGTCCTCTGGTCTTCACAAACACCATGTGCTCTTGCAGAGGATGCAGATTTGGTTCCCTGCGGCGGCTCACCACCACCTGTACTTCTAGGAAACCTGGCGCCCTCTTCTGGCCTCCTAGACACGTGCAGGGAAAACCTCAAACACACTGAAGTAAATCATCTCGTCTACTGTGAGGAAAGGCCCTGAGACTACAGAAGAAAACCCAGGATGCTTACCGACATCAACCTTGGGCCTCCACATGCACACCCCGATCATACACAAATATGCGTGCTCCACACACAAAAATGGGGGGAAACATGTAGCAGATAAATGGAAAACAGAATCAGGTTCTTTGAAAAGATAAGCAAAATTGACAAACCTGTAGTTAAATCAGCCAAGAATTTAAATAAAGGACCCACGTCACTCAAATTTGAAAGTGAGTGCATTGCTACCAACTTTGCAACAATCAGAGGAGTACTTAAGGTCCTGGAGCACCAGCAGCAGGCGGGGCGGGGAGCACATAGACTGGCCTTAAGGGCGTATGAAATGGCATGTCACAAGGGGCTGGGAAGGAGAGTGGAGAGCCGATGTGAAGTGGAACCAGAGTTTCTTTCTGTCTGGGGTGATAAAGAGTTTGGGAAATAGGCAGTGGTCTAGCTCCAGAGAAGCTAGGTAACAAAGAGGACCCTAGAGGGACACGTGGATTTCCCTGGGAAGGGGAATAGGTGAGATCTCCTGGGTAGCGGACACACGCGCGCTAGCACACACACACACACACACACACACACACACACGAGGGATCTGGTTGATCAAGTTGGGGCTGATACGGAGGGGGAGAATAATGAAGGAGATCTTGATAGAGGGGATCATTTTGGGGAGAGGGAGAAACCTGGTGCCAGAAAATTCCCAGGAATCTCCAAGGATGACCTTCAGCTAATGACTCCAAGCAATAGTGGAGAGGGTGCCTGAACTGGCCTTCCCCTTTAATCAGACTAGGGACTACCCTAATTGTCATCGTGGAGCCTTCTTTCAGTAGTTGATAGAAGCAGTTGTAGAGATTCACAGCCAAGCACTGGGCTGAACTCCAGGAATCTGGCTGATGAGAGGGAGGTGGGATTGTATGAGCAAGATGGGGTCGAGACCATGACAGCGAAACCACAGAGGTAGTGGGCCTGAGCTAATGGGAGCTCACGGACTCTAGACTGACAGCTAAAGAGCCTGCATGGGACCAGCCTAAACCCTCCACACATGAATGACAGTTGTGTAACTCGGTCTGTTTGTGGGACCCCTGCAATGGGACCAGAGTCTGTCCCTGCTGCGTGAGCTTGCTTTTTGGAACCTATTCCTCATGCAGGGACGCTTCCCCAGCCTTGATACAGCACCAGGAGCTTGGTCCTGCCTCAACTTGATATGACATGCTTTGTTGACTCCCATGGGAGGGCTGCCTATTTCTGAAACAGAGGAGGAGTGGATGATGGGATAGATGGAAATTGGAGGGAGGGAACAAGAAGAAGAGGGAGAGAAAACAGTGGTTGATATGTAAAATAAGTGAAAAAAAATTAAAAAAATACCAAAAGAAAGTAGTAGTGCTGGGGGTACAACAGTGTAATTCTCCTGCAAATACTTCAGTTAGCCTAAGACATAGATTTTTTTAATGTTTTATTATTTATTATGTGTACAATGGCTGCATGTACACCTGCAGGCCAGAAGAAGGCATCAGATCTCATTACAGATGGTTGTGAGCCACCATGTGGTTGCTGGGAATTGAACTCAGGACCTTTGGAAGAGCAGTTGGTGATCTTAACCTCTGAGCCATCTCTCCAGCCCCTAAGACATGTATTCTATCACAATAAATAATCTTTCAATGTGTAGGGAGTATGTGCACACCGGGGGTCAGAGGACCACTTCATGGAGTTGGTTCTCTCCTTCCACCTTTATGTGGATTCAGGCTTTTACCTGCTCAGCCATCTTGCTGTCCTGTTTATTACAATTTTAAAAATTTTACCAGCCTGAGAGATGGCTCAGCTATTAAGAGCACTAACTGTTCTTCCAGAGGATCTAGGTTCAATTCCCAGCACCCACTTGGCAGCTCACAACTGTCTGTAATTCCTGTTCGAGGGGATCCAACTCCCTTACACAGTCATACATGTAGGCAAAACACCAATGCATATAAAATACAAATAAATGATTTTTTAAAAATGTATGCTTGCAGACTGAACACAATGGTACACCCCCGTGATCGCAGCACTTGGGAGACCGAGGCAGGAAGATTATGAGCTGGAGACCAGCCTGAGATAGATAGCAAAACTTTGACTCAAAATATAATTATTTAATTTAATATAAAAAGTATTATAAGTCCTAGTTCATAATTCTAGATTCTTGGAAAGCTGATGCAGGAGGAGCCCTTGAGCCCAGCTTCGAGACCAGCCTGGACAATACAGCAAGTCCTAGGTTCGAAACAAAAGCCACTTGCAAGGATGGTTTCCTAACCAAAAGGAAGCCTTCCTACAGCTGTGGAGGAAGGGGAGCATTTGAAGCTTGCCTGAATGTTTATTGGATCACAGTAGGGACATGTAGACTTCAAAGTCATAAAAGTCTTAGGAGGGGCCAGGCCTTGGTGGCACACATCTTTAATCCCAGAATTTGGGAGGCAGAGGCAGGCGAATCTCTGAGTTCAAGGCCAGCCTGGTCTACAAAGGACAGGACAGCCAGGGATGTTACACAGAGGAAACCCTATCTCAAAAAACAAAAACCAAACCAAACAAAAAGTCTGAGGAGGGAGTGGGAGAAGAGGGGGAGGAGAAGGATTACCCACAGACAAGCAGGACCCTGGCCAACCCCTTTCTTATGGAGACACTCCCTGAGACATCAGCCTCAAGGTTCTATCCCCTGCTGGCACCACACATAGGAAAGCCAGAGTACAGTGCTTATGGCTGTAGTGTGTGTCTTCCTATTAGCATTCCTGAGGCCTGTGAGCCAGGTTCTAGCTCCCTATAGCTGCCTGTGCCCATGATGGCCCTCTCTCTCTGGCACATATGCTGCCAGGGCTGGAGAATGACCCTGATGAGTGATTTTCCAGGATCCCAGGGTGCCTGCTTCCTGCCTACAAGAGACTCCTGCCCCATGTTTAACATCTCTGGTGCTGTGTGTTTGCTCCTAAGCTAAAGATAGTCCTTTGAGACAATGAGGGCTACTGAGAACTCAAGAACAATGGCAATGGGTTTTTGATCCTACTGCATGTACTGGCTTTGTGGGAGCCTAGGCAGTTTGGATGCTCACCTTACTAGACCTGGATGGAGGTGGGTGGTCCTTGGACTTCCCACAGGTCAGGGAACCCTGATTGCTCTTCGAGCTGACAAGGGAGGGGGACTTGATTGGGGGAGGGGGAGGGAAATGGGAGGCGGTGGAGGGGAGGAGGCAGAAATCTTTAATAAATAAATTAAAAAAAAAAGATAGTCCTTTGACTTCCACAGCCTGAGGATTGGCAGGGATGAACCAAGTGTCCGTCGCTATCGACTGAGGGTCCCTCCTTCCTCCAGGCTGTTTCAGGAACAAAAACCAAATACCAGGTGGGCACAGCTAAGGCTTTATTGAGAAAGGAGAACCTAAAAAGAGGAAGACCCTGGGACCAAGGCTTACCAGACATTAGAAGCCAATAACGACAGGCATCTGAGCCTCGTCTGTTGGGGACACAGGGGCAGCCTGGGAATCATCCACAGGGGGCACAGGGACAGCTTCTGAGTCATCCTCAGGGGGAGGGAGGGTCCCCTGTTCATCAGCCACTGTGGGCAGCACCTCGTACGTCACAGCCCAGTATTTCAGGAACTTGGCTCTCAGGTGCTGCTTCATGGATGAGCTAGTTATCGACTTAGTGATGTTCAGGTAGTTGCCGTTCTCCACGGTATAAGGGTACCAGTGTGTGGGCACCTGTGAGTTGCCCATGTTGGGATCCCTACAGAATGAGAAGAGACTGAGTGGGGGCTGAGGACGACAAAGAGACCGAATGTGTGAAATGTTACTTTGACTATAGAAAGGTGCTACATTTGTTTATGTTGTGGGGTATTTAACTATGGGAAGGTGCGTTGCATTTGTTTAACTAAATGTTGTTGTTTTTTTCACCTTGCCCGCCTGGTTTGATAAAGAGCTGAACAGCCAATGGCTAGGCACTAGAGGAATAGGTGGGGGGGGCAGGCAGAGAGAATAAGTAGGAAAGAAGGAGAGAAGAGAGAGAGAGAGAGAGAGAGAGAGAGAGAGAGAGAGAGAGAGAGAGAGAAGGAAGGAGAAAGGGAGACGCCTGGGGCCAGCTAGCCAGCCAGCAATGGAGGTCACGGGAAAAGTAGGACATACAGAATGAAAGAAAGGTAAAAAGTCCCCAGGCAAACTGTAGATGAAGAGAAACAGGTTGAACTAAGTTATAAGAGCTAATAGGACAAACATAAGATAAGGCCGAGCAGTCATAATTAGTAATAAGTCTCCATGTCATGACTTGGGGGCTGGGGGTCTGAGAAAGCCTGCTACAACTGGAGACCTGTGCTCACAGACAGCTCTACACAGAGACAGGTTGGCCCTCTGAGCCAACATTTTGATGCTCAGTCATGGTGAACATGTACTTGGCCTTGGGGCTGGGTCAGCAGCTCTTCTGCCCATGTGCAAACTGGTTACCAAGGCTTGAGGATAAGAAGCTTGCCCAAATGAGGGGCTGGGCCAGAGCCCAGGCTTACAGGGCCACAGGAGTCCTCAAGTTTGCTACCCTTGGTCCTAGGCTCAACCCCACACCTTACCCACTCTTGGCAAAGTTGGTCCAGTAGGCAATCATGGCCTTGGAGACACTCCTTTCTTGGGCCCGGTAGCCCAGTGGAGTGGCGAAGGGTTTTCCGAAGACATACTGGAGGTCATCGGCATGGTCAGCCCCCATCCATTTGGGGTAGATGGGCATCCGTGAAGGGTGGGAAAACAGGTAAGAATAGGTATTGGCACTCCTGAGGGTAACAGAAACAGATAGGTTGGGGGGAGGCTCCATTGGGCGGTAGGCCCTGGAGAGAGGCCAGAAGGAGCAGGGCAGGGACTGATGGACCCCCAAGTCTCACAAATTGGGGTATGTTTGTTTGAGACAGGGTCTCTTTATGTGGCCTTGGCTAACCTGGAACTTACTATGTAGACCAGACTGGCCTTGAACTCAGAGATCTGCCTCCTGAGCTGGGATTATAAGTGTGTGCTACTGTGCCCAGTTCTCAACTGGAGTTTTTGATGCCCAGGGAAAGAAAAGCTGCAGCCATGTTCACAGATCTGCACTTTCATGGTTCATGTCTCCACTCTGCAAAATATTCAGAGGGCTCTTCCCATAATTCAAGGTTAAGGATTTGTTTCTCCCCATCTGAATTCATATGTCTCACATGATTGGACAAGGTATATGCCTCTATTACCCGTTTAATCTTGACGGATGTGTAGCCCAGAGCTAAATTCATTGCTCAGTTAGCCAAGAGGCCTTGGTCAAAAGCCACAGCGGCCTAAGCAGCCTTCTCTCAAGAGCCTCCCCCACACACCCCTTCCCAGAACCTCACTTGGCATGGGCTCTGTGCTGGGCCAGAGCCATCTCTGTGGGGATCAGGAAGAGGGCGTCAGTCTCAAAGGCCACCACTGTCTTCTTCTTATTCTCCTGGGATGGGTCCTGGGCCCAGGACTCGGTGTAGATGCCAAAGGTGGCTTGGGCACCCTTAAGCCCCTTTCTGACGGTGCTTCCACTGACTAGCCTGTAGAAGTCCTCCCTGCATGGGGATGGGGGAAACAGACACTGGACCTGCTGCTGGTGGTGGCAGGAGCATATCTGTCTGCCTTTACCCCAACACAGCACCCACCTCCTCACGCTCACCCTGTTAAGCAACCCCGCCTCCTCCCCCCACCTCGGGGCTAGCCTCCCCCTCCCCAAGCAATGCCTGTTCCTTCCCAGGTATTATCAGGTGCATCTGCCCTCCCTTGCTCACTCTGTGATATCCTGTTTGGACTTATCGACGGCTGGCATGTCAACAGTAGCAAAGAGGTGGCCGTCCATGTCGTTAGTGCCAGCCAGGTAGTCAATGTCAGCGGCATTGGCATACAGATTGATGGGGTCATCAGGGATGAAGTCTCCATCGACAACAGGGGTGAAGCCCAGGTAATACCAAATGGGGTCTGAGTGGAGAGCCAACAGGTCCTTATACTTTTAAATGCCTGCCGGGTCCTTCTCTTGACCTTTTGTACTAAGCTTGACCTCTTTCTTCCTTTATCTGACCAGACCAGGCAGGGTTCCTTAGCCCCAGCCTCAGGGACTTTTTGGGCTACTGTCAGCTTGTGATAGGGATGACTGTCCTATGTGTAGGCTGTCGAACTTGTCCCTAGCCTAACATGCTCGACATCAGTGGTACCCTTCCCTGGTTGTGATAGGTAAGAACGTCCCCAGACTTTGTCTCATGACCATGGGGAGAGTCCACTGCTCCACAGGCTGGCGCTGTCTGCTCTCCTGCTTCAGTGTCCCTGTGCCCTCCCTCTTTCTTTGTTGAACCTACACCAGGGAGGAGGTTCCAGTCTGCTGGCCACCATGTATGAGGTCTGCCTGCCCTCTAGGCTTGCCAGTTGACCTGTCCTTGGGCCCAGCACAGTGAGGCTTCCTTCAGTGGCTCCCCAAACAAAATAGTTGGTTTGAGCGGCAGAGGTGCTCACAGGTCAAGCTTTTGCCTATCACGCATAGGCTCAGGGTTTGCTCTATGATACAAGAGGGCAAGAGGAACCAAGGGCACAAACGCTAAGACCGCTGGACTTCACTTTGGAAAAGTAAGCAAAGAAAACAAATTCCATCTCCTAGGCTGACAGGCTGCTTCTTCGTGTTTGCTGGTAGCAGCTCCAGCTTGAAGGTCCAAACACCACAGGAGGCATTTGGAAATTTGCAAATGATTGACACATTAACAAGAAAGGTAGAGAGGCCCTGGGTCTGGGTCCACACATCTTCCTGAAACTATGTATGGGTTCATGCTATCATGTTTTTCCTTCCTTCCTTTCTTCCTTTTTTTAAAAATAAGATTTATTTATTTATTATGTATTCAAAGTATTCTGCCTGCATGTATCCCTGAAGGCCAGAAGAGGGCACCAGATCTCATTACAGATGGTTGTGAGCACCTGTGATTGCTGGGAATTGAACTCAGGACCTCTGCAAGAGCAGGCAAAGCTCTTAACCACTGAGCCATCTCTCCAGCCCTCTTTATTCCTTTTTATTTATTTTTAGACAGGGAGTCTCACTATGTGACTCTGGCTGGCCTCTCACTGTGTAGACCAGACTGCTGGGATTAAGGTATACACCACCACACCTGGCCGTGTTTGGCTTATTAAATGTCTCTGGAGGAATGGAAGAAAGATCAGTATAAGCCCCCTTTACCACTGGGGCCTGCTAGAGGGAAGTGACAGGAAGTTAGGGACACACTCAGCCTTGGCCCACAAGGCCTCCCACCCCCAGCAGCTCACACTTACACTCCTGCTGTTTCAAGGGCAACCTGTAGGCCAGTGTCAAGGCCCGGGGATCCGTGACCTTCAGACACCCAGCCAACTTGCTAGTGTCGTCTGTGGGGCATCCCACCTTCTCAGCAATCTAGGAGAATGCAGAGCGGGAGGTTAGAGGAAGCCGTGGCCAGGCCTGGAACAGCTAGGGGCCGCAAAGGCAAGATCCAGGACAGCATGGAAATGGGAACGGTCCCCACCCTGGCTACTCCTGCCCTGTGGCACTTACCTTTTTGGCCCAGAGAAGTGGGTTCTCCTGGATGGCCCAGGGGCTCAGCGCCACGCCACTCTGACTGATGGCTCTCCGGATGAGGCCCTTGTTGTACGGGGAGAGGGTCTGCAATACCCGGAAGCCCTATCATATCAACAGGCTGTACCTGGGCCAGAGCTCCCAGCTGCACCCCACTCTGACCATTCTCCTAGGCCCCACTGGCTCCCTCCCCTAATCTTGGGGTCAGACTCTCCACACCAGAGGGCCCCAGACCTGCAGAGAGACACTGGCACCTCCGGCAGACTCCCCAAAGATGGTGATGTTATTGGGATCCCCACCAAAGGCTGCGATGTTCCTCTTCACCCAGGCGATAGCCATGTGCTGATCTCGAAGGCCAAAGTTACCTGAGGGTATGGGGAGTATAGCCTTCATCAGGAGAGACCCTCAACTAGAGTTGGGGGAGGCTAGAGATGAGCGACCTGGGGCTTATACAGAGGGTGGCAAGTCATGTGAACAGCGGGAACCAGTCCTAACTGCAGCGATACCCTGGAAGAGTCCAGGATGGCAAACAAGGGCTCTCCAGGAGGCTGAGCAGAGGACTTGCAAGGGTGGGGAATTTCCAGGGAAATAAAGCCAGCTGGTGGCTCTGCTTGGGTCCTACACACTTCCTCCTACTGTCTGTCTGTCCTTTGATTTCCATGTCCACTCGACTCTACCTCAGCCTCCCTACCTTGCTCTCCAGGACTCAACTTGCGCCTCAGGCACTCTGTCCCTCGGCTTCTCTCATTTCCCGATGACTGCCTAGAGCTCCCAGGCTTCACAGTTCCTGTACCCCAACTCTCTGAAGAAGGTTCTGGGCCCTCCCGTAGCCATCAGGGTAGAGAGTTCTGGAGTGCATCAGTCTGTTGGCTTCAGAGTTCACAGGGTTCAGCACATTCACTGTCGCAACCTACCTGGAAGGTTGGCGTCTCCGGTGCTAAGGAAACCCAAAGGTCCCACGCGGTAGTTGAAAGTGACCACGATGACATTACCCCGAGTGGCAATCTCTTCCCCGTCATACAGGTAGTTTGAGAGGAAATTGGCCCCGTGGCCAGATCCCATAAGAAAGGCGCCTCCATAGATCCAGATCATCACAGGCAGGTCCTGGGACACTGTAACAGGGGCAGACAGGGACTTCAGACACCGGCAGGCCCTCTCCCCAGTGAACTCATTAGCCCTGTTAGAGCAGGTGCTCAGCCCAGACTGCGGGGATCCTTGAAGCTCTGGCGTAGGGATTGGGGTGGGATCTTCTGGGAAACTGGAATCCAGACCTTGTTTCCTGCCCTGGGGCACCCAGATGTTGAGGTAGAGGCAGTCTTCTTGCCCATAGGTGCTGTCCTGGGTGAGGGTAGCCTGTAGGCATCGCTTCTGGAAGCTGTTGGCCTTCAGAGTCCCTACAGTGAGAGGAGGGGCAGGCATGAAGAGGACCAGCCCGGCCAGGGTCAGGGCCAGGGCCAACCCAGCACCCAGCACCCACCTTGCCAGCCCGGGTGACGCTCGGGATTCTCTAGGGTCTTGGCGGTGGCAAAGGGGATGCCTTTGAAGATGTCAACAGAGTTACCACCCAAGAGACTAAGCTTCTTGTTGACGCCCTCCACGAAACCACCTTCTGTGTACACAGAACCCAACTGCAGGTGAAATGTGACAGGGTCAGATGGGTTTGGGCTAGCCTGAATCTAGAGTGGCTGACTGAACAGGCTCCAGGGTGCTAGCAGGTCCCCTGCCAAGTGCTGGAAGGGATGGTTCAGCCCCCACCCAATCCTGGCCCATCCTTCTGCAGCTGCCTGAAGCCACTTCAGCCCGTATTCTGCCCTTCTAGAATGAAGGTCTAGATCTCAGCTGAATCTTCATTTGTTTATTTAAAGAAGCTCTGGTAAAGTTTTATTAAAGGAAAAATTCTGTTTTACTTTTCACCGGTCTGTTCTGGCATGCTTCTAAATAATATCAGAACCACTTGGGTCAAGGATAGCCGGCGTGCATACTCTGTAGTGTTTTCCACATGCTGTACCTAACTCAATGTTATTGCCACTGTAGTGACGGACACCAGTTTTAGCCAACAAAGCATAGTATTCTATTTCAGGTTTCCTCAAAGTGGGGCAGTTGTTGGCGAGGATAACCAATTTCGCTTTGCCCTGTCTGGTCATCTTCGGAGTCTGTTTGTATACCAGCATGTACTTTTCACTTTTCGCCAACTCCAGAGACTTTTTCATCTTCTTTGCGGCCACCATCTTCCTGCCTTAGGTGCAGGATGGCCCCCAACCAAGACCAGCTGCCAAGACGGCCGGGGAGCAAGAAAGGCTCGGCTGAGTCTTGGTGTGTAAGATGGGCCACAGCAATTTCCCCAAGGTTTGATGGCTGTCAGAGGGAAGGCCTGTCCAACTGTCAACAGTGGTGGATGCACAGTTGCTGCCAGAATGTTTCCGACATAGCCGTGAGCCTCTGAAGTCCGACTCTCCTTCCTCCACCTCTCCCCACGGCCTAGCTAGCTGGGCATGGAGCTATGTCCACGTTCTCCCAGGGCCAGGCAGTACTGCCACTTGGTGACTAGTCGTTTTTTGTTTGTTTGTTTTGAGACAGGGTTTCTCTGTGTAACAGCCCTGTCTGTCCTGGAACTCAGAGATCCACCTGCCTCTGCCTCCTGAGTGCTGGGATTAAAGGTGTGCGCCACCACCGCTCAGCTGGTATGTAGTCTTACCGGGTGGCCTGGAGGCAGGTACCCATTGGCCCACTGTCCCTGCAAACTGAGGTGCAGGGGCTTCCCCATTGGGAGTCATTCTGCTGAGACAGGGCTGTCCAACCTCAGTGCCAGTGCATGCCCTCTCCCATTCTGCTTGCATCAGCCCAGGATACATGCAGGAGCAGCTCTGCTTACCTGGCAGCAGCGACAGCGTGACCTCCTGCCTCTCCCCTGTGCGTGGTTTCAGGTAGGGGGAAGTAGGTAGCCTGAAGCTGCAGGCCCAAGCTAGGACCCCAGGAGCCCTCTGAAGTTCAGGCCCATGAAGTCACTATACTGGGTGAGGAAACTGGAGAAAGAGAGGAGTTGGGGAAACTCCACAGATAACTGGGACATCTGAGGTTGCTTGTTTCAGCCTCCGGGCTACTGGGATGAGTCAGAGAGCCAGCTCGGGGACAGGGGATGTCACCTCTCAGCTCAGCGTATCTGTGTGGTTGACCTGAGTGCCTCAAGTGGGGGCCCAAGGATGCAGGGATTCTGGCCAGTGTCAGGATGGGTGTGTTGGCTGGTGGTAGATCAGTGGAAACTAAGTTCAGGTCCTTCTAACACTCCAAAAGAACTCTCTTGAGAAAGATAATTACTTCCTTCTCATGGCAGGAGCCCAGGACGAGCACCCCAACTTCCATGCTCCAGGGGAGGGAGGGTGTTCTCCAGGGCTCAAGCCAGCACAAGGGCTGGAGCATGAAGGGGGTGGGAAGTAACGTGGTGAGGATCTGGGACCCCTGTCCAGGGACCTATGCTGTCTCCTGCATCTGTTGCGCTTTCTGTGACTTGTCCACACGCAGAGAGAATGATGGTCAAAGGGCAGACTTTACAGGCGCTCCAGAACTGGTACAGCCTCCTCCGAGTACTTGGAGGGAAGCCTTGCATACAGCAGGTAGGGTTCACCCCTCTCAGGAAGAGCAAGAAACGGAGGTTACTTGGGGGACAGGCGCTGATTTGGAACAGACATTTCAGATTCCTATTCAAGAACAGGATGTGGTGCTCTGTAATGTCAGGCTAGCTGCTTCTTTCTCTATGGGGTTCCCTTAGAAAAGGGGAAAAGCCAGAAGTTGTGGGTAGGCTTGCCACTTAGGCACACCTGAAACCATGGAGCAATAGTGGGCTTTTTAGTATAAATGCTCCAAATAGTGCAAGAGATGTCCTTACACGCAAAACTATTCCTGGTGTGTGATTCCAGTACAGTTCTGCAGGCTGCACTAGGCTTCATGTGAGCAAGACAAGCTGGGTGTGGCCCAAGCAGGACCAGAACCTGGAGTGCTAGTGCTGCTGAGCTTGCTGGCCTCTTCTTCCCTTTCTGTGATCTCTCTGTCCTCCGTCCTCCAGCCCTGCCCCCAGTTTCCAGATCTTAATGCAGCAAGAGAGGGCTGCGGTCCCCCGCAGGGCTCTGACTTACCTTTGCAGCACAAGCTGCTGCCAAGCAGCAAGTGAGGCCAAAAACCAGAACCTCCAGGCGCCCCATGGTGAGTGTCTGCCCCTAGGCGCCCTTCTCTCCATTTCTCCTATATTTATGGAGTTGGAGCCAAGGTCACGTGCATACCATGGACTCAGATACACAGGTGTGGAATCATCCATTTCTCCCAGGTCAGGCAACCTGAGTGGCGCCCAGTATGTACCTGTGTGGGTAACTGCCTACCTGGGAGCGGAGGCAGGTGGCATGGATAGTGTGGGGGAGGGCATCCCAGGGCCAACCCTGGCTGGGTGCTGTCATTTTAGGGTCTAGTGTCACCTTCAGAAAAATGGGTGTGCTTCATCTCAAGGTACCTTAGTGGGGAATCCATGAGAGAGACTCTTGTGGTTGACCCTTGCTAACTCCAAGAACCTGCACTAAGTACGGGGCAGTGCAGGCTGAGCTAAGTGCAGGAGGCAGAGAGTCCTGGGAGTGCAGGACAAGAAACTAGGTGGATATGGTGGCACTGATGGAGCGGAGCTTCCAGAGCGAAACCTGGTGTGGCTCACTTACCAGGACTTGGTGGCACCTTCAGATAAAGGGGCATATTTCACCTCTGTGCCTTGCTGGAGGGTGGGGTGGGGCTTCCTGGAGAACACAAGCAAGGATTCTGGGGCATAACCAGGCAGAAAGACAAAATCTTGGCAGGAGAGGCACAGAATGAGGGAGGGAGGAGGAAAACACTGGGTTTGGAGGTGAAGGCCAGTACGAGGTTATCAGAACAGTCACCATCCTAGGGATGTGTACTTTGGCTATCAGGAAAACATTATTACTGCGACGGACACGAACCAAGTCCTAAGAGACTCCCTTTAAGGAGTGCAGCTGCCTTTTACACCTGGAGGACACAGCAGCTGGCCAGGCATAGCCAGAGTCTTCCTAGGCCAGCAGCCCCTGCAGTCCAGGAGCCCAAGTCCTCAGCTCAGATCACAGCTCTGCATGTGTGTGCCGGAGCACGGGGGAACCTACAGATCCACATGCACCACTGCGTTTACATGCTGTGCCCAATCCAGTGTGCAGGTCTCCATGGTGCACAGCAGGTGTGCACATGTGAGCGGTGGGATACAGCGGAGGTGGGGTAGCAGGAAACACGCATGTTGGGTATCATGTCAGCTACTGATTCTGAGAACAGTGCTAAAGAAAGCAATTCTGTATTGGGCAGCACAAATTGAGCAATGCACGGTAGCTTAGGAGGAAAGCGGCAGGAGGGGTAAGTAGAGGACAGGGGCGTCTCTCTAGCTTTTCGAATACTTTTCAGTTCACAGCAACACTGAGCAGGAAGGAGAGTCCTCATGTCCACTGCCCCAACATTGGAGTAGCCTACGTGTACAGTGACAGACCCACAAGGACACACCTCTGTCACAGTCCAGTAGTGCTAGCTGCTGCTGACGCTGGATGTACTTATCTGTGGCATGTGGAGTTCTTTATGGGGAGACCCTAGGGGCACATCTGGGTGCTCAGTCCACAACCTCCCCAAAGGCTGGCCTGAAAGCATCAAGGTGAGCTGACAGAGAGGACCACACAGAACACTAACCCCACTGACACAGACACATAGGGTTTAGGCATGCCATCTTATTTTATTTTTTTTTGGATTTTTCGAGACAGGGTTTCTCCGTAGCTTTTTTTTTGGTTCCTGTCCTGGAACTAGCTCTTGTAGACCAGGCTGGCCTCGAACTCACAGAGATCCGCCTGCCTCTGCCTCCCGAGTGCTGGGATTAAAGGCGTGCGCCACCACCACCCGGCTAGGCATGCCATTTTAATAGCAGTTGGTTTTCCTTTGGTGGGGGGCGGATGATAAAATGTTTCCTAAGAAGTAAAGTCCACCAACACTGGTGCCACATATATCAGAATTACAACCACAACTCAGGCCAGGCCTGTTGCTGCCACTCCACAGCTATGTGGCCTGAGCCTCAGTTTCTCTCTGACAAGGAGTTCCTGGCATGCATGGCAAGTGCAGGGTCTGCAGTTCCCTTTCCTGGTTGCAGGTGCCTCGGGAGAGGTGCTTCTACTTTGCTCTCAGGCAGGAGACATAAGCTTACAGGAGCCAGTGAGTGGCCTCACCTGGGAGAGTCCCTTCAGGCACTGGCCTGCAGAACTCACCCCAAGTACAAAGAGCAGAGAGGCTTCAATGACCCCAAGCAGCCTTCTGATTTTATCATGTTACATTGTCTAGTTTATCAACTGTTAAATGCATGTACTTCAATGATTTGTTATTTTAAATTATGTGTATGTCTGTATGGAGTATGCGCACATGAGTACAGGTGCCCCCAGAGGCCAAAGGGCTGCTGGAAAGAACTGGAAATTGTGTTAACTATGGTGATCAATGTCACATATTAACAGGGTACACAGATATTTGGTCAAGGTAGGCACGGTGTATACATCTTCAATCCCAGCACGAAGGAGGTGGAGGCAAAAGGATCTCTGAGAGTTCAATGTTAGTCTACACAGTGAGTTCCAGGACAGCCAGGGCTACATAGAGAGAGCCTGTCTCAAAACAAACAAACAAACAAACAAATAAGCCAACAAACACTAAAACACTTGGTCAAGCATTCTGATGTTTGAGGCTTTTTTCGAATGAAATGCTGTATAAATCAGTAGGCAGTGATAGGACAGCTTAGCCTCTATGTGGGTGGGCTTCATGCCCAGTCTACTGCAGGCCTGACACTGCGGGGGACGGGACAGCCAGCATGCTGCCTTTGCCGGCAGCCCTTTCACTGAATCTCCACCCTACACCATGCCCCAAGGCTGTGGACCTGTACCACAACTGTAAGCCAGCTGTTTACAATAAATTCTAATGGTTCTGTGCCAAATAGCACTGTAGTTCTGTTAGAGACAAGTATGGTCTTTTCTCAACCACACCCAGCAAAACACAAATAGAAAACAATACCAGGGTGCAATATGCACCAAGACTCAGTAACTGTGAAGTCAGAAGACTGGGAATCAGCTGCATGAAACACGAGCACTTCCGAGGGCATTTTATATTTTCATACTGAAAACACTTTTATTTACATGGGAATTCAGGAGAAGAATCACCACCCTTTGCTAGGCGTGGCTAGAGATCAGGAAGTCCTAGTTTGGCCAACATAAGGCAAGACTGCTATTGCCCTGGGCTCTGTGTAGGTAAGGCCTTCAGATGGCATGGGGTCCCTAACTCAGAACCTTCCTCAGATCTACAGTCAAGATATTCCTGGGTAGATGGGACCAGAACCTAGATAGACCTCCCCAAAGACCAGGTTGGGCAGCAGCTCAGAAGTGGGAATGCTTCTGGCTGAGGTGTCCTGGCAGCTTCTGTGAGAGAAGTTCTGTGGGGCCAGGCAAGGCTGGCCAGTCTTTAGGGAAGGATTACTTCCTGCCTCTAGGCTGAGCTTTCTTTGAAGCAACAGGGAGCAGTGTCATCAGAGGACAAGGGTCCAGCTGCTTCCCTGCAAGGCTGGGAAGTTCCCAGGGGTATCCACTTGGGCCAAATGAAACAATGGGTCCTCAATCTTGTCAGGAGGTTGAGCTGGCTCAAGGCATCTGGCTTTGGAATTGCTGTGACTTGACTGTGTGTGCCAGGCCACACGGTTCGAGGGACAGAGGCCGCACAGAGAAACAAGGCAATGGCCCATCTCTCACTCAGCATCCTTCAGGAAGTGGTGCTGTTGCCCAGGGGCTTGGGAGGCCATGCATGAGGGAACCTTCCAGGGAGGCCAGCTTGGCAGGGACATGACAGACTCTGGTTTCACAAAAGGAAGCTGTGAGACAAGAGGGTGTTTCCAGGGAACTGAAGAGCTGGTCCATTTGGCGAAGTCAGGCTGAGCCCAGTCTGAGGTTGCCCAGTGTCCTCATCTTACCACCCTGGATGGGGCACAGGCCTGTCCCAACTGTCCCATCATGGTACACCAGCATGTCCTGAATGAGTAAAGGAACAAATGAGGCGCTAAAGAGTCCCAGGCAAAAGGAAACATTCCCAGCTCTAACCCCCCAAGCTGAGACACCCAGGCACCTAGGAAAATTCATTAACAGGACAATTATGGCTAGGCCTGTCTTTTACCAACACTACCCCAGGCAGATGCTATCTAAACCAAGGGTAGCCTGGCTGTCTGTGATGGCAGACCAGGCTCCTCAGGTCATCTGTCATTATATTCACAAGACCTCTGCCAGGATGGGTGTCCCAAGCTTTGCCACATCCACTTCTGGCTTCTGCAGCTCTTGGCCTTGGGTCATCTACATGGCATTAGGGTTGTCTTCAAACACTCAGGGCAGAAGGCAGTACTGAGCAGTGGATTACAATCAGAGCCAGGGCCTGCTTATTAAGACACCAGCTTCCTTCAGAGGTGCCTCTGGGGTGACCTGGCTCTGGCTTTATGAGAATAGTTGCCAGTCTTACCTGGTTGTCTGGAGCCAGTGCTGTCACACATAGTCCAGAATCTCTGTCTCCATCTCATTTTCACTCCCATCCGAGGGCTTGAAATCTTCCTCTTCCTCCTCTTCCTCCTCCTCCTCGCCCTCCTCGCCAGACTCAAACATCAGCTGCCCTTTCCCTTGATCAGCCTTACCTGTGTCAGAGAACAGAGCTGCGCGAGAGGGAAAGAAGGCGATGTCTCCCAGTGCAGGCTTCCTAGATGACCCGGAGCTCATTTACTAGGACAGGTATTTGGGCTTGAAGAAGCTACTATGGAAAGTATGAGGGCAGGATGCAGGAAGGCAGAGCTTCACAAGGCATGGTTTCAAGCCATTTTCTCTAGAGTCATGAGCAGCCTGGGACGCTATGCACCGTGAGAAGGCACATACCAGTGTTCCCAGAAAAGGGTCACAGCCTTGACTGAACTCCCAGGAGGTTTAGCCCATGTCCCAAACTCAGGTAGGAAGCCCTGCTCTACTCAGATACCCACTACCTAGCCTGGAAGGAAGTCCTTTGCAAGAGCTTTTCACTGCTCTGTAGGTCCCCTTGTAGACGCCCTGCCCCAGTGGCTAGCTCTGGCTTTGGTTTGAAAAAGGAGCTAGGGATTTACAGTACAGGGCCATGGGCTACACAACCCCACGGGAGGAGATGGGCAGAAATGTCGTTCCTGTACAGGAAGTGTCACAGCTGAGTCCTAGCTCACAGGCCTCCCTCCACCAAGGGTGATGGACAATATGAGGGTCTCTGGAGCTTTTGTCACAACAGGTAGGTCTGAGGCCTCCCGGCACATGTGGCTCTTACCAGGCCTCTCAGAGCGGATGGTCTGCAGAATCATGAGTGACATGGTGTCCCTCAGGTGGTCTGTGGTCTTGGGAAGGCACCATCCATCTCTCTCCGTGCACACGCTCTCTGTCCCATCATTGCGGTGAACAATTTTCTGCAATCTGCGGGCAGAGTCAGGGGCAGGGCTCTATGGTGGGGAACTCAGACAGAGCCCGAGAGTGGCTCCAAGTGTGCTTCCTCGTGGGATAGAGTTCCAGCACAGCTCTATGGGCACGGGGTTTGTTGGACCAGGATGTCCATGGGGAGGCTCTTACATGGGGTCTGTGTGACAAACAGTGCTTCAGAAGGAAGTCTCAGAGGTGGTGTGTAATGAAGGTCTTGCAGGGATGGATGCTCCCAGCTAGGTTCCTTAACATTTGCAGTCTCTGGACAGAAACCCCCACCCCTACCCACCCCAGCAACAAAAGCAAAAACAAACAAAAACTAAAGAACTATGCAAAGCCGGAGGGTATATACCCAGGCCCACTTTTCTGTCAACAGTCAGGCTCTCCCTAGATTCCACATGCTGCCTGGTTCCTTTCCACACTGTGGGCCTACTCTTGTGTTTTCTAAACTTGCTTGAGAAAAATGGGCAGGTGTCCAGGATCAGGAACCATGTCAATCAAGGAGACTCTCAGGAAAATACTTCAGCAAGAGTCATTGCTATTAGCAAGCAGGGCTGTTTTCTACAGGGGACAGTGCAGCCATGATTGCTGGTCCCTGCCTTATAGCCCACATATGGCAGGACCAAGAGCAGCACCCAACTCCCAGTGGCCAAGTTTCCCTTAACGCTCACTGCAGAGAACACTGGTCTTGTTCTAGTGAGTTCTAGCCCAGAGCTCCGGGGATCATCAGTGGCACAGGACCCCTCATACATACTCTTCCACGTTCAAATCACACAGCTGGTAGAACATCTGTCGATAGGGTGGCAGAGCCCCTTCCCGGAAGATATAGACCGAATCCTGTGGACAGGAGGGAAGAGAATGGGGTGGTTATGTAGCACTCCAGGTTCTGAAAGTGCTAAGGACACCCTTGCTGTGGCTTCCATGGGAGTCTAAGGACTTGGCTTGTCCCCAGGCCCAGGGGGCCAGCAGATGTGGAGAAAGGAGGCTCTCACTCTCCAGGAGGTTCTGGAGGGTGGAGGCAGTCAGGCCCTCCTTGGACCCCTGGAAGTCTGCCACCAGCCTGTACTGGGCTCCGCCTTCTGTGCCTTCAAAGGATGGGATCTGCCCCTCACCAGCTGTCTCTAATCAGTCACTCTATATGCTGCTCATGCTCCCTTGACCGCTTTTTCCGGAGGAGGGCAGCATTTAATGAGTATCATTTTCTCTTCTTTCCACTCGGAATGCAGTCCTGAAGTCAAGGACAAGGCTCCAAGACTTTGGTGGCCAAGGCATGATGGCACTAGAGGACAGCTGTCTCGCTTGTGTCTCTGCGCTTACATTTTCTGTCATAGCCACTCAAGCAGGGACTGCAGGGTAGCGAATACAATAGCCTGGCCTCTCGCAGGACTGCAGAGGGATCAGGAGAAGTGTGGGAGTGAGCTAACCACCGTGGGGTGACACTGATGAAAATGTAAGCCCTGGAGGTCTGGGTCCATCCCATCGCACATGTCAACCCACAGCTGAGCCCCAGATGTTCTGGTCTGGCCTGTGCTCATGTCTATGTCCAAGTCCTGTCATCTCAGCAGTAGTTAGAGGCCTCAGGGGAGCCAGGCTCCCCAGGGGCAGCCACACATCTGCTGGTGTCAAATTCCCTCTCAGGACTTGTCACCACCTCTCTGCACAGATGGCCCTAGTTCCCCATGGCACTCCAAATTCTCATTTTGTTTCCAGAGGGGTCTGAGGTGGGAGTAATGAGAAGGCACTCGGAAGGCAGAGAGTTCAGTCAGTCATAGATCCTTCCCAGAATCACAAACGCCCAGCCTTGCAAAGACACTCTATCCCCACGCTTGACCCCACACTGGAGCCCGAGAACACTCACCTTGAGCTTGTACTTATTGTAGGTCAATTTGCGTGGGCCGTCTGTTCCTGATGGGCCCAGGCCCTGCTTTAGGTCACGCATGTTAACAAGCTGGTTAGCTACATGGGAGCAAGGCAGTGCTTTGGAATAGAGGAAGTGAGGACAACCCGGTCTGACCCTTTGCACCTGTCTGTAAGGAATAGCCAGCAGACCTCCCATCTTGTTGCCCACCTCCCTTGGCTATGACCTGATGCAGGCAACCCAGCCACTTACATGTCTTCTTGACAGTGATGGGGAGGCTATAGTTGTATGTGCTGCGCTTCGCTTTGACAGGCATGTCCCTGGAACCATAACCTACAGGCAAGGGCCATGTGTCAGAAGGGAAGTAGGTGCCAAACCCATCTGGGCAGCAGTCAGGGGTTCACCTTAAGGTGGTCAACTCCATCTGCCACCTACAGAGGAATGGATGCCAGCACATCTAGCAGTTCTCACATGCTGATATCCTTAAGTGGTTTCCTGGCATCCTGGACTTAAATTTTTAAAAAAAATTTTTTTTTTTTTTTAGTATTTATTTATTTTATTATGTGTACAACATTCCTTCCCTGTGTGCCCACATGCCAGAAGGGGGCGCCAGGTCTCATTACAGATGGCTGTGAGCCACCATGTGGCTGCTGGGAATTGAACTCAGGACCTCTGGAAGAGCAGTCAGTGCTCTTAACCACTGAGCCATCTCTCCAGCCCTGGACTTAAAATTTTTAAGTAGGACCTGAGCCATAGGTCCTTGTTTATAAACTAGAAAGCCACAGCCTAGTCAGCAAAGAGCTGGCACTTCTATTCCAAGATCCTTTATATTGTTCCATAGGGGCGGGAGGGCCTTGGGAGGTACAGAAATGTTTCTAGTCTCTCCACAGGAATAGACATTTTTTTTTTTTAAGATAGGCTCTCACTAGGGGCTGGGGAGATGGCTCAGAGGTTAAGAGCATTGCCTGCTCCTCCAAAGGTCTTGAGTTCAATTCCCAGCAACCACATGGTGGCTCACAACCATCTGTAATGGGGTCTGGTGCCCTCTTCTGGCCTGCAGGCATACACACGGACAGAACATTGTATACATAATAAATATTTTTTAAAAAATTTAAAAAAAAAGATAGGCTCTCACTATATAGCTTTGATTCCTCTGGAATTCACTATATAGACTATGATGGCCTTGAACTCACAGAGATCCACCTGTTTCTGCCTTGTGAATGTTAGGATTAAGGGTGTGTGCTACTATTTCTGCTGGAAATAGGCTCTTAAAGGTGTGTGTACTATTTTTAAATTATAATTTTATAAACATATATACACACCCACATATTTAATTTTAAAATTATGTGTGTGTGTGTGTGTGTGTGTATGTGTCAGTATGTGCGTGTAAGTGCAGACGCCTATGGAGCCTAGGTGTAGTATGGATTCTCTGGAACTGGAGATGCAGACAGTTGTAAGCTGTCTGACATGGTAATGGGAATTAAAGAAGGGCCCTCTTCAAGCATGCATGCTGTCACTGCTGAGCCATCCCCTATTCAGTCTCACAATAGAGGCGAGTGCTGGAGAGGTGGCTGTGTAACACCCTGCACGCATCCTATCTACCCAAGCTCTGACTACGCTACTGTGGGTTTGTGACAGAGACTGGACTGCTCAGGCTTGCTGGCTTCCAGTCAGCTCAGAAAACCTGAATTCCAGGTTCATGAAGAGATTCTGCCTCAAAGAACCAGGTGGAAAGTGACACAGATCACCTGACCTCTTTTCTGGCCTCCACGTGTGTGCACAGGAGTGCTCACCTGCATACACATGTGCTTGTGCTCACACACACAGATATGTACACATACATCTTTGTGTGCACAGGAGTGCTCACCTGCATACACATGTGCTTGTGCTCACACACACAGATATGTACACATACATCTTTTTTTTTAAGGAGTCTGCTTGAAATGGAGGACACAAAGAGACAAAGACAGAAAATAAACTTATTTTTACCGTATTTCATTCCACAGCGGATTCGAAAGTCAAGCACTTGATAAATTTTGGCATCTGGGTGTTTTCGAGGGTCATAGCCAAAACGAATCCACAAGCTTCTCCATGGACCTGTTATCTAAAGACCAAAAAGTACTGCATATGAGAAAGGGCCAAGAGTCCTTAGTACCTGGGTGGAGACCAAGCCCTGCAGTGAGGCAGCAGGAGCCCCAGCCCTGAGAGCATGGCTTTAGACCCTACCCTTTGACAAGGTTCTATGAGGATGAAGTGAGATCAGGAGTTTCTACCACTGCTCCTGGTACCCACAATGTCCTAGTGCACGGATTCCTGTCCCTGAACGGCACTGCAGTTAGAAGTCACGTTCAGGGAAAGAGGAGCTCTCCAGGCTGGAGTCCACAGTGCCCCTGCCCATCGTCAATCTCTGAGGTCGTGTTTTATGCTGGCTCCCCTTGGCAGGTAAGCAGAACCCCTTTTCTTTCGAATGTTTAGGAACTTTTGTACCACCATGCCTATCTCCATCCTCTCCTGGGAGGAATCAAGAGTAGACTTCTTCCACTAAGCCCTACTCAGTATGGGCAGCTGAGTTGAGAGATGTTGTCACTCAGGGGCCTGGGCTCTGGGCTGCAAAACCAAAACAAGACAGTCAACTCTCGGAGCCCTGCTTTTCCTCAGAGATAAAAAGGGACTCTTACTGTCACCTCCAGAAATAGGCTGACCCAGTGCTAGACACTTAGACATTTCTCACTATAAGGTCACTATGCACAGGATGCTTACCTATGACTTAGGAAATGCTTCTTCATCCAAAGTTATCCACATACAGCCAGAAACATTATTAGAAGGCTGTGGTGGACCAGGAAGTTTTGAAATCTTTCTAGCTGTTTCTTTTTTGTGTGTATGTCACTGTGCGCATGTGTGTGTACACCAAATACCAGAGGGTGTTGCTGGCTGTCTTTATCACTCTTCACCTTACTTTCTAAGATACACTTCCCCAGGATCTGCCCAACTACACCTGCTCAGCGCTGGAGTTACAGGCACATGCCACCATGCCCAGCTTTCATGTGGGTGCTGGGGGATCTTCCAGCCTGTACAGCAAGCACTTTACCTACTGAGCCATCTTCCCAGCTCTCTATCTAATTTAAACAAGTTGTCTCAGGGTGCCATGTGGCAGGGATGCTAGGAGGTATGTCTACTTTCTGTTGCCATGGCTCTAATATGTCACACGAAGGATCAAGAACCACACTGGTGGGAACCAAGGTGACTGTAAGACTAGCTGCCACTTACCATGTAATAAGCCATGTAGGGAAGTAAGATCTTGAGCTTGTCAGGGTGGACACTGACGTTAGACTTGACAGCATTTCGTGACCAGACTGGACGAATGTCAAAGAGCTAGGGAAAGTCACAGAGTCTGAGATGAACACCAACAGCTATTGGCCTTCTCACATCCTGTCCTTTGTGTCTGGGCCCCAGTGGTAGAAAGCAGGGACTCAACAAGCCTCTGAAACCCGCCACACCTACCTTATAAAAAACCCCTTCCTACTCTTAATTCCTTTAAGGCCTAGATTATACATCCTGCACATGAAAGTGGGGTCCTGAAGTGACCACACAGTGCACCGGAGCAACAAGACTGAGCAAGCTCATGCTAAAACCCCTGAGCCCTGATCTCTACTAACCTGGAACACAAGTGCTGGAGATGAGACTTCAAGAAGGTGAAGGGGATGGCCTGGTCCTGTGGAGGGCTGTGCAAGGCCACTGTGACCAGAGAATGGAGGGCCAGGGCAGAGATGAGCCACAGAAAAAGCCTCAAGTGACTACTGAGATTCAGTTAAGAGTTGTGCTTCTGAGGGACCCTGTCCTTGAACAGGGTCTGACTTCAGCTTCGACAAGGAAAGCCTCACTGAGACCCTGCTGTTTAGGCCTATGGACCCAGCAGAAACCCATATAGCCCAAAGGGACTACAGTGCCCTGTGACGTTTCTCCAGCTCAATCCAGGATGAAGGTACATGACCATATGCCATGGGCTTGCTACAAGCAATAGCTCTGCACGGGCTGCTAGACCCCAGCTCCACAGTCAGGTCACACCCAGCAATGACCCGTCTCTGGGCACCCCAACCGGGCTCTGACCCAGCAGTGTCTCCCAGCCCTCTTTCTACTTTCTGAGATAACCTAGTTTGCCAAGGCTAGCTCTGAACTCACTTTGTTGGCCAGCTGGCCTGCTCCTTGTACTACTTCCACTCCAGGGGTTATAGGCCTATGAAACCAGGCCTAGCTTCTGACAGCTTTTAGATGTAACAGCTGGAGGTAAAAATGCCAGTGTTACCAGTCAGTGCTAGAGAAAGCCTCAGCACCCTGAGCGGTGGAGTAGGAGTGGCCCAGCAGGCTGGGTGGGGCTGAGACTCACCTGCCTCAGCTCCTCCTCCACTTTCTGATCTATGGGGTTGGTGCAGGCCTTCTTCCACGTCTGTACTGCAGCCTCCAAGGGCTGTAGAGGTACCTCAGGGTCCTCAAAGTTGACAAAGATGGCATTATGGGGGCGCCGGGCTCTACTCAATCCAATCAGGTTCTCGCCCGAGATGGAGGGATTGTGGTAGCCTTCCCTGTGGAAAGAGAGAGAAGGTTAGATTACCATCCCAGCCATAGACCCGGCCAGGCAGGCAGGGAATCCAGCAGGCACGCCTCACTATAGACCACACCCGTGTGCCTTTTCCTGGATTCAGTGGAGGGAGGACCCCAGCACTGCCTGCTGGAGAAGCATATGCCGGCAGGCTGCCATCAAGGGAGAGAAGGAGCAGTGGCTCAGGGAAACTAGGGGGCCAATGGCCTTTTTTTTTTTGTTTTTTTCGAGGCAGGGTTTCTCTGTGGCTTTGGAGCCTGTCCTGGTTCTTGCTCTGTAGACCAGGCTGGTCTCGAACTCACAGAGATCCGCCTGCCTCCAGAGTGCTGGGATTAAAGGCGTGCGCCACCAGCATGGGGCCAATGGCCTTGAAGGAGGGCAAGGTCCCAAAGTCCCAGAGATTGGGGTATGGGAAAGGGCACCATGGCAAGGCTGGTGGCCTCTCACCTGCAACCGCATCGAGCCACACACAGCAAAATCCAGCCAGTGCAAAGCTGGGCACAATCCAAATGCCCATCAGCCACATATGTGGACAGTGATGTGAACTCTGCCTGTTTACATGACTCACTCAACTCTCAAAATGATTCTCCAAGGAAGAAGTTTCTGAGGAAGTAACTGAGGCCACCAAGATTAGAAAGTGTGCTCAAACAGCATCTGCTACAGGAGCTGGGCCTCAGCCCCAGGAGGCCTGGCTACAGCCATCTCTTAGTTAACTGTCCTTCTACCTAGCAGAGCATGACTTAGTTCTCAAGCATCTGGACAACACAGGTGAATGACAAGGATGCAGCCAGAGGTTAAGCTAGGGATCTACCTGACCACATCCATAGTATCTAAGAACAGGAGGGACCCATGTGAACTGTAACCTGTGGAGTGGTGTGTCCTGCCCTCTCTGCCCGGGAACACACAGACCACTTTGTTTATGTGCATGGGAGGAGTGAGAAGTGTGTGAGATGTGCTTCTCATACACAAGGGTACCTCAATCTCCATACCTTCCTCAGTGTGCCATGAACCTTTAAAACACACGCACAAACTTTGCACATGTATCAGCACAGAGCATGCCTGGGTGGGTGGCTCCTGAAGCACTCGCAGCGGTTCCCTAACTCTTTGAGGTAGACAACACAAACAGCAGACACAGAGACATCAGCATCAGGACCCCATGGATGCATCCTCAGCTTCAACAGTTACTACCACACATCGGCCTCTGCTTCCCCACACTAGCCCCACTCCCACAGCTCTTCAAAGTGCATTTTACTGGATGTCACAAGCCCATTTGCAGTCATCACCTTTTCAAACATGTTGATTTTATTTACACGTATGTGTCTGTATGTTTATGTAATATGTGTGAGGGCCAGAAGTTGTAAGCCACTTAATGTGGGTGCTGGGAACCAAACTCTGGTTCTCTGAAAGAGCAACATGTGCTCCTAACCACTGAGTTCCCTCTGCTACCCCTTTACCTTTTTTTTTTTTTTTTTTTTTTTTTGGTTTTTCGAGACAGGGTTTCTCTGTGGTTTTGGAGCCTGTCCTGGAACTAAAAAAAAAATCTCTGGCTATGTAACCCAGGCTGGTCTAGAATTCCTAGGTTCAAACAATCCTCCTCAACCTCATCCAGTTTGCACTTTACCCTACTTTTCTACATGAGTACATACCACCTGCAAACTTAAACAGTTTTCACATTAACAAATCGAATATGAATCATGGGGTCAAGTCTGTGTGTGTGTGTGTGTGTGTGTGTGTGTTTTCAAACGTACCTGTCAGGAACCATCCCAGGTAAGTACAACACTACCCTGCTTTAAAGCCCTTCTCCCTGAGTCCCCAGCACCCTCAAGAAGGAAAGTAGTGGCTGGCCTTCACTTCAGGAGCATGGAGGGGAGGCAGAGCTGCCTCTGCTGCCTGTCCACTGCCTCCGGCTAGCTCTAATGACCACTGTGATTCTAAGTCTGTGGAGAACTGCTGGGAGGAGCAGAAGGGGCTCAACACCTTGCCAGCCTACCTTCTGCTATCCCAGGCTGTAAGACACTCAACCCCTTGAGGTGGACATCCAGGCCCTCCTTCCCCAAGAAGGCCAGCCATACACAAAAATCAACAGTGCCTGGGAAGAAAGGCAGGTTCTTTCCACGTGCAGGGAAGAAAAAGGGTCATGCCTAAAGGCCCCAAGTCTGCTGGCCCTCACTCATGACTACTCCAGAGGCTTGGACAAGTTGCTGCCAGCCTGTGTGTGCAGAGTGTAGCACAGGTGTTCCACTGCTGTGGCGCGCTCTTCCTGCTACAGGTGTAAATTGCTTTGTGAGGAGATGAAAACACTCAGGAATATGCAACTTTGAAAAAGCAATGAGGCAGCCACCCATAATGGCACACACTATTAGGCCCAGAACTGGGGAGGCAGAAGCAGGTGGATTTCTGAATTTGAGGCCAGCCTGGTCTACAGAGCAAGTTTCAGGAGAGCCAAGGTTACACAGAGAAACCCAATCTTGAAAAAGCATACAACGTGTCCCCCACCCCCACCCCCACAAAAAAAGAAAAAACGAAGCAAGGTAGCTCAGTAGATAAAGGCATTTGCTGTCAAGCCTGAGTTCAAACCCCAGGACACACATAGTAGAAAGACAGAACTGACTCCTACAAGTTGTCCTCTGACTTCAATACATACACTGTGGCACAGGCATGCCCACAAGCACTCGAACACACTCTTGAGTACACACACACATACACCCCCACTCTCCCACACCCTATACTCAACTAAATAAATAGATGAATGTACTGGAAACAAGAAAACAGCAATCATACCCAAGACAGGGCTAACACTCTCGTGCCAGGCACACTGTACACGCAATATACTGTCCCTCCCCCCACAAGGGGTTTTAGCAGGGAAGGAATGGCACTTATACATATTTTTGGCTGTATCTTTTCATAATACTTGTTTCTTCTTAACAAGCACAACTTACTCTCTCTCTTTTTTTTTTTTTTTTGATTTTTCGAGACAGGGTTTCTCCGTAGCTTTTGGTTCCTGTCCTGGAACTAGCTCTTGTAGACCAGGCTGGCCTCGAACTCACAGAGATCCGCCTGCCTCTGCCTCCTGAGTGCTGGGATTAAAGGCGTGCGCCACCACCGCCCCGCACAACTTACTCTCATAATCAGAAAAACGGTAGAGGAGGGGACAGGAAAGCGACAGACGGACTCAACAACTCTGGAAGCACACAGCCTCTTACTTTTTTTTAATTTATTCTTATTTTATGTGCACTGGTGTTTTGTCTGCATGTATGTCTGTGTGAAAGTGTCAAATCCCCTGGAACTGGAGTTACAGACAGTTGTGAGCTGCCATGTAAGTTCTGGGAATTGAACTCAGGACCTCAGGAAGAGCAGCCAGTGCTCTTTACCGCTGAGCTATTCTGCCAGCCCCCACTTTGGGGGATTTTTCAAGACAGGGTTTCTCTATGTACTTCTGGGTATCCTGGAACTGACTCTGTGTTGTTGTAAGAGGCTGCTAGTTAGTTCCTGGCTGCTCAGCCCCAAAACAATCACACAAAAACCATATTATTTGCAATACTGTTTGGCCAATAGCTTAAGCATATTTCTGGCTAACTCTTATATTCTAAACTAGTCCATCTCCATTAATCTGTGTATTGCCATGTAGATGTGGCTCACCGGGTAAAGTTCTGTCCCAAGCATCTGTCTCTGGTAGGGCTACATGGCTTCTCTCTCTGACTCCCCACCTTCTTTCTCCCAGCATTCAGTTTAGTTTTCCCCACCTACCTCTGTTCTGCCCTGCTATAGGTTCAAGCCAGCTTTCTTTATTAACCAATTGTATTCACAGCATACACAGGGGAATCCCACATCAACTCTAGACCAGACTAGCCTTGAACTCAAGAGATTCTCCTGGCTCTGCCTCCTGAATGCTGGGATAAAAGGCACATGCCGCCACCACCATCTGGTTCTTTTTCATTTTTACATCTGCTCCAGGTGGCCTTAAATTTGTGACCCTCAACTTTGTGAGTGCTGGGATCACCGGCATATGAACCTATAATCCCAGCAGCTCTATTTATTTGTTTATTCATTCATTTTTATTTACTCATATTTAGTCATTTATTTATTCATTTGAAACACACTCTTTTTGTCCAAGTTGGCCCCAGGCTTTTGGGCTTATGTGAGTGTCCTCCTGTAGCTTCCTGGGTAACTGGAGTATGGCTATACACTATTCCACCTCAATTCACAGAAGTTTGTTTTTTATCCGAGAAAAGATTTCTCTGTGGAACGGCCCTGGCTGTCCTGGAACTCACTCTGTAGACTAGGCTGGCCTTGAACTCACAGAGACCCACCTGCCTCTATCTCCTGAGTTCTGCCACCACCACCACCCAGCTACAATATTCTTTTTGTGATGAGACAAAAACCTGCTGCCAGAGCAAAGAGATCTTTTTTTTTTTTGATTTTCGAGACAGGGTTTCTCCGTAGCTTTTGATTCTTGTCCTGGAACTAGCTCTTCTAGACCAGGCTGGCCTCGAACTTACAGAGATCCGCCTGCCTCTGCCTCCCGAGTGCTGGGATTAAAGGCGTGCGCCACCACCGCCCGGCTCAGAGCAAAGAGATCTTAACCCTAATCCCTGGCTTTAGATGCTGCTTCTGCATGGGCCTGAGCTTTGGTCTAGAATGTTTTCTCTGAAGCCTTTCTTGCGCTGCTGTGTTATCGTGCATTTCTGCTGCCAGCTCCTCAATGGCTTCTTGAGCCTCTCAGTCTACCCACACAATGCCTTTAATGCACCCTTCCATTTGATCACACTCTGTCCTGCTTCACAGCCCCCAGCCCCGAGCAGAGCCTCTCTGCCACGTGGTCTGCTGACACCAAGCTCCAAGCTCGGGTCACTGCAGGACTCTATCAGGACTTGGCAAGTGTTTCTGTTCTACCCTGTTCCAAAATGGCTGTCCTGGGCACACCTTCTGGAAGGTCCCAGGCTCCTGCTCTCCCTCACACGATCATTTGTTTTGTGCTACAGTATCTGTTCCAGCACCTGCCCTTTTCACAGGGCACAGAACCCACCATGTGCCACGTCAACATTCAGAGCTCAGTTTTTTGAAGGCTGTACACAGCCAGCCAGCGTCTCCTTCAGGAACACCAGAGACCAACCACAGGCCAACCACTGTTTTCATCCTCTGGCTTGTCTGGCATATTGATTGGCCTTGCTTCCCAAGGCTTCTCTCACTGGGTCCCAGCTATTGACAGCCCTTTGCTCAGGCCAGGTCCAAAGTTATAGAAGAGAACAAAGGCAGCCAAGCCACTGCTTCTGGGAAGCATACAACAAAATGAGAAATGCTGTCTTTGTGTGTGTATTATTTAAAAAAGGAACTAGGCATGGTGACTCAAGTCTATGACACAAGCACTTGGGAGGCTAAGGCCAGAGATGTTGCCAGCCTCGATGATGAAATAAGCTCTGGACCAGCCTGGGCTACAGAGACAGACTTTGTCTCTAGAGATCACAAGCGTAAAAGAACAGTGTGGGATTAAGGACCAAGCAAGGCCCAGCAATTGGGCAAAGCCAGGCTCAGAGCTCCCATGTGGCCTGGAGACCCCAAGTCTCATCTACCTCCTTTGTAAAATCAGGACGACAGGGAGCTGGCAAATTGCAGGGAGGCTGAGACCAAATGCAGGCTCAGCATTTCCCCACAGCTGGTAACTGTTAATAATCTTACACTGGGCATGTTCAAATTAATTTCTTCCATATTAGTCAGTCCTGGCTCTTATACAAAGGAACTCTTCCTTGTGTCAATGTGCAGCTGCCTCCAGAGAAAACCAACATTTCACAATGCCTAGGACCTGCCTCTCCAACAGCCGCTGGGTTCCATTCTGTCCAGACTGTGGTAAACTGAAGGACACACCCCACTTGAGTTGCATGTAGTCTTATTTGGGATTTTCACAACCCTCGGCGCAAGAGATGCCCGCCACTGATTCTCAGACTCACAGCACCCACCCTCAGAACACAGCCTCACACTCAGTAAGCGAAATTTAGGGAGGGTCATAGCTTGAAGGGAGGCACCAGCAAACAGGTAAGGGCTGGACAGTCTTGGCAGCAACCTCCAGTCAAGAGGGCAGACGGGGAGGTGGAAGTGGGACAAAGGGCTGAGGTTCTGCAGGGAGATGGCAGAAGGCTGAGTAGCAGAGCTAGCTATGAACACTTCTGACAGGAACCAGAAGGCCATGAGGCGTACAGAGGAGACAGAAAGGGGCTGGGTCAGAGTGGGATATTCACACCAGGCATTTCACAGGCAATGTCATTACTTATGACTGCAAGGTCCAGAGAGATCATCTGTTATCAGGAGCTCTCGAGTCCATAGTACACTGTCTGTTGGGAACAATGCCAGCCTGCGACCACCAGACCACTGCTTAGGACACTTGCCTTCTGAATTTAATCCTGCTGCCTCAGCCCCAGGCCCTCTGCTGCACTGGAGCGGGGTGAGGGGTGAGGGCTGCCTACCGGTGCTGTGTCTCAGGGCGATAGAAATAGTCCACTGGGGTGTCGAGCCGGGAGAAGATGGGTGGGGGGATGTAAAGTGGCAGCTCCTGGTGGAAGAACTCCTCCTTCTCGGGTTTGCGCATGAGCACTCTGTCATACATGGACACATGCTTGCCACCCGCTTCCGTGTGCACTGCCAAGTACTGAAAGTCAGACATTCCTGGAAAGACAGAAGAACAGATGGCAGACTCACTCCGGTCCTGGCACTGCTGTGCAGACACTCCAATCCTTTTAGGAAGGGGCTGTGCAGCACCCTTCTGATGGGTGCTCAAATTAGTAGAGTAAGAATGGCTTGAGGGGAGGACAGCAGGTAAAGTCCAGGGAGCTAATTCATAAAACAGTGTGCCCCTGCTGATCCAGGGTTACACAGAGCAACAGTGCGCTGGCTCATTAGAGAGAAATACAGCTGTGACCCATTAGGAGTCCCCTCCTCCTGGAAGGACAATCCTCCTGGTGAACAAGCACTACCAGGAGCCTGCATCCAGGCCCAGCCCCAGGGACTCTAGGTCTAGGTCCTGCTCTTCTTTCCCTTGTTTTATGTTTGAGACACAATCTTACTGGAATCCAGGCTGGCCTCAAACTCCTCCCCCTCCTTTTTTCTCTTTGGATTTCCGTTTTCTTTTCTTAACCATTTAGTTTCTTCAGATTCTTCCTTAGGGCAGCAGCTGTAAACAGCTGTCTAAGATGTGCTGATCATGCACCAAGCACCTCCCACATGACTCTAACAGACACCATCGCTGGCAATCTTGTCCAGGGCCCAGAGCACCGACAAGAGGCTGAGGCAAAGGGAAGCTAGGGCACCTGCCTAAAGAAACTGGTGAGTGGGGGACAGTGGATAAGAACAAATACAATGCTACAGGTGTAGGAATATGTCACAGCGAAACCCACTACTTTATATGCTAACTTAAAAACTGGACAACAAACTGTTAGGGCTCATCAGGCATAATTCCAAAGTGAATGCTCTTTGGCTCTGTCTTTCCTGCCTTCCTGCTTTCTCCTTATAGTTCCCTGGAAGGAGCAATTCTGAATGAGGATCCTACACTAGGCATCCAGTTCAAAGAAGCATGAGGTGCCAAGGGACCCACATCAGCCAGGGAAGTTTCAGAGGATGAAACTAGCAGCCGTCAAAACTTGACAGGGGAGCCAGGCAGGATCACAGGCCTATAATCTGGGGGCTAGCACAGAGGTTCATTGGCTTAGAGTTTAAGGCCAGCTTGGGAGAAGGCTCCAAAACATTGGTGTCTCAGACTGGAGAGCTGATCACTAGCCTGATCTAGCACCACACAATGGTTTATCTTAAAAATGGAAAGATTCTCACAGAACTCAATAGATACCTACCATCTCTTAAGCGGTTAAGAGCAAGGAACCAAATCTAGTTCCCACATCAATGACTCACAGCTGCCTGTAATTCCGGCTCCAGGGTATTGTACACTGTCTTTAGACATCTACAGACACTTATACACATGCGCCATATATACACATAAAAAATAGAAAATAAACACTTAAAAAGAGCCAGAAAGCCAGGTGTGGTGGCACCTGCCTTTAATCCCAGCACTCAGGAGGTAGAGGCAGGCAGATCTTTGTGAGTCCCAGGCCAGCCTGGCCTACACAGAGAGCTCCAAGACACCCAGGTCTATGCAGAGAGACCCTGTGTGCCAGTTAATACAAGTTAACTTAATACAAGTTACAGTCATCTGAGAGGAGGGAGCTTCAATTGAGAAAATGCTTCCATAAGATTGGGCTGTAAGCAGATAAGCCCACGTGGCATTTTCTTAGTTAGTGATTGATGCGGAAGGGCCCAGCCCATTGTGGGCTGGTGGTCCTGGATTCTGTAAGAGAGCACGCTGAGCAAACCATGAGGAGCAAGCCAATAAGCAGCATCACTCCCTGGCCTCTGTATCGCTCCTGCCTCCAGGTTCCTGCCCTGCTTAAGTTCCTTGCCTCACTGCTTTGGATGGAATTGTGAGTGGAAACCCTTTTCAACCCAAGTTGCTTTTGGTGATAGGGTTTCATCATAGCAATAGTAACCCTAACTAGGACACTCTGTCTGAGAGAGAGATGAATAAAAGGTTGGAAGGCAGTATATCCAAAATCTGTAAGGGGCTGCTAACTTGGAAAAGGGAAAGGCTGTCTCCACAATGGGCAACGGCTCTCCCTCAGGCATGGGCATACCCTACCCCACTTTCCATGTGGCTCCGTATCAGGCCCTGAAATCACCCGATAGCAATACAGATGTCACAGTTACCCTGGAATTTATAAATTGTGGAGATGATGCCAAGGATTTCCAAGTCGAACGTGACCTGGGGTTGGGTCTCGGCCCCCGGGGCAGTTCTCCGCCGTCTGGTCCTTTTCCTGATCCGAAGCAGCATGCTGCTGGTACTGAAACGGTTAGCGCACACAGGGTGGCAGTATGGATCCTTGGGCCGGAAGTACAGCTCAAGCCTCTTGGAAGGGTCAGTGTAGATCTGCAGCAATACCAAGGGAGACACGGGAGCGGTAAGCAGCTCAGCACCCAGCAGAGCACTGCACCTCTTCCCACAAAGCCCAGGAAGGCCAGGTGGCCCTTCTACTTCTAGCTTCCTTCCACAGAACTCATTTTTAAACCCACGTTTCTCAGTGTTTAGACAGTACAGAAAAGGAAGTCAAACAGTCTCAATAGGTTATAAAGTGCGATAATTAAGGTATCATCTATCAAGTGCAAGGCACAAAAGGACTCTCATAGCTCATCATAGGAAGGCTTACCATCCTGTTTACTTCTGAGTTGACAGAAGCTTTCATAACTGACTAGGAGGGCTACCCATGCCAAAAACTACTAGCCTGCTCCAGGATTCAATCAGCAGTCAGTCTCACAAGCAGGTGCTTCTAGATCCACAGGGGGCTACAAGAGGTTAATAATCATTCTGACAGTCACTGCTTATTACTTATAGTCCTCCAGGCCCCAGTTCTGTCTTCTTATAAAAGCAAAATAAGCAAGCAAAATACAACAACAAAAAGTCCTAAGAATAGTGTCTACTTCATGATACTGCTACACAGATTAAATTGAAATAGTTGAGCCTAACTCATGGTAAGAACCCAGCCCCTGCCACCTACATGTGAACAAATGCTTGCCCCACATTTGGTAAGAGGCACACAACGAGTGTCAGCTCTGCGTGTTTGCACCAAGAATGTGCAATGGCTTGAGGTCACCCACAAGTTCAACTCTTTAATTCCCAATACTCCGGACGGGGCGCCTTCAGGAAGTGCTCAGGAGCAACCTAGGGAAAAGATGGAAGCTACAAGCCTGGGTGCTAGAGGGATGACTTAGAGGCTAAGAGCATCTGTTGCTGTTCCGGAGGACTGGAGTTTGGTTCCCAGCACCCAGTGCACAACCACCTGTAATGAAAGCTCTAAGGGACCCAACACCCTCTTCTGGCTTTCAGCGTCACCTGCAAACACAACTGAAAATAAGGTTTAACTCTTAAAAAAGAAAAGCAGCCTCAGTCCTCAGGCATCCCCCACACACACACAAAGCCCACAGCACTGGCCTAACAGAGTAGGGATAACCCTAGACATGGCCTAGCACATCGGAGTACTCCTGAAACCCAAGCAGAAGGTATGAACAATAGAGGATGATCCCTTGCAGCTATCCCTGGGGTAAGGGAGAATAAGGATTCTGTCAAGGCCATAATGTGAATAATGGAAACGATACCAACACAACCAGCTCTTTCCAACTCTAGTTGGGCATGAATTCAAGGCCCTGTTGTAACTGTAGCGACTGTCTGGCCTAACCTTTACCCGTCCCCTTATCTGGAAAATGGAAATAAAAACAGCAGTATCTAGTTCACTAGGTTGTCGTTAGGACTCAATCACATTTTAAAAATTTTTTTCTAAAATTGGGAATTATACAGATATTAGTACACAGGTGAACAAGAGAAGTTCCCTGCTCTGCATTTACAGCTTCGGGACCACGTAATAAATAAACAGGTAATAAATGTATCAAAATGTAACAATGGAAGGGGCCAGGTACTAACTGACTGTCTAAGGTGTTCAGGGAGAACATTTCTAAAGAAATATCCCAAGATCTGGCACACACAGCATTACTCTAGTCCCCAACTTGCTGTGTGGCCTTAAACTGTCTGTTCACTTGTAAAGTGCAGGTGTCGTCAATTCCTATTCTAGGGGTTCCAAGGGCTGTGGCCTGTAAATAAAGCTAGTTCAAAGGCCCTAATGCCTGCCTACACACTCTGTTGCCAAGGAAACCGCTCTCCCGCCGGGTAGTCCCGCCCATTCGGTAGCCTTGGTTCTTTTTCCGCTGTCCCGCAGTTTCCCGGCTCCTTACTCGAGAGACGCCTTCCTCGCCGCCCAGAGTCTGTAGCATCTTGGCCTCATTACGCACGACGCCTGGGTACTCCACGCACACCAGTCGCCGTTCCCGCCGTAGGTCCACGGGGATGGCGGCCTTTGATTCCGCGTCCGGCTCCACCGCCGCCATACCTGCCAGTCCGGTCCCGGGCCGCCGTGGTCCGCTCCTCAAATGCTTCCCCGAGGCCTCACCTCAATGGTTCCGCGAAGGAATGGTTCCGGTTCTCCTTTCCGTTCTCGTCTCCCTAAATCACTGAAACTCGAAGGCCTTCCGGAACCAGCGCAGCACTGTTTATTTTGCGGTACTACAGCAGACCGGAAGTTTTTTGTTTAAAAAGAAGAGGGGCGGACTGAGGGGCGAGACGAGGGTGTATCCCACCAGCTAGCCCAACCAGCCGAAGCCGGGACTCGACCGGGTCCTTCCGGATATCCCGTCCAGTGAGAACTTGAAGGCGTGCTTAAGGGATCTTCTGGCCTGCCTCCCATCAGTGAGCCCCTTTTCGGCTGTCAAACGATAAACAGTTCACTGGGTCCTTTTAGCCTTGCTCCTGTGTAGATGAGTTTAGGGCTGATCACTTGAGATTGGATATTATGGGGTCATTCTCAGTAGCCACTGATTGCCTGTAGCTCTTTATCTAGGGGGTGGGGCTTTGCGAGTGAGATTTTCTCCTTCATGTTGATACCAACAACATGGTGTTGTTTCTATGGTATTGTTGAGATTTCATGGTACTGCTTTCCTGTCCTAGATACAGTATGCAGCCTAGATACAGTATGCACAAGGGGGATCTCTCTCTCTCTCTCTCTCTCTCTCTCTCTCTCTCTCTCTCTCTCTCTCTCTCTCTCTCTCTCTCTCTCTCTCTCAGACAGGCTCACTATTTGTAGGCTTAGCTAGCCAGTAACTCGCAATGTAGACCAAGGCTGCCCATGAACTCGGAGATCTGCCTGCCGCTGCCTCCTGAGTGCTAGAATTAAAGGCGTGCGTCCCCATGCCCCAGCGCAGGACCGGATTTCTGACAGCCCTTAGAGGGAATTCTGGGTGAATGAAAATGGTGGGCTTGAGGCATTGTGCACCAAGTCCTCTACTCGCACAGACTCAAAGGCCCGAGTTCGGGCAGGATTCAGGCGTCCTTCTTCATCCATTAGGCAGATACTAAAACCACTGTTGTGTGGAGAAATGGATCAGGTAGGCAAAAGTGGATTCATATGAAACACTAAGAGACAGACCAGTCCAGGCAGGAGATGCCTCCTGGTGGTGAGGAAATGACTATGAGAATGAGTTTCTGGAACTGCATTTGAGGATATTATGTGTAGGCACCCCAAGTTTCTGAAGTGATTTCTCAACTCGTTGTAGGTGGATTAGAAAGGCAGAATGGGGGCTGAAGATGGCTCAGTGGTTGAGAGGACTTGCTCCTCTCACAGAGGACCCAGGACAGTTTTCTAGCAGCCACACAGAGGCTCCCGGATGCTTATGACTCCAGTCCCAGGAAATCCGAAACTTACTTCTGGCATGGATGTGCTACATATAGCAGGCAAAACACTCATATCCAAAAAAAAAATTTAAATATTTAAAATTTTTGATGAAGGCAGAATAAATCACTATAGTGTTTATTTTAAAAAGAAAACATATTTTAAGAAGGAAAAGAATGAACTGATATGAATTATTTATGATTATTTTGCAATCGGAAGATCCAAACCTTTTTAATTATCTTTTAGCATGTGTGCGCGCGTGCTGTGTGTGTGTGTGTGTGTGTGTGTGTGAGAGAGAGAGAGAGAGAGAGAGAGAGAGAGAGAAGACTGAAAGAGTGTGTCTGATCTTCTATAGCTGGAGTTATAGGTGGCTGCAAGCCACCCAACAAGCCACCCGACATGGGTGCTAGGAACCGAACTTGGGTCTTCTGGAAGAGCAGCGAGCACTCTACTGCTGAGCTAGCTCTCTAACCCCTCTGAGTGCAGTGAGCTACCAGCCAACAGCAGACACTGGTGAGCTGAGAAGGAACTGAACTGAAGGAATTGTGGTTCTTGGCCTGTCCTCCCTAGTTAGGGCTTACATTCTGCCGTGAAAGATATTGTGGGTAGTGAAGCCAGGATACTTCTTCAGAATTTTTCACACACTGAGAAAAACTGGCAAAGTGTATTTTTGTTATCCCTTGTTCTCCAAACACCATCTGATGGTTTAATTTTCTAGAAAGGAGAAGCTTAACACATGTATTTGCTTCTTCTCATAGCTGTATTTAACAAATCAATGCCTCACACCATCCTGCCTCTCAGTTTGATATACAAGAGTCAGCCTCAAAGCCTTTGTCATCATCTTGCAGTGATGATATTTGGTATGTACTCACAGTGCCTGGTTAGCATATTTTGCAATATAGGTTAATCATTTGCTGGTCGTGTGAGGGTCGGATTGGGTAGGTATGCTTTTGTTTGCTGAACATGGCACCCCGACCTCTGCTGAGCAACTGGGTTCCTGAATCTACAAAGCTGCTTCTAAACTACATGGAGCCTTAGTAAACCACCATCCTATGTAGTGACGCGCTGGGTTTTCAGCTGTCACCTCTTTGCCTCGGTGATATAAGAGTGATCTTGGGAAGGGAGCTCATGCTGTTGCTGCTCTCAGTGGCTCCCTCCCCCTCTTCCTTCCTCTGCCTACCCACTACCTAACTACCAGCTCCTCAGCATGGAGGTTTATCTGTAGGCTTTACTTTCCCTGGGAATCGCCCAGGACACCTTAAGTCTAGTTTGGTGATGTCCTTGGTGTCCATGACTTAGACTCACATATCAGGAAGCCTGTCACACAGTCTTATTTACTTCATGCCAGCCTTGCTTTACTGTGTCAGCAGCCTCCTAAGAGCGAGGAATCTCAGCTGACTGCTCTACTGCAGTCCTCTCAGACCGGAACATGGGGGTGGGCACAGAGGACTCACTCAGGAAAGATGGAGAGAATGAATAAGGCCACTTCCGTGACTCCTTCAAGCTGTCAACTCAACCCAGGCTCAGGACATGGTCACAGAACACTCAGTCAGCCTCATCCCCTAGAGCAACGTCCATTAGTGCGCAGGAACCAAGGAGAGGGGCAGGAGGAGAGGGGAAGAGAAGGACCAAGCTGAGGGCATCAGTCCAAGCTTCTAAAAGACAAAAGCGTAGTCCTACCTGGGATCTGAGCCAGGGAGGGCAGGGGTGGGAACTGAGAGGAGCCAGAAGGGATCAGAAAGTCGATGAAAAGAGCAGTGTCCACACCGGGAGGCATTTAGCAAATGTGTCTCCTGCATGCCTGGGTCTTTGTGAGGCATGGATGATGAAGCAGAAAGCCTGCCCTCCTATAGCTTGCATGGAGTAGCAAGAGCAACTAGAAAGGAATTGGGCTGGGACGCAGCTCAGCGGTGCAGTGTGTGCTTACGGTCAAGGTGCTGGGTTCCACCTCTGGGCTTCCTCCTACCTATCATTACACCAGTAAAGAAAACAGCAAGGAAAACTCAAGCCCAAGGCTCTTTACCTGTTTTCTTGCACCTGGCCTTGACAGGTACAGTTTTCCAACAAGCCCTGGGGCTTGCCTCTAGGAAGTTGCAGGTGAGTTTTCCAGTAGGCCTGTACAGGCTCAGAACCTGCACAAGCAGCCGGGGCACACTAGGTGGGGGGCAGGTTTGGCGATTAACACCCTTAACGCCTCTCTGATCACTGCCCTAGGACTAAAAATGTCCTGGGCCCAGCCCTTGGCTGTCCTAATGTCCAGTAAAATCTCAGGCCCTGCCCCTGATGTACGGACTTGGAGAAGGACAGCTGTCTTATCCTCTGAGGTGACCCCATGTGATGGAAAGGGGATGCTGGCTGCCTCGCAGAGCCAAATTCCAAAGGAAAGCACTGTCAGGGAAGCAGCCTAACACTCCTCCTAGTCAGTGCTGAATACTGAATATTGTCAGCAGTGTCCTTTCTTTGGGGGAATCAGGAGTGGAACAGGTATTGACCTGTTATCAACTCGTGAAAAGGAAGGTTTTGGAAAATATTTCTTCTGAGCTTCAATAGAGATTGGGTGTAATTCAGAGTATACACGAGATCAGTCTACAGTTGAGTGCATTCTCTAACACTTCCTGCTGGGCCCAGAGTTTCCTCGGACTGCATGAGAAGTGTAATGTTTACTTTAGGCCATTAGATGGCGACAGAGCACCCACATAGGCAACCCCTCCACCTGCTGGCGTTAAGGTGCTCATGACATCCTGTAAGATCTAGAAGTTGAGGTCTAAGCCTGGGGTCTCCAGAGTTTGGCAGCCTCGTGAAGGCTTATGCTAATCACAGCACCAATATCCTGCTCCCTATCTGATCCAGCTGTGCACACTTAGACACATGTTCAGGGTCTCATCATTGGTGACAACTTGGGCTTGGAGGTCTGTACAGATGTTTCACAGTTTTCTCTTCCAAATGAAACAAACTACTCCACTGGGTATTCTCCTTCTAGTCAGCTTGTGATTCCAAAGCAAAATAAAATCTAACACAAGACTGGGTTTCAAAGTCTGTTCATGGGTAGAGTTTAAATTGCCAAGTTAAATATTTTCAAAACTGTGCCTAGCCAAGACATCTTTACAGTAAAGCAAATGAAATGTAAGCATTGCTGCCCCCTCAATTGCATGGACACTTTATGAAGATCTTGGGAGGGCCTGTGTCACTGTGCTCACATGGAAGCATGTTCTTATAAAAATGGGGGAGAAAAATTTAACTGCATTTTGTTGAAACAACTGCCCCTTTCCAGCCACCCTGTCCTCTGTCACACTTTCCTGGGAGTCATGGAGACAGTTTCGGGGAAGGGGGGATTTGACTAAGGGGAAGTGAGCTGGGACTGCAGTAAGACTGAATAGATGTATGGGTGTGGCTTGCAGTCGCAGTTAAATGAAGGCTGGTCATGTGGGAGTGGCTTCCAGGAATAAACACCCCATCCAGCTCGGATAATTTAATGACACTGTGACATGAAAACACAGGACCAAAGGGGATGAAATGCCCAGAGCCATAGTCCACGATGAGGGAAATTCCGATGTGGGGAGATGGCTCAGAGGGAAAAGTGTGCGGGCTGTATACACCTGAGTACCTGGGCTTGGATTACCAGCACCATGTAAAGTTGGTCGTGGTAAAGCTTATCATGGGGAAGCGCACTGTTCTTTAGCACTGGTGTAAGCAGAGACGGGTAGGGGCTGGAGAGGTGGCTCAGTAGTTAAGAGTACTTACTGCTCTTGAAGACCCAGGTTCAGTTTCCGTCATCCATCTGGTGACTCGCAACCATCTCTAACCCCAGTTTTAGAGAATCCAAGATCATCTTCTGACTACAGGCACATATTTGACACATAGACACACATGCAGGCAAAACACTCATACACGTAAAACAATAAATCTAATAAATAAAGCGTAATTTAAAAATAAACCAGGGGTAGGTGGTGGTGGTGCATGCCTTTAATTCTAGCACTCAGGAGGCAGAGGAAGGTGAATCTCTTGAGTTCCAGGCCAGCCAGAGCTTAACAGGAAAACCTGTTTTGAAAAACAAAACAAAACACCCCAAAAACCCAAAAAGCAAAACAAAAGTCAGTGTGGCGGTGTGTGCACATTTGATCCCAGCACTGGGGAGATAGAGGCAAGAGGATCAGAAGATTAAGGTCATCCTTGGTTTGATAATTTGAGGTCAGCCTGGGATACTTCAGAGTCCATCTCCCACCTACCTCAAGAGAGAGAGAGAGAGAGAGAGAGAGAGAGAGAGAGAGAGAGAGAGAGAGAGAGAGGTTGAGATTTTCATAAACTAGAATCTATCAGTGTCTGTCAGTACCACGAAGAGCAAGGACAGCCAGGCACAGAACACGGCCACAGTTCTCTGCTCCTCACTTGCTATGTTCTGAATCTAGGAAAGACCCCAAGGCCATGTGTTTTTGTTTGTGTGTTTGTTTGTTTTTCGAGACCTGGTTTCTCACAACTTTGGAGCCTGTCCATCCTGGAACTAGCTCTTGTAGACCAGGCTGGCCTCCAACTCACAGAGATCCCCCTGCCTCTGCCTCCCAAGTGCTGGGATTAAAGGCATGCGCCACCACTGTCCAGCTTGTTTTGTTTGTGAGACAGGGTTTCTCTATGTAGCCCTGGCTCTCCTGGAACATACTGTGTAGACCAGTCTGGCCTCCAACTCAACAGAGATCTGCCTGCTTCTGCCTCCCCTCTCCCCAAGTGCTGGTATTAAAGGCATGCCCAACTGTACTTATGCCCAATGTCAAGGCCATGTGTTAAATGCTAGGTTTCCTCTTGCTGCTACTGGGAAGTGGTGGAGTCTAGTGGGAGATGTTATGATCATAGGAGATATGCCCTTGAAGGTGGTAGTGGGTTCCCAGCCTCCTCCTCCCTTCCTTGGCTTCCTTGCCTTACAGGGACCAGCTGTGCCCTCCCAGACACGTCCACCACAGTGCACTCCTCCCCACCTCAGGCCTAATGCACCAGACCAGAACTCCAGAAACCCCAAGATTTTCTCTCTCAACAGCAAGCCTGGTTTGGGGGTGCTGGGGATCAAAGGCAGGACTTTGTACAGGCTAGGCAAGCACTCTGCCAGTTGAGCCACACCCCTAACCTGCTTAATGTGTTTTGGTGAGCAGGTTTTTGCTTTTATATAGCTAAAATATGTAGCATTTAATAGGTTAATGTTTGACTAAAAAGCGGCTTTTCCCCCTTTTGTGTCTGTATTTCATTTCATGTGTCCTAGGAAATTTTTAGCTCCAAACTTATGAAGATCTTGTGTAGATTTTTCTAGAGACTTGGTTGTTTAAGTCCATCCCAAGGGCACTCAAAGGAACAGTAGTTGCCTTTCAGATCCATTTTCTTCCCCCTCCCCTTTTTCTCCCTCCCCTCCTTCCCCCCTCAGCCCTCGTTTGCAAATGTATTCTAACATTCTCTGTTATTTTCTCTTTAATACATAAGTTCCTTTAGAAAACTATTCAATAGCCCAAAATTGGGTATTTTAAAATGATATTTTAAACTTTTATCCATTGAGTTCAGACAACATACCCCTCTGACTGTGTTCTTTGGGGTTTGTTTGGACTTGTTTTGTGTCCAGAAGAGGGCCTATCTTCAGAAGTGTTCTGAAATGTTGAAAAAGAATTCATGTTCTCAGATGGTGAGAAGGCTCACCAGCAAAGGCATTCACTGCCAAGTCTGAAGCTGAGTCATAAGTATATTGCAAGATACATATATGAGAAAGTAACAACAGCAACAAATGGCAAAAGCCCTCATTTGCACAGTATTTGACTTTAATGGATCAAGCATCCATATTGTAGTACTTTCTCATCGGGAACAGCAGCTCATAAATAACGACAAAGACAAAATTATTAATTACAAAAGCTTGGCCTTAGTTTAGGCTTGTTTCTAACTAGTTCTTTTTGGTTTTTGTTTGGTTGTTTGTTTTTTGTTTGTTTGTTTGGTTGTTTTTGGGGGGAAGGTGGGGACAGAATTTCTCTGTGTAACAACCCTAGCTGTCTTGGAACTCCCTCCACAGACCAAGCTAGCCTTGAACTCACAAAGCTCCACCTACTTCATCTTTACCGAACTCACAGAAATATGCCCATCTCTGCCTCCCGAGTGCTGGGATTAAAGGCGTGCGCCACCACCACCTGGCTGTACCCAGCACTCTTCACCATCTCTCCAGGGTCTTGTTTATTTTTGAAACAGGAGCCTCTCTCACTGAACCTGGAGCTCATGGATTAGGTTGCACTGTATGCCTAGGCTTCCTCCTGTCTGCCTCCCCGGTGTTGAGATTCAGGCATGCTTGTAGTGCTTGGCTTTTGCACGGGTGCTAAGATTTGAACTCAGGTCCTTACTTGCACAATTTTCCTCCGTAGGTGACTAACATGGTCAGTTTCTTGTTCATACCTTTGGAGAAAACCTGGTATAGGTTTTCTCACATTAGGAGTATCTAAACCCAAAACAGCCTCAAAAAGAGAACAGTTAACCCATAAGTTGGCTCTATTACTCTCTTCTTTCTGGAATGAATGGCTGCTTTTACCAACTTCCTTAGTGGTTCTAGTATGACTCATTAGCCCATAAGGTCATTTATCCCTCAGCTGACCACAAATGGTCTCTTACTGGACACTCCCTCCATTCCTTCCTTTTTTTCACATGGCAACGTATCATGGAATCAATCACTCCCAAATCAATTCACAGAACACTTCCTCATTTCTTACAACAGCCATACACTGTTTCTAATCTGCTAGGACATGATTTCTTTAGCCGGCCCTCTAGGATGGGCACTTAGGTTGTTTCCAGCCTTTCCCAATACAAACATTGCTGTCGTGAATCACCGTGGTGTGGTTTCACAGCTGGGCTAGGAATCTGGGAGACCTGGGTGCAAGGGTGTGTGCATCTGTGATTTGTCAATCTTTCTAAATTTCCTCATTGAGGACATAGCAATCTGTGTCTCTGTGTTTCTTCTACCAGGCCTGTGTGAGGACACAGGGGTCTCAGAGGCATGAGGCAGTATCTCATTCCTGAGGGGCTGGTTCACCTTGAGAGGTTTTGCCGGCCTAGGGAGAAACCCCACTCTCCTCAGGTTTTAAAATATATATCGTTATTTTTATTTGGGGTATGAGTGTTTGCCTGCATGGATGTATGGTCACCACATGTGTACCGTGTGTCTTGCAGAGACTGTCGTATCAGATGGTTGTGAGCTGGCATGCAGGTGCTGAGAACCCAACCCAGGCGGTCTTCAACAGCAGCCTTAAACCCTAAGCCATCTACCAAGCTCCACTCCCCTCAGTTTGGGAGCTCCATTCTTCCATTCTTCGCTGCAGGAACTCATGCAACCTCCCACTCTAAGCAACTAATCCTTCTCTGCCCAAAGTCTGATTCACCTCTAGCCTGTCCAAGGCCTACTGTGGCTCCAGGTTACAATCGCAAACCTCTAACAAGCTCTGGGAATTCTGGCCCTCCTATTTCCTTCCCACCACATCCATTTCGTCCCTACTGCAAAATTTCTGTCGCCCCAGGTCCTCCTTAGGATCTCGGTGTCTTTGCTGTGGCCACCCCCCCCCCTTTTTTTTTTTAGCTCAGAATAACCCCTGGGAAGGTTTGGTGCCCTTGCCTCTATGGGGACCCGCCTGTAGCGAACTCATGGCATCCCACCAGGTCTCTCTAGCCTTCATTGCCCTAGAAGTTGGACTTGAATCAGCCATGGAATCCGTGTCCTTCGTGAAGAAACTACTGCGTCCATCTAAGAGACCAGAGACCTCTGGGGTGTCCACGCCCTGCAACCTCTTCTGCAGTACGGCCACCAGGAGGCGCCGTGCTCCCTCCGTGGCTCCAAGAGAGTGGACCCGGGGCGGTGGGCGGTGCAGTGGGGACACGTTCTCCCGCTAGAGGCTGCCGAGAAAGCCAGGCAAAATCTATGGCATCAAACAACTGGGGAATTTTCCCAGGTTGTTGGCCACCTGCTGTCAGGAGGAAGAGAGGGGAAAAAAAAGTGGGGAGATGGATCTGCTGTCTTTCCTTGGGTCTGGGAGGAGAATGGGCACCCAGCCAACATCAGACCTTAGTTTCTCTCGGGTTTTGGGTCTTCTGTTTAAAAAGCCTTTGGCAGATGTCCTTTAAAGTCAGCGAATCCGCTTCAATCCAGCACTCTGAAGCATAGGCAGGCAGATCACATAGGCGCAGGCGTTCCTACCCTACCGCCAGCCTCAAGTCTGCTTGGGGTGAGGAGACACACGGATCGACTTTCCATCCTCCATTAGAAAGAATTTCTTTACACGGATCGACTTTCCATCCTCCATTAGAAAGAATTTCTTTACTGGACGCTGGAAAAGTAGGAGAGGCCCTCAAGAATGTGTTTCCATATAGCTATTTTTTTAACTTTATTTTTATTTTTAATTATGTATATGGGTATGCACACATGAGTGCATGCGCACAGCAAGGCCAAAGGTGTCAGAGCCCCTGGAGCTGGAACTGCAGAAGATGTGAGCCACTTGCTGGTGGTGCTGGGAATCAAACTCAGGTCCTCTGCAAGAGCAGTGTGAGCTCTTACCCATGAGCCATCTCTCCAGCTACCCTCTACCACTCCTTTCTGAGAAAGGGTCTCGTGTATCCTAGGCTGACTTCAAGCTGGCTACATAACCAAGAGGACTTTGAACTTTTCTGCTCCTCGTTCATCCACCTCCTGAGAGCTGGCATGACAGGTGTATGCCACGATCATGCCTGTTCGTGTGGCACTAGGATTGAATATAGATCTTTGTACCTGCTGGACAAGCACTCTACCAACTTAGCTACATTCCAACCCCAATGTCCCAATGCCCTAAAACAACAAGAACAACAAAACCAACTGGGTCTCACAGGAGCAGGCAGCCTCAGCCTCAGCAGCCCATGCACCGAGATTGCGATGACAGTATGACCATTATGAGCAGCCCCAGAGGGACAGTATCTGTAGACTGTGACTGTCCGTAACTGAGAAGTTTCTCTGGGGGGTGGGTCTGGAATGCAGAAGGTGCAGAATTGAGAAAACGGCTTCCAGGCACAGCGGCCATCATTCCCAGCTCAGAGGCCAAGCAAAGGCAGTCTGAGAGAACGACACTGGGGCTCTGGTGTTTAAAGTCATTCCTAGAAGAGGAGCCTCTCTACCCACAGCCTGCTGGTACTTAAGACTTCCACACATGGCAGAGTTGTGGGCCCTCAGTCCCTAGTAGGAGCTGTTCTACTTTCTACCTAGATGTGAGCTGGAATGGCTGGGCTGGTTCTTAAGATTTTTCTCTCTTTTTTTCTTTTGGTTTTTCGAGACAAGGTTTCTCTGTGGCTTTGGAGCCTGTCCTGGAACTAGCTCTGTAGACCAGGCTGGTCTCGAACTCACTGAGATCCGCCTGCTGGGATTAAAGGCGTGCGCCACCATCGCCGGGCTTCTTTTTTCTTTTCTTTTTATTTATTTATTTTTTAGAAGCAGGGTTTCTCTGTGTAGCTTTGGGGCATGCCCTGGAACTCACTCTGTAGACCAGGTTGGCCTCAAACCCACAGAGATCCTCTGCCTTCCGAGTGCTGTTTTTTTTTTAAAAAAAAAGATTTTTATTTATTATGTATACAGTGTTCTGTCTGCATATATACCTACTTGCCAGAGAGGGCACCAGATCTCATTACAGATGGTTGTGAGCCACCATGTGGTTGCTGGGAATTGAACTCAGGACCTCAGGAAGAGCAGTCAGTACTCTTAACCTCTGAACCATCTCTCCAGCCCCTGAGTGCTGGGATTAAAGATGTGCACCACCACTGCCCAGAGTAAGTACTTAAGACTTTTCTTATGCAAAGACCAAGGTCACACTGTGCCCCCTGGCTGGGTTGATATTTTGTTGGAGGGGAAGGTGATGATACTATAAACTTAACAAAACTTCCATCTTCACCGTTTCGAACCAGGGCTCACTCACAATGCTCATTCACACTGCTATGCAGCTATCCCCGCTGACCATCTGCAGAACTTTTATTTTGTAAAACCGGAACTCTGTCTCCATGAACACTAAGTCCTCATACCCCACCTGAAATGCCTGGTAACGTCATTGGTATGGGTCAGAGTTCAGAGGGAACCCACAGAAGTGTTCAGATTCTCATGTCCCAGAACAAAGAATGGTAGCAGGGATATGTGGTAGTAGAAACAGAGACAGCTTATTAAGGAGGGGAGAAAGCAGGGCAGGCAATGTGGCTCAGTGGTGTGCATCATCCAGCAATGGCAGTTGTCACAGGGGAGAAACTGAGAATGAATAGCTGCCTGGTCCACCAGACTGATGTTCAGCTGTCCCAATCTAGCCCTGAAGGCCTGGTGGACTCCAAGAGAGACTCTGGTTCCAGTCGGCCTTGGGGGCCAAAAAATTGGGCTGAATATTGGTGAAGGATGGCAGTAGCAGTGTAAACGACCCTCCATGAGAGTAGATGCACTTGCCAGCATAAGACAGAAAAGCAAGCAGGCCAAAACCGTAAGCATCTCCTTTCAACATTCTTATAGTTGGGTCTCTGGCAGCAGGTGCCACCAATCCCTATTCAGGGTGGGTCTTCTACTGCAGTGGATGTAATCAAGAAAACGCCTCATTGGTGTTCCCAGAAGCTTGTCTCATTGTTGATTCCAGATCCATCAAGATGACAAACAACATTTACCATCCCAGTAAACAATGCTGTGATTGGCTAGAGGCCGATCAGTTTCCCATGCCGAATTGGTTCCTGCCTCAGGCCGGCTATGCACACAATAAATGGTCTGAGCTTCAACCATGCTAATGTTCAACCCCAGCAAAACCAAGCAGTTTTGCTTTGTTAAGCTGTATTTATTTTTATTTATTTATTTTTATTATTATTATTATTATTTTGTTGTTGTTTCTTAAGATAGGGCTTCTCTGTGTATCCCTGATTGTCCTGGAACTCACTCTGTAGACCAGGCTGGTCTTGAACTCACAGAGATCCGCCTACCTCTGTTTTCCAAATGCTGGAATTAAAGGCGTGTGCCACCACTGTCCAGTAAAATTTTATGTGTATAAGTCTGTGTACCATGAGCATGCAGTGCTTGCAGAGGCCAGAGAGGGCATAAGATCCTCTGGGACTGGAGCTACAGAAGGTTAAGAATTTCGATCTAGGTGCTGGGAACCAATCCTGGGCCCTCTGCAAGAGCAGGAAGCGCTCTTGATCGCTTACTTACCCATCTCTCCAACCCAGCATTCTATGTTTTGCAAAGTTACACACACACAAGATCTGGAGACCTTGTCTTGACCAGCTCTTTCCCTTCTGCAGCTCCAGAAATGCAAACCCAGAAGAAGAAGAAGCCATGGCAGAGATTTGGGGAGCTCAAGTCTGCAGGGGGACTGACATATGCCTGGAAACAAAGCCAAGCTTAGTAGATGCTTTGCCCTCTTGTGTGTACTGGAACACAGCCTGGGAAAGGGCTTAGGACATTGGGCAAGTGGGTCTTATACCCTGCACACAAGCCTTGTGCTTGACTTTCTCCCCAAGCAACCTCCATTCCAGGAGTCATTGATCCCAAAAGCCTATGAAACAGAGGCCAGAGCCAGGGGTCACGGCTTGTTGTGGACACCTTAGCTCCCAGGATACATCCCTCATTTTGAAATGTGCATCACGGTGGCAGAGGCCAGTATAGAGTTCAACTTCCAGTCTGTCATCCCCAGATCTCCCACTGGTAGTGGAAGACTAGAAGTCTGCCTCTGCCCAGCCTCCTGCTCATGATCAGAGGGTCTCCTGAGTTTTGCAGGCTCTAGCTAGGAAAATCAGGAATCCCCAGAAGTCTCCAGGGCTTCTGTAGCAGAACTCGGAGACACCTTTAGCCTCAGCCCATCCTCCAAAGACCACTCCCCCACCACCCAATGTCTGCAGGGCTGGAAATGGTTTTCCCAGCCTGCATGTTACCAGCCTGGTCCCTGAGCCCAGGCCCTCACTTCAACACAGCAGCTGCTAGTCCTGCAGAAAGCACAGTTTGCAGGCTGAGCTGGTGTTGGACACCCACACCCTATCTGTGGAGGGCATTTGTGGGGTACCCTCCCTTCGAACTTTCTAAAAAGGCCCCCGCCCTTCTCTTTCTTGCTCTGTGGATGGGGGTGGATGGCAACACCAGAGCTAGCTGCTGGGCTTCCTCTTTGCCTAGCTTGCTGGGCAATGACAGAGCCTTGGACTTCCAGCTGCTGACAGGGTCACCAAGGGCCACCCAACTGCTCTGCCTCCACTCCCAGATGTCTCAACCTGAACCTCCAGCAGCCCAGGGATGCTGGGTGAGGGCTTATCTACACAGGGGTTCTGGGGGCTGGGGCAGACCTTTATCTCTCAGCCATGGACCTGTCCTACAGTTGGGGCTTTGTAATCTGACATTGTGATTTTTTCATCCTTGTTTTCTCCCCACCGAGGGAGGGAAGATTTGCTGAGTCATGCTGGGGAGGTGGTTGCAGGGGGTTGGGGGTCTAGGCAGCTGGAGGGCTCTGATAAGTCTGAGGCTGGGCTAAGGGGTGCTGGGGAGCCAGCGGGAGGAAACCCAGAGCTGACGGTTTCCAGCTAAGATTGACGTCTTCTGTAGAGCTGCCCTGAGGAGGACATGGCCCAGACCTCAGGGGCCACCGATGCCAGCTCAGCCTCTGTACATCCTGTGATTGTCTGGACAGTGGCAGTGGCCATGGTGGGATACACTAGGTCACTTTGGTATGGACATATTGACTGCAGGAAGCCCTGGCAGGGCAGTGCTGGGCCAAGCCTCTCGGCAGGTGGGAACAGCTGAGGCAGGTCCAAAGGGCCTGGTTTCTACAGCCGGCCTCTGCACCTGTCTTCTCCATTGAAGGCCATCCTCTTTATTTTAACAGATCAAATTCCTCCGTGCTTCCTCCAGAAACACTTCCCTGACTCTTGGGGCTGGGCTTAGCAAACTCCCTTGGTCCCTCAAAGCCCTCTGAATATCTTTTTTTTTAAAAAAAAAACTTTATTTAACCTTATTTCATGCACATTGATATAACGATGTCAGATTCTCTGGAACAGGGGTTACAGACAGCTGCGAGCTGCCATGTGGTTGCTGGGAATAGAACCCAGGTCCTCCGGAAGAGTAGTCAGTGCTCTTAGCCACTGAGCCATCTCACCAGCCCCCCTCTGAATATCTTTATCCCCCAGGTCTTTGCCTCACAGAGAACAATTCAGAGAAGAAGCTGGGTTTTAGGGTCTCTCCTCCAACTCTTGGAGGAATTGTTCTCTAAAAGTCTGGGACCTGCCTGATGCCAGCGAATCCTCAAAGATGACAGCAGGCTCCCCGGCCTCCTGTCTGCAGCAGAGCAGAGCCGGTGGCTGAGAGATAGGCCTTGCCTGCCTCCACCTCACCTCTGCTTGGATTCCCTGTACACTTTCTGCAGAGTGGTGTGACCTGGCTTCTGGTGCCAGGTCCTCCAACCTCTCCAGGAACTGGCAGTTGAGTGGGCCACACACAGATTTGGGGGCTGCATTGGCCATAGGGAAATGGCAGACAGAAAAGTCCAGTAGGGCAGCACCAGGGGCTTCCCCAGGACACTCTCCACCTAGTTTATTTCTGATTCCCTGAAGGCCAGGGTGCAACCACTGCCCTGAGGAAGGGGGGGTAACTGACGCCCCCGAGTCTGTGGCCACATCCCCTGCTGCTCCCAAAAGGGACTTTGGGGACAGGAAGAGCTGCCCACAGTGGTCGCTTTGGTCCCTTCCTGCTGCCCAACTGAGCTCAGAGATAAGTCCTTGTGTGGCCCAGAGAGGCCAGGGGCCCAGGCCTTCCCCAGAAATCATGTCAGAATCCCCTACATGGAGGAAGGGGTCTGAGGGCCATGATAACCCCTCTATTTTTAAGAGATCCGGGAGGAAGTTCTAAGTCACCCTTGGCAGAAATAGCTCCGAGCTTCTGCCTGGTGTCTGTGGCTGCAGCTGGTGGCAGGGCTGGGTGAGGAGTGTGTCACGGTTGGAATCATCACACAATGGCAGGGTGCCACCTATGCCTCAGCCTGGCCTGGAAGGCTGACCCTGTGTCCCCAAACCAGGATAATCCTGACAACCACATGTCCTCACGGGAGGGGCTGGAATCATGGCACAATGGCAGAAGGGAGGTTGCCGCTGAGGAGACCTGGAGTCAGAGCTGTTGGAGGGTGGCTAGGAGAGAGGGAAAGAGCAGCATGATGGGGTAGAGGGAGCAGAAAGAGCAGAGGCCCAGCATCAGGGGCCCTGGCAAGAGCTGGCTACAGTATATTGTCTCCGACTCCACAAGCAGTTCCACCTTTCGGACCTCAGTTTGGGAAATGGGAGTAATGACAACATCCTCAAAACTGTTAGCACAGTTCATGCTCCTTTGTCTGGTCCGAGTGAGTGCCTGAGGAATATTCGATATTAGCTTGTTATCAGCGATGCCAGGCAGGAGTTGAGCAGCAGAAACATGTCAAATGTCACTTTCCTATTGTACCAATCTTCAGACTGTATCTCCGGGGCATGGTTTATTCCCTGCCATTGCCGCCCCCACCCTTCATTTCCTTGTTTAAGAATTGACAGGAGGGTCTGGGTGTGATGGTGCTCACCCATCATCCTAGCACTTGGCAGGCTGAGGCAGGAAGATCTCGAGTTTGAAGCCAGCCTGGATGACAAGGCAAGACCGTGCGGGGAGGCAGGTGGAAAGTTCTAAATTCTAGAGCTGGCAAAAGTGAGGAAACTGCTGACCAAGCCACCCCAGTCATTCCAGCAGCCAGTATGGCTTAGCCCCCACCCCACATCCGTGTTCGGAGCTGTCCTTCCACACTCAGGGCTTTTGGTGAGGCCTCCTCAGACTGCCCCTTGACTTTGTGGTTCCCTGGCCATCACCACCATCAACTCACACTGCACCTCTTGCATCTCTCTCGGGAGAAGCTGAGATTGTTGCCTGGCACCCCAAGAACCTGACCTTTCTTCTTAGAAGGCTGTCTGGTGGATGACAGATCTGTGATGGATTCAGCTCAGGCGGGACCATCATTATGCTTTTGCAAGGGTCCTGGGTGCAGCTCTCCTATATTCCTCTACTGGACACATTACTTGCTCTGCAGTTACCCTGGGCACCTGCTTGGGCCTCATGCAGGCAGAAGTGGGGGCCTGCAGATACAGACTGGTCCTGGCTTGGAAGGCTCAGCTCACCGCCTCTATTCCCAACAGGCAGGGAAACACAGTAGGAGCCTTCTCCCCGCCCCCTTTTTTCTTTCCCTTTTATTGCCTTTCTTGCCTTCTTTACTGTTTTTTATTTATGGAAGACAGGGTCTCATGCAGCCCGGGTGTTCACACTCCCTATGTAGTCGAGGATGGCGTTGCATTCCTGCTCCTCCTACCTCTGCCTCCCAAGTGCTGGGAACATCACCACGCTGGGATCAAACTTAGGGCTTTGCAGCTGCTGAGCAAGCCAGTGCCAACTGAGCTACGCCCCTCGGCCCGTCTCTCCTGTCTAAAACGAAAGAACACATCCTCTCTCTTCCCTGGATACCTCTCAACACTTGCTGCTGTAGAAACCATGGAAACCCCAGAAGAAAGTAGAGAAAAGGACATAAAAAAAGTCACACTGGAAGCTAAGCCTGTGGCAACTGATATGTGCGACTCCCTCTGTAGATGGCTCGCACGGCAGGGAGTCAGGTTGAATGTGGTTGTGCTGAGCTCTAGCATGTCATCGCCCTCAAATGCCTTTTCCTTCAGGCCTCAAAGCACTAGAGGTGCCAGGGTGGGACATCTCCCGGGACCCTGCTTCCCCTTCCTCTGCCTCCTGCTCTCCTGGCCCTTGCCTTCCTTCCCACTCCTCCACTCTCACTCTGAAGCTCAGCGGCTTGATTTCCAGGCAGGGTTGAGCACATCAGGAGGTGGGCCTTCCTGGATTGTAACAAGCACTGCACTGGACAGTCTAGAGGCCTTGCTAAGTGTAAAGTGAGTCCAACTGTTACCTCAGGCCTTGGGGCAGAGAGAGAGGGTGGTGTGGGAAAGAATGGAGACGTGGTCTCTTTATTCTGTGCTCCCAAGTACTTTTCTTCATGTGTTCTAGAGCATTGGAACCTTCTAGGGAACGGGATTTTTGCTCTAGAACCTGCACAAGAACACGGCAGTCCCGCTTGCCTGTTGAATGCTTGGGACAGGGTTCCCCAGCCTGTGCCTGCCTGCAACTGATTCTCAGCTGGGGCTGCTGGTGGTGCAGTAGTCAGGGCCCCAAGCACCTCGGAGGTCTCTTTTTCCCTCCCAGATCTTGTTTTTGGGTCAAGTGGTTGGAAGTCTGTCTTTCTCTCCTGTTCCCCCCTTTTCCCGCGCTCTGGGCCACCATGCCCCTGATAACACTTGGAAGGCGCTATCGACTCAGGAGTGTCCTCCCACCCAGCCCACTGCCAGGCTCCATGCTGACAGTTGGCAGCCTGCACAGGCTGATAAACTTATCAGGCCAAACCTGAGCATGGCTGGGTCAGAACATGTCCTGCCTCAGATTTCCCTCCAGTTACCTTTCTGCAGTCACAGTCCCCGAGAACCCTGACCCTGCCTGGCTCCTTATGCTGTGTCCTGGAAAGAATCAAGTGTCCACTGTCCAATCCTCAATTCCTAAGCCAGGGTCCTGCTTTATTACCAGTTGCCAAAGATCCAGGGGTTCCCGTGGACCTAAAATTACTAGGAATGATCAGGCATTGGACCCAAATGATGGAGCCTAGCATCTGCTCTAAGGTTACTTCTGAGGCTGGAGCAAGCCAGCCAGCACCGCTAAGGCAGAAAGAAACCTGTCCCCAAGGAGCTGTCTGCCCATGTAACAGGAGGCTGGAGAGGCTGGCAGTTTGGAGAGAAGGGGCGGAAAGGCAAACCTCAAATTACTATAAACCTCAAATATAAAGCTCAAGTTATATTTGAACTGCAGGAGTCTTTTTTTAATGCCCAACGATAATGTTATCATCATGTCTGTTGCAGGAAAACAGCGTGCTTGGGCATACACTCATCACACACACAGAAGAAAGACAAAAGCACGCACGCACACCGTCTCCCCTCAGGGGTGGCCCCTCTAGACACCCCTTCATCCTTCCTCCATCTGTGTGCATATAACAAACAGAATTTTATCATAAGACTTACACTTTTTTCCCTAAAAAGTTTGTTTATCTATTTTCTGGGTGTGGGTGCTTTGCCGGTATGTGTGTCTGTGCACTACGTGTGTGCCTAGTGCTCTCGGAGGCTCTGGAACTCAAGTTACAGATGGTCCTGAGCCACCATGTAGGCACCAAGAGTTAGTCCTGGGTCCCCTGGACTAGCAACCAGTATTCTCAACCATTAACCCATCTCTCCAGTCTTGTATACTGATATTTAAAAAGAATTATGCATATGTGTGTTTCTGCCACTGTAGGAGAAAGTACGTGCAGGTGCCTGGCAGAGGGCAGAGGATCAGATTCCCTGGAGCTGGAGCTACAGGGCATTGGGAGCTGCTTAACATGGGTGCTGGGAACCAACCCCAGGCCCACTGAGAAAGCAGTACTCACTTTTAACTGCTGAGTCAACACTCCAGCCCATGCGTCCTGATTGTAGACCCCCCCCTTCACTTGAAATAACTTCCTCTGGGAAGGTGCTAATTCTGCAAATTTATTTTCCCTTCCATTCCTCAGGCATACACATGCCCTAAATCCAAGGTTCTCGGTAAACAGCAGGAGAATGGGTCACCAGGCTTTGCCAGCCCCAGAAGCCTGGACTAACAATACCTTGGTGGGTCTTCTTCAGGCTTGCCTTTGTAAATAGTCAGTGGGCCTGGGTGTCAGTGGAGAATTGGCTTTGGGGTTGTCATGGACACTCATCTCATATAAAATGACCTAGTATTTATTTGTGGCTTTATTTTGCTGTTTGTTTTTTGAGATTAAGGTCTTTCATAGTGGAGGCTGACTGTCCCTCTATGTAGCTTGAACTTCTGATCCTCCGGCCTCTGTCTCCTCAGAACTGGGATTATAGGCATCTGCTGTGGCCTGGTGTTTGCAAACCGGCCACACATGCGTACATACATACCTACACGCATCCTCATGTATACTCTAGGTTTTTCTTTTTTTCCAATTTCCCTCTCATGCTTTAAGCTGTTGCTTCATGACTTATAACCCCTAACACAGGGCAAGTGCCACATAAGTAACTGTTACACTGTATTGTTCAGGAGTAATGAGAAACAGTGGGAAGGGGGGGCTTACACAGATGTCTCAGCAGTTGAAGGCACTGGCTGTTCTTACAGAAGACCCAGGTTCAGGTCCGCTGGCACATGGCAGGCTCACAACCATCTGTGGTTCTTGTTCTGGTCTCTGCAGGCACCTGCACACATGTGGGGGACATAAAGTCATGCAGACACATGCACATAAAATAGCAGTAAATAAATCTTTTTATTTTTTAATAATGAGAAAATGCATGGGCATGGTTGGTTCAGGCTCTTTATCCCCCATAAATTTCCTACCCTTGGTTGTCAGGCTCAGTGGTTGTGGGCACGGAGGGCTGTCAGACAAACAGCTGTGCTGCTTTGACAGACTGACATGCCATACTGCTCTGGTGCTTTCCAGGCGTCCGAACGCCCTGTCAGACCAACACTTACAGAGCACGCTTACCCGTTTCAGTGTACAGATGTGCTACCAGCCGTGTGGCCAGCTGGTTCTCGTGGGCACTGGGGATGCGCTTTCCTTTATTTTATTTGTCCTGGAACTCTCTTTGTAGCCCTGAACTCCCAGAGATCTGCCAGCCTCTGCCTCCTGAGTGCTGGGATTAAAGGCGTGCGCCACCACCGCCTGGCGTTCTTTTCTTTTTTAAGGACAGGATATACACGCACTCTGTACCCACTCATCTCTTAATTGCCTCCCTAGGAGTGGAAAAAGGGTCAAGGGGTGATCAGAGTTTGAAAACTTGTTTCTGGGGTCCCTGAGCTCGAATGTGAAGCCAAGCGGACCGGTGAGAGGGAGAGAAGAAGGTGCACCTGCAGAGGGAGCTCCGTGGATGTGAGGAGGAAGATCTACTGTTCTTCTGGAGTGCGCAGGGCTGGAGGGCCCAGCGGAGCCGGATTCTCCCTCGCCCTGTCCCTGCCTCTCCTCTGTCCTGGGACACCCTCCACTGCCCACCTTAGTCACCTTCCCAAGCTCAGCTCTCTGGGGTGTCCCTCTTTCTCCTCTCTTCAGGCCCACAGAGAAGGGCCCTTTGTCTGTGTTTGCACCCAGAGGGCCAAGTTTCTTCCTCATTCTCAGACTGTCCCCTTTGGAGCTCCACCCATGCTCCTGAGAAGACATCGAGTGGGTTCATTGGCAGAGTGGAGCAGGGGTCCAAATCCAAGGACTGGGTCACCTATGAAAGCAGGGTCACCAAGAATAAGCTGGCCCAACTGGATGATGGGATGGACCACACCTGGGCTTGAGGGACCCTTGGGGGCTGTTCCTATCTTAAAGGTAGCACAGATTCCCATCTCTCCACTCTCAAATGCCCACCACCCAGCCCTGGCTTCCTGGCCTCCGTCTGTCCACCTCGTCTTCTCAGCCAGCCTGTTCTACCAGGGGTAGAGAGGGATTGGACCACTCACAGTAATCAGCTGAGCTAAGGGACATTTCCATCCTTATCACTGATTTACATTGCAGCCGGGGGCCCGGCTTCACCCACAGAACCCAGCGGTGGGGATGCAGCGTCAGGCAGCCACCACCAAAGAGGCATTTTATATGAGCCCCTTCTTCCTAATGTGGTCAATTTGTTTTAATATTAAAATACTAGTTTTTTAAAAAAGATTTCTTGTATTTTTGATTGTGTGTGTGTGCATAAGAATGCTGCTGGTACCCCTGGAGGCCACAGGCTGGATTCCCCTGAAGGTGGGGTTACAGACAGTTTTGAGCTACCTGATGTGGGTGCTGGGAGTCACACTGGGGTCCCCTGCGAGAGGAGAGATAGCTCTTAACCGCTGAGCCATCTCGATAGGCCCAGAGCGTTTGTTTGGATATTCACCAGTGAGTAGCTGACTGATTCTCTGTAGGGACTCACCAGCACCCCTCTGAGATATAGATCCCCCTCCTTACCTATCCTGCCCTCCACAGAGGAGTTAGCCCGGCAATCCCACCCCCAGCTCCCATACGCTCCTACCACACTCCAGAGTTCACACAGTACACGGTCTATGAAAATGAAGATCTCAAGGCTGGGAGGGGGAAGGGCAGCTGAGGATTAAAGCTTGGAAAGAGGGATTCTGACCGGGCTGCTAACTGTCTGTGTGACCTTGAGTGAGAGCCACCGCGTCTGGGTCTTTGGCAAACGGAAGTGACAGGTGATTTTCACAGAGCTGGGTGGTATCTCTTGGTTCACATAGTGGCGGGAATTTCTGGCCAGATAGGAAACTGGGAGGCCCAACAGGAGCAGAGGACAAGGGTCTTGCACTTCTCTCACTTCCAGCCAATGGGCAGTGCCGCTCCCCCCACCCCCCCCACAACCACCAAACCAGCCTCCCTCAGCGCGAGGTGTTACAGAGTCTGTAGCTAGCTGTGCTACCACCGGGCAGAACAATCACAGGTCAGTCTGTAAGGTACCTGCGGGCTTCTTCAGATTCTGGGCTGCTGCCTATGTGAAACCTGTCTTGCATAACCCCACTCCTCTCTGGGCACGGAGCCACGCCAGCCCAACCTGGGCCATAAAACCTTCTCCGCCTGGGCTCTGGTACCTGTGCCCACATCCACTGTGGTCTGCGATCCGAAACAGAGCGCCAGCTCACTCCCTACTCTGAGGCTGTTGTGTTCCTTCCCCTTCTGCTAGCAGGGCACTCAATGGATGAGCAAAATGCTTGCCCCTGACCTCAACCTCAGCCTCAGCCAATCTGGGGGAAGGTGTTCACCTGCTTTTCTGTCTCTGTTCTCCCACGCCCCCCTCCTACACACACACACACACACACACACACACACACACACACACACACACACACTGCATAAGTGACGGAAACCCTGATATTGTCTTGGTTTTGTTTAGCAAACAAGACGCATGCAAAGCAGGTCTGTGTGTGTTGCGGGGAGGGGGGGCTGTATGCATACAAGAGCATGGAGCATGTAGGCACAGAGTATCCCTTTACCCATCCCCTACCTTCACGCTTTATCTCCTTACCTGAGGGGTGCAGGATTCCCTCCTCCCCCCTCCCCCCACACTCCCACACTAACTGTGGTTTTGGGCCAGTTTCTCTTGTTGTCTGGGCAGGAAGAGCCTCACATTCCTTGCCAGGGGGCCAAATACCCTAAACAAGTCCGTTTAAGAGGCCAAGGTTGGCCTGGGGTGAGAACTCAGAAAGTAAAGAGCTTGCTTTGCAAGTGTGAGGGCCTAGGTTTGATCCTCCGTACGCATAAAAATAGCCAGGGGTTGAGGTGCACACCTGTAATCCCAGTGCTGGGGAGGCAGAGACAGGAGGATGGCTGGGCTGGTTTGGGCCCTCCCACCTAGCTGAATCATTGAATCCTGTCCCTGTGAGAGGGACAGTCCATGTGACGGTTGGAATGGGATCTCTTCCACAGCCTCAGGCATTTGAACACCAGGATCCCACTTGCTGGCATTTGTTTGGGAGATTTAGAAGGTGTGGCCTTGTTAAAGGAAACACATCACTGAAGGCAGGGTTTGAGTTTAAAGATTTGTATCATTTTGAGATCATTCTCTCTACTTCATGGTCGCTGTTCAAGATGTGAGCCCTCAGCTTCCTGCTCCGGCTGCCATGCCTGCTGCCTTCTGCCATGCTTCCCACTGTGACAGACTTATCCCTCTGAAACCATACAACCCCAATAAACCTTTCCTTCCACAAGTAGCCTTGGCCGTGCTGTGTAGCTCTGGTTGTCCTGGAACTTGCTCTGTAGACCAGGCTGGCTTTGAACTCACAAAGCTCCACCTGCCTCTGTCTCCTGAGTGCTGGGATTAAAGGTGTGCACCACTACTATAGGACCACAGTGTTTTATCATAGGAACAGAAAAGTAACAAATACAGCCCTCCAACTCTCGAGGCACACACACACACACACACACACACACACACACACACGTTTAAATTGTGTTTTGCAGGGGAGCCTTTTAAAGACAATGGAATCTTTGAGGGTTCTTTGTCTTGCTTTGTTTTGGTTTGGCTTTTGGTATTAGGAATTGAACCCAAAGCTTCACACATTCCAGTCAAGCGCTGCACCACCATTACAGCCAAGCCCCCATGGAATTTCTTTACTGAACACCCTCTCATCTCCAATAGGCAGGGCTGTCGGAGCTTCAGTGGTCTCGTCTGTAAAATGGGACAATATCACATGCCTTGTAGGGGTCATGTGGAGTGGAGAAAATGTGTGGAAACTCTTGTGTCTGTGCTTTCTACCAAGGGACTGTGAGCAGTTCCTGGGCCGTGGGCAAGAGACACAAGTAGTTTAGCGTTAGAGGAGAGAGCCTCTGGCTGGGATAGCCAAGGGGGGACTCATGGAGAAGGTGACACTGGTGTGGCCTTATTGGAGGGGCAGGACTCTAAATAGGAATGCAGAGGGCTTGGTGGTGCTTGTGAGAACTGGGTCCTGTGCACTGTTTTCCTTGGGTAATTTCACAGAATCCTGCTAATATTGCCACCTGGACAGGACTGCCGTGATTACAAGGAAGCCAGGCGTTTCTCTCTGAACCAGAGAGGTCCAGAGGCCCCCTGAAGTCACAGAGCTCATTGGGCAGCAGCCCCAAGCTTCACTTAGTCACTCCTGTCAAGCTCCTCTTGCAACACTAAAGAGGTCTGTGCCCGTTCCTTATAGCTGCTGCAGGAGACTGATACTGCCTGTCACAGCCCTAGCCCCACCCTCCCGGGCACCTGCCATGATGCTTCTCAGTTGGTCTGTTAGCTCCTTGTCTAGGCCCTAAAGTCTTCAGATATTCCAGGCCCCTAGTAGGCACTTTACAAATGGCCAGACCCATCTTTATTTTTATTTACATCAGTTGAGAGGAACAGGCTTCTGACACCAACTCCTCATTTCTCAGTCTTGTGGCTATGGAGCCTGACTCCCAGATGAATGTGGTGAGTGGGCTGGGGGGCAAGGGTGAGCAGACAGCACATCTGGCTAAAGCAGAGGGGTACCAACCTCCAGTTGGGGCAAGGGAAACTCTGACTATGGCAGCCAGGAAGAGAATCCTTAAAACTTCCAAGTCACCAGGCCCAGAGAAGCAGACAGGAGGGTTTCTCTGATGGTCCCAGCTTTTGTCTGGCTGTGCCATCGTGGGTTTGGCCACCAGGGTCTTGTAGCCTTCTGTGCTCCGGCAGGGGACAAGACCAGAGTACATCTGTGACTACAGTTCAGAAAGGCCCGAACTGACACCTTATAGCAGTCCAAGAAGGAGTGGGGCTTGCTTGAGGTCGCCCAGCAACTCCACGAATCTCAAAAGAAGCCTCCTGGGCAGTCTCCTAGACGGCACTGCTTCCGGGAGGATGGGGGACAAGGGTCAGAGTTGTGAGAGTGGCCTTCAGATGAGACACACTGGAGCAGGCTGGCGGGTAGTCTCACTTGAGGTTGTGCTGGCTCTCACGGTGACGACGCAGGTCCACCTTGCGCTGGAAGCCCTTGGTGCACAGCTCACAGCTGAAGGGCTTGAAGCCTGTGTGCTTGCGGCTGTGGGTGATGAGGTTGGAGCTCTGGCTGAAGGCCTTCCCGCACACCTGACACTTGTGGGGCTTCTCACCTGGGGAAAGGGCAAACGACAGGGTGGGGTCAGGAGGCAGTGCCAGGTCTGCAGCCTCCACCCTGCAGACGTTCATTCTCTATTATATCTCTTTTATGGCCAACCTTAGAGAATGGTGGAAAATAGCCAGGCGGTGGTGGCATACACCTTGTTCCCAGCACTTGTGAGAAAGAGGCAAGTGGATCTCTGAATTCAAGGCCAGCCTGGTCTAGAGAGGGAGTTTCAGGGCAGCCAGGGCTACACAGAGAAACCCTGTCTCCAAAGAAAACAAGAAAGAAAGAAAGAAAGAAAGAAAGAAAGAAAGAAAGAAAGAAAGAAAGAAAGAAAGAAAGAAAGAAAGAAAGAGGAGGGGGGGAGGGAGGGAGGGAGGAAGGGAGAAAGGGAGGAAGGAAGGAAGGAAGGAAGGAAGGAAGGAAGGAAGGAAGGAAGGAAGGAAGGAAGGAAGGAAAGTAGAGAGTTACAATAGATACACCCCTGACCAGGTGTGCTGGTGTACAACTCTAACCTCAGCACCCTGGAAATAGAGGTAGGGGAATTTTGAGGTTGAGGGTGAGGTCAGCCTCAGCTTCCTATTAACTTCAAGGCTAGCCTGGGGCTATGTGAGAATTTGTCTCAATAAGCAAACAAGCAAATAAAATTACCTGATAGTCAATTGTCAACTTGATGGGACTTAGAATTACCTAGGAGACACACTCCTGGGAGTGTCTGTGAAGAATTTTCTAGATTGGGTTGACCGAAGGTCCACCCTAAATGAGGCTGGCACTGGTCCATGGGTTGGGGTCTTGGACCTACTGGCAGAAAGCAAGCTGAACACCAGCCTTCCTCCCTCTCTTTCCTGACTGTGGAGGTAATGTGACCTCATGCTCCTGCAGCCGTGTCTTCCTGCCGCCACAGACTGTACCCTCAAACCGTGAGCCAAAATAACCCTTCTCGCAAATCGCTCCTAACACGCATCCTGGTCACATAACACAAAAAGTAACTGATGCTGTCGCTCTCTGGAGTCTAAGCTGGTCCAAGCTGCCGCAGACCGTCCTTGTTCTTCAACAGATCCCCATGCAGGGACTGGCCCAAACAAACACTGGGTTATAACGGAGACAGGAGACAGCGTGACAGAGCGAGCAGCTGTGTGAGTGGGTGGATGAAAATCCACATTCTGTCCGCATTCTGCTGCAGGTCCATGCTGACTTGGCTATCTCTCTAGTGTTTCTTTACATTGAGTGATTGTCCAGCCCTTCAAGGCCCCATCAAGTGGGCCTCTTGGCAAATGATGCTATACCCAGAGTCCAGGGAGAAGGTCCTATGGCTTGGTTTGGGGGCACTCACCTGTGTGGATGTAGGTGTGTTTCTTCATGTCCGACTTCTGGTGGAAGCGCTTCCCACAGAACTGGCAGGGGTAGGGCCGCGTGTCCGAGTGGATGAGCAGGTGGGTAGACAGGGTGGACGAGCGCTTGAAGGCTTTGCCACACATCCGGCACTCGAAGCTACGCTCCTGCCGGAGGAAACGAGGCCCTGGGGGGTCAGGTGCAGGTGGGGCCTCGAGGCCCGGGACAGCCAAGCTGGGCGCAGGACTGGACCCGGCAGGGACGCCCTGAGAAAGAGGACACTCCGTTGGGGTGGCCTCAAGGGCAGGGTCTAGAGGAGCCTGTTTCTGCTTCCCCAGCTTGGACTGAAGCTGGGGCCTGACTGGCTTCTTCTGAGATAGTTCCTCGTGCCTTTCACGGTATACTTCTCAAAATAAGCCTCACGGTGTGTTAGCTGACTGACAGATGAAACCACTCATCTAAATATTTCAGGATTTCACCAGTAACCCAGAAAGAGTTCCTCTTGGCTGGGACAGTGACGTACTGAGTCAGTTTAGTTAAGACAGGCTCTCAGGTAGCCCAGCTTGACCTTGAACTTGCTATGTAGGTAATGATGACCTTGAACTTCTGGTCCTCCTGCCTCCACCTCCTGAGTTGCTGTTCTGTACACAACCATTCCTGGTTCATTTGGTGTTGGACCTCCTGTATGCTAGACACCCCTTCCAGCCTAGCAGCCCTATGATTTGGGGTGAGCCAATTAGCTTGGTGTTGGTAGATTTCTTCATTTGTGGGTATTGGGGCAGTTCTAGCAGTAGCCTGGATGGGCTATGGGAGGTTGGGAAGTTGAAGACAGGGCTAGCTCCCAGTTTGTTGCTGAGGGATAGAAGCTCCTGGGGTCATTTCCCACCATTACCATCTACCCAGGTACTAGTAATCCACTTCCATCTGGCTTATATAACCTCCCTGGAATCGGGTAGAGAGCTGGAGAGATACATGTTCCACTCTGGAAAGGAATGGGTCCCAAGGTTGGATCCCAACTGACAGAGATAAGTGGTGTAAGCTATGCATTTAAACCTAACTCTAACATTCTGAGAATTGAGGATGCCTTCAGGGCCACCCAGCACATAGGATGCTTTCCTGGTCTCACAGACATACTCTAGGCCCTCATCCCCAAATCCCCAGAGCTTCTTCTGACCAGATGTGAAACCAGTTCAGCCCATCAGAGACCCAGGATGTTAGAAGATTCAGACTCAGGAACGCAAGTAGTGAGTTGTCCCTGCTCCCCGCCCAATTTGTGTCACCTTCAGCCTTTTCCGGCTGCTCACCTGGGAATGGACATGCGTGTGCTGCTCTAAGCTCACAGCGTGGCCGAAGGTTTTGCCACAGATGTCACAGGCAAAGGGCCGGGTTCCACTGTGAGAGCGGCGGACGTGCACTTCTAGCCCATGAGGGGTAGAGAAGACCTGGAACAGAGCCGGAGGGTCAGGCCCCTGGAAGAGGGCAGGCCACAGGCCCAGCTCATGAGCAGGGTGGAGCAGGAAAGGGAACTGCATTGGCTGTAGTGGCGTTTCATTTGTATTTTAATAAATAAAGCTTGCCTGAAGATCAGAGAGCAAAACATCCCCAATGATCAGCCTTGCAGACCAGGCAGTGGTAACACACACCCTTAATCCCAGTAGCACACTTGTTGTCATAGAAACTGGGCAGTGTATGCCTTTAATCCCAGCCCTAGAGATGATTATAAGGCGGAAGGAGACATCTCTCAGTCTCAGTCTCATTCTGAGATTCTTGGAGGTGGGATTGCCATTTCGGACTGAGTTAAAGGTAAGAGCCAGTGGCTGGCTGTTTTGCTTTTCTGACCTTCAGGTCGCACCCCAAGTTCTTTCTGTGAGTTTTTATTAATTGTGCATCAATTGGTGGTCCTGCTGTTCTTCTGTTGTGTGTCCCAGGGAGTCTTCTTACCTCTGTGACAGTCACCTGTCTATACAGTGGAAGCTGTAGGAGGGCTCCAGAAGGCCCCTCCAGCCCTCACGCCACTCCCGCCCGTCACTCACCTTGTTGCACTTGACACAGTGGTAAGTGTCCATGCCCGGAGAGTAGCGGAGGCTGAAGTCCAAGGGGGACTCGGTGCTGGGCACGAGGGGGCTGCCATAGAGCCTCACGGAGCGCTCCAGAAAAGCCGACTGCATGGTAGAAGGGGTCTGTTGGTAGCTGTGGTTGTAGGAGGAGGCCAGGGTATCCCAAGAGAAGCTGGGCTTGTAGAAAGGGGGTGACTCAGAGACCGGCGACTCTCCATCCTGGGGTTGGGATGTCACCAGTGGTCCCTCTGTGTAAAGACACATGTGGGTGATTTATTGTAGGGATTTACATTTAACTTTCTATTTATCTAAGTGTGCACCATGTGTGTTGGGGCCCTCAGAGGCTAGAAGAGGGTGCAGGGCACTCTAACTGGAGCTACAGGCAGCCATAAGCAGCCTTGAGATGCTCGGGTCCTGGAAGGGCAGCAGGCGTTCCTAACTGCCATGCCATGTCTCTGACCACCAGGTGACTAATTGTTTGTTTATAGACAGGGTCTCTCTGCGTAGCCTTGGGTGTCCTAGAACTCTCTATGTAGACCAGTCTGGCCTTCAACTTACAAAGATCAGCCTGCCTCTTGCCTCCCGAGTGCTGCTGGGATCGAAGGTGTGCGCCACCACCACTTGGTTCAGGCAATTAATTTTGAAATAAGGTGGCCCAGTGCTCCATCTGCCCTGGTGACCTCCCGTTGTGGGTTCCAGTGTGCACCCCCAATATGCACCGTTGCTGTAAGTCTTCACTGCGGTTTCAGCCCCTGCACCCTAGGCCACCACCTGGCCACCACCTGGCCACCACCTGGCCACCACCCTATAGACCTCCGCCTCACACCCACAGCTCAAAAGCTCTCATCTGGAACAAGTGTCTGACCGGAAGTGTACAGCAGAAGCAGAGAGCCCAGGCGGCATCCAGTGACCTCTCTGGCCCTCCCCGGCTTCATGACCGCAAGAAGTCCTACCACAGAGGCCAATTTCTTTCCTCTCTGGCACTCACAGGAGGCAGTGGGGACCCCCAGCTGGGTACCTGGGGCTGAGGCCATCTTGGGTAGGCTCTGGTCCAGCAGCATCTCCCGCTCCTGTTTGACTGCGTTCCAGTCCAGGGTCTGATTTGGGAGTAGTGTGCCCAGGACAGGGCTGCTACTCAGGATATGCTCTTTCACCACTGTGGGGAAACAAGACCCAAGAGTCACCACCTACAGTTCCGGAATGTCTGCAGGAGCAAGAGGCACCATGTTTCCAGAGAGAGGGAGAGCAGGGGCACACACCTACTGCTGCTCACACCAGATCCTCCGCCCGGCATGGGGAGAGGTAAGGAAACCCAGAGCACCTGACCTCAGATCTCAGTTGGATTCACGTGTCCCTAACTGGCTCCAAGCTTGATGCTCTCAGAACCCAAATGCTAGAGGAGATGAGCATTTCATCCACTCATTCATTCATTCATTCATTCAGTCAGTCAGTCAAGCAGCAGCAGCATCCAGACAGAGAGCCAAGTGGGCACGGGGTGGGGTCTAGCCTGAGCTCAGACTCACCAGGAATTACAACAGGAGGCCAGACCAGGTCATCGTCCTGTGCACGGGGCTGGTGGTAGGTGTGCGCCTTCTTACTCTTCACTAGAAAGGACCGTGGCATTTTTCAGAGTGTGGGCCACACCTGCAAGGAGGAAGAGGGTGGGAGTGGCTAAGAGTGACCAGCACCATTCCTTTGGATTTTGGAGTCTCCTCCAGATATCAAAGACACCCTACCCTGCCCTGGGTTGTATAATTTCCCCAAAAGTTCACATCCCCCTGGCACCCGTGAATGCCACATCAAGTTAAGATATGACTGGAGATAGGCCTTGCACCCAAAATGACCAATGACCCTATAAGAAGAGGGAAACCTGGGTGCAGGGAGAACTGCTTGTGTATCAGAAACAGGATTGAGGGATGCTAAGGACGACTGACTGCTTCCAAGAGCTGGGAGAGACCCAAGAAGTGGCTTTCTTGGAACTTACAGAAGGAACCAAACTTACTGATACTTTGACTTTGATCATCTGGCCCCCCCCAAAACTGTGAATTAGTCACAGGCAAAATATACTCATGCTTAGCAATTAGAGTCAGCCTGGACTGTATAGGGAAGCAGAAGAGAGGATGGAGCTGGGGTCTCTGAAGCAGACACACTGGACCCCAGTTCTGGAAGTTATACTCACAGGGCTGGGGGTGCAGCTCAGTTGGTAGAGTGCACGCACGAAGCAATGGTTTCAACCCCTGCGTAAAACCGGGTATGATGGTGCATGCTTATAATCCCAGCTTTGGGGAAGTGGAGGCAGGAGGATCAGTAGTTCAAAGTCACCCTCAGCTATAAAGCGAGCTCAGAGCCAGCCCGGGTTATAGGAAGCCCTGTCTAAAACAAACAAGAAGAGCTGTTCTTGAGTTGCAGTTGGACACACTTTGAGAGATCACACAATCTGAGCTTAGATTTTTACATGAAAAGGCTCATGGAAAAGCCAGGTGTGGTAGTGCATGCCTTTAGTCTTGACACTCAGGAGGCCGAGGTAGTTGGAGCTCCCCAAGTTCAAAACCAGTCTGGTCTATAGAGTGGTTGCAGACCAGCCAAGACCACATAGTGAGACCCTGTCTCAAAAACAACCCCCCCCCATTCCCCACCTAAAGAAACTCATAGGGAGAGACCCTCAGTTTGCCTGTTGTTCAATTCGTCTACTTCTCTGGGCTAATTTCCTTTACTTAAGGTGTGCTATCCAGCTGGAATGCTGGTGAGGACCCCAGGTTTTCAGTCCTGCTTTTGGCAGGGGTTGAGGAGGGAATACTTACAGAGGAACTTAGAGCAACTGAGACAAGGGGAATCTTAACTGTAAACCTTTATTGCCCGGCAGGCTGAGAGCAGTCACACCTTCAGCCTATTTTCTACTCTCCAGAAAGGGAGGGGATTTCTGTCTGTGAATCATGGGAAAAGGCCTAAGGCGACCCATCCGCTACACCTGGAGGTTTGCTGTTTTCTCACGGGTGGAGATAAAGAGGTGAGTGTCCATCAATTCAAGCACTGGGTATCATCACTTAACTTCCTAGTCGGGTTAACTTCCTAGTTGGGTTTAGGGGAGAGTTTGAGGATCAAATGAGCCAAAGGACTGGCTCAGGTCAGAAGCTCCTGCTGGGTCCTCTATGGTCGCCCTCCCACAGATGACCTGTATCTCTGCCCTAGCCTGTGCGGTGCTTTCACAGACCTGGGAGACAGAGAGCCCCCTTTGGAGTCCTCCATCTTCTCTGTACTCCAGACTGTTCAAGCTGAAAATCGAGAGCCTGGGAGGAGTCCCACCCCCACCCAGGACCAGCCACCCGCTGAAGGCTGCATCTGTGATACGCCCAGCAATGGCGGGAAAAGGATTTGGCCCACGACTGAACAACAGTGCAAGCTAGGCGATAAGACCTCAGCTCAGACCGGGGTGGGAGGCAAGATTAGGAAGGACAGCTTGGAGCTTAGTCTCATGTTACTCCTGTCCCAGGGGGTGAACCTCAAGTCTGCTTCCCCCTGGCCTAGAGCCCCGCTGGGGAGTATCAGTGGTTGGTAGCCAGGCAGGTCCAGCCTTCTTTGCTGTGGCCCCTGTATGCAGATCAGCTAATAGGGGGAACTAATTCAATGCCAGGCATTGCTGGGAGCAAGAAAAAGCCTTGAGTGTGCAAGGTGCCTTGGCAGGCACCGAGGCTGAGTCATCACATGGCATCTCCACTCACTGAGCAGGAGCTGAAGGGGCCAGGAAGGAAGCTTGGCTCAACCCAGCAGGTGTACTCTAAGGATGAACCAGAGAGTTGGCACAAGTTCAAGGCCCTCCATTCTCTGAACTCTAAAACAAAGGATGGGACTTAGACTCTTGGGTCCATTCCACTGAGAGATTCTCAGCTCTCTAAACAAAGGATTTGGAGGGGCGGCTGCTCTTTCTGGTACACACATCAGCCACGACCTTATCTTCCAGGGACAGCCTTCCTCCCCTGCCCCCTTCCCCTCCTGGGTTCTCCTTTCCTCCCCCTTCTGAATCTTTCCAGCTCTTCACTTGAGGGGCTCTAAACCCTGAAAGGATGAAGGTGGGTGGGAAGTGTTGGAAGGGCTGGGTTCTCCTCCATCTTCGTTCTGGGAAGACCTCGAGAGCCACGATCTATCAAAAGCTGATCCATTTTTTTTACATACATTATTTTCTTAGGAAATCAACTAAAACCAAGATGCGCCCTAAAGTAGTCAAGATAGGGCAAAGGGAAAAAGAGTTGACGGTAACCAGGGTCTGCCTTTGCCTGCCTAAGCACCTTCAGTGAAGCCCTATTCCATCGGTCTCTCACAGAAGAGAAGCTGCCTTCGAGCCTACTCCAGGCAGAACAAGGCCAGGCAGAACAGCAAGGAGACAGCAGTGACTCAGTGTGGTCTGTGTGCCACAGGTTGTACCAGGCCTTTCATGCCAGGTCCTCACTGAGACACACAGCTGCTGCACCAAGGAGGAAAAGAAGCCATGGTCTCAGCCCCGCTCCGTGTCACTGGCAAGAGGGAAGTAGGAAGTGTCCTCAGATGGCAAGTGGGGAATCTCAAGACTTAGAGAGGATGTTGGCTTCTCCAAGGTCAGGGCAGAGCCAAACCTAGGGCTACTGTCCTGTTTGGATTTGACTCCCGGCCCACCGTCCTCCCCCCCAATACCATCTGTGCCCCTCACAATAGTCACTGATATAGACTACAGCACCAAAAGAAAGTGGGAGCTAGAACAAAAAGTCATATTCCTCTGACCCCCCAAAAAAACCCACTCGGGGTCCAGACCAGCTTCAGATGGAAGACAGATAAGAACAGACTTCCTTAAAGCTAGTTTTGCTTGTGGACCAGAGTTAAGGGTGACCCGAGGTAAACCGACCAAAAGCCAGGGCAACACAGGACCATGACCTCCAGCATCCTAAGCACTTACTGGGTGCCTTATGCTCACTTGGCAAGCAAGAGGTCCTGTTTTTTTTGTTTTTTTTGGGGGGGGGTTCTCCTACTGGGTTGCCCTAGCCCTTATTTGTTCCCTTCCAGGGCATTCTCTCCCCTAACCTGGCAAACGGACATACAGCACTTAGCCAGACCCCAAGTCTATAGTGGGAGCCAAATGTACCCAGAGAATTTCCTTCTCACCCTTGTTAAGTGAGTTTAAAAAAGAAAGAAAGAAAACAGGAACCGATTACCTATGGTGTAGTTAATTAACAACCACTCGGTTTTGATTCACATACACCATTCTAAGAGCGAGCTCAGGGCAGAGATTGTGAAAGACACTCGGATTTCTTCATAAAACAGAGGCGATGATGGTATCTGGTGTCCGGAAAGAGGCCCCTGTTAACATGCTTCATAAAGCTTCTACCCCAGACTCTAGGGCAGCGGGTCCATTGACCCTGAGTCAGAACCTTAGCTGGGGCTGCCTCAAGGGACACAACACACTACACTCCCAGGTTTGGGGTATAGTGGGCTCATGGGGATTTGATTGTCCTGACCTATGACACCTTGTACAGCCGGTGGGGACGAGTCTGATTCTGTGACCGCGTGAGCCGCTAACCTGGGTTTGGTTTTCCTATCTCTCAGAAGAGACGGTTGGGCTAAGAGATTTCTAAACTTCCCCTTTACTCTAAAAATCCCACGTACAATCTGTCAGCCTTTAGCTAGGGACTGAGCTACCTTGCCTGAGACACTGGCCACTTGGGTTCCCTTTTCAGGAGGGTTGGGCAAGACTGAGTTGATTCTCAGGGTCAGCTACAGGGGACCCTTTGGACTTCCTTATGTATAAGGGCAGAAGGGAAGGAGGGAACAAACAAACAGAGCCATCTCCCAGAGTCATGGACCAGGAGCCTGGATCACCTTAGGGAGCCTAAAGCCAGTGAGTTACTGTGCAATCCCCAACACCACCAAATAAACACATAAAGTGAGCAAGTGACTTCCAGCCATGCACTGAACACAGAGCTCAGACACTGCATCCACACTGATAGCAACTCCATCGGCAAGAGCTGACAGGTTCAGGTTCCATCCAGGCAGGATGGATCAGCAAGGTGCAGCCAGGCCAAAGCACGCAGTACGATTCGGTCTACCAACCGAAGGAAACTCTGGCGTGCATGGCATGACGAACCCTGAGAACGTAGGAGGCGAGATAAGCCAGCCACAGAAGGACAAGTGTTATATAGTTTGCTCAGAATAGGCAAATTCGCCGAGACTGGAGTAGATTTGAGGTTAGCAGGGGGAATAGTTATTGGTTAATAGGTATGGAGTTTCAGTTTTACAAAAGGGATGGGATGGATGCTGGGGCTGGTTTACAAGGTGAATCCACTTGACAGCTAAGGAAAAGTTCATAAGAAGAGCGAGGCACAGGGGCAAGCCCCTGATATCCTGGATACTTGGGAGGGAGTCAGGAGGATTGTGTGAGCCTGGGAGTACCAGGCCAGCCTGGGCAAACATGGGAGACACTGTCTCCAGGAGAAGCAAGTGGGTCAGTGAGACGTCTCGGTGGGTAAAGCACTTGCCATGGAAGGCCGATGACCTGCATTCAATCCCTAGAACCCATGTGGTAGAAAGAAAGAATGGGACAGGTGGTGGTGGTGCACGCCTTTAATCCCAGCAGAGATGGGCAGATCTCTGTGAGTTCAAGGTGAGCCTGGTTTACAGAGGGAGTTCAAGACAGGCCTCAAAGCTCCAGAGAAACCATGTTTCAAAAAACAAACAAAAAAAAAAAGGAGAGAGAGAGAGAAATGCGTTCCATAAAGCTGTTCTCTGACCTCCACATGTGCGCTGTGGTATGGGCACCCCATATCTCTCTCACACTCAAACAAACACTAATAATAATACTACTAATAATTTTTTTGCTGTTCTTTTGAGACAGGGTCTCCCTATGTGGCTCTGGCAGTTCTGAACTCTCTTGTAGACCAGTCTGGCCTTGAACTCACAGACATCTACCTGCCTACGCCTCCCAAGTGCTAGGATTAAAGGCCTGTGCCACCGTGCCTAGTTAATGATAATAATTTTAAGCTAATAAAAGAAAGGAAAAATAAAAGAAAAATGAAGGAAAAGAGTTTGGGATGTAGCTCAGAGTGTGGGGAAGTGGAGACAGGATCAGAAGCTTAGGGTTTTGTTTTTTAACTACACAGCAAACAAAGAAAGAAGAAAGGGCAGGGGACCTGGGAGTGTACTTCTGTGACAGACCCTGAATTCCACGCGTGGGAGCACCACACAAATCAAAAACAAAAGATGGTCAATTTCATGTACATATATTACCACAATGGAAACAGAATCGAGCAAATGCAACATTATCTGCACCAAGAGTGGAGCCGTGTCTGCGGCTGGGATTGCCATGGGAAAGGAGTCAAAACAAACACCTCCAGACTGAGGAGCCTTCTGCTATTTCTGCCAGGGAGCCAATGTTGTGTCCCAGGGAAGGGATACCTCGAGCTAGCTGGTCCCAGAACCTCTAATGGGACCCTCACCGTGCCCCCTTTCCTGAAGCGTTGGGAATGGTGAACACCACTGGAGTGATTCCATCAGTCAAACCTGAATGATGCAGAACTGCCCGACTCCCCCCCCCCACACACATATTGACCCCTTAATTGAAATGTTACACCTCCTGAGGGAGTACGAGCCAGTCACCACTTTGCAGGGCTTGGGAGGACACAGGAGGATGGAAAGGCACAGTTCTGCCAGCACCCAGTGGCTCCCATACCCGCAGCCAGAGGTGATTGGAGCTTTCTCCTAGTGGTCTCCTAAAGATGCTGGCTTTCTCAAGACCCAGCCAATAGCATCTAGGAGGCATCTCTGCAATGAACCCTATTTCCTAAGAAGCCCAAGAAGGCAAGCTTGCCTTTTCCTTTTAAAAATAGGTAGACAGAGCCGTGCATGCTCAAAGAGAGCCCGGAGCCCCTGACAGTGCTTCCCACCCACAATCCTGTTGTTCCCCGAGGCTGGGGCAGGCTCAACTTGTCACCTTCCTTCGGTGGGTTCCAAAGGAGAGGGCATTTGGGTCCTCAGTGATTCCAGGAACTTTTGAGAAGGTCATCAGGGGCTGTGGGAGAGTGGGCTACAAATTACTTCTGAGTTCCCAGCACAGGGCAGCTCTGCCCACAGGGAGACGCTAATTTGGGCACCTCTGACTGTGTTGCATTCTGCCCACAGCCCTAGAAGAACTGTGTGTGTGTCTGTGTGTGTGTGTGTGTGTGTGTGTGTGTGTGTGTGTGTGTGTGTGTGTGTGAGAGAGAGAGAGAGAGAGAGAGAGAGAGAGAGAGAGAGAGAGAGAGAGAGAGAGAGAGAGAAGGATGATGATGATTCAGGGTGAAGCCCAGCTGCCTACAATGAGGAAGGCATGATCCCTCCACTGGCATGGGTCATCCCAGACTGGCCCATGCTCCTTCCTCCTCCTCTCCCCTGGTGACGGGCAGAGCATCTAGAAGAGAGACTACCACAGTATTCTCCCTTTGACTGTAAAGAGAAGTAGCCAGTCTGCCTTGGGATCCCAGGGCAGGAACTTTTCAGAAGAGTTTGCGCCACCACAGGGTCTGGCAGCACTCACCTGCAAGGAGCTGTCCCTTTTGTGAGTTCTGCCTGAGGAGCCGGGAACCTCCGCACGCACGGTCCCTGGGGACTGCTCTCAGCTCGGTCAACTTTATGAGTCTCTGCACAAACAGACACTTCTCCTTTTCGCCTCTCTCTTTTTTTTTCCTCTTCTGTTCCCCTCCCTGATTTTCAATCTGATTATTTGTGTCAAAATCTGGCGGCTGCAGCGTCAGCCAATGGGGCGAGCGAGTGCAGCCGTATTTGCTTATCAAAACCTCACAGGAGCTTCTAGCCCACTGGAAATTTCTCCAGAAACTTTGAGTAGCATTTGGGTGAAAAAGAGTGGATAACTTATTAAAATTTAAAGCATAAAGCATTCACATACAGTCCCTGAATTTGGGGGTCTGGGGGGGCATCACTTTCTTTAGGTTTTGTTTCTCCCCCTTTCTTCCTTCATTCTCTCTTCCCTTTTTCCTTTCCACATCCTTCCCCTTTTCTTTACCCCCTTTGCGTCCTCTCCTCCTTCTCTCTCTCCTTTTTTCTCCTCTCTCTCTCCTTCCTTTTCTTCCTCCTTTCCTGTCTCCCTCAAGTTCAGCATTACGCATTTGTGCTGGGGTATAGAATGGTGCCCCTGCTTCAAAACCCTTGGATGCTGCTGAGCCACCACACCACACTTAACCAACAAGGCCCCTTCTCCCGCTGGGTTCATTTGAAAAGGAAAAACAAAACAAAATTGGAGTTTATCCAGACTCAACCATAGATAGGCAGAGTAGAAGAACAGAGAAAGTATGGCAGTGAGTTTGGGGGCCTGGGACCCTGTGTCTGGTCAAATCCAAGTACAGATTGAATAGCAAGTACCAGGGCCAGCATGTGCTGCCATCTGGTGGCAGCAAAAGAGACATAGAGACCAATGGGGGCCTCTGCGTATCCAGGCCAGCCTGGTATCTTTCACCCCATTTGAACAGATAGCTCCATTCCACAGCCCCGACTTTCTCTTTCCTGCTCTGTCCCTTGGCCTCCTCCCACTTGGGGATGACTGATGTATTCCGGGAGGTTTTGCATACACAGAGAACTCCACAAAACAGCACTGTTAGCTGATTTGCATGCTCTTGCAGTCAGGACTGGAGAGATTACATTTCCCTCATAAAGAAAACAAACGTGGCCACAGGAAGCCCCGATTGAAACTGCAAGTTCAAGGTTCAAAGTGTAGAGAAAAGGGATGTTTCAACCAAAGCCTTTCTGCTGAGAGGCCCAGCCATGCAGCAGCAGCCAGAGGTCACACAGATTCCCCAGGGAGGTACAGGACACTAGGGGCACAGGTCCCAACTGCTGGCCACAGACAGGAGACAGTCCCATCTAGCCCACTGATTATTCTTTGTGAGAAGAGATTTAGGGAAACATCTCGAATATTCTTTAGATGGTACATGTTACCAGGCAGCGGTCATTGAGAACTGTGTCTCAAAAAAGGATTTTTGTTTCTGTTTTGATTTCTGTTTTTTTGAGACAGGGTTTCTCTGTGTAGCCCTAGCTGTCCTGGAACTAGCTCTGCAGACCAGACTGGCCTCAAACTCATAGTGATCCACCCGCCTCTGCCTCCGGAGTGCTGGGATTAAAGGTGTGCGCCACCACTGCCTGCCTTATGCAAAAAGCTGATCAGGTCATAATTAGGACATTTTCAAAGCATTCCCTGACATGGCCTGGTTCTCTCTTATTGTCACGTACATTTACACCTGCCTGTCTTTTCTGCCGAGCCACGTCTCTGTTACTCCTTTGTTGACATGGCTAATGTTTTCACACACCACAACATGCGCGTGTGCGCTCACACACACACACACACACACACACACACACACACACACCTTTTCCCCGATAACCTTACCAAAGCTTTTGGTTTCTGAACGCACAGTTGTTTGCTGGTCTCTAGCCTCAAGGTGCCGCGTAGCACAACCAGTTCTACGGTGGCTCTGAAGTCACACTCTAGGGAAGGTTCTTGCTGGCCACTGAAGGACCCAGACCCAGGTCTCTTAGACTCTTCTAGAACTAAGACCACCCCCCCCGGGATAGTAGTGGCCAGGCTACCAGCCCCTTGAGTACCAGGAGCCCCACCTGGCATGACAGGCTCACACAGCCCTGGTTTGGACCAAGCCACCTGGGTGACCTCTGGAGCTAACACCACTTCTCTAAGCAGTCAGTCCTGCAGGCCACATCTTCCTCTCATCCCTCAAGGGCTGAATGCCTCCAGCATCTCTGAGATCAGCCATTCATTTATTAGACAGTTACTCCCGAGGTCCTTTCTTGAACATAGTACTTCCCTGCTTCCTCCTCCCTTCTCTGGGTTTGGTCTGTTAGTCAGCGCCTCCTGGGTCCCCTCACATGGTGGCAGGGGTAAAAGTGTCCTAAGGTGTGACCATACGGGGCAGATGACAGAAGAGCGAAAGGAATGTTTGTGCCCCATAAGTCCCTTTCAAATATTTTCTTTTTATTTTTTACTTATGAATATGAATGTGGTTGCATTTGAGTATTGACATGGGCATGCAGCAGCCGTGGCGGCCAGAAGAGAGAGTCAGATCCCTGAAGCTGGAGTCACAGGCACTTGGGAGCTGCTTGTGGGTGCTGGGAACCAAACTCACATCCTCTGGGAAAGCAGCAAGCACTCTTAACCACTGAGCCATCTCTCCAGCCCCTCCCAGTCCCATCTACAGGGAACCATGCGCTGATGAGGAAGGCCGAGGCCTCCTGCCGTCACCTCCTAAAATATTACCACTCACTGCCATGGCAGTAGGCCCCGTGTTCCCACGGGAATCTTGGAAGGGCATATTCAGACAGAAGCCACAGGAGTTTTAGACAGGAGTGATACAAAGTCTTTCCTGGTCTCCAAGGCAGAGCAGAGCAATCGGAAAGAAAGCTTGTCACTCCAACCAACAAGCACCTTGATGTCGAGGTTAGAAGGAGGCAATATGAGCATGGAGCTTTAGAGCGTGGATCCAGAGCTGGGGGTTCAGGGAAGGAAGTGACCTTTATTTATTAGTTTTTTTTTTATGTGTATGGGTTTTTGTCTACATGTACTGCTGTGCACTGTGTGCATGCAGTACTGGTGGGGGCCAGAAGAGGGCAGCAGATCCCCTAGAAGAGCAGCCAGTGCTCTTAACCCTGAATCACCCAGGCCCCATGAAGTGGCCTCTAAATGGGTGCTGGGCTGAGAAGAGGGACTGAAAAGAGGAACAGGCCAGACGAAGAGCCAGGACCTCGGGGAACTGACCACAGCCAAGTTCAAACGCTGATGTGATAGACTAAAGAAAGGGGAGCCTGGGGAGGAGAGAGGAAGCGTAGCCAGGGAGGACCTCCCTGGTGGAAAGGCCAGCTTTGATTTCCCTTTACTTGGAAACCCAGAACGTTTGCTCAGAACTTGGCAGTCAGCGTTTTCCACGGTGTCACAGCTCTCTCACGTGACCCACTTCCAGGTGCCAATTGCAGAAACTCAGCACAAACTGTTAATATTTTAAAGATTTATTTAACATGTGTATGTGTATTTTGCCTGCAGGTACGTATGTTTACCCTGTGCGTGCCTGGTACCTGTGGAAATCAGAAGAAAGCCTCAGGTCCCTTGAAACTAGAATTACAGGTGGTTTTGAGCTACCACCTTGGTGCTGGGAATTGAACTTGAGTCCTCTGCAAGAGCAACAAGTGTTCTTTTTTTATATATTTTTAAAAAATTTTTAACATAATTTTTTTATTGATTCTTTGGGAAGCATGCACCCTAATTCCGCTCATTTCCCAGTCCATCCATATCCATCCCTCACCCCTGTATAGCACCACTTCCAAAAGAAAACTAAGAAAATATTAAAAACAAAACAGACGAAAACCCCCACTTTGCTCCTCCACCTTTCCCACCTCCCCAGCTCCTCTTCGTTCATCTTAGTGGCATTGGGACTCTGATGTATCACCCAGTGTCCCCTTCTGTTCAGTCCGCTTTGCTTGCTAAATTCAATGGAATGAGTTCTTGGTTTGGTTCAAGGCCTCTGGTTTCTGGTACACCCTCAACACTGGACCTCACCGAAACTCCTCCTGGATATCCTGCCGCTGCCTGGAGTCAGGAAGATTCTGCAGCCGTGGTTCCGCACGATCAGTCCCTTCGTGGGCTCTGGCAGGTCATGGAAGGGGTAAATGTTGGGGTGGGCCAACTCAAAGCCCTGGCTGTGAGTCTGGGTAGTAGCTGATTTGGTCAATCCAGGTTTTGGGATCACCCTGCCTTAGGAAAGGGGCGGAGCCAGCTCTTCTACAGCGGGCGCCCATGCGGTCAGAGCGAGCCAGCTCTCTCACACTGGGAACAAGTATTCTTAACACTGGGCCAGGTCTCCAGTCCTAAGGTTGGCTAATGCTGGGCCTTATCTCCTAATGTTGGCTAATTTGACAGTAACAAGGCAGCCATTTCATTCCACTGAAAATGTTCCGCTTCCGGTCTGGTTGGACTCAGGAGCTGCAGTGATGGTGTCAGGGGTTCTCATTTGCTTTTGCTGTCTGGATGGGGTTACTTTTCTCATTGTCCTGGCAAACTACTCTAAACAGGCAACTTAAAGAAGGACAGGAATTTTTTGGCTTCTGGTGGAGAAGGGGATATGGCAGCAGCCTCTCACTGTTGTGGTCCCAGTAAGGAAGCAGAGACACTCTGGGCTTTCCACCTGGCCCCAGTGGCTGTCTAGAAGCTGGGCACAGCATCCATGACCCTGTTACCCTTGCATTTGGCACATATGCAAAGTTATCACCCTGTGAATGACATTGACACGTTCTACTGCCAGCTTGGGATATGGTCTGACCCCCTGCTACCAAAGCTATCGTGGCGTTGGTGCCCCTTGGTAAGTGAACCACAAAAATCACTTCCTCGGGCAGCTGGATTTCAACATGGGATCCTTTTGGTGACAGTCTCAATTCAGGTGCTCTTCTTTCAAATGAATTCGTATTTTCACAAGTTGGGGTTTTTGTTAAGCGGGGCCTTACCTATTATTCTAGAAAAGAGACAAGGAAGGCTTCTCTTTTATTTTTTTTTTTATTTTATTTTTTTTAAGATTTATTTATTTATTATGTATACAACATTCCTTCCATGCATGTTTGTATGCCAGAAGAGGGCACCAGATCTCATTATAGATGGTTGTGAGCCACCATGTGGTTGCTGGGAATTGAACTCAGGACCTCTGGAAGAGCAATCAGTGCTCCCAACCTCCGAGCCATCTCTCCAGCCCCAAGGCTTCTCTTTTAAAAATTATTTCATCCATTATTTTATTTATGGTGGTGGTGCTGTGTGTGTGTGTTTGTGTGTGTGCAGACATACACATGTAAGGCTGGTGAGTGGCTCAGGGGAGAAAGGCACTTATCACACAAGACTCGTGACCTGAGTTCAATACCCAGAACCTACACAAAATTAGAGAGTAGCCTTGCGCTCTCTCTCTCTCTCTCTCTCTCTCTCTCTCTCTCTCTCTCTCTCTCTGAATTTATTAATTGATTTGTTTGTTTGTTTATTGTGTGGGCACGCACCTGCAATGGCACATATGTAGAGGTCAGAGGACAGCTTGTGGGAATTGTATGTCCTGGAGACTGAACTCAAGTTATCAAGCTTGGCGACAGGTACTTATAGCACTGAGCTGTCTCGCTGGACCCAAGTCTTCTCTTTAGTGTGCTAATCTCTTTAACAGCTGCATTCTTTGTCTCTGCCTTGCCTGACATGCTTGCGGCATAAGAATAAACCCCTGAGTTCAGATTCCCAGCACCATATAAAAAGTCATGCATAGGGCATGCACCTGTGATCCCAGGATTAATTAGATAAGCAGAGGCATCAAACTCCCAGGGGCATGTTGGCCAGCCAGATAAGTCACTCGGTGTGCTCCAGGTCCAATGAGAGACCCTGTCTCAGACATAGAGACCCACAGAGGAAGACACTCAGCACGATCCTCTGACTTCCACACACACACAAGGATGAATCTGCTGGCCCTTGCCCTCTGTGGGGCTTCTGGAGAGCTGACTGAGCTGGGCTTATCTTCTCTATGAATTTTGGTGCCAGAAAAACACCCATTTACATGTGTTGCTTGAAGTGCAAGATTAGCCGGCAGCAGGCAGAGAAGAGGAAGACCTGAATTCAGCCACGGGGAAGACTGTGACTTCTTCCAAGTCTAGGTTTTTTTGCCAAGACTGGCAGATCCTGAGGAGACTCTTGCAAGCTCTGCGCACTCTAGCTCCTAGAGGAGTAATTCACTATGTGGCCACACGGTGGCACTCTCTCCTCTTTTTCATTGAACAAAAATAAGTCTTCAAACAAAAAGAATTTAGAGGTGCTGTTTGAAACACAACAATGATATATGATCAGATAGAAATACAGATTTAAAATTCACCTCTTTATTAATATTTTCAATCTGAACTTCTTTCTAATTTCTGTGTCTTCTCCTTTTCTCTTACCCTGACTCTATCTGTCTGTCTCCTTTTTTCTCTCCTCTTCCTCCCACCCAACCCGTCGCTTCTCCTCTCTCCATCTCTTTTAGCCATCCTATATGACTGTAATGGTTGCAATTCAACCTCATTATTACTGACATTTGCTTGGATAGCCATGTGACTAGAAGAATCTTCCCAAGGTGGATAAACAGCGTTTCAAAAGTCCTTCCACAATTCTACATGAGGCACTATTCTGAGAGAGACTCCAAGGTGAACTCAGACCCTGGTCTTCAGAACACGGTGGGCAGGAAGAGCAACTGAGGCCCAGAGAAAGGCCTGCTGGGTTACTTAGTATAAAGGTTAATTTTGTCGACACGGCAGAACCTAGAATTAGCTAGGAGTCAACCTCTGGACACATCTGTAAGGGAGTGTCTAGCCTGGGCTACCTGAATGGGGAAGACCCACCCTGACTATGAGGGGGTGCCATTTCACAGGCTGAAGTTATGGGCTGAATAAAAATGAGAGAATGAGCTGAGCACCAGTGGTCACTCTCCTTCCTGCCTGCGGACGCCATGTGACCAGCTGCCGCAAGCACCTGCCCCCGCCATGCCTTCCCAGCCACGAGGAACTGTATCCTCAGATTTGGAGCCGAAATCAACCCTTCACATCTCAAGGAAACTTTGTTGGGTATTTTACCACAGCACGAAGAAAAGTAATACACTTGGCTCCTAAGAAACAGCCAGGACAGAGAGACACTCCCATCCCTCACCCCCACCCCACCTTCTCTACCCCTTTCTGAAGAATTTCTTTTATTAATTCCAATCTTGATGTCTCACTTTATAAAAATACCCATAAACGCCCATCGGTAACTAGCGGGGCCGGTAACCTCCATACACCACAGCTGGAGTTGACCCATCCAGCAGCACATGTGAATGGGCTTCAGACTTTGCATCTGTAAAATGGGACTGGGGGATGCTTGCACAGACGTCATCAGGAAAACGTTAATTCGTAGCCAGCTTTTAGACAGCTTAGCCTGTGTTGTCTCCACACTCTTTAATAGGGTGGCCTTTTTCTCTTTAATAGGATGGCCAAGAGCAGCCTTGGTAGCTGGGGGTCGGGAGGAGAACAGGGCAGACAGTGTCCCATCAGGCAGCCTGTGTGGATTTTCCTGGTGGGTTGATCAGTAATGAAACACCTGGCATTTGGTTATAGCTCTATAAACTTCCGTGACTTCCGCCTTTGCATTGGTCTGGGAGACTCCTAGAATTTTCCACCCTGAGGCTGCTGGAGGTAGAGGAGAAAGTGAGTGTCCTAGACCGTGGCCAAGTGGTGGAGAGGGCTTGGCAGAACTCTTTTCTTTGGTCTTTGGGAGCATTTTGGGATTACTGGGAATACAGTCAATAGAATTCTATAGTGGAGATCCAAGCCTCAGTCCCTGGGCACGCTGGCACCATGGCCAAGGCCACACTGGCCTAATCAGGAATAGTCTGCCTTATTAGTGCACAGACCCACTCACTCTTAAGATGCCATCACCAGAGATAGCACAGATCAGTAAGTGTGTGACACATGAATATTTGTTCTTTTCCCAGTAAGCCTTGTGTGTGTGCACACGTGTGTGTGTGTGTGTGTGTGTGTGTGTGTGTGTGTGTGTGTGTGTGTGTGCGCGCGCGCGCGCGCATGCTTTTTAGCCAGTTCTGGGAACATGAGTCTCCTCGTGCATCCCTCAAGTCCTCTTAAATATCTGCACATGATGTCCTCAGTGCCTGGGTAGTTTCAAGACAGAGGAATTTTTTGCGGCTAGATAGCTGGGAGAAGGAGGGAGCTTTCCCTGAAGGTGGAGGAAGAAAGCAAAGTCTCAAAGAAGGGAACAAGATCTCCAGACGGTGAGTGCCCCTTTGCAAGTTACTAGAAATGCAAACTCATTTGGAAAGTTTGCTCTGTCTCCATCTGCCTCCCTGGCTCGACGTCCTTGCAGCTCAAAACTAGGCAAGGGCTGGAAGGCAGAGGCAGGGGTGGAGTCAACATGGAAGCCAGGATTTGCACCCAATTTGCATCTCTTTTTGCAAGGAGGGGCTGCCTTAGAGAACCTTCTCTCAAACTGGAGTTGGTCAGAGTTCCTCAGAAGCATGAGTGTGGCTCTCTACCAGGCTATATTTTGATCTTTAAATTTATTTCAAGTTTTTTTTTTATTTATAAATATTTATTTATTATGTATACAATATTCTTTCTGTGTGTATGTCTGAAGGCCAGAAGAGAGCACCAGACCCTATTACAGATGGTTGTGAGCCACCATGTGGTTGCTGGGAATTGAACTCAGGACCTTTGGAAGAGCAGGCAATGCTCTTAACCGCTGAGCCATCTCTCCAGCCCCCTTATTTCAAGTTTTTATTACGTAAAAAATTCAGACAGAAAAGCAAGTAAGCTGCATGTTTTGAACCCTCCATATCCACATCTACATTAGGCTGTATCATCTGCCAAATAGGCCTTTTCTCTGCGGACGCACATTTTAGCTCTGATAGAAGAGTTTGAAAATACAGACACCATGACACTTTACCCACATTTGAGTCTATTTCTCCCCAAAATAGGCTATTTACTTATCACATGAACACATGGAAGAGAGACATTCTCTAAAGCTGTCCTAGCCAGCCTTCGCACTGCACTCACTGTCACGGTTTGTCAAAGCTTTTCTTGTCTTTCTTTTTGTTTTGTTTTTTGCTTTTCAAGACAGGATTTCTCTGTGTAGCTCTGCTGTCCTGGAACTTGCTTTGCAGAGCAGCCTGGCCTCAAACTCATAGAGATCCACTTGCCTTTGCCTCCAGAGTGCTGGGATTAAAGGTGTACGCCACCATGCCTGGCTCACTCTTTCTGTTTAACATTTTTTTTTAGAGGCTTTCTTCTACAGCGGCTCTGTAAGAATTCAGCACACACACCACCATGCTCAGTTCATCTTTGCCCATGTGGAGGCCGGAGGTTGACTTCAATTATCTTCCTCTATCCATCTCCGTGTTAGTTCATTTGTTTTTGATGGGGTCTTTCACCGGTGAGCTCACCCATCTGGTATAAAATGGTCCTGACTCCTCTATCCCCTCTCTACACCCCAGCAGACATCAAGGTCGAATATCTTCACATACCAGGCTCCTAAGGACCTGGCCTGCTCACCTCTCTAGTGATCCCTATGGAGGCCCACTAACTGGTGACTGAGACAAGTCTCTGTGACTCAGTTTCTTTTAAAGTTACACCTACTGGATAGGGTTCCTCTGAAGGCTGTATGTACTCATGCAAAACCTCGGAACACTGTGGGTTCCTAGTTCATGTTGCCCCTGCCGCCTCCTGTCCCAACTGCTCTGGCATTCTTGCCTTTTCCTCACACACGTTCTTGCTCTTCCTCGGCTGTTTCTGTTTTCTCCGCTAACTGCTCTTCTCCATGGTTGAAGTCTTCTCCATGAACAAGAGAGGGGTTGGGTGTGTGTGCTATAACACTGCCTTTTGCTTAAGTTTCTTGTTAGCACCTGCTGGAAGGTATTATAATTGCCCCTGAACTTTCCTGTCTCTAACTCTGGTCTACAATGTTCACGAGGCTCTCTTGTACTCCTGAGAGATCAAGTGTAATCAAGCATTATTCTGGACGTTTCTGTGAGAGCGCAAGAATGGCATTTACAACAGTGGACTCTGAGCAAAGAATAATTCCCAGCACAGAGTGGGCGGGTCATGGCAAACTGGGGCAGAGCTGAATAGAGCAGACTGGCCTCCACCAGGCTGGGGTAATTTCTGTTATAGTTGGCCTTCGGACTTGATGGCAGTGTTTCTTTTTCTGTTTGCTAACCTGTAAACACACCCTGCAGAGTTTGGACTTGCTAGGCTCCATAATGGTATGGGCCAATGAGATCTCTCCCTCTCCCCTCCCTGCCCCCACCCCACTCTCCCCAGGATGTTTTAGCATCAGTCACTCAACAGACAATTATGTTAAGAATTTTTTTGTTTTTTGAGACAAGGTTTCTCTGTAGCTTTGGTGCCTGTCCTGGAACTAGCTCTTGTAGACCAGGCTGGCCTCGAACTCACAGAGATCTGCCTGCCTCTGCCTCTCGAGTGCTGGGATTAAAGGCACGTGCAGCACCGCCCAGCGACGTTAAGAATCTTAATGAGGGGTCAAGGATTCAGCTCAGTGGTGGAGAGAAGGGAAATGGTACAGATGGAAACTTAGATCTTCATTAAATAGTGAAGGGTGCTAGGAATGAGGAATGAATATCTGAACAAATATAAACTTTTTTGCAATATATATTTTCCTTTAAAAAGTACATTTGGGAGGTATGGTGGCATACACCTTTTATCGCAGAGGCAGGTAGGTGGATCTCTGTGAGTCTGAGGCCAGCCTGGTTTACAGCATGAGTTCCAGGACAGCCAGGGTTATGGAGAAAGACCCCCCCATCTCTCTCTCTCTCTCTCTCTCTCTCTCTCTCTCTCTCTCTCTCTCTCTCTCTCTCTCTCTCAACACACACACACACATACACACACAATAGACTCAAGGCTGGAAGAGATGGCACAGTGAGTAAGAGCACTGGTTGCTCTTGCAGGGGATCTGAGTTCAATTCCTGGAACCTATATGATATCACACAGTTGTCTGTCACTCCAAGTCCAGGGGATCCTATACCCTGTCCTGGCCTACATGGGCATCAAGAATGCATATGGTGTGTAGACATACACACAGACAAAGCATCTACCCACATTTTTTTTTTTAAAAAAGTAGTTGATCCTGAGTTGAATACGGTGGCACATGCCTTTGATCTCAGCACTTGTGAGGAAGAAGCAGACGTAACTCTGTGAGTTCCAGGCCAGCTTGGTCTATATATTGAGTTCCAGGTGTACCAGGGCTACATGGTAAGACTCTGTTTCAAAACAAAAAAAATAAAATAAAATGTAGTTTATTCTTTAAAAAATTATTTTAGCTGGGTGTGGCGGCAAATGCCTTTAGTCCTAGCAGAGGCAGGTGGATCTCTGAGTTCCAGGCCATCTTGGTCTACAGAGCGAGTCCCAGAACAGTCAGAGCTACACAGAGAAACCCTGTCACTAAAAACCAAAAATAGTAAATAAATAAATAATACAAATTAAAAATATTTGTTTTTAATTATGTGTATCTGTGTGGGGAATGTGCATGTGTGTGCAGAGACTCTTGGAGTTCAGAAGAGGGTGTCAGATCCCTGGAGCTGGAATTATAGGTAGGCATACAAGCTGTCATGTGGGTGCTGGGAACCAAACCTGGGTCCTCTGCAAGAGCAGCAAGTGCTCTTAACCATGGAGCCATCTCTGCAGCCCCAAAGTAATTGTTTCTTATTTCCTTCCTTCCTTCCTTCCTTCCTTCCTTCCTTCCTTCCTTCCTTCCTCCCTCCCTCCCTCCCTCCCTCCCTCCCTCCCTCCCTCCCTTCCTCTCTTTCTTTTTGAGACATGATTTCTTCTATGTAGTCCTGGATGTCCTGAAACTTTATCTGCAGACCAGGCTGGTGTTGAACTTAGAGAATAACCTGTCTCTGCCACCTGAGTGTTGGAACTAAAAGTGTCTACCACTACATTTGGCAAGTAATTGATTTCTTTTAAGGTAAAAACAGTAAGTGTTTGTGTTTATAATCTATTTAGAAATAAAATATAAGATGAAAACATAAATCACCAGGTACAGGGTGTATATTTTTTATATTTATTTATTTATTTATTATGTATACAATATTCTGTGTGTATGCCTGCAGGCCAGAAGACGGCACCAGACCCCATTACAGATGGTTGTAAGCCACCATGTGGTTGCTGGGAATTGAACTCAGGACCTTTAGGAAGAGCAGGCAATGCTCTTAACCTCTGAGCCATCTCTCCAGCCCCCCAGGGTGTATATTTTTAAAGATTTATGATATTTATGTATATGTCATGTGTGTGTGTCTGAGTATATTCCTTATGTATACGGGTGCCTGCTGAGGCCAGAAGAGGATCTCAGATTCCCTGGTGCTGGAGTAATAGTTTGTTGTTGGCCACCTAGCCTGGGTGCTGAGAACTAAACTCAGGTCCCCTGGAAGAGCTGCAAATTTACCCACAATCTCGTCAGAAAAGTTAAAAGAAACTCCTAGGTTGTAGGCTGAGGGATACAATCCCTCACGAAGGGATTTTTCACAGTAGAGGCATAACAGCAAAGAAAGGTGATAGCCAGCGCTGGGCAGGATCTTGGGGCTGTATGACTACTATGACATATAACAAAAGCAGCTCTTGCTCTGCTGCCTTTCTCTGTGTCTCCATCTTAGCCTTTGTCTGAAAGGATCCTTTTCACAGCAGCGCTGGTCCTCATGTTTCTGGCTTTTAAAGTTTATCTCTTTTTTTTTTTCATTAGAAAGCAATAATTGTTCATATGTTAAGGCTAGTTTTTAAAATCACCTTGGCACAAGCTAGAATCAGCTAAGAGGAGGGAACTTCACAAGATAATGTCTCCATGAGATTGGGCTGGAGGCAAGCCTGTGGGGTATTTTCTTGATTAATGATTGGTGTGGGAGAGTCCAGGCCACTGTGAGTGGTGCCAATCCCTAGGCAGGTGGCTTTGAGGTGTACAAGAAAAACGGCTGAACATGTCATGGAAAGGAAGTCAGTAAGCAGTATTATCCATATTCCTGATCTGAATTCCCTCAATCACAATCTTAGTTAGGGTTTCTATTGCTATGAAGAGACACCATAACCAACACAACTCTTTTTTGGGGGGGGCAGGGATTGAGACAGGATTTCTTGTATAACCCTGGCTGTCCTGGAATTTCTTCTGTGGACCAGGCTGACTTTGAATTCACAGAGATCCACATGCCTCTGCCTCCTGAGTGCTGGGATTAAAGGTGTGCACCTTTACTGCCTGGCTCGAGACCATGGTGACTCTTATAAAGGAAAACATTTAATTGGGGTGGCTTACAGTTTCAGAGGTTTAGTTCATTATTATTATGGCAAGACATGGTGACATGCAGGCAGACATGGTGCTGGAGAAGGAACGGAGAGCTCCACATCTTGATCTGCAGGGAACAGGAAGTTAACTGTCATACTGGGCATCGCTTGAGCATAGAAGACCTCAAAGCCCACCCCCACAGCGACACACTCCTCCAATTAGGCCATACCTCCTAATAACGCTGCTCCCTTTGGGGGCCATTTTCTTTCAAACCACCACAGATAGAGTGTAACTGAAGGGATGTAAGATAAAATACATAATTTTCCTCCCCAAGTGGCTTTTGGTCATGGTGCTCTCCCACAGCAGAAGAAAAGTTACTAAGACAGGGGTAAAGTACATTATCTCAAAGCAGGCTTCTCAAGAAAGATTCGTTTTTGTGTGTGTGCACATGTGAGTATCCAAGTGTCAGTGTCCAAGGATGACAGAAGGGGGTGTTGAAGCCCCTGGAGTCACCCAATACATGTACCGGTAACCTGTTCTCTGAAGGGGCAGCCAACACTCTTAACTAGTCCCCTCCCAGGTTTTTTACCTTGACCTGAGCTGTTTTTTAAAAAATAAAAAATTATTTATTTATTATGTATACAATATTCTGTCTGTGTGTATGCCTGCTGGCCAGAAGAGGGCACCAGGCCCCATTACAAATGGTTGTGAGCCACCATGTGGTTGCTGGGAATTGAACTCAGGACCTTTGAAAGAACAGGCAATAGCTCTTAACCTCTGAGCCATCTCTCCAGCCCTTGACTTGAGTTGTTTAAAGGAGGTTGTCCCACTGACTGGGAACAGCAGAACAGATAAATTAGGTGGGAGATGGACCACATTCTCCGTGAGTACAGAGCCAGAATGAAGAAACAGAAGTGCACACGGGCATAGGGGCAAGCTCGGAGCAGCCCTTATCTTGTGCTATCATGGAGGTCCTAAGAAGACCTACTCAGAGCCACCAACTTGGAGCTTGAGTCTCAGAAATGTGATCTAGGCAAAGACAAGGTTCTTGGTCACAGGAGGCCTGAGCTGCTTGTCAGAAGCCAGTGTCAATAAAAGAAACAGATTGAGGAAACACGTTTGTATTATCCACACCGAAGCAGGAGGCACAGCCAGGCCTCACAGTCGATACAGTCCTTCAGCTGTCCTCCGTAGGGCTTCGGATCGGCTCTTCAGATCTAGTCTCCTCCAGCAAGACTCTTGGTGGCTTGCTCTCTGCTGTCCAGGATGCTGGGGGGCTGTGGCTGGCTCCAACTCCACAGGGACCAGCGCTGTATGGCCTTTCTATGCAGCCCTCTTCTGCCTCAAGGGATGAGATGACAAGGGTGTGTCACCGTGCCTGGCCTTTTCATGTGGGTTTTGGGGGCTGGATGCAAACCCTCATGCTTACGTGGCAAAAATGATCTCCTAGGCCCTTGGTGACTCTTTTTTAGGCCAGAATTCTTGGACAGCTTGTTACACAGTACAAAGAAAATGAGAGCCCACATCCTCCCTGTCCTGGTTTAGTCAACAGAAGAAAGAGCATACCTTATACCTTTTAGCATACCTGTATTGAAACACCAGGGAAGCAGTTTTATTGGTTAGACTCCTTCACAAGAATTTTCTCCTTGGGAGACTAAGCAATGTTTCCTAAACCTCCTTCTAAAAGCTCAACAACAAACCAAAGTTAGATCCACCAAAAGTTCACTGTAGTGAACCATTGAGCTTACTAGGCTTATGAGAGCATTGGGTGAGGGGTTACAAGCAGAAGCATAGGTAACCCTAAAATAGCCATGATAGAAAGTCTGCACCCAGCATGGAAGATGGCTCCTCCATGCCTGTGTAGATGGAACCCTTTTCCTGTAGTCTTCCTAGCTTATATTTTCTAACCTTTCTCTGAGCTTCCAAGCTACGGGCAACTAGAGTAAATGGCATACAGCTGGCTGGAAGGAGTAGCTAGATAGGCAGGTGATGTTCCAGTGGCCCTCTCTGCTCACTCCTTCTAAGAAGGAGTGCCAAGTCACATCCACGGATGGGATGGTCTTTCATAGGCAGGCACAGGTCATAGAAAGAAGGCAGTTGTGCTGGCAGGATAGTTCTATACAATAGCTCCCGTCACGTGTTCAAGCAGGGGCCAATCAGTTTAGCTAGATGATAGGCATCTTTTATTGGCAAGGCCGGCCTGATCTGTATTTGGTGGTCTGGATGTAGTGTGATGGCCAAGGCCACCAGGACAAGAGCAGAGGAAGGTCAACTCAGCTCCTCAGGAGAGAGGAGAGTTGCTGCGCAGTCCAAGGTGACAGATGCCTGCTATAGGCACCACGTGGGCACCATCTGCCCACACAGGACACAATTAGGAAGCCCCTGTCACAGGGAGGCTCTAGGGTACTGTGTGGAAAGAGATGGTCTGATGAACACCTTTTCAGCAATAAAAATCAATCTAGGAAAGCCCAGATTGGTAAAAACATCTCCTGGCAAGGCTGTCAATCTCTGCCTGTCTTCTTGGCCTCCCCTCCCCAGTCCCTGTGGTCCATATCCTGGTAACAATTACAGTTCTTCTTCCAGATCCTGTACAAACAGTAACAATGTGGCCTCTCTTGAGAGCCAGCATCCTTGACTTCAGCTCCTCACTGTTGCCCCCCTTCCTAGGAGAACATTCCAGCCCCATGAGGTCAGCAAGCCGAGGGAAGCAGGGCAGCGAGGGGGGCCTTCTGGTTCCTCCACTCCATTCCTTAGTCACTGTAAGTCTCCCAGCTACTGGTGGTCTCGGCAAGCTCTGAGCATATTTGAATCCTCACACTGGTGTGAGGCAAGAATCCACTCTTGTGAAATGGCTTAGGGACCAACGAAAGCAAGAGAATTGCAAGCCCTCCCCTCCCCTCTTTCTCCGAACCTTCCCCCAGGGGCCTGTGCTTGGGCAGCTGAAGAATCTGGCATTTGGTGGACCAGCCCTGAGGACTAATGGATGCTCTGCCCACAGCGAACACAGGATGAACCGAGCTGACAAAGCCCGAATGAGGCCCTGCACTTTCCACATTTGAATGTCAGACGGGCTCAGCTCCCACCCCTTTAGGCAGCACCCTCGGTTGTGTGGGTGAGGAGACAAAAGACATACCCAGTGAGTATGGTGGTGGAAACCTGCATCCAAACTCCGGCAGGGATCTAGAACTTCTTCCATCTGCCTCTGTGACAATAGTGGACTAGCGACATCCCCAACATCATTCCTGCCCTCCCAGTGACCCAAGACGTCATCTATAAAGACTGTTCACTGTGCAAAGAACTCCAGGAGAGATGGAGGTACCTGAGAAAGACAAAATAGATCCTGAACTTTGCTCGTGCAGCCAGTGACCTAGAAAGAGCACACTTTTCTAATCCTCATAGAGGACCCACCAAGTGTCTCACATTAGCCCTAGCAAAGCCCATTTGGAGCTTCAACATTCTGACAGTCCCCACTCACTCAAACACCTGTTCTCTTCTTCCAGGCTGTCTTGAATTGGGACCCAGCAAGTCCCTAAACTTATTCCCACAACTCACCAAGCATTTTCTTGCTGGAAGGGTCATGTTCTTCTGGTTCCCTGAGTCTGGAATGTCATTCTCTTTGCAGTCACCTCTTCTATTTCTGGTTCACAAAAACTAGCTTTTATGTAAACTCCAAGCTGAGAGTAAGCAGTTGTGCTGGCTAGTTTTGATGTCACTGGGGAAGAGGTAATCTCAACTAAGAAAATACCTCCATTTTTGATGCCATTGGAGTTGAGGGCTCAGCTCATTGTGGATGGTGTCTTGTCTGGGCACGTGGTCCTGGATTATATAAAATACCAATCAAGCCGGGCGGTGGTGGCGCACGCCTTTAATCCCAGCACTCGGGAGGCAGAGGCAGGTGGATCTCTGTGAGTTCGAGACCAGCCTGGTCTACAAGAGCTAGTTCCAGGACAGGAACCAAAAGCTACGGAGAAACCCTGTCTCGAAAAATCAAAAAAAACAAAAAAAAAAAAAACAAAAAAAAACCTGATAAAATACCAATCAAGGAAGCATTGTTCCTCAGGGTCCTGTCAGGAATCCCTGCTATGTCTTCTCGTCACGATGACTGTAAATGTGCATCAGCCCTTTCCTCCCCTAGGATCAGCAGCAGAGAACTAGGACAGTGGTGTGTGTCAGCTGGGAGGACTGATCAAGAGAATCTCTAGTTCAAAACTAGCCTGGGCTGCATAGCCTGACACCCTGCCTCAAAGTAAAGAAAACTCCCATAGTGCTACTGAGCCGTCTACTTTTTTTTGCACATTTCTACACATTTAACTGCTATGAGTTTCATTTTTTAATATTTATTTATTTACTTATTTATTATGTATACAATATTCTGTCTGTGTGTATGCCTGCTGGCCAGAAGAGGGCACCAGACCCCATTACAGATGGTTGTGAGCCACCATGTGGTTACTGGGAATTGAACTCAGGACCTTTGGAAGAGCAGGCAATGCTCTTAACCTCTGAGCCATCTCTCCAACCCCTATGAGTTTCATTTTTATTTTGACTTGGATGCCTTTCATCCTTCCTCCTCTTATCATCATCATCATCGTAGGTATATGAATGAGTGCCTTGGATGTTCAGGTGTGCATTCCTGATTCCCAAGGAAATCAGGAGAAGGCATTGGATTCTTGGTACTGGAGTTACGTGTTCTGGGACCCTAACCCTTGTCCTCTACAAGAGCAACAAATGTTTTTAATGGCACAGCTGTCTCTCCAGTCTCTGCCCGTCATCTTTCACTATTGCTTATTATGTAAGTTTAAATATAATAAAAACCAAAACCCAAACAAACAAAAAGCAATACCGGGCGGTGGTGGCACATGTCCTTAATCCCAGCTCTTGGGAGGCAGAGGCAGGCACATCTCTGAGATGGAAGCTAGCTTGGTCTACAGAGCGAGTTCCAGGACAGTCAAGGCTACACAGAGAAATCCTGTCAAAAAAAAAAAAAACCCAAACAAACAAAAAAAACAACAAAAAATAAATATAAAAAGATAAAAACAATGTAAACAAAAGCTAATAAAAAATCAAATACATCAAATACATTCTGATGTTCCTCTAGAAAGCTTTTCACTACAGCTAGGCTTCCTCTCTCTCTGTTTGTCCATCCTGCAGTGAGCACTCAACAGGCATGAGACCCAGTGTTAAGTACTTCACACGCTGGATCTCTTTGCTTCCTTAATTCGCCATTTCGGAGGAAGAAACTGAGGCTCGAAAAGACTCGCCGACGACTTTCCAACTGCCTCCTGTGACTAGGGCTGGCTCTCCTCTCTAAGTCACTAGGTGTGAGGCCACTCCGCAGGCTCACTTCTGCTGTGATTGACAGGCCGTCCATCCACGCCAACCCCAGCGGCTCCTGGGGAACTAGGAACGCACACTGGGAGACCCCAATGGAGGCAGGTGTGCCAAAGGTAGAGGCACCCGCCTGAGATGGCCCCGCGCTCCCACTGCACCTCACCAGGTCCGCTTGTTTGTGCCCAAGCTTACTCCAAGCGCGCGCCGCCTGTCACCGTCACGTGGCCGCCCCTCCCCGCCCCACCCCTCGGTCGCTCGCGTGGCTCCGCCCTCCGCGCCGGCCCTTCTTTCGTCCTCCTTCAGAGTCACAAGATCTCTCAGTGGGCCTTCACCTTCGCGATCCTTCCGCCGTCCCCGCCCCCACATTAAAAATCCCTTTTGGTTTTATTTTTCCAGGCCAGCTTGTATCGTCACAAGTGGGATATCCTGTTCTATCTGGAGAAGCAGATGCCTTTGGCCATTGGGCATTAAGCTTGGGGTGTAGGAGGCACCCGGATATGGACTCTTTTTCATGGCGGAGGCCTCCGCCGTTTGGAGACGCATCACGCCAGGGGGAGGTGCTGCGCGTTCAAGATGGCGGCGCCCTGTAGGCTGGAGGGACTGTGAGGTAAACAGCTGAGGGGGAGTAGACGGTGGGTGAGTACGGGGATATTTCCCCCTCTTTTTCTTGTGGGCTTTTCGGGGCAGCCCTGGCAGCGTGACCTCAGGCTGCGGGGCACTGCGGGGCGCGTTGGCCGAGTCGGGGGTCCGGGGAAGGGGGTTCAGGGAGCGTCTCGCTCGCCCTCATCGCGCTCTGGCTCCGGCGGGGCTCGGCTAGGGCTGGCGGGGCCCCGGGGAGCCGAGGCGGGCCTGGGCCGTCGGAAGGGACAGATGGCTGCAGCTTCGGGTCTGTGGTGGGCCCGCTCGCCCGCCCCCCTCGCTTGTTGCGCTGACAGGCTCCCGCGGGGGTGCGCGGCGCAGGTCAGACCCCGGGCCGAGCCGGGAGACCTGGGGGTGGGGCCGCGGCCCAAGACTCCGCGGCAGCCGCTGGCGCTGCGGCTGGAGAATGAATGAAGGCCGCCCGTGGGCGCCGGAGACCGCCCAGCGCCCGCTCTGTCGGGGAGAGTGTGCACGGCCGGCGTGCCTGGCTCCGGGTGCACTTGTGGGTGTTTAATTGATGCTAGGAGACAGTTACCTTCTAGTCGGCAGAGGTGCTCGTTAGGGACAGCTACTCGCCCAGCCACTGCCGGACGCTCATTCATTCGTTTGAGGAACGGGAGGGCCCCGCAGCCTGGAGTCCCAGACACCTTTGTGGAATCGAAGCACTTTCTTTGTTTTGGGGTTAAAAGAGTTTGGCTTCATGCGCTTTGAATCTGGGAAGGGAGGGACGTGGGGGCGGGGTGGGGGTGCGGCCATCAGCAACCGGCTAACGTTTGAGGGGATGGGGACTGCCTCTGTGCCCGGGCACTATTGGAAGTGCTTTGCAGCCATCCTCTCTCTGCAGCTGGACAAAGGAGAAGCAATCTGCAGTCTCCCTCGGTGAAGAAACTGAGGTCTGGAAAGATTGGGGTAATTTGTCCAAGGTCACACCCCCTTAATCTGAGACAGCACTGGAACCGAGGACCGACTGGTTTCATTTGCCTGTTATTTGATTAAAACTGGCCTATTATTAAGTGATTTAGTTAATCATTTGGCCAAGGTCTGTGCGTGTAACTTTAAACCAGGGTGCATTTTGGCTTGTACGTCTTATGCTTTTTGTTTCTTGTAGCACCTTGATCTTGTTAGTCCTAATTAGATTACACAGTATTTTGTATTTTTCTATAAACCGATGACATTCACTAAAAAAAAAAATTATTCAAACCCTTGCTTTAAAAAAAGTGTAGAATTAGCCCTTTATTTTACATAGAGTAAGCTATGAAAGTACTAAAATAGACTAATGTTCTTCCGAGATACTTTGATTTATAACTTTATGATCAAGTTGGAGTCATCTGCATTCAAACAGGCTGGGGAAATGCAGCGGTAAATTCCGGGAAGCATCACAGAGCCTGGTCTTCTGGGAGCCCCTGATTTACGGAGCAGCCCACCTGTGATTCTTAAGTTGAGCATCCCTGAATAAACCTGGGATATGCAAATAGGAAAACCGATTTAGAGTTTTGTAAGGAAATGTCCCTTTAACAGTCATACATCAGGCAAACGAGGCTCCTCAGACTTCTCTAACCACCTGGTGTAAATGTAGGGGTATTTATAGAGGATGTAAACAGAAAATACCTTCTTACTAAAGTTAATATCTTCTCTAAAAACACCATTACATCATGGGTCTAGAAGGGCAGATGATGTAAGCTTTCTCTGCTTCATGCATTTCCTGGTGTCATGAACACTTGGTATGTCCCTAAATTCCTAGTTCTAAGAAAACAGGCTCGGCTTTCTTTCATGTTTTCATTACGCTGAAGTGTGTGCAGTCTCGTGCCTCGGCTGGGCTAAGAGCAGCGTTGTATGGTTCTTTTGCTGCTGTGATGTGAAGCTTTCAGCGCAGACCTGGTTTCACTTGTGAGATAAAACTCAACAGTTTGATCAGACTGTGTAATGTTTGCAGGGGAGCACAACTGCCAGAAGCAAGGGATCCCAAACTAGTTCTGAACCTCTGTGCACCCAAACATCTGGCCCCTTAGTCGGTACACCTACATATTCTGTCCTTGAGGATAGACACCCTCCTCGGGTTTGTTTGTTTGTTTGTTTGTTTTGGAAGAAGTCTTCTCTCTACTGCAAAGGTAGGTGATCATAGGCTTAAAGTATCATTTTGGCTATTTGCTTTTTTAAATTTATGATTTATTGTAGAGGGCTTTCTTAAGCTATCTTATTCATGTAGTTGTGGATTTTAAGCTTTGTACACAGGGTGCTGTCTTCTTTCAAAGTTTTTAGATTGTAGGTATGTTTGTTTTTTAATTCCAGTGCCATACTGAACTAACATTAGTTTCTCCCAGAACTGACTAAATATCCTCGAATGCCAGATTTCTTGAGTGAAAGTCTTGCTGAGCGTTAGTAAATATTCTGACCAGTGTTAATTGGTCTTCACTCTATGGTAATAGTTCTATAATGACAAAGACAACGAACGTGTGAATCTTGGGCCAGCTGGGAGGGTGAGTTTGTTTATCCTTTAAACAGAGATTCCCTTTATTTTCTCTTATAAATCTCCTTTTTAAAGACAAGTCTTATTGGTCATATATAAGTAACTTCAGGCATAAAAGAAAAGTATATAAAATAGTTGAGGTATTTTTGTTGTTTTGCTCATATGTGTGTTTTAAAGCCTCTGATCATTGCTTTTTTTTTTTTTTTGGTGTGCATACTCATTCAAATTGCACTGAGATTTCCTGTAAAGTAATTTGAGTTTATTTTTTCTCTTCTTAAGTCTGTAGTTGCTAAAAATTAGTGACTTAATGTAAATTTTAATGAGAAAGAATAAACACACACATGTATAAAAGATATGTGACCTCAGGACCTTGTCATTTTCAGTTTCTTCTAGTCCCTCCTCTCTTTTGGGGGTGTATAAAAGGAAATAGTAAAAGTAATTATTTTATACATTTTATAGCTAAATGAGTTCAGATTGACTTCTAATGAATAAGTGCCTTAAATGCACAGTGTTATTCCCAAACAAGGCATGGTAGTTACTTACCTGCAATTCATAGGTCATGATGTAAGTAAATAGGGTCATAGGGTCAGGATGCTTTTGATTTTATCTTAGTCTGGTGATGAGAGCAGGGCAGGGTGGTGGTGCAGGTAAGGACAGAAGCAGTACTCTTCTGCCTGCGGTGGTTAAATTTGTGCTACATTGTGTCCCTCACAGAGAACAGTAGCAAATTTGAAGTGTATCAGTTTTAAGTTACAGAATGGTTTTACCAGTGTTTTACTGCTAGTAAATGGCTGGGCTGCTAAATTAGCACTCTACTCTGCAATACATTTTGTTTAGTGGTAACATTGTTATAAAAGTTTGTTATGTGCTAAGCACATCTAAGTGTTTTTGTATCTGATTCCCCTTTACTTTTTTTATACCCTTGGGGAGAACAGGAAAGAATTTTGAGACTTGCTGAGCAGGAAGATGAACTGTGTTTGATTGGCTTCAGAAGCCAAGCATTTAATGTTGTATTAAGATAAACTGCACAGTCTGCTGATCTCCTAAACTAACCCATAGGTCAGTGGGATTTTAGTTTTTTTATTTTTATTTATTTTCTTTTATGTGTATTAGTGTTTTGCCATGGGAACTTTAAGGTCCTCTTAAACTGAAGTTAGAGACAGTTGTGAGGTGTCATGTGGGTTCTGGGACTTCAACCCGGGTCCCCTGGAAGTTCTTAACTCCTGAACCATCTCTCCAACTCGTTTGTTTATTTTTTGAGGGGCTCATAAAATGTAGGCCAGTCTGGACTTACCATATAGGCAAGACTTTGCTTGAGTTTCTAATCCTGCCTCTCCCTTCTCATTTCTGGGATTACTGGTATACACAGTCATGTCTAGTTGGATAGTGGTTTTTAAACTTTTGGGGGGCTGAAGCAAATCTTATTTTTAAGGTCTGTAAAAACCTGTGGGCCAATATTTCCTTTTTTACAGATGATACCCCATCGCCCCAAAATGCATATAGGTAATGAGATTTTGGAAACAGTGTTAGAGATTTTCTGAACCTTGCTTAAAGCCCAACCAGTCATTTTAGATAGCTTACTGCTCTTAAAAACACGTTTGGGATCTAGAGAGATGGCTAAGTGGTTAAGAGGACCTGAGTTTAATTTCTGTCATCAATATGACGGTTCACAACCACCTGTAATTCCAGCTCCAGGGGAATCCAACACAGTCTTCTATCCTCTGCAGTTACCAGGCACACATGTAGTACATAGACATTTTTCAGACAAAACACTTATACATATTAAAAACAAAAACAAAACAACAAAATACACACTTAGGCTTTATTAAAAACATTTTTTTGAAAGCTGGTAGGTAGGAAAAGTTTACTGGTGGAACCTGTTATATTTTCCCAAGGTTTTTGTATATAGATTTTTTTCTTACTGTCTTCACCACTTTTCTTCTCCCTGGATTTCTCCCCTCCCTCTCTCTCTCTTACACCCACTACAATTTATTTCATAGTTATTATTTTAAATTTTTTATCTCTCTCTAACACATAGACACCCACTAAGGTTTGTTTTATGATTATTATTTAAAAAATTTTATGTCTGTGTGTGTATACGTGTGCACGTGTGTGTGTGTGTGTGCCTGAGTGTGTGTATGTGCACCAAATGGATCCAGGTATCTGAGGAGACTGGAAGAGGACTTCATTACCCTTGAACTGAAGTTATAAGTCCAGTTTTGTTTGGTTGTGACCTGCCATGTGGGTGCTGGGTACTGAACCTGGGTCCTCTGCAAGAGCAGCTAGTGCATTTAATTGCTGAGACATCTCTCCAGAAGCCCCAAACTCCTGTCCCCCGCTCCAGGTTCTTGGTCTTTAGTAGTGTTGGAATCACCTCAAAGGTCCATTGCCTAAGATTCATGCCCTGCATCATAAAGATGCAGGTCAAGGCTCAGGATCCTGCCTGCCCCCCACCCCCTTTTTGTTTCTTTGTATTTTGAGGAAGAGGGGATTTTGTTTGTTTTTGTTTTTTGAGGCAGGGTTTCTCTGTGGCTTTGGAGCCTGTCCTGGAACTAGTTGTAGACCAGGCTGACCTTGAATTTACAGAGATCCTCCTGCCTCTGCCTCTAGAGTGCTGGGATTAAAGGCCTGCACCACCACCCACCAGGCGAGAAAGAATTTTATTGTATAGCTCTGGCTGTCCCGGAACTCTGTGAACTCAGAGATCTGCCCATCTTTGCCTCCCAAGTGCTGGAATTAAAGGCATGCAACACCACCACCTGGCATCTCCCTCCCTTTTTAAGAACACGCATTTTTAGTAAGTTCTTGGGCACTGCTGGTGATATGGGGGCATACTTAGAGAAGCACTGTCCTGTGCTGGCAAGCCCTGTGCCTTCTACCCTGGATTATTTCTGTTTGTTTTTGTTGTTGGAGACAGGTTCTCAGTCCATCTCGTTGTCTAGCTTTCACTGACTTTGTAGTCCAGGCTAGCCTTGAAATTTTCATGCTCCTGCCTCGGCTTCTCTAGTGGTGGGATTACATGCTTGAGCTCAGCTGCCCTGAAATGCTTCTGTTTAGGGAAGCTCTATGTAGTGAGTTCTTGAATATACATTTGGTATCTTTTATTTATTTTATTGTTTTTTGAGACAGTTTTGCTTGGCTGCCCAGGCTAGTCTGGGGTTCACTCCAGTCCAACTGTCTCTGCTCCAAGTGCCAGATCACAGGTGTGCCTGACCATTCCCAGCCCAGGTGCATTTTCATAGTACATAATTTTGTTCATGCTAATTGTCAAAACGGAACCATTATCTGAAGAAAAAAATTGCCCTGTGGGCCTATATCTAGAGGGCTTGTCACCTTCAGAGTTAAGTGAGCTTAGTAACCTGTCCATTGTCCATCGAGGACTCTAAGGACAGGAATTACAAGTGGACAGTCTGATGTGTTGGAGCTTTCTTGTCCTGACTTCTGTGACCTTGAGAGAGTCTACAGCTTTGAAGACTAAAAATCACACCTATACCATCAGCTCTTTTCCCCTTTCTTCCTTTTGTGTCCAGAAAGAGAATTAAATCAAGTGTCTAATTTGTTTGCGTGCATTAGTGCTGAGAGCATTTTGATTCAGTTGATGAGACATTTCTTTTAACTCACATGAATTCCTGAGCTAGGACCAAATACGTATAGCATTGTAACATTTCTGCTCTGTCTCAACTATACTTGATGATGTAGGAATCTGTTTGTGCATGAGTCTGTCTGAATTGCCTTTAGGTTTTTATAGATAAGATCTTGACTAGAGAAGACAGGTTATAGTTAAAGAGACATTCATCCTCACTGGTACTAAGAACTGCATTTGTATATTATAGGCCATTGTGTACAAAGCTCTCTGAGGTGACTTGACGTGCAGTTATTTATCTTATCTGAGCCACTGTCCTGACAGAGGTAGTGAAAAGATATATACAGTCCTGCTAATGACAGATGTTGCTCTGGAGTTCATGTGTAATCCCAGATATATAAATGATCTGGCGATATCTAAAGACTAAAATTAATTAAGATAAATTGTGATAAAGATAAATCTGCCACCACTGTTCTTTCTGTTTACACTCCGGTGACACACAAAGCCCCTGTCTTCCTCAAGCCTGCCTTTTTTTTTTTTTTTAATGTATACAGTGTCTGTATGTATGCCTGCAGGCCAGAAGAGGGCACCAGAAACTCATTTCAGATGCATGTGAGTCCATGTGGTTTCTGGGACTTGAATTCAGGACCTCTGGAAGAGCAGGCAGTGCTCTTAACTGCAGATCCATCTCTCCAGCCCCCTCTAGCCTACCTTTTATTTTTACTTCAGAAGACTGTTTATAGAAATGAAATTATGGAGGAGGAGTCGATTGAGGAGGGGGTCAGAAGGGAGGTGGGAGGAGGGAATAGGAGAGGAAAGAGGGGAGGCTGTGCTTGGAATGTAAAATAATAAAAGAATAACAAGAAAAAAAGAAGGTTACAGTGAACATGACTTTTGGATATCAAGGAAGGAAAACTCTAGTTATGAGGTACTTTTCTTTTTTTCCTCATGTCTTTTGAAGAAGTGGGGAGCTGATGCTACTCTTATGTTCTGATGAGCATTTCTACCCGTACTCCTCACTTTCATGGAGGTTCATGCTTTACCTCTCAGTTGAATGAATTCCCTTCCCCTGGGCAAGATTTAAATATAAAAAGAATAAGTGAATGCTTAAAAATAGAATACTAGGAGATAGACTTTAGTGTACCACAGGAAACTGAAGCCAGCCATTTCCATTACTGTATTGTTAAGCATAAGGATAAAGTAATGAAGTCTTACTGTTGAGCCAAACCCCACTTGAATTCCTGTGGTAGTGTTCTGTCTAGGAAAATGGCCCTAGCCTGGCAGACTATGGGATCTCACCTTAGTGTATCCTAATTTTATCCTCACCTTAAGTACTTCTTTTCAGGTAGAAGATCCAAGTGGGATTACTTTATAAGAGGAAGTCTGTGTGATTCACTGATTAACAGGTGGTTTTAGGATTCTGAAGATGAGAGGCTCCTGCACCAGCACAGCTCTGTTGCTTGGTGGAGTGGAAGCAGCTAGGTAGCATTTCTTGTTTGCAAGATCTGGCCAGGAGCTTTTATGGGGCCAGTCGCCAGCAGCACTGCCCACAGAGTTACTGTGGCTGCTGAGACAGTTGGCATGGCTCCCTGAGTGTGTGCCACGTGGTGCTGTATCACCCTGACACTAGGGCAGAGACTGTATTGGAGAGGTATTCAGTCCTGTTGTTTGACTTTGACCCAGAGTTTGTCCTCTACCTCATGTAAGTAGATGTCTGTAGTATGGAGCCAGGATTGACAGTCAGGGACTTTAGTGATATCCAAGGGAACAGACTGAACATTTGCCTTTTGTGTACTAAGTACCAAGATAGTCCTGGATGTCTCAAACACATGGTCCCTGTCCTCGTGAAGTTTACAATCTTCCAGTCAGATAATCCCTAAACATGGGGTTAAGAACCCATAAATTTTGAAAAATGTATTTATTATATATTTGTTTTGTGTGTATGTGTGTGGGCACACACACCACTGTTCATGTGTGGAGGTCAGAGGACAATTGAACAAAGTTGGCTTTAATATAAACCATGTGGGTCTCTGGGGATCGAACTCAGGTTGTCAGGCTTGGCAGCAAGTACCTAAACCCTCTGAGCCTGAAGCAAGTTCCTGAAACCCACTGTTTCTGAAAGGGCTCATGTTTAAAAAGCAAACTGGAACATATTCATTTATATACTTATTTGACATGGATAATGAATAGCATGGGCAGAAGTAGGGTAGAGGGGAAGGGAAGTAGAGGAGCTGCTGTTGAAATATTTTATTCCTGTCATGTAGGATTAGACTTAGCCTGTGCTGCTTGAAGGCAAAATCAGGTTTGTACATTAAGCAGCCCCTGTGGCAGCTGCCGGGCGCAAGTACTTTGTTGGCTGCAGTTGCTCCCCAGTGTGCCTAACAGTTCCTCATACTCACTTAATGGGGTTTTAGAAAGTGACCAGTACGGACTTGTGGACCAGGAGCCTGAGCTGATGGGGCCTGGCAGTGGGAAGGCAGAGAAGGCCTAGGAAGGATGGATTAGCTGAGGAGAGGGCAGAGGTTTTAGATGATGTGACTGGATGTGCCTGTGCTCAGGTGGGTCGAATGCCTTCTCGGCTGAGGAATTTAAATTCTCTGAAGGCTATATAGCAGGGCTGGGAGGGAGTGTGGCATATGAGAGGGTGATGATGCAGGCCCACTAAGTTTTTTGTGCCTCTTACTGACCTCACTACTATGGCCAGTCTTCTGAGGTCTTCACTGGAGCTCTGTGTGAGTGTGAGGTTGTGGATATTCTCAGTTTACCTGGAAGATAACTCGTGGTAAGCCAGCACTAAGCTAAGTGACTTAGTGAACATCCCAGAACCAAAAGTGAAAGAGCTAATGTTTCAGTTGGGAGCCTATTCTAGACTACCCTGCCCTCTTGCTGCTAGTGCAGAGGAGAGGAGGCTCTGCTCTTAGAGTTCACTGCAGTGGGAAGCAGGTGACCACCTGCCAAGGATGGGGGCAGAGCTGTACTAGGCCAGTCTAAACTCCCTTCTGATCAGGTCTTAGGTTTTCCTTCATTTTAGGGTTATTATAAACACATATGTATGTTTTTTTTTTTCTAGTGACCATGAAAGACACCAGGCTGACAGCACTGGAAACTGATGCACCAACTGTCCTCAGAACAGGTAAGATACACATTTAGTCTAGTGGCTGGAGAGGATAGGAGGGAGTGTCTCACCTTGCCCATGGTGCCCCAGCATGCAGATGTTTCTTTGTTCAGGGTGTAAGTGTTTATATTCTTAGCTCCCTGTCAAGCACTAGAGCATATATGGCTTGAGGTAGTCAGCCATATCACCAGTGACCTCTTAATTGTTGTTTGATGCCAGGCACTGCGTGTATTACACAAATGGCTTATTTTCTTTTTCACAACAACACTTGGTCTATTTCCATTCTCTAGAAGAATTGGCCTCAAAGATGGGCCATCCTTGAAAATCAGTTCTGTGAGTAGAAAATTCTTGTTTTAGCCACTAATTAAATTGAAGCCTAAAGCCAGTCATTTAACTAGGGAGAAGTTTTTAACCCTGGCTTGACCTCCGGAATTCTCTTTGGATTCTGTAAACAAACTGGATGCCATGTCTAGACCTCAGCCTGTAACCTGCTGTGTAGTAGGGCCTGGGCCTTGGTATTTGTGTCCTCTGCAGGTGATTCCGACATGCATTGTAGATTGAGACTTTGTGAGTTAGCACTTTAGCTCTTGATGTATTTGTTGGTGGTCTTAAGTCTGCTTTTTTGGATAAATTATTTCCTTTGGTGGTTTTCAGGAGCTGATGGAGTCTTGAAGTCCCAGAATATACCCTTGACAGTTATTGAGGCTCTGACACTTATGCAGATCTGAGTTTAGTCTTAGTGACCTAAGTAACTATTGAGCTACAATCTTTATTAGCAAAAGTGATGCGTTAGTTGCTGTGAAAAATATCTTGACAAAAGCAACTGGAGGAAGGGGAAGGGTCGATGACAGTTTGAGGCTATCATGACAGGGACATTATGGTGGTGGGAACTTGAGGCAGCTGCTCATACTCCATCTACACTTAAGAAGCAGGGAGTGGTGTTCAGCTCGTTTTCTCATTTTTATCCAATCTGGGGCCTCAGCCCACGGTGTGGTGCCACCCACACCCAGGGTAGGTTTGATCTGTTCTGTTAAAACCTTTATAGCAGCACCTTCACAGGGTGTGTTTCCATGGTGATTCTCAATCTCAAATTGACAAGGAAGATTAACCATTGCAGTTGTCATGTTTGTGTTCTGTATAGGAGTAAGGGAAGGTGGAAGGGTGTTTGTTCTACTTATCGTTACATACACTGCTAATGTGACTCCTAAGCTCACCACTGCCTCACCTTTATCATGAGGATCATGTGGTAGTCAGATGTTACAAACAGGGAGTTAGTGTGGCTAGTAGATGGTGCTACATGCTTAGAAATTAGATGTTCATTCTCTCTGAGTTTGACTCTTGCTTCTCAGTTTCTTCAAGTGTTCTTCATACTGTCCCTTCTGACCTTCTCACTGTGTAGTCCAGACTGACCTCCCATCTTCTTGGCTCAGCTACCAGATACTGGGGTTACAGGTGTTTGCCACCACACTGGACTACATTAGCCCCTCTTAGAATCTCACTGAATATGAATTCTGAGCCAGAGCATTAAGTGTTGAGATCAGTTACATCAAAGTGGAATTTCACTGTTGTTAAAAATAAATCTCAAATTTTATTAGTCATTTTTCATTACTACAATTTCATTTTTGTAGCACTCAGATTTTAAAAGTGTGAAATTTTTTTGTAGCAAAGTTCCTTAATGTGCACAGAGCACCAGATTGTCTTCTGGTGACTGTATCCATGGTGTGTGCGGGACCCTCTGACCCGGCACACTGGTCCTGTCATGAGGCCACACTCAGGGATATTTCCAGTAGGTGATTGTCTAGGGACTCACGGCTTCAAAGGTCTCAGCCATCCTTCAGCTTCTGCTTCTAGGGAGCGCTGGCAACTCATAGTCTTTATTCTAGTGGCTTGTTTTTAAATAGACTTAAGACTTAAGCATTTTTATAAAGAATATACTAAAATTTGAATAACAGATATTTTGCTGTTTTATTTTTCTTACCATTGTTCCCTTCATGGTTTTATACTTTTTTGGTATTGTGTCATTTTGTCTGTGGTGCTAGGAATGGAGCCCAGGCCCTGACATGTTAGGCAGGCTTTCTACCAGTGAGCTAGCCCAACCCTCTTCATGCCCTTTATGTTTTATTGTTACTGGTGGTTATGGATTTCTTTTCATAATTTTTTTATGTAAAGTTGATTCTTTAATTCGTCCCACGAAATGGAAAGCAGTCAAACATGATTTTCTTTTTGAAAGACTTTGGATTAAATGCAGTTCTTACAGGTTATTTTGTTTATAATAAGGTTCAAAAACAATTTTGTGGCATTTCAGGACTGGGGGACATATCTGCAATTATAGTTGCTTGTCACTCTCCTGGCAGCCTGAATTTGATGAGTGTATGCTAAAATCCAAGATAATCCCAGGTTCACTCCAGCTGTTGGACTGGTGGCCTAACCAGCTTTCTAACTTCAGCCATTGACAGTGTTGTGAAGAGAGTAGCATGTGCAGCTTTATTTGTGGAAGCGGCTCATCTACTTTGTAGAGCAGGATTGGAGCAGTGTTAGCCAACCCCCAGGTGGACATAGACGCAGAGAGAACTACTCAATTGCTGTGGTGACAGTTCCACAGAGCTCCATTGGCTTCCTAAGTTTGTACATGGAAGAATATTTCTGTCTGTCACCAGCGCAGTTCTGCCCTGCATGGGCTGTTGAATAGCTTCTCCGGCTTGTTCTCTATGTGGTTTCGGTTTATGTGGTGTCAGGTGAGAGTCGTTTGTCACACTGTCCTTATTCCCACTTTGCAGTCTGGTAGTGGCCCTAATGAAGAGCTGTCAAAGCCTTTAGCACACGTCCTGGAGCCTGCACAGCATAGTTGAGTGAGAGAATGGCCCAGCTAGCCAACATTGGGGAACTACTCTCCATGCTGGACTCTCCCACACTGGGCGTGCGGGATGACGTGACAACCATCTTTAAGGAGTCCCTCAATTCTGGTAAGTGGAGAATTGTCCTCACAAGAACTTGATCTGGAGCTGAGTGTGTTGGGGCCTGGAGGCAAATAAATGATTGTTTTCATCTTCAGAGGATGTGGTTAGAAAGTTGCACTTTTTTTTTTTTCTGAGACCTTGTTTCACTACACATTCCAAACTAGCCTTGAACTTGTGACCCTCTTGCCTTAGTATTCCAAATGTTGGGACTTCAGGCGGTTCCTCCACACAGTCTTTCAAAGTGCTAGGCCAGAGAGAATGTCCAATGGTGGGTTCATACTGCATGTGTGTTGAACATTTAGTTATGGCAGTGTTGAGGTACACACACACTGCTGTGAAGACCATGCAGCAGCTCATGAGCTCATCTTCAGGTTCTGCCATTTTGTCTTTAAAAAAAAAAAATGTGTGGACATTCAAACATGCCTGCTTGAGTTTATGTGTATTGCGTGTTTACTGCATGTATACAGGTACTCCGAAGGTCAGAAGATGGTGTAAAATTCCCTGGAATTGTGAGCCACCGTATGGGTGCTAGGAACTGAAGCCATGGTTCTTGTAAGAGCAGAAAGCTCTTAACTGCTGAGCCATTTCTCCAGCCATTTGTTTATTTATGTGTTTATTTTACTTTGTATGTGTGCATGCGCATGTGCACACATTACAGAGGCTAGAGGAAGATATTTGGATGTTCCAGTCTCCTCCTATGACGCTTTGCCTTATTCCCTTGAAACAAGGACTCTCACTGAATCTGGAACTAGGTTGGTGGCTAGCAAGCTTGTTATTTATCTTCCTGTCTCTGCCTCCTGGGGCTGCAGGTATTCATGACCATGCCCAGCTTTTTTATGTTTGTTTAACTTGGCTTTTTATGTGTTCTGGAGATTTGAACTCAGATCTTCATGCTTGTGCCGCAAGCACTGTACCCATGGAGTCATGTAACTATGATAGTATTTTGTGTGCTTTTGTGGATATTTAGGCCAATGAGCTTGGAATTATCCTGTTAGTCTCATGAATTTAAAAAGGCAAAAACAGTGTTTAAGGACATTTTCTGGCTTTTATGACAATTATTGAGGGAAAGGGAAGTAAGTTTGATGAATTGTCCTTTTTCTTTAGAACGTGGGCCTATGCTTGTGAACACCTTGGTGGATTACTATCTAGAAACAAATTCTCAGCCGGTATTGCACATCCTGACCACCTTGCAAGAGCCACATGATAAGGTAACTGCTGGGATGGAATTGCAGGTCACTTTGTGAGTTCTCAGTTTAGTGAGGGTGTCTGGGCATCCACAGCAGTTTGTCCACAGCTTATCTCCGAAGGCTGAATACATTTAAAATAATTTGTAGGCTCTGAAAAGTTTACAAAGTAACATCAATTTCAGAGACTTTTACAGATCTTGTTCTTTAAAGAAATCTTGTAATTCCAGGATTGTAGTAGATTAATGGCAATTGAAATAAAAACTTTTTAAAAAGCTTTATTTATTATGTAGTATTCTGCCTGCATTTATGCCTGCATGCCACAAGAGGGCACCAGATCTCATTAAAGATGGTTGAGCCACCATGTGGTTACTGAGAGTTCAATAACTCAGGAACCTCTGGAAGAGCAGCTAGTGCTCTTTCTCACTGAACCATCTCTCCAGCCCACAAAAGAAAGATCTTTAAACTTGTGCTTTGAGTAGGGTTTTTGAACATATCGATAAGGGAAAATCTCTAAGTTTTGCATTTGCAGGTGCGGTTGCCTGCTTTTACAATGTCTACTGTGGTCTTCTTTACTCCAGGCCAGATTGCAGCACCACAATGGCTTGATTTACATTTAAGATTAAAACATGGATGTGTGACTGTTACACAACCTGCCATGGGTTTACAACCTTAGATTGTGTGTAATACAGTCTTGTTCCTCTTTGCAACTCTGTGTTAAGGGATCCTTTTTCATAAATTGCAGCTGGCTGTTTTCTCAGGCCAAATGAAGAAAACTTTGTTCACTAATGTGGTTTTGAAAATCTTGGATTAGGCTGATGAGTCTTTTGATTGGAACCTTAGCCTTTATTGGCTGGAACATATCTTTACCCCATGGGCTTATTAAATCTTTTGGGGCCTGTATTAGAGAGAAGGCTTGAGAGCTGGGAGTTTATCATTACTGCCTGTAATTGTGTTAACTTCATATACTTACAAGAAAATTTCTCTTGATCTTTTACATTTTCAGCACCTCTTGGATAAAATTAATGAGTATGTAGGCAAAGCCGCCACCCGTTTATCTATCCTCTCGCTGCTGGGGCATGTTGTGAGACTACAGCCATCTTGGAAGCATAAGCTCTCTCAAGCACCTCTTCTGCCTTCTTTATTGAAATGTCTCAAGGTAGGTTATTTGAGAGGTTTTGGAGGAAATGCCTCTGTAAATATTGTTTCTGAAAAGTGTCATAACACAGCTTGCAGGAGTCGGTTCTTCGCTTCTAGCATGTGGGTCTCAGGCATTGAAACTCAAGTTTTCAGGCGTGGTGATAGGTGCTTTTACCCACTGAGCCACCTCACCAGTCTTGGATTTATTTATTTATTTATATCTTATGTGTATGTGCAAGTCCTTGCATGTGTATATATGTACTAGATGCATGCCTGGTACCACTGAGGGCCAGAAGAGGGAATGGGATCCCCTAGAAATGGTGTTACAGACTTGTGAGCCACCAATACAGTTCTGGGAACTGAACTGGGATCCTCTAGAAGAGCGGTCTGTGTTCTTAATCACTGAGCCATTTCTCCAGCTCTCCTCTTTTGTTTTGTTTGAGATGGATCTTGCCTTGTAGTCCTGGATGATCTAGATCTCATTATAGAACCTGGCTGGCTTTCAACTCAAGGCAGTCCTCCCGCCTTAGCCTCCCAACTGTTAGAATTACAGGTGTAGCCACCAGGTTTGGCTTGTAGTGGTGCTTTAAAAAAATAAGAGAATTGGTCTGGGGAGTGTGCCTTAGTGGTAGAGCTCTTGCCTAGCATACATAAGGCCCTGGGTTTTGTTCCCAGTACTAGTGAGAAAATGAACTAACTCTCAATATGCACTTGATAGAAAGCTAACATCTTAGCGGGTAGTTGAATGGGTGAGAGTAGCAATGTAAGCTGTCTCTTACACTTCCATCTAGGTGGTGGGTTAGGGACTCTTGAGGCTTCAGGACTTGGGAGTCTCAAGCCAAGTTAAACCCATCTCTCAGATGAGGTGGTGGATGTGGGAAATGGTCCCCCAGTATCACCACAATGGTGACAGGGCTTAGTGCTTCTGCTAAGTCTATTTCAGTGCTGTCCCTCAAATTCTTAGGGGTCAGGAAATGAGCACAAGAGGGGCTTCAGATCTGTGACCTCAGGATTTGGACCCTCATCCCAGTGCTGAGCCTCACGTCGCCCTTCCCTTCTGCAGATGGACACTGATGTTGTGGTCCTCACAACTGGTGTCTTAGTGTTGATCACCATGCTACCGATGATCCCACAATCAGGGAAGCAGCATCTTCTTGATTTCTTTGACATCTTTGGCCGTCTCTCTTCATGGTGTCTGAAGAAACCAGGTACAGCTACACTCTCCTCATCAGGCTTCAAAAGGGAATGCTGTCCTTACTGTTAGCAGCCAAGTGCTGTAGGGGAAGGAAGAATGTATGGTATTTACTACGTAGAGGAGAAAATGTTTGGGTATACCTATTGCAGGCACATAGGAAGTGGGATTGGCAGGACACTGGCCTGATGCTGTTGATCAGAAAGGATTGTCAGAGAAACTGAGGGACAGGATGTACAACTTCCTGAATCTCATTAGTAAAACTGGGTCACAGCTTCTACCTCTGGATGCTGTACAACTGAGCTTACAAAATGCTTGTGTCCTCTGTGCTGTTGTGTACAACCATAGCTTCACAGCTTCAGTTGTGAGAACCTACTGGTTGTCATGGAGGAGGAGACAGACTTCAGTGTCTTCTTTAGGGTATGAGTGTGAAGTGCATGAGATTTTCCCATATCAGATCATACAGACAGGCAGTGCAGCTCCATCAGAGGGATTCAGAAGCTGTCAGCCTGTGAACTGCTTCTGGTAGTCCTAGCATGAAATATTTATGTTAGAAGATGAAATATGTATGGTGTATGAGGGAGACTGCTGCAGCTTTCTACACAGGACTATTGAGCACAAGCCTGGTTTGCTACCTTGGCTGTATCTTCTTGGGAGAAAGGGACTGTTGCTCCTAGAGAACTGGAGTTTCTTGATAAGGCCAAAATTAATGGAATTGTCCAAGCACTTTAAGCTAATATCTACATTGTAGTGTTTCCTCTTTAGTTATAATTCTGCGCAGCTAAGATCAATCATATCTTGGCTTTGAAGGTTTCTTACATGCTCCTTCTGCAAACTCTCACATGATCAGTATGTACCAAATTCTGTGTGTGGTACTAGGGGAGGGGAATTGCTCCCTTTTCAAGACACACATGCTAAATCAGGCAAGAAATGTCACTACAGATTGTAGGGAGAGTGACTGTGAGACTGGGAGAGTGACACCAAGAGGAACCTCAGTGTTGGAAGAGTGTTTGGAGTCTTGTGGGATGTCTGGAGAGGAGGAGGAAGGCAGATGATTGGAGTTTATCCAAAGGATTCCCTGGTGGGTTTTTAACAAGGGCGTATAGTATATCCAGATTTGCATCTGTTTTACTTTTCTGAAACTCAGTAGGCGAGCTTCAGAGAGAAAACATGCTGGCATCCTCAAGTTCACGTCTGTACAACTGGTTTCCTTCCATAGGCCATGTGACAGAAGTCTACCTTGTCCATCTCCATGCCAGTGTTTATGCCCTCTTTCATCGCCTCTATGGAATGTACCCTTGTAACTTTGTCTCCTTCCTGCGCTCTCACTATAGTATGAAGGAAAACGTGGAGACTTTTGAAGAAGTTGTCAAGGTGAGTTAAAAACAGCAGCTGTTGTGAGCCTTAGAGCTTCTTTCTGATAGGTACTTTTATAGCATTTGTATTATATGGCAGACAGGAAAATTTTGAGAAGAAATCCTTGATACCTCTACTTCAAACCAGGTAGCCACTAATTGTCTTTCTAGTTCTCTAGTCAAGAGTTGTTCTGTGCATTTCATATACATGCGATCGTGCAGTATGTGGTCTTTTGTGAGTGACTTCTCACTGTATTTCAAGGTTCATCTGGGTTGTAACATGTGTCAGTACTTCATTTCTTTTTGTTGTCAAATAATGTTCCATCATGTAGATTTGCCACACAACTTCACACCTATAATTTGTCAACCCAAACTCTTCTAGCCTATGATGGAGCATGTGCGAATTCATCCGGAATTAGTGACTGGATCCAAGGACCATGAACTGGACCCTCGAAGGTACAGAAAGCAAATTAGTGACAGAATTTTTGAGTTTCTTAAGGGATTGAAAGTGTGATCTACGGATACCTGTGGGAATACAGATGTTCCACTTGCCGATGGGCTGGAACTTTGTACATAAAGCATACTCCTCACAGAGCTATGACTGCTTGAGCAGAGGCAGTGGCACCCAAGTGCCTGTCCCCAGAAGCTCTGGAAGGCTTACTTTTTGGTACTTAAGGAGGTTGGGAAGTTAATTGGGTAGCTGAAAACTAGGAGATTACAGGAAGGCCAGGCATATTTGGAGTAATGAGGCAACTTGGGTCCCTTTCTCCATGGGCATCGCCAGGTGCCTGACACCCCATGGGTTCTTCAGGAATTCCCAGGTGTGTCCTGAGGAGCTACTGAACCTGCTGAGTTGTATGAAGCCCAGCTCCGTCAGTCTGTCAGGCAGATTTATGATTCCCAGTGAGGGCATGGAAGCCTGTTGGGGGAAACTGAGCCACAGGTGTCAATCTCTGGGATCTTAAAAAGACTGGTTTATACATGATAACCCTTACAAAGTCATACCTTTTCCAGGCTACTTCTGTCATCCTGCCTCAGTCAGCTTAAAGCAGGGTATAATAACAAATAAACATGTAGCTAATCCCAACCTGAAAAACAGAACATTCCAGTGTTAGTTCTGCCTGAGAAGCTCTTCCTCCTGCTCCCTGTCTACCTCAGAGGCAGCTCTGCCTTGCCTCCATGTTCGCTGTTTTCTCTGTAGTTGCCTTAAGTGTGGCTTGTTTTGAGAGCTGGTTGCTCTTACAGACTGCAGAGGATGAGGGCAGGAGCATTGTCAGCCTTGATGGGTCTGGCTTCATCTTCTTTAAGAGTGCTTTCCAGGGAGTCATTGTAAGTTACAAGTGAGGCCTGGGAAGCATGGGCTTTCCCTGTCTGTGTCTGGCAAAGCTTTTCATGAGGGCTGTGGTCAGATGTGCTGTCTTGGCTGCTCCATCATTAGGGGTCTCTGCAAAATCCTTTTGTGGAGTAAAACATGCTGATCTAGGAAGGCTGTGAGAGCTTCCTCAGAATGTAGTAAAGACAAGTTTTCTCAGGTCAGTTGATGCTTTTCCTTGGCTAAAAGGACAGTGAGAGCTTTGGAGATGTTCAGCAGCATGCTTGTCTTTGGCAGGTCTGTTCTGAGCTAGCTGTGGGCTTGCTCTCTGGAGCCATTGCTTGACCTCTTTCCTGGGCAACATCTCCCATTTCCTGTATTTCGTGACTTCTTTCTTGGTGTGTGTGTTGGTGGGTGCACACACATGTGTATGCATGTGAAGGCCAGAGATGTTGGTTGTCTTCCTCAATTTTTTCCTACCTTATTTTTTTTTTTTTTTGGTTTTTTGAGACAGGGTTTCTCTGTAGCTTTGGAGCCTGTCCTGGAACTCCCTTGGTAGACCAGGCTGGCCTCGAACTCACAGAGATCCGCCTGTCTCTGCCTCCCAAGTGCTGGGATTACAGGCTTGCGCCACCACCGCCCGGCTTCCTACCTTATTTTTTGAGGCAGGAACATCCTTTGAATCTGGAACTCATCATAGGCACATCCCACTGTGGTTGTTTTTTTTTTTTTTTTTTTTTTTTGGTTTTTTTCGAGACAGGGTTTCTCTGTGGTTTTGGAGCCTGTCCTGGAACTAGCTCTGTATACCAGGCTGGTCTCGAACTCACAGAGATCCACCTGCCTCTGCCTCCCGAGTGCTGGGATTAAAGGCGTGCGCCACCACTGCCCGGCTTTTTTTTTTTTTTTTTTTGTGTGTGTGTGTGTGTGTGTGTGTGTGTGTGTGTGTGTGTGTGTGTGTGTGTGTATGTGTGAGATGTGGGTTCCAGGGATTAGACAAGCACTTTTCTGACTGGGTCATTTCCCAGGCCCTCCCTCTGGTTGTGCTGTACTGCATCCTCTAACATTTAGGAAGGATGCTGTTGACTTGCCTGGATGTGAATGCTGGGCTAATAGTCTCCTTCGTGACTGGAGGCAAAACCCATTGCCATCTTGCTGACAGTCTTGCTGGTACATTTTCATCTCTAGGGCTGGCAGAATATCTCTCTGTTAGTATGATAGTCTGAAATTTCCTTGTGATATACCTTGATGTGAATCTGTTGTCATTGTTCAACATACAGGGTTTTAGTCTTAGTAGATTTTCTTCACTGTTTCAGCATGGCATTCTCTCCTCTGTTGTCCTTCTTACACTCCAGTGGTGACAACAAAACCCATTTTTCCTTTCTGTCCTTTAGTCTACTTCCTGCAGGCTTACTTGTCATTGATGCCTTCCCTCTTTGTTTATTTCCACTGTTAGGTTTTTGGCCTAATAGCTCTCTTTAGTTCATAGAGTTCTTTAGTTGCCTATCTTCGTCTCATAGTGTCTTTTTTATTTTCTCTGTATAGTCTGTTTCTTCTAAGCCTTCCCCCCTTTTTTTCACTTGTTTTGATTTGTTCTTTTTAAGTCTCTGAGGCTTTTTGCAAAGCTTTAGTGATTATTTTCTTGTTCTTGAGTGAGAAGACAGGAAAAGTACTTTTGAGGTTTTATCTAGAAAATTTTTGTGTGGATCTGTGCTTCTGGGGGAGATACCAACGCTGGGATTGTGTTCTTCTTTAGCTGGTCAGATTTTTAGAAAATTCTTCTGATCTCCAGGCTGGTGAGGATCTGGCTGTTTCTGCAGAAGAGGTAGGTAAGGAGGCTTGGTGGTTTGGGCATTGAGATTGTGTACTTTCTCTTGACTTTTTGGCCTGGGATGCATTCATGCCCCTACCTCTTCTGTTGAAGCTTTGTTCCGACCTGGCTTCACTTTCCTGAAGAGAATCCCCTTGCCAGATTCCCGGTGAGGAGTAGAGCTCTTTTTGGGACCATAGAGTTGGAGGGCTTTCAGATGTTCCATGCTTCTCCAACAGTTCCCACCAGCTGCTTCAGGGTAGCTGTCTCTAGCTTCCAGTTCCAGAAGATCTGAGTGTTCTGAGTTCTTGGACCCCTAAGGGTTGTGCAGTATAACCCAACTTACTGGTGGCTTGAAGCTTTGGTTTTAGGGCCTTGCTTCTCCAGTTGTACACAGCAGTTAACACCTGTCTGCTGCTCTTCACATCTAGACACTTGTTCTTTCTGTCTTCTTCTCCTCCCTGTGTTTTGTATTTAAAAACAGGTCTTTATTATAGGTGCTGGGACTTCAGGAGATTGTACAATTGGCTCAAAATGTTCAGTCAGCCATATTAGCTTGGGGGCCTTCCTTCCCTGTCAACAGCACATAGCACCTCAGTGCCCAGGGTTGTAGACCATCTGGTCTTGGAAGGAAGCTTTGTCTGCTGTGAGTCAGAGTGGTAAGGATAGGAAATCAGGAACAAACATTGACAGCAAAACCACAGAGCAGGCAATTGTCCATGGTTGTATGGGGGCAGGGTGATGGGAGTAAAGGGCGTTCTGACTAGTAAAGAGCTCTTGAAATTAAAATGAGCCCCTAAATAAGCATTTCAGCAAAGGAACTGGAGTACAGCTAAGACTGGCTCATTTGAACAAAGGACAAAGGCAGGTGACTGAACAGCTTTAGAATGGTAGCGAGAGCCTAATAGCCAATACAAAATGTTTTGGGGGGGGAATAGGAGGGGCGGAGGTGAAAATTTGTAATAATAATATAAAAAGAAAAAAAAACCAAAATTTTGAAGGACACTTTAGTAGAAGAATCTTTAAAAGAAATTTACTGAAGTCGAAGCTTCTAGATTAAAGGACTTTGTCTAGTGCACAGGTCAGTCAATGTGAAGGACTGCTGCCAAACCTCAACTTTGTGAGATTTCAAAACACTAGAAGAATAAACCTTTCAGAACGTTGCAATATAAAAACAACCAGATGCTTAATAAGACCCAGAAGTCAGAATAGTGTTAGCTTCTCAACTCTTTCAAGAGGTGTTTAAGTTAGGGTTCTGTGGTGTGGTGCTCTTTTAGACAGGCCAGAGCTCAGAGTTTATGCCCCTCCCACCCCACGCTACATCTCCAGCTGGCCAAGGGAGAATGCTCTACTAAAATAAGCCCAAGAAGGTTGGAGTTTGATGTAGGTTGGTCAAAGAGGTGTCAGAACAGTGGGCTGAGGACTGACGCAGCTCCAGAAGGTCGCTCAGCGGGGAGGGGAGACAAACCCTTGTAGATCCTTCATTTCATTATATGAGAGGCAGTGGGCATCAGTCCAGAGCAACCAGGGTAGCTCAGTTAACATTGACATATCATAAACGAGGAGAAGGAAACAATGCCAGGCCGTACCAAGTGAAAAACTGTATCAGAACTCTTCAGCTCTGCTGTGGTTGATGCTTACATAGTCTTAATAATTGTTTAAGTCAATTTTGAAAAAAAAATGAAAATAGTTAACTTGAGGAGGGGGGAAGGATGAATAGCAGTGATTCTGGTCCTTAGAGCAAGTTAATAAATGAGAAGCATTGGCTTTAGAGAGTTAGGGAAGCAATTCAGCTAGTAGAGCTAGAGTAGCTGTCAAGGAGAACAGTGCGAGGCATCCTTAGCATGGCACTGACCTGTTGTTTCTCCCTGTAGAGCCCTGTTGGGCCTCACCCTCTTAGTCTTCCAGCCTCTATCTTCTCTGGCCTTGGGATCGTAGGCTGCAGGGACCATAAGCTACTATATTTTAGTAGCTGAGAGATGTCATCAAATGCACAGCACACATGCATTTTATGTGAGTCTGAGAGAAGGGATACAAGTAAACAAGTGAGCAGCTGTTGGACATTAAAATATGAGCAGCCTCTTTAAACCTGACGTGGTAGTGTATGCCTTTGCTCCCGGCCCTGGGGAGACAGAGGCAGGTAGATATCTGAGTTTGGGGCCTTCATAGTCTACAGAGTGAGTTCCAGGACAGCTGGAGTTACATAGAGAAACTCTGTCTCATAAAAACTAAAACTAAGATTTTTTAAAATGTTTATTTAAGTATCAAGGAAATGCTTGTTTTACATGAACTAAATTAAAACATTTAGAGCCAGTGTAATGGCTCAGTGGCTAAAGGTCAAGCACAAAAACCTGAAGCCACATGGTGGAAGAAGAGAACAAGCCCCTGTAAGTTGTCCTTTGACCTCTTCAGGTGCACTCCACTCCACACATAGTAGTGTGTAGTGTGAAATATTTAACTGGATTCTTTCCTAGCATGTGCAATATTTAGAGTTTAATCCCCAGTACTGCAAAATAAGCAAAACATCTACTGTAATCCTCTTTTATGTTTATTTGCTTATTGTGTGTGTCTGGGTATATGCACATGCTCATGCATGCATGCATGTGTGTGTGTGGAGAAGAGGACCACTTATTGGAATAATTTTCTCCTTTTACCTGTATGTAGGATCCAGGGTTTGAACATGGGCAGTTAGGATTGGTCTCAGATGTCTACCTGCTGAGTCATCTTGCCAGTTATGTATTTTTTTAAAGGAATCTTTTCTTTACTAAAATTAATCCTGTGCTTATGTGTCTTGATTCCTCATTTAATCACTTTCTAGTCATGCTGAAGGTGTGGAAAGAGGAGTCGTCGTCCCCCTAAATCCCATACACATGTCTGTACCCAAGGGACTTGAAACACTTGCCACTCAGGGAAGCTGCCTTGTGCGCTGGCTATGCACTGCACACCTTCTCCTTTGTATTATTTAATGCCACATTTTCAACATGTGAGAATGAACAGGCATCCATAAGAGTGTGTAGATCATGTGTTGTGAGGTGACCCCACACAATGCCCTTACTTACTGCTGTTGCCTTCCTCCCTGTAAACATGGACAGAGGACAAAAGGCCTGTCAGAATGACCATGAACTTAGAGCCACAGATAGTAAAGCTCTGTGTCCTAAGAGCAAGTTTATGCTTGGGCAGTGTGCACAGTTTAACTCTTCTGCTGGTTTGGGGCATTTGTAGAACATTTGGAAGATCTAGAAGAGATTAAAGAAACTAAGAGAATGAATACTACCTGTAAATCTGGGTTTTTGTGATGCTGGAGATTAAACTCAGGTCTTGCAGTTGTGTTGGCAAGCGTCTGTGACAGAGCTACAGTCCAGCCTCTAGTTTGTGTGTGTGATAGGGGGTGGGGCGTGTGTGTATGTGGAGGTCAGAGGGCAACTTTTCAGAGATCAGTTCTCTCTGTTTTGAGGCAGAGTCTCTGTTTCTGTCCTTGCAGTCCACTGGCACTGGAGCTTCTGGCTGATTCTCCTCTGTCTCTTTCTCCTATCTTGCTGTAGGACTGCTGGGATTACAGTTGAGTGCCACCACATCTGGCTTTTTATGTGGGCACCAGGGATCAAACTCAGGTCTGTCAGGCTTTCTTGAGGAGTACATGCTTTTACTTGCTGAGTTATTTCCTAGCCCCTTTAGTTCTTTGAATTTCAATACTTAATACTGTCAGTCTATTTGTGGGCACTTATCAGAACAGCTTTGTGTTTTTTTTTCTCTCATTTAAGATATTCTAAAGTGATGAGATGGCTCATTGGTTCTAAGGTGCCTGTTGCTAAGCCTGACGACCTGTTCACTCTATAGGACTCACGTGGTGGAAGCGAAGAGCTAACTCCACAAGCTGTCTGCAATCTCCACCTGTCTTGCTGTGGCATTCCCCTGCTCCCAAGTATATAAATAAAATGAAAAAGAAATCTTTTAAAAAGGGATTATATTCTAGTCAGGTATATCCTAGCACTTGGGATTGCCACAAATTCAAGGACAGCCTGGGCTACAGAGTGAGTTTCAGGAGAGCCAGGATCACAGAGTGAGGCCCTGATCCAAAAGACATAAAATTTAACTCCCACCAAAAAGATGGTGATGGTGAAAGTCCTTTAGTATTCAAAAGCATGATTTTTAAAATCAAATTTAGTAATGTATATGGTTTATGTACAGTAAAATTAGTTTTGTTAAGTTTTGACAACAGTTGTGTCCACAGTAAAAGTTTCCATGGCTCCTGAGAGCCACTGATCTATTGAAAGCATGCTAATCACAGTGTTGTGCTTACCACTCTGCCAGAGGACAGCTTCCTTTGACTGGCCTTATTCCTGCCAAAGCCATACTGCAGCTCAGCATTGTCTCCTATGTTTCTATAGGATTGATTGGAGATGTGTGGGCCTGAGGTTCACACTGCAGAAACTCTTTAACATCTTTACATGCTTTTTAGTTTTAATTGGCTGCACAGTATTTCTGGTCCAGGGATGTGTTAGAAGAACCTGTAGGCTTTGGCTTGAGACCTCAGTTCAGCCCAGCTACTTAGTGCTTTCAGCTCCTCCCATCCCGATTAGCTCTGTGTCAAAGCAAACCTCCCCAAGAGCTGCCTGTATAATCAATCTAAGAAGGTATTCTTCATCTTTGTTGGTGATGTTTTTCTTTCAAACTGTTTCTATTAATTTCATGAAATCATTTTAACTAGGGAAGGTGGTTTGTTCAATGGGTGGCTAGTTTTTATCTAGTGCTGTCCCTACCTGGATAGCATGGTTGTGCCTCATGCTTTACTAATCACAGTCCAGTGACCAGCACTGAGTTGGCCTCTTGAGGATGTAGCTAATATGGTTAGGTGGATTAGTGCATGCTTTTCTTGACTTGTGTTGCCTTTTCTAGGTGGAAGACATTAGAAACTCATGATGTTGTAATAGAGTGTGCCAAAATCTCTCTGGACCCTACAGAAGCCTCGTATGAAGACGGCTATTCTGTGTCTCACCAGCTCTCTGCCTGCCTCCCTCACCGTTCAGCTGATGTCACCACCAGCCCTTATGTAGACACACAGAATAGCTATGGTAAAAAGCAACTTTGGTCCTCTCTGCTTATACCTTCATCTCTGGAAAGCATTGTTTATATTTTTGCTTTCAGTGTGCTTCCTAGAGTAAGACTGCTTAGGGACCTCTCCCGGAATATTCTAAATTAGAGTTTACCTCTATTTTGTTTGAATTATTTTCTATTTTTAAAGCTTAAATGTTCTTACTTTCTCATCTAAGAACATTGCAGATCTCATCTAATAACATTGCAGATCCCCAGACTAGTCCTCAACATATAACTCAGTGAGGTACAAGTGCTTACATTTGGTTCCTGTGTCATAAGGGACTCAGCTTCCAGTGGAGCCCCAGACTATACACTGACATGGTCTGAGAGTCTGAATTCACAGTAGCTCTTGGCTTTAGCTGCAATGGAGGCTGCACATCAGGCTGTCAGGCATGGCGTGCCTTTTAAATTATCCTCACGTATAACTAAATCAGACCTGCTGAACTTTAACTTCCAAAGGGCATTTAAAGAATCTTTAAAGGCTGGATATGGTGGTACACTCCTTTAATCCCAACACTTAGAAGGCAGAAGCAGTGGATCTCTGAGTTCAAGGCCAGCCTGGTAGTATAGCCAGTTCTAGGGTAGTCAGGGCTACACAGTGAAACCCTTTCTCAATACAAACAAACAACCCACAAGAATCTTTAGATGTTAGTTTATTCCCAAGTATGCCCAAGCCTCTAGTGATTTTGTTTGTTTGTTTTTTAAGACAGGGTTTCTGGCTGTAATCCTGACTATCCTGGAACTCACTCTATAGATCAGGCTGGCCTCAAACTCACAGAGATCCTCCTGCGTCTATCTCCTAAATGCTGGGATTAAAAGTGTGTGCCACCAACTGCCCGGCTGCCCCTAGTGATTTTATATAGAGAATTGAGTGTTATCAGATGATCTAGAAGATTGAGGCTGTTTATCAGAATGACTCGGCACCCTATACTCACCCCTGCCTCCTTCCCTTTCATTTCAGGGGGCGCTACTTCCACCCCTTCCTCCACTTCTCGACTGATGTTGTTCAGTCCAGCTGGGCAGCTACCTCAGAGTCTGAGTTCCCCATCAACACGGCTGTTACCTGAGCCGCTGCAAGTATGGTGCCACTCAGTGTGCCTTCCCCTGCTCTCCTCCTAGTGAAGCTGGGCCATTGGTCAGGATTTAGTATGTTGGGGGCAGTTGCACACTGTGAGTTTCAGGAGGGCCCTTTAAGGGCCCATAATAGGAGCAGTGAAAGCCATTGTTACCATGTGGGCACCTTGGAGTCCAGACACTTGAAATGCAACATGCAGTTTGTAGTTGTAAACTAAACGTGGCCTAGAAATCTTGTGTAGGACGCAGTGCTCCCTTGATGATGCTGATGTTCCTTATTGATTTCTAGGCTACTCTCTGGAGCCCATCTATGGTTTGTGGTATGACCACTCCTCCTACGTCTCCTGGAAATGTCCCACCTGACTTGTCACACCCCTACAGTAAAGCCTTTGGGACCACGGGTAAGTGGGTCTTAATTGGACTTGATTGATTGGTTTGGGCCTGTGTTTTGTGACAGAGGATCTCATAGTGACTTTGGGTGCCATTTGGTGGTAATAAACTTGTTTTTTGAAACTTAATATAAGTTTCTGGACTTTTCAGAATGAGTAAAGAGATAGACACTGAGGCTGATCTGGATTCCAAGAAGTTAACTGGACAGCTATATTCGTAGTGGTAGCAGTGTTGGGAAAATGATAGCTTGTCTGATGTTTGGCTCAGCCTTTCTATGTATCGTCCTTGTCTCTGAGCAGGTGGAAAAGGAACTCCTTTGGGAACCCCGGCAACCTCTCCTCCTCCAGCCCCGCCCTGTCCCCCAGATGACTGTGTACATGGGCCAGCCTCCCAGGCCACAGCCGCACCCCCCAGGAAGGTGAGTGGCAGGCCAGAGATACCAGTGCATATCTTGTCTTGTAAATCTTAATTATGCCAAGTACCATCCTTACTTGGAATGGATGGGTTGGAACTAAATCATAATAACTGAAAATAGATGTCATCGCTTCTCAAGTATGAACTGCCAACCCTAGGACCCCGAAAGCCTTTCGTACTCAGTGGGTTAGACCAACTTTCAAATCAACATTGACTGCTGTGTGCCCTCCTTGTGTCATTGGCAGTACAAACAGTAATAAGATACTGACCCCGTAGCACAGACCAACTTAGAGACCAGACTCTTAAGGTATTGCATTCCCACCCCCACCCCCATACTCTTTCAGCTTAGAAATAGGAAAAGGGAGGGAAAAGCATGTCTACACAAAGAAACAGAAATGATGAGTTTTCATTAAATCTGGGCCTTGAAATTATGTATATACCCTTAGGAAATGTAGCTGGGTATTGTGGCACACATTTGATTCACGCTCCAGAGGCTGAGGCATGAGGATTGTGAATTCAAGGCCAGTATAGATGCAGTGAGACCCTGTCTCAAAAGAGCAAGTAAAATAAGAAATGTACTCAGAGCGTGTTTTATTGCATGCTGCAAGATGAGGAGAGTCCTACCTCGTAGCTGTTTGAGTTGGAGCTGAACTAGCTGCTTTTTTTCTATGGAGCACAATTTATCTGAAAGACAAGTGACTGACAGATGATTTATTCAGGCCTGAATATTTAGCAGGAAATTTCTTTTTAATTGATTTTTTTTTCAGATTCAGTATAAGCTAATGGATTTCATTATGACATTTTCATACTTATACTTTGCTCATATTTTCTTCTTCTCCTACCTGTGACAGTTTCTTAAATGATGAACCAAGTCTGTCACTTCAAGGTAAACATCTGACAATAATTTATAGCCAATAATAAAATCCAATTATTTGCAAGTGAAAATAGGCCATTAAAAAGCTCATAAGCCTAGGGCCTGGCATGGTGATGCAAGCCTTTAGCTGCAGCACTTGGGAGGCAGAAGCAGTTGGATCTCTGTGAGTTTGAGGCCAGCCTGGTCTATGTAGCAGGCTCTAGGTCTTCCATTGCTACATAGATCCTATCTCCAATAAACAACCTGGCCAGGCATAGTGGCACACACCTTTAATCCCAGCGCTCAGGAGGCAGAGGCAGGTCAATCTCTGAGTTTGATGTCAGCCTGATTTACATAATGAGTTCCAGGATAGCCAGGGCTACACAGAGAAACACTGTCTTCAAAAACAGTGGACTGACCTTTAAACCCGTTACTGTGTGCCACAGAACATGCCCAGCATTTTCACTGTTTGCTTCCATTTTCAGGAAGAAAGAGCAGATTCCTCAAGGCCTCACCTGCAGAGACAGCAGTATCCTCTAAATGACCGAGGACTAGGTAAACTCCCTGGGTAATGATGGACCTGGCTTGTCTCTTTGCATTGAACTCCATAGTTTCAAAGCTAAGCTAGGTGGGAGAAGGGTGTTCTGGAGGAATAGTGCTGATGGCGACATAGAGGCACACAACAATACCAGTATTAGAAAGCTGTTAAGCTATTACCGGAAATGTGTCTGCTTTGAGCAGATCAAACTAGGTGATTTTATCTATCATGAGAGACATTATGGTCTGAGAAGTGTATTTTTTGTGGGGTTGGGTTTGGAACTTTTGTAAATGCTGTATAAGTTCTCTTTCATAATGGTCCCAGCTTTGTTGCTTCATCTGGAAAAACCATTGTAAATGTGTGTGCAGTGTTTCAGCTTTGTGTTTTGCAGGGGTTAGCCAGTGTGACCGGCATTGTCTCTATCTTTCTGCAGAGGATTTGCCTTCAAGCAAATCTGTTACTCTGGGGAATCTATCAGATTTCCTAGGTGACTTGGCTTCTGAGGAAGACAGTATTGAGAAAGATAAGGAAGAAGGTAATATGTGTGGGTTGCTACAAGGTGGTGAAAGTATCTTGTTTCTGTCTCAGAGTCATAACTCACGAGCTTGCTAGACTTTCTGTGTTGAGGTGAAAAGTAGTGTTCCTGCATGTACAGGGAAAGTGTCGTCTGCTTTAATTCCCCTGTAGTACACAAACCCAAGCCCATTTGCCTGGTTGAGTGTTTACAGGGTTTCCTTGTTTCCCTACCCTCATTTCAGCTGCGATATCTAAAGAACTTTCTGAGATCACCACTGCAGAGGCGGATCCTGTAGTTCCTCGAGGGGGCTTTGACTCTCCCTTCTACCGAGACAGTCTCTCTGGTTCTCAGCGGAAGACTCATTGGACAGCCTCTGGGACTCAGGGCTCCAGCGTCAACCCTGAGACTTTGCACTCCTCTCTGGACAAACATGGGCCTGACACACCAAAGCAAGCCTTTACTCCTATAGACCCACCCTCTGGCAGTGCTGATGCCAGTCCCGCTGGGGACAGAGATCGCCAGACTTCTCTGGAAACCAGTATCCTCACTCCCAGCCCTTGCAAAATTCCACCTCAGAGAGGAGTGAGCTTTGGAAGTGGTCAGCCTCCCCCATATGATCATCTCTTTGAGGTGGCCTTGCCAAAGACTGCCTGTCACTTTGTCAGCAAGAAGACTGAGGAGCTGCTGAAGAAAGTGAAAGGAAACCCTGAGGAAGACTGTGCGCCCTCTACCTCCCCAATGGAAGTACTGGACAGACTGATAGAGCAGGGAGCAGATGCGCACAGCAAGGAGCTGAGCAAGTAAGCCTGGGCCCTGTTGTTGTTTCTAGACAGCACAGGGCCACGAAGGCAGAGCAGGACTATCCCTTTCCACTTGTACCCGAGGCAGCTGGTTCTCTTGTGTTGTCTTAGATATCCTTTTATTTTGTTGCTTTCCCAGGTCTAGAGCATGGGTACTTGTGCCTGGATGATCTGTGAGAGAGACAATGGCCGCTTGTAAATAAGTCAGTACAGGTCATTCTGTGCCTCTGTTCTGTGAGGATGCTCCAGTGGGTGTTTGCACATCTGTTCTCCGAAAAGCAGGCATTAAAAATGAGGTTATAATAGCTCAGAGAAAGTAACACTGATTTCAGTATATCCTCCAGTTTAGGTTTCTGTTTTCTCTTATGCTGTGCTGAAAGATGACATTATCAGCACATGGACTGCTTAAGAGCTGAGGCAGCTTTCAGTCTTTTTTTCCTTACCCTCTCAGGGAATTCCAAGGGAAGAGAAAGAATTACCTGGCTAAGTTGGGGCTGATCCTTTTGCTGCTGGTTCTTGGGAAATGTTAGCTTAATCTTTTGTTTGTTTGTTTTGAGACAGAATCTCACTGTGTAGCCCAGGCTAGTCTGGAATTCATGATCTTCTTACTATGGTCTCCCAAGAGCTGAGACGACAAGGTACCACCACACCTGGCTATTTTTCACCTTTTTGTTTATATAATACTCTAAGGTGGAATTTGATAAGAATTGTAATATTTAAAACTCCACTTATAAAATGAAACTTGGTGTATTGGAATCAAGTAGATGACTTGCATTTATCTTAACAGGGTGACAGTAGCTTGTCCAAGGAGAGTAACTCTGTGTGTGGAGGGAGTAGGGCTCAATGTTTTCTGGAAAAGGGTGGTTGGACACAGATCCTATGGCACAGCCACTAAGCCAAGGAGTTCAGTGCTAGCGTTGAGACTTAGTTATATGCAGTGGGCTGCCTGCCCCTTCCCAGTCACCAAGACTTCGTTCCAGTTTAGCCATAGACTTGGGAGTATGGAAGTTCTCTGAAGTAACTGTAGATTCTGACCTTGCTACAGCTAAAAGTCCATATTTTTTTGGCCGAGGATGTACCCCAGTTGGTAGAGTGTTTGCCTAGCATTCATAAAGCCCTTTATTTGATCACCAGCACCATATAATAAAATGGCCCATACCTGCAGTTCCTGCACTTGGGAGATGGAAGCAGGAGGTTCAGAAGTTCAACATCGTCCTTGGCTATACAGCAAGTTCAAAGCCAGCCTGGGTTGCATGAGACTTTCTCAGAACACCATCACCAACAATAGAAAGTCCAGATTTGTGTTTTCTAGGTTAGACCAGTAACTTATTATAAAATCTTTTCCTAGGTTGTCCTTACCCAGCAAATCTGTTGACTGGACCCACTTTGGAGGTAAAGTTGTTGCTTCAGCACACATCCAGCCCTACTCATCCCTTTTCTGTACTTGAAGGGTGCCCTCAGGAAGGGGCTTCCTTTGGCTCCTGTTCTAGTTGGCGAGAGGATCTCAAGTATTGCAAACTCAATGTTTCATATTTTTAAGGAGTGGCAAGTACTATGAACTTGGGAGTTCAATGAAAAAGTAAGCACCAGGTTTCGCTAGTAAAGATCTGCATGGTGGGAATGTGCTGGGAAGTCTCCCTGGGAAGCATAGAAGTGAGGGAGCAGTGGCAGAGGGAAAGGAGGTCAGAAATACCTCCATGATCAGGTTTCCTGCCTCAGGAGCCCTCCTTGGTACCACCTTTAGATTCTTTAAAGGGAAGGCAAGTAGAAGATTTTTCCTTCTCTTAAGAATGGTGGTGCTGGGATCTCACACACTGATTGGTTAGGTCAGAATTGTGTGCACACATGTGTGGACACGATCTCTCACTGGCCTAGAGCTTGCTACTGTACCAAGGCAGGCTGGCTAGTGAGCCCCAAGGGTCTGCCTGTCTTTGCTTTCCCAGTGCTGGGATTACAGGCACAAACTTCCATGCCTAACTCTTTCTTCATGGGTTTTGGATATCAAACCAGTCCTCCATGCTTGCACGGCAAGCATTTCATGGATGGGCTGTCTTCTAAGACCCCAAGGATTATGTTTCTTAAGTAAGGCGCATGGGAGGCCCTTAATGGAACTGTGTGTAAAAGGCCTTTCTGCCACCTTCCCTCTGCTTTAAAATCAGGCTCTCCTCCCTCAGATGAGATCCGCACCCTCCGAGATCAGTTGCTTTTACTGCACAACCAGCTGCTGTATGAGCGGTTCAAGCGGCAGCAGCACGCCCTCAGGAACAGAAGGCTCCTGCGCAAGGTGATCAGGGCAGCCGCTCTGGAGGAGCACAATGCGGCCATGGTGAGCAGGCAGGGGTATCCATTCACATGATGGCTTATGGAGAGCAGCTGCCAAATAGGAGAGTAGCCTTTGTCAGTCCCAGCTCCGCTCTAATGGCTCGGGGGCAAGCCACTTAGCCTGTGAGGTACAGGTATACCCAGCTGGACCTCAGAACTCCTTAAGTTCTCAGGAACCATGAGAACCATGAATGTGAAGGGCCCATGTAGTTTTATTTTTCCTGCTGGTAAGCTATTTCATGGTACAGAACTGAAGGGGTTTGATGTCATGGGAATACAGCCAACCAGATCTGGACTTTGAATGGTGGATTTTACCTTTCGTGTTTTTTTGTTTGTTTGTTTTGGGTTTGGTGGAGGGTTGTTTATCTGTTTGAGATAGGGTCCCTCCGTATATCCCTGGAACTGGAACTCACTGTGTAGAGCAGGCTAGCCTCAGACTCACAGAGATCCGCCTGCCTCTGCCTCCTGAGTGCTGGGATTAAAGGCGTGCGCCACCTCACCTGGTTTATCTTAAGCCTTTTGATGCCTCTTTACCCATTCTGTAGACAAAAAATGATAGTGACAGTCTGCGTTGTACCCTGTGGTGTTAAATTGTACCAATGAGCATTTGCCTTGTGCCTGGTACACTGGGTGATGGTGAGGACTAAAGCACTATATATCGAGGGTCTTCCTCAGTTGGCAGCTAGGACTTCAGCAATTAAAAGAAGCATGGTGTTTCTTAAGGAAAGTTCCATGTGCTCACGTGGAGTTTGGAAAACAATGACAGTAGAAAGGTACCAGGCTGGTAAATACATGATGAAAACTCCAGGGCAGTGTGTGTGGTCAGTGTTGGTGATGTGTTAAGCTTGAGTGTCACTGCCTGTGTTGGGTGGCCCCTAAAATGATGCTGTCCCTTCCTTTGCTAGAAAGATCAGTTGAAGTTACAAGAGGAAGACATCAAGATGTGGAAGGTGAGTCTTCAGAAAGAACGAACTCGATACAGTCAGCTTCAGGAACAGCATGACACCATGGTGACCCAACTGCACAGCCAGATCAGACAGCTGCAGCATGACCGGGAAGAATTCTACAACCAGAGCCAGGAGTTACAGGTATCAGCTGCTGTACAGACGGATGACAGTAGACGACGTGGCATCAGCTGTGTCCTGTCACCTTACCTTACTCGTCTTGCCTGAGACGAATACTTTGCTTTCTGAAATGATGAGCTTATTTCATGTTGCATAGTTCTTTTTTTTTTTTTTTTTTTTTTTTTTTTTGGTTTTCGAGACAGGGTTTCTCTGTGGCTTTGGAGCCTGTCCTGGAACTAGCTCTGTCGACCAGGCTGGTCTCGAACTCACAGAGATCCGCCTGCCTCTGCCTCCCGAGTGCTGGGATTAAAGGCGTGCGCCACCACCGCCCGGCTGCATAGTTCTTACTGAGGACAGAAGTTCCTGGCTTTCTTGGTTCATAGTTTCCTTAGTTCTCTGGAGCCAAAAGAAACAATTTAGGGGCTGGAGAGATGGCTCAGAGGTTAAGAGCACTGACTGCTCTTCCAGAGGTCCTGAGTTCAATTCCCAGCAACCACATGGTGGCTCACAACCATCTGTAATATCTGGTGCCCTCTTCTGGCATGCGAGTATACATAGACGGAATGTTGTATACATAATAAATAAATAAATCTTTAAAAAAAAAAAAGAAACAATTTAATGTTCCTCTAAGCCAATGTTTTGCAACCTGTAGGTTGTGACCATTGGAAAACTCTTTATTTCCAATGGTCTTAGGAACTGAGACACCACTCAGTAGCAAAATTACAGTTATGAAGTAACAATGAAAATAAATTTATGGCTGGGGCTTCCTAAGACCATCAGAAATGTTTTCTGATAATCATGATCCACAGGTTGAGAACTGTTGCTCTAAGCAGACAAACACTCAGTGAGACTGATTCCTCCTGACATAGTTGCTGGGTGGAAACAGCACACCTACATTTAAAATATTTTAAACTTCACTTTAAAATAGGTATGATTGCCAAGGTCATGTGACCCTGTTGACCCCACACAGTGTTCTGGCCAGGAATCAGTAGACAGTGACACTCTCATTTCCATTCTGTTTTCTCATTTGCTTTTTTTAATCACAAAAGCCACCAAAAGTCCAACTTTGCCAGGACACATCCACAGGCACATGGCCTGTCTCTACCAACTCCAACTAATTGGTAGTTCCCATGATATCCCGCAGAGGTCACTGTGGTCCCCTTAAAAAGTGAAAAGTCTGGGCCACATTTCTTTGTGGCTGCCTGGCCTGGGACAGGCAGTTTGGGAACTGTAAGGATCAAGTCTTTGGGAATTTTCCCCCTTTCTTTTTTACCTTTATGGAATCTCTCCTTTAAAATGAAACTGATGGACAAGAGAGCAGTCAAGGAACAGAGCATGCCCAGCTCTGCCTGTGCCCATAGGTGCTCTTGTAACCTCACAACCAACTCTCTTTGATAGACAAAACTGGAGGACTGCAGGAACATGATTGCAGAGCTGCGGGCGGAGCTGAAGAAGGCCAACTACAAGGTGTGCCACACTGAGCTGCTGCTCAGCCAGGTTTCTCAGAAGGTAAGACAAGACCCCACCTGCTGACTCTTGGTTCAGGCCAGGCAGATATACTACTTGTATGTATGTATTGGTGCTCCAGCAGAGAAAAGTTCTACCTAGGAAACATTTGGCAACGTCTGAAGACACTGGTGCTCCTGACAGTGAGTGGGTAGGGGGCCTGGGTACTGCCAAATGCAGCATTCCCTCCAGAGCAGACAGCCCTCACAATAAATGTGCCTAATGTGCTGGGGCCAGGCACATCCCACGGAGCCCTTTTTTAATACCTTGTTTATGAAATATAAACAGTTTGTTAAGGCTTTTGAGCTGTGACTCCCCATAGGGATTCAATGACATCTCTGTGTCATGTATTCAAAAACGGGTGAGTTCACTGGGGCTGTATCTGCGCCAGTGTTCTTGGACTAGCTACAATGAAATATATCCATGTTGCTTCTGTACAGAGCACAACCCAAGTATATTTCTGCTGCCCTTAGGTGCTTTCTCCTCCACTAGCCCTGGACTCAGGTTTATTCTACCCTGCATTACCCTGTGCTCCTCGAGAGTCACTGTCACTGTCTGTTGACTAGTTTTGCCGTGCTGAACTTGCACTTTCTCACTTCCATCTGGACAGCTCTCCAATAGTGAGTCGGTGCAGCAGCAGATGGAGTTCTTGAATAGGCAGCTTCTGGTACTCGGGGAGGTCAATGAGCTGTACTTGGAGCAGCTGCAAAGCAAGCATCCCGACACCACCAAGGTATGTAGCCAGGGCACTGAGAGGCAGAAAACTGTGCCGCCTGGCCCCATATTCTGCAGAGCAGCCAGGCCCAACCACCTAGCACTGGCCAGTCATTGGAGGGCATGGAGCAGGCATGTGCTCTAGTGGGACTGCTTTGCAGGGGTACTTTTCCCACGACTGTGACAAACCTCCTGAAAAAGCAGCCCAAGCAAGGAAGGTTTACTGGCTCACAATTTTAAGGATCTAGCCATCTTGTCCAGGAAGGCATGGTGGCAGCAGTATGAGGCATCTGGTCACATTGTATCCACAGTCAAGAAGCAGAGAGAGATTCATGCTCATCTTACATTCTCCCTTTTATTCATTCTGGGACCCCAGCCTATGGGATGGCGCTGCCCATATTTAGGATTGGTCCTACCACTTCAGTTAGCTTAGTCTACATTAGTCTCTTCCAGAGAGACCCAGAGGTTTGTTTCCATAGTGATTTGTATCCCATAGGTCACCAAGTTTGGCCGTCACACAGTGCAAGTATGAGCTGTAACTGCTGCAGAGCAGGAGGGAGGGGAAAGATGGGGGCACCCAGCTCTGTCTAGCCCACCTTTCAGGACCTAGGGTGTGTGGGTGCTGCTATGACCCAGCACTCATGCTGCTTTGTTTCCTTTTCCCTGTGACTCTGGTCCTACCGATGTTTGCTTCAGTTCTGGTGTCGGCATCAAGGCCTGTTAATGTTTACCGGTGCTAAGACAGACGTCCATGTCACTGTACAGTCAGCCTCGGGCGGTATTAGTAAAGGAACTGGGTTGGAATTTCAAGAATGTACTCTGATGCTCTTGATGCTCTTCCATCAAGTGCCTTTAGCACCCTTGGGTCAAGGCTCTATGAAATGTTATTTGTGGTCTCCAAGTGGACAATGTTGTCTCAGAACTGAAGAGACGTCATTTGTAGTAGAGTTGCTTCTTACTTCTCAGCTCTTTTCAGCCTCCGGTTCAGATTCTGGAGAATGTCAAAAGTGAAACTGTCTAGACTCCAACAATGAATTACTCTGAAAGCAGAATAGTTTCTAGAGAATGTGGGGAACAGACCCAAGGACCCCCACCCACCCACCCAAAGAGCTTGCTAAGGTGCATTGTTTTTTGAGATAGGGTCTGCCTATGTAGCCTTGGCTGCCCTGAAACACTCTACATAGACCAAGCTAGTCTTAAACTCAAAGAGATCCACTTATCTCTGCCTCTCATGTGCTAGGATTAAAGGTGTTGCCACCATGTCTGGCTGCTGCTGAAACAACTTTTTGATGCCTCCAGAGAGATGATGCCTAGCTGGACCGACTTCTGTTACTCGGACTCCTGAGCCCATTAGCAGCCTTGTTCCCTCTTGGGCGCTGTTTCACAGTTATGAATTGGGAAGCCCACTTGTTAGGTGGGCTGCCTTCTGTTGTATATCACAAAACGAACAATCTCACTTAACAATACAGAATTTTATTACTGTACTTGATGAAAGTCCTGAGACAGATGAATTCCAAGTTTTTCAAGGTGGCAGTTTGGGACCAGCATGAAGGAGCCAGGCTCTTTGTGCTCTTCTCCCCGCCATCTTAGCTGTTAGTCTTGCCCACTGGTGTGTCAAGTGCCCCAAGTTCAACCCTCACAGGCCAACCACATGGTATTCCCAGGAGGAGGCGAGTACCCCCTCCTATGGGTGGGTGTCTCTCAGAACAACCCTTCTCAAAATCCTCTGCACGCTTTTAGTCCTATGTCCCTTTCTGTTAGGTTTGCGTGGTACTTGTTACTACCCTGTGAGGGCCTGAGCAGGCCAAGATCTGCCCCTAGGTGTGGATCTGGGTCCCTGTTCTTCAGACCCATGGAAGAGGTGCAGGCATCTGACAGGCTGTGAGGTTACTGAGATGCCCAGGACTTGCCGTTTTAGTTCCTTGTGTGAGTATCCATAGATAAGTACAGGTGCTACTGTTGCTGTCCAGGGTGGGTTCTAGGGCCCTACAAATCTCCAGATGGTTAGTTCCTCAGAAGATGTGGTGTTGGCCCAGAATACCCCCATGTCCTGTAACCATCTCTAGATCACGTGCACAAGTCAGGTAAATACTATATAAGCAGCTGTTACACTATATTCAAGAATAATGACAAGACCCCAGCGTGGCACACTCAGTGCACACAGTGAACATGTTGAATTTTTGCTGTGGAAGGTGACTGTGCTGCCGCTGTAACAGAAGTCATTACCTGGGGCTATTCAGCACAGCTGGAGTGGCCATTTTTCAGCCATTTCTACCTTCTGCTTTCTGGAAATGTCTGATTCACTGGTCAGCATTGAGGCTTGGTGCCTTCCAGAAAGGTTACCTTCTTGCAATTTAACAGTTTAGGATCTTTTTTGAAAAACTTGTATGGTGTCGGGTGTGTGTGTTTGTGTGTGTTTTAAACAATTGCTAGGAAAGCCTTCTTTCCACCTTTGGGAGCACATCAGTCTACACTTACTGTGGATTTCCCGATGCAGGCAGGCCACCTGTATAGCTTGGCTGACAAGCTTTGGCAGGTATCCAGCCTGAAAATGCTTTTTCTCCTGAGCAGACATATTCTTTTTGTGTCCCCATCTCAGCTGCTAGTCGAAGAGGGAGGAAGGGTAAAAAGAGGGCAAATGGCCAGTGCCATTCACCTGACGCTACAGCTGTGCAAAGTGGCTTATTCAATGCATTTTATGACAAGCATGATCCTGTGGGCGATGGTCCACTTTTGTGTCTTTTTACTGGTACTGTATGCACCCTGCAAACAGAGCAAATACGTGCTTCCTCTTACAGAGTCCTAACATTAGCTCTCAGGGTACTTGCGGTTCCTGACTTTTGTAAACATGCTGTGGTGACTGTTGTACAACATGGCGTCCATGTTTCAGATGGTTTCCTCAGTGGTAGACATCAGAAATGCCCAGGAAGCCACCCTCACTCAGTTGGGTGAGGACACTAAGTGCCTCTCAGTGTTGGGGACACTTCTTGTTGAGTTACATTGCACAGTTGTCTATAAGTACTGACTCTACACCTTTTTTTATAGGAAGTAGAAATGATGAAAACTGCATATCGGAAAGAACTAGAAAAGAACAGAAGCCATCTTCTCCAGCAGAACCAGAGGCTGGAGGCCTCACAGAAGCGAGTGGTGGAACTGGAATCTCTTCTGGCCAAGAAAGACCACCTTCTCCTAGAACAGAAGAAATACCTTGAGGATGTCAAGAGCCAGGCGAGGTGACTCACAGGAAAGGTGAGGGTAGGGTAGGGGTGAGTCCCCTCCCATGTTCTGAAGTAGGCCCTGTCTTTCAGTGGACAGCTGCAGGCTGCAGAGAGCAGGTATGAGGCTCAGAAGAAGATCACCCGGGTGTTGGAACTGGAGATTCTAGACTTGTACGGCAGGTTGGAGAAAGATGGCCGCCTAAGGAAACTAGAAGAGGACAAAGCAGAAACAGCAGAAGCAGCAGAAGAGAGGTGAGAACGGCTGCATCAGGGCTCTGGGAGGCTCTGCGCGAGGGACCACAGCCAGCCAGGCAGCCTGGCAGTGACAAGCAGCTGAGCTGCTGTCCTCTGCTCAGTCCTTTATAGAGAGTCATCTGGTTGTCTCCCGGCCACACTCAATTATCCACCCTTCCATTGCAGACGTCATCCAGTATAACCCCAGTTGTTGTTACTCCAAGTAACAACTCCTCTTGTGTCTACTATTACAAACAGAGTGGGGGGAGTTGAAGGGATGGCTCAGTGGTTAAGAGCACTGGCTGCTTTTGCAAAAGAACCTTAGTTTGGTTCCCAGCACCTAGGTGAACCATTTGTAATTCCACTTCCAGGGAATTTGACACTGTCTTCTGGCCTCCTCAGGAATCAGTCACACACTCAAATATATAAAAATTTTAATTAGAGAATGGGCAAGCCAGGTCCAGGGAGCAACTATAATTTTCCATTTCCCCAAGAGTGCTACAGTTACCAACTGCATTCCTTCTGGGTCTCTTACAGGCTTGACTGTTGTAGTGACGGCTGCTCAGATTCCTTGATAGGGCATAATGAAGAGGCTTCTGGCCACAACGGTGAGACCAGGACCTCCAGGCCTAGTGGTACCCGGGTCAGCTGTGGAGGCAGAAGCACTGGAGGCAGCAGCAGCAGCAGCAGTGAGCTTTCCACTCCAGAGAAACCCCCGAGCCAGAGGTTCAGCAGCCGCTGGGAAACCACTGTGGGTGAGCCCTCCAGCAGCATCCCCACTGTTGGCTCACTTCCCAGTTCCAAAAGCTTCCTGGGCATGAAGGCCCGGGAACTGTTCCGTAATAAGAGTGAGAGCCAGTGTGATGAGGACGGTGTGACCAGCAGTAGCCTTTCTGAGACACTAAAGACGGAACTGGGCAAAGACTCAGGCGTGGAAAACAAGACTCCCTTTAATCTAGAAGCCTCACACCCATCTTCCCCAAACTCGGACAGTGTGGGGCAGCTCCACATCATGGACTACAATGAGACTCATCACGAGCACAGCTGAGGGGGTCTGTCAGTGTTAATTTGCGTCTTTGTCAGCACAGATCAGGAGGTGTGAATGCACGTTCTAGGCGTTTCTGTTTCCAGGGTCCGAGCGGCTGCTTGTGCAGTGGGAATGGGACAGAGGTCCTTTTGACAGCTGGCGGAATGTGGGATGATGGTTTTTGGGTCTGGCATTGAGATGCTTTCCTTCACCCCACCCCAGCCTCTTTCATTTACCTAGCAGTATGTACTAATTGAGGGCCTGTGTGTGTCCCTTGTAGCTTTATTTTCTTCCTTCCTCCCACCAAATGGTTGTGTCCTTTGAACCTGTGCAATATGAGGCCAAATTTCATCTTTGGGTCCAACACACCACTCTGCTTTCCTGAGGTGCAGATAGATAGGTGGCTCTTGGGTAGACCAGGCAGTTAGTGGCACTGCAGGTAAATCCAGTTTTGTCCCTTCCAGGAGGATGTAGCCTACAAAGTAAATTGTCTTTACAGGAGCGTTTCTGCTGCTCTTTTAGATGCTGAAGTTTGACATCTAAAGCCACAGATGTAGAGAAACTGACTCATTCACCTCTGCCTTCTTTCAGAAGCTTGGATATGCTTCCTAGAAGGCTCTGCGAGAATACCAGTTGTTCTGATAGTGTAGTTGGCGCTGTGGAGGCCACACTGCCTTACTCTCTGGAAAGCTCTTATCCCTCTCCCCCACTACCTCTTATTTATTTGGTATTTGCTTGAATGTTGGCACCATGCTGCCTGTGGGTGGTTGTGTAGGTGGTCGTTCTGCAGTCCGCAGATAGTGGGGAGTGGTCACTAGGAGAGGCACCCAGGATACTCGTGCACATGTGGAAGTGTGCCTTTGGCTGGTCCCATCCAGCTGAGCCATGGTTCCACCCTTCAGTCTGTTTGCCTCCCCTCGTCCACGTCTCTGATTACCAGCTGCTTTGTGATTCTGCAGCAGACAGGCTCAGAAGAGTCAGAATTTCCTTAGAGTTTATGTGACGATTGTTCTCCGGCTGGGAATGCCTCACTATAGTAGGTTCTAGCAGCTTTTTACACCAATTCTGACTTTGCAGGAGAGAGTCCCCCTGGAGCTTCATGTCAAACACCTCTGTTGGGAACAGCAGAGCGACTCAGAGTCTGGGAGGGTTGATGGAGGTTGGTAGCCTGTACCACTGCCTTCCCTCATGCTCATGAGAGGTGACACGTGTTCCATCAGAACAAGGTGGTGGCAGAGAGCCCAAGCTTGACCAATGCTCCTGAAATAAATGCTGGAAGTGTAAGAGTTGTTGCCTGATATTCTGGACCAGGCAAGGAGACACTTGGGAAGGAGCCAAGAGCTTGGTTTTCTTGTTTCTATTCTATCTAGTGTATAAAGAACAGAAGGGTTTAGCTACAACAAAGGTAAAAGAAAACTAATGGTATGAAATTTTATTGCATATGGAAGTTTCCAGCCTGAGGATGGACGTCTTTTTTAAAGTGTCGCAGTAATTATCCTAGATTCCCTGAGTAAGGTGAGACTCGTCACCATGGCAGTACTGGCTGGAGACCTGTTAGGGCCGTATCTTTGCCACAGCTAGCCCACAGAAAGACAACGCCACTGACTATTCTCAGACCAGCAGAGGGCAGCAATTGCCCCTTGACGATAATGCCATGCTTTTCATTTAGGTCTGCCCAGAGGAAGGCTGAAAACCTAGTGTTCTCTCACCTGATCCATTGTAGAAAAGGGCAGATGAACAGACTGGGAAAAAGATCTCACAGTTAATGGGGAAACACTGCTCCTAAGAACCCTCCTTCCCCCGCCACCACATACACACAAGGTCTGTGCCAGAGAACCAAGCCTTTTTCCAGTAGAAAGAAAACTTACAGACTGCACAAGTGCTGAAGTTGAGGGAGAGGAGACAGCAGCATGGTACAGGCTGGAGCTCTGTACCCAGTGATAGAACCTGAGCATCCTGTGTGGCTTGAGTTCTAGAAGGCTGTTGAGGCATTTTTTTTTTTTCCAACTAAGGTTGGGAGACTGACCTGAAATCTTCTTGAAGGCACCCAGCCTAAACATTTACTCTTTCCAAAGGATTTGAGAATCTGTGGGTGGAAGCTTCTGTTTAGAGGACAGTGACAGAACATCCAGGGATCAGTGGGTCACCTGATGCTGCTGCAGTCAGGAGGGAAACTTCTGAAAGGCAGCTGTGGTGTAGGCCAAGGTATGGAGCAGTAGGTGTCATGGGCAGCCTGGTGTGTGTGAATGCTGAGCTTGAATGACTCCATCCTTAAATCACTTGGAGTCTGTGCTGTGGTTGTCAATGGGACCCAGGGAGACGGGAGACTATGTCTCCTGCAGTCTGGAATCTGTTAAAAGCAGCAGTACAATGCCACTGGAGTGGAGGAGCAGGTCAGTGCCTGGGAGAGGAACTAAGCACGCATCTGTCTAACATTCCTCCCTGACGTCCATAAGAACTTGCTTTAGGAGCAAGAGCAACATGACCGTGAACATGAGGGGCAGTCTCTAAATGGCATCCCCGGAGCAGGCAGCACAGCTGCCAGGGGCGAATGCTGACCTTGATAGCTTTGCTGACCCTTTCAGGAGGAAAGTCTATTCAATCTTCTGGACTAAGCTGCAGAAGCTTCTAACTATTTGTGACATGGTTAGCAGGGAGTCACTCTTCTTAGAAGGCAAACTCAAAACCCAGGAAAAGTCCTGGAAGCCACAGGTGGTTAAAAAAAAGAAAAACCTCCCCAAGCTGCTCTGGCCAGTGACCAGTGCCTCCCTGGGTGGTGGTGGCACATCAAGTGACAAGACTCAGGGCCATTTGCAGCATCTGTGGGCTCTAGTGCTCTGAGGAGAATGAGAGAATGTTAGCAGTTGAGTGGTTGAAGATGAAAAGACCTGAGAGCAGAGCACAGAGCTCAGGCCGACAGGGTAGAAATCGAGCCATGTGTAGTGTGGTGTGAGACCGGCCAGTAGGGACCTACCACTTGAAGCCAGAAAGAACTAAAGAACAAACAGAAGTACTGTAGTAAGGTGCTCGTCCTCCCGAGCAGTAAAGGTGAAAGACACTGGGTGAGCTGGCAGAGGTGTAGGCATTGCACGGCTCTGCTGGCAGCACGTATGGAGTCTGCCTTGGCCAGAGGCCAATGGTCCTGCACACTGTGACTCAAATGGCAGCCTGCATCTGCTGCACCTTCACCCCAAGGCTGTAAATCCACTGCTGTGTACACTGGAAATACATCCAGTGTGGGTGTTTGTGTCCTTGTATACATCCAGAGATCTGTGGCATGTGCCTCCATCCTCCCTTTACCCCCACCTACTCCCTACCCCCAGTTTGCTGCAGTCACTGATTGCCTTGGGTTTAGCCTATCTGTGTAGGTAAAAATGGGAACTGGCCCTTGAGCTGCTGCCCTGACCCACGTTCCCATTCAGCGTCCCAGTCTGTGAGCTCCTGGTGTGCCCAGGGGAGCAGTGTTTCTGATCTCACCCATGTGTTTAAATGCGCTGTAGAGAAGCAGCTGCAGCTACATTGGAAACTGCACCCTGACCACTTTGGGTCTCAGAATGAAATTAATGGGGGCCAAAAAGTGCCCTGCCCTTCCCAGAGCCCCAGTATTGTCCGCCTCTGGATAAGCGGGCTGACTGAGCCACTGGAGCTGGTCTTTGACTAGACCGATCGCTCTCCCTGCCCCACCTCACAGTGTTGGAAGGGAGGTCATGATGGTGTGTGTTAGCTCTCTGTCAGGTCAGAGGCAGGCAGGCGTCTTTGCACTAGGAAGATTCAGTGGTCACCCTTCATGAGACTGGACCACAAATTACATTATGGAGGAGCAGGTTTTGCTAAGACAAAATTTAGTTTTATAATCAATCATGGATTAACCATATATGGCTAACTTGGAGTTTAAGGGTGGGGGGAGTTCCCATCAGTGAAAAAATCAGATTTTTAAAAATTTTTTAGTTCAATGGAAGTCACCTCTTCTCAAAAGGTTTAAACTTTCCCACTATGACCTTAAAAGCATGTCAAACAATCCGCATCGGATGCCATAAATACTGGTTACAGGAGAACATGGTACAGTCTCAGTGATTGGAATCAAAGGTTTGCTGTCCTTAGAATGTTCTGAAATGTCAAGGCAGTTGCTTGTGTTTAACTGTGAACAAATAAAGATTTATTGTTTTGCACTCCGCAGTGTTGAGATGGAGTGATTTTATGCTGGCTTTGGGGGCTTGTGGGTGAAATGAGATGGCCAGACACACTGCAGTCTGTCTGGAGTGGTTTCCTGATGGTGGTACGGAACGGTGGTGGACTTGCGCTGGGGAACAGATAACTCGGCCACCTTAAACTCATGCCCCTGTAAAGAGCAGGATGTGAAGAGGGCCACCTCCGACAGCATGGCCACCCAAGTCTGCATCTCAAGTCTTCCTGCTTACCCAGCCCTGGCCAGCTGTGTTGGGGATAAGCCAAGGGACAGTGCAGCCACCATCACCACCTCCGCCCTGATGCCCCTCCTGCTCTTCAGGTAGTGGGCAGAGGTGAGAGATAACCTTTACATCATTTTGAGATTCTTCCTCCTCCTTGTTCCTACAACTCAGCCTGGGCTTTAGTGGGGTAAGCAGAGTGTGAGCTGCATGCTGGAACTTGGAATTACTGCGCTGCTCTTAACCTCAGGAGGCTGATTGTCTGGAAAACCCGGGATGTCTGAACAGGTCTCTCGTCAGACAAGGAAGTCACTCTTGGAAGCCTGCAGACTGGCCCTGTGTGACCTGAGCCTCCTAGAGGCAGCCCACTCTGAAGGGAAGCACTGAGCTTGGCTGTAGAGGTCTCTGGTGCTGTCTGGAGGGGCTTTGCCTATGTGGCCACCCAAAGTCATCTGATGTCTTACAAGTACAAGGTTTTTTTTTTTTCGGTTTTTGTTTTTTGGGTTTGGTCGGGTAAATCCCAGGAAACTAAGCCAGGCAGAGAAATGGTAGAACACTTTATTCTTGAATGTCTCCCCCCGAGGAAGCAACAATACAGAATCTAAGTCGTCCCCTGTGAAGGGAAAAACCAACAGTCAGCTCACTTCTGGCAGGCCCAGAAGTCAGGAGTGCACATTTACAGTGTGGGTAGACTAGACCGCTGCAGAGACCAGGCTCAAGGGCCACAAAACAGTCTGCCTTCTGCCGTGCTCTCCCTCTCCCGAAGGAGAGAGAGCATTCATCCCTTGTTTTAGTCCAGGGAACTGAACACAAACGACTTCAGCCTCTTGATCCCTTTCCCCTAACTTGTTCATGAGAGATCTTGCAGCTCATCTTGTCCTTGTCAAGATAAGAAGCTAAGTAGCCCCCCTCCCCCAGTTGTTCACTACAGAGCCAGAAGCCACAGCTGGGCAGGAGGCCTGGGCATCAGCACAACACCCTGCATCTGAGACATGCCCTGCCAACACCATATTGTTTAGGCAGCTCCATGAGTAAGGATCCCTTTCGTCAACACAGAGGTCAAGAGGCAGAGATGTTAGAAGTGAAAAGCGCGCGCAAAAGGGATATTCTCAATGGTGTATTGGCCCCCAGTGAAAATGGATGACCCGTGGAAGCCAAGTACATTGACAGCGAGTTACAGTTTCCCACCGGGTGGTCTCCAGGGAGGCTTCGGGCCTTTGTCTTTCCCCCTAGATTTGAGGCTCTCTTTTGCAAGCTGCCTATACTTGTGTTTTCCTAACCAATGCTGGGTAACCGTGGTCTGGGCAGGTCTGGTGGTGGCTGCGGCGGCTCCCTGGCTACCCAGGACCTCACTCACGTGTTGCAGCACTTTGCGAGGAAGCTTCTCCGAATGAGCAATCCACTCTTTCATTAAGTCCAGAACTATAGGGATGAGGCTGACCACGCCTCCGTAGTGGTTCCTGGCCTCATCACAGCTCAGGTGGTTCACTACATCGTGCGGGTACCTGTAGGACAGTGAGCAGGTGGTGAGACCCGTCACCCCAGGTGTGAGAACTAGACACACATACCTTGGGCTCCATCCCTGCGTGTTCTAATCCAGAAAGTTGAAGGCCAAGAGCCCCAGGTACTTCTGGTATAGGTAGCAAGAGCTCTCAACCGTCAGGACCAGGGCCTGGAGAACCTCCTATCACCTTAAAATACTGGCTACTGGGCTGGAGAGATGGCTCAGAGGTTAAGAGCACTGACTGTACTTCCAGAGGTTCCGAGTTCAAGTCCCAGCAACTACATGATGGCTCACAACCATCTGTAATGAGATCTGGTGCCCTCTTCTGGCCTGCAGGGACACATGCAGGTAGAATGCTGTATACATAATTAAATAAATCTAAAAAAAATTCATAAAAATAAATACTAGCTACCTTAATCCTTCTTACACTAACATCTAATAAATGGATTATGGAGCTTCAGATTCTTTGGGGTCACCATGGAGCCCCACGGGATGTAACTCTGGTGTCCCACTTCTGTAGCCACTTTCTCCCTAGTCTGGTTCTAAATCCTAGGAGACTTTTTTTTTTGTCCTCTTATGTCTGTGACCCAGTTTTTCATCTGTTTGATGAGGTCAGTCATTCTAGTGGGTAGCTGGGTGCTAGGACTCAGATGGATTAGAGACTGTGCCTGTGCCAGCAGGGGAGAGCCCAGCTTACAGGTTCCCGTTCTCTTGGCACATTCTGCCCGATCGACACCCACGAGGGACTTACTTTGCTCTGAGGCAGCTCAAGTCATTGCTTTGGCTGACCAGGGTTTTGCATTTCTCGAGAAGGCTGTTGGTGACAGGGGTGCCAGAGTGCAGCGCCTCGAAGTGCTGGCAGAGCTTGTTGAGCTCCGAGCAGATGTCCATGAACATGAGCAGAATTCTCCGGTCCGTAGAGTTGTTACAGTAGTGTTCCATGTAGCTCTGCACCTGCAGAGGCCACACGTCAGGAGTGGGAACTGGAGAGACAGAGGGCACTGCCCCAGCCCTCCCACGATCATAGACTTGATGCCGGACGGGAAGCATTCGAATATACTGGTCATGACAGACAGCTAATGTTTGTGTTCCAAGCACCATTGCAAAAATACTTCCCTAAATAAATAAATTAAAAAAAAACAAAAACAAAAAACAAAAAAAAACTCCTTGTGTAGAGCAGAAGCAGATTACAAAAAAAAAATAATAATAAAATTTTCCTTTTGTCTACTTTCCAGTAAAAAAAAAAATACTTCCCTAAGTCTGTTCTCCCTTGCTCATCACCTAAGCTCTCCACACTAGGCCCTCGTTTTACATACTTCCTAAATGCTAGTGGTTCAGACATGAGAAGTGACCTGCTTGGGTGCCAACAGAAGTGGCCTGGCTGATTTGCCTCCTCGTACAATGGCCTGGGCTCCACCACCCTGCTTACCCAAACCACGGAGGAAGAAACAAGAATCCTTCAGACTGGTTGTACTGCGTTTTGGAGTCAGAAAAAGTCAGTTCCAGGCCTGACTGAAGAAACGATTGTCTGTATGAGGACAGTGCAGTCTGGAACCGCAACCTGGATTCAGAGATGGTCTCCAGTGTATGGGGGAGCAGGTGGGGAACACATAAGTTCACACTGCAGTGTGGCACCCCAACCTGGATTCAGAGGCTGTCTCCAGTGTATGGGGGAGCAGGTGGGGAACACATAAGTTCACACTGCAGTGTGGCACCCCAACCTGGATTCAGAGGCTGTCTCCAGTGTATGGGGGAGCAGGTGGGGAACACATAAGTTCACACTGCAGTGTGGCACCCCAACCTGGATTCAGAGGCTGTCTCCAGTGTATGGGGGAGCAGGTGGGGAACACATAAGTTCACACTGCAGTGTGGTACCCCAATCTGGATTCAGAGACTGTCTCCAGTGTATGGGGGAGCAGGTGGGGACACAAGTTCATACCAGACTTCATATACCAAGTAAACTTAAATGCCCCATAATTGTGTAGGTAGCATGCTGAGAACACTAATTTTGTTTTGGTTTCCAAGGTTTCCTTGATTAGGGGTAGGGACCCCTCAATGGGTCTTTTGCCAGTTACTCAGAACCACTCTATGCATCTAAGCATAGGCAAGGTAGATGGCTGGTCTTACGCTACAGGCCTGAGTAATGGATTCAATCATTCCACAGCTTGCTGCTACTCTCCGTGGAGTCATGAAAGGTGGGGGTACCTCTGCTTCCTCTGACACTCCAAACTGTCTCTGTCTAGACAGGGCTACTCTATTTCTTAGTGATCTGAAGGGATTCCTCCCCAGCCTGTAAGGGGTAGAGGTTTCTGACAACACACCTGTCCAGGCACCTGGGGCGGGGACTGCATCAAGGCGTGACCACAACAGAGTGACCTCTTAGGGTGGGGGAGGGTGCTTCGACAGTAGATGGATCTGAGAGCATCCCTTCTGCACCTAAGGTAGGAAGCCCTATCAAGCAGGTGCTCAGGAAGTGGACTTGGGCCACTATTAGAGACTGAAAACCTGTCCCATGCCCTTGGAAGGCTGAGCTACTGTGGGGATGTAGCCAGCTGCTCTTCCAGTAGATTCAGGGCATGAGCATGGACCAGCTGACCACTGTGATAGACGGATGGGTGTGGATTCAGTTTGCACGGAGCATTTTCGTCATGGGGGGGGTGTCAGTGTTTTTTCAAGTAAACAAGACATTTTTTCAAAATTTAGATAAAGAATGTAAAGGAAGTTTCTGGCAAAGGTTGCTGGTGGTCTCATTTCTCCCGGGTACTTGGAGCCTGTACCACACCCACCCTCCAGCCCCCTTTATACAGGCATTTTTTTGTGGGGGGAGTGTGACTTCTTTGCAGGGGCCTCTTTTTTAGTTCTAGGATTTAGCTTGTGTATATGTTCCTAGCTGCCCAGTGACTTCCTGGAAGGCCTCCAGCCCCCACCGAGAAAACGTGGACAATAGCTCAGCTTTAAAAAAAAAGGGTTAAACAAAAGTATCTGCAAAACCTCCGCCAGTGAGCTGGGCCAGGTGCCAGTCTGTGGCAGAATCTTTTGAGAAGGACCGTTATCTGTGTGCTCACCAGCAAACCCCCGGTGCCCAGCCTAGGGCTCGTAGGTGACACCAGACGCTGAGTGCTTGGTGTGGGTCAGGGCTTTTCCAGGCATGCTATCATTAGATGTGCCTTCCCGGTGGGGAAACTGAGGTTAGTGGGATATGCTCACCAGCCCAAGGCTACAGGGTGCCAGGTAGACTTACAGCCAAGCTGGCTGAGTCTTGAGCCATATCGGATAGGTGGTGCTCACCGAGGGACAGTTTCCATCCATTAGAATCTGAGCTGGCATAGATAATAACATGCAATTCTCCTCTCTAGGGCTCCACCGTTCATGTTTTGGGTATGGGGACCGGGCTGGGAAGAACACCCTCCCCCGTCCTGCACCAGCACCCTGCTTGCCAGGCCTCACCTGTCCCACGCTGGAGATGGGCCGGATTTTGTCGTGGGCATTCTCCCGGCAGTGCTCTAGAGCGGCAATGAAGGTGAACTGTTGTTGCTGGAAGAGCTTGTACTTCTGCTCGATGCTGCGGAGACTCTCCTTCACCTCGTTCATTGTGGCCCTCGGGTCTCACGGACAGCAAGGGTCTGTCGGGAGCAAGAAGAGGGACCTTGAGGTTCCAGAGGTCAGGACTTCCATTTGGCTTTGGAGGAAGTGCCCTCCCAAAGGAATGTGTCCCTACTTTGTGGAAAGGAAGCAGGTCCTGGAAGGCACATGTTTGTTCTAGGTCCTTCAAGTTGTCCACCACAGCACCAAGTCTGACCTTGTCTGCTTACCCTCCGAGGACACAGTCTGCCACGAACTGTGGCTTCCTTCACCTAGGGACAGTTTCTCTGTCCTCAGGGTCTCCAGATCATCCAGGTCCCCTCCTGTGGCAGAACCTGGGATACAGGGACATGCCATAACATCCCAAACCAACAACATATCAGGTTTTTTTTTTAAAAGTCTACCACAGTGAAGTTGCCAAGAGTCTGGGAATTCTCCCTGTGAGCTAAGTAGGGGAAAGAGTCAGAACTTGGTTGTTCTGTGTGTCTGTCTCTCCGGACGTGGGGCAGAAGCCCCGGCCTTAGGTTTGCAGGTTTCCAGGGCAGGAGTGGGTGCAGACCCCTCCCCTGTCTTATGTTAATCTGCATTATCTGATCAGTGAAGCCATCTGCAGGGAGGGCAGCCCAGGGGCCATCATTGATGTCATGCTGACTATCCTCAAGCACTGAGAATCCTCCATGGGCAGAGAGGTCAGGGGGTGCCCTAGTCCATGCTGCCAGGGTTTACTGACCTCGAGCAAAATGCTTAGTCTTTAGGGAATGTCTGAGCTGGAAGGAGCCTCAGCAGCCCATACCCAGTAATGTTCAGGGGTTGTATGGAGGCCTAGAGATAAGGAGTTCCAGTGTGTTTGTGCCACAGACCCTTGACCCCCAGGTTTCCTGAGGCCTAAACACATCCCCACTGCTCCACATCCCCCCACCAGGGCACACAGAGTCCAGGTTCCAGCATGCCAGCCTGTGTCACATGAGCCAAGGCTATTCCAAGATGCTGAAGCAGAGGGGGCACAGCTTCCTTGTGAGGACAGGGTGGAGCTGGAAAGGCAGCCATGTGGCAGAATAAAGGGCAGTAATGTAAAAACTGAGACCAGACCAGAGTACAGGTGTCTATGGATGTTATCTGCAAATGAGAGAGCTCGGAGATGATTGTAGGGGAGGCCTTTAAGAGACCCAGGGTTGTCCCAAAATCTACCCCATTAACCCAAGTGGGTCCCTCACTGTGTCTGCCAACAGCTAGGAGTAGCTGTAGCCCTGGTTGGCCTGGTACAAGTCAGCCCCCTGGAGAGAGAGCGGCCCCTTCCTGAACTCTGCATTCTGCATGCTGTGGGCTGAGATTCTTGTCTATTGGGCGTCTTCCATGCGCTCAGTTTCTTCCCCGTGGGACAGAATAGCTCACTTAGGCACAGTAGGTTTTCTCTTGTTCCTCTTCAGAATTCTGACTCACCAGGGAAAGGTTGAGGGTGAAGAGAGGAAGACAAAATTTAAAGATGCATCCATTCGAAAGAGAAAATAAATATTTAAAAATCTGCCTGCCTCTGCCTCCCAAGTGCTGGGATTAAAGGCATGCACCCCCACTGCCTGGCTTTGTTTTGAATTCTGAAGAACACTGCATTAATGTATCTGTCTTGGCTGTTGAGACTCAGGGCCCCCCGTGTTACATTCACAGATGACTGTCCCATCCTGTTCCAGCTTAGCACTTACAAATGACTCAAGTCATAAGCTAGGAAAGTCAGAGATGCCCGGTGGCGGCTGTCCAGGGAGATGGAGACTGTGCCTTCTTAGTCTGCCCTCTGCTCGTGCAGCCTACTGCTGTATGACAATAGTCAAGGCTGTTCTGCCACCATGGGTCCTGGGTTTAGATCCTGTCACCCTGTCTACCGACCTCAGCTGACAATAGTCTCTGAGTTTGTGCTCTATAACACACAGAAGGAGACACAGCAGCTACCCAGCCTTGGGTAGGGCATGTCCTGAGATGACAGGGACCCCAGAGCTTAGAAGGCAGGGCTCATTTACAACAGAACTCGGAGCTACTGTGATTACCTGGCATGCAGGTGACAGGGGACTGCCACCACAGGTGTGCTGAGTACCTAAAGAAAAGTGGGGGCTGCTAGGAGCTTATCCTCCTTGGTGAAGGGGTTCAACTCTAAGCTTGAAAGGAAGGTGTGCAGGTGGGCAGTTACTCAGCTAAGGGGCAGGGGTGTAAGACAAGGCCAGGCCAAGAGACCCTTAGGTCAAGCTGGGTATTTAGAACTGCTGAAGGCATCTAAGCCTTAGGGTGGGGATGAACACCACACTTGGTCCTTCCTTCCCTGTGCCAGATGCAGTCCGGTGCTGGACTCTGCAGTAACGGACGCGGTATATGAGGCCCTGCCCTGGATGAATCTACTGGAGCGGGGAGAGGTCAGGGCAGAGCTCAGAGTGGGCAGGGTGGACACATGAAAGCCAGGGCTGTGTGGTCTGCCAGAGGGGCATCCGCAGGGCAGAGGCCTGCAGACATCTGCAGAACACTGGTCTGATGATGAAAACAGCCTCTCAGTGGTGTTCTGGAAAGCCCTGGGCATGCGTCATTTCAATCCCTGGTCACGGTTTAGGACAAGGGACCACAATGATCACATAGGATGATCAGAGGATGAGACCAACACCACACAGTTAGGAAGAGCACAAGCAGGGTCTGTCACATCTCAGTGAGCTCTTCTAGCACACTCTCCCTCCCCTCCCTCTCTTATGTTCCCTGGAGACAAGATGGCAGGCATCGGGTTGGCTGTGGCGGCTGGGGAATGGGGGAGATCTACCAAGGATCTGAAGAGTTACCCAGTCACTTCTAGGGTCTCCCATTACTAGCTCAACCCTGGGCCTCTCTTCCACTCCTATCCCAGGGCAATGAGGACTAGCTAACACTCATGGGGCTGCCTCCTGTGCGTTCAGCTCCCTGCCACCCTCTCTGGGCTTCTGGGTTCTCCAAGGAGACAGTGCTATCTGACTTGCTGTGTCCCCATGAGCCCCCTAGAGCAAACCTGGCTCAGTTCTTGATCCTAGCAACTTGTGACACGCACACGTCAGGGATGTCACAAAAGGGGCTGTAACAAGCTATCCAAAGTGATTGTCCCTTGAACACAAGCCTCTGCAGTCAAATTAGAGTGGATGAAAGACCCGAATGCAGGCGCTCCTCTCTCTGGGGGGAGGAGGGAGGGAAAAGTGATTACCCCGTAGGTTTTAGGCTTTAATTGATTTGTATTTTTCCAGGCTGCTAAAGAAGATTAGATCATGGTATGAAAAGTGCCTAGGGCTTAAAATAAATGAGGAGAAACGAAAGCCACTTCAGAAATGTCCAGGAAGCACACCAAACCTCCCCAGTGCAAGCTGCAGCTCGGCTCTTGAATTCTTTGTTGGGGAGACAAGCTTCTTTGCTCCCCGGCAGACCAGTCTACCAAGGCCTGAGGCCTTTGAGGAAGCAGTCAGTCATGGGGACAGGGGCAAGTGTCACAATCCCAGGCCAGGATGCCTGCTGCCAGCCTTGGGGCTGCCTCTGATTTTACCCATAGCCCTCGGCAAGACTTTCCCCTCCCATAAGTCTCAATCTGTTTCTGCCCAGAGAGGGAGTTTGGTTCAAAACTCCTCAAGTGATCAGAACTTCCACTCTCTGCCCAGCAGCTGGTCGGGGAAGAGATCCGGAAAGAGGAAATGACTTGCCCAAAGTCACCTGGCCAACTCCTCTGCCCTGTCCTGTATGCTGAGAAGAAAGATTTTCATTTGACTATGCCTGGTGCAGTGGCCCAGGAACCCCTGGAAGCAAACCTAACTTGATTCTTGACCCATGTAAACAGAGAACTACAGAGGGCTGGAGACGGATGGCTCAGTGGTTAAGAGCCTTTGCTGTTCTTCCAGAGGACCTGATTTTAGTTTCCCGCACCCAGATCTGCCTGTCATTCTAGCTCCAGGGTCCGAACACCCTTTTCCGGCCTCTGCTCTTCCTCTGCCCCACCCATATATACATAAATACAAATAAAACTTGTAAGGGTGGGGTTACTGCTGTCCAAAGTGGTTGAGGTTAGATCAAGATTAGTCTAAAGATTAAATGAGATACCACTACAGACAGGAAGGCCCATTCTGCCCACTTTCCAACGGCCAGTCACTGCTCACTACTTCAGAGCAGACGTGGGGGTAATGCTCCAGCTGCCCCCATTGCTCAGAGTGGAAACCGAGGCCCAGAGCAGATTTGTCTAGTTCACCATGGATATTCAGACACACCCAGCACTTCGACTTTGGGCTGTCCCTGTAGGCTGTGCCTCCCTCCCTCTTGGTCAACAAGCTGCCACATTTGCCCCTTCCCCAGCAGCCAGCTCTCCCCTTGTAGGCCAGGACCTCTCCGCCTCTTGTCCCATCACTCCCCGAGTGTTTTCGATGCAGCTCTAGGGTGGCATCCCAGCCCCCTTTACCCTGGTTTGATTCATACCGGCCTTCGCCTCACTGAGTGCCCTGAAGCTTGGAGTGCCTCCGTGGGTGTGTGGGCCCCGGAGGGCGGGAAGGCCCACCTCAATTCTTGGGGAAGCGGGAGTGGGCGGGGTCGAGGCCTCAAAGACCAGGCTGCCCTGGCCGATTGTGACCACAGGTGCCATGGCAATCGGGTCACATGGCCCGGCTGCCCAAACCAAGAGATCCGCCCAGGTTCCGGCTGACCCCGGCTGCAGATGACTTTTGCTCTTGCAGATACCGGATCCACATCTGCTTAGCAGATCCGTATCTGCGCTTAGCGTCTTTCGCTTAAAGATGGGGAAACTGAGGTCCAGCTGCAGAGTCAGGGTTGGACCCTAAGCGCCCAGGTTCACACGGTGGCTGCACCAGAAGCAGGTTTCTGGGATCTCTCTCAGGAGGGCCTGGGGATCTAGAGCTGTGGACCCTGGGGCGTTGTGGGATTTTTCACGTGATGGCCCCTTGGGGCATCCTTGAGTCCTTGCTCTGTGCGCTCTTGAAGCATCCTGAGATCCTTGCACTGTGACCCCACGGGCGTCCTGGAGTCCTTGCGCTGTGGCCCATCGGGGGTCCCTCTGCCCTGGGGAAGGAGCGCCTACTGCAGTCGGGGCTGCAATGGATGGAACCGGGAACCAGAACTTGCCCCAGAGGAGGCGCGCACCGATGACGCACAGCCTGGCGTCCTAGCAACGCGGTTACTAGGGAGCGGCAAGCAGTCCGAGATATGGATGCGACTACTGCCCCACACCTCATCCCCCCGGAAATGCTTCAGTACGGGGAGGACAACCACATCTTCGAGATGATGCAGGTGTGACCGGGTGGCGGGGCGACCGCGGGTGGGGAGTGCGGCAAAAAGACTTCAGGGGCCAGGCTAGCAGCACGGTCGGAGGGGAGGCTTGGAGGGGGGGGGGAGTGGTAGTCCTCAGTTTCTCCACTTATGAAATCCTGCGGTAGTCTCCAGGGTCTCATTTGGAATTGTGGTGACCGAGCCTTGGGTCTTACCAAACTGGTCCCTGGCAGCCCAAACAAGGTAGAATCAGCCACCTGACTTCAAAAGACCAGTTCAGGAAACAAGCAAGAGTGAAAAACAGAGGAAGATTTGTCCCGTGTGACCATATTGGGACGAGGAACACATAAAAGTCTGGTGATCTTCTCCCGCTAGATTCTGTTTTGGGGTCCAGACTTGAGCTTTAGATTTAGAAGGCAAGAAGAGCGTTTATCTGAGCAACCGAATCGTGTGGTCCCACCCATCACTGACCCTTCTTTGTCCTAGGTCCATTCTCTCCTGCAAGCTGGTCCGACAAGTTATAAGAACAATATGGAATCTCTGGTTGGCACCAGGCTTCAACCTTTTCCTTCTCCCAGCATGAGATTCCTGGGAAGTTCAAGTTTCTCAGTGACCATTGTCTCAACTGTCAGTCAAAGGGAGGAGACACGTGTATTTTGTCTCACTAGAATGTTTTCATTCCTGTTAGGACAGGTTCATGGGCTGTCCAAGTTCAAGATGACATCCCTATCTGGTGGCTTCCTCTAAGGCAGCCTATTTTCTACTTAGTCTCCATCTTCAGAACTGGCCTTTCCGAAGCCCTTATCCTGGCTCCCGACCCTCTGTGGCGTAGGCCAAACCCTGTCACCACCTCTGTGTGTCCACATGTGCTCCCCGCAAGTGCAAACGGCATTTAAAAGCTGGTCTGGTAAGCTCTTAGGCACTCAGTGATTCTGGGGGCCAAGGGTAAAGTACAGCTCAGTGTCCAGTACCCTATTCTACAATCTGAGGTGTTTGAGCCCCCCAAAACAGAGCCATGGTGATCCGAGCCCAGACCAAGGAACCAGAGTCTCCAGCCAGCATGCTTCCTTTGGAATGTGTTATTGGTGAGGGGAACCAGAGAGTGGCCATTCACAAATAAAGCAGCTATGTTGTGGGGGGCAGGGACGGGGAGATTGATGACCCTGGCCTGTTTTCTAGTTGTACTGATGGAGCAATCACCAAGAAAGCCTTAAGCTCATCTGAGTAATGCCCCCACTGTTTTGATCATTCCCTTAAAAAAGAGAGAGAGAGAAAACACATTTTATTGTCAACTAATGTTAGCCTTAGGAAGTTATAAAGATGGTGTTCGTTTCCTGCCAGCCCTTGAACCATCTAATGTGGGTGTCGTCAAAGCCATGAAACGGAAGCAGGTACTGGATCGTGTCCCCTTTCCCCTGCACTTGGATATCTGCAGTAGTGTGTCTGGCTCTGTGGAATTTTATCAGATGTCTGTGGATCCTACGGGCTTCACAGATCCACTGCTGTTCACCCATATTGCCACCATTTCCAGAGCTCAATTCACAGGCACGGACTCAGCTTCTTTTCGTCTTGTCCTGAGAAATACTCTTGGCGTTTTGTGTGTGCTTTTCGGATGCACTATCTATGCAACGTCTTAGCCAAGAAGCAAGCAGCCACATGCCCAAGCACAGAGGGAGCCCAGCTGTGCCACTGGACAAAGGGTGGGTGGTGAGGGGAGGGGAGAGGAGGCCCTAAGAAGGGAAGGGAATTGCTGGTGAGATCTAGAGGTGTGCTGGAACGGGGCTTCCCATTGGTGCTCTTGACTGCCCCGCACACCTGTCCTTATAGGCGGAAGCCCCTTCCTACCCGCCCTGCCGCCTAGCTCCTGTCAACTCTCCAGGTCCCAGGTGCCGCCCTGACAATTGCTTTTTCAGATACGCGTGCTCAGTTGGACGAAATGGCCAGGGTACTCAAGACTTTAGATGTTTGGCTGACAAGTATCCTGTCCCACTGTGGAGCAGCTAACATCTGCGCTGGGCACCTGTTGTAATTGTGCAGACAGGGAGGACTCCAGAACCCGTGGAGTGGTAGAGCAGGTGTGAGGTGAGGCAGGGACCACAGGTGCACATAGCAGGCCTATGCAGGAGCGTAGAGCAGCAGGGATTTACCTGGGTGCACCGTGATCTGATGGTCAAGGAACAGGAAGCATTCTGTGTGGAAGGCCACCTATCGCTACGGCCCTGCATCAGGGCAACAGTGCAGGACCAAGGGAAGGCTTATGTGGGAAGGGGTGGGGGGGGCTTGCTGCTTAGACTTCCTCAGGCCTCTACTGCCAGCGACCCCAGCAGATGCCCCATTAGGTGATCTCCATGGCAACCAGGGGCCCTGCAGGTGCTAATCTCCTGCTATCTGCTTGTGCCCACAGAACATGCTGGAGCAGGTCCTGATTCACCAGCCGGAGGATCCCATCACCTTCATGATCAACCACCTGCGCCGGAACAACGACAGCGGTGAGTACTCACTCCAGTGTGTGGTAGCTGCCACCACCATCTCCACCAGGGACCCTACCCATCCTGGCCACAGCCCAGAAGCCCTCTGTTCCTAGCTGTGTCTGAACACAGATCAGAATAGGACAGGAAGGGGAGGGTACTTGGACAAGTTGCAGTGGTTAATTGGAGAAGGCCTTCTTGTTCTTTCTGAGCCTGACTAATAAAAACTCTCTTGCCAAGCTATTAAAATGCAAAGCCCAGAACGACCCATGTAATCAATTATTAATGCTTCCGCCTGCCCTCACCGATGTCGCCTGTTGGGTTTAAAGCTCTCTGATCACTCTGCTTGTCAGGTGAAGTTTGCTTTCTGCTCTACCTAGACAGGCAAGCACTCGGACTTTTCCAAGGGTCTCATTATCAGTACCTGCTAATGAGTTGCCTAACTCCCCAGACCTCAGCCAAAGGCGGGTTGGCCAAACCTGAGGCTCACATGCAGAGCTGGGAAGAGAAAGGCCCTCCAATGAGCTGGGCCCCATCCTGCATCCCACAGTGGTAGATTTGCTGAGTCGAGGGAGGATTCTTCTAACCTAGGTGAGCCACGTGGGGATCTGCTGTCTTGGTTGGTTGTGAATAGTTGGTTCACTAGCAGCCCTGAGAAAGCTTTATCTTACCACTAAAATTAGCATTCAGGTCTTGAGATGCCCTCATGGTGGAACTGGGATGCTTACAGTCCAAAATGATGCTAAATCACCTAATAAAAGTTAAGTTTATGTTTGAGCTGGATATGGTGGCATGTGCCTTTAATCCCAGCACTCAGGAAACAGAAGCAGGTAGATTCTGAGTTCGAAGCCTTCCTGGTCTTCAGGACAACCAGGGCTACACAGAGAAACCCTGCTTTGAAAAATAGGACATCTCTTTTGTCATAGTATCTTATCAGTTAGCAATAGAAATAAAACTGGAACAAATCTTTAGAAACCCATTTTTTTTTAAATATTTATTTATTATGTATACAATATTCTGTGTGTATGCCTGCAGGCCAGAAGAGGACACCAGACCCCATTACAGATGGTTGTGAGCCACCATGTGGTTGCTGGGAATTGAACTCAGGACCTTTGAAAGAGCAAGCAATGCTCTTTAACCTCTGAGCCATCTCTCCAGCCCCCTAGAAACCCATTTTTAAGTATAGCCGGAGCAGGCTCCATGCCTGCAGGTACACCCAGGTAGCCAGAGCAGGCTCCATGTCTGCGGATGCCTCCAGGTAGCTGGAACAGGGTCCGTGCCTGCAGGTGCGCCCAGGTAGCTGGAGCAGGCTCCGTGCCTGCAGGTGCACCCAGGTAGCCGGAGCAGGCTCCGTGCCTGCAGGTGCACCCAGGTAGCCGGAGCAGGCTCCGTGCCTGCAGGTGCACCCAGGTAGCCGGAGCAGGCTCCGTGCCTGCAGGTGCACCCAGGTAGCCGGAGCAGGCTCCGTGCCTGCAGGTGCGCCCAGGTAGCTGGAGCAGGCTCCGTGCCTGCAGGTGCACCCAGGTAGCTGGAGCAGGCTCCGTGCCTGCAGGTACGCCCAGGTAGCCGGAGCAGGCTCCATGCCTGCAGGTGCGCCCAGGTAGCCAGAGCAGGCTCCATGCCTGCGGATGTGCCCAGGTAGCCGGAGCAGGCTCCGTGCCTGCAGGTGCGCCCAGGTAGCCGGAGCAGGCTCCATGCCTGCAGGTGCACCCAGGTAGCTGGAGCAGGCTCCGTGCCTGCAGGTGCGCCCAGGTATCCGGAGCAGGCTCCGTGTCTGCGGATGCCTCCAGGTAGCCGGAGCAGGCTCCATGCCTGCGGATGTGCCCAGGTAGCCGGAGCAGGCTTCATGCCTGTGGGTGCGTCCAGATCACCAGCCTTCTTCACATGTTCTGCCCCTGCACCTTGGTAAACATGAGGGTCCTCTTCTAGCTCAAGTTTAGTACGTGGACTCCAGCAGGGAGTTCAAAGGGAGCCCAACAGTGTCCTTTTCTGAGGCTCTTCCAAGGCAGGAGTGGCTGAGTCTGGGTATCCCAGTACTCTGTCGAGGTTTTGACCAGAGAGTGGGTGGAAACTGAGCTGTGACAGGAGAGAGTCAGAGAACTCGGTCCCCTAGATCTCCACCTGCCTCTTCTAGCCTTGCATAGCCTGTCCCAGGCAATTCTCTCTTCCCCTCCCTTGTTGGTTGGTCATATACTGTGCTGAAGGAAATTCTTCATTGCCCTATCTACTGCTAGTGTGAATGTCCTGTCTGGGTGGGTGTGCCTCTTGGAGGATTTTTTTTTAAGGTTTATTTTCGTTTTTTTGTGTATGAGTATTTTGCCTGCATGTGTATGTCTGTGCACCATGTATGTGCAGTACCCATGAGGCCAGAAGAGGGCAATGGATCCCCTAGAACTGGAATTACAGATGCACCACCATGTGGGTGCTGGAAACTGAATCCAGGCCCTTGGCTAAAGCAGCCAGTGCTCCTAGTGACTGAGCTCTCTCCCCATGCCCCACTGTGAGGAAATTTTTTTGAGCTAATAACCTTCAGGCTTCTGTAAACCTCAGGCTTGCTCCTCCTGTCTCAGTACTGCTGTGTGGCTGCAGGTTAGTATTTCAGCATCAGGTGCCCTGCACCAGCCTTCTCAATCCCTGTGTCATCCGAGACTAACCGAGTCTAACCGAGTGCAGCTGAGGCCTGCTGGATGGCTAGCTCTTCCCTGTGTGACAATCCGCGCGTGGTCACCTACCATGCACCTCCAGGGCTGTGGCTTTGCCGACTACTCTCCGTGGAGTTCTCTCTTTATTCCACACAGCACCCTCTGCTGCGGGGAGTGGAGTCCAGGCTTGTGTTGGGGACTCCTTGCCATGGTCAGCCTCCCACCCATCATCTGGATGGGTGTCTCTTTCTAGCACGGACGTTCTTCGGGACTCATGCTGGGTCCCATAACCACAGCTTTCGAGGCTTAATCCCCCCCCCCCCCCCCAGTTCTCCACCGTAGTCTCAGGCCTTGGTTGAGCATTTATGGGACATCTGTGTCTTTGGATGGGGGTCTTCATAGGCTTTCATTCCCAGAAAAGCAAAGCTAAACAATGGGTAGAGAAAGGCCACCTTGCTGTTGTGATTTTTCTAGGATGTCTAAGACAAGACACGTGGGATCAGCTTGAGCCACGCCCCTCTGGAACTTAGCAGGGTCCCATGCAATGCAGTCTGCATTTCCCTCACCCACCTCTGGGCAGAAGTAAGAGTCGCTTGCCTCCTAGCACCAGAGCCACCTTCCTGCTTACTGGCAGCAAGGCAAACCTGGGCACACGAAATACTGACCAGTGACTGACGTGGGAGGAGGAACTTATCCCAGCCTGTTGAGCATGCCCAGGAGGGAGGGAAGGAGCCCCCGCACTTGGGCTAGCAGCCCCTTTGCCTCAAGAAAAGCATTTAGTACAAAGTGAGCATTTACGGTGGCCCTGGGCAATATTAGCACAGGCAGTGGTGGATATAATGGAGCGTTTCGCTTCTTATCAAACGCTTGTCCAGGAAAGCCTTGTATTGGAGTTCTGATACCTGAGGGGTTCCTTGTGAATTTTAAATCGTGTTCCTAGTTAAGCCTCCAAAGGCTCCATGGATGGAAAGGTTCTTTGATTCCCTTTGAAGTGCTTGGAGGAGTCTGATTACTCTTGGCAGTCAAGCAGCCTTTTATGACACTGTTTATAAATAATTACTCATGAGCTAGGCTAGAGTTTCAAGTTAGATTTTAAGAAACTGAAATTAGTCACATAAGCGAGTATGAGAAATGGGGAGGGAAGAAGGGCCACGATGTTCCTCTTTAAAGTATTTTCTTAGGCGTGAACAATTTGGGCGCCACTTACAGAAGCTGGGAACGGAGGGGAGGAACAGCCCCCGCCCATGGCCTTTGCCAAGATGAACATACTGGCTAGGAGCTGGACTTCATGGCTGGATGTCCTGGTTACACGCTCAGTGTGAGATGTGTCTACCTTCCAGCACTGCCATCCCGGAACCCTGGGTCTGGCTGGTGGCATTCTGAGGGGTGGGCAAAGGTCTGTGCTTAGAGCAAGGGGCGCCAGTACAGGCTCGCATGGGCACCAGTGCAGGCTCACATGGGCACCAGTGCAGGCTCGCATGGGCACCAGTGCAGGCTCGCATGGGCACCAGTGCAGGCTCGCATGGGCACCAGTGCAGGCTCGCATGGGCACCAGTGCAGGCTCGCATGGGCACCAGTGCAGGCTCGCATGGGCACCAGTGCAGGCTCGCATGGGCACCAGTGCAGGCTCGCATGGGCACCAGTGCAGGCTTGCACAGCGGCCTCCCGCATCATCCTGACTTTGGCTGGGCAGGCACCTTCTATAGTCACAGCAGTGTCCCCAATCCCTGTTCCTCTCTGTCTTTGGTCACCCTCCCTGCTGCTCTCCAAACTCTAGATTGAACTCTGGCTCCAATCCCACCATCCCCTTCACTGCACCTAAAGTCCACAGAGCCATCTCATTTCCACACTTGGGCTGCAAATGGTGTTTCCACCTGCTATGAAGGGCTCTCACTCAGATGGAGGCGTGGCATGAGAGGCCTTGCCTTGGCCTACATCTTGGAGTAGGAATGGATTCCTTGCTCCCTGCCCTGAGCCCTGCGCTGATGCTGGAAAACACCCCCAGCTCTTACAACAGCCTGTGTCGTGTGTGTTGTGCCCACCCTTGACCCTTCGCCAACGGCTCTGCAAGGCACGGTTCCTGGATGGTGGTGGCTGGTGGCAGCCCCATGACCCACAGAGCATCAAGGACAAAGGCTGTGGCATCAGTACCTGGAACAGCAGCAGTGTTCTTCCTCCAGGCCATTCTGTGGCCTTGCTTGGAGTATCCTTCCTGGCGGGGTAGCCCTGGCATGGCTCTCCAGCTGTGTTGAATTCTGTGGTCCTCTGTCCTTTTACTAGAGCCTGACTCAACTTGGCCACCCATGGGTCCTTCGCAGTTCCCTACAATGTTGACTGGCAAAGGGAGCCTTTTTAGGTGGCAGCAATGGTGACTCTCAGTGGTCTCATCAAGGCCCAGGGGATAGCTGAGGTGGCCACTGCAGTTTCTGCTGTGTGGGTGTCCCTGCAGTGTTAACTTCTGTGGAAAGATTCATGCGGATAAGACTTTGTACCTGTCCTCTGAGAGCTGGCCGTTTCCTGGGGACAGCAGTGCCCCAGTTTTTAGGTTGGTGATGAAGCTTACTACAGAGGAAGAGAAGCTGCGGCAAGTAGCTGAACCAGTTCCTCCACAGCGGAACCCCGTGTAGTCTCAGCAGGAAGAAGCCACACAGTAGGGCCCAGAGTGTCCCCTGGCTGGGTTGAGGCAAGGACATTCTTGATAGGGAATGACAAGCCATAAATGGACACATGTTAACAATATCTGGGAAGAAAGGGGCTGCCCTAGGATGGAGGGAGTCATTAGGGGGTTCCCTTGGGGATTCTCTGAGCCCAAGGCTATTTTAGGAAAAATAAGGCCCACCTGAGCCTTTTGGAAGCCATACCCCTGAAGGTCCAAGGGAACCCCAAAGATCCTGGGACTCAGGCCAGCAGAGCACTGTGGTACCCAGAGTGTATGGCTCCACTTTGCTAGACTGCCCATCACGTGGAGCCCCATCATGTCCACTACCCCATCCTCTCTCTGATGGGTCCTGTGCTACTTGCAAAATTTTCAGAGTTTTGGCTGGGAGGCCGGGGAAGGGGGGGGAGTGTCATCTCCCTCCCTTCTCCACCCTCACCTCAGAAGCGAAAAGGTACTGGGAATTGGGGCAGAGATCTATATGAACCCAAACAGCCTATCAGAGTGACCATGCTCTGGCCTAAAGGAAACTCTCTGGTTCCATCTCCATGTCTGTCCCCAGAGTGGACAGCCACTCATGCTTCTCCTGTTCACGGAGAAGTCCTTCCAGCTCCACGTGGGTAGCTTAGCCTCGAGAGAATTGGATAGACAGCGTCCATGTGTCCTAAGGCTAAGGGGACTCATTCTGGACAATATGGAGGTGACATCTTCAAGAGACTTAACTGGGCTTAGGTGTCCATCTGACCTTGTTGGTACCCCATCCCACCCTGTCATTGCAATAGGCTTCTCTCTCTTCCCGGTTACCAGCAACTGTTCCATGGTATCCCAGATGACACCCAGGGCTTCTGCAGAACCAAAACTATTCCAGAGCCAGGACTTACAGCCGCAAATAAGCTGCCAGGGTTTTAAAAAATTTTGCCTAGAAATGCCTGCATTCGAAAACACAGACTTCCCAGCCTTGGGTTTTATAAATCTGACCCGTACACTGCAGGCTTCTTTCCATTATTTTCTTCTATAAAATGACGGGGTGTGTGTGGGAGATACATTCTACTAAATAAGAAGGCATATATATATATATATAAGCATCAAAGGTCGATTTACATAAAATACAACTTTATTTGAAAGAGTGTTCCCAAGACAAAGTCCCTGTTTAAAATGCTTTATGGCATTTGAAAATCCCAATTGTTTTTGATATTCATTAGTTTGGCGAACAAGTTACTGTGTCCGTGTCCCTGCGGAGACAGAAAAATAAACCATCTCTGTGATCGCTTACCTCTCTAAACACAGAGAATGCGTTCCGGGGCGCGAGCGTCTCCCAGCCTCAGGATTATGAATGGCCGTGTCACTGGCAGAAATGAAATCTGGGGAGGAAAGAAATAGACCCAACGCAGCACAGACAGGGGAGGCCGCTTTGTCATGCCCAGCGCTGACGTCCAAATCTTTTTCTTCCACAGTGCCGAAGGTCGTGATATTAGGTCCGCCTGCCTCAGGGAAAACCACCATCGTAAGTGCATTAGATTAAATGCGGTTCTAGAAGGTGTCATTCATGCTCCGGTGAACAGGAAGCTGTGCACTGGTGTGCACCACCCGCCTGCCCTTTTCGTCTCTTCCTGCAGTGTGTGTTCCTAGCCAGGGTCTTAGTTAAGGTTTCTATTGTTGTGAAGAGACACCATGACCACAGCAACTCTTACAAGGAAAACAATTAACTGGGGCTTGCTTACAGTTCAGAGGTTTAGTTCCTTATCGTTATGGCTGGAAGCGTGACAGCATGCAGAAGGACTTGGTGCTGGAGAGGTAGCTGCAAATTCTACACCTGGATCGGCAGGCAGCAGGAAGAGCAAGTGAGCCACTGGGCCTGACTTGAGCTCCTGAAACCTCAAAGCCCACCCCAGTGACACACTTTCTCCAAAAAGGTCACACCTCCTAATGGTGCCATTCCCTCGGAGCCTATGGGGGCCGTTTTCATTCAAACCACCACAGGTGGGAATTCAGAATATATGAGACTACAGTCACATAGCCCTTCGGGGATGAGCGCTGCCTAACATGTGGGCACCACCCCTTGCCTGGTCACACCTCAGAGGCACCCTGGGGTCATCTCCCCCAGTTGTAGCTGAGGAGTTCATGTCTAGAAGGAATTCTGGGCCAAGGGCCTGCCTACGTTAGGGGCTTCGGTTATGGAGTCTCAGTGTGGACTGAGAAATAGCTGAAGCAGGAAGGGCAAAGGCCCTGTGCCGTGTGCTCACACGTCAGTTCTGAGACTTCAGCACACCGTTTTACCCCCTTTGCTCTTTAGTCTCCCCAAGGTAAAACCAGACCAGACGGTGAAACATGTCAGCTCCTCCCCCTCCTTTGTCTCTTTTCCATACCCCAAAACTGGCTGGAAGCTGGTGCCTTTGTTCTACCATGACTTTCATCTCCGGGTCCTTGGTTTGACTTTGTTTTTCTTTTGAGCCTGGGTATTACTTTATAGCTTTGGCTGGCCTAGAACTGGGGCTGAAGCCCAGGCCACACCCAAACTCAGAGTAGAGTCCTCCTCCCTCGGCCTCTCGTTGCTGTAATTACAGGTGTGGGCCACCATGTCCAGCTGCATGTCCAGCTGCATGTCCAGGCTTTCGTTTTTTTTTTAATTTTTATTACATCTTACTATTTTGTATGTGTGTACATGCTCACATGTGTATTTGTGGGGGGAGGCATACATGAGCCACAGTGCACTTATAGATAGAGGTCAGAGGGAAACTTGTGGGCGTTGATTCTTTCTACCATGTGGGGCCCTGGGATCCAACTCAAGTTGTCAAGATTGGCATCAGGCACCCAACATGCCAAGCTAGTCCCTGGTTGTAGCTGTTAAATTCCACAGGTGTAGTAGAATTATGACAATCTGAGGTGGGACTCTTTCTACCTTCTAAGCTCGGGTGACAGTAGGCTTAGGCTGTCCCTTGCCCACTGAGCACTTTACCTCAAAAAGGAACCAAGATGGGTGATCCTTGCACAAGACACCCGTGTGTGCTGCACTGTGAGGGTCAATGAAGCTGTTGTCATTCGTCTGTCCGTCTGTCTCTCCAGCCTTCTGTGTCTCCATATGCAGTTTTTCTGTTTTATTTTCCTTTCTCGTCGGCCTCCCTGAATCCAGCCACCACCATTGTGCTATTTTTAGAGACAGGGGTCCCCCCACTTGCTTATTCTTGGTATTGCCAGAGTTTTGAAAACTGCAGGCTCCAGGGGTCTCCTACAGATGCTGTGGTCACCCCTGGGGCTGGGCCTGGATGGCCAGTGATCTTGAGGCTGGGATCCATGATGACCTAATGCATCTAGACACCTGCTGGGCTCCCTTAGTGAGCTGTGTGCTCAGCAACAGGGCAGCTGTTCTTTAGGTGCCCGGTCCTCTCTGATCCCTAGGAGGGATTTGCTGGGCACAGCAGGTGAGGAACACAGAGGCCTACCTCCACCTCTTCCTCGTGGTCTACAAAACCCAGGAAGACCCAGAGGTGGACTGCCACACAGAGCCAATGCTGGGTGAACCTGCTATGTCTGCTGCTGGGGGGCCTCCTCCAGCCACCCACAATGACTGTTTCCCAAGGCCAGCCTTTGCTCCACTGCCCAGCTACAGTCCCCACTCCTCAGCCATCTTTTTCTAATGGAATACATGAGGATTTGGCAGATTTAATTCCATTGGTTTTTGTTTTGTTTTGTTTTTTCTGTTTATTCAGGTTGGCCTCAAACTTAGCAATTCTCCCGTTTCAGCTTCCAAATGCTGGTGGTACAGCCACATGCTACCATACCTGGCCTTGTGTGTGTCTGTGTATCTGTGTGTGTGTGTGTATATCTCTGTGTGTGTCTTTGTGTTGTCTGTGTGTCTGTGCAACTGTGTGTGTCTGTGTGTGTGTGTCTGTGTGTGTGTATGTGCAGACCAGAGGATGTCTTTGAGTTACACTCATTAGCACCATCTACCTCCTCAGAGACTGGGTCTCTCACTGGCCTGAGTGAGAGTCTAGACTGCCTGACCAGCACGCTCCAGGGATCCTCCTGTCTCCACCTTCACAGCACTGAGGTTACAAGTGTGCTGTCATGCCAGGAATTGTTATATGGGTTCCGAGAGTTGAACTCAGGTCTTTCTCCTCGCGAGGAAAACACTTCACTGACTGAGCCATCACCCCCACTCAGTGGAGTTATACCTAAGGTGTTCGCTTTTATTTCTTCAGGCAATGTGGCTCTGCAAACACCTCAACAGCAATCTCATCACCAAGGAGAATTTACTAGAAAAAGAGCTTTCCCAAATGGCTAAGGAAGCCAAGAGACACTACGAGATTTACAAGGTAAGGCTGGCCCCTGGGCCAGGGCCAGGGACAGAGCAGCTGTGGCTTCAGGGCCTATTTACTTGGCTAATTTCCATCTTCTTCTTTTTAAAACTATATTTTAGATGATTTCTTCATGTGTGTGTGCATGCGCCCTCAGAGGCCTGCAGAGGGTATCAGATCCCCTAGAGTTGGAGTTAAAAGTGGTTGTGAGCCACCTAATGTGGGTGCTAGGAACTGAACTCAGGTCTTCTGGAAGAGAATCAAGTGCTCCTAACCACTGAGCTGTCTCTCCAGTCCTCCATTTTCTTTTGAATGAACTGAAAAGCAAAGTCTTGTGTAAAATAAGATGCAGGCAGATATGACAGTGGAAAGAGGGAATTTAGAGGCCAGGCCCTTCCTTGTAGGAAAGCAGGTAAGGAGCAATGATTTGTCCTGGTTAAGACATCGTAGTCCAGTCCAGTGAAGAAGCGGTGGGGGCGGCACATCTTCATCCCACAGAGGGGGCCTGGTGGCCACACCTGGGCTGCGGGACTGAGCTGCGCTGTGACTTCAGGGGCGGCCATCAGACACAGCAACCCCAGTGCTAGACTCTGGAAGTGTTTCTCTGACACTGTAGGGTTCCCCATGGTTCTGTGTCCACCCTCAGCGCTTCCCATTCATGCTTTTGCTCCTGGTGCAGCCCACAAGGATGGAGACTGCTGTTTCCCAGATCCGACCAGCTTCGTGTTCGCCAAATAACCCTAGCCCAGGCCTGACAGCCTTTCCGGTGCTGGGATTAGCAGCACGCACCATGTCCTCTGGGGTCCCTGCAGGTGCCACACGGGGACGTGAACCACCGAAGACATGAGTGAAAACCCAGTGCAGACTTCGTCAGCCTGGATCAGACTTCCCAGAGTCTAATGCCAGGCGGTTCATTATCAGCATATTCTAACAGTACAGTTGGGGAAAAGGTTTCCAGGCAACAGTCAGTCCAATCAGTGCAATTCCAGGTGCACTGCGACTACAAAGAGATTCTTTTTTATAGTGCGTGTTCGTATGACCATTAGGGTGGGCTCTGTGGCTAAAAGGCCTAGAATCTAGTGTGGTCTGTTCTGTTTGTTTTATTCTTTTTGGCTCTTTTGTGGGGCCCGCCACCCAGCCCCCAAATAAATCACACACGGATGCTTATTCTTAGTTATGAATGCTCAGCCTTAGCTTGGCTTGTTTCTTGCCAACTTTTCTCATTTTAAATTATTCCGTCCACCTTTTCCCTCTGGGCTTTTATCTTTCTTACTTCTGTATACTTTACTTTCACTCTGGCTCCGAGGCTGGTTCCCGATGTCCTTCTCTCCTTGCTCTCTGCTCCTCTCTTCCTAGGTTCTCCTCCTATTTATATTCTCTGCCTGCTCAGCCCCGCCTGTCCTTGCTCCTGCCTTGCTATTGGCCGTTGAGCTCTTTATTAGACCATCAGGTGTTTCAGACAGGCCAAGAATCACAGCTTCACAGAGTTAAACAAATGCAGCAGAAACAAAAGCAACACACCTGAAACTAATATTCCCCACCAATGATCTGACCGATAGCGTACAGGTCACTAGGGCATACGGTACATGTGACATCTCCTCTAAGGATGGGTAAGAGTCTAGGGAGGGAAGAGTCTGGGATAATCATCCTGGGTGAGGTCTGTCTCCACAGAGAGCAGAAAGGTCACCAGGTCGTTAATAGAATCCACTCTTGGCTTTCCGGATGGGATGCGGGTATCTGATTTTATCTCCTCCATGGAGAAGACATCCCTGTGTGATTAATATTCCTGGTTCTCCTGGTGCTTCTCTGTGAGCACAGGACGCGGTGCCCCCAACAATACGCAGCTAGCCAAGTGTCTTTTAAAAGATTGTTTTTTGTGTGTTTGGTGTATGAGTGTGTGTGTGTGTGTGTGTGTGTACCTGATGGTGCGAATGTGTGTGCGTGAAAAACCAGAGGTCAATGAAGAGCGTGTTCCTTGATCACGCTCAGACATGTTCTTTCTCAGCCAGGTCTCTCAGTGAACCTGGAACCCACCTAGGCTGGCTGGCTGGCTGGCTGGCATCTCTGCCTCTTCTACCTCCTTGTCTTGTATTTCAGCACATTGTCTTTAATCAAATGCAAAGATTTTTTTCCCCAAAATTCCCTTTAGGGCAAAGAGTGGGGATGTGTCTTGGTATTCTTCTCTGAGGTCCAGGCTCTGTCGTCCCCCCCCCCCCCCACCCCCGTGGCACCCTCGGGTCTGCTGATACTCACCGTCTGGGCCACCACCCAGGTCCCCTCAGCCCCACCATCTCAGAGCCACATTTGTCCAGTGCCCTGGCCACAGTCGAGGCCTGCTGGCCCTTCTAGTGCTTAGACCCCAGGGCTTGAAGCTATATAATACATCAGCCAGCCCAGCCAGCTGGCTCGCTTGTGAGACAGAAACACAAGCACATTTGACCTTCAAGTCGGACTTGTGACCTTCAGTCATCCACCCTGCCAAAGGACACCTTTTTGTCAAAACCAAAGATAAAAGGAGACTGCCCCAGGTAAAGACAGCGTTGGACACGGGACCCAGCCACCTGCTGAGCCACAGGCACAGCCTGGGAGGTGTGTCCAGACTGCGGAGCTAAGGTTCGTTCAACTCTTTTCTAAGAGCAGGGCTGTGATGCTCCCAGCCATGGAAGATTCTGGAATCAAAGTATCAGAACGCCAGAAGGGGCAGGACTGTTCTCCAAGCCACTGAGGGATCACACGACGTTTTGTTTATTATGACCTGTATATTACAAAATATGACAAAGATGTGAAGGAGATTTGAGACCCTCACAGGCCAGGTCCTGGCATCAGCGGCTCCCAAGTCAGGCCCCACAGCTTTAGGATTGAATTCTTTGTGGGAAGTGCAAACTGCCTACCCCAGGGGCTTCCCCCCTCCACCCAGTCCAGCAGCACAGTCCCTTTCTGTGCCAGGCACATTATAAACCACCTGTGGCCTGGCCTGGCCTGGCCTTTAGAGCCAGTCCTGAGGAGTGGGATCAAGGCATAACCTTTAAGACACCATTGTGAGACGAGAGGCCCAGCCCCCCCCCCCAGCACACTCCCCTCTGTCACTGCGGTTAATTATGTCATAATTGATGTGTCTGGGTGTCCTCTGGAAGGTGTTGTATCGGGGCAGAGCTGCCTTGTTTGTGGAGTGAATAAGTGACCTGAGTTTGGGAAGCTGGGCTTCTAAAGCTGGGTTATTCCTAATTCAGGTCTCCACGGCATTCACAATGTATTTTCCCCTTGCATCCCAGGCTTACTCTGAGCTCCAACTTCTGATGCGCTGGCCTGCACTTCCGGGGGCTAGACTATAGTCACGTGCCGCCAGGCCCAGTTTTGTGTCTACAAATTTAAAACCTGGTTGCTGGCTTCAGTGCTAGTGTGCCAGCCTCCCGAATCCCAAGGCCAACACTGCCTGTCCCTCCTTAAGTGTCAATGGCCACCTTGTGGTGGACTCTGCCTCTCTCATTCTCTCCTTCTTGTCCTCTGTCCCTAGCCTCTGCCTCCCCCTCCAGAGTCTTAGGGGTGGTTCTTCTGCCATCCCTTAATTTCCTGCTAACTTGCAGCAGCTGAGCTTTGCATAAGAATCTGGAAAATGTTCTTTTTTTAAAAAAGAAAATAAACATTTTTACTTTTAAATTATACTGTGTGTGTGTATGTGCACGCATGTGCACAAGTGTGCACTCATGTCGGCTCCAAGGCACTTGTGGAGGTCAGAGAACAACGTGGAAGAGTAGATTCTCTTTCCACCAAGAATTGAACTTGGGTCATCAGGATGCACGGTGGCATGTACCTTTACCCACTGCTAACTCTCTGACCTGGGAAAGGTCCTTGGCCATTCTGACAGAGCTATCTGTGGAAGGCAGACCAGGGCTCTCACCTTGTCCCCTCCTGCTGTGCTGTTGGAGTCTGTTCTGTGCTCACCGACATTAGGGTCCCCGAGAGTGGATCCTGGTGATAAGTGACCCAAGCTCATGCCACTCCCATGTGAAATGAAGTCCAATCCAGGAAGTTAATTGGTTTCTGTGGGCAGAACCAGGCACAGCCCAGTCACCTAGCACCTCCAAGCATCCAACCAGCATGTCCTTCAAGACACGAAGGGACACTGGGGTGGCATACCAGTCATCCCGCCACTGGGCCCCACCGCTGCTAGAGGCAACACTGGAAGTTGCTGGGGAAGAGAACAAAACCCAGACTGGCTGAAATAGATGCAGCCAATGCTGTCCCTAAACAATCAAAAAAGCAGACTGGCCCCACGGTGAGTCTGGGTGTTGTGAGGAGGGCCGCTTGTTTGTTTCCCAGCTGCCTGGCAGCTCAGACCCAAAATAACCACAGAGAAACTGTATTATTTAAAACACTGCTTGGCCCATTAGCTTGGCTAATGCTTATATCTTAATTTAACCGATTTCTAGTAATCTGTGTATCGCAACGTGGCTGTAAAGGTGAAGTTCCCAGGCGGGGCTACATGGCTTCCCTCCTAATTCCTTCTTTCTCCCAGCATTCAGTTTAGTTTCCCTGTCTAGCTCTATTCTACCTTATCAGCCCAAGCCAGTTTCTTTATGAACCAATGATATTCACAGCATACAAAGGGGAATCCCACATCAACTGGGCACTCAGAGCAGTGCCCAGGAGAAGCCACGTGGGCTCCAGCTACTTGTCTCCGCCTCTCCCTGTAATCCAGGCCTGGGGGGCGGGGAGATGAGTTACCAGGTTCTGGAAGGAGGTAGCCTGACTCCTGCAAAGACAGTCTGGCGGGGCTTCTGGAAGCAGCCCAGAGCCCCTGTGATGATGTGACACATCAAAGCTGCTATCCAGACAGCAGAGTGGCAGGGGACGGCAGGGGGCATTTGGGATGGGCTTTCCTCAAAGCCACCACCTAGCCCCTGCTGGGAAGGCATCCAGAGGCGTGCACCCCACCTAGGCCTGCCACCTTTCAACTGTGTGCTTTGACTGCTTAGATTTTGTGCATCTGGGCAGATGCTTCTTGTGTCCCTGTCCTTGTCTGCATGTTGTGTGAGTAGATGGTGTCAGGGAGGGGGGTGAGCCCTGGGAACATGGCCCAGGCATGCAAACTGCTCTGGCAGGGAGAGGACGGGGAAGAGAAGGTGCTACCTATCCACTCCTTCTTTATTGTCAACCCTGGGGAGCTCCGCTGGAGGATGTGGGCACCAACAAAAAGGCAGTCTCATTGTCCAGTGGCTCTCAGCCTGGTGGACCCTTTGACTCTGAGGTCACTTTAGGCTACAGGCTCTCCATGTGAGGCCCCAGTCCTGGTGTAATGCCATCACTTGGGACTATGTTGGAAATGAAGGCTCTCAAATTCAGAACTCCTGGGGCAGGTTCCAGGAACCCGCTGACTGGGCTGAAGATGTGGCTCCCTTAAGTAGACTGCTTGCCTAGCATTCATCAGGCCCTAAATCAGATCCCAGTAATCCCAGCACGTGGGAGGTATAGAGGCAGTAGGCTCAGTCGTTCAAGGCCATCCTTGGCTACATAGGAGTAGCTGAGAAACCAGGGGTTGTAGGAGGTGGTGCTGGGGAGATGGCTAAGTAGGTAAAGTGCTTGCTGTACAAGCATGAGGACCTGAGTTCAATCCCCAGCACCCATGTTAAAAAGCCAGGAGTGGTGGCATGCACCTTTAATCCCAGCACTTAGGAGGTAGGCAGATCTCTGTGAGTTCAAGGCTAGCCTGGTCTACAAAGCAAGTTCCAGGACAGGACAGACTCCAAAGCTACAGAGAAACCCTGTCTCAAAAAAAAAAAAAAAAAAAAAAGACACATATCATGCATACTTGTAATCCCAGCACTGAGGGGATAGAGACAGGAAGGGTCCTGGGCTAGGCAGCCAGCCAAACCTAGTTGGAGTGTTCCAGGCCAGTGAGAGAAGAAAACACAAACAAAAACAAAGGTAGGTGGCACCTGAGGTGAAGGTCCCAGCTGTGGTTCATGATTCTTAGGTGTTTTTGACACATAAAAGTCAGGCTTCCAGGAATGTATCCTTGGCACTTTTCTGATGCTGGGGCCGTTGTCTGTTGGTCAACATTCATGGCCAGTTCTTTGGGGTAAGGCCTTCTGTCATTTGCCCAGTGGTGTGAACACGCTCATCAAAGTCAGCTTTTGGTCAGCAGTGTGAAGTCATCAAATGTGCGGTTGGAGAGAGGTGTGCACACCCCCTCAAGCCTCAGCCAACTGGCTCCCATTCCTACCTTGTGTGGGGTTCAAAGGCTAAAGACACCGTTCCTTTCCTTGAGCATCACCACTACTGGGAGCAAGAGACGCGTCCTTGAACAGCTTGTTACCTGCATTCATGGGGCACGGAGACCTCACACCATGTGTCTTTCCTCCAGAGGATTCCCAATTCGATGCTCATCAGCCTGGTCCAGAAGCGCCTGAATGAGGACGACTGCCTCAGGAGGGTAAGGCTGCGTGGCACTGCGTGCCTCGGGATGGTTGCCAGGGGAAGGGGGAAGGGATGGATCCATCTGTGAGGCGACAGAGAAGGTAAAGCTGGCAACTAGAAGCTGAGCAAATGTCAGTGTGTAGTCATGGGCGCCAGAGTAGGTGGGGTAGTTGACAATTCTGTTGGGGTGCCTATAGGAACAGCTAACCTACTCTGAGCTGTCCTAGAAGAACAGCCAGCAAGATGAAATTGCCAAAGTATATGTGGGAGAGGGACCAAGGGACCCCGCTAGTGACCCTGAAGTGTCCAAGGTCTTTGACTGCCTACTGTGTCCATGTGCCTTTTACCCGCCGCCTGCTCACCTGTCTACTTGGGTGGCTCTTCCAGACCCGCAGCGAGCTGTCTCTGCCTGCTCGCCGCGTGGCGGGATCAGCCCGCCCGGGATGAGCCACCGCTTGTAAACCTCCCGGGGATCTTGCAGCTCCCAGAGCCCACTGCCTGCCTACTGCCGCCTGGGATCTGCAAGCATTTTTAAAAAATCATAAAAGGGGGCTGGAGAGATGGCTCAGAGGTTAAGAGCACTGACTGCTCTTCCAGAGGTCCTGAGTTCAATTCCCAGCAACCACATGATGGCTCACAACTATCTATGATATCTGGCGCCCTCTTCTGGTGTGTGGGAAGCAGAATGTTGTACACATAATAAATAAATAAATAAATAAATAAATAAATAAATAAATAAATAAATAAATAAATAAATAAATAAAGGTAGGATGTGTTTAGTCCATTCTGCCCAGACCTGGAGCCTGTGTAACACACATATACATATGTACAGATATACTATCTCTCCCTCATCCCTCCTCTTCCCTCCCTTAACAGTTGATTTGGGGAGCAGGCAGGATCTAGATCACTCAGGTGGTCCCCCCTACCCCGCGTGGTGGTGAGTGAGCAGCTGCTTTCACAGCCTTGCCCTGTGTGCTTTAGTCATGTGAACTATGAACAGGTCATAGATCAGCTGAAGTCTTGGGGTCAAAGAGTGGTCTGAAGTGTTTTTGCTTTCTTCTACCCCAAGTCACTCACGCCCAGCCAGCCAGTGGTCTCCTGCCCAGGCTTGAGCAGGTGCCCAGGGCTGGGGCTCTTCTGACAAACTTTGCTGGGGTGAGATCGCTTGGGGCTCGCTGCTTCTGTGTCTGTGTGGCAGCCGCTCAGCTCTGATGTAATACAAAAGCAGCTGAATACAGGAGCGATGGAAGGGTAGGGCTGCACTCCAGTAAAACTACTGAAACATCCAGGATTGTCCAGGTAGATATACTGGCCTGTGTTGCAGGAGTCACCCTGGAGGGGCCTGGCTGTCATGGTCTGTAGGGGATGGGAGGAAAGCAAGGAGAGAATAGAGAAGGAAAGGGGGTGGCTCGTCCTGCTGTCATCTAACTGGGGACAAACTGGCTGGCATGGAAACCGAGTCATCTGGAACCAGCTGGGCAGCTCTGAGAGTCGCTGTCCCTCTCCAGCCTCAGAGCAGACAGAACAGTACTGACTGGTGCAAGTGTTGTTCTTCATGCCACTGCATCCCGGGGCAGTAAACGTGGAAGCTTAGCCTGCACTGCAGAGCCACAGATGCTTGAGGCTGAGTAAGAGTGGCTTTGTGTGTCCTGGGAGCAAGACGCATTCACATCAGCCCAGCCGCCCGGCTGCCCTTCTGTTTTAACACATTCCCAATGTGATACAAAGAGCTGGAGAGATAGCTGAACAGTTAGGAGCACCTGCAGCTCCTGCAGAGGACCAGAGTCCGGTTCAGCAGCCACACCAGGTGGCTCACAACTGCCCGTAACTCCAGCTCCAGGGTATCTACTTCTTCTGGCCTCTATGGGTAGGTGCTTATAAACATGCAGACATACACACATAAGTAAATCTTTAAAGATGAAACATGAGCCGGGCGGTGGTGGTGCACACCTTTAATCCCAGCATTCGGGAGGCAGAGCAGCTGAGCTGCATCCTCAGTCCCAGGACATTCTGACATCCAGCAAGCCCTTCTTGAACCTGTTACAAGCTCGAGCCACGCAGTGTAAGCCACGTTCAAGGTCAGGCTTCCAGAGTTCTTCCCAAGAGCTCCCACTGTCATTAATCTACTATTATCTACTTTTATTGATATGTTTATATCATAATTGCTGCCTTGATTATATCTTTTTCCATTTTTTCTTGTATGTGAGTGTGTGCAGGTGCATGTGTGTGGTGGCTGAGTGTGACATCAGTGTCTCCCATGACTGTTCTCCACTTTTCATTTACTGAAGGGGTATCTCCTGTCATGGATGGGGTACCTTCTGTATGGATGAGGTGCCTCCTGTATGAATGGGGTGTCTCCTGTATGAATGGGGTGTCTCCTGTATGGATGGGGTGTCTCCTGGAGGCTTGGTCATCGTTCCTTCCTTCACGCCTCCATTTCCCTATCTTGCACAACAACAGGGTTGTGCTTAAAGACTGAGGTGCCTCCCTGACCTACGTGTCTGGGATTGTGTTACCTGCAGGGAAAGAACCACCTTCTTCAATTTGTTTTAAGATTTCTTTTAACCTTCAAGGGGCATCTGGAGCCGTTTTCATCTCTTCCCGATGGAGACAGATTTCCAGGGCGAGGCGAGGCTTCTAATTATGAGCTTTGGTTGTTCAAAAGCAAAACAAACCCTCACCCAAAACAAGCAGGCTCTCTTGCTTTTCGGGAGAAAAATGACACATATGCATATTCATTTATATGGTAATTATTATTATTTAGCTACACAGGGACTGGAATTGGTAATTTAGAGCACAAAAATATTGCAGGAAATAGCGTTCCGGGAAGCATAACCCATCAGGAGGCTGTGGTTAATGCCCTGTTTCTTTTCTTTCCCCTGCTTTTTTCTTCTTTTGCAATCTCTTTGAAGAATTTTATTTGAAGTGACCATCAAATGCATTAGAGAAAGAGAAATTAGCAGCTGGTTTCAGAACTATGGAAAGGTGGCCGCTCAACCTGCTAGAGATATATGAGCTGCTCCTTAGGGACAGCCATGTCCCTGAGGTCAGCGTGTGCCCACACTTCTCTTGGACAAAGGAGGGCTAACAAGGCAGGTGTGGGCCCGGGGAATGTGCATAAGAAGGGTCAGAACCAGAGACTCCGCGGCACCTTGGCTGGAATGCATGCGCTCTGATTGATGTGGATGGTTGACGCTCCCTTTCAGCTTTCTTCCCACGGCTCCCTTCCTGTTGCTTCCCACCCACTAGCATGCAGGAGGCCCCGGTTCAATTCCCAGCACTGCAATAAAAAAAAAACCTGCTGTGGCAGAAAGAAAAAAAAATAATATGAATGTATTTTTTGGCCACAGTCCATCCATTCAAATTGTTCAGAACTCAGAAACCACCAGAGCCCTTTCTCCTGGCCACGCCCAGCTACCTGGGGTGGCTCCTCCCCTCAAGACAGCTGTAGAGCAAATTGCCTTCAGGAGATGCTGGTGTACACAGAGGAAACACCCGTTTCTTTAAAATAAATAGGAATCTGGGCATGGCACACATCTGTCACCCTGCACTGGTGGGTCAGGCAGGCAGGTCTGCGGTGCTTCCTGGCCAGAGAGTATAGCTGAACCAGTGAGCCTCCTTGTGTATGCGCGCACGCATGCCCCACAGCCTGTCCCCCACCCCCACCCCAGAAGCCTGCGCTCAGCTTCATCCCTCCATCACCTTCACTCCCTGGATATCCAGGCCTTTTAGTCTGCTGACCCCGCCCCACTCAGGACCTCCACACTCCATGGCACATAGACCCGAAGGTACCTGCCCTTGGTTTTCTACTTCCTGGTGCCCACATCTCATGCAGTCCCCGTCTCTGCAGCAGGCGAGACCACGGCCTGGCATCACGTCATACAGTAATGAGTCTCCGCAGACTGGAGGGGAGGTTCTTCTTGTTGGCACCATACAAAAAGCATCCAGGTTGGAGGGGTCCCCGTGGTGGTCTCTGGGCACATCAGGCCGCAGCCAGCCTCCACCCGCAGGAGTGGGAGACCTCGGCCACACAGCAGGAACAAATGGAGGCTGTCCCACTCTGCATGAGCCAAGAAGAGAGTTCTTCCTCACTCCAGCCTCCAGATGAGAACACACTGCAGTGTGCAGGCCTCTGATTTGGCAGAAATGACACAATGCCCCCCTCATGACGTGCGTCGTAAACAGGTGCAAGTCTTTCCCACGCCCTAGCTGAGGAAGGATGGTGGGGAGGAGCCCTTGCACGAATCCTCTCCTCTCTTTCACTTATTTCCCAGTCATTGTCCTCCTGGATCTGGTTTGGTGACAGAACAGGGCCTGTGGAAGTGTGACGCCACAGTGACAGCAACTGACCTAAGGCTCTGTTGGTGGCCTGGAAAACCCTCAGTTCTGGCCCACTGGCCCTCAGTCCACAGCCCAGTGCCCACCGCTCTCCAAGCCTCCGTTCCTCTCCCGATTATTTGTGTGCATGTACAGTGTCTTCCCGTCACTCCACATTTATTATTATTATTATTATATATGATTATAGGTGTATATGTGCATGTGAGGGGGACCAGTGGACTCCAGAAGAGGACTTTGGATCCCCTGGAGTAGTAGGCAGTTGTGAGCCACTTGATGTGGGTGCTGGGATCCAAACTCAAGTCCCCAGGAAGAGCGGTAGGTGCTCTTAGCCTCCAAGCCTCTCTCCAGCTCTTCCACCTTTAAGAGGCTCTTCTGCTTCTCCCCAGGGTTTGCGTGTCTCTGCCTTCCTGGCACTAGCATCACAACTGTATGCCAGCCTGCTTGGCTTTTTTCTGTGGGCTCTGGGGTTCCATGTCCTCACGCTTGCACAGCGAGTGCTCTACCGGTGGAGCCGTCTCTCCAGCCCCAGTTCCCTCTTTATAATAAGGTTGTAGTATAACTTCTGAAAATGATTCTTTAAAAATTATATATATATTGATCTGGGCAGTGGTGGTGCACACCTTTAATCCCAGTGCTTGGGAGGCAGAGGCAGATGGATCTCTGTGAGTTCAAGTCCAGCCTGGTCTACAAGAGCTAGTTCCAGGATATCCAGATAACCAGAGCTGTTACACAGAGAAAAACCTGTCTCAAAAAATCAATATATACATATATATTTCAATATTTATATATATTGAAAAAGGAAAGTCAGTGTGATGCTACAACTAGAGTCCCAGCATTTAAGAAGCAGAGGCAGGAGGATTGCTGAGAGTTAGAGGCAAGCCTGGGCTATGGCATGACATCCTTTCTCAAACAAAGCATACTAAGAAAATAAGTTGGAACTCATCCATGAGGCGGGGTGATGGTCTTGCTTTAACATCAGACATCTTGATGGTTGAATGTTATTTCTGCCCATTGAAGGAATAAGAAAAACACTGGAAAACTTCTCAGCAAAGGGTATCACATCGACATGAAAGATGGGTTCTGAAGAACTTGGGCCCCAGGTCTCAAGGTGTGCTTCCACTTGGGGTGTAGCAGTTGAACTTGACCAGGGCATGGGGGACCAAGGTCTAATGAGAGGTTTGAACACTTCAGAGACTTGGGAGTCGCCAGATAGCCCTCCACGGTCCATCTAAACCACCCAGGGCAGCAGCCGCACCGTCTCCTGAAGGAACCTGAAGAGAAACGTGGAGTGCTGACATCTCCACCTAAACTTTCCACCCTGACCACGCCGCTCTGTTGGATCCTAACCACCACCCCCCTCCTGTGAATCAGCAGCATCTCGGAGAAGGTTTTATTGGCATAGTGCTACCGAACCTGGGACAGATCCAAATCGCGTTCATTCTTTCCTTCCATCAGCGTTTATGGAACATGGGGTTAGTGGAGCAGTGGGTCCGTGAAGCAGCGGGTCCGTGGAGCATGTGGCCTGTGGAGAATATGGTCCGTGGAGCATGTGGTCTGTGGAGAATGTGGTCCGTGGAGCACGGGGTCCATGGAGCACCAGGTCTGTGGAGCATGGACTCCGTGGAGTATGGGGTCCGTGGAGCACAGGGTCCATGGAGCAGCGGGTCTGTGAAGCAGTGGGTCTGTAAAGCATGTGGTCTGTGGAGCATGGAGTCCGTGGAGCATGTGGTCCATGGAGCATGGGGTCTATGGAGCAGCGGGGTCCGTGAAGCAGCAGGTCCATGGAGCATGTGGTCTGTGGAGCAACGGGTCCATGGAGCACGGGGTCCATGGAGCACCAGGTCCGTGGAGCACGGGGTCTGTGGAGCAGCGGGTCCGTGAAGCAGCAGGTCCATGAAGCATGTGGTCTGTGAAGCAAGGGGTCCGTGGAGCACGGGGTCCGTGGAGCATGGGATCAATGGAGCATGGGATCCCTCCTGGGTACCATGTGAGAGGCAGGGGGACCCTTTCACTGACCTCTCAGAGCATGGGCACTCAGTGACCAGTGTACTGGACATCGGTTTCATCTCCTTGCATTACAAACTTAGGGGCTTAAAACAACCCATTTAGTATGCCTGCATCTCAGTGAGTCTGGATCTGATCTCAGCTGCCAGGATTCTTTCCTCTGGGTCTACAATCAAGAAATTGGCTGGAAGTCGCTGGACACACAGCTTGTGCCCCACCCCTGCTGGTCTGAGCCACCCCTCAGATGGCTGGGCTGGGCCACACAGACAGGAAGTGGCTGGAGAGTCTCCCAGGACTGGGCGCTGCAGTGCATGGCCTCAGACAATGACTGCCTCGTTCTCTGGTTGAGAAGATCCAGCCCAGTGCTCAGTGCATGTGCTGCGCTTGTGTCCACTCAGACAGGCTAAGATCCACTGCCGGAGGAGCTTGGTTGATGTGAGCCCTAAGTATTATACGGTGAATGGACAGCCGACAGATTCATAAACAAACCCACAAGTGTACAATTTATGGGGAGCCCGACTTGCAGGGCTTCGGGAACACCTGTCTTTTGGATAGTCACTGTCAATTCTGTAGAAATCGTATGAAATCGTGACGTTTCTCCCTTCCATGATGGGATTTACCCCCAAATAGCCCAGCACTGTACAAATCATTCTTTAAACCCAACTTTTCCTGTACTGGCAACTGGATACCTTTCCCCACACTGTGGGGCCCTGGCGTGAAACCTTTGTTCTCATCGTCATATCTACATAAAGCTAGACCCCACAATTATCCTTATTGACAGGGCTCATTGGTAAGAAAGAAGCACTGAGCAGGAGAGACAGGATGTCTGCTCTTTCTGTGTCTACCTTTCCTGTGACACAAGGTCTTAGTCTAGGAAATTAACTGTGTGCACCTTTACCCCCAAAATATACAGGACAAAAGCTTGGGTCACTAAACCAGCCCCAGAGAAAAAAGTCCTCACCTGGGTGCCAGCAGAGAGACCACAAGGATGCTTAGGCCTGGGAGGGGGAGGGGGATCAGGCTCCATCCTAATCCTCCCAGTATCTTCACAACCACACACCTTCTGATACATAAGGCACCTACCTTTTATCTATCCTGTTAGCCCTAATAAATGCACGCTTGGTATCATTGTTATTTACCAGAAAATGGTTCACTTTGTCTGTGTGGGCATGCAAACTGGAAACCTTGTGGGATGGGAAAAACAGAGGAACATCAAAAGAGAAATATCGAGGAGGAACATCGAAAGGGGAACATCAAGAGAGCGTTAGAGGGCATGGAAAGAATAAATGGGACATGATAAAAAGACTTACGTGAGCTAATTTGTTTCGTTTACCCTCAGATTTTTTAGCTGGGTTTTTGCCTGATGTAGTGGATCCCTCTGAATCCTGAGAGGTTTAATGGGGCTTAACCCCAGCATAAACCTAGATGCTTGGTGCACACCATTTGAGCATGACTTCGGGGTGGAAGGCTGATGCTCGTTTCTTCTGTGCTTTGTGCCGGAGAGCAGTGTCAGCTGGGCAAGTACGGTGGCGCACACCCGTGATCTCAGTGCCTGGAGAGATGGGCAAGAAGGGAAAGGGAATGGTGGTAGGTCAGGAAGAAAGGAGGGAGATGGAGAAAGAAGAAAGGAAGGGGCCTGGAGAGATGGCTCAGAGGTTAAGAGCACTGGCTGCTCTTCCAGGGGTCTTGAGTTCAATTCCCAGCAACCACATGGTGGTTCGCAACCATCCATAATGAGATCTGGTGCCCTCTACTGGCCTGCAGGCACACATGCAGGCAGGACAGTTTGGGAGTGAGGCTTGCAGTACACCAACAGCCTTAAAGAGCATTGTCAGGACCATGACCTAATGAGGTTGGAGGCACAGCACACCCAACGAGTAGGAGTGCACAGTCTTCCTATGGGGACCCAGCAGGGACAAAAGCCACTGGGCATAATTCAAGAATCCAGGCACCACTGCATTTCAGACCTCGGGGTGGGGGTTGTTGGCGGAGGAAGGCAAGCAAAGGCCACACACAGCAAAAAAGTATATAACTGTTCCATTGAGAAGAGAATCGTGCTATGGAAACGCTGTCTCCTCTCACCGTCCCCCCTGCAAAGCAACAGCTCCCTACCTGCAAGAGGCCATCACAGTCCGCCTGTGGGCTACTGACATTCCTTTGTAGGAGAGAGTAGGAAGGGTCATTGGACCCTCAACTGAGTGTCCAGCCTCTCTCTCCAGTCATTTGAATGCAATTCTGTCCTAATTGCACCTAGTCTTGGGTCTCATATATTCAGGGCTAGGGTATATGGGCTAAGTGGAAGGCTAATTGAGGGAACTCCATGTATGTGGCCATGGGGAAACCACCACCCCTTCCCAGGGTGACTGCTTTGGGGTCAGTAATTCCCCACCATGCACCCATGCTCCAGAAATGAGCCCAATAAATCTGTTGGTCCCGGGGGTAAACTTTGGTGGAATCCACTCTTGGTTTTGACACTGGGACCATATGAGGACAGGGTAGGTGTCATTTATGTCTTCCCTTCCCCTTGCCTAGAAAGTTCTCACAACTACGAATTGTGGTGAGCCAGCATTTGTTAGCACGCACAGTGCCTGCAGCCCTGAACCAGCCCAGGAGAGGCAAGGGAAGGCAGAGGGGCTGCAGAAAGATGAGTGTGAGTGGCCCCCAGCTCACCCCAAGGAAGCCTCACACCCCCTGCCCAGAGGCCAGCAGGCAGTGAGTGCATGAGGCTGGTTCCCTGTGCACTCCTTCCTCGAGCTAGGGGGAGCAGGCATCAGGTTGAGGGTGCAGCAGCCCAGTGGGGAGAATGCTTGCTTAGCAAGCAGGAGGCCTATGTTCCACCTCCCCGCACTGCATGAACCTAGGCATGGTGGTACTCACCTGTGCTGTGGCATGTTAGTTGAAGCTGTGTTACATTTGTTTATGCTGTGGAATGTTTGTTTAATGATGCAAAGATGTGTCACATTCTTTTATGTTGCATTTGTTTAACCCTGTGAAGCTGTGTACTGCCAGTCTAAAACAGGCCCGGCGGTGGTGGTGCATTTGGGAGGCAGACGCAGGCAGATCTCTGTGAGTTCGAGGCCAGTTCCAGGACAGGCTCCAAAGCTACAGAAAAACCCTGTCTTGAAAAAACAAAAACAAAAACAAAAGCAAAAACAAAACAAAACAAAACAACAAAACAAAAAAAAAAACAACACCAAAAAAAAAAAGCCAAAAAAAACACCTAAAACACCTGCTGAATGGCTAAAAAAGCTAGGCAGGAGAGTGATAGGCAGGCTGGCAGGCAGAGAGAATAAATAGGAGAAATCTGGGAAGAGAAGATGGAGGAGTAAAAGGAGGAGAGGAGGACTCCAGGGACCAGCCACCCAGCTACACAGCAAGCTATGGAGTAAGAAGTAAAGAAAGGTGTATGGAGTAGAGAAAGATAAGCCCAGAGTCAAAAGGTAGATGGGATAAGTTAAGATCAGCTTTCTAGAAACAAGCCAAGCTAAAGCTGGATGCTTATTAGTAACAACAAGACTCCGTGTGGGGCTGGAGAGATGGCTCAGTGGTTAAGAGCATTGCCTGCTCTTCCAAAGGTCCTGAGTTCAATTCTCGGCAACCACGTGGTGGCTCACAACCATCTGTAATGAGGTCTGGTGCCCTCTTCTGGCCTGCAGACACACAGACAGAATATTGTATACACAATAAATAAATAAATATAAAAAAAAAGACTCCGTGTGTTTATTTGGGAGCTGGGTGACAGTCATCCCAAAGATCAAAGTAAACAAAGAAAAACCAACTAACTACACACCTGTAGGCAGCAAGATCAGAAGAAGTTCAAGGTCATTCTTGGCCACACTGTTGAGTTCAAGGTCAGCCTGCGACACCTGCATCCCAGTCGAGAGAGAGAGAGAGAGAGAGAAAGAGAGAGAGAGAGAGAGGCCAGCTTCTGACTGGAAGCTGGATTGTCTCCTACCCTGAGAGCCACAGAAGTGTCTTGGGTGTGTCTTTACTCCACATAGAACCTAAAGCTTCTCAGGGTTCACACACGTGTGCAATCATGATAATTCTGATTTCACAACAAAGGGAGGGGGCACCGAGTGTGTTTCTGACCCTGAGTTTTAAGCTACTTGGTAGGTTTCTTTTGTTGTTGTTGTTTTTGGTTTTTTGAGACAAGGTTTCTCTGTAGCTTTGGAGCCTGTTCTGGAACTAGCTCTTGTAGACCAGGCTGGCCTCAAACTCACAAAGATCCGCCTGTCTCTGCCTCCCAAGTGCTGGGATTAATACTCGGTAGGTTTCTAGAATCTCCACCCTCATTTTGGCCACAGTTTCTGTTGCCCCATGGCCACAGCGCTTTACAGTAAATTCCTCAGGGTGGAAGTGTTACCCAAGCAGATGAGCCAATCCACGGCACAGAACCAGGGCCACTTGCTTTATTCCTCCTGGCGGTGTTAACTGGGTTAGCATCACGGGCTGTCACTCCATGAACGTGGACCACTGGGCCACTGTGGAGGCTCAGGGATTGGTAGCTGTCATTGGCACACCTGCGGCTCTATGAGGCCTCTGTGCAGATGCAGCTAGGAGCTGGAAACAAAGCGGAGGTCTGAACTCCTGGCACGGCGCCAGGCAGAGCACGGAGTTTTACTACCACATTATCGACCTCCTTTATGGGACTCGTGGACAACCAAGCCGTGGGGAGGTGAGTGGTATGTGGCCAGCGCCAGCAGAGGGAGGAGACACGTTATTGTTGAATAAACCAATATGACTCGTCACCACCTTATCGCCACGCCCACCCCAGTGCCACATGGGAACTTTGCTTTTTCTGCACTATTTTTGGAAACTAACAGGATTCTAGCAGGAGAGCCGGGCAGTGTGAACAAAAGTGAACTCCTAGGGGGATTTGTGGGGGGAGGGAAGGAGGGATTGATTTCGTTTTTAGATCTCTCAATATTTAGCTCAGGCGTTGAACCCCTAACAGTCCTGTCTCCACCTCCCCAGTGCTGGGATTATAGGTGTTCATTGTGCCACCCCCGTCTCCAAAGGAAGTAACTATGTTTTGATGTTCAGGGCGTCCTTAGAGGCAACTGATCATCCTGGCTGGTTCCCGTCTTGTGTTACCAGCGGCATGTTAGTTCACTCGCTTAGCTGGGTAGAACTAAGCTAAGAGGTCCCGGACACACCCCCAAGGGGACTCTGCTGGCCTTTGCTGTGTGGAAGCACAGTGTGGCTTGGGTGCTGACGGCTAAGCAGCCAGGTTGTGGTACAGGGGTTGGGGGAGGGCACTGCCAGGCATGAACTTGCAGAAGTGAAAATCAACTCACCAGCACCCTTGGCTGACTGAGGTACCTGTTTGGGGAAAATCTCTCACCTGGCTCCTGGAAGGCCCAGCCTCTCCTCCCCACAAGCCATTTCTGTGCTGAGTTCTGCACAGAAGTCCCAAGTAGGATTCCTTCCTGCAGGCAGGTGGAGATTGGTCTACCTAGTTGGGAGTGATAATGTGAACCTCAGCACTGAAACAAGAGGATCAGGTGCATATCGAGCTCACGGCCAGTCTGGGCCACACATGCAAACAACAGTTCACTTTTCTCAAAATTATAAGGGTCGTGGTGAAGCTGGTGGAGTCCAGCCCATCTCCCTGGCTGCCTGCCTGGTCTCATAATGGCATCTTTTTTTTTTTTAATGTTACATTTTCTTTATTTAGTGTGTATATGTACATGTGTGCAGAGGTCACAAGGCAACTTGTGGGAGCCCATTTTCTCCTCCCATATGGGTTCTAGGAACTGAACTCAAGTTGCCAGGCTCGGTGCCTTTACCCCCCGTGCCATCTCATTATGTGTTGGGGATCACTTCTCATTTCACCAGAGAAAAAGGAGGGCAGTGTGGAGTTTTTGATGCCTCTTATACTTGTTTTGGTAACTCAGACTTTGGGCCAAGGGAATGTGATTAGAATCTAAGGCTCCAGCCTCTGTTGGCCTCCTGGAGACCCTGGATGAAACAGCCAGCAGCTTCCAGATGCTTCCAATGGAGCCTTCTCTAGTGATCCACAGTCGGAGCCAGGAGGAGATCGGGCAGTTCTAGGGGAAGCCCCAGGGAACACCCACACTCTGGCTTCCCTTTGAGGAGCCAGGGAGGAAGAGAAGCACATCACAGAGGCAGCGGTTCAGAGGGCAGCCAAGCTTCCCACAGGCCTTGCTAAGTGTGCTTTGATAAGTCAGGAGGGCAGAAACGGCCGGTGTTGCGCACAATGCAGGCTGAGCCTTGTTGTATCGGGCCATGCTCCGCTGCGCCTCGCCAGCTTCCCTGGGCTGCCTGGCTTCTCTGCTTCCCTTTCTTGCAGCTGTGACATCTGCTCGGTGCCTGTCCCTCCTATGATACCATGCCCCTTGCAGCTGTGCAGGCCCCCAGCTCTGTGTGGAGTGCCCTGAGCATACGGCCTTTTTGATGTGTGATAAAACAGAGCCGAGCCACGGGGGTACGGTGAGCTAAGGCGTTGGAATATCAATTAACCTGCTCGGAACAAAGCTGGGGCTCCAGTGTGGAGCAGACAACTCACCGAGGTGTCAGGAAGATGGATAATGTATTCTAATTAGGGGTTGCCGGATACCTCTGCACCAGGCCACTCCTGGATGCCAGACCCACAAACCTAGCAGAGCACAGTGGTGGCAAATGTCTCAGTGTCCCTGGCATGGTTGTCATCGGTCCGTGTGTCCTGACTGATTACTTCTTGCTTTGCCAAAAGTGTTCTCGGCTCTGATTGCCATTCCCTCTGGTACGGGTGTCCATTTTCCGCTGTGCTGGAAGCCTCTGTGAAAGTTGTGTGCTCTGGGGAAGAGGGCTAAGCCTGGGGACACTCACACGGAGGCCTCTGTCTAGCCACTGTCCCTCCAAAGGCCACTGATGTGGACGCACATGGACAGGTGTCTGTGACTGCCTGCCCTGTGGGATGAGGGGCTGCCGGTGATATCTTAGAAGCCTCCTCCCTTAGTTTCATCCTTCAAGTCAGAGCAGACCCGAAGGCCCCTTTTCCTTTTCCTAAAGTCTCCAACCCACACAGGAGGTCATCCTAAGCCCAGGAATCAGGAGGTGTCCCTTGTTTTACTGCCTTTCCGTGGTCATTGGGAAGCCGGCTTCTGCTTGGGCGATGTGGTTGAGCGCTGTTCCTTTGGACCCGGTGCTGAGATCTGCTGTGGACTCATGCTCAGGAAGGCAATACTAAAATCAGGTCTTTCCAGGAAGGCCTGCCTCTTCCACCTTCCAGAAGTGACTCAAACCTGCAGTCCCAGGACTTGGAATGCTGAGGCAGAAGGATTGCTGCAGCAGGCACGAGGCCAGCCTAGTCTACATACCAAGACCCTGTCTTTAAAACAAAGAAAAGGGGGGGGGGGCTCAAAACTGAATGGCCAGCTCCTGTGTAGAGGAAGCAGGCAGGGCTCATGATTTCCACTCCCCACTCATCGTAGGAGATGTGTGTACGTGTGCATGTGTGTGTGTGGGGGGGGTGCATGCATGTGTGTGTTTAAGAGTTTAGCTGAAGTACCCAAGATACTGGTCCTCTCCTCCCCATCAGAAAGGGAGGGATCGGGCTGCAGCCATGCCTCAGTCCCTGCAGATGCTCACATCTGTAGGGCTTCCTCTTCCTCTTACTGCAGTCCAGCACTTTGTTGCCTATAACAAGGACTTGAGGGATCCTAAGCTGTTAATTTTTTCTCTCTTTTGCTTCATTAGTTCTGAAACCAAGGCTCTGTGGCAGTGTTTCCCTGTATAAAGAATTAATGAAAGCTTGCCTGGTTTCTTCAGTGTGCTTTAGGGTGTAAATTTGTTTAGGTTTTTATAAACACATCAGTGGAGGGGGCTGGCGCCTGAATATTTCAATAGTGAGGAAGTGTGGGCCTGATAGTATGCACCTGCACACGTGTGTGTGGGCCTGATAGTATGCACCTGCACACGTCTGATAGTATGTACCTGCACACGCGCGTGTGGAAATCAAAGGTCAGTGCCTGGTGTCATCTTTTTATCTCAACCTTGTTTATTTGTTTGTTTTTGAGACACAGTTTTTCTGTGTAGCCTTGGCTGTCCTGGAACTCACTATGTAGACCAGGTTGGCCTCAAAATCAGAGAACTGCCTGCCTTTGTCTCATGTTTGGACTGAAGGCATGCACCACCTTGCCTGGCTCCACCATATTTTGAGATAGTCTCTCTCTGAATCTGGAACTTTCCATTTCAGTTAGCCTGCTGGCCAGCAAGTTCCTGAGGTCCTCTTGTTTCTAGTTTCCCAGAGATGGGCTTTAGGCACACCAGCACATCTGATTTTTTTGTGTGTGTATCCTGAGGAATACAAATGTGGGCACCTACGTTTGTGCACCAAACACTACCCACTGGGCCATCTCCCCGGCCTCTGTGCACTTTTGATTCTAAGGAAAAATGCCCTTTGCCAGAACCTGCTCTCTGTCTGTAAGTCAGAATAGGAGGTGTGGGCTCACCACCCCCTCTGATCACAGAGACACTGAATCCTTAGGATGACTGGGGAGGGTGTCTGGCAAGAGGGGGGTTTCTATTGCCTCCCTTCACTGTGAAGTGGACTTGAAGCCATTTGCTTGTTTGTGCTCAGTCTTAAAAAATTTACTTTATTGCTTTATCTGAGTCTCCAATCTAAAGGTGTAGATAGTATATGTGTGCATGTGTATATGTGAGTATTGTGTGTGCATGTATATGTATGTGAATGTGTGTATGTGTGTATATGTGCCTGTGTGTGTTTGTAGGTATGAATAGTGTGTATGTGTTTGTGTGTGCATGTATGTGCGTGTGTGTGCTAACTCTAGACTCTCTGGACTTGAAAAGACTCTAGCAACTGTTAAACGCAAAAATTGCTAAGGGACAAGAAAACAAGCAGGGAGGGGAGTCATTGACTTCTGCCATAGAACATCAACTGCTCATGAATTAATCTACACACCCAGTGTTATCTCAGAATACTCAGAGCATCTATCTCAAGACAGCAAAAAGTGTATTGATGCTCACCTGAAAGAATGCATTTTTAAAAAAGAAGAGAAAATGTGTTCTGTTTAATATTAAAAAATTATAAAGTTATAACTTTAAAGGTTAAATAAAAGTAGGCTAGTAATCTACAGGTAGGAAGAGGTGACAGGCAAGGACATGGCGGTCATCACAGCTTGAGAAGAGAAGTGTCAGCTAGGGAAGGGCTGTTCCAAGGTTGGGACAGCTGGGAGCCTCGAGGCAGCAAGTTAGATGTTAGCTTCGTGTGTTCACAAAAGAAAACATGGTTCTATAATATTAAGTGTAAACACATGTGAGAACGCAGCTTAAATACAAGTGAATATTTACCTCCTCTCATGGTAGGAGAGGCCTCTTTGTGCCTCCACCAATGCCAGAGTCCAAAGCAGGAGAGCAGGCACCGACTCAGCAACAACAAAACCAGCATCTTAAAAACAACACTGTATCCACTTGACAGCCGCCGTGGAAAATGTGGTGACAGTCTCTGCCTAAATGGCTGTGATAGTGTTTACAAAGTGGGGTCACTTCTTAATATGTAAATTAAAGCAGTCCAGGGCTGGGTTATATTTTGCTGGACAGGTTTTCTGCAGGGTAGCGTCCAGCCTCGGGAACCATGCCGGGAATGGAGACAGGTGCTCTTCCATCAGACTTATAAACTGTGGTGCGATGGGGCTTGGGAGGTGGCCCAGCAATGAAGGGTGCAGCAGCTCTTCTGAAGACCTGAGTTCTGTTCTCAGCACCCACATTGGGTGATTCACCACTGCCTTGTAGCTCCATCTCCAGGGAATCTGATGCTCTTTCTGGCACCGCCATGCTTGGCTTTGCTCCTAGGGGCCCCTTGTCTCAGCACTTCTGTATTCAACACATGGAAGGACTGTGTACCCAGACATGTTCACCAGCCTTATTTATGATGCTGTATTAGTCAGGACTTACAGAGTGAATCTCTCTATATAGAAAGGGAGTTAGAGGCTCCCTTTATATAGAATGACTTAGAGGCTGTGGTCCAGCTAATCCAACAATGGCTGCCTATGAATTGAAGAGATCCTGAAATCCAGTAGTAGTTCATTCTACAAGGCTGGATGTCTCAGCTGTTCTCCAGTAGATACTAGAATCCAGAAGAAGAAGAGGAGGAGAAGAAGGAGGAGGAGGAGGAGGAAGAAGAAGAAGAAGAAGGAGAAGGAGAAGGAGAAGGAGAAGGAGAAGGAGAAGGAGAAGAAGAAGAAGAAGAAGAAGAAGAAGAAGAAGAAGAAGAAGAAGAAGAAGAAGAAGGAAGAAGAGAAAGAAGAAGAGGAAGAAGAAGAAGAAGAAGAAGAAGAAGAAGAAGAAGAAGAAGAAGAAGAAGAAGAAGAGGAAGAAGAAGAAGAAGAAAGAGGAAGAAGGCGGCTCTAATGCCAGTGAAGGAATGGACTTGCTAAGAAGGTCAAGAGCAAGCAGGCAGAGAGAGAGGGAAGTATAGCTGAACGGGGGCTTACTTCTTCCATGACCTTATATAGGCTTCCAGATTAAAGGTGTGTCTTCCTACCTCAAAGATCTTCTGGCTCCAAAGTCGAGTCAGCAGCCGCAACGGGTGATGCAGTTGTCAGGCATGCTTCTTTGTTTAAAAGGCCCCAGCCCCCTTTAGACCTTCTAAAAATAATCTAAAATAGGGAGGGGCAGCTTAGGGGGTAAAGGTGCATATTGCTGTCAACACTGATGACCTGAGTTCTACCCACATGGTAGAAGGAGAGAACTAACTCTTGAAAATTGCCTTCTGACCTCCACATGTGTGCTGTGGCAAGTGCACACCCACCTACACACCTACCTACACGCACATATACACATCTCTCACCCACTCACACATGCACAAAATAAATAAATAAATAAATGTAAAAGGGTTAGTAATGAACCCCTTTATGCTCTTTCTCTAGGGCTGGATCCTGGACGGCATCCCTGAGAGGCGGGAGCAGGCGCTGATGATCCAGACTGTGGGACTGGCGCCCAGGCATGTCAGTGAGTACAGCCCCGGCCCCAGCTGCCCTGAGCATGCAATATGAATATGAGCCCTGCTCTTTAACACTGGCTCCCTCCCACCGTCTCCCCTGGGCCCAGTCATTGCCCATGGGAGGGCTTCAAGGGCCTGGAATCCAGAAAGCAAAAAGACACATTAGGTAAAACCTAGCTTCAGCCACAAAGCTAACTGTGTTGAGAGCTTGTCATGTAGAAAAAACAGGGAATCTCCATGCTGTGGAGATTTAGGAAACCAAGGGAAAGGTGGCGGGGACCAATCACAGAAAAGGTCTACACGGCGATTTCCCACAATGAAAACAGCTGACCAGTGACATGTTCCACCGTGGACTGTCTTTGGGATGGTTTAGTGCCGTCTAGGAGAGGTGGGTGACATGGGGGTGTTGAATGTCATCACACAGCAGAGGTCCTGAGGTTCAGATGTGTGGCACCTGAGCCCTGCACACCTGGTTTGTTCCTTTCCTCTCTGCCCAGTTGTGCTTAACGCTCCAGACACGGTCCTGATCGAGAGAAACATGGGGAAGCGGATCGACCCTGATACTGGAGGTATGATGGCCCCACCCTCACCCCAAGGGACTAAAAAACTGTAAAGGGCTGCCCCATCCTGCCCTCTGCTCCAGGACCCCAGCGGGGCACACGGAAGCCCCAGCAGGCAAGAAAAGAGGCACATCATGAGTGAAAGGCAGGGTCTTGTTTTCAGGGAACTGGACTCTCTGGGTTGACTGTGTCCAGGAGCCTGGGCTCTAAAGAGCTTGCCTTGAGTCTCGGAACCACGCCCTGGGGACCCGGTACAGGGGGCTGGTGTTTTTCCTGGGGAACTGTGTGCCCCACACTGCTTGCTCCAAGTGTGGAGGAATACGGCACATGAGTTTCCTGAGAAAATTGTCCTATGCCACAAACAGGATCTAAAGTGGCCACATCATTGGGGTTGGAAACAAGGGGAAGGTACCTACCTCTCTCGGGTTTAGTTTTCTCTGGACTTGGGGTAAAAGCTCGAATTGCTCTGAGGATGAATTGAGGATGTGGGCCCATCTCAGGGCCTACCGCAAAGTCAGCACTCAGGAATCTGTGGCTGCCCTTAGTCCTGGGCTGAGGGCACCGCTGTCCTTTTCCTTGACATGAGCTGTCATATAGTCTAGGTCAGCCTTGTGCTTCCTGCCTCCATTATAAGTGGCCTAAGAATAGAGAGCCACTTGAGGGTCCCCACATTTGGGATGTCCTGGAGGGAAGAGAATGGCATACCAGCCATAGGTCTGAGAAAGTTGTCATGACTCCACCAAGTATGTAAACGCCACCAGCCACCACACTTGGTCTATGAGGTGCTGGGAATTGAACCCAGGACCTTGTGCATTTGAGGCAAGTACTCTACCAACTAAGCTACATCTATCCCCAACCCCATCATTGTCTTTTTATAGTTGTGACTAGCAGCTGATGTTATTCGTGCATTGTTGTATGTAAGAGCCTTGATGGCTGGGAACGGTGAGTCACATGCCCTGGCAATGAGACAGGCAATGCAGCAGAGCCCGCGGCAGCCCTGTGTGGGTACTCCAATGTGCCTCTCCCTGTGCAGAGATCTACCACACCACCTTCGACTGGCCCCCTGAGCCTGAAATACAGAACCGGCTGATAGAGCCAGAAGGCATCTCGGAGATAGAGACAGCGAAGAGGCTGCTGGAATACCACAGAAACATCATCAGGATTCTTCCTTCCTACCCCAAAATCCTGAAAACCATCAGCGCAGACCAGCCATGTGTGGATGTCTTCTACCAGGGTAAAGGCAGGCTGCCCCACGTGGAACCACACAAGGGCTGGGGTCCCTCTGACCACCTGACCACCCTGCTCATCCCACACCCCCTCAGACTGGCAGCAGCAGCAGCTGGGATGTGTGTGGGGACCCTGAGTGACAAGTTGATGGGCCATGCAGGGACCTCTGGGTGTGACTCTATCCCCAGCCACAGAGGGTTTGACAGTGTATGGGGGGGCGGATAAAGAAAGGGAGGGGTATGATGGTAGCGAAGACTTGAGGCCTGATCTTGAATAAGAAGAAAGAGAACTATATAAAGATTAAGACAAAACAAACACGTTCGTTATCAACCCAAAGCAGGCAAGGTACTCCACGAGCCGGGATAGATTGCCCACTCTCCACCACCAGACTGCATGGTCATCCACATAAGTGATAGGCGTTCAAGGGTTATTTATAAATATTAAAAATTATTTAAGTTTTGATGTCTCAAAATCCACTTATCCCCTCACGTGTGCTACCAGGGGAAAAGGCACTTAAAGTCTTTCGACACAAGAAAGTGACAGCAGACATTTGAGGCCCTTGATGGCCCCTTTCTCGTAGGTGCTTAAATCTCTTCAAGGAAATAGAATTGAGACGATGGTGTGGTTCAGTTGTAAAGTGTTGGCTTCCACATAAAACCTCACATGGTGGCATATGCCTGTAATCCCAGCCCTCAGCAAATGCAGACAGGAGGAGCAGAAGATTAGGGCCTCTCTGTTATACAGAAACTTTGGAAGCCACCCTGGACAGCATAAGACCATGTGTTGAAAAAAAAAAAAACAACAGACCAGGGAGTGGTGGCATACACCTTTAATCCTAGCACTTGGGAAGCAGAGACAGGCAGATCTCTGTGAGTTCGAGGACAGCCTGGTCTATGAGAGCTAGTTCCAGGACAGGCTCCAAAGCTACAGAGAAACCCTGTATTGAAACAAAACAAAAGACAAATCATTTTAAGTCAAGTGTGGCAGGACATCTCTGTAAAGCCAATGCTTAGGATGCTGAGGCAGGAAGACAGACAATTTGTGGCCAGCCTGGGAAGTATAGGGTGACCCTGCTGCAAAACTTTAAATTTGAATTTGGAAAAACTCGCAGGGCTACTGGTGTGGCTTCACTGGTGGAGCGCCTGCCCAGCATGCCCCCAAGGCAGTGCCTGCACTTGCCGAGTAGAGGCAGGGATATCAAAAGTGCAAAGCCATCCTCAGCTGTGTAGCAAATTTGGGGCCAACTGGGGCTCATATGACCCTGTCGTAAAAGCGGAGAGGGAAACAGCGTTTGTTCTGCGAGCATGAGGGTCTAGGTTTAATCTCTAGCACCCGTGTAAAAAGGTCAGGTGTGACAGAAGATACATGTAATCCCAACGCAGGGAGGTACAGACAGATGGATCCCAGCCTCACCTACTCGGTGGTCTCCAGGCCCCTGGGACTTTATTTCAAAAGACAAGTCGGGTGGCTCCCAAGAGTGTCCTCTGACTTCTATACAAATGTGCACACACACTCATGGGTGCCTGTGAGCAAAAGATAAGTGTCCTTTTGATTGGGTGTGGGTTTCAGACACTTCTCTGTCAACCCTCTGCAGCCTCCTCTGAGGAACCCCAGGCCCCCTGCTGCCTGCCATCACCAGTGGGCAGGCGTCCGCAAGGTGGTACTGCGTGCCATGTCAGGTTGAGACTGCCTTGAATTTCCCAGAGCTCTGCATCTTGAGAAGATCTTTAGTAGCAAACACATGCTTTTAAGATGAACATCTACCGCGTTAATCTAATGCCACGGTTCCGAGTATACACATTAATTACTTCTAAATTACTTAATTAAATTTAAAAGTTCATATGATCATTCATAAAGAATTCATGCCTGGAATTGTAAATAAAAATGTGAGCATCTAAATATTAATTATTATTAATTAATAATGTGGAGAGATAAATTGAAAATCGGACTGCAAGATTCCCTCTGTGTTGTTTTTTTAATCTCAGTGCATCCAGACGCCATCCACTTCCAAAAAGAATAACTGGATGTGGAGACTGTCTGGGGGATCGTTACTTCTAATTAACTTAGCTATTTACTGTAAATTAGGCATCATTTGTAAGCAGGCTGCTTCGCTGTAGTGTCTGTGCTTTTCAGAGGTTCTGGGTCACAGAGGCCTGAGAACTGAGAGCTATGGAAGGATCTCCTGCTTTGGGCTGTTCTAGAGGAGGAACGGTACCCCAACCGAAACTTCGAGAGACTTGTCATGACTCTACTACCAAGACTCCAGACAGCACTAACTGTACAACAGGACAAGGATGATAGCTCCCTCATGGACTGGCAGGCCAAACATATTAATATTTAACTTAGCAGTTCCCACGTTGCCACAGTGCGATGTGGCCACAATGGTAGGGACCACAGCCTTGGCGGTGGTCAACTCTAACTCACCTGTGCTGCTAGTTCTGAAAAGAAGGATCTGTAAACCCTAGTGACCCAGTGAGACGATCCTGTAATGATGCCAGAGTTCAGGGCAGGGGCGACAGCTCAGTTAGGAGAGGGCTTATGCAGGCATGGGGGTCCCGAGTTTGGATTCCCAGCACCCTCCACCAAGGCTGGCAACATGAGTTCGATCCCCAGGATGCACAAGGTGGAAGGAGAGAACTGACTCCCTAGCACTGCCCTTTGGTCTCCTCACACGCATGTGGAGTGTGCATGGATGCAAACTAATAAATTCAATTTAAAAAACATGAAAGGCTGGCCTAATGGCACAGACCTATAATCCTGGTAATGGGGAAGCAGGGACAGGTAAACTCCAGGTTCATTGAGAGACCTAGAAATATAAGGTAGACAGTGACTAAGGAAGACAACCAACATTGACCTCGAGGCCCCATATGCAGGAACTTCTATGTATACATGCAACACCCCCACATAAACACACACACATGTGTACCCATGGATAAACCATACCTGCAAACCCCCCCAAAGATTTCAAAGTCTGTATAAAGAACAAATACTGCTGGCTCTCAATTGGGCTCCTTTTGCCTCACCGCCTCCAGAGGAAGACAGCTGACTATGTTCATTTGTACATTTATTGGTTGTGCTATTGGCATCTCGTGGGCAGAGGCCAGGATGAGCTTCAAATGCCACTTGAGCCAGAAGATTGGAAAATCCCATGATGGGCACACCTATAAATCCCCCATAAGATGAGCCCTTCCTTGACAAAGGAAGATTGGCAGGTGCCACTCAGAGCTGCCCTTACGCAGGACAGCCTGCCTGGGGGCCTGGGCAGAAGGTGAGGTCTTGGGGAGGAGACGTCGTTTTGAAGGCTGTGCAGACCAAGTCTCCAGCCTCTTTGGTAGCCAGCTGTCCTATGCAGGTTCCCACCAGGCAGCCCCTCCTCCTGTTCTCACATCTCCCCTCTTCTGGGTGGGCACAGAAGGGGACCTACTTGATGTGAAGTACCCCTTCCCTGAACTTTCTGGCGTCCTGTGCCTTCCCACAGTGAAGACTCCTCTTTGTTCAAGATGTTCACCCCTATCTTTCCACCCTTCTCTTCATCAAATGCCAGAGGAACAGCACAGGTCAGGAGAACGTGGCGGAGTCTGCCTGCTCCTGTGACCTTTTTCATTACTGCCTTTTTGGAGTCTTGGAACAAAGTTAGTGTCCCTGGAGTGAGGCCGTACAAATAATTCTCCACCGATTCCCAAGTCCTTTAGAAGTCCCTGCACACCAGGCCTCTTCTCAGCCCTCCGCACTTATCAAAGCCTTTGTGCGACACACAGCACTCGCCTCCACTGGGAGACCAGCCTAGCTCTGGGGCTTCAGGTTAGAGGCTCAGGCCGGATGACGACTGGAAAGCGCCTAACTGAACAGTAAATGTGAGATGCTTTCATGTCTAGGGCAGCCTCCCACCTCCAACACACCCAGTTGGAACTGGAGGCAAACACGGCTGCCTGACGCACGCTGGGGAGCGGTTCCATGACAGTGCTTAGAAGCTGCGTCCCTCCCTGTGCACCTCAGTGCCTGGCCGCGTGGTTCTTCTGCGATTCTTCTCCCTGATGATTCTTGGGTGGTCCAAATGTTAGGTGCACTGAAGGGTCCCGCTATGCTTCAGGCCGGCAGAGCCCACGCAGGGGTGTGAGCAGGCTCCTTTTCTCATCGGACCTGGGTTTGATATTCTCATTTCCTCTTGTTCCAGCTCTGACTTACGTCCAAACTAGACACCGATGCAATGCCCCGTTCACCCCCAAGGTGCTGCTATGTGGGCCGTTGGGCAGTGGAAAGAGCTTGCAGGCGGCCCTCCTGGCCCAGAGATACGGCCTTGTTGACAGTGAGTATCTCACCGGAAGTGTGGCTAACCTGCCTCCTACCAGCCTGGGCTTTGTGTGTCCCTGGCTGTTGGGAAGAAACAGTAACCATTCTCCTTCCTGCTCTTGCCTATTAACCTTTCCTACTTACTTCACGACTCTGTCAGCATAGAAAGTTTTTCTTCAGAGGACATCGCCATGAAGACAGTAATCCATTAATCACAGCCACAGCCCAAGGGGTCCGAACATTTTCTAGCTGTTCATCTTCATGTCCCCTGGAGCACTCGCTCCCCTCCCCCTCAGCCCGCCCCCCAATGCTTCTAAGCAGCCCCTCGCCAGCGCCAGGCCCTGCAGCCTGGCTCAGCTCCTCCACCCCAGGTCACTGTGACAACAGGCAACACTTTTCTGCACCAGAGGAAGAGGCCTTTCTCTGCAAAGTTTCAGTAAATATTTTACCAGGCGGGGAGAAAAATATTGAAATCAGCTCTCGGGGTCTTTTGCGATGTAGTCCCAGGTGGCCTGGGCCGCTGGCCTGTGTTAGTGGGATCGCGCCAGGAGGGAGGGAGAAGCGTGGTGCTGGGGTATTTAAAGGTGCTGCTCCCCTCCACCCACCGTGTGCCACAGCCCACTAACCTCTCAGAAAGTGACTGTCCCCAAAGACACCAATACGCACATACACCGCCCAAATAGTACACGCATGCAAGTATATCTAGAGACAGAATATAACCATGCCACACTTTGAATAAATGTGTGCCTCTTAAGACGTTTGTCTTTTAAAGACACAGGGGATGAGGTGGAGAGACAGCCTTGCCGTTACCCACACTTCCCCAGGCTTCAGTTCTTGGTAAGATGCAGGTTCCCACCTCCCCTTGTTTCCTCTGAGCCTGAAGAATTTCCTTTAACATTTCTTTCCCTTAACAACTGCCAGTGACAAATTCTCTCCCTTTCATATGTCTGAAAATATCATTTTCTTGCCTTCATGTCTGAAGAATGCTCGTTACATATAGAAAGCTATGTTGGCAGCCTGGTTGTGTTTTTCCTCCCTCTCCCAGCACTTTGAAGGCGGTGTTCCACTGTCGTCTGGCCTGTGTGTTCTGATAAGAACTCAGATTATTTTTGTGTCCTGTCACCCTGCCTATAGAAGCATCTTCTCTTCCCCTCTGGCTGCTTTTAGGATTTTCTCTTTCTCGTTGGCTTTTAGCAATCTGAGTACAGTTGCTTAAAGGAATGGCTTACTTGATGTTTATCCTTGCTGGGACACACAGATTCTTGGATGTATCTGTCACCAAAATCTGAAATACTGCCCCCGCTGTGTTCTGGGTGTTCTATGTCCCTCTGCTCCACTCCCTATTTTCTGGGACTCTGGTGATGTGTGTTAGCCTGCCCGTCACAGCCCTTACCTGTCCACCACCCTGCTCTGTGCCATTTGAGATTTTTCCATTCCTCCTTTCTTGCCTTTAGACACAGCCATGTTTCTCGTTTACCAGATTGTATTGTCCAGTTCCAGGATTCTCATCTGGTCCCGTTTTTCTGGTTTCCATGTCTCAGCTGGTCCCCATCTGTTTATTCATTTTAGCCATCTTTCTTTTAAAGTTGAAAATGCACTCTGCTCCATGCCCTGCAGCCGTGGTGCGCTAATTCTGACGGTCTATTGTCTGCTGGTCTGATTCTGTGGTCCATTTCCTTTCTGCAGCCTTGGTGCGCTAATTCTGACGGTCTATTGTCTGCTGGTCTGATTCTGTGGTCCATTTCCTTTCTGCAGCCTTGGTGTGCTAATTCTGACGGTCTATTGTCTGCTGGTCTGATTCTGTGGTCCATTTCCTTTCTGCAGCCTTGGTGCGCTAATTCTGACGGTCTATTGTCTGCTGGTCTGATTCTGTGGTCCATTTCCTTTCTGCAGCCTTGGTGTGCTAATTCTGACGGTCTATTGTCTGCTGGTCTGATTCTGTGGTCCATTTCCTTTCTGCAGCCTTGGTGTGCTAATTCTGACGGTCTATTGTCTGCTGGTCTGATTCTGTGGTCCATTTCCTTTCTGCAGCCTTGGTGCGCTAATTCTGACGGTCTATTGTCTGCTGGTCTGATTCTGTGGTCCATTTCCTTTCTGCAGCCTTGGTGTGCTAATTCTGACGGTCTATTGTCTGCTGGTCTGATTCTGTGGTCCATTTCCTTTCTGCAGCCTTGGTGCGCTAATTCTGACGTCAGATCGATTGTCTGTTGATTGGCTCTGAGTCCATTTCCTTTCTTGCAAAAGTTTGCATCTTTTTCTGATTTTTCCAGTAGTTTTCGTTTTCATCCTTGGACACATTGGTGCTTGTGTTGAGAGTGGATTTTGTGCTTCTGCATTCAGAACTTTAAGTTTGGGGTCAGTGGGATAACTCGGTGGGTAGCACACAGGCTTCACGGCCTGAGTTCTAGACCCAGATTGAACAAGATGGCTGAGGAAAACTGCCTCCTGAGAGCTTTCTTTTGACTTCCACACATGGGCTAAGACACTTGCATACCTGTGCGTGCAAGCGTGTACACAGACACACAGACACACCACAAAAATCCAGGTGACAAGGATCACAGCCCAGGGCTGCTTGTCACTGGAGCTGCAAAGCATGCGTCCCCATCTTTCTCTGGCTCTCTGGCCTCCTATGCTTCCTTCTTCTGCTTCCCTTCCTTCAGAGACACTACCCACCGTGCCTCCTCAGCCAGAATTGGAGGCTGAGCACTGGATTGGAGGCTGAGCACTGGGCTCAATGTACGGACCTGCATTTGGGTCCCAGCCCTGTCCCTTACCAGCTGACCGGGTTATTAGCTCTTTGGGTCTCAGTTTCCATAGGAAAGGGCACCGGGTGGTTGTCAGGACTGAATAATCAAAGGAAACAGCACAGTGCGTCACGGACAGACTCTCACACTGGTCTGTGTCTTGTGCTTTCCTCAGTTGTCGAGGACTAATTCTGGGGTAGTTGGTCTTTGCTATGCAGATCATTTCAGGGTTTATTTTGGTTTCTTTCATATGGACAAGGAAATCCTTAACTGAAGGTTATAAGCCAAGATTGTATGACTAACAATACAGCTTTCAAGCCTCCTGGCTGGGGCTGGAAAGATAGCTCAGTGGTTAAGTTCTACGTGACCTTGAGGAGGGGAGTTTGGACCCCACCCACATAACAGGCCCCGTGTCCCATGCATGCATATACTCCAGCTCCAAGAGGATCAGAGACAGGGAGATCTCTGGGGCTTGCTGGCTTCCAGACTAACCAAGGTTCAGAGAAAGACCCTGATTCAAAGAAACAGGCAGAAAGCGATAGAGACACCTGATACCTGCATATGACTTTTTACACACACACACACACACACACACACACACACACACACACACACTCTCTCTCTCTCTCTCTCTCTCTCTCACAGACACACACACACACATGCATGCATCCTCCCTCTCTCTCTCTCTCACACACACACACACTCATGCATCCCCCCACCACCACCACACACACACACTTGGGCTGAGGAGATGCTCAGGGGCTAAGAGAATGTTCTGCTCCTTATAGAGGATCTGTGTTTGGTTCCCAGCACCCATGTCAGGTGGCTCACAACTGCCTGTAACGGCAGTTCCAGGGCATCTCGTGGCCTCTCCTGGCCTAAGCAGGCATCTATACACGTGTGCACAGACACACAGGCATAGGCACCATTGAAAAGCAGCTCTGGCTTTGACGAGGGATGAGAGCCTGTGGGGTTTTGTTTTTCACTCACTATTCACTGACCAACCCCTCCCATGTGCTGGCCCTGGGTCAAGACTGAAGACACAATGGGGCAAGACAGAAAAGGCCCCACTGCAGTGGGCATGCAGCCAAGGGGAACGAAGAAAGTGGCACCCACCAGGGGGGCTTCAGCAGGGTCTTCAGTTAGGACTTAGTGTGTCTGAGATGCCCATTGGTTCTTTCACGAACCCACCATCCCTCCAGCACCGTGCCAATGGAAAGGCTGGGGTACCACCATGCTCCCCTACCCCTGTGAATCAAACTCTGTGAATATGAACCCAGCATGCCCCCAACTGCACACTGTTCCTCCACTGCAACCCAGAGAGCGCCAAGTCTGCTTGGCTGTTCCAGGTATAGCCAGGGCCCTGCAGGAGCCTCCCTGTCAGCGACAGCCTCGTTAGTGTCTTCCCCAGCGGTCCATTTTTAATGCTCTTTGGCAAATGCATTCCTTTTCATTCTCCTTCTCCCTCTCCCTTCCCTTCCAACTTCCTTTTTGATATTTGCTTCCTCTTGGACGCCTCCCACACACCCTTTTATATTTTTTCGGTGACCTTTCCCGCCCCAGCAGGCAGTGAGCCAGAGTGTCTTTTTTCCCATCTTTCCTTCTCTTTAAAATTTAACAGTGTCTCCACTCCTCTCCCCCTCAGTCTGCTGCGGGCAGCTGCTGAAGGAAGCTGTGGCGGCCAAGTCAAGCTTAGGGGAGCTCATCCAGCCGTTCTTTGAAAAGAGGATGACAGGTAGGCCACACTTGCCGCTAACCGCCAGCTTCATGGCTCCAGGGCAGGTACTCTGTCCACTGTGGGCATAGGCCGGGAAAAGGGGGGGCAGGCATTTGGGGATGCAGACGTGCCCCAGTTTGTGTACAACAAGCTTTCTTGGACCACCAGCCCCCAAATCATGACAAGGAGACTCATTATTAATTATGAATGCTCAGCCTTAGCTTAGGCTGGTCTCTCGCTTCTTCTCCTTTTTTTCTGACTTAAATGAACCCATTTCTCGTCATCTGTGTGCTGCCCTGAGGCTCGTTTACCTCATCTGTGGGTGACCGTCCGTCCTGCTTTCCTGCTCCCTCCGTGTCTGCCTGTCTGGCAGGCTCCCCAGCACGCTGGCCCCCAGGCTGCTGGCCAGCTCCCCTTTTCTTTCTGCTCACCAGCCCCGCCTATCCCTCCTCTGCCTCACTATTGGCCATTCAGCTTTTTGTTAGACCAATCAGATGTCTTCAGCAAGCAGGATAAAACAGCAACACATCTTTACATAGTTAAACAAATGCAGTATAAACAAATGTACCACATCTTTACATAGTTAAACAATTATTCTGCAACACAAGCAAATGAGACACATCTTACATAGTTAAACAACTATTCTATTCCACAACAGCTGTGGCTTGGTATTTTAGTGGCATCCACATCTGGTCCCACGCCAGGTAAGTCACAGATGTGGTGGCTTGCCACTGGTGGTTTAGAACATTCTATTTCTTCCTATTAAGAAGGTTCACTTCTCACAGATGGCCCAGAGGAGGGTTTGCTGGGGAAGCAGGATCAGATGGCCTTTCCATGGACCTTGTGTCATTTACAGTCTGAAAACATTCTTGGATCTGAGTCTCCAGAAAGGGCACCTCTGGACCCCTCTGCTTCCTGAGGCAGGGTGTGTTGGGCAGCCTGAGAACTAGTGTGTACCTGCGATGCTTTCTGGCCTGGTTCAGATTCCAGTCATGTGGCCCCAAGAAACCCCCACATGCTTCTCAAAGGTCCAAGCATCTTGGCAGTGAGATGGAGAGAGGAATCTATGCACACAAGATTTTCATGACCATTGCCTGGACCATCAATACACAGGGTCCAGGAGGTGGAAAGCAAGGGCAGCTGGACTGGGACACAGCCCAGTTGGTAGAGCACCTGCCAGGCATGCATGAAGCTCTGGGTTGGATCCTCAGCACCACATGAACTGGGTGTGGTGATGCCCACCTGAAATCCCAGCACTTGGGAGTTGGAGATTATTCTCAGCTATATAACAAGTTTAAGGTTAGCCTGGACTATGTGGGACTCTTCCTCAAAAAGAAAAGAATAATAACAACAGTAGCAACAGTAGCAGCAAGCACAGTGGCACAATCAGGTGTTCATGAGTCCTGCCCCTGCCCTACACAGTGCCAGGCTCCACACTGCAGACTTGTGCACTGAATGAATGAACAGGATGTCAGAGCGTGTAGCAGGTGGCCTTGGCTTTTGCCCTGTGCCATGCTTTTCGTGACTGTGTGAAAAACTAGCTCCCACCAGCGAGCACCTAGGAGAGCAGAGCTAAAGACAGTGACCAAGTCAAGGAACACAGCAAATAATCATGGACTTTGCAAGGGATGGACCCTTTCTGTAACATGTCCACATGCCCCTCCTCATATGAAGTTACAAAAAAGTATTTGAGTAGTTTCCAAGTTTGCATCTCTTGGGTTATTTTATGAAGTGTGTTTTCTTGTGTATATAAGCTGAACAGCATACCCAGTTATCCCCTGAAGGACTGCACCAAAAGTCATGCCCATTAGCAATGACGTATGGAATGCTGCCCCTGTGTGCATGCCTCTGTCAGTGTGTGCCTGCCTCCTCTGTCTCTTTGCCACCTCTGGCTGTCGCCAGCATGTTTGCCTGCTGTTGCTGATGTAGCAGATTTTGTTTATTTTATTATGGAGGTCAGAAATCCTGAACTGAATGAAGGGCTGTCCAGGACCTGCCTTCTTCTCGCAGCTCCTAGAGGCTTCCTATATTCCTCGGGCTGCTGGGCCCTTCTCCCTTTCTGAAGCCAAGCTGTGGAGAACATCTGTGTCCCGCTCTGTCCCTCTGTCTCTGTCTCTCTCTTCTGCTTCTCTACGTAGACTTACTCACTCTGTAAACCAGGCTGGCTTGGACTCACACAGATCTGCCTGCCTCTGCCTACTGAATGCTGAGATGAAAGACGTGTGCACCTCACCTGGCTATTCCTGGATTCTTGGAATAAGGACCAAAATAATGACTCTCACAAATGTGCAGAAGTAGAAAGGAAGCTTCACTTAAAATCAAAGCAATAGTGCGGATCAGGAGCACCCTGTTGACTGATAGGGACCCCAGGAGTGGCTGTTGTTCAGGGCTTTCTATTTATAGGGTTTCAGAGAGGGAGGAGTTTGGTTGTAAGGAGCCTAGTGAAGGCTGGTCTCTGTTTTGATGAATAGATTGTGTAAACCTTCCTTCCCATAATGTATCTGGTCTTAACCACACTCATTAGGCGTGGGCATAGATGCTAAATAGAGAACTTGCCCTAAAAATGTTCTTCAAGGACACAGTTTTTCTTACTACACATACTCCTAAAACCAATCTAATCTGTCCCAACCCATAACCTGTAGTTGTTGGGTTGTGTTCAGGATTGAGTGGAAATGGGGTGTTATCAAGGGACCCACTAAGGAGAGGATACTGGTTAGATTTTGTCAGCTTAACCCAAACCTAGGCATACCTGGGAAGAGGGAATCTCAATTGAGAAGTTGCCTCCATCAGATTTGCCTGTGGCCATGTCTGTGGGCTCTTTCTTGATTGCCGATTCATGTGGGGGCCCACTGTGGGTGGTGCCATCCCTAGGAAGATGGGATTGGGCTGGAGAAGAAAGGTGGCTATGCAAGCCATGGGGAACAAGCCAGATAGCAGCATTCCTCCATAGCCTCTGCTTCAGTTCCTGCCTCCATGACTTCCCTCTGCCCTGGCTTCCCCTCTATGATGGGCCATAACCTATATGCCAAATAAACCCTTTCTTCCCCAAGTTTCTTTGGGTCATGGTGTTTATCAAAGCAGCAGAAACCAAACTAGGAAGAGGAGTAACTTGTTTCCATCGTCTAAAGCAGGCATAGCTGCAGCTTGATACAGGCAGGAGTTCTTAGGCTGCCTAGCAGGTTGCTGAGTGCATTGTTTGGGGAGGGGCATGTGCATGCGTGGTCCAAGCCAAGCGGATGCTGAGGTTGTTAAGCTGTTCCTTATGCTTGCTGCCTCAAGGGTCCATTGGAGGCTGGGGGAGTGTTAGTCTGCCTACCAGAAAAATAAACTTTGCCGATCTGTTTTTAGTTGTGACCACCTTTCTGATTACAAGCGAGGTTGGTAAGGTTGAATATAATATAAGATAATTGTTCTGTGCATTTCAGTTTGTGTGAATTGCTGTGGCTTGTGTTTCTGTTAATAAAGCACTGGGGATAGAACCCTAGCACTAGGCAAATACACTGCCCCATACCCTAGCCCCATTGTCAGCGGAGGTCTGAGCTGTGTGGTTGCCCGACTGTTTGCAAATGCTCTTTGCTTCAGTGTTGTTGGTTATCCCACCAGGTCCTTACACCGACTGTATGCTTAGGTCACAGGTTAGTTTTGAAGATTTGGTATTGTTGCCGGAGAGCGTGACAGCTTGTCCCCACCCCTGACAGTGACAGTGGACGTGTCATTGTCACCCCGAAGGTGCTGTTCACTGAGGCACATGACTCTCTAAATTTCTTCCTCTGCCTTTCTTACTGGGTGTGGATGCCAGGCATTTGGCTTACTCAAACATCTCTAAAGTGCAATTGGGAGCAATGGGGAGCCATTTCGTCTCAGGATGTCTGGCTCCTTCAGCCTGCTGAGGAGGCCCTTCTGAGGCCCAGCTGACAGACATGGCTCTCATCATGGCCTGGGGTCTTGTGACTATGGAAACAGGTGTGTGTTTTTCTGGACGGCTCCCTCCTTGGTGTTTTATCCCTCCACACCTCTGTGTTTGTTTAGACAATACACCACCAGCCGTTCATGTTTCCTACAAATTAACGACCCAACAACCACCACTACCAGACCTTTACAACAGAAGCGATGCATTCCGCCGTCTTGTCTCACAGCATAGCAAGAGGTGCATTTACATAACATCTCCACCCAGGGCCTCATTAGTGGACTTGGGAGAAGCTGCCAAGCCAGCCCGAGTGCCGACCTTGGAGAGGGGACACACGCACTGTGTGGAGGGGCCACTCCCCAAACTCTGGGGCAGGAGGGGCGCCAATGATGCTCCACAGTTGTGTTTTGAGGGAAGGTGAGGTGGAACAGAGGCCGTCCAGACTGTGCACAGCCATGCCTGCTTCCTGGAGGAGGCTGTCTGAGGAGCGGTGACGTCTGTGATTGGAGAGTGCCCTAGTCCCCAGGTGTGTTGACACTCAGGTGTGAGGACTGTTCCTGAATCCTGACCCTGTGATGGTTAGTGTTCTCTGTCAACCTGACCTGCAGCCGTTACCTAGGAGACAAGCCTGGAGGCATACACCTGTGCAGGATTGTATTAATTATGGGAACTAATGCAGGAAAACCCAGCTTGCCTGTACACAGGAGCGTTCCCCGGCAGGGATCCTGGACTGTGCAAGTGGAGAACGGGAGCCGAGCAGCAGCCTGCATTCATATCTCTCTGCTTCCTGGTTGTAGCTGCGCTGCAACTAGCTGCGTCTTAGTCAGGGTGACGATTGCTGTGATGAAAAACCTGACCAGAGCTTGGAGAGGAAAGGGTTTATTTGGCTTACACTTCCACATTACTGTTCACCACTGAAGGACGTCAGGACAGGAACTCACACAGGGCAGGAACCCAGAGGCAGGAGCTGAGGCAGAGGCCATGGAGGGGTGTTGCTTACTGGCTTGCTCAGACTGATTTCTTATAGATCCCAGGACCACCAGCCCAGAAGTGGCCCCACCCACAATGGACTGGGCCCTCCCCATCAATCACTGATTGAGAAGATGCCCTACAGCCAGATCTTATGGAGGCGTCTTCTCAACTGAGGTTCCCTCCTTTCAGATGACTCTAGCTTGTGTCAAGCTGGCACAAAACTGTCCAGGACAAGCTACCTCAGGCTCACACAGCCTAGACTTTCCCACCAGGATAGGCTGTATTTTCACCTGTGAGTCAGAATAAGTCATTTCCTTTGTGAGTTGATTTTGTTAGTATTTTATCATAGCAACAGAAAAGGAAACGGAGGCAGAGCCTATGAAAAGGCAGTCCCCAGAGCGGCAGGGAAACACCATCAGCTGGAACTAGCAAGGACAGATGCAGTTGGGATCTGAAGTCACAGTCCTCCCCGCCTGGGGAAAGTCACCCAAAATGTTCACATCCTGATGGTGGGCCTGGGAGATAGACTCTCAGACCCTGCCCAGGACAACCTTGGTTTGGCAGAGGCAGTAGTGGAAGGCAGATGCTCAGAAGGACCCCCCTGAAAGAAGCCGTGCCATGTCTTTTACACCCGATGTCAGAAGGTCCTCTTGGATGCTAAAGGACAAGTTGGTAAACTCTGTCACACTTTTGAGATTTAGAAAGAGACCACACAACCACAGCTGTTCCTGTTACTTACAGTGTGTGTGTGTCTGTGTGCATGTATAGATCTTGTGTGTGCATGTGTGTATATGTGTGTATGTATGTATGAGTATGTGGGTATGTCTCTCTGTGTCTGTGTGCATATATATGTATGTGTTATGTGTGTATATGTGTGCTTGTGTATCTGTATGTATGTGTGCTTGTGTGTATGTTGTGTATGTGTTCATGGGAGTCTATTCAGGCATCTCAGATGCCCCTCTTCAGACTCCCACACGTATTCTAGTACCTTCGCCCTGAGTGCCAACAGCAGTCTTAGGAATGTGGATATACCAAATACCTGCAAGGTACAGAGGGTTTGGCTAACTAGGCAGAGAGGGTTATAAAAACAGAATCAAGTGGGGGGGGGGGGGACATCAAGGAATGTGTCACGTGCCTGTAACCACAGCTGTAGAGGGCAAAGAGAGATCAAGAGGTCAAGGTTATCCTCAGCTGCAAAGCTTTAGGTTTGGGTTTTGATGGGTTTTGTTTGTTTGTGTGTTGTTGTTGTGGGAGTATTTTGTTTGTTTCTTGTTCTTTGAAACAGGGTGTAGTCCAGTCTCTGTGTAGCCCTGGCTGTTCTGGAACTCACTGTGTAGACCAGGCTGGCCTTGAACTCAGAGATCCACCTGCCTCTGCCTTCTGAGTGCTGGGATTAAAGGTGTGCACCACCGCTGCCTGGTTTATAGTTTAAGCTTGAAGCCAGCCTGAGCTACATGAAAACCTGTATCAAATAAAATAAAGAAAGTAAAAAATACAGAGAGACACAACTGTGGTCCAGAAGCCCCTGGGAACTCTGAGCTGGTTGCTGTCACTGCCATGTGTCCACCCGTCATGGAAACTTCATCCCAAATCAGTCACCTCAGACTCATCTGGGAACCCCTAAGTCCGCTGTAAACCCTCTGCTCGCCCATGCTACTGTTCCTGGCCTCCTGGTCACCTTTCTCACAGACAAGCCCTCCCTGCTGTGGCAGGCTCAGGTCCTGTCCTGTCTCCTCTCCCTGTGCATGCCCCAGAGCCCCAGAGCTCTGTGTCCCTGCCACCCTTGCAGTCCTGTCACCGGCTCAGCCTGGTGGATCCATATGTCATCTTTCCCCCATGGAACCCCTTCCTCTTGAGTCCCCCAATGGACCTCATGATGTTCTGTCCCAGCTGTGACCTTTGTGGACTTAGGGATGTTCTCTTTCTGTCCTCACAGATGCTGCCAACACCTCTTTCCTCTCAAATCAGCAGCAAAATTAATAACCGGACTGTTTACTCCCCATCTTTCTACGTTTTTCTGGCCAAAGGACCCCAGGGCCCCATATTGGCTTGTCTTCAATCTCTCAGTCCCAGCTCTAGGCAACAGCACCACAGAGAGAGGGCCAGTGGGACACTTACTCTGTGCCCCGGACTTTGAAATGTATAGGTCTGACCTTTCAAACTCCTTCTGACTTGAGCTTCAGTACACACAACGACTCTATCCCCCATGTTCCATGCGAGCCATTCTGTAGGCAGGCAGCCTCCCGTACAGCCCACAGGGCCTGGTCTGACAGCCAGGCTCTAGCTTCAGGTATGTTTTTGCCTGGGTAAGAAATGAGTAAAAAGGATTCCAGACTCTTGGAAAGGTGAGTTTGCCAGCATTTCTGATCAGCACCGCCAGCCTCCTTTGCCTCTGTGGAAGCCCACAGTGCTCGCCAAGGTTCTGTCCCAAAAGCCAAGCAAGGGGCTACGAGGTCTCCCTGTGTGATTGCAATGATGGTGTCTCCAAGTGGTGTCGTGTGTGGCTCCTTCCCCTGGCTTCAGTTCTCCCAAAAGGTGTCTGTGGACTTTCTGAGTTTCAGAGACCCAGAGCTTCCTCAGGAAAGTGGCCATTGTGACTTTGTCTTCCAAATATCTGGTTTTCTCACCTTGCTTGGCTGTGCTGACTCACCTGGTTGGAAAACATGCATTGCAGGAGAGCGGGCCCTTGTTCCATCCCAGCCGCCCAGCTAGCTTACACCTGAAGTAACCACACAGAAACTGTATTCATTTAAACATTGCTTGGCCATTAGCTCTAACTTCTTATTGGCTAACTCTTACATCTTAATTTAACCCATTTCTGTTAATCTGTGTATCGCCATGTGACTGTGGCTTACCGGCAAGATTCTAACCAGTGTACATCTCAGGCAGAAGATCCGTGGCATCTCCCACTCTGCCCTTCTTCCCCGCATTCAGTTCTGTCTTCTCTGCCCACCTAAGTTCTGCCCTATCAGGCCAAGCAGTTTCTTTATTGATTAACCAGTGAAGGCAACACATAAACAAAAAGACCTCCAAACATGTGCTGCCGTTTTGGGAGCTAGAGTTCATTTACAGATGCGGTCCCCTTGGTGACTCACTGGCACCCCGCCTTGGTTCAGGAGGGTGGTGTCTGCCCCTGATCTGGTCACTGGTCTCATCCTTGGATATTGCTTGAGTTTTCAATAGCGGAGAATTAGAAACAGCCGAAGGGCAGGGGTCTGGTGGTGCATGCCTCTGATCCCAGCACCCAGGAAGTAGAGGCAGGTGAATCTCTGAGAGTTCCAGGCCAGCCAGGGCTACACAGGGAGACTGTCTCAAAAAAATCACAAAACACCAACAAAACCCAGCCAAAGGCCTAGCTTATCTTTGCTTTAAATATCGTGAGCTGTCCACAGCAGGCTTGGTCCCATCAGGACCCTGCCTGCAAGGACCCATCTCTTCAGTGGGGCCTTTTGGAACTGGGTTCTAGCTTTTCCCGCTCCGGTCTCTCCACGAGTAGAGAGTCATCCACCATGGCTCTGCCTAGTTGACTCTTGGCATCCTTGCAATGGACTCCCAATTCACCTGTCTGACAACCAGCAGTTAGAGCAGGAAGGCGCACATTCCTTGAGACATCCTAGGCATGCGCCTACTTCCAGGGGAGACTATAGCTGTTTAATTGGCATAATAAAAATGACAGTTCTGGTGTGTTTTGGAAAAGATCCTTACCTGGAGTTAGTAGCATTTTTTCCCACACAGCCTCGATTTCCTAAACATGTCTGCCTAGTAAGGTCCCTCGGGGTCTCATAAAATCTCAACAGAGGTGGGAGGTCTGAGGGAGATTTGAGACCCTCACTTGAACAATCACCTAGCAAAACTAGCTAGTGTAACTCAAGCCATGCAGCCCAAACTGGGACGATTACAGCAATTCGGAGAGCATTCTGCGAGTCCGGGTCCCAGGAGGCCGCCTACATCAGAGCCTAGTTGCAATGCCTCGTTTTGTTTAAAATGGGGAATTAATATTCTCATTGCTAAATGCACACGAAAGAGTTGACAATAGGCTGCTCTCCCCTTTTGTTTAAAACTTGCAAAGAGCTGCGGAGTTGAAAGACCATGCAAAGCCCCCGTCTAAGGAGGCAAGAGGAAGCCGATTCTTGTTTGGAGCCTGTGCTAGCTGCGAGCTGCCTTCCCGCCGAGGGGAGACCCTAGGGGACCTCTGCCCGCTACCAGCAGCCTTCCGGTGTGGTGTGTTTGTAGGCGCTGAAGACAGCGCAGGCCTCTCTAAATAATTTACCAGTTGATTAATAGACTCACAGGGGTATAATTAGCGGAGGAGAGACAGCGGGCACAGTAACCGGTACACGCTTGGGGGAACAGCCAGCCTTTATTTTTCTACAGAAATTTTCTAGGGTGCTGGGCGTTTGAAGCTAAGTTGGGAAGAGCTCAGCGCCTCTTCTCTTTTGAAGTGGAAATAGGACAGTTTGAATCCGTCGAGTTTAATTTTTCACAAGCTTTAGGGGCCCCGCAGAGTAACTTCCTTTTTATTATTGAAAAAAAAAAACCCACGTTTTTCTTTCATTTTTCTACGCGTGCACACCCACCCACCCCTGCGCATGCACACACACACACACACACACACACACACACACACACACACAGTCCAAGCGGTAAGCCCTAAACACATTAATTTACTTTTCTATCAACGTGGGTTGTCCTCACTCTGCCTCCCCCAGGTATGTCGATGCCTGTCCCCTAGAGTCTCATCCCAGCCAGAGGCCCGCTGGAGGGTGGCCTGAAGGTGGATTAATGGATGCCCCCTGTAATGTATGCATTCTCCAGGATCCCTCACCTCTGCCTGACAATGCTTTTGAAGTAGCTCCCTTTTTCAAATCAAACTTTGGACTTCTCCACTGGGACTGCTACAAAGACTTCCGTATGGAAACGAGGTAACAGTCTTCCTTCTGGCCCAGCAGGGAGCGGCGGCCAGGCTAGCCAAACAGGCCACTGGCATAAAACTGCTCTTTGCATTTTGAGGGTCCAAGGGCCCGTTAATAAGGGTGCATGTAGCAAGGGGGTCAGTGCACGCGTGTGTCCCCAGCCCTCCATCAACAGGTTTATGCCTCTTGGAAGCCTAGCTGCTCATTTGTCTTCACGAGGCTTTTCATTTCCGAAACTCAAGTCCAAATGGATCAAAGACCTCAACATAAAGCCAGCCACGCTGAACCCCATAGGAGAGAAAGTGGGAAGTACACTTGAACGCATTGGCACAGGATACCGCTTCTTAAATAGAACCCCAGCAGCACAGACACTGAGAGAAACAATTAATAAATGGGACCTCCTGAAACTGAGAAGCTTCTGTAAAGCAAAGGACACAGTCAACAAGACAAAACGACAGCCTACAGAATGGGAAAAGATCTTCACTAACCCCACATCAGACAGAGGTCTGATCTCCAAAATATACAAAGAACTCAAGAAATTGGTCATCAAAAGAACAAAGAATCCAATTTTAAAAATGGGGTACAGGGGCTGGAGAGATGGCTCAGAGGTTAGGAGAACTGACTGTTGTTCCGGAGGTCCTGAGTTCAATTCCCAGCAACCACATGATGGCTCACACCCATCTATAATGAGATCTGATGCCCAGAACACTATATATATAATAAATAAATTTAAAAAAAATGGGGTACAGACCTAAACAGAGAACTCTCAGAAGACAAATCTAAAATGGCTGAAAGATACATTGTCTTTCTTCGTGATCAAAATGACATCCAGAAAGGGGCATTGCCTTGGCACCACGAGCCATGAAGTTTTCTGTTCAGTAACTAGTCTGGTGGGGGAAACTGAGACAGCTGAAGTTTCTCCCTTCATGGATTCAAGCTGGAGCAGGAAACCAGGCAACCCGCTCCTCCCTGCTGCTTGGCACCCGCCCCAGACTTCCTGCAGCCTCCAAGTGCTTACTACGTATCGGGTATCCAGTCACTAACAAAATAAATCCAGACATGGCTAGGCAGTCCAAGGAGAGCCCAGAAGTGCGAAGTGTCCTGCTACCCAGAGTGTCTGGAGGCATCTTCCTCTCCGGGGGCAGCCAAAGAGGCCTCAGAGAAAAATGGAAGTGCAGAGCACTCAGCTGTGAAATTGTCCTCGACAGGTTGTCCCCGGAAGCCCAGCCTGCTTCTCCAGGCAGGAGGTCCCCAGTGTGCCATCTGGGCAGCCCTTGGCATGGCTGGCATTGCAGTCAAGCCCATCTCGGGCCTTCCCAAAGGCAGGAGTGGTTGGAAGCCCCTTTTCCTCTGGGAGTGTCCTCAATTAATGGGAGCAACATTGCTTCTTTCTCAAGTGGGGCTGCTGAAGTCTGGGGTTCAGTGAAGAGGGCCACCTCCCCACCATGGCCTTTTGTGCCTCTGTTCCTCCAAATCCGGCTGGGGGGGGGGGGAGAGGAATGAGAGTTGAGAGAACATGTAAGGAGCTCATCGTCCAGCCAGTGCTGGAGCCTCCCTGCGTGGGGGACCCTGGTGTAGCCCTGCTGGATGCAGCCTGCGGCTTCACACCTGTCTGCATCACTCTGAGTGCCATTAAGGCAGCAAGGGGCAGAGGGTGACAGAAGACGCTGAGTACAGAGGGCCCAGGCCAGGTGGGGAACAGAGAAGAGGAAGTGTCTGCCCTCGCCTCCAGGCAGCACAGCCCTTGTGCAGGGATCCAGGGCTGGGAGTGAGGAGGAAGGGCTTCATCCCCCTTGCCCCGGCCCTGGGCGCTGACTGAATCCTCCCAGCCAGTCGAGAGTGACTGGGTTACTGGGAGGTAAAAAGGACCCCAGCCCTTAGCATTTCCCTGTCTGCCTGTGCTCTTCCCTGCAGCTGGCTCTTCCTCAGTGCCCGATACCAACAGGCTCATGAGGACAGAGCAGTGGGTATCTGTGAACAGCAGGGTAGGCAGGTGACCGACGCCCCAGACCCTTGTGCCATGGACAATACCAAGACTGACCTGCTGACCCTCACGCTGCCTCCTGCCCTCTGCTGTGGGAGGTGCCGGAGAGGCCACCTACCATCAGTCTGGACCGTGGACACCCTGGTTATTAGGACAGCAGAACCATGCCAGCTGAGTTCCCATCTGCCACGTACGTTCAGCTGTGTGGCCTTGGGCAAGCTGCTCGCCCTGTCAGGCCTCAGCTTCCCTGCCTGTAAGGTGATTGTCTACAGCTTCATTAGCTTGCTTTGTGTGTGAGCCCATCAATGGCATGCCAGGTACAGGGACCGGTGAGATGGCTCGGGAGACAAAGGCACCTGAGTCTGGTCTCTGGAGCCCACATGGCGAAGGCAGAGAACTGGCTCGAACAACTCGTCCTCTGCCCGCCACACACATGCTGTGGCGGTGCCCCCCTAAATAAATGTAGTTGAGACAATAGCAACAACAGCATCCAGGTGCAGAGCACGCACAATGCTTACTCGTTACCCTGCTTCAGTGACGACAGTCGTGGCTATTGTGCTGGCACAAATACAGATGCATTGGATATATATGTTGCGTGCGTGTTTGGATGTGCCCGCACCTCTGGAGGCCGGAAGTCCACGTTGAGTGGCTTCCTCAATCACTCTCTACCCCATTCTTTGAGGCACGGTCTCCCACTGAACTTGACACTTAACAGTGTCAAGCAGGCCCCAGGGATCCTCTGGCCACACCTCCTCAGGGCTGGACTGTCAGGAGTGTGCCTCCACTCCCCCTTTCATGTGAGTGCTGGGATCCAAACTCAGGTCCTCATGCTTATGCAGCAAGCTCTTTACCTCCCAGCCATCTATCCAGCCTCCATGTATACTTTTTGGAAATCTTGCTCTTTTCCTGTGACAGCCACCTGTTTTGGATGCCTGGTCTCCATAGTAACCAGGAGCAGTCATAACTCTGGTACCCAGTGGTCTGTTGTAGTGTGACAAGCTGGCCTACTATGTCATAAAATGGAGGCAAATTTATAATGACTTTGACTTAGCATGCTGATTTGGAATGGGGCCCTAGGGAGGCCTTGCTTCCACTCTGCCCTGATGTGGTGTTAGTGACATGTGAATTCCTGCAGATTGTGGGCTGGATCTCAGAGTCTTGCATCTGACTCTTCTCCTCTTGGGCCTCTTCCCCATGCCTCTGCTGGGGCTAGCAAGTCCAATCCAGATCTCTGTGCATCTGACTCTTCTCCTCTTGGGCCTCTTCCCCATGCCTCTGCTGGGGCTAGCAAGTCCAATCCAGATTCCCCATCTCTGTGCCTTGTGCTTTGGATAAGCTTGGGCCAGCTAGGGCTAGCTAGGCATCCCCCCCCCCTGTAGTCCTCATGTGACTGGCTTGGTTTCTTCCCACATATACTACCTGCAGGTTCCCACAGCCTTCCTATGCCGTGACTGCCTTCCCCTAGCTCAGTGTGGGGACGGGCACAGTGCAGGTTTCCTGGTCTCACCCATGTAGAGTTCTCCTAAAGGCATTGACAGCACAGAACTTGACTGAGCTTAGATTGACTATATATCCTTCCAAGCTCTGCCGTCCTTCATCTCCGCAGCTCCAGGCAAGTAGCCTCCTCCTGCTAGGCTTCAGTTCGCTGTCTGAGGCCCTGCTGTCACTGTGCTCACAGCATTGTCATCACGATGACATGAATTAATACTTGAATTAAAATGAACACACATGCTCAGACCAGCCCTGGCTCAGTAAAGGACCTAGAGCACACCTCCACCCACTGGGGTCCCGTCTCCATCCAGACCGCAGGGCTCACCACCTGGGTTTCTGCTCCCACACCATGGCTGGCTGTCTTCCCACAGATCACCAGGGCAACAGCATTCGAGATGCCTGTGAGATGTAAGAGGAATGAGCTGCTTCTGAGCTGCACGCTCAAGGTGGAAGGAATCGACTTCCTGGACTCTGATCTTCCCTCGCTAGGCACATCACACCTTCAGCCAGTTCACACATACACGCATGCGTGCACACACATGCACACATGCACGCGCACACATACATACACACACATGCACACACACACATGCACACGCACACGCACACACACACACCGGCCACCCTGGTCTCACTTTCTCAGATCCTCTTGGCCCCTTAAAAGATATAAAATGAGATAAGAATAGCCACCAAATTTAGTGCATCGTGTGGCTAATTGAGCATTTCACAAGTCTTATGTCATACTAGGTGAGGTTATTTATAGAAGACAGCCAGTGTGTGAGCGATCTCTTCTCCTTGTGTATAATATTCTCAGGGATAAGCTGAGATGCCATCCGCTGCAGGCATGTGAGCACCAGCACCGTGTCATCCCATCTGCGTAGGCATTACAGAGGGAGAGAGACGGAAGGAGAGGGGCCTGTCTCCGAGGGCTGAGAACCAAAGAAGACCCCAGCGTTGGCAAGAGCTCAGGGATGACATGCTTTTCTGGATAGGAAAGCAGATGCTTCCTGTGGCCACTGTCTCCCAAGCACTTGGTTCGTTGTCAGGAAACGTAGATGTAAGAACAGAGCTCTGACAGAAGGCGGTTGTGCCATTTGCTGGAGAATGGAGAGCTGGAGAGCTTCGTGGAAAATACTCCAGACTCAGAAAGATAAATGCAGACTCCTCTCCCCCATGTGGATTCTAGATTCATTTTTTTTTTTGAAGGACATGAAAATAGAAGAGGTTGGGATATTTGGGACGTGGGAAGGGCCAGCAGAGGTAAAGAGATGGGTCCAATTGCCGCCCTATGAGCGAGGATAGGTGAAATAATGAAGCCTGTTTGTAAAATCGGGTTTTTGTTTTTCAAAAGGAAAAAGCCTTCTAGAATCTAACAAAATCTTAGAAGCCTCGTTCTAATCTTGAACTTGGGGTTCCAAGGCCTGGCAAGACAGGAGTTGTTCTGGGGTACGAGAGCTCAGTTTACCAAAGAGCCAGAGAGACCCCTAAAGGCTTTTGTCCTTGTGCAACTGCAAGATGCAGCAGGTGGGGCTATCCGGGTCTGTTCTTAACCTCCCTTTGGAAACCTGAGTAGCTTTAGGAAGACTTACTTGGGTGCAAGGCACACAATTGGCCAGTAGGTGGCAGTATATAATAAACAAACAACATCTTAAACAGAAACAAGGTGGTACTTCAGGCTCACCACAGATCATTTTCACACTCACATGCTAGTTGAAATTCTGGTGACAGCACGGGGAGGACTTGCAGGTCACCAGTTCCAGAGGTCACCAGTTCCAGAGGCAGCACCAGCTAGTTTTGCTTCTGTTGACTTAAAGCAAGATTTAGAGTTCCCGAGACCCAGGTTGAGTCTGGGAAGGCATCTAGCCTTTCCCTCTTGAGCATTTGGGTATGTGGAGCAGAATTCAAAGAAAAAAAAAGCCATCTCCTCTCCATGGCCATTTTTTTTGTTGTTGCTTTTAGCTCTCCCCACCTGGCTACCTGGGGTGTCTTGATGACTCAGAAGGAACAGAGCAGGGACCCAGAGACTGTATTTGTTTGCTGGGAAGTACGGTATAGGAGGAAGGAGCCCTATTCTGGCTGCCTTCCTTAAACCTGGTCAGTGGCTTCCACAGTGCTCCAAGGAGAGCCAGAGGGGGAAGAGATAACAGGAGCAACTTAAAGAAAACATAAGGAGTGTGGAGGACAGGTGTGGTACAGGTGAGGGGTACGTGGAGGACAGGTGTGCAGGTGGGGGTGTGTGGAGGACAGGTGTGGTGCAGGTGAGGGGTATGTGGAGGACAGGTGTGGTGCAGGTGGGGGTGTGTGGAGGACAGGTGTGGTGCAAGTGGGGGTATGTGGAGGACAGGAGTGGGTGCAGGTGGGGGTGTGTGGAGGACAGGTGTGGTGCAGGTGAGGGGTGTGTGGAGGACAGGTGTGGTGCAGGTGAGGGGTGTGTGGAGGACAGGTGTGGTGCAGGTGAGGGGTGTGTGGAGGACAGGTGTGGTGCAGGTGAGGGGTATGTGGAGGACAGGTGTGGTGCAGGTGGGGGTGTGTGGAGGACAGGTGTGGTACAGGTGGGGGTGTGTGGAGGACAGGAGTGGGTGCAGGTGAGGGTGTGTGGAGGACAGGTGTGGTGCAGGTGAGGGGTGTGTGGAGGACAGGTGTGGTGCAGGTGAGGGGTGTGTGGAGGACAGGTGTGGTACAGGTGGGGGTGTGTGGAGGACAGGTGTGATGCAGGTGAGGGGTGTGTGGAGGACAGGAGTGGTGCAGGTGAGGGGTGTGTGGAGGACAGGTGTGGTGCAGGTGAGGGGTGTGTGGAGAACAGGTGTAAGAGCAGGTGAGTGGTCTGGAGGACAGGAGTACCGGGTACAGATGGGTTGTGAGAGGGTGTGGAAGGAAGTTATGAGTAGGCTTTGGAAGAACGTGTGCTAGAGTTAAGAGCCTCCTTCTACTTCGTCTGGTGGTGTCCAGGAGGGTTATGACACAAAATACTATTTTAAGACCTCAGTATCTTCCTGGTAGGCTGGACAGCAGGGGGCGCTGTGGTCTGCTACAGCCTGGATGTTGGCTGTGGCTGGCTCCCTTCTGGAATAGGCTGAAGATGACATGTCAGACCCACAGAGAGGGACCAGTCCCAGCCAGCTCCATCCTACAAGTGGCCACTTCAGGATGATAAGTTGTCCTGTCTGGAGTCAGAAAGTGATGCTTACAGGAAGCCAGGTGTAGAGCGGGCCTGAGATTCTAACCACAAGATCCTAACTCTAGACTGGAGTGTGGCCAGGGCTCCTGGGTCTTGGTAGGTACCCTGCTGAGCCCCCCTAGGCACACCCAGCCCTGGAATCGGTGAACTGATATTTTAATAACCTTGAAATCAACTCAAGGACCTTGAAGAAGGGAGCGAGAGGGAAGAAAGCTAATGTCACATGGTGTGACCCCGTGGAATAATAGACCCCTCACATTTGCACTCTGCTAAACTCAGCTGACAGGACGCTCTGGAGAAGTAGCCCTTGGCAGCGGCTAGAGGAAAGGGTGAGATGTTAACTGTCAAGCTCTGAAATCACGCCTGAGGCATCTAACTTAATGGTGAATGACTTTAGGTGAAGAACCATCTCTGGGAGAAGAGGATAAAGGATAAATGTTCATGTTATCAAGGGGACTTTAAGCTTCTCGCAGAATACTATCAGCGAGATCTGGTCAGAGAGCCTCTGGCTGCCAAACTGGTTGGTCAGAACACGTGGGGCTGGGCCAACACGCCCTGAGCCTGCAGTGAAATCAAGACACACAGGCACCTGAAAGACTCTTGGGCCATATTGGGGTCTTCGGGTTCCTCCCCTCTACACCCAGACCCTATCCCTCTGCCGACTACATGGGTAGGGCAGTGGCCTCAGTATCCTGAGGGGGTCAGCCATTTATTCTCTCCCGGCAGTCTCTCCAGCTCCCTTCACCTCAACCAGATGAGGCAGCACAGCCAGTGCCCCAGAGGACACCCCTAGAGTGCTTCTGGGGGGAAGACTGGCACACGCCTCAGCTCTGTAGCCTCCTAGAGACTCTGGATGTATTGATGCTTCATGTTGTACATGGATGATAGACCTTGCCAGGATAATCCAAGATGGGCAGTTCTGGGCAAACCCTCATGATGCCAGGCTCCCGGCAGAGCTTCTCTAGCTGGTAAAACAAGAGGATGTTACCAACCCACAGAGTTGCCCATGTGGGAGCCACCTAAGGGTAGCCTTCTATCCCAGGAACAAGTTCATAGTGACCAGTGCAAGCTTTGCAGACAAAAGTTTCCTGTGTTAAGGAAATAGCACATGGGACATGGCTCAGTGAGTAGTGTTGGCCTAGTACACTTGGAGAGTACAGGAAGCCATGGGTCCGAGCCTCATCCTCAGCACCACATAAGCCAGGTGTGAGGATATGCTCTCCTGGCACTTAGGAGGTGGAGGCAGGAAGATGAGAAGTTTATAGAAGTTCCTTGGTTACATAGTGAGGTCCTGATTCAGGAAGTAATGAAAGGAGGGAGGGAACTGTTGGTTTGTTTGTTTGTTCATTTGTTTTGGTAGCCCTAGCTGTTCTGGAACTCGCTGTGGAGACCAGGCTCACCTCAAGCTCAGAGATCCGCTTGCTTCTGCCTCCCAAGTGCTGGGATTAAAGGCCTGTGCCACCACTGCCCAGCCGAGGAGGGAATTCTTTGGGGACTGTCTCCAGCATTCCAAGTCCATGCAAGCTGTGCATGCAGTGACTAAGAAATCCTGTCTACAAAATAGAAGGCTAGGAATAGCAGCCAGAGTTGCCCTCTGACCTCCACATGCATGTGGTGACATACGTGCTTGTACTCACACGAATGTGCATGCGCTGAGCCCTCGACTGTGGACGTGATGTGACCTGCTGCTTCAAGTTTCTGCATTGACTCCCCGGCTAAACCCTTTCTCCTTTAAATCAATTCCTGTCAAGTCCTGAGATCACCACAGGGCAAGAGGCAGTCCTAGTAGCTGCTCTAAATGGGCAGCCAGAGGCCTTAGTTTGGTTGAGACAGGGTCTTCCTCCCTACACAGGCTGGCCTTGAACTCACAAAGATCCACCTGCCTGTGCCACCCAAGTGCAGGGATTAAAGGCGTGTGCCACTGTACTGGCTGGCTAGAAAGCCCCAAGTCTAAGGTGATGCTCATTCTTTGGAATACAGCTATAGCTTTTTTTTGAGACAGAGCAGCACCCAGAAAATCATCATGTGGAGGGCAGTGCCTCTCCTTCACTGGCTGCCTAGGCTGCAGGCCTGTGGGGCCTCGTGAGGCTTCGAAATATGCCCTAAATCACTTGCTAGAGCCACAGATGTTTGGTGATAGGGGAACCTTGCAGAAGCTTCTAGAGAAACAGCCAAGCATCCCCGCTTGGGGCCCACATCCATGGCAAACAGGAGTAATATTTACTGAGTATTTCTGGGAAAATGAGTGCAAAGCGCAGGCGATGCCGTGCAAATTGCCAGGACGCAGAACATTAGCAACATGGAGCATTTAATGAGTCTAGGAAGAAGGGATGAGTTTCGGGAAAATGTCACTTGCAGCAATGTAAACAGGCTTCTCTCATCTCCTGTGCTGGGGACTCAGTCTCCAGGTAGGAGCAGAGCTGTGAGTCTGGAGAGATCGGGTTCTCCAGATGGATAAGGGGAGCCTCGGCGGGAGGCCAGAGGGGTTGCTGTGAACTTCAGGTCCTCAGAGGTCGGCTGGATGGAGCCTCAGTGGTGCTGGGTGGAAATTAAAACTCCGCACCAAGTGTGCTTTCAGGAGAAGCATTTGCTGTGATCCCAAAGCTTGTGCTCCCCCCCACCTCCCAATTCATATGCTAAGATGGTGGTCGGGAAGATGGGACCCTAAGGAGTGATTGCATCTCAGTGATGGAGTCCTCCTGGAAGGCTACCATGGCAGCTTGACAGCCAGAATTCAATCCCTAGGGCCCAGACAAAGATGTGAGGAGAGATGTGATTCCATAAAATTCAGTTCTGACCCCCACAAGCATCCCTTTGAACAGAGAGAGCCAGGGCTGGAGAGATGTCAGCAGTTGAGAACACTGGCTGCTCTCACACAGGACCCAGGTTTGGTTCCTGGCACCCACGTGTTGGCTCACAACCATCTGTAACTCCAGTCCCAGCAGGGCGCGTATAAACTAGAGAGGGGTCCACCCTCCCCAGGGTCGGCCCTCAACTTTGCCTCTTAGCCTCCAGATCTCAGAGAGTCAAACACTGCTGTGCTTCTCGGTTCATGGTGCCTTGCTTTAGCTGCCATGACAGACTCAGATGGAGGATGGTGTCTCATGAAGGAGTGAAAGGTGAGGGCCAAGATCACCTGCTGCATGGCCCATCTCAGGCGGCTCTTGTCACTGGGCCACAGAGGGACCTTGTCCAGGTGGTTCCAATTGCCTCTGCCCAAAGCTACCCACGCAGTAGCTCGGCATGTGGCCCAGGAAGACTAGAAAGTTGTTGGCTACAGCACGCTCTCCTATCCTTCTTCCTCTACAGTGCCAGACAGCATCATCACCAAAGCTCTGGCTGAACGTCTGAGCCAGCAAGACTGCATCCAGAAAGGGTGGGTGCTGCACGGCTTCCCAAGAGACCTGGACCAGGCACGGATGCTGACCTCTATGGGCTACAGTCCCAACAGGTGAGCTGCTTCCCCAGAGGCCCTTCCAGGGCCCTGGCAATCTTCTTCCCACTGGGGACTCAGGTGATGGTGGTGTGCCACCAAGAGTTTCTAGTGCACCAAAGGGGTGCACGTCGACCCATTCCCCATGCATCCCACTCCGTTTACCCTGTGAACTCAGAGTCAGGCTAAGGTTCAAATCCTGCTGCAGGTTGTGGGTTTGAGTTCTAGTTAATGTTGCTCTGGGTCTGTCCACACGCATGACCCGCCCTTTGACATTCTTAGGTCTACCTCTCTCTGAACTTTCTGTTTCCCATGTCTATTTCTCCAACACTACTACCATGCGTGTGTGCGGGTGACTCGCTGAGTTCTCTTTCCACTTTATGTGGGTTCTGGGGAGCAAACTCAGGCTGCCAGGCTTGTGCCATGCCATCTTTCTTGCCCTAGACACTTTAGTTTTGTGACATATGTCAACACAATATTGTTGTTATTATTATTATTATTTGGTTTTTCAAGACAGGGTTTCTCTGCAGCTTTGGAGCCTATCCTGGAACTACCTCTTGTAGACCAGGCTTGCCTTGAACTCACAGAGATCCACCTGCCTCTGCCTCCCGAGTGCTGGGATTAAAGGTGTGCTCCACCACCCGGCTACGTCTATATTATTAATTGTTTATTCTTTGGCTAATTGTTTAATAGTTACTTTGATCAATATATAATTAAAACTTAAAGTCATGTCATTAAGCATATGGTTTAAGTGAAACATGTTCATTTTATGCTCAGATTGGTACCCTCACCTCTGAGTGTTTGTTGCTCATGCTGTCTGCAGGAGCCCCTTAAGGACCAAGTGATTTGTTAACTTCTCATTGATAGTTCACTTCTTTCTCTGTTGGTTTGCTTTTAGGGTTGGGTGCCCCAGCCCCTCCACCCACAAGCTACTCCCTAGTCCTGTTATTTAAGTCAGGATCACTATGTGGCCCTAGTTGGTCCCATTGTCTCCCTGGGCTGCAGGGGCACTGTCAAACCTGGCGGCATTGCCTCTCTGATGGTTCTTATTGTTTCATATGGCTTTTGCCTTATCTCTTCTGGTGGTGTGTTATTTGTCGGGTACTTTTCTGCTCACTAAGAGGGGAAGGATTTCTTCTTTCTCAGTGCTTTGGCGGGGGGGGGGGGCGGTCACCACATGGCTGGTGAGCACCATGGGCTTGGGCAGGACATGATAGGGTACATGTGTTTGTTGTGGTCTCTACTGCCTATGACCTGGGGACCTGGTAAAATAGCCAAAGGCAAAAACCCAGTAACCTTTTCCTCCAATTAGACCCCACCTCCTAAAGTTTTCAGAACCTCCCAAAACAGCACCACCTGTTGGGACTCAAGTGAACAACATGGAGCCTGCAAAGACATTTCCAGTTCAAAGCACAATAGAACACACTGGTTGGGATTTGGAAAAAAAAAAAAAAGATTCCACTTCCAGGTTTTTGTTTATTTGATGCAGGATCTCCTGGATATTGGGCTGCCCTTGAACTCACTGAATAGCTGAAGATGACCTCGAATTCCTTATCCTCCTGTCTCCCCTTCCTGAAGTGCTCTGATTGCATATGTGTACCTCATACCCAGTTTATGTGGTGCTGGGCATTGAACCCAGGGCTCTATATATGCTAGGCAAGCATGCTAGCAGATGGACCACACCCCCATCCTGCCAGTCTTAATAGCTGTGTGGAACCTGCATGCTCTGGCCAAAGAGCTGTACACACCCAAGAGTAGTTACCCGAGAAGGAAGCTGGCTCAAAAGTGTTTTGCTTACACGTCCTGTTCATGGTTGATCACCCATCACTGAGGGAAGTCGGGGTAGGACTCAAGCAGGAACATGGAGGAACGCAGCTCATTGGCTTACTCAGCCTGCGTTCTTACAGAACCCAGGACCACCTGCATAGGGATGGCTCCACCCGCAGTGGACTGGGCCTGTCTACTTCAGCTAACAGTCAAGACAGTGTCACACAGACATGGCCACAGACAAATCTGGTGGTGGTGTTTCCTCATTGAGGTTCCCTTCGCCCAAGGGACTGTAGCCTGTGTCATGCCCACAAACGCCAGCCCAGCCTCCCTTCCCGGTATCCAGTAAGACACGGAAGTAATGGCGGGAAAAGAGAGGAGGGGACAGTGGGGAGGGCATAGTGGGGAGGGCACACTGGGGAGGGCACAGTGGGGAGGGCACAGTGGGGAGGGCACAGTGTGGAGGGCACAGTGGGGAGGGCACACTGGGGAGGGCACAGTGGGGAGGGCACACTGGGGAGGGCACAGTGTGGAGGGCACAGTGGGGAGGGCACAGTGGGGAGGGCACAGTGGGGAGGGCACAGTGGGGAGGGCACAGTGTGGAGGGCACAGTGGGGAGGGCACAGTGGGGAGGGCACACTGGGGAGGGCACAGTGTGGAGGGCACACTGGGGAGGGCACAGTGGGGAGGGCACAGTGGGGAGGGCACAGTGGGGAGGGCACACTGGGGAGGGCACAGTGTGGAGGGCACACTGGGGAGGGCACAGTGGGGAGGGCACAGTGTGGAGGGCACAGTGGGGAGGGCACAGTGGGGAGGGCACAGTGGGGAGGGCACAGTGTGGAGGGCACAGTGGGGAGGGCACAGTGGGGAGGGCACACTGGGGAGGGCACAGTGTGGAGGGCACAGTGTGGAGGGCACAGTGGGGAGGGCACAGTGGGGAGGGCACAGTGGGGAGGGCACAGTGGGGAGGGCACACTGGGGAGGGCACAGTGGGGAGGGCACAGTGGGGAGGGCACAGTGGGGAGGGCACACTGGGGAGGGCACAGTGGGGAGGGCACAGTGTGGAGGGCATAGTGGGGAGGGCACAGTGGGGAGGGCACAGTGGGGAGGGCACAGTGGGGAGGGCACACTGGGGAGGGCACAGTGGGGAGGGCACAGTGTGGAGGGCACAGTGTGGAGGGCACAGTGTGGAGGGCACAGTGGGGAGGGCACAGTGTGGAGGGCATAGTGGGGAGGGCACAGTGGGGAGGGCACAGTGGGGAGGGCATAGTGGGGAGGGCACAGTGGGGAGGGCACAGTGGGGAGGGCACAGTGGGGAGGGCACAGTGGGGAGGGCACAGTGGGGAGGTCCAGTCACCTCACAGTCACCTGGGGTGCTTGCCTATTTAAATAGAGGAAGAATGGGGCCCAAGAGGCTGCATAATTAAGCAGCCCTGGTGGAGGTGGCTTCTGGCTGTCATTGTGTTAGCCTGGATATGGCAATGTTTCAGATAAAGTTGGTTCCTTGGGGTGACCTCCGCCCCCCCGCCCCGGGTGCGGCCACTTGGAGACAGCTGTTCTCTTGGGGCATGGTCAGCCACACAAAGCTTTGCTGTTCCTGGAGTCTAAGTGATTACAGCTTTAGGACAGCGATTGGAGACCTGCAGATGCCTGTGGGCTCTAGAACAGGACATTGTAAAAGCTGACAGTCAATGTCTGAGTTCCTAGTATCTTGGCATCTTCAACCTTGAAGGGGATGAGCTAGGTGAGGCAGGCTGACACTCCTGATGGCTGACCTGCTCGTACAGAGCCCAGCCACAGACTGGAGCAGCGCAGAGGCCAGGTTCTCATGCCGGTCCTGCTGTGTGATGACCTAGTTTCCCACGGGCCAACCTGCTATCCTTTCATATGCGGCAGCCCCTCAGGGAAGCTCACAGAGTCCAGAGGGGGGATTTGTCTCTTCCTACTTTATCGGGGTGACTACCATTGGGTTCCTACATGGACTGGCTTCTCTCTGGGTCACCTGACCTGCCTACTGGAGCCTTCCTTTGTCAGCACTAAGGGAAGTCTCTTTGTCTTTCTTCGGAATCGGAGTTGACTCCTGAACACCTCTCCCCATTCCTCACTCCCTCTTCCCCCTCCCCACTACCCTCCATTCATAGACATCAGCTTTCTCCTCTCTCCCACCTTCAGTTCACTGACACCTTCCCCCTACCCCTCTACTCCTGATATCAGCTCCCCCTCTTCCATTCATGACACCAGCTCTCCCCTCCCCTGCCTCCCTCCACCTCCATCCCTGGAAACCAGCTCCCCCTCATTCATAGACACCAGCTCTTTCTACCCCCACTCCCACCCCGTTCCTTCATTCACAGACACCAGCTTTCCCTTTCCCCTCCATTCACAGACACCAGCTCTCCCTTTCCCCTCCATTCACAGACACTGGCCCTGACCCTGTCTTGTGCTGTGAGTTGTTGGGAGCAGAGACAAACACTCGGTATCTACTTGCCGGTCTGTTACATGAGCTGTTGTCTAGGTCTTCTTTGGTTAAGACTTACTTTCTAGAACTATGACAGTTTCCTTTTCCTATTTTTAACTCATGAAGTCCTCCTCCGCAGAGCCGGATCGAGCCATGATCACCAGCTGTTTACACAGTTCGGCCTCCGTGTTTATTAATTCTGATCCATCTTTCATTTGAATGGATTATACGGAGTCATTTTCAGCAGGGCATGTAAACACTCGGCTTTGCATCCCTAAGTATGTCTCTGTCTTACCTTCCTGTAAACAACATCTGGCAGAGTTCTTGACGGCGTCCAGCACACACACACACACCAGCATCCTAAATCATTCCTGCCTCTGACATCGTGGGGCTGAGGCCCTGAGGATGTCAGGATAGCGTTCCCTCCCTCTGCTCATTCCTTCTCTCTCTACCATCTTCCCTCTTCTGCCCTTCTTCCATCCTGATTTCCCACCCTTCCACCCTTCCTCGTAGCCTCCCTCCCTTCCCTTCCTCCCTCCTCTTCCATCTTCTCTCCCTCTTCCCCTCCCTTTCATTACCCTTCCCCTCAGACCAGAGGTGCTGACTGCTTTCCTGGCCCTTTGCCTGTCTACGAATAATGAGCGCATGGGGCAGGCACCAGTTCCCATGCTGAACTTTGCCTCTCCTTTTCTTCTCTATTACTTCCTCTCCGCTGCTGGGTTCACTCCTTCTCATGGCTCCTTCTTAGTTCTAGAAGCTTCTGGTGTCCCCTTGGGACAGGTACCTCCTGTCCTCTTAACTGTGGTGGTGTTCTCCTCATCTGTTAAGAACCTCATCATCTTTGAGTTCTTGCTTCCGCAGAGCCTGCCCTCTCTAAATTACCCCGAGCATACGGATGCAGTTTTATCTAAAATGCCCTTGTGTTTTGAGGAGTGATTTTTCATCTAAAGAGCACTCATGGTCTTTTTATTAACTTTTATCACTTCCCTTCCCTTTCCGAGACACTCCTGTCTGTTTCGTAAATCATCTGTCTTTGGAGAGGCCCGTGTGTGTCTCACAGCCGCAGGAGCTGGTGTCTCAGGTCTGACAGGCACGGTCATAATTTACCACAAGTTTGGCTGCTCCAAGCTGCAGATTTAGTTGGGCTGCGTTCTTTTCCTGAAGCTAGGAGGAGAGGCAGCCACCCTCCGTGGCTCATAGCTTGTCACCTTCAGGCCAGCACCTGACCCCTCTGTACCCATTGTCCTTCAAGGAGACCCAGGAACTAAGAATGACTGGACACACTGAGATTCCTAATCTGCCTCATTGCCTAGTCCTTTGTCCCTGTGGACTCTGGGGATTAGGAGGTATACATATTACCATCATGTCTGGGGTCAAAGGACTGAATGTGTCACTTATGAAAATTTTGACAACAATGAATGTTTTCTGAACCCATGAATTTGAACAAAATGATTTGTAATCGAACACATTGTGAACCCAAGGTGCCTCTGACAGTGCTTGCCTGTGGTGCATGGTGCGACCTCACTGCAACCTTGGTTCTAAACTCATATATGCCCTTTGCCTTGTGTATGACATTTTGTCATATGATGCCAAAGAACGCTGACCCAAACATGCCCGGCTCAGATCAGAGACTATAGTATGTTATAAACAGCAGTGTTTGTGTGACACATAGAAGTTTCTGCTCTTATGGAAACAGTGGCTTCATTATGGCAAACAAATACAGTAGATATTTGTCTGCTGTCATTTTTCAGCATGTGAATAGCAGATTATTATGTTTGGGAGTTGTACTGTGTTGAAATGTTTGGATTTAAAATTTGCTGTTTCGCTGACTTGGGTTCCATTTTAAAAATTGTTAAATTGGGGTTTGGGATGTAGCTCAGTTGGCGGGGCACTTACCAAGTGATAGGGTCAATCCCCAGAGATATAGAAAGCCTGGGTTTGGTGGCACACATTTATTATCCCAGGACTGGGAGGCAGAAGCAAGAAATCAGAAGTTCAAGGTCACTCTTAGCTATATAAGGCAGTTTTAGATGGCCTGGGCTACATAAGATCATGTGTTTAGAAAATGAAGTCACTCAATCGGGCTGAAGAGATGGCTCAGTGGTTAAGAACCCTTTCTTCTGCGGTTGCAGAGGACCTGGGTTCAGGTCCCAGCATCTACATCAGGTGGCTCACAGTCACTCGTAACTTCAGTTCCAGGTGATTTATAAACATTAATTGCTCAGGCAGTGCTGGTACACTTTAATCCCAGCATTTGAGAGGCAGAGGCAGGCAGATCTCTGAGTTTGAGGATAGCTTGGCCTTCAGAGCAAGTCCCAGGACAGCCAGAACTGTTTCACAGAGAAACCCTGTCTCAAACCAACCAACCAACAACAAACAAAAACAAAGACAAAAATATTATTCAGAATCGGGGTGATGATAGTGAACACCTTTAATCCCAGGATTTGGGAGGCAGAGGCTGGTGGATCTCTGTGAGTGTGAGGCCAGCCAGGTCTACAGAGAGAAACCATCTCAAAAAAACAAAAACAAAGCCAGGCATGGTGGCACATGCCTTTAGTTCCAGTACTCGGAAGGCAGAGGCAGGTGGATCTCTGTGAGTTTGAAGCCAGCCTGCTTTGCAGATTTAGTTCCAGGACAGGCTCACTGCCTTATGACCCGGCTCGACCCCTCCTGAGCCCCCAAAGACTCTGTATTGTGCACAGAGACACTGGCTCATCCATGTTGACTGCTGCTGTATCCACAACAGCTAGGGAATCGAACCAGCCTAGATGTCCATCAACTGGTAGACGGGTAATGTGAATTGAGTATTAGTCAGGGTTCTTTAGGGAAACAGAACTTACAGAATGATCTCTACATAGCGAGAAGGGGATTTAATAGAGTGACTTACAGGCTGCAGTTCAGCTCATCCAACAGTGGCTTCCTATGAACGGAAAGTCCAGGAATTCAGCCATTGCCCAGTCCACGGGGCTGGATGTCTCAGCTGGTCTGCAGTAGACGCTGGAACCCCGAAGGAGTAGACTCTAATGCCAGTGAAGGAATGGATGAGCTAGCAAGGGGACAGCAAGCAGGCAAGAGTGGAGCTTTCTTCTTCCATGTCCTATACAGGCTGCAGCAGAAGAGGTGGTCCAGATTAGCCGCTGGTCTTCCCAGCTCGGGAGATCTGGAGTAAGGTGTGCTTTCCTACCTCAAAAGCCAGACCAGAAGGAGATCTTCCTGCTTCAAATGAAGCAAGGATCGCTCACAGGTGTGCCCTCCGCTTTTGGGTTTTAGTTAATTCCAGATGTAGTCAAGCTGAAAACCAAGAACGGCCATCACGAGTACTGTGTACAATGGAATTTTATTCCACTCCAAAGAGAAATGAAATTATGCAATTTATACAAAAGTGGATGGGACTGGGAAGTAGTATTTTTTACATTTTTGTTGTGTGTCTGTGTGGGTATATATGCATGAGTACAGGTGCCCACAGGAGACAGAGAGGAATCAGACCCCAGGGGCTGGGTTTACAGCAGTTGTGAACACCAGATGTAGGTGCTGGGAACTGCACTCAGGTTCCCTATCAGATTGATAGCTGTGAGTCACCATGTCAGCCCAAGACAATATTAGGAGTAGTAATCCAGGCTCAGAATGGCACAGTATACCATGTAATCGCTCTCTTTTGTGGATCTTAGCTTCGTATGTGTGCATGTGCGTGTGTGCATGCATGCGTGTGCATGTGCGCCTGTGTATGTGTGTGTTGTGCCCCTGTGTATGTGTGTGTGCATTCACCTATATGGTAGCTGCAGCGGGTGGAGATGTCGGGGAACTGGAAAGGGACTCCTGAGAGCGTAGGAGGTAAGAGAGAGATTGGGGTAACAGAACACCTGCTGTGTGGACGCAGAAGAGGGGATTTTATTCAGCTCTTCTGAGGGAAAGAGGACTCACGTGGGGACTAGAAGTGGGAGATTTAGAGGCAGGGAGAAGACTCAGCCAAAACCTAGAAGGAGTTAAAATGCCACAAAGAAATCCGCTACTTTGCATGCTGAGATAAAACATCTAGAAAACAAAAGTGTCACTTTCCTGGGGAGGAAAAAAAATTCCCAATAACCTCCAAAATGGCCCTCAATACAGGCCTGCCATTTTGTGCTATGTGTTGGTGTAAGGCAGCCTTCTCCACATTAACTATAAAATCAAGAGATCTACCAAATCTGTGTCTTGTGGTATAAAATATTCTGCCAAGATTGAATTCTCCTCTGTATGCAAATTTGTTTTCCTCTTTAATTGAAAGTTAAAATATGTTTTTACTAAAGAATTGTTTTAAACCAACCTTCCGTATGGCTTATCATCAATAAGTGTTTGGTTTGCACATCTTCTCTACGCAGGGCTGTGTGAACATTTCGCAGTGAAAGGGGGGTCATGAGTGACAAGAGCTTTAAAAGCCCTGGCGTGAGTCTCCTGGGAGCCCAGGCAGAGGACACTGGATCTCCTGGAACTGGAGAACTTGGTCAAAAGCCCCAGGGACTAAGGTCAAAGGCAGCCACCAAGGGTGTCAGGTCGTCTAGTCCCCAGGGTATGGGAATATGGAGTGTCCCTTTAAGGGAGGGTACACAGGTGTCACCTACAGGGGAGGGAACCAAGCGCTGGTTGTGTAAAGCAAATGACTTTTACATCTTGACTCAGGGTGCCCAGGCGGTACAGAAAGATTGACAAGGAGAGGGTGCTTGGGATCTGGGTCACCCAGGAAGAATATTCAAGAAGCAGTTTGGTTTCAGGCAGGCTTGCAAGTGGACACATCTCCATTCACCTTGGAGTTGGGTTTTTAAAATCACTTTCTAAAGACTTCGTAAATATTTTCAACCTAATTTATTTGACCCTAGTACACAAAACAGGCAGAAAATATACAAAGATGGCTGTCTATGATGAGGTCTGCTCCTGTGCCTTGGTACACGTCTCCGTGTTTCCCCGGCACTGTGCTCTCCCTCCTCCCTCCTCCCTAGGCTCCCTCTCAGCTTTGGACTGAACGTTCTGGAGATTAATTCAGAAAGGGCTTTCAACCACGAACCCCTCACATCCGGATTCAGCTGGGAAGGAGAGAAATGTCCTAAAATGTGTCTGCCCCGTGTGAGGACAAACACCAGAACTGTAACTCTGGTCTAGGTGTGATGCTGGTCATAAAACACCCCAGCACGGTGTTGCCGGCTTGACACTAGGAGAAAATTCTGGCAGAATTATAGCCATGAAGCCAGTCAAGGGATACAATACAGAAACCTATAACTCAGATACAAAAACAATCTCCGAAGGCCCCAGAGTCACCCACCCTCCTCTTTTTTTCCAGGAGGATTCAATGGAATTAGAATAAAATAAATTTACATATATATCAATTTTATTATTAAAATATATTCACACTAGTAAATAGAGTTATTGGGGACGGGCAAGCTTCTCTGTGTGCCAGACTCAAAAATAGACCTCTTTGGCTTATCAGAAAACAAAGTTATTGTCTCCTCACCAAATATAAATCTTTTCTTCGAGCCAATAAGCACAGTGTGTTCAAATGCAATGCTTTGTCAGGCTCCTGCCTCATAAACCCACAGCCCATAATAGTAAATTACATTCCACCCAGCAGTATCAATCTCTCTGCTCTAGCATCTCATGGTGAGGGAAGCCCGGCAATTGATGTGTCGAAAGCAAGGAGAAAAAGTTATTTGAGAACAAATAAAATGGGCTATAAAGTTTGTTAAAACGTAACAATAATAGGGAGAAACAAAGAGGGAGGCTGCCGAGGCTGCGCATAGAAGCCTGCCCTCTGCATACAGCAAAATAATTCACTTCGCGCTGCAAGTCTGCAGCCATGTCTTTTCTCTGAGATCCATGTTCGCTATGGAGAGGGAGGTATAAGCTCTGAAGGATGCCTGGAAGTTTGTCGTATCTCAGACAACTGGGTATCTGAACCCCTACTTTTCCCTGGTACCTTAGCCCCCACTTCCTCCCCAGGGCCTCAGTCATAACTGTGGATCCTAGAAAGGGAGGCGGAAGAAAGGGCCTTGATGGATCTCAGGTGCCATTAGCAGATACTAGCAAACCTTCTTATGACGCCGTTTTCTCCAGTGTCTCTCTCTCTGTTCATTGGACTAATTTAGACCATCAAGAACATTCTAGAATACTGCCCATCTGTGGCTTAGACTGTGCCAAACCGGAAACTGCTGTCAAGGTTCCTTGGAGGAAATGGTGGAATCTGAATTTACTGTTCTGATGTTTTCTAAGTGGGCCATGTGAGTCTTGCCTCCAGAGGTTGGCTTGTCTCTAGCAAGGCCAAGGGCTCTCCCCGTAGCTGTCAGCGCCCTGCTGGTTCTGGGTATCTTGCTGCTGATGTTTTCTGTTGGTCAGACACTTCACATAGCTGTTACCTCCAAGGAGCCAGAGGCCAGCTGCTACAGAGGGAGGCCCAAAAACCAGCCCTGCATACACGGGGCTTAGGCTACACCAAAGGCAGCCTGCAACTCCAGTTCCAGGAGATCCAATGTCTTCTTTTGACCCCTGCAGGCCCAGACACATTTATGATACACAGACATACGTGCCAACCCTTCCATACAGCCAAGCTTTCTTTCCTGTTTCTCCAGGGCCAGACCATCCTTGGGTCGGTCCCAGACTGATAAGCATCCCTTTCTCAGCTTCTTGTCCATCCTCTCCCAATTTCCCATTCGCTCTTTATTCTCTAACCACTCTGAGGCTCACTTCTCCACTTAGGTTAGGGTTCTCCTCCTCTCCTCCACACTCCTCCTCCTTCTCCAACTCCCCCTCCTTCCTAGCAACCTTTCTCCTCCTCTTCCCCCTCTACACTCCCTCTTCTTCTCCCCCTCCACCCCTCTTCCTCCTTTCCCTTTTTCTCCCTCCTCCTCTTCTCCTCCTTTAAAAAAGTGAGCCGTTTATTTTTTAATTCTTTAAATATTTATTTTACCTGCTGATCATGGTAGCACATAACCTTAATTCCAGCACTGGAAGACAGAGGCAGGTGGATAACTATGAGTTCAACAACAGCCTGGTTCACGCAGTGAGTTCCAGGTAACCAAAACTACATAGTAAGACCTTGTTTCAATAAAATTTTAAAAATTATCTTATGTGTATGAGCGTTTTGCCTGCATGTATGCTTGTGCATCACAAATGTGTCTGGGCCTGCAGAGGCCAAAAGAGGACATTGGATCTCCTGGAACTGGAGTTACAGACAGTTTGAGCTACCATGTAAGTGCTGGGAATTGAACCCAGGTCCTCTGGGAAAGCAACCAGTGCTTTTAATCATTGATTTTTAATTACATTGTATTGGACTAAATAAGGCCATTCCATCAAGTATGCACTATGCATTGAGCCTACCCCTCGCTTTGCTGTCCTCTCCTTCCTCTCCTGTCCCAGCTCCTGTCAGTCTCCCTCATCCCCCTGACAGGTCCTGTCTTTCACATCATTCATACAGAAATAATTTTATACATATTTATATAGTTCAGAACCCACAAATGAGAGCAAATGGGTGACATTCATCCTCTCTCTCTCTCTCTCTCTCTCTCTCTCTCTCTCTCTCTCTCTGCTTTTTTTTTTATTTAATTTATTTTGTTGCTGTTGTTTTGAGACAAGTTTTTTCTGTGTAACAGCCCTGGTTGTCCTGGATCTCTCTGAAGAACAGGCTAGCTCCTTTCAGAGATCCACCTGCCTCTGCCTCCTGAGTGCTGGGATGAAAGGCGAGCACCGCCCTTACACGGTGACGTTTAGCTTTCTGAGGCCAACTTAATCCACATAATGTGATGATCTCCAGTAGGTACACATTTTCCTACAAAGGACACGACTTTGTCCTTCTTTACAGCTAAAAGGTCCATTGCGTACATACCCAATACTTTCTTTCTCTTTCAGTCTGTTATTGAATACCTGACTGGTTGGTTTTTGTTTTTAAGACAGGGTCCCACTACGTGGCCTTGGCTGGTCTAGAATTCACTATGCAGACCGGGTGGTTTCAGACTCAGATCCAGTTCCCTCTGCCTCCTGAATGCTAGCGCAAAGGTGTGAGCCACCACACCTGGCTTGGACAGCTAGCTTGAGCCATTGTGTAGTGCTTAGGCCCTGTGCAGCATTAAACACTGGTGTGGCCTGTTGACTTGGAGTGGTATTTTTTTTTTCTATTTGCTCTTTACTCTTTGTTGGGTCCACCACTCAGCTCCCCCAAAAAATGCACGAAGTCTTATTTTTACTCAAGAAATGCCCTTGTTTCTAGCTTTTCTTCTTCTTCCTCTTTCTCCTCCTTCAATATTTATGTATTTGTTTGTTTATTATGTATACAGTGGTCTGTCTGTATGTATGCCTGAAGGCCAGAAGAGGGCACCATATCTCATTCTAGATGGTTTTGAGCCACCATGTGGTTGATGGGAATTGCACTCAGGACCTCTGGACGAGCAGCCAGTGCTCTTAACCACTGAGCCATCTCTCCAGCCCCTAGCCAGATTTTCTTTACTTAAATTTTTCTGTCTCTCTCTTGCCTCTGGCCTTTTACCTTTCTATGTACCTTTCTTTGCTTTATTCCGTGGCTTGTTGTGTAGCTAGATGGCTGGCCCTTGGAGTGCTCCTCTCCTCCTCCTTTGGTTCTGGATCCTCTCTTCCCAGATTTCTCCTCCTATTTATTCTCTTTGCCTGCCAGACCAGCCTGTTTCTCTCTCCTGCCTAGCTATTGGCCATTTAGCTCTTTATTAGACCAATCAGGTGTTTTAGACAGGCACAATAACACAGCTTCACAGAGTTAAATGCAACATAAAACAGTACGACACACCTCTGTATCATTAAACAAATGAGCAGACCAGGCATAAACAAATGTAACACGTCTTAAAATGATGTTCCACAACACTGAGTCCTCACACAGATTCCCAGGAGTGATGGAGCTGCGTCCTGGGGAATATCACCTTTTTAGGCCTCCTTGCTTGCTTCCACGGAGGCTGGATGAGCTTACACTACAGTTTTCTACGCATCCTCACCAACATGTCCCTGTTTGTTTGCTTAATGACTGCCACTCTGACTCAATGTAGTAATGTGGTTTTGTTTATTTGTTTTGACAAGATTTTCTTTTATTTTAAAGTATTTGCATGTGAGTGTTGAGCTCGTGGAGGCCAGAAGAGGGTGTTGGATCCCTCAGAGTTGGAGTTGCTGATGGCAAACTGAACTTGGGTCCCCTGCAAGAGTAGCACTTACTCTTAATTCCTGAGCCCTCTTTCCAACCCCTCGGTGTGTTTTTATTTGCATTTCTCTGATGACAGGTGACGGTGAACATTATTCCTGTGTTTATTGGTCATTTGTACTCCATCTCTTGAGGGCTGTCTGTTCATTTCATTGAGGCACTCACTCACTGGATTATCTGATTGCTTGTTTGAAGAGGATGCTTTCCCCCTCCCCTCCATACCCCCTCTTCCATGAATGAGAATCATGGGGACTGGGTCTTTGTGGAGTGACAGTGTCCTCCTTTCATCTTATCAAATCCATTCCACAGCCCCAAAGTAGGTTTACTCAGGGAAGATGCCTGTACTAGAGAAGCTGGGGCCAACAGAGACCAGCCCCAAACCCGGCTCCTAAGCCGTCACTCTTCCCAGCAGCGTGATTAGTGCTCATCTCGGTGACCACATTTAGCCTCAGTTTTCTTATCCAGAAAATGAGGCAGTAATCACTAGTCTCTCAACTTCCTAGCACCCCCGCTCTAGAGGGTGGAAGGAGTGTGTGTGTGTGTTTGTGGGGGGGGGTGTCTGTGTAAAGGGAGGGTGATACAAATTCTGCAGCTGAAATACTCTAAAAATGAGCTGGCTTTACATGGTCCCCCACTGGGGAGACTCACTCAAATATAGAGTTCTCTGGTAGAGCAGGTTGCATACACCCTCCCAGAAGCAGCGGGGAGATTTCTCTATGTATTGAGTGTAAACACATTGTTTCAGGACAGTCGCCACGCACAATTGCCATGCACAATTGCCATGCACAATCGCCATGCACTGTCACCATGCAGTGTCGCCATGCAGTGTCACCATGCACAATCACCATGCACTGTCACCATGCACTGTCACCATGCACAGTCACCATGCACTGTCACCATGCAGTGTCGCCATGCAGTGTCACCATGCCTTGTTGCCATGCACAGTCGCCATGCACAGTCGCCACGCACAATCGCCATGCACTGTCACCATGCCTTGTTGCCATGCACAGTCACTATGCACAGTCACCATGCCTTGTTGCCATGCACAGTCACTATGCACAGTCACCATGCACAGTTGCCATATGCACTGTCGCCACGCACAATCGCCATGCACTGTCACCATGCCTTGTTGCCATGCACAGTCACCATGCACAGTCACCATGCACAGTCGCCATGCCTTGTTGCCATGCACAGTCACTATGTACAGTCGCCACGCACAGTCGCCATGCACTGTTGCCATGCAGTGTTGCCACGCACAGTCGCCATGCACTGTTGGCATGCAGTGTCATCATGCACAGCCACCATGCACAGTTGCCATATGCACTGTCGCCATGCACTGTCTAGTCCCATCTCAGCAGAAGTGGAAATGGCTGCATCATTTCATGCTAAAGATGGCCGCCCATGATGCAACACTAGTTAAACAGTTCCTTGTCTTTATTATTATTACTAATTATTATTTGTGAAAGGATTTCTTGCGGTCTAAGCTAGTCTTAATCTCCCTCTGTAACCAAGGATGGCCTTGAACTCCTGATCCTCCTGAACTCCACCTGTCAGCTAATTCTGCTAACATTCAAATCGTGGAATATTCTGCTGCATTGTGAAGTCCAGCCCTGTATTGGCATGTAGTTCATATGCCCAAGCTCTCTTGCTTTTCTTTCAAAGATTGTTACTCTTCATTCTGTGTGACAAGTTCCTTGATAGAACAACATAGTGAAGCCCTTGGATAAGGCCCGGGCCTCTTGTAATCACCGCAAAGTGAGGATGTTACCGTCCTTAAGAGGGCAGCAGGAAGAGCAAAGGAAATTAAAATGCAAAGTAGGATTGCTCGTGCAAAGCACATGCTCTCTCTCTCTCTCTCTCTCTCTCTCTCTCTCTCTCTCTCATTATCACCCGGTTCTTCCAGGAAGCTCTCACATCTCTGCAGCTGATCCTTACGTGGATTAGAGATAATAAACAGCCCATTAATGAAGGCCTGAATGAAGAAATGGAGTTGGGCTCCGCAGCAGAACTCGGCGGCTGGCAGAGGTTAATAACTCCATTACCGCAGCTCTACGCCTGAGCTGCCCGACCAGCAGGGTGTTAGCCTTATCTTACTCCTCATTAATTGAGCTAATAGAACCCGGGTGACCCTGGCTTGCTGCTGTCGTCACAGAGTCTGGCAGACATGGGCTGGAATACTTATCACCGTCTGGACTGGGATGCCTCTGGCTTGAGGGAGATTTTTTTCTTGAGGACATCTCAAACTCCACGGCCATCGTCTCAGCAGATCTGCCTGCCACGGAGATCCCCGCATTGCCTGGTTGTTTTCCACAAGCAGAAGTGTAGCTAGGGCCAGCTGCTTCCGATGGCTCCTCTAGGCAGGTGTCACTCTGGGTTGCAGGCCTTAGCTTTCCTGTGGATGACTTTAAACTGGGTGTAGTTAGTACCTCATGCCTGTAATTCTAGCACTTGGGAAGCTGAGGCAGGAGGGTTGCCATGAGTTAAAGGCAAGCCTGGACTGCAGAGTGAGACCCTGTCCTAAGACATTCACACACACACACACACACACACACACACACACACGCACACACAGCACACGTGCACGCATGTGCACATGCACACACACACTCTGACTTTGGAGAAAGTGACCATTGTTTCAGCTAATCCTCTGGGGTCAAGGGTGAAAAGAGTCAATGTGTCCCTCTGTGAGACATCAAGGAGCCATGCGTACCCATTGCATAGGAGCCTCTGGGATCATATATACACTGGTATCCATCTATAAAAACGCGTTCCCTCTCTGCCTCTCCCATAGTCACGTAAGAGAAAAGATCCTTTAGGGCCCAGCTGTGTTCACCCTGTGGCCCATGAGACACTTAAGGCCAAGTGCAAGTCAGCTATGCCTTCAACCCAACACAGAATCACAAACGTACCGTGTGTGTGTGTGTGTGTGTGTGTGCGCGCGTGCGCACCTGTGCATGTGCATTTGTGCACGACTCTGATTGCACAGTTCTTCAGTGTGATCTTCATAGATGAAATTGCCATGTTGCAATGCAAAAAGTGAGACATGGCCGAGTGGTAGACATGACACAGTGACATGCAGATAAATGCAAGTCCAGGCTCTGTCACTCATAGGGAGTGAGAGGGAGCTGCCAGGTAGGCCAGGCAGGGGTCATACCCAGCCACAGCTTCTAGAGTTCATGAGTACAGGCAGGTGTGTTAGCTAGAGCTCAAGGGCTTCCTGTATACTGGCTAATTTAAATAATTTCCCAACTCCAGGCTTCTGATGGCATATAGGGCTTCGGTAAGGGCAGTGGTTGGCATGGGGTTTTAGCAAACCACTTGTAATGGGGAACCAGACATTTTTGAAATTTATTTATTTTTAATCATGTGTATGTGTGTGTGTGCATAAATATGTGTCATGTTTGTGAGTGCCTGTGGATCTCTGAGCTGTTGTCACAGGAAACTGACCCCAGGTCCTCTGGGAGAGCAATGTATGCTCTTAGCCACTGAACTCTCTTCAGCCCCAGGCACCAAAATATTTAGCCCCAATTTCAAACTGGGCCTTTTGAGACCCTGGTGTGATAGAGCACAGCTTCAATTCCAGCATTCGGGGAGGAAGATGCAGGTAGATCTTTGAGTTCAAGGCCAGCCTGGTCTACAAAGTGAGTTCCAGAACAGCCAGGGCTACATACACACACACACAAAAAAAAAAACTTGTCTTTACAGACCAAAAACCAAAGTGCGTGTGTGTGAGTCCTTTTGTAGTGTGGTATACTGCCCTGGATGGGATGGCCTATGCTGGCATTGGATGCTTGACCTTGTGAAATTAAGGCTTATTCAGGAACCCCACCCCTCTCATCTCTGCATCCTGCAGCACAGTACCCCTTCTGTATCCTTCTGCCATGCCATGCGGGTCCTCCTGGGCTGTTTCTCGTGTACTATCCCCAGCACAGACCATCTTTTTGGGCTGCTGGCCCAGCTACAAAGGTGCTTGTTATGCCTACTGTACTTGGAGATAGCCCTGGGGCCGGCCTGACAGTGCTCTCAGCAGGCGGCAGTCTTCATTGTAGCAAAGCCAAGTGCCCCACTTGTAAGCCACTTCCAGGGTTGGGGGTGGGGGCCTGGAACAAAGTGCCTGAGTGTCCGAGCTCTGAGAGGTCTGAGGTCAGAGGGCAGGCTGCCCAGGGAGCTG